>NC_058385.1:43765000-44965000 GCF_018350175.1 Felis catus | reverse complement strand
CCTTTTTAATTTTTATTTATTTTCGAGAGAGGGAGAGGCGCAGAATGTGAGCAGGGGAGGAGCAGAGAGAGAGGGAGACAGAACTGAAGCAAACTCCAGGCTATGAGCTGTCAGCACAGAGTCCGATGTGGGGCTCGAACTGGTGAACTGTGAGATCATGACCTGAGCTGAAGTCAGACGCTGACTGAGCCACCCAGGTGCCTCTGCAGGTGCCTTTTTAATAGCGCAAATGTGATTGAGAGCCAGAGAAGCAGTAGGTTCCTCCCCCAGAAAACCAGCACAACCCTCCTTCCCCTCCCCCCTCTCCCATCACACACCAGGCCTACTGATCATAGAATGTTGCAAAGCTTCAGCTCTAGTGGAAAGGACCAGGCACAGGCTTTCCTAAAACACAAAAGACAGAGACAAAATGCCAAGATGGAGGAATTCATTCCAAAAGAAAGAACAAGAGGTCAAGGCCAGGGAGCTAACAAAAATATATATAAGTAATATGCCTAACCAGAGTTTAAAACAACAATCATATGGATACTAGCTGGGCTTGAGAAAAGTATAGAAGAAACCAGAGGGACCCATACCACAGAGATAAAAGACCTAAAAACTAGTCAGGGTGAAATAAAAAAATGCTATAATTGAGATGCAAAAATGACTGCGCTTAATGACCACAGGGATGGAAGAATCAAAGGAATGAAAAAATGATATAGAAGATGAAATTATGGAAAATAATGAAGATGAAAAGAAGAGGAAAAGAAAAATATTGGATCACAAATTGTAGACTTAGGGAACTCAGCAACTCCATATCATAGGACTCCCAGAAGAAAAGAGGGAAAAGGGGTAGAAGGTTTATTTGAGCAAATTATAGCTGAAAAGTTACCTAATCTGGAGAAAGAAACAGACATCCAAATCCAGGAGTTACAGAACTCCCATCAAAATCAATAAAAGCTTTCCAACACTAAGACGTATCACAGTAAAATTTGCAAAATACAAAGATAAGGAAAGGGCCCCAAAAGCAGCAAGGGAAAAGAAATCACTAATCTACAAAGGAAGACAAATCAGGTTAGCAACAGATTTTTCCACAGAAACCTGGCAGGCCAGAAGGGAGTGGCATGATACATTCAACATACTGAATGGGAGAAATATGCAGCCAAGGGTATGTTATCCAGCAAGGCTGTCATTCAGAATAGAAGGAGAGATAAACAGTTTCCCAGACAAACAAAAGGAAAGGAGTCTGTGACCACTAAACCAGTCTTGCAAGAAATACTAAAGGGGACTCCTTAAGTGAGAAAGACAAAGACTAGAAAGGAACAGAGAAAAAAAAATCTCCAGAAAAAATGACTTTACAGGTAATACAATGGCACTAAATTCATATCTATCAATAATCAATCTGAATGTAAATGGACTAAATGCTCCAGTCAAAAGACATAGGTATCAGAATTGATAAAAAACAAAAACAAAAACAAAAACAAAAAACAAGACCTGTCTATATGCTGCCTGTAAGAGACTCCTTTGAGCCCTAAAGACACCTCCAGATTGAAAGTGAGGGGATGGAGAACCATCTACTGTGCTAATGGATGTCAAAAATAAGCCAGAGTAGCCATACTTGTATCAGACTAACTAGACTTTAAACCAAAGACTGTAACAAGAGATGAAGAAGGGCACTATATAATCATAAAGGGGTCTATCCAACAAGACCCCAATTATAAATACTTTTGCCCCCAATTTGGAAATACCCAAAATATATAAATCAATTAATAAAAAAAATAAAGAAATTATTGATAACAATACAATAATAGTAGGGGACTTTAACACCCCACTTACAGCAACAGACAGATTATCAAGGCAGAAAATCACCAAGGAAACAACGGCTTTGAATGACACACTGGACCAGATGGGCTTAGCAGATATATTCAGAATATTTAATCCTAAAGCAGCAGAATACATATTCTCGAGTGCCCAGGGAACATTCCCCAGAATAGATCACATACTAGGTCACAAATCAGGCCTCAACAAGTACAAAAAGATCAAGATCTTACCATGCATATTTTCAGACCGCAGTGCTATGAAACTTGAAGTCACCTAAAAGAAAAAATTTGGAAAGACCACAAATATGTAGAGATTAAAGAATATCCTACTAAAGAATGAAGAACCAGGAAATTAAAGAAGAAATAAAAACAAAGTAAGTGAAAATGAAAACATGACAGTCCAGAAACTTTGGGATGCAGCAAAGGCAGTCATCAGAGGTAAGTATATAGCAACACAGCCCACCTAAGAAGCAAGAAAAGTCTCAAATACACAACCTAACCTTACAACTAAAGCAACTAGAAAAGGAACAGCAAATAAAGCTTAAAGCCAGCAGAAGAAGGGAAATAATAAATATTAGAACAGAAATAAATGATATAGAAACAAAACAAAACAAAAAACCCAGTGGATAGATCATCGAAACTAAGAGCTGATTTTTTGAAATAATAAAATTGATAAACTCCTAACCAGACTTACCAAGAAGAAAAGAGAAAGGACCCAAATAAATATAATCACAAATGAAAGAGGTGAGATCACAACCAATACCACAGAAATACAAAAAATTATGAGAATACTATGAAAAATTATATGCTAGTAAATTGGGCGATCTGGAAGAAATGGACAAATTTCTAGAAACATACAAACTACCAAAACTGAAACCGGAAGAAATAGAAAATTTGAACACACCCATAACCAGCAAAGAAATTGAATCAGTAATAAAAAATCTCCTAACAAACAAAAGTCTGGGGCAAGATGGGTTCTCAGCAGAATTTTACCAGACATTTAAAGAAGAGTTAACATCTATTCTTCTCAAACTATTCCAAAAAATAGAAATAGAAGGAAAATTTCCACACTCGTTCTACAAGGCCAGCATTACCTTGATTCCAAAACCAGACAAAGACCCCACTAAAAAGGAGAATTACAGGCCAGTATCCCTGATGGACATCCCTGGTGCAAAAATTCTTAACAAGATAATAGCAAATTGAACCCAACAGTACATTAATATAATTATTCAGCATGATCAAGTGACATTTATTCCTGGGCTGCAGGGGTGGTTCAATATTCACAAATCAATCAATGTGCTACATCAAATTAATAAAATAAGAATAAGAACCACACAATCCTCTCAGTAGATGCAGAGAAAGCATTTGACAAAATACAGCATCCATTGTTTATAAAGCCCCCCAACAAAGTAGGGATAGAAGGGGGCACCTGGGTGGCTCAGTCAGTTAAGCGTCCAACTTTGGCTCAGGTCATGATCTCATGGTTTGTGAGTTCCAGCCCCGCGTCCGGCTCTGTGCTGACGGCTCGGAGCCTGGAGCCCGCTTCGGATTCTGTGTCTCCCCTTCTCTCTGCCCCTCCCATGCTCATGCTCTGTCTCTCTCTGTCTCTCAATAATAAATAAACAGTAAAAAAGATTTAAAAAAAAGTAGGGATAGAGGGAACATACCTCAACATCATAAAACCATATTACAAAAGACCCACAGCTAATATCTTCAATGGGGAAAAACGGAGAGCTTTTCCTCTAAGGTCAGGAACAAAACAGGGATGTCCACTCTTACCATTCTTATTTAACATAGTACTGGAAGTCCTAGCCTCAGCAATCAGAAAACAAAAAGAAATAAAATGCATCCAAATTACCAAGGAAGAAGTCAAACTTTCACTCTTTGCAGAAAACAAGATACTTTATATAGAAACCTCAGAAGATTCCACCCCAAAATTGCTAGAATTGATACATGAATTAAGCAAAGTTGCACGATATAAAATCAACAGAAATCTTTTGCATTTCTATACATCAATAATGAAGCAGCAGAAAAAGAAATCAAGGAATCGATCCCATTTACAATTGCACCGAAACCCATAAGATACCTAGGAATAAACCTAATCAAAGTGGTAAAAGATCTGTACTCTGAAAACTATAGAGCATTTATGAAAGAAATAGAAGATGACACAAACAAATGGAAAAACATTCCATGCTCATGGATTGGAAGAACAAATATGTCTGTAGTAAAATGTCTACATTACACAAAGTAATCTACACATTTAATGCAATCCCTATAAAAATACCACTAGTGGGGCATCTGGGTGGCTCAGTTGGTTAGGTGTCTGATGCTTGATTTTGGCTCAGGTTATGATCTCACGGTTCATGAGTTGGAGCCCCACATCAGGCCCTGTGCTGACAGTATGGAGCCTGCTTAAGATCCCCTCTCTCTGCCCCAGTCTTGCTTACACATGCTCTGTCTCAACATAAATAAACTTAAAAAAAAAAACAACAAACACCATTTTTCACAGAGGTAGAACAAACAATCCTAAAAGACCCCAAGTAGCCAAATCAATCTTGAAAAAGAAAAACAAACCTGGACACATCACAATTCTGGACTTCAAGCTATATTACAAAGCTGTAATGTAAGACGGTATGGTACTGGCACAAAAACAGACACATAGATCAGTTGAAGAGAATAGAACACCCAGAAATGGGCCCACAGCTATATGGTCAACTAATCTTGGACAAAGCAGGAAAGAGTATCCAATGGAGGGGAAAAAAACAGTCTCTTCGACAAATGGTGTTGGGAAAACTGGACAGCAACATGCAAAAGAATGAAACTGGACCACTTTCTTACAGCATACACAAAAATATTCAAAATGGATGAAAGACCTAAATGTGAGACAGGAAACTAACAAAATCCTAGAGGAGAACACGTGCAGCAATCTCTTTGACCTTGGCCATAGCAACTCCTTACTAGACGTATCTCTGGAGGCAAGAGAAATAAAAGCAAAAAAAAAAAAAAAAAAAAAAAAAAAAACCTAAACCAAAACCAAAACCAAAACCAAAACCAAAAACAAAACTATTGGGACTTTATCAAGATAAAAAGCTTCTGCACAGTGAAGGAAACAATAAAAAAAAAACTAAAAGGCAGCCTACGGAATGGGAGGAGATATTTGCAAATGACATATTTGATAAAGGGTTAGTAACCGAAACCTATAAAGAACTTATCAAACTCAACACCCAAAAACCAAACAGCCCAGTTAAGAATGGGCATAAGACATGAATAGACACTTTTCCAAAGAATATATCCAGATGGCTAACGGACATATGAAAAGATGCTCAACATCACTTATCATCAGGGAAATACAAATCAAAGCCAGGATGAGATACCACCTCCCACCTGTCAGAATGGCTAAAACTAACAACACAGGAAACAACATGTGTTTGTTGTCGGCCAGGATGTGAAGAAAGGGGAACCCTCTTACACTATTGGTAGGAATGCAAATTGGTGCAGCCGCTATGTAAAACAGTATGGAGGTTCCTCAAAAAATTAAAAATACAACTACCCAGCCACCCAGTAATTGCACTACTAGGTTTTTACCCAAAGGATACAAAATTACTGATATGAAGGGGCACATGCACTCTAAGGTTTATAGCAGCATTATCAACAATAGCCAAATTATGGAAAGTGCCCAAATGTCCATCAACTGATGAATGGATAAAGAAGAAGTGGTATATATACACAATGGGATATTACTCAGCTGTCAAAAGAATGAAATCTTGTCATTTGCAACAGTGTTCATGGAACTAGAGTGTATTATGCTAAGTGAAATAAGTCAGTCCGAGAAAGACAAATACTATATGATTTCACTCATATGTGGAAATTAAGAAACAAAACAAATGAACATAGGGGGAAAGAAAGGAAAAATAAAATGATAAAAACAGAGAGGGAGGCAAAGCGTAAGAGACTGTTAACTACAGAGAACAAACTGAGGATTGATAGCAGGGAGGTGGTGGGGGATGGGCTAAATGTGCGAGGGGCATTAAGGAGGGCACTTGTTGTGTTGAGCACTGAGTGTTATATGTAAGTCATGAATCACTGAGTTCTACTCATGAAACCAATATTATACTATAAGTTAACTAACTAGAATTTAGATAAAAAATTGGAAAAAAAAGATGAATTTGGAACTGAGAGGAAATAAAATGACAAACAGCATATTTACTTTCACTTAATATATAGTTTACCTATGTCTGTTAAAATTCCTGATGCTTTCGGTGTGTAGAAATCCATTCATTCTTTCAATAAGCATTTATTTAGTGACCATAGTGTTCTAGGTACTTATAAACATAAGCAGAAATTGTAGGCTATTGTCTATTAACAATTCTTCCATTTTTTTTCTCAATAATAGATCCCAATTTTGTTCTTCTCTCATGTTTCTCTTGGCCATAAGCTTGAGGAAAGGCCAGTGCCGGTCTCAGCTGTAAAACCAGCTCCATGGGGTGAATCACAATTGTTCTAAACAGGCTTTCATGATCCTATTTCCTTTGCCAACAACGTGTCTGTGACACAATTCTGGCCATTAAGACATGAAGGGAAATCTACAAAGAGGCTTCTAGAATAGCTTTTTCCACTATTTTGAAAAGTGGTATTCAGAAAGAAATAACCCTCTTCTGTTGCTGGGCATTGTCATGTCTCCATGCGATGGCAGCCATCATTTGAGGGGAGGGTGATAGTTGGCTGTGCACTGCAGAGCAGGAAATGGAAGTAAATGAAAGAATTGATCAAGCCTAGGAACACCTACCCCTAGGCTCCTGGTTTTAAAAATCATCTTAAGATGTTTCTTGTAGTTAACTGACATGCCAGACTTTTGAGATGACATATGTGAATAAGATTTGTTCTCATTCCCAAAAGGTTTACAGTTTGGCCAGAGAAACAAATAAGTGAAATAAAAGTTTAAGATTGCTCTGATAAAAGAAGATGGTAGTTGAAGTCAAATGCAACATGCTAGTTCTAAGCTCACTATAAAATTAAGTTAGAAAAGAGAAACATATCAAAGGAAAATGTTTTAAGTTGCTTCTTGAAAGGAAATACTTCCAAGTTTCCCTGCAAATAAAAAGTTACATAATGTAATATATTTGATCAGAACTTTCTCTCTGCCCAAACACTTCCCTGTAATGGTAGGAAAGATTAACTGTTGTTAATTAGTACTATTTTTCAAAGAAACATAAAAATGATAGAAACAGTCATATATACACAGTTGCAATAAAAAGCAGCAGCAAATATAGCAAGGAATCTTTATGTTAATATTTTTCCACCCACAAAACATTGTGGTGTACATGTTCAGTGACAACAAATACAGTTTTGTTATTAAAAGGAACTGGGTCTCAAATTGCAGATTTCTCTTACATTTCTCTTAGGACACCCAGTTAAAAATTCTGGTAAGGTATTTGCTAATGTAAGTAGAGTGTGCACTTAATCTCCATTCCAACTAGAATGGTTGGAAGCAGAAACATTTTACTCTATTTCTGACCCTTATCTAAGATCTCAAATTTTTCTAAGGCTTTCCATTGTTCATAAAGGCTGCTGCCTTTTATTTGCAGGTTTAATGATAATTTTTATGCTTTCCTTCTTGGAATCTTCAGATTGGCTTTCCACAGACAATTAAAATGGAAACTTGAGGCATTTTTTTGTTTTGTTTTGTTTTGTTTTCTGAGTAATTCAGGAGAAAAACAATTCTTTTTACTTAGTAACACACAACACATCAGGCAGGCTGGCCTCCCAGGCCTTACCACTTACTGCTTCCTGGGCTTCCTGGTTCTCTTCCCTTTGCAGTCTGCACAATGCTCCCCTGACTTCCTCAGTCACCCTTTTGCTGAGGCCTTCCCCAGCCAATCAATCTAAATTTTGTCACTTCCCCTCCATGTTATATCCCCCTTTCCCATTTTACTTTTCTTCCTTACCAATTTTCAACGCCTAATAGTATTGATTTATTTTATTATGTTTCCCCAACCAGAATGTAAACCTCATGAGGACAGGAATTATTGTCTGTTTACTTTCGTCGTTGAGGAATCCGCAGCTCCTAGATCAGTGTCTGATATACATAAGGGCTCAGTAAATATTTGTTGACTGACTTAAAGTGGGTTAAAGCTTGGCTTTGGAGTTAGGAAGGCTTGGGTTAGAATGCAGACTTTCTTTTTTTTTTTTTTTAATTTTTTTTTTTTAACATTTATTTATTTTTGAGACAGAGAGAGACAGAGCATGAATGGGGGGAGGGCCAGAGAGAGAGGGAGACACAGAATCTGAAGCAGGCTCCAGGCTCTGAGCTGTCAGCACAGAGCCTGATGCGGGGCTCGAACTCACGGACCGTGAGATCGTGACCTGAGCGAAGTCGGACGCTCAACCGACTGAGCCACCCAGGCGCCCCAAGAATGCAGACTTTCTATTTGGCCTGGGGTAGCTCCCTTCACCCCTTTGAGCCTCAGTTTCTTCCCTTTTAACGTGGATATAACTATCTAACAAGGTAGTTTTAAGGGTGTAATGAGATATTGTAGGCCAAGTGTCTGATCCTGTTAGAGTCACACAACAACTTTTAGCCCTTTTCAGATTGAGGGAAGGCCTCAGAGATTTATTTTCAGATATTATTCCTCTTCCTTTCACAAAACTTTTTTATGGGTGTCTCAGTCAGGCTTCTAACAGGAACTCAAATTAAGAACATTTGAGGAGGGTTGAGGTCTAAGGGAACATAGGGAATAGAGGAGAAACCCAGGGAATAGCAGAGCAATCACTACCTGTAGGCCCAAATGGGATGAAGGGAACAAAGGAGAGCTGGGCCCCAGGTGACCTTACAGGAAGGGAACCAGGAGAATAAATAGCCTTTCTCCTTTCTCCCTCAGATAATCTCCTCCTGCATCTCCCGATCATCAGACCCAATTGTAAGCCAGAGAGCCTAGAATCCAATGATATCAGCCATACAGGTGAACCTGTATGGAAAGGAATGGAAAAGAATGGAGTGAATCTGGCTATCCAACCTTACTATATCCAAGGTACTTGCTATGCAAAGGATAGAGTAAAGACATAGTGTGATTCTCAGCAGACTCGCTTGGTTGGGATGATAGTCAAATAAACAACTTCAATTCAGTGCAATAAGCATCATACAAGAGCCAGCGCGGTGTGTTATGGGCACATACAAGAGAGACATCTCTTTCACAACATAAATGTCAGAGAGAGTGGGAGGAGTGGTGGTGCTGGTGATTTGACTGGGAAAGGCTTTCTGGAGATTAAGATTGGTAACAATTCAGAGTCCATTTGAAAGTATGACAACTGATCCCATTTCAAAATACGACAATTTTTTTTAAGAGGATGACATGACATTCTCTGAAAGAGATATTTCTGATGAAATATAAGAAGATGTGACTAGGGCATGGAAGTGAGGATCAGAATGAGGGATAGAATGAAATAATTTCAAAGGTTCTTCCTAGATTTTACATTTTAACAATTTAGTTTTTTGTTGTCTTGTTACTTCTGTATTAGACTATAGACCTTTAATAATGCAAATGAGTATAAAATTTTGTGATCTCTCTTGTTTGCAGAATTTGACTTTAGGTGTGAACAATGAATAGTCTAAAGTTGAACATAACTAAATTTAGGGGGGAATATAATGGTTTGAAAATAAATCATGTAAGTTTGTTACATATCAAAACAATGCAAAAAAGAGGAAAACTGCAAATAGACATGTTTAATTTGGATTAATGTTCATCAAATTCCTTTATTTAACATTCTCTTCATAGACTTCATTCTAATCTTCAAAAAGACTCTATGACTCTAAATCTTGATAATTTCTAAGGAAAGCAAGGAAACTCGTTACATAGCACCTGGATATGGTCCTAAGAAAGATATTTACATATGGAATTCAAGGTTAAATGGTATACAAACAATGAATGAAGGGATCAAATTATGATGAGGTAAGGGCCTTGGGAATAGGTAGGGGAGAGGGCCCATGACAAGAAGGAGGAAAACAAACGTTTCTTGAGTACTTTTCTATGCACCATAATTTGTGATAGGTTTTCCAGGTTACCCAAGTGAATAGCTGGCAAGACCACAGCGCACTGAAATTGGTGCACTGAGAGATCTCACTACAGTAATTATTTTCTTTGTAATTAGACGTAATTATAGTGAAATGTAGCAAGGAGCTTGTCTACAATCAACATCAAACAAGAATTTCCAGAAAGAATCCCTACTGCTGTAGCTACAAATGTCATATGGCTGCGGGAAAACATAGCCAGTAATTATAAACAACTAGAAGGAAGCGTGGGCAGTTAGTAACACTTCAAAAGGCTGCACAAGGTGCTTGGGATGTGTCCCTGAGAAATCCAGATAAATGAGTCAAATCGGTTTGGGGCAAACGGAATGAAGGCAAGTGTGCAACGGCAGCTCTTGGCCGGCTCAAAGGAACGTGCCCATGGCCAGAAAAGACGGGTTCTGAGTCGCTACTAGGCCTTAGCCTCTAGCTCTTCCAGTCCCCGCGCTTTCCCCCGCCCCCTCCCAGCCATGTGGCCCGCGCGTCCCTCCGCCCCCGACTCCGCTCGCCCGACCAGGGCCTGGCTCCGCCCACCATGCCTGGGCCGCGTCTGGCTCCACCCACTCTCCCAGGACCGCGGCCGGCGGCCGAGGGGCGGGGCGCGCCGGGAGGAGCCGCACTCGCGAGCGGGAGGGGGATCCGCCGAGGAGTTACGGGAAAGTTGGTCCGAGTTCCTGGAGTTTCCCCTGTGTTTCCCGGGGCTCGGCCGGCCGGTGCCCCGGCTCCTCGCCTCCCTCCGTCCTTCACCGCCCACCAGATCCCTCCTTCTGGATCCGCCGCCATGGAGCAGCCGCCAGCGCCCAAGAGGTAACGAACGTGGGGAACCGGGAGAAGGAGGGAGGCGGCGGCCGCGGGCGGGGGCGGCTAGGCCAGGCCGGACCGCGACCCCCTTCGCGACTGCGGGGCCCAGACCAGGCCCATCGGGAGTCGGAGGCACGTCCGAGTGCCGGGCCGCGTCTGTCCACACGCCGACGGGGCCCGAGGGGAGGCCGAGCCTCGCCTCTCCCGCGGCCGCGGGGCCTGGCGGCGTGGAAAGTCGCTGGGCAGCGCTGGGCTCCCCGTGGCCGGACTCCTGGGCCGGGAGGACTTTTCCCTCCCGGCAAGTTCACGAAGCCCCGCGACGTAAAACTAGGAAATTAATTAGGCAGCTTACAGCTATGTAGGCGTTCTTGTCAAATGTTTTTCATAATACTGCCTTTTATTTGAGAAGGCGGGTTATTTATTTACAGTTTAAGGAATTCAATATTAATAGCTACACAGTCTGTAAAACTTGTGGATATACTGCCCTGACAGGTGTTCTTCTCCCTATCGCCGTCAAGTTCAAAAGTATTTATGGATGCAAGGCAGTGGGAATCTTAAATTAGAACCCCTCCCTCGTATAGTTTTTTTGTATTTCTTCTAGCATATAAAAATAGTGATGCTTTGGTATTTACTGTTAGTTTATATTTCATGTTTAATGTATTGGAAGAGTAAGAGTACACAGTAGATACTTTTAAACTAATACTTGAAATGATCTAACTAAATCAAGGCTGTCCATTGATATAAGTTCATAGTGGGTATTTTCCCCCCAAGGATGAATCACTGTCAATTAACTGATGTTGTTTAAAACATTTAACCTAGGTCTTTCATTTTTAATTTATAAAATGTACTAATCTCTCTCCCAGATAGTGCTGTTGTGAAGATTAAGGAGTTCTTGGGTTTTGATACTTAGCGATCTTTAGATGAAAGGTGATATATTCAGGAACATGGAATAATTGAAAAGGTAGGAACTTTGTGAGCTGGTGTGAATTGGGTAACTAGACATGTGAGCCTTAAGGCCTGGAAACCATCTGTTCAGGTGAAGAAAGGGGGGTTGTGGAGGGGTTTCCAAAAGAGACCTGCTATCACACAGAGCCCTTGATAGATTCTTATCTGGCATTTTGTAAAGTATTGAATTCTAGTGTTGACTAGACACCCAGTTTTAATACCATAGAAAAAAAATGGGAAGGGGGGCACCTGTGACATAATGCCCGAGGGCCAACTTAAGTCCAAATTGAAGTAGAGGTTCTCTCTATTCATTAGCTCTGAGCGCTCAAAGTTTCATTACAGGTGTAAGGGAACCCCTGGCCTTGTAGGGGCATTAGAAAACCTAGAGGGGTCAGGGGGAGACGGTGGTGGTGTATGTAACCATTCCATGGTCATTTATACTTTGCAAAGTGGTGCTTGCACATCTAACAGGCTTATTTTTAGCTCTCTTCAGAGAGACTTGTGTTGATCCAGGAAGGCATTTCTGAAGAGCAAGATATGTGACATTAATCCCATATATTCGAATATGGCTTAAAATTTTTTCGTAGCATTTGCATTTTCACAATATCATCATTGCAACCCTATTAAATAGTTTGGATTACAGGCATTGATCCTGTTTTATAGCTGAGGACACCAAAAGAGTTTGCCACACGGAAGGCCGTGACAGGGATTACTGACAGTGAGTTTTTTCTCCCTGTTGATCATTACCTTCTAATAATAAAATATAGCTGCCATTAAGGTCCTTTTATTTGCCAGGAACTTTATATACACATTCCTTTATTTTATTGTCCTAAGAAACAGAGATCTTGGCTCTGTAATTTACTATGCTTGTTCTACGTTTAATTTCTTCATCTGTAAAGTGCGCTGTGAGGATTAAATGAGGGCGTGTGTAAAGTACTTACTTAGCCCAGTGCTTCGCAATGTGTTTGATGATGTTAAATGTTGCTAGTTTATTTTTTCCTTATTAATCGAAAGTCAGGTCAAATAATCTGGTCAGGGGGAGGAATGCCAGAACGCTGAGTCTGATTGGCTGTACGGGGCTGCGCATCCTCTCACTGTGTATAGTGATACCTCTTTCTTAAAACTTGCTTGCTTGCTTAGCCTTCCATGATGTGGTGGTCATTTCTGGGTACAGTCTTGTGGGTCCTTGGCTTGTTCTTTTCCTGATCTCTGTAGGAATGTCACTTTGCTTTTCTCCCTTGGGTAGCTCAAACACTTTGACATGCTCACATGTATATTGCTGGTGTTCAAGTCTGGATGACCAACAGCTGCTATTTGGTTGGTATTTTTGATTTTTTCATGCAGATCCACTCTTTCGTTATTCCATCTAGTTTGTCCCTAGGTCCTGTTGAATTCTCCACCAAAAAGTCTGGATTCATCTTCTTTTCCCTTTTTCATTTTTGATATTCCTACCCCATTCCTGGGTTTTATGACAGTCATACATGATTTACAGCAGTGCCTTCCAACTAGGTACTTTAGTGCAGTAGTTTTCAAAAATTTTTAGCAGTAGAAAGGCTCTGTTGGGAGTAGAGATAGGGCACTAGGACCTGGTTCTCAGTGCTTTACCACCTTCTCTTCCCCTTTTGCTGCCCTACAGAACCTCCTAATGACCCATAGGAGTCTGTTTACTTTAGTTCATCCTGCACATGGCTTCTGATTTGTTTTGTTAAAACATCACTTCCCCCATGCTTTTCCTTTTTTTTTTTTTTTTGGATTGGGGCACATTAGTCTACTTAGTATCCAAGACTCTTATCCCTTGGTCTCAGACTTAATCCCCAGGCTTTGTTACTCTTCTCCAAAATGAATCTGTTCTAAAGTTTCCCCTTTGTCTTTTATGTAGGTTGTAGGCTATGGGTACTCCCAACTTTGCCTTTGTTCATGCTTTTCATTTACAGAAGTTTATGTTAGTTTTTGCTAGTAATCTATGTTTTATTCTTCCTTCAAGGCCTGCTTCATAAAGTATCTTTTTTGAGTGCTTTCTAGCCTAGAGTATTTCTCTGTATTCCTAATATTATATCCCTTTGAGTGTGTGCCATCTTCATATTGTACTTTTTTCAATTACAAAATTTTAGATATTCAAAAGCTAATTTAATAAGTACTTATGTGTCACATTATCCAGCTTTAGAAGTAAAATATTACAAATATAGTTGAAGCTCCCTAAGTATGTCTCTTCTCAGTTGCATTCCCTCCCTCTCCCCCAAAGGGTAGTCACTGTCCTGAATTGGGTATTTATTATTCCCATACATGTCTTTATATTTTTAGCGTGTTGTGAATATATATCTGACCTGGTGTTAGGCCTGGGTGTTAGGCCTGCCTTTGCTCTTTGGTATCATCCTTTTCCTCTGGGAATTGGAGATTCCACTGTGCAGCCAGATCTGAGAATCATGACTAGAGGATCTGGAAGGCCCCTCTTACCTCACTTCATTGATTTGGTCTCACCAACCAGGCTGTGTTAAATATAGGCAATAGATGTGGTCACCTATGGTCCCTGACTTAAGGTATCAGAATAGCTTTTAGATTCCCCAGGTTTCCTTAAAAGGTCTGTCACAGAGGTCTTTATAAGTCCTTATTAAAATGAAGTTCCTCTGGGAAGGAAGTCCATCAAATGGTTATTAATTATTAGCTCTTTGGTAAGTTGAGTTTCTCAGATTTCTCTGTAGGGGAACTGCTAGATGAAAGAAAAATGACCACACAGTAGATAAGTTTTGATAGATAGGAAAGGAAATGATCAGAACATGGGCTCTTCACCAAGTAGAACGTTCATAAAAGGGGAGGTCGGCCTCTATGAAAGACAGGTGGTGGGTAGCATGAAAACTGGTTGCTTGAGGATAGGTGGTCATATATACCACCTATATAGTTGTTAAAGAGCGGACAGAATTCATTGCTGGAGAGATATACTGTATCAGACAGGCCTTGTTCCACAGTTAGATGATAGAATTAATAGTTATTTAAAACGTAAAATGCATTGGTTAAGGTATATTTGGAGGAAAAGTTGGTGTGGGACAGTGAAAACACTGGAAGGCTAATAAGAGAGTAAGCTACTGAAATTTACTTTCAAGACGGAGAAGGAGAGTTCTTTGATTTAAGCTATGGTTGGATTCTTTGGCAGTTTTTTTCTTTTTCTTTTTTTTTATAGTGTGTAAAGGTAGTTGGGGGAAGTAAAGTTGAAGACTCAAGGTAAAATATTAGGGTTATACAGTGCATTCAAAGAAAAGTGAAGGTAAGAAAACCATTATTTCATAAGGGAAAGTGTTGCTATGAATAACTGGAATATCAGTCAGAAGATAAATTAGTAGGGAATGAAAAAGTGAAAGTAAAAGGATGGTGGAGCACCTGGGTGGCTCAGTGAGTTGAGTGTCTGACTTTAGCTCAGGTCATGATCTCGTGGGTTTGTGAGTTCAAGCCCCACATGGGCTAGCTGCTGTCAGCGTGGAGCCCGCTTCGGATCCTCTGTCCCCTTCTCTCTGTCCCTCCCTGCTTGTGCTTTCTCAAATATAAATGAACATTAAAAAAAAAAAAAAGGATGATGATACAGGAGGGTAAAGTATAAGGTATTCATAGATTCCTCAGCATGAGAAGCCAATATCAATCAGCCTGTAGCATCAGTAGCCCTGACCTTAGACCAGAAATTGGGAATGCAGATAAACAGACAGCAGGAACTATCAACTCTTGGAATTGAATTGTGTGGGACAAAGCAACAAATCAGTTAAGTAGATACTAGGGTATGACAAAAATCATGAAGACATTGCAAAGACGAGTTATGGGCTTCATTTTATGTCTGTATTACTGATTCATGCGCCCTTGGAATGTTACAAAGTAAAATTCTTCTGTGCTTATTATAGTAGAGATTGGGAGCTAGAGTTCTCTTTGAGAAGATGACCTCTAAGAAAAAAAAAAACAAAAACAAAGGCCAATAGCCTCAAGTAGACCCTGCGGGGAGCTCCCAACTTTAGAGGCAAGCTAGGGGAGGAGGTTCTGAGTAGTTCAGAGGGAAAGAAAAGAAACAAACAGGAGCATCTCTTTAATGACAGGGTCCCTAAGCGTATCTGTCCTCCCTTTGGCTTTTCTCAGTTAATTGGGGATGGCACCAATTCCTCTGTAATTGACTTAAGTCCTGTAGATGGGACCAGTCAATTGGCTAGCTGGTCCTGGTGAGCAAACTTCAGTTGCAACATAAGACAGGAGATAAACTCAGTCTTTGGCCAACCTGAGGCAAAGATTAATTTATCCTTTGTTCTTTAAGGGGCTGAGAGATAGCATATATTAGAACCGAAGAATTAGTTAGAAATGTAAAGAAAAAGGTAAACATATATTAAACATAGCTGGGTTAAAATTTGTTTTTCTTAAGTCATCTAAATGCTCATTCTAGAAGTGTGTATCAGTAGAGGTTTAATAACAAAAGGCTTAGGGGTACCTGGGTGGCTCAGTCGGTTAAGCGTCCGACTCTTGGTTTCAGCTCAGGTTCTCATGGTCTGGGAGTTTGAACCCTACATCCGCTCTGCGCTGACAGTGCAGAGCCTGCTTGGAATTCTCTCTTTCTCTCTCTCTGCCCCTCCCCAGCTTACGTGTTATATCTCTCTTTCTCTCTCAAAATAAATACATTAATTAAAAAAAATCATAAAAGGTTTAAATTGAGTACTTCTAGATTCTGGATTGTAGAGGTGGGGGGAAGTGCTTTGAATTTAATTTTTCTGGTTTCAAAGAAGTCTGTGTTCAACTAAAGGTACCGTCACTTCAGGCCATCATATATTAGTGGCTCTCAAAAAATTAAAAAAAAAAAAAATTGACGGTGAAACCCAGGACAGGCCCACATACATATCAAATTAAAACAGAAGTTTCATACAACGTACTATGTAGGATGTTTTTGGTATTTTTCTACTTTCTGTTCTGTTTCATTGAAAAACTGCTAGTCATGGTCCACCAAATTATTTTCATGACCTTTTAATGGGTTGTGATCTGCAGTTTGAAAAAACATTGCTGGCGTATGTTGTAGTGACAGTCGAGAAACTTATCTCATTTTAGACTCCATCCTCATACTTAAAAGCTCTATGATGGCATTGCCAGAGGAATCCAGACTGGGGTAACTACCTATATGCACAATAGAGATATTCTTTAAGAATCTAAAAAGGATAGTGGTGATAGGGAGAAAGGAAGCTGTAATTTAAAAGTCACAGTATTTTGAACATTTTATATAGGTCCCAATTGAAGTATGGGACAATGGAAAACTGTGGTCTATGATGTCTGACAGAGTTCACAAAAGAATATGTAATACATAAAGGTTGCTATCAGGCAAAGGCTCATTTGCCTCCTGGTGTAGAATGACCCCGTGCAAAGCTATAATTATGATTGCCTCAGTTTCTGACTTCCTACTAGTTCTCCCCTTCCTAGATAACAAAGGTCTTTAGTTTTTCTGCGAAGGAAAAATTTATACTATCTCATAGAAACTTTCTTTTTTATTTGATCCAAGTTTCTTTTTTGTTGAGATCTTATTTGAATTGCCTCATATTTTAGGATTATTCTAATTTCAATTCTTAGCTCTTCAATTCTTAGAATCTTAGAACAGATTCTATATTTGAAATGTCTCATTACAACTGGTTTTTCTACAGAATCTAAAGTTGAATAGATACAAATAAATATGTAAATAGACATGTATAAATATTAAAAATAAGTTCATTGTTTGCATGCCACGAATAATAAGGTACAGATTACCTTGAACTTCTTAAAAGTATCTTAAAGGACATAACTTACAAAATGACTTCATAGCAAAGTGAGAATTGCAGAAAACAGTTAATATTGCTGATAATTAATATAGGTAGAGATGTGATAGTATAGTGGGTTCTGAATTAGTTTATAAATTTTACATGATACCAGACACCTTAGTAAAGAGGTCAAATAGAGTAACATTTTCAGATAGTTGCGGATATCTTGATATAAATATTAGTATCTTGGTATACACACACACACTCTCACACTTAGAAAATGGGAAATTGTTGAGCATATGTGATTCCAAAGATGAGATAGTTTCTATATTCAGAATACAGAATGTTACTACTGTCTGTCCAGATCATTTTTCATTTTCAGGATTTTTGATTTTGTGAGACCATTGGACCTAGAGTCCTGTAGTTGGAGAATGCAAGTTAAAATTATTTTTGTAATTTAGGTAGACCTTTTACATATTTGAGGAAAGCATAAGTTAAAGGTAATACACATTTAATTTCCCTGACTCTTTCTCTCTGGAGCTAGGTGATCTCTCCTGAGTCTGCTGAGTTGCCCCATTCTCCTATTTCTTTCTAAAAACTGGCTTTCTTTACTCATTGATCATTGCTCATGACAGAAATTGGCTGTCAGCCTTGAGTTCATTCAGTTGCTCATTTATTCATATATTAGTAATTATTAATTAACTGCCTTTCAAATGCTACATATTGGGTGCATTGTTAAATGTAGCAATTGAAATCTTTGACCTCATAGAAGAACATACACTCCAGTTGGAGCTTGAGCTGTGAAGGAGAGAAATAGCTCGTATTGATAGAGAAGAATGGTGGAACCTGTTTTATAGGACGGTTGGACAGGGCTTCTCTGAAAAGGTAATACTAAAGCTGTGACATGGGGTTGTGAGAAGTTATCCCCGTGAGTAGCTGGAAAGAGTATTCCAGGCAGAGGGAAAGCTGTGAGAAGGCTTGGAGGTGGCAAAGAGTTTAGTGTGGGGGAGGAATTGAAATGAGGCCACTGTGGCTGGATTGTAAAATGGGAGAAAGTGGTTGGAGATGAGGTCAGAGAAATGGGCAGAGAGTCAATGATGCAGGCCATGGAAAGGAATTTGGATGTAAGAGTGCAGTGGGCTGTCATTAAAGGGTTTTAAGCAGAATTTTAAGCAGTTTATGCTTTTAAAAGCAATCGTTCTGGTTGGTTTGGGTAGAATAGATTGTAGAGGGTTAAGAATAAAAGCAGGGAAACAAGTTAGGAATCTATTGGAATAGTTCATGGTTAGGTGGTGGAGTCAGTGGAGATGGAGAGAAGTGTGGATAGATTTAAATTATATTTTGGAGTTGGAAATGAAGGACTTACTGATAGACTAGATGTGGGGATTGAGGAAGAGATTGTCAATTCTGGCCCTTAGGTTTTGTATTTGAGCAACTTGGGAGTGGAGAAGACCTGGAGAGGAACAGGTTTGGGTACCTTATAGTCTATTTCTTAGAATTTCCAACTCCCAGAAAAGTGAATGTGTTGGGCTTGAAATGTGGTATTAGGTGGTTCCCTTAGGAGAGGAAGTGGATTGGGAGGAAATAATGGACACTAACTTCTTTTTTAACCTCTTTTTTCACTGTATGAATCTAGAGAATGGGGAATATACCAAACCTTTGTTAGGTGTTTGCCACATCCAGGTGTCCTGGTGACCTGCTATTAAAAAATGTTTTTACTAGGGGCACCTGGGTGGCTCAGTCGGTTGGGCGTCCGACTTCAGCTCGGGTCATGATCTCACGGTCCGTGAGTTCGAGCCCCGCGTCGGGCTCTGTGCTGGCAGCTTAGAGCTTGGAGCCTGCCTCAGATTCTGTGTCTCCCTCTCTCTCTGCCCCTCCCCTGCTCATGCTCTGTCTCTCTCTGTTTCAGAAATAAAACATCAAAAAAAAAATAAAAAAAATGTTTTTACTGCAAAAAAAAGAAAGCATCAGTGAAAAACAGGTGTATGGCTTAAGGCAGACACCTTTGTAATCACCAGTCAGGTTAAGAAAAAGAACTCTGCCACACTCCCTTCCTAGTGTTCCATCCCAGTCATAGCTGCCTTTCCCCATATCCTGACTTTTATAGTAATAACTTAAATGTGCATTGCTAGACACTCTAGGGTTAGTCTTGCCAATTAAAAAAATAGTTTTTATAGGAGTTGTTACTTTTATTATTATTGTTAATGTTTATTTATTTTTGAGGGAGCACAAGTGGGAGAAGGGGAGAGAGAGAGGAGGACATAGGATCCAAAGCAGGCTCTCTGCACTGACGGCAGTGAGCCTGATGGGCTCGAACTCATGAACCGTGAGATCATGACCTGAGCCAAAGTCAGACGTTCAACTGACTGAGCCACCCGGGTGCCCTAGGAGTTGTCATTTTTAATCTTTACATTAGTTTCTCTATCCCTTTTCTTTTCTTTTTCCTGTTGAAGAACTCAAGCTGTTTATAGTTTTTCACAGCCTGGATTTTGCTGACAGCTTACACAAGGTGCAATTCTAGATCTTCTTTTGCCCTCCATATTTTCTGCAAATGGGTAACTGGATCCAGAGACTGACGGGCTCAGTTTTGATCCCATAGGAATTGTTATAGGTGGTGTTTGGCAAGACTGTATTAGTCACTTCGTGTCTAGTTGCGTCTCCTTTTTCTGATATTAGCAGCTGTTGATGGTTAGTGCTTATTTCTGTTAATTCATTGGATGTTGCAAAATGGTGAATTTCTAAATACATCATTTTGTTTTATTTATTAGTTGGAATGTTTTTATAGAGAATCACCTCCCTCATCTTTTGTTTGATTACCCAGTGGTACACTTTATAACATAAAACAGGATAAATGCTGGATTCTTCCCCTTTATTTACACATTTTCAAGAGAATGAATTAGTTCCCTATTTTTCTCCAAAGGGAAGCAATTCTTTTTTTTTTTTTTAAGTGCCATTATGAGCTAATGGATTTAAGCATATTAGATGGATTTTATTTTATTTTTTAAAGTTTATTCATTTATTTTTTAGAGAGAGCACACGTGGGAGGGACAGAGAGAGACAGGAAGAGAGAGAATCCCAAGCAGGCTCTACACCATCAGTGCAGAGCCCGATGTGGGGCTCGAACTCACAAACCATGACATCATGACCTGAGCTGAAACCAAGAGTTGGACACTTAACCAACTGAGCCACCAGGCGCCCCATATTTGATGGATTTTAATCCATTGCAGTTACTGTTGCTGAAATTCAAAGTGTCCCCCGTCTTTCGTCAGTGGAAGTCCCTTCAGGGACAACGTGACCTGTAGCTTCCTCGTTGTCTGCAGTGATAAGACATTCAGGGCTCATTATGTCCATTTCCTGTCCTGGATCCGGAATCAACCATTTGTCCAAGAAGCACTACTTTCTTTTAGTGAGAAATGGTATTTTAGGACCTTAACCCTGGCACTAGTGTGGTTAGTGCCACTTTAATTTTAAATAGTGTTTTTTTCACAAATAGGAGAACTGACTCATTCTTTCCAACTGTGGGATACTGTGTCAAAAAATCTGATAGCACTGGAAGTTTTGAGCTTCTTCCTCTGAATAATCTCTACCATACCTTTATTTTTCTAAGTTTTAAGCCAGAAATTGGGCGTGTGTAGACAAATTCTATGGTAGAGACTATTTTGAGTGGACTTTTACCTTCATGTTCTCCCTTCTCTTACTTTGGTTACCCTTTGACCCACTATTATCCTAATATCCAGCCTTACTTCTTTCTCACCTCCTTAGGGTTTTAGGTGACCTAGTTTCTTCTTTTCTTAAACAAAAAAGATAAAATAAAAGAATCCAAGACAAAAACCACCACAAGTGATAAGATTAGATTTCAGACCTTATTTTTTAAGGTAGACCTTTTAGCTTGCTTTGTATTGCATACATAAAAGTATATCTGTCTGTGCACAAACAAAATTCAAGGGCACCTTTTGAGGCTGCTGTATAAATCCAATTCTAACTGACTACAGTATGATGAATTGCAAAATGAAGTATATCCAGGTATTAAATGCCATATGTTATTCCATATGCCATATGTTTTTAGTTTTGATATCAGCCCCTTTAGTTAAGTTTTATTGTGCTTTTGATTAGATAATACAGGATATTTGTCTCAGTGATGTGGTGGGTAATTTACATTTGATGCTGTGTCACATAACTTTAGAAAGAGTTAGTTTTGGTGTAATCACTTACTGTATTAAAAGACATTAGGTTGGATCTATAAGTTGATATGTTGGACCTATAAGTTGATCTATTGTCTTGCAGTTAAACAGCAACCAGTAATTATTTTCCAATGATTATTCATTCAAACATTTTTAGTAATCAGTGAAATTTGGATCATAGATATTTGGATCATAGAGAAATGATTGCCATGAAAAAATTTATATTTATGTAATTTCTAAGAATTGTAAGAAATAAATGTCAAATTAAATGATGGAATGGCATAAAATTCCAGTGGAAATTAAAAATGTATGTACTAATTAACTCTTGAGAAGAAAGTGTTTTGATGATTTCCTTTCCCTGCAGAAGGAATTTTTCTTCCATGAACTAGATTCTTATTGTATACTTCCAAGGCTTTTTGTTTTTGTTTTTCTAATAGAAGAGAATTCAGGTACTAGGCTAATGATAAGACAGTGGGATTCCCCTCTCTGCCTTTTATATAGACTCTCAGCACTTGATTAGATAGCTTTAATTAATATTCATAAATCCTTGTGATTTCAAAGAGCCTGTCAAAATAGTGATATGGTTATAATTTTAACTATAGTTAGCATCATTGTGAAGTATGGTGTACCACGTAATGGGTTTTTCAAATAAATGAAGTAAACCACTTTAAGCAATATATTTTAAGTATTTTACAAACACTTTTATATAACCAGTTTTGACTGAAATCATACCAAAATGAAGGCACTTGGCTCAGTCTTCTGAAACTTCAAGAAAGCAAATCATCTTCTTGCTTTTCTTGTTCATAAAAAGTCATAGAGGCAGTTCATAGAACCGTTCATAATTTTAGTTCATAGAAACAGTCAAGTGTGCTCTTTTGGTGCGTTTGAAGCTTTGTTGCTGTATGTAACTGGTTTTCCCCTGAACTTAGTCTTGTCTTTTACTGTTATCTGTCATTCTCATTACTATGTCCTTCTTTAAACTGCTACTTATCTCAGAAATAATGACCTGACCTGACAGCTGCTCTCCCTTTCCGAAAGTAAAATACATGCATGTTGTGTCCGTTTTTGCTTATTAGAGGTCTTTTTCTCTTCTGGGTTCATAGTACATCTTGAAATTATCTTTTGACCAAGAGGAGGAACATTATATGCAGTGAAGGGGAGAAAAAATTATTCCAAACTTCCCTAAGTTCTTAAGTTTTAATATGAAAATATCCAAATTTTTCATCCAAAAGGGAACAGGTTATTACCTTAAGCCCACAGAATTCAGCTAAAAAATATTTCTGTCATTTTAGAACATTACTTAGATTTTGGTAACTCATGATATTATTACAAAAGTGCATTGGAATTTCAGAGGGTATTTATACTCATGCAAATACTGTAGCATTACACTTAGACTTGTTTATTTTTAATTTCTATGGGCAAGTATTTAGGCTATTTATCTTTCTTATAATCAAAATTTTTTTCTATTAGATATCCTTGGGATTTTAAAATTTTATTTTTATTTCTAAAAAAACAAAACCAAACAGGTAAAAATAACCCCAATTTAGAAAAGCAAAAATTACTGAAGCACCTGGGTGGCTCAGTCAGTTAGGTGTCCCACTTCAGCTCAGGTCATGATCTCTCGGTTTGTGAGTTTGAGCCCTGTGTCTGGCCCTGTGCTGACAGCTCAGGCCTGGAGCCTCCCTCAGATTCTGTTTCTCCCTCTCTCTCTGCCCCTTCCTTGCTCGTGCCCTGTCTCTGTTTCTCTCTCTCGAAAATAAATGAACATTAAAAAAAAAAAAAAAGCAAAAATTGTTTTCATAAAGGATCGTAATCCTCTTAATTTGTTTACAAAGAACCACAGAGAAATACTGAGAAATGGCTTCATATGTACTGTTACTGTGTAATCAAACTGTGCTGAGAAATCAAGCAAGATAGTGTCCATCTGCACAAATAGCAGAACTGAGCCACTGTCTTCACAGTTCTCATCTCTATTTATGAAAGTCTGTAAACATTAAACAGAAAGCAGAGTACACAACTCACTGAATGATACACATGTTAATACTGTCATAGTTTAAACTTTCCTTGAAATTACACTTTTATTAATATAGGTATACCTTTAATGTATTTATGTTAATTTCAGTTAATTTTTTAAAATTTTAGTTAATTCCAGTATTCTAGGGATGAGAGTGAGGAGTTGTCAGTGTATGAGGACTAAATCCTTATATATTACCTTCAGAATTTGAAGTGCAGGAAATAAATAGGGACAAAATCTATGAGTAAATCCAGTTTTTAAGTGTAGGTAGTGTCTTTGGCACAAATCGTAGAAGATTTTTCTGTATAGCAGGTACATGGATTGCCCTTGGCAAGTTTCATATGGAAGTTCCTCTTTTATTCTTAATCAATAAAAGATTCTCTTCCCTTTTTTAGTTCTCAAATTTAGGTATGGTTATTGAGTATTTAAAAATCTTTATAAGGACCTGGGTTAAAGTTATGAGATTTACAGTTGTGCATATTTCTTAGATTATTTTTAATTTTTATTTTAACAGGACATGAATATGTCAGAACATTTTCAGATGTGCTGTTTTGTGTTGTCTGCCTTTTGTGGCTTTGGTTTTTTTTTTTTTTTAAAAGTTATTGTTAATAAAGTAATATGCATTACTGTGTCTTTAAGGCTAGGGAGTGTATTGCAGCATTTCTTCCAATAGGTTTGTTACCAGAAATTAAAAGGAATCCTATCGCTTTCCAGTTGAGGGTAAGTGAAACGTTCTTAGAAAATAAAAATGAAAGACTCTGAAGGGTGAAAGAAGGGGAAAAAAATCTCAGCTTCTTTTCCTTTAAAGCTCTTTGCCAGGAAATTATAATTTCGGAGTATTTTTGGGCGAAGAGCCCAACCTGAGAGGAAATGGTATGATAGAGCTGAAAAATAAGACTTTAATTTTGAAAAGTCTTCTATCCATTGTAGAGCATCTGTTTTCTTAGGTGGATTTCATCTCATTGTAGTGCCAATAATTAAGTAAACCCTCATAAATTTTAAGCAAATACTATATGAGATCATCAAATCACATCTATTTCACTATTAAAACAGTGGTACTCACGGCAAAACAATAAAAAGCCAGAGCTTTAGAGTCAGATAGACCTTGGTTCTCGTCTTAGTTCTGCCACTTACTCAGTGCTGTGGCAGGCAAGTTAGTTAACTTTTCTAGGTCTCCGTATACTCACTTGTAAAATAGTACCTTTTCTGTGGGTTTTGTGAAGATTAAATGATTAATAATTGTAAAGCATTTATCTCTTAAGCCATTTTCTAAAGTGTATCAAAAATGTATCTATCACTGTCAACATCTTTTGAAGAAATACATAGCTTTCCAAAGGGATAAAAGGACAACTTTAACTTGGATACATATGTTCTAGTTGAGTTAAAAAAAATCAGTTGTGTTACTTTCGAGCTATCTAAGTATTTACAAGATGTCTGGCCTTTAAAAAGCAAAAGAGAGCAGAAAAAAAAGGTCCTTGAATTTATTAGAGGTAAAATGTACTTCCTGGGCTTGAAGTAAAAAAGATTTTTGATTTTGTAGATTCAAGACAGAGTCGTTGTGTAACCTAGAAAATATTATTTAAGGCTGATGTTGAGACTCTGATATTGCTTGATAATGGAATGTTGAAGGACTAAAGGATGAAAACCTTTCATGTGTGCTAAAGATGTTTTACTTTTATAACAGCAGTCAAGATGAAACTGCTAGGGCTGAAGCAGATAACTTAATTTTATTTTTTAAGTTTATTTATTTATTTTGAGAGAGAACACAAGTGGGGAAGGGGCAGAGAGAGAGAGAATCCCAAGCACGCTCCACACTGCCAGCAAAGAGCCCAACTGAGGGCTCGAACCCATGAGATCATGACCTGAGCCGAAGTCAGATGCCCGACTGAGCCATCCAGGTGCCCTGAGAACTTAATTTTAAATGAGATATCACATGTAAGATGCAGCATGGTGCTTAGCATATTGCAATAACAGTATGACTGTTAATAAAAGTTATGACTTATTAAATAGCTACTGTCATTAGTAATAAAGCTACCAGTAGTGTGATCACTAAAATATAGGGAAATTTGCCATAAAAGAAAAACGCATTGAAAACTACAGAGCTGAAATGAGGTAGAAGGTCCTTTAAGAGGAAGGAATCTCTGTTCTTGGAGAGTTGAAAGTTCTTTTCTTCTGCTGGATTTGCGCTCTGACCAGATCCTCCTCTCCATGATTAGTTTCCCAGGAGATCTAGAAGGCATATTCTAATTATTCTTGACTAGGGAGCTAGATCTAGCAATGTGGAAAGTCTTCCTTTTTGTCTCTTTTTAAAGGTCTTTGGCCAGGAGTGCCTGGGTGACTCAGTCAGTTGAGCATCTGACTCTTGATTTCAGTTCAGGTCATGATCTCATGGTTGTGAGATCGAGCTTCACATCGGGCTCTGTGCTGGGCCTGGAGCCTGTTTGGGATTGTTGGTCTCCTTCTTCTCTGCCCCTCCCCCACTCAGGAAAAAAAAAAAGGTCTTTGGCCAAAACAAACATTCCAAGTAAAAAGTGGAGAAAGGACTTTGAGCGGACATTTTTCCAAAGATATACAAATGGATGATAAACCTGTGAAAAAAACCTCAACATCACAAATTAGGGAAATGCAAATCAAAACTACAATGAAATAACTTCAGACTGTTTAGGATGACTATTTTATATGTATATAAGTTTCCAGATTTATACATACAATATATATACACATACATGTATGTACATATATATGTATATATATCCATATCCAGAATATAGTGTTGTCTCAGCTTCTTTTCATTTAAAGCCAGAAAATAAACGTTGTCTAGGATGTGTAGCAATTGGACTCCTTGTACATTGGAATGTAAAATAGTACAGTCACTGTGGAAAACAGTATGATGGTTTCTTAAAAAATGAAACATACAATTACCATATGATTCAGCAATTCCACTTCTAGGTAGATATCCAAAAGAATTGGAGGCAGGGACTCAGAGATACCTGTACACCAGAGTTTATTTTCGGCGTTATTCACGATAGCTAATAGGTAGAAGCAGCCCAAATGTCCAGTAATAGATGAGTGGATAAGCAAAATGTGGTATATACATTCTGCTATATTTTCAACCTTAAAAGGAATGAAATTATAATACATGCTGCATACAACATGGGTGAATCTTAAAAACATGACGAGTGAGAGAAGCCAGACACGGGACATGTGCCATACGATTCCACTTACATATGAGGTACTTAGAGTAGTCAAATTCATAGAGACAGGAAGTAATATGGTGGTTGCTAGGGACTAGAGGAGGGGAATATGGGAAGTTGTTGAATGGATGAAGAGTTTTAGTTTGGGATAATGAAAAGTCCCGGCGATGGATAGTGGTGATGGTTGCACAACAGTGTGAATGTACTCATTGCCACCTAATTGTACACTTAAAAATAGTTAAAATCGTAAATTTTATGTTACATATATTTTACCACAACTAAAAAACCAGACAAAACAAAAAACCTTTAGCTAATCATAAGCAGCTGGCTGTGCCTTCTCTCTTCTGAAGTTTAAGTCTCTTCAAAGCCAAAGAGACGTCCTTAGCAGAAGTTACCACCTGTGTACAAACTTGTAAACTGCTGCTGCAAAGCTGGAAGCAGAGAAAAGAAAGGAAGAGGATTAAATATAGTCGTTTTTTTTTTTTTTTTCCCCCTTCTTTGAGCCTTTTATGATGGGCCTGTTTCTTGCATGAAGAGAGTTTAGTGTTAAAAGACTTTTCAGAAAAAGCTGTAACTTCTGACTGGCTTCTGAGCCTCAGTGTCCTAAATTTACACTTTTTCTGTCCTACCCTCATATTTTCACATAATTTTATGCAGATGATTTCATCTACTTTGTAGATAAGGTTGGGATTCTGTGACTGGCAGGAAGAAGAACCACCTTATGTATTTTCATCTTAATTTCATTTGATTATTGTTCTTACATAATTTTTGCTCCTGTTACAGAAGGGCAGTTTCTTCTCTTCCCCTCTTTCATCTAACCTTCGAACATGTCCCTTCTTATACTTTTATAACTTTACTCTTATAATCATGTTTTTGTTCCCCAGTTCTAGAATCTTTAAACTCTCTATTTGTAAGGCTTCATTCACTTGAAACATGCTTAGGCCTTGTCTATCTAATAAAACTTCTTTAAGGTTGCAGGTTTTCAGACATTGCTTGGTTAGATCAGTTTTTTTTTTCCCTGTTCTTATCCCTCTCATATCTCTGTTTCTTAAAGCTTTCTCTTTCTCCAACTTTCTGCTTTTCCTGTTGCTTCTTTTTCTCTGTTTTATGTGTTCTTCTTTCAAGTTCATAATTGACATAGACCTTGCATTTTCTGTTTTCTATCTTCCTCCTCTTTTTTTTTATGTAGTTATTTCCTTGGTGAGTTTATCCACTCTTGTGGCTTCAACTTTGATCAAAATGATCCACAAATATACACTTTTGAGACTCAGACTTTTGTGCTCAGTCTTATTCAGTCTTTTCAGTCTATTACATAACATTGGACTACTCTGCTGTCTCCTGAAAAGCAGTATGTATAAAACAAAGTCCTGTCTTCTAGCTAACCTCTGTTGATTAGTGATGTGACTCTTTTGCCACTTTGCATTTGGTGTGTGTGTCTTCCTTCTGCTTGGTTTCCTACATTAGTTACTTTGTTACTTAGGTCCTTTAAGACCACAAGGAAGAGAGATACACAGATTATCTTCAGTAATAGAATTTTATTGCAGACATACTCAGGAAATGTGCACGGTGTAGCATGGGAAGCTGCCTAGTCAGCTGCTTGTTCCGTGTGATCTTCAGTATCTCTAATACCGGCTTGTGGAGTAGGCTCTATTAATAAAGGGAATAGCAGCTTAGAGTCACTTGGAAGAATGAAATGAGTTCCTGTGACCTTTGTCATCTTTGTTCATGTAACATTTACACTTTCTGTAATCTAAGGTTTAATCGGGCCATCTTGCAACCATGAAATTTGGAACATCCCCAATGGCCTGAATTTCAGCCCTTGTATGGTTGCTTTGGCTTCTGGATCAACTTCTAGATATATGTACTTTTTTTTTTTAAGTTTATTTATTTATTTTGAGAGAGAGAGTGAGAGTGAGTGAGTGCACAGAAGCAGCAGAGGGGCAGAGAGAGAGAGAGAGAGAGAGAGAGAGAGAGGATGAGAGAGAGAATCCCAAGCGGGCTTCACACTGACAGTGCTTACTGACAGCTCACCAACGTGAGGCTTGAACTCCCGAACCACGAGATGGTGACCTGAGCAGAAATCAAGAGTCAGTTGCTTAACTGACTGAGCCACCCAGGCTCAGTATGTACTTTTTATTGCTGGGATAGTAAAGCTGATTTACTATATGTGCTGCTGAAGTGAGCACATAGTAAAGCTGATTTGATTTGAAGTAGCATGTGTTGAACCATAACAATTGATACAGGAACATAGGTTTTTCTCTATAAGTGTGCTGTGTGAGTGACAGGCGTTTTGAAGTTCCATAAGGTTTATAGTAGCAAATTTTGGGTTTATTTATTTATTTATTTATTTTTATTAAAAAAAATTTTTTTTTAATGCTTCTTGAGTTTTGAGAGAGAGACACAGAGGGTGAGCAGGGGAGGGGCAGAGAGAGAGGGAGACACAGAATCCAAAGCAGGCTTCAGGTTCTGAGCTGACAGGACAGAGCCCAACACAGGGCTCCAACTCCCAAACTGTGAGATCATGACCTGAGCCAAAGTGGCTGCTTAACCAGCTGAGCCACTCAGGCACTCCTACTCATTTATTTATTGAACCAAAGTTTATTAAACAGTAGTATGTGAGATTCTGTTTTAAGGACTTACTGGAGATATGAAGCTAGATGAGACATGATCCCTATCTTCATGGAGTTCCCATTTTAGCTCTTTAGTAATAAGCTCATACAATAAATAAATAGTAAAGGGAATAATGACTCAGTGTACTAAGTGCTCTGGGACCATAGTTAACAGTGGGATTAGTTCTCTGTGTTTCGGTGGGTAGGGATGGTGGTAGAGGAGTTTGCTATCTCTGCAAACTTCCCAGGGAAGACTCTTGAGTATATCTTTAACAAAGTGGTTAACTGACAGGCAGAGAAAAGGGGGAAGATCACGTAAGAGAGAATGGACATAGGAAGGGTATGACCTTTATATCTTGCATCATGTACAAATAACTATACAGTATCTGCTTTTTATAGTACAGCGATTATATGATTTAAAAAAAAATGTGTGATGTGCAAATTCAGGACCCTTAAGGAATAGTCAGTCCACTGTGGCTTCAGTGTAGGTTATGGAAATTAGGTGATTGAGAGGATCAGTTAGATCCTCTTTTTTTACCTTGTTTGTAGTGAGAAATGATTCTCCTTTCAGAATTTCCCTTGAATTTGTTCTTTCCTGTCATTTCCACTGTTAACTTTTAAGCCCAGATCCTTGTCACCAACACTTCTGGATTGCAAGAAACAAAACCATCCCTTAGTTTTAAAGCTTTTTTAGTTCTTTTCTCCATTATGGAATTTGGCTTGTAGGACATTTAGAAGAATGGGAAGAAATCTCTGGAAGAAGACTATGTTGTTTATCTTACACAATTAGCAGTATTCCACCATTGCCATAATCACCATAATGTACTTCAGAATTTCATCTCTTTGGCTCTTCTGTCCCAACTTTCCTAAACCGTAATTTAAATTGCTATTTACCTAGATCATCTATCATCTCATATAATGATATGGTGATTTGGAATCTAAGAAGCACAGAACAAGCTAAAAGTTTATCTGTTTAATCTCTTGAGTGCGTAGTATATAGCATTGGGAGAAACAAACTGCTAAATCCTTTTTAGCAGATCATAGTTTAGTGGCTGTAATAGTGCGTCTTAGAGTAGAAATGACGAGTTGATTTGAAGGTGAGAAATTCCTGGGAACATTTACAAAAGAATATCCCCTTTAAAAAATGAGATTGATATATGGTACTTGATGTAGTAATAGATGGAAATTAATGAGCATGCTTTGGTATTTGCTAGCTTCCTAATGGCAAGAGGCTCTGTGCTGTATCTTGGGCAGACATTGGTCTGATTTTGTTTTGCTGTTTATTAACCTAGTAACTGGGGAGGTTACTTAACACCTAGTTTTCTTACTTATAAACTGAGAATATTTTAGTAACTACCATAGAGATTGTTACAGAGATTAAATGAGAAAATGCTTGTTAAGCACTCAGCACAGGGCCAATAAAAACCCTAATAAATGTTAACTACCTTTATTATTCTCTTTCATTTAGCTCTTAGGTATCTGTCTTTCATACTATCTTAGGAGCTCTGAGTTGTCAAAGGTTTTATCTTAATTTTCTTTGTATTATCCCAGCATGTAGTTTATTGTCTACAAATTCAGTAAGTGTATATTAAATGAATATAAATGGATGGATTTTTTAAATCTAGTTTTATCTGTTTTTTGTACCCAGGTTGAAGATTCATTTTAGAACATTTAGTTCTTGTAAAGATTGTATTTCCTAAGCAGTTGCAAAATTTACTCACAAGAATAAGACTGATTAACAGATATTGTTTTTAGTAGTTTTTATTGTCTAGGTCAGTTTATTAATTCAGGCTATAGAAGAGACCTTTCTTTTCAGTGTATAAAATGACTTTATGAAATGCATTTCATGAAACAGTGAGTCATGTGGAAAATTTTTAATTTTTTTACAAGATACAATTTTTTAAGGTTTCTCCCAATTACGTAAAAAAAAAAAAAAATGAATGTTTATTTTAGAAACCTTATGAAACAAAAGCATAGAGGAGAGCCACTTCCCAAAATCAAACCTTGTTGCTTGGAATCCTAAAATATTTACATGCAAATATTTGAATTCCTATTGTGTCCTAGGCAGTTTTTAGTGCTGGGGACATAGCCGTGAACAGAACAGAGTCTGCTAGTAGTTTGGTGCCAGTATGTGTGTGTGTCTGCACATATGCAAGTACATCTGCATTTATTATTATTTTTTTTAATTTTTTTTAAGTTTATTTATTTTTGAGACAGAGAGAGAGAGAGCATGAACGGGGGAGGGTCAGAGAGAGAGGGAGACACAGAATCCAAAACAGGCTCCAGGCTCTGAGCGGTCAGCACAGAGCCTGACGCGGAGCTCGAACTCACGGACCGCGAGATCATGACCTGAGCCGAAGTCGGCTGCTTAACCGACTGAGCCACCCAGGCGCCCCAAGGTACATCTGCATTTAAAAGAAAACCTGAAAATGATTTAATTATGTGCGCATTAGGTTGTGTTCTGCTCTTTTTTCTTTTAGCAATGTCGCTCACTTGTTTCATGTCAGTGAGTTTTCTACAGCGTGATTTTTAGTGGCTACTTGATAATCTCATGAAGAGATATTCCATACTTAATTAATATAGGTTGAGACATTTAATTTACTTCTAAATTTTGGCATAATTTACAACAAATACACACTTTTTGTTTCCATTTATCTAAGATCAATCGCAGTTGATTTACTTCTTACCATTTCCTCTTGAAACATAGTTTTGTACAGAAGAGAGAATAAACCTCTGTGTTCCCGTCACTCAGTTTGAACATTTTTTAACATCTGGCCAATCTTGCATAATTTATATTTCCGTACACACACCCTACCCTTTAATAATTTGAAATAATCTCAGGTATCATATCATAGCATTCTTAACTATTTCACTATGCATCTCTAAAAGATAAGAATATTAAACAGTATATCACCATAATACCATTATCTGAGGTATAATTTTAATTGTACCTTATTCTTGAAATGATAAAATATTGAGGGGAATTTGTAGAAAACTGAGACTAGTCTATCTAGAATGATTCCCCCACCTTCCCATTGAAGGTGTAGAAAACTTTGTATTGGGATCTTGGAAAAAATATTAACAGAAATTCTTACATTGAACAGGAAACACAAAAGTGAGATAAATAAGCTTATGGATGGGGGCAAGGTTGAAATGGGCATATAAATACTCGGTTACTAGAGAAATTGGTTATAGCTAAAAAAAAAAAAGAGGAATTCTAATGTTTGAAAACACTGTGAGAGAAGACTCTTTTTCTTCATGGTATTAGCAATGTCAGTATAATAGATGATGTTTTCTCCTGCTTTATGAGATGGAAAGTCAAGTGGCAGGAAAGCCAGATTATATTAGCCACTTACTTGCTTTTTGTTTTTTTAAACTAAAACACTTGACAATTTTATTTTCACATTTTATAATACAAATGAAAATTGCTTTTTTTTTTTTGGTCCCTCTGCTCCCCTATAAAAACTATTCTCTCTTTGATAGGAAGGGGGAGCAAGCCTTCCCTGTCATGCTGCTGGAAAACACCCAGAATCACAGCACCATGATCTCTTGGTGAAGTGGAACAAGTAATATAAGATGGGTATAAAGAGGTTCCTGTCTCTCCCTACCTGTCTGGTTGAGTCATTCCTGGCTGAGTGGGCACCATGATGGGACGGTGGGAAGTCATCAGTGGGGGCCCAGGCGTCACTGGCATGTGGCCTCTGGTGCGCCACCTCATTCCAGGAGGTCCCGCTGGCATTGTCCCAGGAGGAAGAGGGCCCATCATTGGCATCATGGAAGGGCCCCCATGTGGGGTGAGAAGGGCCCAGGAGACTGTGGGATCATTGCCCCTGCAGGAGGAGGAACAGAGAATGGAGTAGGAGCTATCCTCTCTTGTTGAAATACATGGTTGTTTTCTCGATCAGGTTCTGAACCTGCTCTTCTATCCATTCCTGATGGTAGTCTCTCACATTCTCTTTGTGTTTCCTACTGCTGCGGTGCGTCTTTTTCTCAGAGGGAGATTTGTGGGTGAGGTAGGTGTTGCAGCGGTCACAATAAAACTTAGGTCTGTTACTTTGCAGCCTGGTGGCCGCTCCGTCCCACACCACCTGGAAAGGACTGCCACTTACTTGTCTTAAAAAGACAATTCTGGGATATGTCTGCTTAAGTATGCAATAAACCCTATCTATCACGTTCCATGAGAGAAATATCTTGTGGGTGATTTGTTCTTCACAGAATTCCCCAGCACCTGGGAGGGCGTATGTTCTAAAGACACTCATTAAGAATTTTTTTGGCTATCTGATTAAATACATGTAATTATAATGAAATTCTGAGGTGTTAAAAACCATATGTCAAGTATAGAAGAAATTACACTCATGACGTTGTGTTTACCAAGGCAATAAAATAGGAAAATGTGTTTGTGTGTGTGTGTATATATTTTAATTTTTTTTTAATGTTTATTTTTGAGAGACAGAGAGAGACAGAGCTTGAGCAGGGGAGGGGCAGAGAGAGAGGGAGATAGAGAATCTGAAGCAGGCTCCAGGCTCCGTGTCGTTAGCACAGAGCCTGACGTGGGGCTAGAACCCACAAACTGCGAGATCATGACCTGAGCCAAAGTTGGATGCTCAACCAACTGGGCCACCCAGGCACCCCAATGTGTATATATATTTTAAATTGGCTTTTAATTATGAGTTTTTTTTAAAGTAGGCTTCACCCTGGGTGTGAGGCTTGAACTCATGACCCTGGGTGACTGAGCCACCCAGCCGACCCTAAGTATGAGTTTTTTAAGCTGTAAGGGTTTTCAAAGCAGACAATTTAAAAGTTATTTAAAATTAAACCATAATTGAAATGATTCGTTTTCATTTAAAACACCAGAAAGGGAAAGAGGAAATAAAGACAAACGACATAAACCAGGAATTGTTTATGAAAATAAATCATGTGTTTTCACTTGATAGACACCCTAGAGACCATCTTTTTGCTTAAGTTACATTAGTGACATTTCACTTATTCAACATGTTGAGAAAATGAGACCTGTGGACTAATAGAAAATTCTCATTGAGTTAATTAAATTACTGGATACGTTCTAGAGGACCTATGACTTGTTTGTTTAAAGTGAGCCAGATTATGAGCCTGCTTTGAAGAAAACTTTCATAACTTCTGAAGAAGTATGTAGTGGTTAGATTACCTTTTGGTTTAGTATTAAAGAGATTTGTTAGTATAAGGCTGTCTCCCTCACTATATCATGCGCATGGCTCACTTGAGCTACTGATGCTTGCTTAGCCATGAAGGACACGAAGCACCCTTGCTTTCTGAGGTATAATAGTGAATATTTTTGAAAATTTAAGAGACTGACTTCTCTTTCTGGTAGGGATATAGTCTTTGGTTCATGGTATCTGCTTTGCTCTTTTCCCCTGCTCATTAGCCCCTTCCTATTTTTCTTTCTTTCTTACCTGGTCCATATCTTCAGCTGTTCTTTTACCCCCATCTTTAACTCCTTTGTCTCCTTGTTCTTATGTGGCATGTGTCTGGCACAATGTCAGATTTTGCTGTTTGCTTTCTCCTTGCCTGCTTTAAGACCTGTGAGCAATGGGGCGTCTGGGTGGCTCAGTTGGTTAAGTGTCCGACTTTGGCTCAGGTCATGATCTCACAGTTCGTGAGTTCGAACCCCACATCAGGCTGTCTGCTGTCAGTACAGAGCTCGCTTCGGATCCTGTCTCTCTCTCTCTGCCCCTCCCCTGCTCACGCACTCTCTCTCTCTCTCTCTCAAAAAAAAAAAAAAAAGACTTGTGAGCAGTGATGAAGAAAATATGAAACTTCGAAGATTGCCATTTTAAATTGATGGTCTCTAACAAGGCCTCAGCAAGGCCTCAACAAGGCCTGTAGTACTATCTAGTAATCCTGTTAAACTTCATGAGATTTTTTTGTTTTGTTTTGGTTCTCTACTCTGGCTATTTCAAATATAGTTTTATATTCTCAAATCTCAGACTTTAACTTCCTCACTCACAGCAGATGAATATCCCTCTGACTTCCTAAAGCAAATAGAAGTCAGTATATGAGAGCTCCCTTAACTTTCTACCATTTACTGTTTAAGTCTGCCTGTCATATCCTCCTATTATGAGAGAGGTGTCTGCAACCCTTTGAGGTTAAAGCAGTCCCATCCACATGTGTTTTCCATCTCATTCTTCCACCCTTTTCAGGGACGTGCTTTAGTAGTTATGTCTTGTTCTCACTTGTATTTTCAATTTTCCTTTATTTTACCAATTCATTCAAAATATCATTTACCCTTTTTCAAGCATTTCTAATGGTTTTTGTTTGTTTGTTTGGCTTTATGTTCCTTCTCAAACTCATGTCTCCAGTCACTTATCCTTTCCAGAAACTTCCAAGTGGACTGCGATCCATAATTGTTGTCTCTACCTCTTCACTTTATTCTGTTGTCTCAAAGCATTGCAGTTTGGTTTCTGCCTTTACCACTCCACTAAATTGCTCTTGCTGTAATCACCAATAATTTCCTTACAACTTTTTTGGGTAAATGTTATAGACATATAATTTGCATAGAATAAGGTTCACTCTTTTAGTTTGGCTTTTTTTTTGGTTCAGCAATAGTCATTTTGAGATTTGTCCAAGATCTTGAATGTAGTAGTTTGTTAGGTTTTATTATTATTATTATTATTATTATTATGAGTATTATTCCAGTGTATGGATTTACCATAGTTTGTTTATTCATCTGCTAGTTGATGGACATTTGGAATTTTTTTAAAAGTAGGTTTTATGCGGGGCGCCTGGGTGGCGCAGTCGGTTAAGCGTCCGACTTCAGCCAGGTCACGATCTCACGGTCCGTGAGTTCGAGCCCCGCGTCGGGCTCTGGGCTGATGGCTCAGAGCCTGGAGCCTGTTTCCGATTCTGTGTCTCCCTCTCTCTCTGCCCCTCGCCCGTTCATGCTCTGTCTCTCTGTCCCAAAAATAAATAAACGTTGAAAAAAAAAAATTTAAAAAAAGTAGGTTTTATGCCCTGCTTGGAGCCCAGTGTGGGGCTTGAACTCACGACCCTGAGATCAAGACCTGAGCTGAGATCAAGAGTTAGGACACTTAACTGAGCCACTCAGGCACCTCTGGAATTTTTTTTTCTTCCAGTTTTTGATTTTGAATAAGGCCGCTATGATTTTTTGTGTACAAGTCTTTGGTGGACATAGGTTCTTAAATACCTAGGAGTAGAATTGCTGGTTTGTATAAGTGTGTGCCTAAAAGTTTATAACAACTGCTAACCTGTTTTTTGAATTGACTAATTTTTCATTTCCAATATCAATGTACGAGAGAGATCCTCTTGTTCCATATCCTTATTAATACTTGTTATTGTCTTTATAATTTTAGCCATTTTTGTGGGTGGTATTATTTTATTGTAGTTTTATTTTTCATTTCCCTCATGACACAATGTGCTTATTAGCCATTTGTATATTTTTTATGAAATGTTTGCATGTATTTTTTGCCATTTTTATCTTTGGGTTTTTGTTGTACTATTGATAAAAATTCTTTATATATTAGAGTACAATTCCTGTATCACATTTTTTTCCCCCAGAGCCACTTCTACTAGGTAATTTTATATCAGTGTTTGCATGTGTGTGTTTGTGTCTTGGATTCAAGTGAAAATAGTACATCACCCCCAAAAGCAAGGAAAGCGATCCTTTGTCAAAAGATGAAATAGTCAGCCAAACCAAAATCAGAGATGATCCAGATGTTGGAACTGTCATACAGGGACTTTGAAATTACAGTGATTGCTATGTTAAAAGTATCTGGTGAAAGGTGGACAACACCAGTGAAGAGTCAGGAGAACTCACCAGAACAATGGAAATTATTGGGAAAAAAAAGGTAAATAAAGATACTAGAAATTAAAGACATGAAATAAAGAACTTAAATTGGTTGATAGTATTGTTTGTCTTGTATATCCTTAACTGATATTTTGGTAAACTTATTGTGTAAATTACTGAGACAGGAGTGTCAAAATCTCCAGTGATTATTATTTTGGATTTGTACTTTTCTCCTTTCAATTCTTTCAGTTTTTGTTCCATGGTTTTATAGCTGTGTTTCAGGGTGCTTACATGTGTAGGGTTCTATCTTCTTGATAAATTGATCCTTTTGTCATTATGAAATATCCTTCTTTATCTCTGGTGGCATTAATTTCTCTGCAGTCTTCTTTGCCTGATAATTAATACAGCCACTTTAGCTTTGTTTTGATTAGTTTCTCATGGTATGTATTTTCCATCCTTTTATTTAATGTCTTTGTGTGAGTTTTTTTGTAGATAGAATGTAGTTGGATCTTGCCTTTTTAATCCAGTCTCACAATCTCTCTTAACTGGAGTGATTTGACTCCATATATATTTAATGTAACTAACCAATAGAATTTTGTTAACTGCATTTTTCTCCAGTTTTTTTTTTCTTAATAGTTGCTCAAGGGATTATAGGATGTATCTTTATTATAATCAATTTTGGGTTGACTTAATTCTGGTAAAATATAGCAAGTTTGCTTCAATGTAGCTCCATTTCTTTTCCCTTTGTTTTATTATGCGTTGTGTGTGTGTGTGTGTGTGTGTGTGTGTGTGTGTATAATACCTCAGAATGTTACTTCAGTAATACAATACTATAATTATTGATTCAAACAGTCTTTTGTTTTTTAAGATAAATTGATCTTTTATGTTTATGCAGATATTTACCATTTCCTTTAATCCAGAAGTTCTTTCATTATTTCTTGTAGAGAAGCTCTCCTAGCAAGAGATTCTTTCCGTTTTTGTTTATCTGGGGATGTCCTTATTTCCCCTTCATTTTTGGAAGAGGAATTTGTTGGATTTAGAATTCTTTCAGCACTTTGAGTGTTTCCTTTCACTGTATTCTGACTGGCATGATTTCTGATGAGAAGTCAGCTGTTACTCATATTCTTCTTGTTCTGCTGTTCATGATGAGTTGTTTTCAGTTGTCTTTTGGCAGTTTGACTACGGTGTGTCTAGCTGTGGATCTTTTTGTGTTTATCCTACTTGGGATTTGTTTACCTCTTGGATGTGTACATTAATGCTTTTTAAACCTTAATTTTTCAAATTTGGGAAGTTTTCAGCTACTGTTTTTTCAAATAATTGTTTCTGCCCCTTAGTCTCTCTTTTCTCCTGAGACTCCCATTACATGTGTATTGCTATGTTGTATGTATCACCAGTCTCTGAGACTATTTCTTCATCTTCTCTCTCTCTCTCTTTTATTCAACTATCTGAAAGTCTATTGATTCTTTCATCTTTTTTTTTATTCTTTCATCTTTTATCTCAGATATGCTGTTGAGTTCTTCTAGTATATTTTTTATGAAAGATTTATTTTTCAAGTCTAAATTTTACATGTGTATTAGTTTCTATTTGTCTATTGAGATTCTCTGTTGAGTCATTTTCAAGATATTTTTCTTTAATTTCTTGAACACAGATTCATCTTTTTAAGCATATCTAAAATAACCAATTTGAAACCTTTTTCGTATATATTCAATATCTAGGTCCACTGTAAATCATTTTTCTTCTTGTTTTTTAAAAATTTTATTTATTTTTGAGAGAGAGACAGAGTGTAAGTGGAGGAGGGGCAGAGAGAGAGGGAGACACGGAATCTGAAGCAGGCTTCAGGCTCTGATCTGTCACCACAGAGCCCGAAGTGGGGCCCGAACTCATGAACTGCTTGATCACTACTTGATCTGAAGTCTGACTTTTAACTGACTGAGCCACCCAGGCACCCCTGTAAATCATTTTCTATGACTGTTTTCTTTTCTGTTGATTGCTCTTTATTGACTGCTTCCTGAATATGCTTTCCTGTTTCTTTGTATGTTTCATAATCTTTTTGTTGTTGTTGTTGTTTTGTTTAAAACTAGACTTTTAAAATAATACACTGTAGACACTCTAGTTTCTCTCCTTTTTCGTCCAGTTTTTTTTTTTTCTTTTTATACCTCCTTGGAGTTAAACTGTGGCATTTATCTTCTTGCAGTATTTGGCTATTAATGCCTCTGCTCATTTTTTAATTTTTTATTTTGTAGCCAGGATTATTTGAAATTGCCTCTTTTCTACATAACTTAGTGATCAGCCAGTGATTTGGGCAGAGGTTGTGCTTAAACACCTTGAACCTTTATGCCTTCTACTGTCTGCTGATGTAGCTGTGTATGTATTGGGGGAGAGCATTCAAAGCTGTAGCTAGTTTTCAAGTCTTTTTTGGCTTTTACTTTTCATGGGTTTTTGTTGGGTCTCCTGTGCTTGTGTGCATATTTTTCTAGTCAGCCATGATATATGGAGAACTCATCTCACCCTTTCATTTTCAGATTCTTCCTGTTAAATTTCTGACTAGTTTGTTGTTTACCCAAGCTTGAATGTCAAAGCTGTGGGTTTGACAATTTGTTTATTATTAGGCTTACCATCTTTAGTTGACAAAACTGCCAGTTTTTGATTCATGTCCCAAATTGAGCCCATTTTTTTTCTGGCAGCAAAGTTGCTACTTTTCATAGTCAAGCTTGTCCTAGTAAAACTGTAGTTCTTGCTACTGATGGAATTGGGGGACAGGTGATGGTAACAGCCCTAGGCTGGAAGGCCACACAGTCTTTCTGTTGTTACTCAAAGCCATTGCAAGGTTTTAAGAATAAATGCTTTTCAATATGTTGGCTGCTTTTGTTTCAATTTTTTGAGTCATAAACTGGTTGATTTTGACAACTTGTTCAGTGTTTTTGTTTGAGGAGCATATGTCAGCCTCTTCACACTATCATAGCCAAAAGTAGGGGGATTTCCTGATATATTTTAGTTTAAATCTACAGTCTTTCCATTTTTTTCTGTTTGTCTCTATCTGTTCTTTTTTCCTTCCCTACCCCCCCACCCCCACCCCGCCCCGCCCCGTCCCAACTCATGCCTTTTTGGATAGAGTAATTTTTATTCCATTTTATCTCCACTATTGATGAATTAGTGGTACCTCATTGCTTTCCTTTTTTTTTTTTAAATTTTTTAATGTTTATTTTTGAGAGACAGAGACAGAGCATGAACAGGGGAGGGTCAGAGAGAGAGGGAGACCCAGAATCTGAAACAGGCTTCAGGCTCTGAGCTATCAGCACAGAGCCCATTGTGGGGCCCGAACTCAAGAACCGTGAGATCACAACCTGAGCTGAAGTCTGACGCCTAACTGACTGAGCCACCCAGGCGCCCCTCGTTGCTTTCTATTTTTAGTGATTCCTCGAAGGTTTACAATATGAATCTTTAACTTATCAAAAATCTTTCTTCAAATACTTAAAAAAATTTTTTTAAATGTTTATTTAAGAGAAACAGAGCACGTGTGGGGGAAGGACAGAGAGAGAAGGAGACACAGAATCCTAAGTAGGCTCCAGGCTCTGAGCTGTCAGCACAGAGAGCCCGGTGCAGGGCTCAAACTCACGAAGAGCAGGATCATGACCTGAGCTGAAGTCGGACGCTTAACCGACTGAGCCACCCAGGCGCTCCTTTCTTCAAATACTTTTATACCACTTCACACATCATGTGAGGCCCTTGTAAGAGTACATATCTTTTTCATCTCTCTTCCTTTGTGCTGGCTTTGTACTATATTTTACTTGTAAACTTGTACATATGTTATTTAACCCCATGTTAGTCGTTATTTTTGGTTTAAACAGTTATGTTTTAAATAAATGAGAAAATGGAGAAGTTTTTCTTTTTTTCTGTTTTTCTAAGTCACTAAGACCTTGTGTTTATTTTTTGTTTGTTTAGTTTAGATGTTTATTTTGAGGGAGAGAGTATGCACATGCATGTAGGGGAGGAACACAGAAAGAGACAGAATCCCAAGCAGACTCCCTTCTGTCAGCATAGAGACTGATGTGGGGCTTGCACTCACGAACCATGAGATCATGACCTGAGCTGAAACTGAGAGTGTGATGCTCAACCAATTGAACCACTCAAGTGCCCCATAAGACCTCTTTTTTAAAGCTGTGGTAAAACAAACAAACAAACAAACAAACACCCAAAACATTAAATTTATTATCTTAAGAAATTTTTAAGTTCGGTAGTATTAAGTATATTCATAATGTTGTTCAACAGATATCTGGAACTTTGCTATCTTGCGACACTGCGACTCTGTACCCACTAAACATGAATTCTGCTTCCTCTTTACCCCCAGCTCTTGGCAACCACCTTTCCACTTTTGTTTTTATAATTTTGACTGATATGTCATGTGAGTGGAATTATGCAGTATTTGTCCTTTTGTGACTGGCTTATTTCACTTAATGTGATGTCCTCAAGGTTCATCCATGTTGTAGGTTTCCTTCTTTTTTTTTTCTTAATGTTTATTTATTTTGAGAGAGAGAGAGAGAGAGAGAGAGAGAGCAAGTGGGGGAGGGGCAGAGAGAGAGAGAATCCCAAGCAGGCTGTGCACTATTAGTGTGGAGCCCAACGTGGGGCTCAGACTCATGAACTGAACTGTGAGATCATGACCTGAGCTGAAATCAAGAGTCCAACACTTAACTGACTGAGCCATCCAGGTGCCCCAGGACAGTTTTCATTCTTTGAAAGTTGCATACTATTCCATTGTATGCCTATACCATATTTTGGTTGTCTTTTCCTCTGTTGATGGACATTTGGTTATTTCCACCTCTTGGCTATTTAGAATAATGCTGTAAACATGGGGTACACGGATATTTCTTTAAGATGCTGCTTTGAGTTCTTTTGTATATGTACCCAGAAGTGGGATCAACGGATTATATTGTAGTTCTATTTTTAATTTTTTGAGGAATCTTCATATTGTTTTCCATAATGGCTGCACCACTTTACATTCCCACCAACAGTGCACAAGAGTTCCATTTTCTTCACATCCTCATTATTGTTATTTTATGTTATTTTTAATAGTTTTAGTTTGAGTGTTTTTATCATGAAAGGATATTGAATTTTGCTAAATACTTTCTCTGCATCACTGGAGATGATCATGTGATTTTTGCACTTAATTTTAAACAAATGATTGCATTTCATTTGTTGAACCATTATTACATTACAGGTGTAAATTCCACTTGTTCATGGTGTATAATTCTTTTAATGTGCTGTGAATTTGGTTTGCTAGTATTTTGTTGAGGATTTTTGTATCAGTATTTAAGGATATTGGTCTGTAGTGTTCATGCTGTATCTTTATGTGGTTTTGGTTCATAGTAATGCTGGCCTTTCAGAATAAATTTGGAAGTACTCTTTACTCTTTAGTTTTTTGGAAGAGTTTGAGGAGTGTTGGTGTTAATTCTTCCTTAGATGTTTGATAGAATTCTCCAGTGAAGCCCTTTAGTCCTGGGCTTTTCTTTGTTGAGAGATTTTTTATTACACCTTCAATCTCCTTAGTATTTACACATCTACTGAGAATATTTATTGTTTCAGGATTCAATCTTGATAGATTGTGTATTTCTAAGAATTTAACCATTTCTTCTACATTCTCTGATTTGTTGGTGTATAATTATTCATAGTATTTTCCTATAATTGTTTTTATTTCTGTGAGCATGAGTTTTGATGTCCCCTCTTTCATTTCTAATATTGGTTGTTTGAGTCTTCTCTCTCTCTCCCTATCCCTCCCTCTCTCTCTTTCTCTCTCTCTCTTTTAAGTCTAGCTTTGTTTGTCTAGGGTTTATTAATTTTGTTGGTCTTTTCAAAAAACAAACTTTGGGTTTTTGTCTTGGTCTGTTTAGGCTGCTACAAATACCACAGACCAGGTAGCTTATAAACAACAAATTTGTTTCTCATAGTTCTGGAAGCTTGGAAGTCCAAGATCAAGGTGCCAGAATGGTCACATTCAGGTGAAAGCTTGCTTTCTTTTTCATAGTGAGCACCTTTGTGTGTCCTAAAATGGAGGATGGGATCTGAAGCAGACACAGAGCCTGATGTGGGTCTCGAACTGTGAGATTGTGACCTGAGCCTGATTCTGATTATCCTTTGATAATGTTTTGATTACCATTTCAATATTGTTACTACTAATTGGTCTGTTCAGATTTTCTATATGGGAAGTGATAGTTTTTAAAAAAGAGTTCCTTAACATGGTTTACAAAGCTTTTTTAAAATTTGACTTTGCTTACCTCTACATCCTGTTCACTTTTTCTTTATTCATACTGAATTATTTTAGTTCTTCATACATGACATTTCATTCATACTGAATTAACTTTGTTCCATCAAATTCGCCATGCATAATCCTTCTCACCTCTGTTTCCAGATATCTGCATATGCCATACATATAGATGATTTTTAAAGAAGGCAAAACAAAACAAGAACACATTTCATTATGGCAATGTGGAAGTCAGATAGAGTAGAAAACTAAAACCTCATAAGTGAAGTCAAAATACAATTGAAAATATTTGAAACCTAAACAAAAGCAAGTTTACCTTGTATATAGATAAGAAAAAGACCAAAAAACTTGAAGAGAAATGAACAAAGGAAATGAATAGATGGTCTAGTTTCATAATGATGTTAAAAGATACTCAGTTTCACTCAGAGTAAGAGAAATACAAATTAAATCTATTCTGAGTGACACGTTTTCAGCTAACATATTGACTGAAATCCAGATATGTAGTTAAATACTTTGTTGGTGAAATTGTGGGGGAAGAGTCTCTCTCATGTATTAGTGGCAGGATAATAAATTGGTGCAAGCTCCCTGGAGGGCAGTTTGCTAGTATCTATCACTATACGTATATATTTATATAACATACAGTTATAGTAGATAAAATGTAAAATGTAATCAATAACCTTAATAATTGCTATGTAGTTGTTACTATAGTGATTATATTGTATTATTTGTTATCAAATATGATTATGCTTATAGTACATATACTTCTTCAATACATATGCTTCTATATTTTTGTGTGTGTGTATGTATGTGTATATGTATTCTCTGGATCTTGGAGTTTCACTTCTGGGAATTTATCCTACAGATGCACTGGAACATGTGTGAACTGACTTATGTATACATTTATCCAGTGCAGTGTTGTTTATAATAGCAAAAGGAAACCTAGATATTCATAAAAAAGTGATTTGTAAGAGATGCTACATCTTTGCAATAGTGTAGGATGTAAATGTAAAAAAGAATGAATGGGGATGCTTTCTATGTACTTGTGTTGTAGATTCTCCAATATAGGCTACATGTTGTTAAATGAAAACAGCAAAGTTATAACAGTGTGGGTAGAAAGAGTGTGTATAAAATGCTATCTTATGTGTTAAAAAGGGTGAGAAGTAAAAATATATATTCATATTTGTATAAAGATTACATAACAAGCTAATAAAAGTAGTCATTTGAGGTGTTCTGGGAAGATTAGGAATAGGGATTGAAACGAGACTATTTGCCTTATGTTTTTTATATTGTTTTATTTTTGAACTATCTGAATAGATTACCTCTTAAAAATGAAGTTAAAAATTTTGTAAAAAGTCTTAAAATATTTCTCTCTCTCTTTTTTTCATCAGTAAGCTAAAAAAGCTGAGTGAAGACAGTCTGACTAAGCAGCCTGAAGAAGTTTTTGATGTATTAGAGAAACTTGGAGAAGGGTAAGTACAAAAAATATGAAAGTAGCATTAGGTAATGACAGAAAATTATAAATTACTATATAATATTAATCTTTCACTAGAGTATATTTTATTGAATAGAAGTAGTGTAGAGAGAACACACTTCAACATAATAAAGGCCATGTATGACACGCCCACGGCATACATCATACTCAGTGGGGAAAAACGAAAAGCTTTTCTTCTAAGATCAGGTGCAAGACATGGATGAACACTCTCACCACTTTTATTTAACACAGTACAGGAAGTCCTAGCGAGAGCAATTAGGAAAGAAAGAGAAATAAAAATATCCAAATGAAATAGGAAGAGATAAAATTGTTTCTATTTGCAGATGACATGATATTATATAGAAAAACTCAGAGTCCACCCAAAATTTGTTAGAATTAATAAAATGATTATAAATGAATTATAATTATATCAGAAGGAAGGAAACGCCTAGGAAAAATTTAACCAAGGAGGTGAAAGATCTGTTTATTGAAAGCTGTAATACATTGATGAAAGAAATTGAAGACAAAAAGATATTTTGTGCTCATAGATCGGGAGAATTCATATTGTTAAAATGCAATCCACAGATTCATTGCAGTCCCTAACAAAATACCAGCGGTATTTTTCACAGAAATAGAACAAACTGTTGTACAATTTGTTTGGAACTACAGAAAACCCTGAATAGCTAAAGCAATTATGAGAATAAAGAATTAATCTGGAGGCATCATGCTCCCTGATTTCAAACAATATTACAAAACTGTTGTAATCAGGGGTGCCTTGGTGGCTCTGTTGTTTAAGTGTCCAACTTCGGCTCAGGCCGTGATCTCATGGATTGTGAGTTTGAGCCCTGCATCAGGCTGTCTGCTGTCAGCACAGAGCTTGCTTTGGATCCTCTGTGCCCCTCTCTCTGCCTCTCCCCTGCTTGCATGCTCTGTCTCTCTCAAATAAACATTAAAAAAAAACCTGTAGTAATAAAAATATTATGGTATTGGTATAAAAACAGTTACATAGTTTAATGAAGCAATATAGAGAACTCAGAAACAAACCCGTGCATATATAATCAGTTAATTTATAACAAAGGAGCCAAGAATATACAATGGGCAAAGGAGAATTTCTTTAATAAATGATGTTGGAAAACTGGACACCCACATGCAAAAGAATGAAACTGGGCTTCTGTCTTATACTCAAAAATCAACTCAAAATGGATTAAAGACTTGAATGTAAAACCTGAAATTTAAAGTCCTAGAAGAAAACATGGGCAGTAAACTCCTTGACGTTGGTCTTGACATGACATTTTGGATTTGACACCCAAAGAAAAGGTAACAGAGGCAAAAATGAAACAAGTAAGTGGGACTATGTTAAACTAAAAAATGTCTGCAGTGGAAGGAAACCATTAATAAAATGAAAAAGCAACCTGTAGAATTGGAGAAAATATTTGCAAGTAATATATCTGATAAGGGGTTAATATCCAAAACATATAAAGAACTCATACATCTTAATAGCAAAAAACCCAAACATTTTAATTAAAAAATGGATAGAGGGATCTGAATAGATGTTTTTCCAAAGAAGACATCCAGATGGTCAGCAGGTGCAAGAAAAGATGCTCAACATCATTAATCATCAGGGAAATGTAAATCATAACCACAATGAGCTATCACCTCACACTTGTTAAAATGGCTCTTACCAAAAAGACAAGAAATAACAAGTATTGGTGAGAATGTGGGGAACAGGGAACTGCTGTGCCCTGTTGGTGGGAAGGAACATTGGTGCAGCCACTATAGAAAACAATATAGACGTTCTTCAAAATATTAAAAATAGAACTACCGTATGATCCAGCAGTCTCTCTTCTGGGTATATGTATGTGAAGGAAGCAAAATCATCATCTTGAAGAGATACCTGCATCTTCATGTTCAATGCACCATTATTTACAACAGCCAAGACATAGAAACAATGTAAGTGTCCCATTGATGGTTGTATGGGTAAAGAAAATATGGTATATACAGATGGGTAAAGAAAATGTGGTATATATGGATGGTCCCAATTTATCTGGTTTGACTTATGATGGTGCAAAAGTGATATGCATTCAGTAGAAACCATATATCAAATTTTGAATTTTGATCTTTTCCTGGGCTAATGATATGTAGTATCATAACCTTTCTTATGTTGGTAGGCGGCAGAAGTAAGCCACAATTCTTATTCAGCCATGCAGTCGTGAAGGTAAACAATTAATACACTTACAACCATTTTGTACTCATACCACCATTCTGTTTTTTACTTACAGCGTAGTATTCAACAAATTACATGAGATATTCAACACTTTATTACAAAACGAGCTTTGTGTTAGATGATTTTGCCCAACTGTAGGTTAATGTAAGTGTTCTGAGCACATTTAGGATAGGTTAGGCTAAGCTGTGATGTCTGGTAGGTTAAACATATTAAATGCATTTTCGTCTTAAGATATTTTGAACTTACTATGGATTTATCAGGACATAGCTGCCGTATAAGTCAAGGAAGATTCATATATATATTATTTGGTCATAAAGAGGACATTATGCTAAGTGAAATAAGTCAGAGAGAGAGAAATACTGTATGATCTCACTTATATGTGGAATCTAAAAAGCCAAGCTCATAGAAACAGAGAACAAATTGGTGGTTTCCAGAGAGAGGATAACGGGGAGTGGGAGAAATGGGTGAAGGGAGTCAAAAGGTACAAACTTCTAGTTATAAGATAAATAAGTTCCAAGGATGTACATATATAGCATGGTGATTAGTTAACAATGCTATATTAAAGATTTCAGTGTTGCTAAGAGAGTAGATCTTAAAAGTTCTCATCATAAGAAAAAACTTTTTTCTGACTCTGTGAGCTGTTAGGTGTCACCTAAACTTGTAATCATTTTGTAGTATATACATACATTAAAGCATTATGTTGTACACCTTAAACTACTACAATATTATATATGTCAGATATATCTCAATAAAAGTGGAAAGGAAAAAATAGTAGTAGTAATTAAAATTAATATACTTTGTAGCAGTCAATATGAATTTGAAAATACTGGATTGTGCTGAATCTAGTAATTGTGTTTTTCAGAGAAGTAGGACACACACACACACACACACACACACACACACACACACGTATACACACACACACACACACACACACACATATATATATATACATATATATATATATATATATATATGTATATATATATGGATAAGAGAGGCAAGAAGTGTGCCATAAAGTGACTCACAAGGTTTGTTAATTTGTTCTGTCTGGTGTTCTTATTAATAAGCTTGAAAGATTTTGACTTTGTTAGGCAAGTGAACATAAGACCATCTTTCAGGATGTTGGGACTCATTTTACTTGGGGAAAAATGAGTAATAGATTGTAAATAGAGTGTCTCATTGAGACAGAGGAATAGTTAATATGATTTAAAATAACAGTAGAGAAATGTTTCAATTTTAGCACATAGGGACATTTAATGAAATGGCAGAGTATAAAAGAACTTTCAAAATGATGAAAGGCATAAAACAATTAAAATGGTGTAAACCAGTGAGAGCGAGGAAAAGGAAATAGAGGAAACAAAAATGTAAAATAATAAGCTAAATGTAAGTTGGAAGGAATAAAATGAAATATATTTTTCACTAAATGTCAGTTATCCCATTAAAAGACAAACTAGTAGGGTCAATTAAAATGCAAAAATCTAGGAATATGCTATTTATAAGAGGCCTGTAGGGTAGAAATATAGGGATAGTTCCTATTAGAGATGCCGATAAGAAAGAGATAATCCTACAAATAAAAATAAAAAGAAATAGGAGTGGCAATATTTTTATCAGGTAAATTAGTTAAAGTTAAAATATCTCAAGTGAATAAAGAGGGGTTAATATCCAAATAAAGAATAATGAGGGACTTAAGGTAGTGGCATATAAGACAATTTATATGAAACGTATATGTGTCAGTCACTGTGACAGTTAAATTTGTGAAGGAAAGCTGTTAGAAATGTCAGGGGAGTCTCATAAAAGTATATTCAGATGGGAGATTTTCATAAATCTCTTTAAGAATTGGACAAGAGTAATAGAAAAAAAGACATAGAGGATCTAAATATTGTAATCAATGAACTTGATTATATTTATAAATATACAGTGTATATCTGCGCTTGTATTACAACATATATTTTGGCATTCCTCCTTTTTTGGTATGTTCATAAAGCATTGATTAAAAAACTAACACATTTTGAAAAAGATTTTTTTTTATTTTTTTAATTTTTTTTTTTAATGTTTATTTTTGAGACAGAGAGAGACAGAGCATGAACAGGGAGGGTAACTAAGGGTAATAATTTAAATAATTGTTTTGCCACTGAATGCCATAGACTGTCAATATTCTATTTGTACTTGCATTGAAGTCATTACTGTCTTCAGATCTAAGAAAGAACTAATTCAAGCTTCTTTAAGATCTTTCCCTTGGAACCACTTCCTATGCCAAAAACTATTGGTAGCAGGGTTTGATCAGGAAAAGAAAAGCTCCTTGATGTACTCTGGTTATAGAGAGTTTATTATAAAATTAGGAGCTCAAATGACTTGTTGAAGGGCCGCAGATACAGAGGTCATCAAATCTGCTAATGAAGGTCAGAGAAGCCAACACTAAACATCTCTGCCTGAAACACTGAAATGAGTGTTTCTTAAAAGCTCACTGGGAATCTACTGGAATCCTTAAGAATCTTTGAGAAGCTCCCGCCAACTCTCTTATTCTGTAGCAACATGTATTGGTCATCAAAAACTCAGCAGGAAGCCACTGTATATGTCGTATTTGTCAGTGCATCTGCTCCAACTACATCTGGAGAATGATGGTTTCTCCTCAACTTTTTGCCGTTCAGATTTCGTGCATATTCTTCTCATTGTCAGACTCTTAACTAGGTTCCATTCAAGGAAAGGAATTCTGGGAAATGTGGTTCCCAGCTTCTCTTTTGCAGTAATGAGACTTTAGAAGAGAGTGATGGTGTTCATTCGCAGTAGATAACCCATCACTGAATTCTGTATTGGCTTTTGAGGGAATATATATATATATATATGCACACATGCATGTTTATATACATATATATGTATACGTACATATATGATGTTTAAGGGGGGAGGTATACGTGTGTGTGTGTGTGTGTGTGTGTGTGTGTGTGTGTGTGTATTTTTACGTGCATAAATTAGGACTACATACACACAAAGGTGTCTTTGAATATCAAATTAAAGAAATTATTTTGGAAAGCTTAAAGAAACAGAGGATGGGATAAAATTCATGTTATTAGGGTAGCTGGTTTATCACTTATTTTTCACTTATTTTAAAAGATTATAAATTTGAAAGTGATTCTGCATAGCTTTCTAATACTAGGAAACGTGCCATGTCTTTCAATGACTTGCTCTTCTTTCTCCTCTGCAGAAATGATTCAGTGGGAAGAGTATGGTCTTTGGAATCATTATATGTTTAAATTCTTTGTTAAATTATATGTTTAAATTCAGCATCTGAGTCTCTGTTCCCTCATTTATAAAATGGTGGTGGTAGTATTTTACCTCACAGTTGAGAGGGTTGAATTCGATAATGCATGTAAAACACTAATCCTAGTACCTGGCTTACTGTAAGAAAAGAAAGTGGTAGCAATGTTTACTTTGTCTTCTAATTCATACCAGAGTACACATGGCTTCCCTCTCTCGTTGTTTTGCACTTTAAAACACATAAATATTTAATTGGCAAAGTTTCAAGGGTTGTAGCAGAGATGATTTTTGGGCAGGGGGCCATTAGATCCTATTACTCCTTTGATTTACCTGTAAGTGTGTGGTCTTGCTCTTGAGGAGGAGGAGGAGCATTTGAGGAGACCTTGGATGTATGACAAAGGGAAAACCAGATTCCTTGCTTCTCTAACTTTGGTGATAATGTAGTCCTCAGCTGAGGGTTTCATTTTGCTTTTATTCGGTCTGAACAGGCATGGGGCTTTCATATTTTGGGGATGATTATGCTTAAGGTGAGATAGGCCTTTTCCCCTAACTTGAGACTTTGGCTGTTTTTGTTCTATATTTCATTCTTTTAATTTTCATTTATATCTTCTTAATGCTGCATTTGTTTGAGTTGACAAACCGTAAGTCTACTTCTTTCATTCATAAGGAAAAAAGCAAATCTTTATATATGAACTTGATGATTTTGGTAGATTTTAAGTATATAATTGAAGCATTAAAGCTAAGGTATAATTCACTTTTCTTATTTGTTTACTTTGAGTTATCACCATTAAATAGTGTTTTAAACCAGAAAAAACTACATGCAAAAACTCACTCATAGTAGACTTTTTCTCTAATACCTATGATGTTTGAAAGGAAAAAAATAAACGTCTTGGTTTCTTTTAGGTCTTACGGAAGTGTATTTAAAGCAATACATAAGGAATCTGGTCAGGTTGTGGCAATTAAACAAGTACCTGTTGAGTCGGATCTTCAGGAAATAATCAAAGAAATTTCCATAATGCAACAATGTGACAGGTATGAAGAGATTTTATTTCTTTATTTACCTTCATTCTGATGAGTTTTGCTAATAATATGTAAGAAAATGTATTCTTTGGACATCTGGTTAGCTTTCTGACTTTCCATCTGAAGTGAGACTAATCCTTCAAGGAAGATAAGGATAGTTTTGTGGTGTTGTCTTTAGGACTTACAGTTCTAAGGGGGAAATAATCTTATAAAGCAACATATGGTGGCAGAAAATACTTAAGCCATTTTCTTATTTTCAGGGCAAATTATGGGTGAAAATTATTTTTTAATGTGAAGGGGGATCATTTAACAGTCTTTTTTATATAATTGTTTTTACTTATTAAAAACAGCCATGTTTTATGTAACTCTAATTCATTCAACAAACATTTACTGAGCATTGCTGGTGGGCCAGCTGCTACTATGCCAGAGTCCAGGAATACCAAAAGAACTAAACTATTGCTTTTCTTCTTGAGGGGCTAGTGATCTAGTTGGGAAGACAGATACATAAATAGCTATATAATACAGCACAGTCCCTTTACTCCCTGGTGCATGGGGTGATGTGAGAGCAAGGAGGCAGGGTACCTTAACTCCCAGCCAGCAGTTACGAAGTCTGGCATGCTGAGGAAGAGTTAATTAAAATTGTGGAGAAATGGAGGGATGAGAGAGAGTAAAGAGAATTATAGGTAGACAGGTGAAAATCAGCTCACTGGTATGTGCTGTTCTGACAAGGTTTAGAATTACCGGAGTGGAAGGCATGAGACAGAGATTGGTGTGAAATGGGATAGGGAAATGGAGCTGACCTTGAAGTGTCTTATGTGCCCTGTTAAGTAGTTTGGTCAGAAACGCAGAGTTCATGAATTAGGACTATGTTTAGCCTATAGTTACTTAGTTAAAGAGGGATTTCATTACTCTCCCTTTACAGTGGTCTCCAGGTAGGGTTGGTATAGCAGCATAAAGTAACCACAGTCTCAGACTCAGACTTTTTTTCTTATACTGTGCTATCCTTATTACGTGGCTTGTGTCCTCATGCTTATTATCTTGTGGTTCGAAGAGGGCTGCTGTTGCTCCAGCCTTATGTTTATGTTCCAGTAGAAGAAAAAAGGGAAAAGGCAGGAAAGAGCTTTCCCAGAAACCCTCAACTTATGTTTTAATCATCAAAATTGATTGAGCCACATGGTATATTACAGCTGATGACTCAGGAGAATCTGGACACATTGTCGCCTCTAATCCGATCAGGGCCCAATATATTAGTAAAAGGTCTATGAAAAACTTTCTCTTCCAAAAGTGTATAAGGTCCATATATTATAAGCCCTTTGGCTAATGAGGTGACTGAATAATCATAGAAGAACTTTGTTGCTTGAGTCTGTTCAGTTTTGCTTTTCTTTATTGTGTACTACATATTTAGATTATATATTTTCCATAAAGGCTGTATGACTGGAAATTCAAGTGGTTATAGAAAAAAATACATTCCTCAGCTCCCAGATCAAAATATGTAATTCAAAGTTTTCCCACACCTTACTATTAATCTGGTAATTTGATAAGAATATGGTTACCACAGTTTGTTGTAGAAAAGAAAGATTGAGCATAGAATAGTGTTGGGCCCATCAGGGGCTTAATACTTGCATGTTGCTATTACTACTTTATTCTTATGATTAAGTGTAGTTTAGGGACTGCTGTTGTCCTTTAGAGATTTTAACTTGAATGTGCTCTGGGAAAGGCAGGGTTGCAAATATTACCTATCATACACATCTTCCTCTAATCTTTGTACATCTTAGGACCAATCAGCTCTTGCTCACATTTCTTTCTCAGCTACCTGTTTGTTTCTTTTGCTTTCAGTTTTCACTCTTCCAACCCATTTTCTACCCTAAAACTGGAGTGATCTTTCTAAAATGCAAATCTAATTAAGCCATTCCTTGTTTAAAACCTTAAATGCTTTCCCATGCCTGGATAGATCCAACCTCCTAAGCATGGCATATAAAGTCCTTTATAATTGTGCCTGTGCTTCCAGTCTTCTGTCTTACCTGAGTTTCTCTTTTAAGCACACTTTTACTTGCATTCTCTGTCACCTGACTCTTAAATTCTGTGATTTTGGGAGTATGTCTTAGTAAGTGCCCTGGATCTTGCCACACAGTGGTTACTCAAATACGGGAATTACTGATTCTAGTCTGGGCGACTCAACTGGAGAATACCCAGAAGGAACTTTGCATTTAACATTCTTAGACCAAATTTTTAATTATTGCAGAGAAGCCTCTGCAGTTCCTGTTCTGTTAATGGCATCATCACCTACTTAGTCTCCCAAAGACAAAATTGAGAGTCATCTTTGTTTCTTTTTCTGATACTTCTGAGGGCACTATCTTATAGATTTTCCTTCTGAAATGTCTTCACTATCTTTATCCTTCTCTTCATTTCCTGAGAGGGACTCATATTACCACACGTTACAATGCCTAGCACTACTGTACTTTTTGTTGAGTGAATGTGAATGGATATGGTATGAATAAGGAATATGGAAGAGTGTTGTAGGTTGAGGGAACCCTAGGGAAATCTGGTCCTTTGTCATTATATATTTTAAACTACTCAGGAGAAAGAAGAGTAAAGAATAAAAGGGGAAAGAAATGTGAATAAAGTTCTAGAAATTTTGTACCACTTTATAGCAGAATGTCTTGTACATGGTAGGTATGTCTCAAATATTTGTTGACTGAAATATGGTGGAACAATTACTGGTAAAAAATAGTTCATGCCTTTTGGATTTTACTTTCAGATTCACTATTCACATGAAATAGTGAAGAATCAGAAAAATTAGTAGGTTAAAAGATCCTAAAAATACTAAAAGATAGGACAAGTAAAAAAAAAAAAAAAACCAGGAAATGACAGGGCAAGCATTACATTTTAGCTACTAATTACTAGTGTTAATTTAGATGTGGTATCAGGAAACTAACATACAAATGATTTGTAAGAGAACAGTACAAATTGAAAAATTCCCACTTAGAGAAAATGAGATTTGCATTTTTGAAATTAAAATAAGGTCTATTCAGCTATATGAACATTTGGCAAATTGTCTATAAAAAGAGACCAGAGGGTGTTTAAATTTTTTGTTCATTTTAGTGAATATTAAACATGTGTTTAATACTGCATTTTGGCATAAATATTTGAGGGAGCCCATCTACATTGTTTATTACAGAATCTTTTGTGTCTAGTCCAGTGCTTGGCACAGAGTAGACATTTAATAAATATTTGTTGAATATATAAATCATAGAATGTTAATGTTAGGCTAGATCTCTGTAGGGTCGATTAATTTAGAGTTTTGCAAATGTATTCTGCTCTAAGGAGGTGCGGGTGTTTTCCTCCAACAGTGAAGGATTGAGCAGAATGAGAAACTTCAGCCATTGCTTTTATCTTTTTTCTATATTGGGGCTCATTCTAAAATTTTATTTGAGGAAAAGACTCCTTGTGCTAAAGCATATTTTAGAACTTAAAAATTTTACATATACAGAAAATGGGACCTAGAGATTTTACATGAATTGTCCCAAATCACACAGCTAGTTAGTGACTGGGATGCCATAAGAACACACATTTGCTACTCTAGCCTGTGCTGAAGAAAGCAGGGTCTACAGAAAGATTCCAGCACTTCAGACTGAAGCACTCTCAAGGCATTGCTAGCGGTGGAGGCAGGAGCTGGTCAGTAATAGTTAGGAATACTGTGTGCTAGGTAATTTGGAGACAAGGGAACCACAGTTGATATGGCCCCTATATTCCTTGTCCTTACACTACTCATGGAACTTCTCCTGTGTAAACCAGGAGAAATGTGTTGTTACCACATGCATCAAGGCACACAATTATTCACTTATTTATGCACTCAACTAATATATATTGAGTACATACTGGTAAGGGGAGCCTTTATGCATTGCTCACAGGAGATACAACAATGAAGGAGTCTTAGACTTTAGAGGGACTTTCAGTTAGATGGGAGAGGCAGATGAATGGATAGACTGTTTTATACAGTGTGATAAGAAATGGGATGGGCTAATTACGGAAACTTTGTAGGTCGGAATACATATCCAACACCTCACCATTGGAGATTCAGGGAAAGCTACTCCAGGGAGGTCATACCCAAACTAAGTGATTTAGAATTACTTAGATTTGGGGGGGCAAAGAGGAGAGGCAATCCATGTGTTGGGAATAGCACATTTTTAGCTGGTCTGCTTAGAGGCTTCTACCAGAGTAGTCCCTCTCCTGCCTGTTCTATTTGCTGATGTTTCTGGGTAAAATTCCATTAAAGCACTGTTAGTGAGGGCCCTCCCCCCCCCCCCCCCCGCCCAAAAAAGTTTGAAAATCACCATACTGAAGGATTTGTGATGAATTTTGGCAATTTGTATTAGTTCATGTATATGTATATTCATTTTTGGCTGGGCCCAGAAATAAATTGCTGTGATTTAGATTTATATTGGAAACAGCTCAGTTTTCATAGGAGAGTATTCATATAGCCTTTGTAAAAACACTGTGTTACCCCTATTAAGTTTAGAGCACTGTTAAGATGGTAGAAGGATGTTAGTGAAACTTCTGTAATGAAAAATAGCCATTTCTGAGTATTTTAATTCTTACATGCTCATAATGGGAGGACTTTAGAAAATATTTGCAAAAGACTTATCTGTTAAGGTGTGTTATCAAAAAGGTACAAAGAATCCCTAAAACTTAACAAAAATATGAACAACCCAAGTAAAAAATGGGCAAAAGGCCTTCATAGATACCTTACCAGGAAAGATATGCAGATGGCAAATAAGCATATGGAAAGGTGTTTCCCATCATATGTCATTAGAGAAATGCAAATTAAAATGAGATACCACTACACACCTATTAAAATGACCCAAATCTGGAACACTGACAACACGAAATAGTGGTGAGGATGTGGAGCAAAAGGAACTTCCATTCATTGATGGTAGCAATGCAAAATGGTATAGCCAGTTTAGAAGTCAGTTTGGCCATTTTCTTACAAAACTAAGCCTACTTTTAGCTATATGATCCAGCAATCATACTCCTTAATATTTATCCAAAGGAGTTGGAAACTTACGTTCACATAAAAACCTGCACATGGATGTTTATTGCAGCTTTATTTATAATTAGCAAACACTTGGAAGCAACCAAGATGTCCTTCAGTAGGTGAATGCATAAATAAACTGTGTTACATCCAGGCAATGGAATATTTTTCAGCACTAAAAGGAAGTGATTTACTAAACTACGAAAAGACATAGAGAAAACTTAAATGCATATTACTAAGTGAAAGAAGCCAATTTGAAAAGGCTACATACTGTATGATTCTCACTTTATGACATTCTAGAAAAGACAAAACTAAGCAGGCAATAAAAAGATCAGTGGTTGCTAAGGGTTAGCAGCGTAGGAAGGGTGAATAGATGGAACACAGAGGATTTTTAGGGTAGTGAAACTACTATGTGAAAAGGAGACAGGAATGGAAAGAATATGGTCATTAGGCATGGGATGTGCCAAAAAAAAAAAAGTTGGGGAAGATGGTACATAGTTTCATTGGGCTGAAGGTGTTAAATAGGGGAAGGGACATACATGAACAGGACAGGAGAACGAAGCGGTGAGGAGGTGGCACGGGAGAGAGGAGTAGAATATGGCTTATGATTGTCACCCCAGTATTCAAGGCATCGTGTTTCACCTTGCTTCCTGGTGTATGCAGTAATTTGACTTGCGTCTTCCTTGTCCCTCCACCCAATAGAATTTTTAAAGGCATATTTAACTATTTAGCAGTGGCAAGACTACACAGAGTTACTGGATTCTTATAAGTCCTATAAACCCGTGCAGCATCCTTAGTCAAGGTTCTTAGGAATTATGGCTGAATTAAAATTTTGTGTGTTGCTTAAAATTAAATAGCGTAGAGCTGGTGTTTTGAAGGAAACTCTGCCTCCTCTAGCGTTTAAGAATCAATGTGTGGTTAAAAAACATGTTAAGAAATCTAAATAACTGTATAGTTTGTTACCTTGCTGGTTGAAATGAACAGTGACCCCTTTGACCCCTGACAGTCCTGCACAATGTAATCCTCTTTAAATTCTTGCATAAACTTCCTCAGGAGTTCTCCATTGCCTTGACTGCCTTTTTTAGTCACTGAAGTTTACTCCTTTGTCTCCCTAGCTCCTGCCATTAGGCCATCTATATTGTTTAGTAAACATTGATTATTTTAAAATGATACATAGGGGTGCCTGGGTGGATCAGTTGGTTAAGTGTTAGACTTCAGCTCAGGTCATGATCTCATGGTTCATAAGTTCAAGCCCTGAATCGGGCTCTGTGCTGACAGCTCAGAGCCTGGAGCCTGCTTCGGATTCTGTGTCTCCTTCTCTTTCTTCTCCAACCCCCCCTTCACGCTCTCTCTCTCTCTCTCAAAAATAAATGAATAAACTTAAAAAAAATAATAAAATGATACATGAATGAATGATGAATGAATTTAAATGAATGATGTCTATGTCAGTGGAAACAGACTGAGTTAGAAGTCACAGGTCTTGAACTCTTTGACCGTATTAGTACCTGTGTATATAATTTTTTAAAATCACAGCGTTAAATTATAATCTTTTAAAAATAATTTTATTAAAAAAATTTTTTTACTGTTTACTTTTGAGAGAGTGTGAGCAGGGGACAGGCAGAGAGAGAGGGAGACAGAGAATCCAAAGTAGGCCCTGCGCTGTCAGTGCAAAGCCCATCTCAGGGCTTGAACTCACAAACTCTGAGATCGTGACCTGAGCCAAATCAGATGCTCACCACACTGAGCCACCTAAATTTTAATCTTAATATGTCAGTCTTAAGCTTATGTTCAGTGTGCACAACATAGAAGAAAACCGGCTTACAGTCTCTTAGCTTGCCAGTCTATGTCATTATCAAATTGTGTTGAGTGTACCTTGACAATATCTCATGAATTTGTTTTCTTTGCTTTTTCTTTTACTCTCCCTTCAATTCACCAACATCTCTTTTTAAAAATGTAGGTTTTATTATTGTTTAGGTGTGGTGAGACCAATGGATCAGGAGATAAATTGTTACAGACCCCAAGAGGAGGGAGCCTGCCGTGCAAGAGTGGGTGAGAAGGGGAGAGGAAGCTTATACAGGGAAGCACCAGGGTCAGATAGGAGGCAGAAGGAGAACATGCAAAACATGGGCAAGAGCCTTTATTGTGATTCTGTGGGAAGGAATGGATGAGGTGGGGTAAAGAGGTCTAGGATTGGTTGGTTTGAATGATTTCAATGAGTAATGATTTCACTGGGTGTAGGGCAGTCCCTACTTGTTTGGTACATGACTCTGGGTTGATGAAATTAGGGGAATAGTGACCCTGGCGGTGGTTGAGGGTATGGACTCCAGATTGGTTTGATTGCATAGGAAAGGTATGCTCACAGGTACTATTCTAGGAATTAGCTAACCCTAAGAGGGACAGTGGAGGCCTTGTCAGCAGGTCCTTGTCAAAGCATCACAAATACAGAAAATAAGAAGATATGCTCATTATGATCTCATGCATACATAGATTAACATTATCTTCTAATTGGTCTACCTGTGTCTGTTTTGCTTTCCTGTAATCTAGCTTTCATGCAGAAGCCAGAGAAATCTTACAAAATATAAATTAGATCATGTTATTGCTGTGCTTAAAATTCCTTCTCAGATCTCTTGCATATCTAATAAAGCCCTTATCTTGGTTTTGAGGCTCTCCATTATGAGGCTTCTTTCTCCGTCTGCAACTACATTGTGTTAAATCTTATTCTTCATTCTATTCTAGGTACACTGATCTTTTGATCCCTGAGAATGATTTGCTCTTTTTCTCCTGAGGCCTTTGCACAGACAGTTCTTGGTGCCTGGATGTTCTTTATCTGGTTAACTTCCAGCCAACCTTTGAATCTTCCCTTAAATGTTATTCTTTTGGGGAGGCCTACATTAGGTCCCTTCTTTTAGCTTTTCTGTGATTATTCATTTGTTCACTTATTCAGTGCTTTTGTTTGTATTTGTATGTTTGTACCTGTAAAAAGAGAGATATTGAGGATAAAATGGAGAGCAAGCAAGATTGGCACCTAACCTCAAAGAGCTTCTTTTTTTCTGGGGGAGGCAGGTAAAAGTCCCAAGTTAAGGGACTACCATGGCATATGGGTTTTGTGCCATTCTTTCATATGAGCTAGAACAGTCTTTTTTTTTTAAATTTTTTTTTTTAACGTTTATTCATTTTTGAGAGACAGAGACAGAGTGTGAGTGGTGGAGGGGGCAGAGAGAGAGGGAGACACAGAATCCAAACCAGGCTCTGGGCTCTGAGCTGTCAGCACAGAGCCCGACACGGGGCTCAAACTCACAAACCATGAGATCATGATCTAAGCCGAAGTCGGACGCTTAACTGACTGAGCCACCCAGGTGCCCCTAGAAAGTTTTATTTGGAGAGATGATGAATGCAAAATATAGTCTCAGCCAGTTTATCTCATGGCAGCCCTCTTATTTTATTTTATTTTTTTAAGCACAGTTACTAATTACATTTATTTGTGGGCTGACTTCTCTAATACCAGTGTGTTTTCATGCTGGTATGTGCTCTCTGAGAGTCAGGGTTGAGTCTGTGTGGTTCACCACTGTGTATTGAATATCCGGCTTAAGCAGAGGGTCAATGAATGAATGTTGAATGAATGTTGAATGAATGTTAGAAACTATATTCGGGTATGTGTCCTTAATGTGACTGTTTAGCTCTATCTGCTTGAATACTTTTTTAGATTAAAATTATTGAGGCCATGTTTTATGGCATAGAACTGTTGGACCTTGATCCACCTACTTGATTATGTATTAGAGTGGACCACAAAGTATTTTTTGAGGAGCATTTTACCTTTCCCCAAAGCCATTTTCTTGACTTATCACTAAAGACAGAGTTGCTTTTTCAGGTAGCTGCCCAGGTTAGAATCCCTAATTTTTGTAAGGGCTGTCAGTCCTATCCTTAGGACTGCTAATTACTTAGTGCAGTGCAAGATAAAACATATGTTTTCTATGTGTCTTCCAGTGAACATAGTCTTGAATTCGTTGCCACTTAATACATCCAAAATTCTGAATGAGAAAATTAATATTTAAAGAAGTTCTTTGAAGGATATTCTTTTGGATTGAAGTTCAACTCTGAATCTATATCAGAGTCACCTATTGAGCTTTTAAAAGACCTGCTGAATTAGAACCCCTAAGGTGTGGGACCTGGGCCACAAGTGTTTCTGAGGCACAGCCAGGTGTAAGAGCAATACTCCCTATAAAGGTTTCTGCACAGGCACTCACACCCCAAAGAAGTGTATGTAGAGAAGCCTTTTTAATGTTTCCCGTAAGTTGAAGTTCTGGGTCTATAGATTAGTTTCATTTGTTTGTAAACAAGCATGTTTCTTTAGTGGTTCAGTGAACACTTAGGAACTCCTGATACTTACTTTCCATTCCCAATGCCTACCAAAGTTGAGTATGTCTGCAAATTTAAGGTGTGAGATGGGAAATAATGAGAGACATGGGTAGAAAGGTAGATGTTGAAATGTCTTGCATGTGATATGAAGCAGTTAAGACCTTTTCAGTAATGGAGAGCTATTGATTGGAAGTTTTTTTTTTTTTTTTTTTAAATGGGAGAGCAGTATGATCAGTTTATTTTACCTTTGTTTTAAAGGAAGGTAACCTTGTTAACTATATGGAACAAAGATTAGAATGGGGTAGAAAACTATGACAAGGAGACCAGTTAGGAAGCAAATCTGTGCAAGAGGTCATGACAAGCAGAAGGATAAACCCCAGGAATGAATTCTAGCTTTGTAGCTACCTTTTTAATTTAAGCCCTTAAGCTCCAACCAATCTGCTCTACTGTTGATTTGAAGACAGCTGAAATTGTAAAGGCTTTACTGAGAAGTCTTCCCTGACAGTCTTCTCCTGACCTCTTGTTTTGGTGGTCTCTTTATGTCGTCTTTTATAGTACTTTCCATTTATTTTTATTTTTTGCTAATTTGATTCATGTGTCTTATCTTCCATTTCTGCCACTTTTCATGATAGCTGCTACTAGATAGAAATATCTATTGAACAAGTTGTGCCCTAAACATGCCATTCTTGATTTTTCTATTTTGTGTCTTCACACATGGCCTTTCTTTTTTCTAGAATGTTCTTATCTCTCCTCTACCCATAATTTGAGGTTTTATCCTCTCATAGTTCAAATACCACCCTTTGTACAAGTTTTTTTCTGCTGGCTCTACCATGATCATTTGCTTATTTTAGCTCTTGTAGCATGTAAGCTGTATATGATTTAGCTTATACTACCTTGTATTTTTCATCTTTTTATGTATTCTGTGAATATGGATACTCTGCCTCTGACTTGGACAAGATGTTTTACGTATCAGTGTATATAGCTTGCCCTTAATAAATATTAGGTAAATATTAAAGAAATAAATTACTACTTGTCTCTTTCTAAGTCTTCCTAAAAACAGTTAGGTTATAAACATAGTTTATTCTGCTCTGAAAGGCATAAAACTTCAGTTTAAATTTTAAATTTTAAATTGTTAATTTTAATTATCTGCATTTAAAGCAAAAATAGTTGTGATTACTTATCTCTGGATTTTAAAGACCCAAATAAAAGAGAATTAAAAATAATTTTTTTTGGCCTTGTTGAATTATAGAATATTTTAAAGTTGAGTATTAATATTTGACTGAAGTTAGAGAGGGAGGGAGCCAAACCATAAGAGACTCTTAAAAACTGAGAATAAATTGAGGGTTGATGGTGGGTGGGAGGGAGTGGAAAGTGGGTGATGGGCATTGAGGAGGGCACCTGTTGGGATGAGCACTTGGGTGTTGTATGGAAACCAATTTGACAATGAATTTCATATAAAAAACACACATAATTAGACTGAAAAAAAGCCCATTTATTCATTAAAAAAATATTTGACTGAATGTGAACTCCCTTAAAGATTTATATTTAAAATGCTTTAGTTAAATATTTTCATTTGTTCCTTATGTTATACACTAAATCCTTTGCCAAAACAAAGCCTTGTTTTGTTGGGAATCACTCAGAGCATTTGGGCCTCCTCTGATTTGTAATCCTGTTAAATTTCATCCATGAGTTAAAGCCTAATTATGCACAGTTGGTAAACCCTACATATAGACAATTTGATGTACTATAGATGTTTACTCATTAAGTTTACTTATTGGAACATTATGAAATGTTGAAAATACTTTGTATTGGGATTAAGAAATAATTTTCTTTGGGAATTAACTAAGTTTAATGGTCTATATATTTTTCTTTAGCCCATATGTTGTAAAGTACTATGGCAGTTATTTTAAGAACACAGACCTCTGGATTGTTATGGAGTACTGTGGCGCTGGCTCTGTCTCAGACATAATTAGATTACGAAACAAGACAGTAAGTATTTTTAAACTGTTTTGCTAATCTCATTTCTAAAGATTCATACTTTAGGATCTGACTAGGTAGTATTTTGTTACAAAGAAAATGTCAGTGTGAAAAAAGAAAGACTTTACAGTGTAAAAAGATCTAGTATGAGTTGTGAGAACCAGCTATATATCTCTGTATGGCAGATTTAAGAGTCATATGATTGTTTAATTTATTTGTTAGGAAATTTTTGGTAGGTCACTGAGAAAATCTACCATAGTATTCCACTTCTTCATTTGGAATCAGTGTATATATTCTTTATTAATATGTTTCAATAAGTTAAGGCTAGAATTTTATTTGAACTTCATAATATTCATAGTATTTAAGTTTTCTGTATTATAATCTATGGCTGGCAAACAATTGAAGTTTTATGTTTCTAAATTTTAAAAAATAATTGAAAGACGATTTTGTCTTTATTTTTTTAAATAGTGTCAGGATGTTTGAAAATGATAAAGCTAGCTCATAATTTTGTGTGTGTGTGTGTGTGTGTGTGTGTGTGTGTGTGTGTGTATGTGAGAATTCAGGTTAGTGGAATATGTTACTTAATAATAGCTTTTTATGGTTATGTTTTAACCCTACATGAAAGAGCTGTTAACAAAATTGTTTATGCTAGAAATGCATCTAGTTTACTTGAATAATTTATAAGGACAGAATTTATACCTGCTTATCTGTGCATGAGTAAGAATAATAATCAGTGAAATAATTTGTAATTCTGTAGAACGGTAACCTAATTATTATATGACATTATTGTATGTTGTCAGACATATTTCACTAAAATACATTCAGAAAAATACTTAATTACTTGAGTCAATTACTTGAGTCAGTTTGTGGTTGACCAGAATCATTTTAAAGTTTGATTGGGGAAGTACATTGTAAGTTTATCCTACTAATTTTTTTTTCTATTAGAGAAAATAAAGTAAATAGGATTTCTTTTAAAAGTAAAATAGAAATTAAAATAATCTCTGTTTTGACAGGATGGATTAAGTGCTTTGTGACATTCTAATTATATATTTTAGAATTTCTATGGTGCTTAACTAGTACTTATGTAAATCAGATGACTCTTGAGTCACAGAACAATGGTTTAATGGAAAATAATTATACGCCAGTTAGAGAAGTGTTTTAAGATCATTTCAGGGTTAAACCCAGTACTTTTGGTATTTAAAGTTACCAAGTATTAGAAATATAAAGTAAAAATGTGTGAAATGGAAAATCTGTTTTCTTGATTTTAAATGTTAATGTTACCATAGTGCATAGATAGGAAATATTTTATTCAAGTTGCCAGTCTTTCTTGTTGCCAATATCTTGTTGCCAATAAGTACAAACTGGGAAGGTATATACTATATATAGTCCTAAAGTATGTGTATGGATGAATCATAATCTTTGGGAATTCCTTCACCAGTTATCAAAGGAAAGACTTTACCCCATTTATATTTATAGTTTTTATTGTTCTTTATTCTTTTCTGCATTTCTCAGTTGCCTGAAGAACTTGTCCTTTAGTATGGTCTTTTATGTGGGTATGATGGTGATAAGTGAAAATGTTATTTCACTTCATTTTTTATATGGTATAATTGCTGGGTAAAGAATTCTAGGTTGAGGGGCACCTGGGTGGCTCAGTCCGGTTAAGCGTCCGACTTTGGCTCAGGTCCTGATCTCATGGTTCATGAGTTCGAGCCCCGCATCAGGCTCTGTGCTGACAGCTCGGAGCCTGGAGCCTGCTTCTGATTCTGTGTCTCCTTCTATCTCTGCCCCTCCCCAACTTGTGCTCTGTCTCTCTCTGTCTCTCAAAAATAAATAAATGTAAAAAAAAAAGTTTAAAAAGAATTCTAGGTTGGAAGTTTCTTTTAGTTTTTGATTTAAAAGGAAGACCACCTAAGTTAAAGATATCTCATTAGGGATGAAGTATTGCTGATTTTTAGTTATGGATTGCTATCTGGTTTTGATCAAATGTTTCCTTGAAAATTAAAGGCACAGGGAAAAACAAATCTGATTAAGTTATATGTCCTTTAAAAAACATTTAGGGATGCCTGGGTGGCTCAGTTGGTTAAGCATTCGGCTTTGGCTCAGGTCATGATGTCGCCATCCATGAGTTCGAGCCCCGCATTGGGCTCTGTGCTGACAGCTCAGAGCCTGGGGCCTGCTTCGGATTCTGTCCCTCTTTCTTTGCCCCTCTCCTGCTCGTGCTCTGTCTCTCTCTCTCTCTCTTTCTCTCTCTCTCTCTCTCTCTGTCTCTCAAAAATAAACACTAAAAAATAATAAAATAAAAAACTTTTAAGTTTAATCTGTTTAGCTTGAAGTAAACACTGTTTACTTAACCTCCCTCTTCTCTGTACAGTTTCATAACTTGTCACTTCTATTATGCACTTTAGAATATAAATGGTTCCAAGAATAAAAACTGGATTCATATTTGGTGTTTTTGTAAATGTTATTACCTCATCCTTTCCTCCACCTTTGAGTGCTTCCCTTATCCCCAGGCTTTGTCTACTGAATTTGCATCCATGAGGCACCAGCGCAGAGATCACCTCCTCTTTGAAACTTTTCCTGTTTTCCTGAGTAGTTTCTTATCTAATTAATTAATTAGGTGTTTACTATACATTCACACATGAAGAGCATGATAAATTCTAGTTGCCATTATTATTATAATCTTTACTATTATTATTACTTTTTTCATATTTTGACAGGTAGGTAGACTTTGCACCTTTTTATATGTGTATTGGCTCTTTTATTTCCTTTTTGTGCCATTTTGTCATTATGGTTGGCATTTTTCTTACCAGTTTTCGGGATTGCCTGGCAGTTTGCTAATAGTTATATGAGCACTTTACATATCAAAAAATTTTTTTTAAATTTTTATTTGGTTTTGAGAGACAGAGAGACAGAGTGCGAGTGGGGAAGGGGCAGAGAGAGAGGGACACTAAGAATCCGAAGCAGGCTTCAGGCTCCAAGTTGTCAGCACAGAGCCCGACACAGGGCTCGAACTCACAAACCACGAGATCATGACCTGAGCTGAAGTTGGATGCTTAACTGACTGAGCCACCCAGGTGCCCCCAGCACTTTACATATTTTAAAAAGTCAGAAAACCAATTATTTTATTGTCAGAATAGATCTTAAAGAAGAAGAAGCTTCAGAATATCTCTTTCAGAGATTTCATACCTTCACCTATTCTTTTTCTTTGGGAAATATCTAGGAAAAGATAAAGGCATAGAATTAAGTTTAGGAGTTAATTATATTCCAGTGATTGGGACTGAGCCTGAGCAGCAAGGGGTTGGGATTGTATCTATTTAAATGTTGCTGCTTAACATGGGGCAGATCACAGAGTTGGCATTTGAGCTGATAATAAATGACAACTGTAGTAATTAATGGTAGTAGTACTTGAGATAGGATGAAGGTGAAACGCTTCTATATTCCAATGGGTGATAAAAGTTTCTCTGAGTCTCCTGGTTGCATTATGAGTAAAAGTCACTGTTTAGTATTCATTGAATCTTTCAGCTTCTAAGTATTGGGGATCTATAAATATGTGTGAGTTAAATTCTTGATTTCTGTGCTCAGACTCACAAACACACGTCAAGTCCTAGTATGTATTTTAGTAATTGACTATTTTTCAAAGTAATTACATTGTTTTGAACCATGGTTTAAGTTTGCTGAAACTTACATGTAGATCGCCCTGCTATGGTATCCCATACTTAGAAATCACATTTAATTAGTCAGCCTTTAGTGTTTAGGAAAAGAATAGTTGTAGTTGCTTTCTCCTACTATAAGCCACTCAGGGACAGAAGTTTTAATGTATTTATTTGTTGTGTACTCGGAAAAGTTCTAAGAAAATGCCTAAGGTTATTCTCTCCCATTTTGACCCATTTTTTGATTTGACCACTTTAACTTAACCTAGTACTATGGATTTTAGTTTTGGCTCTTTCACAAACTAGTTTCAAGATCTGAGCACGTCATATAACTGACAGGGACTTTAGCTTCCTCGTCTGTTAAATAATAATTAACATCTGCAATGCTTTACATTTTATTTGGCAATTTTATTTACATTTCAGTTGAATGGAAAGGTTCAAAACATTTATTGATCTAGGTGCAGTGCTGCGCAGTAGAGGTCCAAATAACTCTAATAAATTTTGCCATTGTTGCATTGTTGAGATAATACCTATATAAAAAGCTAGTTCAACTCTGTGAAGAATTAGACTTCTTTCAGAGCAGTAAAAGAGAAGCATTTAGCCTAACATGGAAGTTCAGAGAAAGCTTGGTAGGAGATATAACCTCTTAGCCGATTCTTGGAAGAGGAGGAGTCTTTATCATTAGAATGCTGGCTCCTATCTTCTTTGTTCACGGCTTTATCTCTGTTCCTAGCACAGTACCTGGCATGTAGAATGCTCAGGAAATATTTGTTGCATGCATGGATGAATGAATGAATGAATGAATGAATGAATAAATGAATCAGAGAAGAGAGGGTAAAGGACATCTTGGAAGAAGAAACAATGATGTGCTGAATTTATACTTCCCTCTCTAAAAGTTCAGGGTCATACTTCTAGGTCACCTGGAGAAAGTTCCCAGCATCTGGTTTAAATGGATTTACTTTTCTCACACTTAATTGCTCAGAATCATTGCCACATTGTAGTTTGATGGATCTATGTTAGGATCATGATGTTGCTGTATAATTTTTTGTTTTTTTTCTGGAGTTGTTTCCTTCCCCCCACCCCCCTTACGTTTAGAGAAGCAGCATAAGCCTTCTTTATCATTTTGCTAATGTCTTCTACTTTCTCACTCATTTGATCTGTTTCCTGGAATTTATATGATTCTTCTTTGAGAAGACATTCTTTGGAGCTTCCTGATTTCTTGTTCTAATGTGGACTCATTGCTTTTTAGGTCTGCTGTACAGCTGTGTCCTTGGAATTTCTTTTCACTGGACTTTTGGGTTAGTGCCATCATTTTCTTGTATACTTCCTCTTTCGTTAGTTTTCACTCTTGTTTTGTTTTCTTCCTTAAACTATCTTCTTCATGATACAAGAATAAGCGGTCAACTATTTGAGTTCCTGCATGTCTGAAAATGTTTTTATTTTGCTTTCACAGTTGATTGTTGGCTTATGTAGAAATTTATGTTGAAAATAAGTTTCTCTCAGAACTTTGAGAGCTTTTGTGTATTACCTTCTAGCATCCAGGATTGCTAATGTTATAGCTAATGCCTCTCAAAGTCTTATTTATTTGTAGGTTTTTTACTACTCCCTCCCAAATCTGGAGCTTTTTCGACGTTTTTTTTCTTTTTTTTTTTTTTTTGTTTTAATTTTTCCTGTTTTAAATGTTTAACTTATTTTTGAGAGAGAGAGAGAGAGAGAGAGAACTCAGGCAGGGGAGGGGCAGAGAGAGAGGGAGACACAGAATCCCGAGCAGGCTCCAGGCTCTGATAGAGCCCAATGCGGGGAACCGCGAGATCATGACCTGAGCTGGTTGGACGCTTAACCGACTGAGCCACCCAGGTGCCCTAGACTTTTCTTTTTATCCTGATGGTTCTGATACTGTACAAGGAACAAGATGTTTCAGAAGGATGTGCCTAGGTATGAGTCCTTTTTATTAGTTATGCTCAGCACTCTGTGCTTTTCAAATAAACCCTTGTGCCTTCAGCTTTGGAACATTTCTCTGATAATCTTCTTCTGTTTTCTTTATTGGATGGTGAATCTCCTGAATTTTATTCTTTTTTTTTTCCTCCTAGATTTTTTTGTCTTTTCTGGGGAGTGGGTAGGAGGTGGTTTCTTCTACTTAATTTTCCAATTCTTTTAACTGAACTTTTTATTTCAGGAGTTAGGTTTCAATTTACAAGAACTCTTTCATTTTTGATTATTTCTTTTTTGTAACATCTTGATGCTGAGACATGGATGCAAAAGTTTTTCTAATCACTTATTTTCTGTTTCCTGAATCATCTCTACTTCTCTGCGATTGTTGTTTTACTTGCTTTCTTTGTTCTGGTCTAGCCTATGGTAAGGCTGGGCAGCAGAAAGGCTGACTAGCTCTCACTGGAAGCATTGGGCAGTGCTTTTTGACTGGCAGGTGTTATTAGGGTGAATGGGCTAGGAGCTGGCTTTTAGGGGAAGGGCCTACAGAGGCAATTTGTTCAGTTTCTTGAGAGAGGAGTCATTCCTCCCACCCCTGCCCCCCAATCTGGGGGTAAGTGCCAGAATGCATGTAATCTGCGTATACAGGGATGGGGGTAGGGGTAGAGCAGGGATTCCATTTTGTTTTCTTATTCCATTTTCTTCTTTTCAGCTTCCATGGAGAAGCTAGCCACTGTTTCTGTCCCCCTTCTTATTCCTGCCTTCCCTGCCCAGTGGTGCTAATTTGGAGCCCCCTAGAGTTGACATGGCAATCACTCCTTTTGTTGCAGACCCCTTCTTTGCCTGCTCTTGGCTGTGGCTCTTTCCATAGAATGTTTCCAAATTTATTATACTCTCCTGTGATAATTCTTCTGTTATTGATTATTTATTTTAAAAAGTCTCTATCAGCTTAATGAGGTTTCAGGAGGAGGAGATGCGAATAACTAAACAAATTAATTACAAATTTAGGTTGGCTTTTGAATCTGCATCAGTGATATTCCCCCCTCATCTTATGTATATTTTTTTAAAACTTTCATATTCTTAGGTGTGTAGTACAACTACTTTGAGGAGTAGTTTGATAATTCTTTCAAGGTTGAATACATATACAGTCTGAGATCCATCCAGCAATTAATTCTCCTCTTTCATCTGCACCTAGAGGAACCCTAGCACAAGTTGTACAGTGACACATAGATAAGAATGTTGTCACAACAGAAAATTAGAAGCAAATTTAAATCTGGATCAGCTCTAGATCCTGGACTAGAGGATTGCTAATGTTCTTTCCATCTCCATAACTCCATAGCTCTTTAGGAAAGGCAAACTGAGGATAGAATTCTGGCTGAAACCATTCAGAATACCCAGTAGCCAGCTGTACAGATGAGAATGACATTAAAATGCCAAATAGATTTTGTGTCTTAAAACGTATATAAATATTTATCTTGGAATACAAGAGAGATTTTTAGTATTTACCTTTACCGGGATGAGATATATTTCTGTGATATTGGGGAGAACTGGGCATTGAGGGAACAAAAAATAATGGAGAGGAAGTTCCAGACTGAAGAAGGCTGCTTCTAAGTTATGTATATGCGTTTTCCTCCGAGCTGGTGGTGGGCTTATTATTTTATAATGGAAATAATTGGGAAAGCCAAGTTTTATTTAGACATCACTTCTTTAGAACTGTGAAGGACACATTAAGACCATTCTGCTTGGTAAATTCTCACTGATTGTTAGTTTTATAATAGTGATTCTCAACTCTGGTGTCAGACTTTTGATAGATATTTAATTAATTACTTTTATTTTATTTTATTTTTAGCATATGCTCTTTTAAGTTTATTTTTTAGTAATCTCTACACCCAATGTGGGCCTCAAACCCACAACCCTGAGATGAAGAGTCACATGCTTTTCTGACTGAGCCAACCAGGTGCCCCGATAGATATTTTACGAGCAGCTGTTTGTTTAGTATTGGTATGTGTCAGGCATTATTCTAAACACATTGCATATGTTTTTGCATTTAATCCTCATATAAGAGTTAAACAACTGTATGACATAAGAACTATTACTGACCCATTTTGTAGATGGGAAACTGAATTACAGAGTGGTAAAGCAGTTTAGAGGGAAAGAAAGGGTTGAAATGACAGCTAACTGCTATAGTTAAGAGCACAGACTCTGGAGGCAGAAGATCTGGGTTTAAATCCTACATACTAGCTGTGTGAACTCGGCTGTTTCTTAACTTCTCTGTTACTCATTTTCTTCATCTGCTAAATGGGATAAGAAGACCACCCTACTTCATTGAGTTGTTCCGAAGATTAAATATATAAAGTGCAAGGAATAGCACTTAGCACATAAAAACCCTGTATCTATTTGCTGTTGGTACTGTCATCATCCTGTCATTCTCACTTGTATAGGTGGGAATGTCTTTGCAATCAGATGTGTTTGAACAGAATATGCAGAGGACTATGGAACCAAGAACAGAGTCTGAACATTCACTGTTTGTACTTTGAATTATCTTTTTTAATGAAGGAGGTATACACTTAATAAGAGAGGTACATTTTTAGGTGCAGTGAAAGTTTCTTTAATAGAATCAGACAGTGGCTATTCACAACATACTAGGACATGTTATCTTAGTGCCCTTTGAATTAATGCCTCGTACGTAATGGTCTTTTTAGTAAATGCTTGATTTAATGTGTTTTAAAAATATATGTTCTGGGGCGCCTGGGTGGTGCAGTCGGTTAAGCGTCCGACTTCAGCCAGGTCACGATCTCGCGGTCCGGGAGTTCGAGCCCCGCGTCAGGCTCTGGGCTGATGGCTCAGAGCCTGGAGCCTGTTTCCGATTCTGTGTCTCCCTCTCTCTCTGCCCCTCCCCCGTTCATGCTCTGTCTCTCTCTGTCCCCAAAATAAATAAACGTTGAAAAAAAATTTTTTTTAAAAGAAAAAAATATATATATATGTTCTGCCTTGATGTGTACTTTGTGTCACTTCAGACAGCTTTGTTTTTTCTTGGTGAATGCATACCAGTTTCTTACTGATTTCTTTGGAATTTCAAAGTTTAATTATTATTTTATTGTTAATAACAGACATCTTTTTTATTTGTTTGGATTTCTGTTCCATAAAGTGCTTTTTGGGCATGTGTATTTGGCTCTTTGTTATTGGACTAATTCATGTTTGACTTCCCTAATCACTTTGTTGCATGTTCCCCCTTTGTGTAATAGATACTAGTTCATACAGGATTTACAACTCCATATATATTGAGTGCTTTTCTGTTGTCTTCTGATCTCTTTTTCAGGAATCTTTTCATGTGGGAAAGGATTTTAAAATGTCTGCCCACTGACCATTTTCACAGTAGAGTATCAGTTCTCTTTCTCTTCAGATCAAGGGATTATAAGCAGCGTGTATATATGTATATTTACATATGGTGTAAGTAGTGAAAGCTTTCATTCTGAATCACTAGTTGTGGGACTTTGTGATAGATTATTAATCTTTTTTTTTTTTTTTTTTTGCCAAACATCTGCAATCCAGATTTCATGAAAGACAGCCTCTCTCTGCCCTTTAATAATGGCTAAAATATTCTAGTTATGTTTTCTAATGTATGTACTTTGTGTTGAGCAGATTTGTGTTTTTCTGGAAGAATCCCATAAATTTTTTTATTGTTTAAGACTTTGGCTATTTTATACCCTCAACCCTCCTTTTTTTGGGTGGGATGAGATAGCATGGTGAGGGGTGGGAGGGAGTTACTGAGTTGTTCTGCTGTTTTTCCCCAGTGTTTTCCTCATGTTGGATACCTAAGAGCCCCATTAAATGTATGTATTCTTTTTCCCAAGAGAGAAGGAGTAAGAGGGGGAGAAATTTTGATTGTAAAGAAGTTGGAATCTGAGGCTTGATGGATGTTTGGATAAAGTCTTACATGTAAGCTTGAGTATTACCTGTGAGATTTAGGTATTTCAGAGATTGCTACTTAATTCCTCAACTTTCTCTAAACCACTGATTTTTAGCAAGGTGTTTGGTCACCATTGTATGTGATTATATCATGTATGCCATAAAAACTAATGGACACTGAAACATTCAAGGAGTCCTGTAAAATGAGAAGTCTGAATGTAATGTTAATACAGTTTGAAGTAAATATTTATTAGCTGAGGGAAGCAGTACTACGAAATGAAGGCAAAAAAGGAGACTTAAGAAAAGCCTTTATGCTCCCTTTAAAAAACACGCTGATTCTACTTTCCCTGCCCCCGCAATTACCGAATTCCCTTTGTTTGGGGGCAGAATATAGAAACCAGCCTCAGAGATCTCATGTTGTTAAATATCTGGAATAACCTTTAGCATTTTTAAAGTTGATCAGTGGTTTGTGCTTTATACAAACCTTTTTTTCCAGGAACTTCCCCACTTTTTGGTATCAACTTCAAGTTTATTGTATCATTTTCAACTCTTGGTTATAAGTTATATAGAAAGCCCAGCCTAAATTGGCTTACGTCACAAGGGGAATTTATTTGCTCATATTACCAAAAATCTTTGCAGAGCTAGTTTTATGCATGGCAGATTCTGGGTTAAAGGAATTACTTGAATTCATCTTTTTATTCTGATACCTCTGTATGGAGTCTAGTCTCACACAAATTTTTACCTTATTGTCGCAGAAGGGCTGCCAGCAGCTACTGGGTTATACTTTCTAGCTGAAATCCAGCAAGCAGTCTTGTGCTTCACTGCTTCTGAATAGGTCATGTGTCTTTCTCTGCACATATCATTGTGATGTGGTAATTGGCTTAGACCTAGCTTTGTGTCTAACCTGGAGCTAGGTTGGAGCTGACGATTAGAAATGCATATTCTGAGGATGGGGAAGTAGTGATTTCCCCTGAAATTTGTTAGCAGGAGAAGGGTGAATGTGTATAAGAATGGCAATATGGCAAAATAATAGATATTTTTATATATTTACTAAAACTAAAATCAAAACAAAACAAACTATATCAGGAATAAAACACAAGAAAAAAGGGGCACCTGGTTGGCTTAGTCAGTTAAGCATCTAATTCTTGATCTCGGCTCAGGTCTTGATCTCAGGTAGTGAGTTCAGGCCCCACATTGGGCTTCGTGCTGGGTGTGAATGTATTTTAAAGAAAAAAGAAAAAAACAACCCCACACACAATAAAATACTGAATAAAAAAACAAAAACAACCCACCTCTAAATAACTCCCAAAATGTAGATTAAAAGTGAGGGGCGCCTGGGTGGCGCAGTCGGTTGGGCGTCCGACTTCAGCCAGGTCACGATCTCGCGGTCCGGGAGTTCGAGCCCCGCGTCAGGCTCTGGGCTGATGGCTCGGAGCCTGGAGCCTGTTTCCGATTCTGTGTCTCCCTCTGTCTCTGCCCCTCCCCCGTTCATGCTCTGTCTCTCTCTGTCCCAAAAATAAATAAACGTTGAAAAAAAAAATTTAAAAGTTAGAAGACGTTTTCGATGACATTTGGGTCAAACTGTTGGGTCTTCATCCCTTTCTCCTTCTGTCACAGTAAAGGATGGGAAGATTGATATTTTCTAGGAGCCTGTTTCTGCTCTGTCAGCAGTGAATGTTTGCTGTAAGACTTCTCCCGGAAACTCTACTTATCAGGATTAAAGACTCATAGTTCCTTATTAGGCCAGGGTGGACTGACCCTGTTAGTAGTTCTGGTGTCCACGGCCCCTTTTCTTACAAGGATTTTCTCACCCTGAACAGGTAATAACTGTCTACAGCTGCACAAGAATTTTAGGAGAATGAGTTCTTTTGTATGGAAAGTGCTTCTTGCTCCTTTTTTGGTATATACCATAGAGTGAAATTGAGTTCTAAGTATATTTCACACATGCCTCTTAAAGTTCCAAGCCACAGCATTAAGATGACCATGCACTGTAGGATTAGACTTTTAGAATTTTTCATAGCAATCATGTGCCAGGCCTTAATCTCTGATTAAACACATCATACACATTACACTCCATTACATTTTTTTCTAAATCTTTTGATTGGATTATAAACACTTTCCTTTATGATTTTTCCACATTACTATATAGTTCCTCCAATAGACTTTCTCTCCTACCTTAACTAAGTAAATTAACCTTACAAAGGTATTTCCTTGGCTGCCCTTATTGGTAAACTGCCCAAATGTCACCTTAGTTGCTGTTCTTCTTGGCATTTCTCCCAGTTCTGTTTTCTTTTCATCAGTCAGGCCCACCTTCATACACTTTATTTTTATATTGTACATTCCTTATTCCTTGCCTGAGTGGACTGCCTGTCACTGCCAGATCTGTGGTTAGCCCTCCCTCCCTGTCTTAAACCTGACCCTTAGCACACCATGACAGTGGTCATTTGAAGTGGTGTGGTTTGGTGGAAGCATTCCTGGAGGTGGAACCGGAAGACCAAGGGTTCATTCCTGCGTTGTTACTTGGTAGCTCTGTGACCCTGGGCACATTGTGTAACTACTCTAAACCCAAGATGCCTAAGCCTAAAATGGACCTAATATCATATTACTTTCCTTACCTACCTCAGTGTTTTGTGAGGAACAAAGATGATGAGTGTCAGAGCATTTTGTAACCTGGAAAATTCTATACAAACTTAATTTACTGTTATCAAGGCAAAAACTTTAAAAATGGCATATATTTTTTAATTAACTAATGATTTAAGAATTTTATGATATTTGTTGAAATAGTGAATATTCTCTAACATTAGAAAAATATACTAAAAAATTATTGTGTCTTATCCAGTAAAGTTTTGGTTAATTTTAGGAAATCAAGAGATGTACATAAGTTAATCTTCTAGAAAATTGGAATTTAGCTCCTTAGGTAGAAAATCACTAATTTTAACGATTTTAGATGAAGAGCCTTTAAAATTTTATAGCACTGTTGTCTGTACTTTTAACGAGAATGTGTGAGCTCCTCCCCCCTTTAATGATATAAATTAAGGAAAAAATGCAAGTAATAGAGTAGATTGTAAAAATTTTAAATAGTATGGAAGAGGAACTCAGTGTCTCCTTACTCATCCCTCAGTTTTACTTCCTTGAGGTAATGTCAGCTAATAGTTTCTTGTGGGTCTTGCTAGCACATATGTATGCATACCTTATTTTACTTGAGGGATTCATGCTATAGATGTGGTGTTCTATACCTTGTCTTTTTTTTTTCTTTAACTTCTGATATATCTTAGAGATCTTCCCATAGTGGTACATGTGTGTATGCAGCAAAGGTCTGTGTGTATGTAACGAAATGTACTTTGGGAGGCAACTTGAGTGGCTGTCGGTTACGTGTCTATTGGTTTCGGCTCAGGTCATGATCTCATGGTTTGTGGGATTGAGCCCCTGCCTGCGTGGGATTCTTTGTCTCTTCTCTCTCTGCCCCTCCCCCACACATGCATCTGCATGTTCTTTCTCTCAAAATAAATAAACTTAAAAAATATTTTTTTCACTACTTTGGAGAAAATGAGTTCCAACTTGTCAGTTTTTGTTATAGTCAGAGTGGCAAGAACTCTTGTATTTGTGTATTGGCATACTTATGTTGTTATGTCCATTGGATACATCCTGAAACATGGCATTACTGGGTTAGAGGGCAAGTTCATTTTTTGTTTTTTAATTTTTTTTTTTAATTTAGTTTTGAGAGAGAAAGAGAGCGTGAGCAGGGGAGCGGCAGAGAGAGAGGGAGACATAGAATCCGAAGCAGGCTTCAGGCTCTGAGCTGTCGGCATGGAGCCCGACAGAGGGCTCAAACCCATGAACTGTGAGATCATGACCTGAGCTGAAGTTGGACACTTAACCAGCTGAGCCACCCAGGTGCCACAAGTTCATTTTTTTTTTAAGTTTATTTATTTATGATTTTGAGAGTGAGAGCGCAAGTGACGGAGGGGCAGAGAGAGAGTGAGAGAGAATCCCAAGCAGGCTCCATGCTGTCAGTATGGAGCCTGATGTGGGGCCCGGACCCATAAACTGTGAGATCATGACCTGAGTTGAAGTGGGATGCTTAACTGCCTGAGCCACCCAGGCGCCCCACCCCCTAAGTTCATTTTTAATAACAATTTTTTTTTTTTTTTTTGGTTGAGAGACTGCTGCCTAAGCCATATATAACTTCTTAGCGCTGAGGCAATTTCAGTTTGAATTATGAAGAAGTACGGGTTTTGCTTTCGGTGCCTTCCTGGTTCACTGCATGCTGTGATACTTTTTCATCTTCCCTACTTTTGTCTAATTTTGCATAAGGTATTCATTATTAATTCTACCACAGAAATCTCCATTGGGATTTTAAGCAAGTTGCATACCTGTTAGCTACTATAGCTGCTGCTGCTGCTACTACCATAAATGATTTCATTATTATCCCCACATTAGCTTTCCACACTAGTAGGCTGAGAGTTTACTATCAGAGTTTTTTTTCCTGTAAGTTCAGATGTTTATATCATTGTTTCACTTAAAAATTTGTCGATATGTAAAGCAGAGTTTGACCCTAATCTACCCTTGCATTTTGCACTGTTTTCCCATACACATTACTCAGACACAAAGAGCCATTCACTAGTATTGAACTTCATATATTTTTATGCCCATTGCCTTTACACCTACCTAGTATTTCTTTCCCTCTTTGGTCACCAGACAAACTTTGTTCTTTCTTCAAGAGGCAGCTCAGAAGTCACCTCCTCTGTGAAACCTTACTGGAGTAGGGAGAATGGTGTGGTGAGATTATCAAGGCTGGTGGGAACTGTATCATTCAAGGCCTTGAGGGTTAAATTATATGGTTTGGATTTTAAGAGTACTGTTTGTGATGCATCATCAGCTTTGGGAACTGCTGTCGTGGAGTGCTCCTATAGCTAATCCTGTTGTTCCAGGTATTCCTTAATATTGTAATTCTTTGTTCCTGTGCCCTTCCGTTTCCACTCAGTTATGAGCACCATGAAGGCAAGGGCTATGTAACAGGCTCTTAGTAAGTTCTTGTTAGTGCCTACCTCCTCCAGTTGTGTTTAAGTATCTTTAATGTAGCTGGCATAGTTAAATCTCAGTTAAGTGTAAGCTGTTTTTGATGTTACCCCCTCATCTGTGGATAGGTAAATCCTGACTTGGGGAATATAGGGTGATTTCTTGAAAGAGGTGAGATTTGATCCAGGACTTAAAAGACTGTGTAAAGATTACATAGGTGGGTTTTCATCAAATGGTTTTCAAGACTTTGTGAAAAGTCACTGTGAAAATTGAAACTTAAAATTTTATAATAATATATAGTTAGCTGTCTGTGGCACTTGAAAGATGAAACTATGTCACTTTTTTTTCATTTCCTTAATAGATAATAGGTACTAAATATGGAATTAATGTATTATTTTATATAAGTAAGTATGTCAAAAAGGTGGGGTTTAGGTAGGATTGTCGAGTCATTTTTAGAAAATTAAAATTCTTAATTTTGTATGAACTTACAAAAGCTCACTTGAATTTGTTTTTACTGACACAAAAACATTAAGGCAGTATGTATATTTTAAAACAGCTTGGGCATGTGCCCTTGAGACAATTTGGTGGGTGCATTTTTATCAAAACCATATACACAGTGACATATTAAATGTATCATATTATTATACTAATCATATGACTCTAGAAACAAAAGTAACCAGAGGACTAAAGCCTATCAAAACCATCTTTTTGTTTTTGTACAATGAGATTCTTTTTAAATTTGCCAGTGAATTCATACCAGTATTGAAACCAGATGTGGACTTCCGTCTTTTAATGTATTAGCTCAGCTATAAAAGTCTTATTTTGATCCCTGATTACTGAGTATTTATTTCATTCATGGTTTATTATATCTCTCCCACTTTTATTTATTTTTTTAAATAGACCTATAAAATATTCACGTGATTTTAAAATGACATTGCCCCATTTATATAGTGGTGAAAATCAAATTAAACCTGCATTGTATTAAAGGTAACATAATTAAATCCATAAATGGAGTACTCTGTTGATAAGATTTTTCATTGGAGACGATTTTGACAGATACCACTAACTGAAGTGTCAGCTGTGGTTTGAGAGTGGATCTAAGAGTTTTCTATCTTAGAACTGAAATCTTACATTAGTTAGCTCATTTTGTATAAGTTAAGATCTTCTCTCCTGTGTGTGTGTGTGTGTGTGTGTGTGTGTGTGTGTGTGTGTCTGTTTGTGTGTTTCTGAGTGTTTTTAGTGTAAACCTGACCATTTTGAAATTGATGGGTATGGTCTATCTGAACTGTTAAAAAGTCTTTATTACAGAAATGAAAATGATAGCACTTTAAATTTTATTTAGTGATGGGAATAAGTAGTTACCTCTGTTGCCAAATAGAATTCTAGTCACTTTGGTACCTGGTTAAATTTGTATAAAATGAAATTTCTTAACATATTTAAATGTTGTTTAAAAACAAAACTTTTTAGGAAAATAAATGACTGTCATCTATCTGCCTGCCTGCCTTTCCTGTCTTTATAACAAAATAGTTTTTGTAAGGATATGAAATAAACATCTTGTTTAAAGTCTACTGTATAGTGTCCATTAAATAAACACAAGTTCCTATCTTATTCTTCTCTATTAGGGCCAGAAAATGCTTGTAAAATGTTGATACAGATACTGCTTTTATCCACAGTTCGTTTAATACCATTGACATTTAAAAGAGACCAGGTAAATGTTTATTTTTTCAAATATGCTAAGATTTACCTGCATTTTGGCACTTAGAAGGCTGAAATTTGGCCCATCACTTTTTTGCCATTTTTCCCATCTTAATGAAAGGGGGAAGAATGGGCCTTACTTGATTTCTGAGTGCCATTTCATAACTATTATTCTTCAGTTAATTATTTGAATTATTCTATTGAAAATTTTCCTTTTTCTCGATGGTGAACTTCTTTTTTATTCAAAGCCTAATTTTAATGCTACTTCTCTTTCTTCCCTAATTAATTGCTCTCCATCCACTCTGGTCCCATTTCACTTGGAAAGTGTTTTTTATAATAGTTTCTGAGTTTCTAAGTCTGTCTTTCATGCTAGATTGGAACCATATAAGGTTAGGTTAAAGATTTTTTATTTCATTTATTTTTTTAAATATTAAAAAATTTTAAGTTTATTTTATTAATTTTTTTTCATGTTTATTTATTCTTAAGAGAGAGAGAGAAAGAGAGGCAGAGAATGAGTGGGGGAGCGGCAGACCGAGAGAGGAGACACAGAATCTGAAGCAGGCTCCAGGCTCTGAGCTGTCAGCACAGAGCCCGATGCGGAGCTCGAACTCACGAACCGTGAGATCATGACCTGAGCCAAAGTTGGACACTTAACTGACTGAGCCATCCAGGCGCCTCTGTTTATTTATTTTTGAGACAGAGTGAGCTGGGGAGGGGCAGAGAGAGAGGGAGACAGAATCCAAAGCAGGCTCCAGGCTCCTAGCTGTTGAATTCAGAAACAATAAGATCATGACTGAGCCAAAGTCCAACACTTAATCCACAATCCACTGAGCCACCCAAGTGCCCCAAGGTTAAAGATTTTTTAAATTTAGTGCAGAGTAGATGCTCAATAAATGTTTGTTTGTTTGTTTGTTTTTTCAGTGAATGAATGTTATCTAGGGTTTTTGGAAAATACTTCTGCATTCTTAGATCACTTTTATGCATGCTTTATATTCTTCCTGTCTGCCATACATGTGCTCTTATCCTTGGCAACATTGTGATCGATTTTATAACTGATACTTCATTGTTTTAATTTGCTTTTTTTTTGATAATTAGTGAAGTTTGTTATTTTCTGTGTATGTTAACCAGCTCTATTTTTAATTTTTGCATATTTGTGAGTTGTGTATATTCATTTATTTACCTACTTATTTGTTGGGTTTTATTATTTTTCTGAAAGATTTATGTGAGCTCTTTATATTCTAAATAATTCTGTACACTAAATATCTTAGTATATTTTCTGTGAATATTTTTCTAAGCTTTCTAAGCTTATAGTATTTATGTAAACAAAGCTAATAAATTCTCATAATTTTTGTTTGCTTTTTCGATTAGAAAGCATTCTTTCTGCCTACTGATTTGATACTTTGAATGTCTTCTATTTTTATTTAAATAGCTTAAAATTGTTTCAATCGTTGATCTATATGTTTGTTTTAGTGGTATTAAGCATCTGTTTTCCATAAAGTACTTATTAAGCCACCTATAATGTCCTCAGTTAAGGTTACTTTTCAGGCCAGGGGATCCACTTACTCGCAGAATTTATTAACAGGTATAGTTGTTTTGTTTGGCAGGCACAGCATTTAAAATAATTTACATTAGAATGCTAGGATGAGGCCTGCATTTTGTCTTGATACTCTGGGCTGATACTCGGTTTTACTGCTTGTGTATGGCTGGTATCTGTCCTTAGTTTGTTAACCACTTGTACTATGGCTGGCACCCGTTCTAATTAGACATTGCTTTAGCTGATTGTCAAATATTTTCAATATCATCTTTGGAGCAAGTTGTGCAATTCTGTTTTTTTCTTTTTTGGGGTATATATATATAATTTATTGTCAAGTTAACTAACATACAGTGTATACAGTGTGCTCTTGGCTCTGAGAGTAGATTCCCATATTTAATTGCTTACATAAACCCAGTGCTCATCCCAACAAGTACCCTCCGCAATGCCCATCACCCATTTTCCCCGCACCCCCCATCCCCTTCCAACCTCAGTTTGTTCTCTGTATTTAAGTCTTTTATGGCTTGTCGCCCTCTCTATTGGTAACTATTTTTTTCTTTCTTTCCCTTCCCCCATGGTCTTCTGTTAAGTTTTTCAAATTCCACATATGAGTGAAAACATGTATCTGTCTTTGACCGACTTATTTCACTTAGCATAATACCCTCCAGTTCCATCCACACTATTGCAAATGGCAAGATTTCATTCTTTTTCATTGCTGAGTAGTATTTCATTGTATCTGTATACCACATCTTCTTTATCTATTCATCAGTTGATGGACATTTGGGCTCTTTCCATAATTTAGCTATTGTTGATAGTGCTGCCATAAACATTGGAGTACATGTGCTCCTATGAATCGGCACTCCTGTATCCTTTGGGTAAATTCCTAGTAGTGCTATTGCTGGGTCATAGGGTAAATCTATCTTTACTTTTTTGAGGAACCTCCACACTGTTTTCCAGAGCAACTGTACCAGTTTGCATTCCCACCAACAGGGCAAGAGAGTTCCCCTTTCTCCACATCCTCACCAACATCTGTTGTTTCCTGAGTTGTTCATTTTAGCCACTCCAAACGGTGTGAGGTGGTATCTCAATGTAGTTTTGATTTGTATTTCCCTGATGATGAGTAATGTTGAGCATCTTTTCGTGTGTCTGTTGGCCATCTGGATGTCTTCTTTGGAAAAATGTCTATTCATGTCTTCTGCCCATTTCTACACTGGATCATTTGTTTTTCGGGTGTTAAGTTTGGTAAGTTGTGTATAGATTTTGGATACTAACCTTTTACCTGATGTGTCATTTGCAAATATCTTCTCCCATTCCATTAGTTGCCTTTTAGTTTTGTTGATTATATCCTTTGCTTTGCCAAAGCTTTTTATCTTGATGAGGTCCTAATAGTTCATTTTTGCTTTTGTTCCCTTGCCTTCACAGACATGTCAAGTAAGTTGATGTGGCGAAGGTCAAAGAGGTTGTTGCCTCTTTTCTCTTCTAGGATTTTGATGGTTTCCTGTCTCACATTTAGGTCTTTCATCCATTTTGAACTTATTCTTGTGTATGGTATAAGAAAGTGGTCCAGTTTCATTCTTCTGCATGTTGTTGTCCAGTTCTCCCAGCACCATTTGCTAAAGAGACTGTCTTTTTTCTGTTGGATATTCTTTCCTGTTTTGTCGAAGATTAGTTGGCCATATATTTGTGGGTCCGATTCTGACTTTTCTATTCTATTCCATTAGTCTATGTGTCTTGTTTTAGTGTGCCAATACCATACTGTCTTGATAATTACAACTTTGTAGTATAGGCTAAAATCCGGGATTGTGATGCCTCCCGCTTTGGTTTTCTTTTTCAACATTACTTTGGCTGTTCGGGGACTTTGTAGTTCCATACAAATTTTAAGATTGTTTGTTCTCCCTCTGAGAACAATTTTGATTGGGATTGCATTGAATGTGTAGATTGCTTGGGGTAGTACTGACATTTTAACAATATTTGTTCTTCTAGTCCATGAGCATGGACTGTTTTTCCATTTCTTTGTGTCTTCTCCAATTTATTTCATAAGCTTTCTATAGTTTTCAGCATATATTATCTTTTACCTCATTGGTTAGGCTTATTCCTAGGTATTTTATGGTTCTTGGTACAATTGTAAATGGGATTGATTCCTTGATATCTCTTTCTGTTGCTTCATTATTGGTGTGTAGAAATGCAGCCGGTTTCTGTACATTGATTTTATATCCAGCGACTTTGCTGAATTCATGTATGAGTTCTAGCAGCTTTTTGGTGGAGTCTTTCAGGTTTTCCATGTAGAGTATCATGTCATCCGTGAAAAGTGAAAGTTTGACTTCTTCTTTGCCAATTTGGATTCCTTTTATTTCATTTTGTTGTCTGATTGCTGATGCTAGGACTTCCAACACTATGTTAAACAGCAGTGGTGAGAGTGGACATCCCTGTCGTGTTCCTGATCTCGGGGGGTAAGCTCTCAGTTTTTCCCCATTGAGGGCAGCTCTCTGTTTTCTTATATTGCGACCCTTTCATACATAATGATGTTTGTGACATCTGTCTGTGGTGTGATAGAAAGAGTATAGGCAATAGAGCCAGAAGACATGTGGGCTTTGCCTCTTTGTAGTTGTATGATACTTGACCACTTTATTTCTCTGAATTTGTTTCATCTAAAAAGGGGATGATGTGTTTCTCTTAATTGCGTTGTCATGAGACTCATATAATACTCCTTATAACTATAAAGTAATGTAAAAAATTAAGACATTATATCTTTGTGTTCTATAAAATGTTACTGTGTATTGTTTAAATGATTAAAAAAATTTTTTTTAATGTTTATTCATTTTTGAGAGACACAGAGAGACAGAGCGTGAATGAGGGAAGGGCAGAGAGAGAGGGAGACACAGAATCTGAAGTAGGATCCAGGCTCTGAGCTGTCAGCACAGAGCCCGACCGATATGGGGCTCCAACTCACCAACCGTGAGATCATGACCCGAGCCAATGTCGGACGCCTAACCTACTGAGCCACCCAGGCGCCGCTGTTGTTTAAATGATTTTATTGAGGGATAGAAACCCTTCATTTTCATAATTAAAGTTAAAAGGCTTAATGTGTAGTTACCTCATTTGAGCTTTAATATTCAAATGGATTGTTGAAATAATACTGTACTACAAATGACTTTAAGATGTATCCGTGTACTAGTATGAATGATTGAATACTGTGTCATTTTTTGATTAGGGCAGCATATGAAGTGACCCCCTGAGGTAAGGGGGAGGAGTTTATTACAAAGAGAGAAAAGCATAATGGAAGAAGGACTTTATAACATTTATACATTGCTTGAGGTCTGCCCTCTCCACCTTTGACAATTCTGGGCCAAATACAGGCTATGCTCTAAGGTAATTGTATAAGCTTTATAAGGACTGAGACTGTCCATGTTCTCACCTTCAACACCTAGCACCTTTAACAGAGTCTGTATGAGAGAGCCAGTGAAGTAGATATTTGTCAAAAGAATTTAAAAAATGGATGTCTGAATTAGTGTGAATTTATTCATCTGTTAAGAGTATGAAGATATTTTGTAAATATGTTATAGAATCATGGAGTTTGGAATGAACCTTTGAAATCATTTAGTAAAGTTAGTTCTTGAATCAGTATAATATCTTTGGCAAATCTTTAGTCTTGCTGTGGATTTGTCTAGTAGCAAATGCTTTACAGCACTGAAATCAGGCAGCTCTTGAGACCTCGAAGTATGTAGCAGATCTTACTCCTGAACTTTTTTCTCATATAGCTCTGAAATATAGGGTTCAGAAGCAGAGATAACAAATCAGTTAATGAAGGGTTAGTGAAATAATGGAATGGTGGAAATAATGGAATGTTAAGAGGATAAAAATTAAAGTCTAGGTAGCTGAAAATGTCAACATTGAAATGATTAAACATGACACAGTTTTATGGACTGTGTTTTGTAGTACCCCCAAGCTCTTTAATTTTTATACCAGGAGTGGTGAGAGGGGAGAAAACCCAGGTACATAGGACAGCACCACCACCTTGTATGCCTTGGTCACTGTGGTGGCCCTAAAGAACGCTCCTACCTCCCACTCTCCCACCTTGGCTGTTAACTGCTAACTTAGAAAGATTGGAAATGTCAGATGTGGTGTATCTCCTTTCTTTTTGTGACTACGAGTCTGTATCCATTCATTTATTATTTATGGAGTGCTAACTATATGCTAGGCATGGTTCTGTGCATTGTGGATACATCATCAGTGAAAAGAACAAAGATCCCTGCCCTTGTGGACCCTTTCTCAGTGTGGTGTTGTCCAATAGAAACATAAAATGAGCCACAAATGTAATTTAACATTTCCTAGTAATCACATTAAAAAAAATTAATAGGTGAGGTTAACTTTAGTAATATATAAAATATATTAATATATAGCACCAATATTAAATAATATAGCTAATAACAGTATCTTAATATTAATGACTTATGCTAAACATTAATAAGTTTATGATATTAATATATAAATATCATTTATAAGTGTAATCAACTAAAAATTTTTTCTTTTAAAGCTTATTTATTTTGAAAGAGAGAGAGAGAGAGAGAGAGAGAGAGAGAGAGTGTGTGTGTGTGTGTGTGTGTGTGTGTGTGTGTGTGCATGCACAAGCCAGAGAGGGGAAGAAAGAGGAGGAGAGAGAAAGAATCCCAATCTGCACTGACAGTGCAGAGCCCGACATGGGGCTTGATCACACAAACCATGAGATCATGACCTGAGCTGAAATCAAGAGTCAGATGCTTAACTGACTGAGCCACCCAGGTGCTCCTAATCAATTTAAAAATTATGAATAAGATTCTTTACCTGTCCTTTTAGTACTAAACTTTGACCTTTGGTGTATATTGTACATTTATAGAACCTCTTAGTTAGGGTAGCTATGTTTCACATGTTGGGAGCTACTGTATTGGGTAGTGCAACTTTAGAGCATAGTGCTTGCTTTCTAGAGCATAGTGCTTGACCATCAAGTCAGACTGTGTGGTCTAAGATAGAGAATAAGTTCCTGGTAGTACTAGAATTTTCAAATAACCCAGACTCCATATCCATGGCCTATGAAGCCTTGTGCTTTTACATGTCTCCCAGATCTCATCTAGAACTACTGTTCTTATGACTCACTAAACTTCAGCCTTTTTTCTTGAACTCAAATGTAGGAGGCTTTTTTCCTGAATCATGGTGTTTCTTGTTTCCTTTGTGTGAAATGTCATATTCCCAGATAGCCAATCACATGTTTAGCTCTCTTATGTCATTTAAGACCAGAAATGTCTCTCAGGCTTTCTTTGATGTCTACGCTAAAGAGCCTTTCTCAGTCATTCTCTGTCAATAGCTTTGTATTTTCTTGTCCTGATAGTAATCATCACTGATATTTTCTTGCACTATCCTATTTTCTATCATATTATCATCAAATTATCCCTTCCTCGTAGAATATAAGTTCCATGAGAGAAAGGACGCTGCTTGGTTTATTCACTGTTGTATCCCCAGCAACTAGTGTAATTCCTGGCATGCTATTGGTGTTTGATAAGTATTTATTGAATGAATAAATGGCATTCTGGATCAGGTATCTTGTACTAGAGTGGATTTATCAAGTAAGTCACATTCTTACATTACCACTGAAGAGTGTAGGATTGAGAGTTGGTTTAGAGTAGTCTTAGAGTGTTTTAATTTGGAAAGGATTAGGGCAAGTTGAGACCTCAGAGGTTAGGGGACGGAGATCCAAGTTGTTTGTTTGTTTGTTTGTTTGTTTTGATAAAACTAATTTATCCAAAGCCAGCACATTGTTCAAGTACTACAAATAGACATGTACAATACATTTATGATGTTATATATTAATGTTATATGTAAACTGTCTCCCAATTTGTTTAGGAATTTTCATGTCAGGGTTTTGTTTAATGGAGGTGAAATTGACATAGCATAAAATTAGCCATTTTAATGAGTGGTATGAGTGTATTCGCAATGTTGTATAATCACCACCTCTGTCTAGTTTCAAAATATTTTCAACACCTCAAACTCAGTAAGCCATTGTTCCTTGTTTTTCTTATCCTGCCTCAGCCCCTGGCAACCACCAATCTGCTTTCTTTCTATGAGGATTCACCTGTTGTGAATATTTCATATACATGGAGTCATATATGTGCCCTTTTGTTCTGACTTCTTTTACTTAGCATAATGTTTTTGAAGTCCATCCACAATGTAGCATGTATCAGGACTTTATTCTTTTTTTATGGCTGAGTAATATTCTATTGCATGTATATACAATAATTTGTTTATCCATTCATCTGTTGATAGACATTTGTATTGTTTTAACCTTTCAGCCATTGTGAATAGTACTGTTATGAACATTCCTGTACATACATTGTTTGAATACTAGTTCTCAATTATTTTGAATATATACCTAGGAATGGAATTGCTGGGTCACATGGTAATTCTGTGTTTAATTATTTTTAACTTTTTGAGGAACTGTACATTGTTTTACATGGAAGCTGCACCATTTTACATTCTCACCACCAGTGTCCAAGAGCTCCACTTTCTTCATATCCCTGCCAACACTGTTTTCTATTTTTTTATTATAGCCACACTAGTGGGTGTGAAATGGTACCTCATTGTGGCTTTGATTTGCATTTCCTAATGACTAATGATGATGATGTTGAACATCTGTCTTTTCATATATGGCCATTTGTATATCTTTTGTGGGGGAAATGTCTAAGTCCTTTGTCATGTTTAAATTGAGTCATTTGTTGAGTTAAAAGAGTTATTTATATTCTGGATACTAGACCCTTATCAGATGTATGATTTGTAAATATTTTCTCCCATTTTGTAGGTTGTCATTTCACTTTATTAATAATATCCTTTAATGCACAAAATTTTTGATTCTGATGAAGTCTAATTTATCATTTTTCCTCTTGCTGCTTGTACTTTTGATATCACACCTAATGATCCATTGCCAAACCAATAGCCATGCAGATTTACCCCTGTGTTTTATGGTTTTAACTCATAGTTAAGTTGTTGATCTATTTTGAGTAAACTCTTATATATGGTGTGAGGTAGGGGTCCAACTTCATTTTTTTGCTTGTGAATATCCAGTTGTCCCCAGGTTGTTTCTTAATGAGACATGAGCCACTGTGCCATTGGTGGCAGTTGAAACAAACTTCTTCCAATAGTTATTTTCACATTCTACATAGTCTTTATATATGTGTGTGTGTGTGTATAAATATATATGAATAATTATTCAAATATAACTAACATACAGTATTATATTAGTTTCAGTTGTACAATATAATGATTCAACAATTCTACACATTTCCTGATTCCCCACTGCCACCTCCCCTCTGACAACCACCAGTTTGTTCTCTGTATTTAAGAGTCTGGCTTTTTTGGTTTCTTTTTTTTTTTGCTTGTTCATTTGTTTTGTTTCTTAAATTCCACACATGAGTAAAATCATATGGTGTTTGTCTTTCTCTGACTTATTTTCATTTAGCATTATATACTTTAGGTCCATGTATGTTATTGTTGCAGTTGGCAATATTTCATTCTTTTTTATGGCTGAGTAATATTCGTGTGTGTGTGTGTGTGTGTGTGTGTGTGTGTGTGTGTGAAAGAGAGAGAAAGAGATATGAATGGATACTTAATGCTACAATAAACATAGGGTTGCATATATTTTTTTGAATTAGTGTTTTCATTTTCCTTGAGTAAGTACCCATTAGTGGTATTACTGGATCATATAGTAATTCTATTTTTAATTTTTTTAAAGGAACTCCATACTGTTTTCTACAGTGGCTGTACCTATTTGCATTCCCACTAACAGTGTATGAGGGTTCCTTTTACTCTACATCATCACCAGTATTATTTCTTGTGTTTTTTATTTTAGCCACTCTGACGGGTATAAAGTGATGTCTCGTTGTGGTTTTAATTTGCATTTCCCTGATGATTAGTGATGTTGAGTATCTTTTCATGTGTCTGCTGGCAATCTATTTCTTCTTTGGAATACTGTCTGTTCAGCTCCTCTGCCTATATTTAATTGGATTATTTGTTTTGTTTGTGTGTGTGTGTGTGTGTGTGTGTGTGTGTGTGTGTGCATGCGCGCATGTGTTGGGTTATATAAGTTCTTTATATATCTTGGATATTAACCCCTTATTGGATATATCTTTTGTAAATATCTTCTTTCATTCAGTAGGTTGCCTTTTTGTTTTGTTGATGGTTCCTTTTCTCTGCAAAAGCTTTTTCTTTTGATGTAGCCCCAATAGTTGAATTTTGCTTTTGTTTCCTTTGCCAGAGGAGACATATCCAGGAAGAGGTTTCTATGGTGATGTGAAAGAAATTATGTACTGTTTTCTTCTAGGAATCTTATGGTTTCAGGGCTCACATTTAGGTCTTTAATCCATTTTGAGTTTATTTTTGTTTATAGTGTAAGAAAGTGGCCCAGTTTCATTCTTTTGCATTTATCTGTCCAGTTTTCCTAGTAACAGTTGTTGAAAAGACTGTCTCTTTCCCATTGTATATTCATGAGTCCTTTGATGTAGATTAATTGACCACAAACATGTAGCTTTATTGCTGGGATTTCTATTCTATTCCATTGATATATATGTCTTTTTGTGCCAGTACCATACTGTTCTGATTACTACAGCTTTGTAGTATAATATTTTTATAATTTTAATTTGTACTGTGTCTTCCTTTTATCCCATTGTTGGGTATTTGAATTTTCCTTCTTTTCTTCTTTCTCAAATAGAGTAGTGTCCTCTATCTTTGTATAAATTGGAACTCCCCTCCTCCCATCTTCCATCAGCTTATGTTCGGGTTATATTTGCTGGTTGTACTTTTAGGGAGAAGTAGATTTTATTGTCATGAACTTTTATTATTATGTGGGTATATTTAAAATAGAGGCTTTCATAAGTGGCACTTGAGCAAGGCTTGTCAAGAGAGGCATAGGTTATGATCAGACAAGGGCTCAAATCTTAGTTCCATCTTGTATATGAGGAGAAGGAATTTACTGAACCTCAATGCAATAATATCATCATTTGTCAGTTGCTGGTAAAAATAGTATATATCTTGGAGAGTTGTCGTAAGGATAAATAAGATAATACATGGAAAATGATTAGCATAAAGGCTGGTAGAGATCTGGCTCTATTGCCATAGCTACTGAGAATGTTTCCTTTCCCACTTCTTTCCTTGACCACCTTTTCTCCCTTCTCCCCTCTTATCCTCTCCCTGATAACCTTAGTTTGTGTTTCCATTTTCCTAGTCTTTCTCTGGTATTTTCATTTTTGAGTTCTCATTCTTATGGCCAGAAATCCAGGATCTGGGTGGGTTTAGACATGACTCGGTTAGAAGAGGAGGAGTGATATGGGCATAATCACTTCATGCAGGAGACTCTTGGCAAGCCACCTTTGTTTCCTTTCCTTTGTGTAAAACTGTTGATTTTCTTTTTCATCAAGAATTAGCAACATCACAGAGAAGAATGTCTGAATTTACTTTCAGGACAAGTAGCTGTGATATTGCTACCTCAGTGTCAGAAGATGTGGGAAATAGTGATTTCTTAGGGTCACAATGATTTTTGGGAGAGGCTATGTGCTTTAGGAATGACATCACTAATTTTAAGGAAAGGGCAAATTTAATATTGAAAAAATTTTTCATCAATAAAACATGTAGTAAGAGTGACAAAGAATATTTGTGAAGAAAAAGAAGTTCCCAGTTTTTTTTTCAATTTTTTCAATTTATTTATTTTGAGAGAGAGAGAGAGAGAGAGAGAGAGAGAGAAAGAGAGAGAGAAAGAGAAAGAGTACGTGAATAGGGGAGGGGAAGAGAAAGGGAGAGACAGAATCCCAAGAAGCTCTATGCTGTCAGTGCAGAGTCTAATGTGGGGCTCGAACGCACGAACCGTGAGATCATGACCTGAGCTGAAACCAAGAGTCGGATACTCAACTGACTGAGCCACCCAGGAATCTCCCCCAGTTCTTTATCTTTTAGCCTTTTCCTAGAGGTTTAGTGGTCATTAGAAAGAAGGATTAGTTACCAGTGCTCTTTTGTAAGAGTTTATCTAGCATGGTTTTTCATTCTAGTTTTACAAATATTTGTTTCCAGTTAACAGAAGATGAAATTGCAACTATTCTTAAATCTACTTTGAAAGGACTAGAATATTTGCACTTCATGAGAAAAATACACAGAGATATAAAAGCTGGAAATATTCTCCTCAATACAGAAGGACATGCAAAATTGGCTGATTTTGGAGTGGCTGGTCAGTTAACGGTAAGTGCAGTAATTGTGGACACTCTTTTGGCTTATATGTCCAGGTTTGATTGCAACTAAATGTTGATAACTTTTTAGAGGGGTTAATGGGAAGAAATATGTAACTACATTGTTCTTGGGGAGAAGGATCCATAATTTAAGTATTATTTATTACTTTTATTTAAAACTTAAGAGATGTTGAATGAATATGAAAAAATGTAATTGAAATGCTTGAATGTTTAAAAAGGAAAGCTATATTGATCCATTTCTATAGCTTTTATTGTTACAGTACTGTTTTATGACTATCTTTAATGAAGGTGGAAATAAGTTTCTTGTGGATTCTTTGTTATTACAGAATTCAAACTTCTTAAAAATGTCCTGTCAGAGCTCTAGTGGAAATTCTAAAAAAATAGTCAATTTCAGATACAATCTGTAGTAATTGAGAGTTTCACTATACAGTTTAAAGAATATGTTGACAGATTTCCTTTGTGTTTTTGTAGTAGTATTTATATCTGTGTGATGTTTTTGCAGGATACAATGGCAAAACGCAACACTGTGATAGGAACTCCGTTTTGGATGGCTCCTGAGGTTATTCAAGAAATAGGCTATAACTGTGTGGCTGACATCTGGTCCCTTGGCATTACTTCTATAGAAATGGCTGAAGGAAAACCACCTTATGCTGATATACATCCAATGAGGGTAAGAAAATGCTGGTTTGCTAAAAATGTTGATGTTATATAAATTTTGCATTTTTGTAATGTCAGTGTAAATAAACAAATACAGATTAAATAAGTTGATTTGAATTTAGGTTCTGTGCAAAAAACAGTAAAATTATCTGTTAAAGGTTGGCAATATTAACTTTTCTCCCCCCACATCCTTAATTGTGAGAAAAGAAGTGAAGGCTATATGTCCCTCTACAGTCACCATTTTCCTCCCCCCAAACTATACGTGTAAAATATTCCCTTGCTTTTCAGTAGAAGAAAGGGTTGGCAAATCCACTATATTCTTTAATCCATCCATTGTTTTCTCAGTGCAGCAGTAGAGGCCTGGGAAAAATCATTTCTCACTTTTCTACCCACCCTGTGGAGTCTACCTTTCTGTGTTTTTGGTTTTCCTTTTTTTCTTCTCTCATCTGAAATTAATATTTAAAAATCATGATTTCTAATATTGCTATGTACCTGTAAGCATATTAATCTTATTTCTTTAGTTGTCTTAGTGAGAAACTGGAATTCCTTTCTTGAACATTATTATACACTTCTGTGAGCTCCCTTTTCCAGGATGATTTTTTTGAGTTTGAAGTATGTACCTTACATATTCAAGTCTAATTGCCTGTGCTTCAGGGTTTGTGATGATACAGTTCTTAGGTTTTTTCATATGTGAATCTCAATTCATTATTGATTAAGTACATCTGTGTTTGTGAACTTATTGCCCTCTAGTGGCTGGAATCACCTCAAGAAGAAAAGATAGAAGAATGAAGAGAGAGAGAAAGAGAGAGAGAGAGAGAGAGAGAGAGAGAGTGTATAGAGAAGAAAAAATGGCGTCAGGCTGACTGGAGAAATGTGTGAAGTAAATAGATGGGAGGAAAGAGAATGTAGTATTTTGGAACATCTGAAAAAGAATAAATTGGAATTAATTTCTGATATACAGTATTATTGTGGATTGAATTTCAATAATATAAGTAATAGTGTACTGTGCTGAAAATATTTAAAAGTCTGTCTCCCACTTTAAAGAGAATTCTTCGAGTAATAAAATTATATATAATATGTATCATCTTCCTGGTGTATATTAATTTCTTTTAAGGTGAAAAATAAAAATGACATGAATTGTTCGTTTGCAAAATAATAAAAAATGACAAGATCAGCATAAAACCAGCAACACAGATTCTCATTTCTTTTCTGATTATTAGTTATCTTTAGTACTTTTAGTTATGATGTTTTTAGGGTGATCCTCAAACTAGGTGTATTTGAATTTGAGTTAATGAGGTTAACTGAATTATCCAAGGCAACCTAGCCAGGTGCCAGAGCTGAGATTTAACCTAGGACTTAGATTATTACTGTTCTGTTTCCTTCTTGTGTAGATCTTTTTTTTCTAACCACAAAGATGAACGTATTAAATTTGACCCTGAAGTAGTCTGTCTGATAGTAAATAGTTGTAATATGTGGTTCCCGACTTCTAGGATCTTAAAGTATCATTTGGCAGTTTGAATTAACACATGTGAAATAGCAAAAATATACTTGAAGACAGTATTTCTCTTTAAAATTCTGTCTATCAGTCATCGGTCTATCTCACTTTTTTCCTACCAGTCTAAATCCTACTCATTCAAGTCCCAGCTCAGATATTATTTCTATATAGAGCCTTCCTTGGTAGCCATCACCTAAGTAAATTTCTTGTTTTCCTCATAATTTGTATATAGGCAATTCTGGGCTCTGCAAGTTCTTTGGACAGTTTATCAAGTGTCGCCTTGTGCATTTCCAAACAGTATGGTTTTAAGTTGCTACTTAAATTGTGTTATCATCATTTAACTTTTCTCATGTTTGTGAACTGCTTTGTACAAATGAGAGTATGAACTGCAAGTACTGAGAAGCTGTTAAGGTCACGTGGTGGGTACAAGTTTTCCAAAGCTCACATTTTATCATTGGCGGCAAATACGATAGTTTCCTTGAAATGACAGATTCACACGGTTCATTTTTGAGAAAATGTCAGTCCTATGTCCAAGTCTGAATTGCCATCGCTTTTCTGTCAGTTGTTCCTTAGTAACAAGTTGCAGCTTGTTTGGCTTGCAGTTCTGTCACACAAGTGCTTTTCCTCAAGATAATCACCGTTCTTCTGTATGCAAGGCAAGTGCTTTGTGTGCATTTCTCACTTTGTCGTAAAGAATATTAAAAAGGTATGTATTCAAGGGTAGAATTTTGATAAAATTAATAGTATTTACTGCTCATCAAAGTTTAGTTTGGTGGGAGGTTGGGTGGGAGGAAAAAAGAAAGAGCTGTCCAAGAGAGAAAAAAGGATTGTTGAGGACACAGCCGAAGTTGGAAAGTGAGAATTGTATTGTCACCAATACAGTTCTTTGCTCTAGCCTTGCTCTAGCAGTGCTCAGCAGTGGAACACAGCACATTATGGCCTTGAGCTCAGGTTTGAGGTGAAATGAATGAGTGTCTCGAAACGATGGGGCTCCAGGGCATTGAAGGATGCTGTTGAGAGAGTTGTTCTGGTGGTTACAATGGGGTGTAACCTGAAAAGAGAGGAGAGGGTATAGGAAATGAACGGATCAGGGAGCTAGACAGTGTTTTTCACACTTCCTACATAGCCGTTACCTGGAGAGCTTTGAAAAAATACTGATGCCTGGGCCCTGACCCAAACCGATTATTTCAGAATCTCAGTGTTATTAGAGAGCCAGTAAAGCTGTAGTTAAGGTATAAGAGAGTTGGCTGTATATGAAACTCACGTTAGTGAGTGAAATAGTGAAGTTTCCTTTTTTTTAGAGAGAGAGCATGTGAGTGCTTGTGAGTGGGGGAGTGGCAGGGGGAGGGAGAGAGAGAAAAAATCTCAAGCTGAGTGTAGAGCCCGACTTGGGGCTTGACACCATGACCCTGGGATCACGACCTGAGCTGAAATCAAGAGTCAGACGCTCAATTGACAGAGCCACCCAGGCATCCCTGAAGTTTTCTGTTTTTAATTAAACAATTTTCTCACTTTAACCACTCTGTGAAATAATTATGTTTTTTAAGTTTATTTATTTTGAGAGAGAGAAAGTGCGAGTGGGGGAAGGGCAGGGAGAGAGTGAGAGAGAATTCCAAGCAGGTTCCATGCTGTCTGCTCAAAGCCTGACATGGGGCTTAATCCCACGGAATGTGAGATCATGACCTGAGCCAAAGTCAATGCCCACTGACTGAGCCACCCAGGAGCCCCCAAATACATATTTTAATCTCCATTTTAATGAGTGGATTGGGTGAAATGGATACTTAAAAAATTACGTTTTTTGTTAAGATGATACAGTTTATAAATGGCAGAACTGAGAGATGAATTCATGCTAGTCCATTTCTTGCCTTGACAAAAAAGAAATATCTTTTGTGTTTATATGTCAACTCTATGCAGATGAAGGAGTGGCTAGCAAAAATAAAAATCAGCAAACATTTTAATTTCATAATTATTATATTAAAATAGGAACCTTCTAAATTTTTCAGAGTGGGAAGAAATATGGGCAAATTTTTCATGTTCCCTGCCATTTTTTTTTTTTGTAGCAATGTTGGCTTATGAGATTACCAATAGTTTATAAAGTTGTCACAGTGGAATGAGGATGTGAGTGATGGAAAGACCACTACAACAGATGGAGGCAAAGAATGCTAGTTCTTTTAAGATAAGTAAAGGATAGTATATAATTTACTGCATTTAGTTGGCTATCTGGAACAGGACGCTAGTTAGGATGTGGTAGGCCAGCTTCCCTAGCCTCCACATCCTAGTCCTTCTGCAATTCCCTTTGGCTGTTGTTACAAGATGATAGCCTTTCCCACTATGCCTACCCTCTAGAGGTATGTCATAGGAACAACGAGGCTGACTGAGTGAACTGGGTGTTGGTTTCCTACTCTTATTCTCAGACATACCGTCCTTCTAAGTATGCCCAGGCTCCAGGCGGCCTGCTTGAGACCCAGGTCGTGCTTGCTTCGGCCAGCAAAAATTCGGGTCAAGAAGAGATGCGTCCATTTTTGATAATTTAGAATGGAGTTGCTCCTGCCTAAATAGCCACAAATTAATATCGTGGCTTTCACTGATTAAGCTTTTTGTAGGACATATGTTTTGAGTGTCATAGCCTGAGGGATATGAAGAACTTAAAGATGGCACTAAATTAGAAAGTGAAAGCGATCAAATTGGAACTTGATAGTGAATTGAAAATGGGTCTTTTGAAGGTGTGAAGGCTGAGGTCATTTGTTTTATACACTTTGGTTTATCATTGGTCAAAGATTGATGCTTATCTTTAATCATTCCTCAGGGAGAATAAGAAGTATTGGGGATATAGATACTCATGGAGGAATTTCCTAATAAAAAGAGCTACTAAAAACACTGGATTTGTTTGATGGCAAGGGATACTAATTTGTTAGTTTTTATACAGCTTGCTTTCTCTCTCTTTTTAAAAGAGAAACTCGTAGTGTGTACAGATTATATCTTTGCTGTGGTAAGAGTAATAATTATGTGTCTAGTAAAAGGCAATGATGAAATCACATTAAAACATGTAAAGCTTTGTAAATAGGAAAAGGATGAAAACGTGGTTATAAATTTACATCCAGCAAATAGATTAAAATTAAGCAGTAATGACAGATTAAGGAATAACAACAGATGGAAGTAAAACTCAAAATGTTAAATGAAACAAGTTTTATCGAAATCCAGTTTATTTTAAAAAGTTAAATATAAAGAAACTGAATTAATTTTGGTCAGTTAAATAAACAAAGGGATTTAAAATTTTAATTTTGAATTTGGTTAACCACATATTTCTTTGGAGATCTACCTCTTTCTCAGCTCTATAGGAAATATAATTACCAAATAATCAGGAAATGAGTGAATAGTATTATTTTTTAAATGTCTGTCCCTGTACCCCACTACCAAACCCAGGCACTTTGTTTCATACACATCACTAAGACCCTGTTGATTCTTTTAAATACAGTTTTGGTTTTGATTTCTTTTGTTTTACAGTCTTTTGTGTTTGATTACCCATTGCTTGGCATAGAGAAAGGGGTAAGGACAGAAGTGTTTGAGTCAGACTAAGAACTGTTTGAGAGAGCAAGTACTGTGACTGAAGATAGCTTGGCATCAACTGAAGGAAAGAAAATAAAAATCAAACTAAGAATTGTACTTCTACACAACACAATATGAATGTTTATTACCTTTTAAAGATAAAATATAGACATATATTGTATATTTTAGGAAGACTTGTCAAATGTGACTTAAGGAGACAATTGGAGGCATTTAAATGGCAATTTTCAGGAAATTCAACTTATATACAGCTTGACAATCTGTTTAAGAGTAAATTAGGAATTACTTTAGACTAAAAAAAGATCTCTTTGTCTCTCCATCTGTCTCCCTATATCCTTACATCACTTACTTATGAAGAAAAGAACCCTGTAGATAATTTCAACACGGAAAAGTTACTTTTGATGAATGTTTTTGAAAGTGATGTTATCTTTCTTTCCTTAACCTTGCTGTTTTTTACAACTTGCCTCTTTACTTCTACCCCTTTTGGGGAAATAGTGCGTTTTAATACGTGAAATAAATGATCCAGTACATGCAAAGTAAACACAGACATTAGGAAAAAATCACCCTCTATACTGCATATTAAAAAACAAAACACACAGTAGCTTGCCCCTACCTCAAATCACATGGCACTACTACTTTTACAAGTATACTCCAGGTATAGTCCTGATCCAACAAGATTTCTTAAAAAAAAAAAAAAAAAAAAAAAAAGGAGATATTAAATCTCCATCAAAGGAGTGAAACTGAGTTATCCATTTTTTATAAATAAAAATGAATCAGTGACCTCCTTCCTGTCTAATTAATGATCAAATTTGGCTGAATTCTAGAAGACTAGGCTTGAGGAGGGGTGGTAGTTGAGTAATGCCCCACCTGGCATATTTACACATCTGCCCTCTCCCAGTCCCTACTGTATATGGCTCAGTAGATAGCTGGCCCATCTTAGTGTGGGGTGCAGGCACTGCCTCTTGGAAGATTCCCTATAGGCATTTAACATGACGAGCAAAAGACAGGTATCTTCATTTTATTTGGGAGTAGATGAAGGAATATGGGACTGTTAATTCACAGAAACATCCTGGCTGAAAGCCTCCGTCTTAAAGCCTGAGATAGCAGGGTGCAGCCGTTCTCTGTGGTCTGACCCTATGGATGTGCTGCTCCAGATTCCCCATACGCCTGGCCAGGAGCTTGTAGGCAAACCTCACTCCTGCCCTGCCCAGGATGGGAGGCTGGCCTCAGCAGTTTGCCGTCAGCACTCATGTTCACAGACGTCATGTGGCTTAATGGTGAAGCCCAGGTACCCTCTTTTCCTCTTGGCTTTCATAGCTAAATTTTGGCTTGAATGACTTGTTCTATGCTTACAAGGATCACTTTCTTACTTTTTATTTTATCTTTTTACCCCCACAATAGATTCTTAGGGCCGCCTCAATAAATTACCAGAAATCTGGTAGCTTTAAACAACAGAAATGTATTCTTTCACAATCGGGGTGTTCACAGCGTTGCTCTGCTTCCAGAGGCTCTAAGAGAGAATCCATTCTTCGCTCTTCTAGCTTTTGGTGACTGCTGGCAATCCTTGGCGTTCCTTGAATTGTAACTGCATTGTTCCATCTCTGCCTACATCTTCACATTACCTTCTCCTCAAATTTCCCTCTGTCTCTTAAAAGGACACTTGTCATTGTTTTTAGGGACTACATGGATAATCCATGGTGATAGCCTCCTTTCAGTTCCCTACCTTTCTTTTCCAAATGAGGTCACATTCAGAGGTTCTGGGGATCATGACAAGGACACATCTTTTGGGGGCTACCTTTCAACCACTACACCTTCTATAATTTTTTCTCTCCTTTTAAATTATATACAGTTTAAGATTAATAGTGACTAATATTAGGACTAATATCTCCTAGTCTTTCTGTTCTCAATTTTTTTATTGTGGTAAAATATACAGAACATAACATTTATCATTGTAATCACTTTTAAGTATACAATTCAGCAGCATTAAGTACACTCATGCTGTTGTGTAACAATCACACTATCCATTTCCAGAAAATTTTATCATCCCAAACTGAAACTCTGTACCCATTAAACAGTAGCTCTTCATTATCTCCTCCCCACAGCATTTTGTCACCACCATTCCACTTTTGGTCTCTATGAGTTTGACTGTTCTGAGTACCTAATAGAAGTGGAATCATGCAACATCTGTCCTTTTGTGTCTGAATTATTTCACTCAGCATAATGTTTTAAAGGTTCGTTCATGTTGTACCATGTGTCAGCATTTCCTTCCTTTTTAAAGCTGAATAATATTCTCTTGTATGTATATACCACACTTTGTTTATCTATTCGTCCACTGACTGACACTTGGGTTGCTTTCCCATTTTGGCTATTGTATATAATGCTACTGTGAACATGGGTATACAATTATTTCCTTGAGACGGCTTTTGATTCTTATGGGTGTATACCCGGAATGAGGATTGCTGGATTATATTATGTATAATTTTGGGGGGAACTTCCGTAGTTTTTTCATAGTAGCTGTACCATTTTACATTCTCACCAGCAGTTATTTCCAGTGGTTCCAGTTTTTCCACATTCTTTCTGACATTTACTTTCTGTCTTTTTGGTAATAGTCATCCTAGTGAGTGTGAACAGGTATCTCAGTTTTGATTTGTTTTTCCCAAATAACCAGTGATGTTGAGTATCTTTCCATTGGTATATCCTATGTGAAGAAAATTGGGTTGGTTGTTTTTTGTTGTTAAGTTTCTGTTCTCATTTTTATTGACTTTTCTCTGGTATTAATCTGCTTTATTTCTATTTGCTGGCTGAGATCTCTGAATCATTTGACTTTTTACTGCTTTTATTATCCTTCCAGCTGTCCCCTATTATTCTTTGCACCCCAAGTCTAATACTCTAAGTCCCTTTGTAATTCTTCCTTCATAATCAGTCTATTGGGAGATCTTTGAGTCAAATCGTTTTTACTTCCTGTTTACATGCAAATGACTTACTGGTCTACAAATAGAGGGTTGCTTATTTGTATTTATATATATTACTTTATTTGGGCAGTAGGTGTGTTCTGATGAAGGTGTGTAAATATTTAATAGGTGCAAATCATTTTAAATTATTATTTTTAAAATAATTAAAAAAAGAGGTTAGAGTGGGAGAGAGCTAAAGCATAAGAGACTCTTAAAAACTGGGAACAAACTGAGGGTTGATGGGGGGTGGAAGGGAGGGGAGGGTGGGTGGTGGGCATTGAGGAGGGCACCTTTTGGGATGAGCACTGGGTGTTGTATGGAAACCAATTTGACAATAAATTTCATATATTGGAAAAAAAATAAATCCTGAAAAAAAATTTTTAATGACTCCTTTAGTAATGAGAATAACACTTTTCAAACTTATCTACCTTGTAATTGTGTATATTTTTAGGGTGGGACATACTCATTTTAGTAGTAATATAAATTTAATCCATAATATTAAAATATTTTTGATTTGGTATTAATGTTAAAGTATAAGAAATGCATGTTCTAATGTGGAGACAGGAAATTTGACTTTTAGACTACTTGGAGTATAGATCTGTTATACTTAACTACATTGCTTATTTTGTGTCGAAACTAAATGTCATTTAAGTATGAGTGTGTGATTTTTGAAGAAAGTACCCTGGAATTTTCTTCCTGTACGTTCCTCTTTCCTTTATCTCCTTCTATACATGTTTAGTGCACATTTATCATTTGCTGATCGGACTTTGAGGATGTAGTGGTAAGCAGAGCAGGCGTGTGTCCTATTCCCTTGGAACTTCCAGTCCGGTGGAACTGGCATTCTAATGTTAAAATTATTTAGCTTTCTGTTGTGGGGAGAGCGGCGTAGATAAATACATTCAGTTGTCTAGAGTATGAGACCATACACTGTAAAAACTTCAATTATATGTATGTATATTACAAATTATATAGGATCATAAGACTATAAATATGAGTTTTATTATTTTGTCATTACATACCTCACTTATTTTTCTCCTTTGAACTTATCCTCATCTTCCTTTTTTTTTTTTTTCTCTCTCACTGTTGCCTTTACTTTGTTCCCTGTCCCCTGACAGTGCACGCACATGAATGCTCACATGGTCCTCTCCCCACATTTGCTTTGCTTTCCCTGTGCTTTTCTTTCTTTTAATATTGACTTTCTTACCCCTTGTCTGTTCCCTACGTTTTTCTGCCTGATTAAGTAAGTGATACTTTATTCTGTTAACCATTACTTTTAGATCAGATATAGCCAAGGATCTGGAGGAGTGGGACAAATTGGATCATTGGAGGATTTCAATACTACTTCCAGGGCATATGGTTTTTCACTCTATTTGAAAGTTAGAGTTCTTCTGCCCTGTGGTCCTGTACATGTGGGAGTATCAGGCATTCCAGCCCCTAAATTGGGGATTAAGGTTTATTACAGTGACACTTTCAACATATTTCTGTCCAGTCAGAGTTATTATTCTTGAAGAGACGAACAAACAAAGAGAACAGAATAAATAGATCTCTTCTTCTCTTGTTTAGGCCTGCTGGGGGGTCACCCCTGAGGGTTTCACAGGAAAGACCAATTCCCACTGTTGACTTAGATTCAAACCTTGCTGTTGGTGTTGTGTTGCCATGTGCTTTGTAAACATGAATAGTTTGGTCACTGTTGAGGAAGTAGTCCTCATCTTCCTACTGACATACAAATTACATGAATATGAATTGTCGTTTTGAAGTCATGTTTACATTAAGTATTGCTTAGAGAAGGAATCATTAAGAAAGAATCATGCTTTAAAGAATTATGTAGGGGCGCCTGGTGGCACAGTCGGTTAAGCGTCCGACTTGGGCCAGGTCACGATCTCGCGGTCTGTGAGTTCGAGCCCCGCGTCAGGCTCTGGGCTGATGGCTCGGAGCCTGGAGCCTGTTTCCGATTCTGTGTCTCCCTCTCTCTCTGCCCCTCCCCCGTTCATGCTCTGTCTCTCTCTGTCCCAAAAATAAATAAACGTTGAAAAAAAAAATTAAAATAAAGAATTATTGAGAATTATTGAAAGAATTATGCTAGAATCCATCTTTTCAGGATTTTAACGTAGGATATCGGCAAAGGCAGTATTTCTCTGTATTTAGGAACGTTTACAGTACACAATTTACATTGATTTATTAATAATTAAAAGGTGGCATTGGCATTTGACACTTTTTTTTTTGACTGTGGTCCATACCATAAAATATGTTTTGTGTTGTGACCCATTTTGCACATGTATAGATAAGTACTGTTTTATGTACAATTTGTTTCAGGTGTGTGAATCTTCTACTTCATATTTTCATTAAACAAAAAAGGTAATCCGAATTGATTTTGTGACCCAGAATTGGATTGTAACTTGTATTTATAAAGCAAGATAGAACAAGTCCATTAAGGCAGAGATACATGACTTTCCTTTCCTTTCCTTTCCTTTCCCTTCCTTTCCTTTCCTTTCCTTTCCTTTCCTTTCCTTTCCTTTCCTTTCCTTTCCTTTCCTTTCCTTTCCTTCCCTTTTCTCTTTTCTTTTCTTTTCTTTTCTTTTCTTTTCTTTTCTTTTCTTTTCTTTTCTTTTCTTTCTTTACAGTGTTTATATTTTCTTTTTTAATGTTTATTTATTTGAGGAGTGGGGGAGTCTCAAGCAGGCTTTGTTCTGTCATCATAGAGCCCCACACAGGACTTGATCTCACAACCGTGAGATCATGACCTGAGCCAAAATCAAGAGTCTTGAGTCAATTGACTGAGCCACCCAAGTGCCTCATGGACTCTCTTTTCTAACCTCAGGGTAGACTGATGTTTTCTACTTCATTTTCAGTATATACTAGCTCAGTTATGGAAATCATGATTCACAAGAGATTAGAATGAGCTTTTTTTCTGGGGCAGAGAATTCATAGCATCAGTGGACCCCTGAAGTTGTATTTTAATATTGGTGTTTGTGCAGATGTGCATTTTTCTGCTATGAGTTCATAATTTTCAAGTGACCCAAAAAGGTTCAGAACTGTGGCTCTCAATAATAATACCATTGCTTCACAAATGAGTTTCTTAGTATATTGTAAATTTAGGATATGATTTTGTTTACTATTTATCACAATGTATCATTGTTCTGTATTTTAATCTGGAATGAGTAAATATATATGTATATGGCATCTGTATATGATTCCTCCCCCACCACACTGTTTTATTTCTAGAAAGGTTAGTTTTAGGTATGTCTAGTTACTGTCCAAATATCCTTATCACTGACTAAAAAAATCTTTTCTTTCTCTGAATTCTCATATCACTTTTCTTATGACTTTCTTATGGTACTTTTTAACTTACTGTGTATTATCATAGTTTTGTAATTGTCTTATTTCCCCTACCAGATCTCAGTTTTAAGTGCAGGTATGTTTCTTCTTTGTGTGTGTAAATGAACCTGCTCTTATACATAAGAGCATCCGTTAAAGATTTTTGTTAATATGTGCTCAATTCCATTTCCTATCTCAAAGATATTTCTTTGGTATAAATACTGAAACCTGGCAGGCTCAGATTTTTCTTTCTTACAATAATAAATGTTGTACTTATAACTTAGAATAAGAGTCAGTAAAATAAATTAAAAAATGAAAGTAAGTAAATGCTAATGAAATACAACTTGAAAGGCTTGTCGTTACTTATAGCTTGCCTTTTAAACTTTTACTAAGCTTAGTTTATTTATTTGACATTTAAATTTTAAATTGATATAATTTTTTTGTACTTTAGATCCTGTTCCTTTGTTGGAGATCAGAAAGACTTAGTGAGCACCCTTAGCATTGGCCTCTGGGCAGTAGCTTTGGTTTGCTAATGGGAATATAATTGCCAAGCCTTAATGTCTTAAAAGCAATTGTATAGGCCTACTATACTGGTCACAGTAAGTTTTGTTTTATTTTGGAACCGGTCAGAGAAACTGTTTAGGTTAGAGACCTAAGCTAGCATTAATTTTAGAGGACATAAATATGTAAGGGTGTGTGTGTGTGTGTGTGTGTGTGTGTGTGTGTGTGTGTGTGTGTTGGGAGGCTGGAAAGTGTTTGAGGGCAGGTGTTGACTCTGTAATTCAAGTGTGTAATAACTAAAAATTTATAAAATTTTTGGAGGAAGTGCTATCTGTAACAAATTTGACTTTTGAAATTATGGTTGAACAGGCATATTTTAAAAAATGAGTAAGATATAACTGACTTAAAATATATGTATTTTAGTCAAATCCCTGAAGAATAGAATTCTTCAGCTGTTCTAGAGGACAGTATTGATTACAAATTAATTACTTTTTATACTAACTTTGTTTTCAGTATAACTTTTACATAAGTAGAATCATCTTCATTACATCTGGGATCATTTACATGTAGTTTTGTTATATAATGAAAGGTAAGGGATAAATGATCAGAGGTGACTTTATAAGCATTGCAGTAAGTGACTTATAAACTAAAGGTCACCATTTTAATTGGAAGGTTTGTGAATCTCTTAAGTTCTGTAATCAAATGAATGATATCAAAGGAAGAAGTAATTTAACATAACAATTGCGGCTTACACTGAACATATGTTCCTGTTAATAAGTTGCATTATGGTCTTTAAGGACTTGTATGTAGTTAGTACATTTTGGTTCATTTGATACCCACAGTTTTTCTTAATTTTTATTAGTGAGTTGTTACAGTGGTTAACAAGAAATACACAGATTTAAGTTGCAATCGTTTTCCCAGGGTTATATGATCTAACTTCACAAGCTTCCTGGACATATGTAGATGCTTTTCTATTTTGCTTTAGTTATGACATACAATTGATATAGGCAAGCATGAAAGCTTGGGCAAATTTTCATTGCTTTTTCTGGATCTTGCTCAGGTTCTGTGGTATTTATGTAAAGCACAATTTTGTTACTTGGGAATGCATGTTGAAATTATCATGTGCACTATTTTGCTGTAGGCCCGTTGGCACTGCCACAAAGGTAATACACTGCCAGTAGGCCATTTCCTTGTCGGCTGCATTTACAATTTAATAGAAATATTACATGACTTTTTAAACAAGTGTTTTGGCAGGGAGGAAATGGCAGATTCCATGCAAACAAGCATAGCTTCCTTTCTTTAACCACACTCCAGCTACTCAAGAAATTGTACTTGGTTTCAAGTTTGGGGGTTTGGGGGTAGAATGGGAAGTCAGGTTGAAACAGGAATGACATTGATATTTACTATAAAATAGTTATGTATTTTTAACTGCTGGATTTTATTACTATGTAGTTTCAGTGAGTGGCAACCAATATATTTCTGAATTAGAGCTGAGATTATTTTTATGTAGTTCACCTGGCTGGGAATGTCTGGCTTTGATTGGTTGAAAAGATCAGGACCACCAGATAGGCTCTGACATGTTAATATTGCTTTTTTAAGGTTTTTATAGGTTTGGCTTTGCTGTGTAAATTGGTCCTTCATGACATTTGCGTAAGCACTACTTCTTTTATTTCAACTCTGGTTGTGTCCTGAAGATGAATCACTTTGGGCATTAGAGAATATAGAAAGAAAATTTGGGAGACTTCTTAGCACTCACATAAAACAATGGATTCCTGCACATCTTTTGGTCCATTTTAGTTCTCTAGTCTGTATTTCAAACTTGAAAGGTCACATTTACAATTCTTTAAACTTGTTATTCTCTCCTATTATTTTTTTAACGTACTGATTCATTCTTATTTAGTTTCTTGGATTTTAAATCATTTATAGTTTCGGATAAAATGCTGACCTCTTTAATTCTAAAGTATTTTATACTTTTGGAAACTGTCTATGGCAAAAAAAAAATAATTTAAAAAATTGCACTTTTCAGCGTTTATTGTGGCCACATTCTACATTTTAGTGTAGACCCCAGCTTTTTTTCTGTAGGGAAAGAACAGTTTATAGTTCGGTCTTTCCCTTTTTCTTATTGCTTCTGACTCCTTAGCCAGCTTACCTGGCAGCTGTAGTAAGTTATGCTGCTGTGGTGTGGTGGAGACTGGCACTGGGTGTGTTCTTGTAGCCATCACAGCATTGGCTTTTGTTATTTTCCATGTTTCAGTTTGTTGGTAATGGACATATGGACATCATATGTTCCACAGCGTACTGTACGAAGCCAATTTGAACTGTTTCCATTTGCCTCAAGTCCAATCATGATATTTATTTTTCCATGGCACTTACCCAGATTATCCATACCTCCTGCTTAGCTTGTGTCACTGCCACCACTGTATTTCTTCTGATTGCCTCCATTTCTTCACAGTATCTAATTGCCTATTCCCTCTTAGCTTTCTTTGCACAGCATTGATTGATGTTTATAAAATATCCGAAGATCTTTTAGATAATAGATCCTCAGGTGCATAGTAGTACCATATTCAGCTTGTTTTTTGTTTAAACATAAGGAAAGTTTTATATCCACCCTCATAGACTGGAATTGAATATTCTAGTGGAAAACTTAGAAGAGTAACAGTATGATTTTAGACAATATTGCTTACTTATTTAGCATCAGCAATAACAGCAATGTAATCTCCTAGAGTCTCTTTAATGTATTAAATCAGATCATAACTTTATTCCTAAATTTTGAAGGGAAGATCATAGATGTCTCCTTTTAGGCTTGAGAAAATATGACTACATTATTATTTACTGTAGCTGTTCTTCAGCTCTCTAGCCCTCTGTAAAGTCATGCTTGGTGTTTATTTTCAGAGTATGAATAAATGAGTTGCTGTCATTCATGACATTTGTCAAGCCAACTATTACTGTGACTGGGAAGCTTTGCTTTTTACAGGAGTGCATTTCATTCATTCCTCAAATGTTTACTGAGCACCTACTCTGTACTAGTGACTGTTCTAGGTGCCGAGGTTGTAGCAGTAAAAAAAGGTGAAAATGTCTCTTTATTGAGCTTACATTCTAATGAGGAAGAGAGGTAATAAAGAAGAGCATTACAGTGTAGAATTTAAGTAAATAAATTATGAACTCCGAAAAAATAATAAAACTAAAAAAAAAAGAAGAGAAATAAATACGAACATCTATTATGTTAGATAGTAAGAGGTTCTACAGGAGAAAAAATAAAGCAAGGAAGTGAGATAGGAAATCTGAGGGGTGGGGTGAAGTGGTTGATGTATTAGGTTTCTTCATTGAGAAAATGACACTTGAATAAAACTAGAAGGAAATGAGGATATCTGGGTGCAGAATATACCAGGTAGAGGCAACTAACTGCAGAGTCACTGGTCCTGAAGTGGGAGTGTGCCAGGTAACTCATGGTACAGATCATAGAGACTTGAAAGTTCTAGTAAATACTTAGGTTTTATCCTGAATGAGATGAGTGGTCACTAAGGATTTCTGTGTAGGGGAGGGACATAAGGATAGCCTGAAGAGTTATAAGGGTGGAATCACATAAACTGGTTTACTAGACTTGTATAAACCAACCAAGAAATGGTGGTGACTATGATGAAGATGGTAGAAAGAGTGAAGACAGAAGTAGTTGGTTTCTGGTATATTTTGAAAGTGGATTACGAGGATTTGTTAACGGATCAGGTTCATGAGAACATTGACAATGCTAAAAAGCCACTCTATACAGCTTTTGAAAATGCTGCTTTTCTACTCTGTCAAATATAAGGCAGAAAATTGAATGGAATATAGAGATTTTTCTTCCAGGAGCCCCAGCTACAAATGTAATGCATGTTTGTTGTAGGAAGGAAAGTAAAGAGAAGAAAGTAAAAAATCACTTGCCCTTGTTGTACGTAGAGGTTTACAGTTAACATTTTGATATATGGTATTCCTGTTTGACTTGCATATATACATATATATGCGCCCATGAGAACATACTGTTTTTTAACTAAAATTGAAATCATGAGATCATATTGTTTTGTAATTTTCATTTTCCAGTTAGTGCTGTATCTTGATAACTTCCCCATATCTTTAAGTTTTTTGAACCTTAAAATGTTTTAAAAATCACTTAAATGAAATGATTTCATATACGTTCTGCTTTTATGATAAAGGTTTAAAATGAGTGATTTCTTTGTTTAAGGCAAGAGGGAATAACTTAGGTAAAGAAGCCATTGCCTGTCAACAATCCTAAAGTAGGTGAAAATGCCCTTGGTTTAAAATTTTCATACTAATGAATTATCCATTAAGTATCATAAATTATACTTTTAAAGAATGTAAGTATTATGGCAACTTTTAAGTCAAGGTATAACCTATCAGTTCTCCATGAATTTTGTTTTCCTGTTTCTTTTCTATAAGATTTCTATATAGAATTTTAGAAACTCTTTCAGAGGAAATTATTTTTTTGAGTTTTAGAAGCTGATATTTACATTGCAATTTATAATTTATAATATACATTGCAATTTACAATTTACATTGCAATTTACAATTTACATTGCAATTTATATAAATATAAATTTATAATTTTTAAAATAAAATATAATTTTAATATTCTCTTTCGTATCAGTAAGCAGCCTAATCAACTGAGTGATTGCATCAAGCCTAAATAATTAACCATATCAGAAAACATGCAATTAATAATGAACAGATTGTTAGATACTTCCTTGTAGCAATACCATCATTTAAAAAAGAAAACATTCTAAATGCTTTTTTGTTTGAAAAGTATATTACCTGCCAAAACATACAAATGTGGTTTTCTTAACCTTGAGCACTGGTCTATGCATGTGCAGTAGGGAAGCATACTCTATTGCCAGCTAATTAGTTCTTGGGGTAAGTGGAATTGTTCTCCAACTACCTGACTCTTTCTGGTGTCTGTTGTGTTGATGGTGTTCTGAATTTATGAAATATTTTGCAAAGTTTCAAGAAGAAAAGTTTTGAAAAGTTCCTAGGAGAGAGGGTAAAAAAGATGAAGGATGGAATAACAAGTACCAATACTGGGGGATTTGGGGGCGGAAGGTAAAAGAGAAGCCAGAGGATAAGAGAATTAGGAGTTTATGGTATTTTAGGTAAGAGAGAAGAGTTTTAAGAAGGAGGTGATTGATGACCTTTTAACAAATTTTTGTCTTCTTTTTGCCAGTAGGTTGGGTAGCATGCAGAGGTCATTAGATTGGAGGTCATGGCTAGCTGTCAGTAATGTAGCTCAGTTTGGTGGGGCAGAAGCCAGTTTCTGAGAGATCAAAGAATGAATGGGAAGTACAGAAATGGAAGCAACAGCAGTAGACTGTCTGAGGTATTTGAGAGCAAAGAAGAAGAGGGAGTTTAGGGAAAATGTTTGAAGGTCTCATAGTTGGAGAAGGTTTTGATAGGCTGCTTTTGGAATGAGATGGAGGATCCAGGGAGAGGGTTAAAGACATAAGGAGCAGGGCCAAGGATGATAAACAGTGAAACAAGACCCTAGTTAGGTAGAAGAGAACGTGACTGAGGGTGAAATGCAGCCATTAGCCATGGGAAAAAATGGATTTGAAGTGTATTCTTTGAAACACGGTCAAGCCTTGACCATCAGGTGCTGTATTTTTAACAGTGCATCACTTACTGCTGCAGAAGCAATGTAAGCATTTTGTAAGGTTGCCAGACTGAGGCAAGGCCAGTCGGTTGAAGGGCAGTAATAATTTTGTTGAGCATGCTTGGTTTAGGAGTGCTGGTTAGCTGTGGTAGTGGGTTAGCTGCTTATAGAATATTCAGAAACCTCTTGGCCACTATATTCTGACCCGCTGTAGAAGTAGTTCCGAGTGAAACTAATGATTGAAGGACTTCTCCCAACTTTTTAAAAGACAATTATTAGACAATGTAAATAACAAAATTTACCATTTTAACCATCCATTAGTGTTCAGTTCAATGACATATATATTCACCTTGTTGTACAACCATTACCACCATCCATTTCCAGAACTTATTTAATTTTTCAGTATTTTCTTTTTACTTATTTATTTAGTTAGTTACTTTTTAGAGACAGAGAGAGAGTGAGCAAGTGAGCACGAGCAGGGTAGGGGGCAGAGGGAGAGCGAGAGTCTTAAGCAGGCTCCATGCTCAGCACAGAGCCCGATGCAGTGCTTGATCCCCCGATCGTGGAATCAAGACCTGAGTCAAAATCAAGAGTTGAACGCTCAGCTGACTGAAACAGCCAGGTGCCAGCACCTCCAGAACTTTATTTTAAAGTTTGTTTCCTTTTATGGGGCACCTGGGTGGCTCAGTCAGCTAAGTGTCTAACTTTAGCTCAGGTCATGATCTCGCGGTTTGTGAGTTTGAGCCCCGTGTCGGGCTCTGCACTGACAGCTCGGAGCCTGGAGCCTGCTTCAGATTCTGTGTCTCCCTCTCTCTTTGCCCCTCCCCCACTTGCACTCTGTCTCTCTCAAAAATAAATAAACATTAAAAAAATAATAATGTTTGTTTCTTTTTTAATATTGTGGTGAAATTTACGATTTTAACCATTTCTAAATGGCATTAAATACATTCATATTATTCTGTAATTCACCTCTGTTTACCTCTAGAACTTTTCATCATCCCAAACTGAAACTCTGTACCCATGAAACTATAACCTTGTATTACTTTCTCTCACCAGCCCCAAGTAACCACCCTTCTACTTTTTTCGTTTCTATGAATTTGACCATTCTAAATACCTCATATAAGTGGAATGATACAATACTGCCATTTTCTATATGGCTTCTTTCACTTAGCAGAATGTCTTCAAGGTTCATCAAAGTTGTAAGCATGTGTCAACATTTCATTCTTTTTTTTAAGGCTGAATAATATTTCATTGTGTGTATATACTACATTTTGTTTATTCATCTGTTTATGGACATTTGGTGTGATTCTACCATTTGGTTGTTATAAGTAGTGGTGCTATGAACTGTGTACATGCTTCATATACAAATATATGACTTCCTGCTTTTAATTCTTCTAGGTATACACCTAGAAGTGTTATGGCTAGACCATAGGGGAATTAATTCTGTATTTAATTTTTTGAGGAGCCACCATACTGTTTCCACATGATATTAGACATAAAGTTTGGAAGGCATACAGAACATCTAATTTTTTTTTAAATGTTTATTTATTTATTTATTTTGAGGGAGAGGGAATAAGAGCATGAGCAGGGGATGGGCAAAGAGACTGGGAGAAAGAGAATCCCAAGCAGGCACTGTGCTGTCAGTGCAGAGCCTGATGTGGGGCTTGATTCCATGAACTGTGAGATCATGACCTGAGCTGAAGTCAAGAGTTGGACACTTAACTGACTGAGCCACCCATGTGCCCCAAACATATATTGTTTTTGTTCAAATTTTATGGAACTCATGAAATGTAAGAAAATTACATCTCTTTGTTTGGGGTAGCACATTTAAATAATTCCAGGATGTTAGCTGACTTTTTTCTTAAAAATTATAAGAGAAAAAGGTAACATTTCAAAAATGGTAATCTTTATAGTTGTAAAGTTCTTTCTCATAGCATATGCAGTGTAATGTTAACAATGTTGATGTGTGATGTAGAATGCATCATTTCCCACAAACCTTGTTCATTTGAACTATTTTTATTCATAAAACACGTAATACATATTTTTCTTTAATTGCTAATCATTTGGCTATTTAAAAAAAAGCTTGACCTAAAAATCTTGCTTTTGAACCAGTAAAGATTACATGTGTCATGCCCCAACTCTTTGACTGATCTCAACATACAATATCTGAAAATTTATTCCAGTAATTTAAATTGATATTAAAATTATTAATGGCAGTTTTCATTTTTTCATAAACGTATATTTGAAATATATGTATATTCCTTTTATTCGCAATAGGAACCCTTTGTAACATATTTAATGGAAATTTATAAGGTAAACATTAGCAATGACAAAGAAAACAAAAAGACATCCTTCTAATAGTAAAAACATATATGAGGCAAAGAAATGGAAAATGTGAACTGTTCTCTTGCTTTTGGAATATTTCATGGTTTTTCTTTAGAGATAATAGAAAGTGCATCTTAGTTTTTTCTGGTAGCTTTTTTATTTGAGATGAAGGGTGTTTCAGACTTGGTCTCTTGCTGCTATAATTGATAGTTTGGGAGCTGACTGTAATCTCTTCCTTTATTTACATGTTCTCCCTAAACTATAGGATGATTGGTTCAAGTTTGGAATACAGAAAGCTTTTTTCTACTCAAATCTTCTTTTTCTTTTTTCTTTTTTGCCTTAAAACAAGAAAATGACTTAGTGGTCTTTGATAGCTACACAATACAACCTTTATGATTTAATGTCCTTTTTAAATTTGCTTTCCCTAGGCTGATCTAAATTTTTAATTCCCATTTTGTCTTCCATTATGAAGAATTTTTCTGATTTATCACAAATTGATCATTCCATTGAGTTTGTAAATATATGCATGAGTCCTTTAGTGGTATTTTATATATTAACATTTTAACATCGTGAGTATAACAATATATTTTTAATTTGTGGGGTTAAATATACAGAACAGTTTTTTAGTTGTTATTTTGTTTCTATTTTCTCAATTATTTAGCTCCTTTTTTTTCCAGATAGTTAAACACAGAAGTACTGTACTTGGGTAACATGCGATAATATACACGGTAATTTTTTTAGTTTTCATCTTATATATATTTTTTCTATATGAATATCTTTTTGGGAAGAAATGAGTTCCTGGTAGATGAGTTACATAATTTTATGCTGAATTTTTGAATTTTTGGAATATAGGATTGTATCCTATGTATTTACTAGTTTTTGTGGCATGGCTAATTGTTATAGCTGACATTTATGGAATTTCTTCTCTATGTCTATCATTGTTTTAAATATTTCTTAAAGATGTCAATGAATAGTTTGTTTTTTTAAATATAAATTTATTGAGGTGAAATTCATGTAACATAAAATTAACCATTCTAAAGTGAACAGTCGTGGTGTTTAGTACATTCACAGTGTTGTGCAACTACCACTTCTGTGTTCTTCTAAAATATTTTCATCACTCAGTACTCCTTAAGTATTGTATCCTCATATAACCCTTCCTGCAGACCTTGGCAACCAGCAGTCTACATTCTGTCTCTATGGACTTACCTCTTCTGGAAGTTGCATGTGAACAGAATTTTGCACTGTATTTGGTCTTTTGTGCCTGGCTTCTTTCACTTAGTGTGATGTTTTCAAGGTTCATCCCTGTTGTAACAGGTGTCAGTGCTACATTTCTTTTTATGGTTGTGTTCTGTGTATTCTGTATGCGCTAACATTTATCCTCACAGCACCCCTATGAAGTAAGTGTTACTAAGATTATCTAGTTTATAAATGATAACTTTAAGACACAGATTAAATACCGAGTAATTGGAAGAACTAGGATTAGAATCCAGGCAGTGGACTTCAGGTCCTTAACCTAGAGGTAAGATAATGCTGTATTCATCCTTGTATGAAATAGATCCTAAGTATTTACAGAACCAAATTGAAAAGGGGATTCTGTGACAACTGGAAAAATGTCAGTGGCATAACTAAATACGTGGGCAATGAGAAAGTTTAGAGGCCACACAAAATATGTAAGACCTTGGGTCTGGGTGGCTGGGTGGCTCAGTCAGTTAAGCGACCAACTCTTGGTCTTGGGTCAGGTTTTGATCTCAGGGTTGTGAGTTTAGGCCCCATGTTGGGCTCCACACTGGGCGTCAGGCCTGCTTAAAACAAACAAACAAACAAACACAAAAAAGGGGTGTGTGTGTGTATGTATGTATGTGAGATCGAACTTTAATTATGGATATTATCTTTTTGATTCTTTGGTATTTTTGGAGCTAAATAACACCCAAAGTCCATAATGTGTGGTTTTTGTGTATGTGGGTTTTGTTTTTAAGAAACATGGCAAAGTGGGGGCGCCTGGGTGGCTCAGTTGGTTAAGCGTCCGACTTCGGCTCAGGTCACGATCTCGCTGTCCGGGAGTTCGAGCCCCGCGTCGGGCTCTGTGCTGACAGCTCAGAGCCTGGAGCCTGCTTCAGATTCTGTGTCTCCCTCTCTCTCTGCCCCTCCCCCGTTCATGCTCTGTCTCTCTCTGTCTCAAAAATAAATAAACGTTAAAAAAAATTAAAAAAAAAAAAAAGAAACATGGCAAAGTGTAGTAGCTGCTTCTTGGAGCTTTGAAGCATTTCACAACAATTATATGGCTTCTCTCTATGTAAAATTTAAGCCTGCATCAAAAGTTCTCCAGGAATGTCGTCCCCTGTGCCCCCTGCAACAGTAATAGTTGGATGATCAGAATGTGCCAGAATTTAGCAGTTTCCTGGAATTCTGATCACTAACCTTGTTACTACTTAGCTTTCCACTTCTTTGTTTGAGAAAAGTTTAATCATCTTAAATAACCCTTTACTCTTGAATTATAGGGTTTGGCCAATAGAGAAAGCATTCTTTTGATTTACTGAAGCAATTTCTTTGAAACCTTTGGGGAAATAAGAATTCTTTTATAGGCCTTTACTCTTAGCTGAACTTTGAGTACAAGAAAACAAAACACAACTCAGACCTTTTTCTTTTCTAAATCTGCTAGAGACTCTGGGAGAGATGGTGACATTGTCTAACTAACTAATTAGCTTTTTCCCCCCAGGTAGATTTAGACAGTAGTTCTAGGTGCAAAGTCTCCATGTGAAGAGGTAGCCCTTCTCTTCATACAGACTGCTCTCTCATTTCTTAGGGAATGTTTCTAAAAGTCAGACAGTTGACAAAAATGTTTTAAGGAATGGTTCTCATTCCAGAGAACTTTATTATACATTCCCTAATTTCATTTGCCTTGTCAATGATATATTTTAGCATTTTGTACATATTCTTTAATATTGACTTTTTTTCACATTTAAACACAATGTTGAGTGGCTTAGATTTAGTAAGCTAATTGAGGCTGAGGATTTGACATTAAATTGAATGATTTCTATTTGCATCTGGACTGTTACTTCTTACCATGAGTCAGTACTGTTTTTCCTTTTCCATTCATTTTTTTATACATTACAGTAAGTACTACTTTTCAAATATTTGTCAACATGAGAACCTTTAAAAGGGTTGAAGAGTTTTCTGTAAGTAGAGAGAGAAAGATGGAAGGCCTTACAGTTGAAGGGTGCTGGCAGCTAGAGCCTTTTCTGAGTATCTCTCTAGTTCATCACAGAGTTGTTTTTTCTCTTATGTGAAAGGCATCCTGAATCTTTCCTGCCTTCAGATGCCTTTGAAGGGCTAAGCCATAGAAAGAACGGTGTATGAGAAAGGAGGTAAGCAAAGGAAAGAAAGGAGGGGAGACTTGTTTGCCTCACATGCTACAGGGAGTAAGTGGTGCTGAGTTAACTTTCGGTTGTGCAAGCGTGCTGCTTGATTCGTTGTAGGGTCTGTGTTCCCTTATTCATTGATTTTTAGGGTAGTTCCACTTGATTATCTGTGTGAAGCACCTGAAGAAGACATGATAAAGAGTTCTAGATGTGTTCTAAAATTTCTACTTTCAGTTTTTGGAAGACTGCTTTTTAGCAGAACAAATATTTTAGTTGAATTTATTTCCTTTACCTTCTTAGTCTCTGAAAGGATGTACAAGGAATGTTAGGTTATACAAAGGACAAGTCTTCCTGCATTTGACCCAACCAAATACACCATCTGAAACTTAGCTATAAGGTATTTTGTGGGTTTGATGTTATGGTCCTTTGGAATTAGAGGAGTCTTTTCCTGGGTCACAGAACTTCAGGGTACTTTATGATTGAGTTGCTCTAACATACCTTGGTTCTAGCAGGAAAAGTTACTTCTAACTCTTTTGGGAAAGCACTTCAAAATTAGAAATCTAGACCAGTAGATTTGTTGGGCTTTTATGAGATAGTGGAGAATGTAAGAAAAAAAGAATTAAAAAAATTAGATTTCTAAAATCTGAAGAGTAAAGTTTAAGTAACTATCTTAGGTAATGCATTGCTTAAGAGATAAATAAGCCATTAATGAATTGAGGCTAATTTGTTTATGGTTAATTTTTTTTGCTAATGAGCTATTTGATTTAGAATAAGATGTAAAATACTGTGTACCTACTAAATAATTAAGTAATCCAAGTCTTGATTTTAAGTCTTTTTTATATGAATCATAAGAAAAGATTAGTTTAGCACGTGTAATCAAGTAGCAGAAGCAGTTTGAAAGCTGGACACAATTGAAATATAATTGGAATTAAATAGAAAACATTTATTTCGTATTTCTAAATGAGGTTTTAATTAAAGTAAAATTGGCTCATCTTTTTTTGACATTTCTATGAGAAGGAAATTTGAAACACACTTCAGTTGATGGTTGGCTTTCTCTGACTTTGATTAATCACTTTCAAAGTAAGCAGTAGACCAGTACAGTAATTTTATAATTATACGCAAGTGAGATTATTTGAAACTTTAGCTAACATAACTGTAAAAGAAGTTTTACATTGGTCAACTTTATATAAAACTGTGTATTTTTCTTTTATGATTTCAAATACTTACAAGTGCTAATCTGAAAAAAATTCTTTCTATTATTTTTGCATGTAATTTCATGGGGGAGAATTTTAAACTAGAAATACTAGTTTCAAACACATTTAACTATTAATACTGAAAACTAAGTTTTTCAGAAAACTAGGTGATAGAACATTCAATGTGTTTAAATTCTGGAAAGCATCCAACTAACGGAGCTCACCGTAAGCCGTGCTTAAACACTAATGAACCAACTTGTGTTTCTGCACAGCACTGCTAAAAATTAAACTTTCTACTGTCTGAAAGATTTGAAATGACAATGGAATCTGATTTATTTGTAATCAGAATATAAGAACACTGATCCATGCACGATGAAATGCCCCTGCAAGTTTAAAAAGTTTTCAAGTTGTCAAGACTGATATAAAGATAAATTATTTTCTGTTTAATAATACTGCAGAATGTGTATCTCATCTTACCTGTATATCTAGAATCATCCTTGAGAACGAGACATTTAACTCTTTCTGAAAGCCTTAGAGAGTCTTTTCAAGAACATCAACCTATGTGCAATATCACCTATCTAAAACTTTCTTATAAGCCATTTTAAGAAAATAAAATGGCTTGTCACTAATGTCGTCACTAATAACTATGAAACAAGTAAGAAAACATCTAATACTGTAATGTATCTTTTAAAACATCAATTAACTTTCATATATTTCATTTCATATCTCTTTTAGGAGTGAAAAAAAGTGTTATTTAATGGCAGAAACCATGTACTTACATTCTTTAAAATAAAATGAAAGTTACCGGATATTTTTTGCAGAGAAAACTGCAGTTCTTAACAATAAAGCTTATATATACCACAGTTAGGTTTATCAGGAAAAGGTAAGCTTTTCATAATTTTATTAATTACAAAACTATTTTTACATGTAATAAATTTGAATTTTTTTGTGCTCGATTTTTAGTTTTTAAAACTGAATAGATTCAAGGTAAATTCTTTCAAAAACGACTATCAAAGTTTATACTTACTCTGTTTCCTTGTTTTGACTTGCCTTTTATTATATATTTATTCCATTTTTTAAATGATGCTGCATATTTAATGAAAGCAAGTTTTTTAAAAGGAAGTGTTGCCAATCAGTCCAAATTTGTTACAGTTAAAATTTGATGGTCTACAGACAATTTATAATCCTTTTCTTGTTATAAAATATTGTCAAATTTATAGTAGTATCAGTTAGAAAGTTTATGGAAACATTGTTTAAGGTGGTTTAAAATAGAACTAAATCTTTAATTTGAATTTGATGGCACCTGTTTTCATTTTGTTCCCCCGGCAACACCACTGGTACCAAAATTGCCTATAGACCACCCTGGTTTTTGAGAAGAATGAAATCATTCTGAGTTTTTTTTTTTTTATTTCATCTTTTTACTGACTAAATATTTAAACAAAGTTATAAAACATCTGTCAGAGTTTGTGAACTCACTTTGGAGTAAAAGAGTTTAGGACACACAATTGGAAGTTTTGCATAAAAATCCCTGAGTAATTTTAGTTTGTCTTTCTTAGTTACGCTAAAATTTGTATTAGAATTAGAATTAGAAATTAGAGAAGTACCTGACAGCAACAAGAAAAGAAGTATCTGGACTTAGAAAATCATCTTGGAAAGCTATTCCTCCTTTCATTTATTACTGATAGTTGAGATTTTTTTTTTTTTTTAAGGCAGCATGATCTTTTTTTTCTGGTAAGTTCTGAGGAGTTAAGGTATGTGAATTAAGATTTGTATTATTGAGACTCCTGTGGGAGACAGCTAATGCTGACATAAATGTTACCTTTTCTAATGGGGTCTGCATCATTTTTTTTTCCTGCTGTATGTGTCATTAATTTATGTATTTGGGACATCATGAAATGCCATTATTACATCTGTTTTAGTTGTGGATAATGGAGACTTACATGCAGTGAAATAAGTGGCTGAGTAATAGGCAAACTAACCAGTTATGTTAGGTTAACGTGTTAATCTAATGTCTTTTGGCAGTTTCCTTGGTCAAGTAGGATTTATTTCTGTATTTTCCAAAGGAATATTCATATGGAAAAATTTTGGTTCACTTTGAAAGAATTGGGTGTACAGACCAGGGAATCTTTGTTTCATTTAACTTTGCCTTTTTTTTTTTTTTAATAGGTTCTATATGGCCATGGAAATAATCGAGTTTCATAGTAATTATAGTAATAATAGTCACTAGACAGAGTTTTTACTAGTGTGAAACATGAGTTCTTAGTGTGGTACATGAATTCTAGTCCTTCCAAAAATCTTCTGAGGGGGAGGTAGTATTGTTAGCTCTATCCTGGAAAATTGGATATAAAGGAGAAAGTACTACAGTCTGTGGGACCTTTCTCCGACCTTAGAAATACAGCTGGGGACATCCACAGTATACATTTTTGGGTCTGTTGGAAAATTTGTGGTTTCAGAGGCTTTTTTTTTTTCAATGGTTTATTTATTTATTTTGAGAGACAGCGAGGTGGGGAGGGGCAGAGAGAGAGAATCCCAAGTAGGCTCTGCACTGACAGCGATCTAACAGGGCTTGATCTCACGAACCCCATGAGATCATGCCCTGAGCTGAAATCAAGAGTCGGACACAACCAACTGAGCTATCCAGGCGCCCCTCAAAGCCTTTTTAACACATTTGCAGGCTATTGATAATTGAGTGTTATCTCAGCTTTACTTTTCCAGTTTAAAAAATTCAAGTTTTCACTTTTTAATCCATAGCTTAAAAAAGTCCCTTGAATGATGTTAATTTGTACAAGTTTAGCATATCTCTCTTTTCTACATATGGAGTAGAGTTCTATCTATGAATCATAGGTCTTGTTGTTTAATTTGCTGCAAAGTCACTTGGGGATTCTGGGTCAGAATTTGAAAGAAACTCATTTTTTTATTGTAAAAAAATTGGGACCAGTTTCCATATTTTCATTGAGTCTTCTATTGTAATAGAAGAAAATATTTTTAAAAATGAGCTACAAAAATTAAGAACTACATTATATTGTTATTTGACTTATTTTTACTAAAGATTAATGTTGGTATTTCAGTTTTATTAGATTATTAATTCAGATATTTGATTTGGTTATAGAAAATAAAACTTGATCAGATTCTCCATGGTCTGGTAATATACAGTGTGTTTCATCCTTTGATGCATTTTTCATTTATGAACATTTATTTCATTCATTATTACATTTATTAACCGCTGCCTACCTACTCTGTGCCAGGCACTATGTGTAAATAGAGGGATAAAAAATAAGAATAAAATAAATCCTTATGTTTAAATAGCGTACAGGTTGTGGGAAAGATGCACTGGCAAGCAGGTATTTATAGTACATTTTGATAAGTGCTATGGTATTTACATCTACATAAATATAAACACAGCATTATTGGAGGCAGGGGCGTTTATAGGTATAGATGTTGAGTCCTGGAGAAAAGGAAGTCTTTGTTAGAGTAGAGATGAGGAGGTAGTATAATATAAAGCTTTTCTAATCAGAGAAAGTAGCATATATAAAAGGAGACGTAGGACATTCTGGGGTCCTGAATAGCTCCCAAGGGCTATAGCATAGAGTGTGGGTATAGATCACCTTTATATATGTGGTAGTGCTGGAGAGAAAAATAGTGATCATGTCATGAATTTTGTCCTGGGAATTGCATTTTGTTCTGGAATTTTAATTCATTTTTCCTGAATATTATGAGGAGCCATTGGAAAATTTTAAAGCAGAATGATGGAATCTGATTTTGTTGTTGTTGTTGTTGTTGTTACATTGCTAATGGCAGCAGTGTAGGAAACGGATTGGGGTGAAGTAGGACTAGATTTAGGAAGACCAATTAGGAAGCTCCTGATAATCAAGGTGAGAAGTGGTACCAACCTAGATTAAGGTGTTAGCTGTGATAATAGAGAGGAAGGGATTCAAGAGTTGTAAAATTAACAAGATAAGGTTAGTGTTTTAAAACCACATTGAGCCAAACTGCCAAATTATAACTTATAACTGGTCTGTGGCATGTGACACGTGACACACAGAAGTATAGTTCGTCCACCGCATGTTTTGAAGCATTTTCAAAGATGCCATTATTATATTTTCTTTATCTCTTCACTGTCTCCATTTTAGAAGTGAAACTGAAAACCCACTTTTTAAAAAATAGAAGTATAATTAACAATGTTATATTAGTTTCAGGTGTATAAGATCACGGTGATTTGACAGTTCTGTACATTACCCAGTGCTCACCATGATAAATGTAGTCATCATCTGTCACCATACAACGTTATTACAGTATTATTGAGTGTATTCCCTATGCTGTATTTTTCATTTCCATGACTTATTTATTTTATAACTGCAAGTTTGTACCTCTTAATCCCCTTTATCTATTTCACCCATCCTTCTATCCACCTCTTTTCTGGCAACCTCTAGTTCTCTGTATTTAAGAGTCTGCTTATTTCATTTTGTTATTTTTTAGATTCCACATATGAGTGAATCATATGTTATTTGTCTTTCTCTGTCTGAATTATTTCACTTAGCATAATACTCTTAGGTCCATCCATGTTGCCTCAAGTGGCAAACTCTTTCTTTTTTTTTGGCTGAGCAATATTTCATTAAATATATATAACACACTGTCTTTATCCATTTGTGTATTAATAGATACTTGGGTTGCTTCCATATCTTGGCTATTGTAAATAATGCCACAATAAACACAGGGGTACATACATCTTTTTGCTTTAGTGTTTTCGTTTTCTTTGGGTAAATACCCAGTAGTGGAATCACTGGATCATTTTTAGAAATACTGTTTTCCATAGTGGTTGCACCAATTTACATTCCCATCAACAGTGCATGAGGGTTCTTTTCCACATCCTTGCCAACACTTGTTATTTTTTATCTTTTTGACACTAGCTGTTTTGACTAGTGGAAGCATAGTATCTCTGTAGTTTTGACTTGCATTTCTCTGATGATTAGTGAGGTTGAGCATCTTTTCTTGTGTCTCTTGGCCCTCTGTATGTCATCTTTGGATAAATGTCTTTCCTTCTCACCCACTAAGTTTCCTTGTCTCTAAGGTTTTAGCTTATTTAGGGATATAAAGCACTTGTCTGATTTGTTCCTTGGAAGTCAAATTAATGGTTATATTTTACATCTGTTTTGCTGCTATATTGCTAATTTATTTTTTTATTTATTTTTAATCTTAATTTATTTTTGAGAGAGAGAGAGAGAGAGAGAGAGAGAGAGAGAGAGAGAGAGAGAGAGAGAACGAGCAGGGGAGGGACAGAGAGAGAGGAAGACACAGAATCCAAAGCAGGCTCCAGGCTCTGAGCTGTCAGCACAGAGCTCAATGCAAGGCTCGAAGTCATGAAAGTGAGTTCATGACCTGAGCCAAAGTCAGACAGATGTCCAACTGACTGAGCCACCCAGGTGCCCCTATATCACTAATTAATATATTGCTATATTAATCATACATTTATAGACCTTTGAGTTATTTTATTAGTTTTTTGTTTTTGGATATTTAACTGATTGGAAGTTTTAAGAGAACCTGGCACCTTACTAGTTAAATAATTACCAGTAATGAGGCCATAAATTATTTTCCAATAGCATATAAGCTGCACTTAACGGTTTAGATTATAGTACCTAACATTGCCTCAAGGCTTGTGACATTATAACTTTTCAACTGAGCAATGCTTAATTTGTTATGAAAGTGAAAGAAAAGTTAACTAATTCCATCAAAATGTGCTGCTGACATCTGTTTCTGATAAAATTTTAGTAATATGATAAGAATTAAAAGCATTGTGTGATAACTGGTGTCTGATTCCCACGATAGTAAACTGTCAATGATTTGTCCTTCCTTTGTAAATCATTTACATAGGTGAAGTGTTATTAAGTTTAAATGGAAAAGAATTGTAGTGCTGAGGGACACTAAAGCAATAACTGAGTTTCTTTCTGACACTAATTGTCTTAGATTACTTGTTAAATAGGCTATATTTTATTCCTTGAATTTTGAAAATAATTAACAAGTGTATGAAAGAATTTTTAATACAGTGTTTTATTTAGGACATACTTTTTTCTAAAACCACATAATATTTTAACATATATAGGTCGGTGTTTTCATCCATTTTCACTCTGTAACGTATGCTGAGTTGTTTAAATCTTCCTTAAGTTACTGGTATTGGCAGAAGAGATAATATGGCCTTTGAGATCAAAATTTATTTGGAGGCAATAGAGATGAATATCCTTGAACCCAAACTCTGGAGAAGGAAAAGAAGGCAGTTCAAAAGGAGATGCTTGATTAAAGTGATGGAAAAAAGAAGTATTAGAGAATAATCAGAAAGAAAAAGAGTCAAATGGGGAAGAAAGGAGTGTGAGATGGTTAAGAGCGTGAAGGTATTTTCTGTTGAGAACGGAGAAGAGAATGGGAGCCTAGAAAGAGTTAGGGTTCTCAGCTTCTTACATATTTGAGATGGTTGCCTTTGATCTCAGAACCAGGAATAACTGTTTGAGCAGGTATTTTAAGATTGCTTTAGATTGCTATTGTTGCTGAGCAACTTTGTCACTGCTGTGTCCACTAGGGTTATCGTAAACGTAACCCTGTGGGCACTGATCTCAGCAATACGTGCTTTTCAGTTAACTCCTTAGGTTAGTCTGCTTGATGTGAATCAAGCGTATTTGGCTCCAAAGAGCATTTTCTTTCCACTGCACAGTCCAACTTCAATAGGAAAGCACTTTTCTGGATTTATCTTATATCCTACAACTCTGCTGAACTCACATATTACCTGTAGTAAGTTGATGTTAGTGGCTATACCAGTTTATGACCATGCCATTTATACAAATTTCATGTTTTTCTTTCCCTTTTTTCCTGTCGTAACTTTAGGTAAGGTATTCTCTTAAACTTCACTTTCTTCACATATAAAATGGACGTAGTAGTCTTATTGGAATCACATGCTTACTGGAAGAATTCAGTGAGAGATTGTGTGTAAAAGGAGCCAGTAAGATGTTGATACAATGGGGTGGTATGCAGACATTTTAGTCTTTTTTCTGTTATTATTGAGAATGTGTCTTCATTTTGTATAATTCTGGTGTTTCGTTTTTTAAAAAAGGAAGTCTTTTAAAAATCACATTAACATGTTCTCAATACCTTTTTTTTTAGCATTTTAATTCTGAACACTTAAATTGATCAATTCTTAACGTTTTAATTAAAACACTGTTCTAAAGATGTGTGGAATTGTTTCAGTCACATATTCTAATGTTGAATCTAAGGATATAATACAATTATTATTCTATTCTATTCTATTCTATTCTATTCTATTCTATTCTATTCATGTTTATTTATTTTTGAGAGAGGGAGCGGGGGAAGGACAGAGAGAGAATTCCAGGCAGATGCAGAGCCCGATGTGGAGCTCAAACTCATGAACCATGAGATTATGACCTGAGCTGAAATCAAGAGTCAGACACTTAAGTGACTGAGCCACCAGGTGCCCCTATAATTTTGGCTTTAATAATAACAGTCTGAAAGAGTTGTTTAGGATTAGATGAGTTGATTTAAATTCAGTAGTTAGCATAGTACCTGGCACTTAGGAAGTATTATATGTGGATTAACTGCTGTCATCATCATCATTTATTACCATCATCATTGGAGAGGTCCTTCCTGACTATTATCTATCTGCCTGCCTATCTATCTATCATGTGTGTATCTGTGTGTATATTTATGAAATAACATTTCTTCTACTCCACCATCATTTTCCTTTCCCTGCCTTGTTGTTTTTTGTTAGCTCTTAATAACTACTTTCTATTTTATTTATTAACTTATGTGCCTATTTTCTGTCTCCTTTAACTGTATTATGCATTCTTTTTTGTTTTGTTTATTTACTTAGAGAGAGCATGCAAACATGTAAGCAGGGGAGGGGCAGAGAGAGAGAGGGAGAGAGAATCCCAAGCAGGGGACACTTAACTGACTGAGCCACTCAGGTGCCTTCCCCTCTTTTTTTGGTAATATGCATTCTTTAAAGACAAAGACTCTGTGTTTACCATGGTTTATCTCTGATACCGACAACAAAGCATGTTCCATAGTATACGTTTTTGACAAATGAATGAATAACTGACTCAATGAATATCCCATTCACTTCTCAGAATGAACGATATTTCAAAGATTCACAGAACATATCGCTCCTACTCCCATTTGAAGAAAATACTTAAGGAAGTTATACCAAAGAGCAAATGAATCAGAACTGAGCCCTCAAAAGAATATTATAAAGAGAAGAGGAAACAGTTATATGCAATGAACCTTTAAATATATATAAAATATAAAATTAAATCCAGGGGTACCTGGGTGGCTCGGTTGGTTAAGTAGCTGACTTTGGCTCAGGTCGTGATTTCACAGCTTGTGAGTTTGAGCCCCACATCAGGCTCTGTGCTGACAGCTCAGAGCCTGGAGCCTGCTTCGTATTCTGTGTCTCCCTCTCTATCTGCCCCTACCCTGCTAGCGCTCTGTCTCTCTTTGTCTCTCAAAAAATGAATACATGTCAAAAAAATTTTTAATATATATTACCAAATCCAAATGACTCTAATCAAAAGTCAAAGGTAAAGTGACTGGAAGTATGCTAAATAAGAATTCTTGGAATGCAAAGGACATACTAATTAATAACTTTTAAATAATTAACTGTGAATGAGTGAAAAGAACAATGCATAGAAGATTCATCAAATTGAAAAAGAAAGTTTGTTAATATCAGTAGATGCTGAAGAAATGTTTGACAGATTCAACAGCTTTTCCAAAGTGTGTAAATGTAATAAAGTGTATAAAAAAACAAAAAAAAAGCAAACATTATTTTAACATTTAGTGAAATGCTAAAGCTATCTCTGATAACAGTTACGCCCTCTATTATTATCATCCAGTGTTTTGTATGTTCTAGCATGGTCAGTAAGACAAAATAATTGGCTAATCAGTATAAATTAGAAAAACAAGAGAAAAAGTGTATTTTGCTGTATTGGCACAATTGTATGCCTAGAAGAATCCAAAAGATATCAGTAAAAGATTAACAGAATTAAGAGGTTATAAAATACTATATAAAATACACAGGAATTAATAGTTTTTGTCAATACTGATAATGATAAAGAAAAATTGGAGAAGATAATCAGTTTAGAGTAGTTTTAGAAACTAGGAAATACTTAAGAATGAATTTATTAATAAGAGAAGTACAGTTGTATATGAAGAAAGCTATAAAATCTCATTGAAAATCTTATCTTTGCTGTCACATGTATTATCTTTTTACTTTTTGCCACCCTAACATGTGAGTAATGATATCTCTGTATGGTTTTAATTTATAACTGAAATAAGAAAAGCTTGCTGGTTTTATAAAATACATTCCCAATTCTTATGGTAGTGTGTTGCCATCTAAGAACTGTGTCATAAATTCTTTAAAGTTAATAGAAAAACATTTATTGTACTTTTGATAGAAATTCCATCAGTTTATGTAGAAATTGAGTAAAATGATGTTAATGTTTGTTGAACAAAAAAACTAAGAAAAAACGGAATGTGAAAAGATACTCTAAAGTCAGTATAATTACAATAGTATGGCACTGAAATATATCTTATGAATATAGAGGTCTGAAATAGATTGTAGTATAAATGGGAATTTAACTGTACAGGTAAGAATCTTAAACCGCTGAGAAAATGATAATCATACTCTCAGGACATAGGTATACAAGAGAAAATGGAATCTTTGGTCTGTTAGAATACCTAAATAATGTCTAGATGTACTAAAGACTTAAATGAAAAAATAAAAATTTTATATTGTATGTATAATTTAGAAGTTGGAGAGAGAATTTTTGACCAACACAGGAAAACCAGAGGTATGAAAGAAAAGTCTAGTTACAATAATTAGAAGGTTTGTGTGGAATCCCATAAACAAAATCAAAAAGCAAATATTATGTTGGGAAAGAATATTTATACCTAAATGACAGATAAATGGTTGATATTTCAGATATAGTAAAATTTTCAAACTAATAACAAAAATATAATCTAGTGTAAAAAATAGGTAACAGATTGAATAGTTCACAGAAGAGCAAATCCAAATAGCCAAAAAACACATGATCAATATTTGTTAGGGAAATGCAGATTAAAGTAACAACAAGATGGCATGTTGTATCCAAAGTTAAAAAGACTTACGACATTCAGTGCTGGTGGGAAATTAGAAGAATGGGCATTGGTAGAAAAATGTGAAGTTTACAACTTAAAAAAAAAAAAGTAGGGTGCCTGCGTGGTTAGGTCTGTTGAGTGTCAGACTCTTGATTTTGGCTCAGGTCATGATCCCAGCCAGGATTGTGAGATCAAGCCCCAAGACAGGCTCCATGCTAAGGGTGGAGCCTACTTGGGATTCTCTCATTCTCTCTCTCTCTCTCTCTCTCTCTCTCTCTCTCTCTCTCTCTCTCTCTGCCTCACCCCCACTGGCATGTTCTCTCTCTTTCTCTCTCTCTCTCAAAGAAAAAAATAGTAAAAAGAAAAGAGAAGAAAAAGCAATTTGGTACTTTCACTCCTGAGAATCTCTATCATAGAAATAAAAGCACCAATATGTAAGGATATATATATATATATATATTTTTATGTAAGGGTCTTTTGCAGTATTGTTAGTAGTGGTAAAAAACTGGAAACAAGGGGAGGAAAGTTGAATACTTTTGATACATTTCAGTCACGTAACATTATGCAGCCATTAAAAAGAAAGGAGTTCTGGGTGCCTGGGTGACTTTGTTGGTTAAATGTCTGACCTGGGCTCAGGTCATGATCTCGTGTTTCATGAGTTTGAGCCCCACGTCGAGCTCTGTGCTGACGTCTTGCCCTGGAGCCTGCTTCAGATTCTGTGTCTCCTTCTCTCTGTGCCCCTCTCCCACACTCATGCTCTGTCTCTCAAAAATGAATATACATTAAGAAAAATTTTTTTTCAAGAAAGGAGTTAGCTGATGTGGTTGCATTCCGTTGTCTGCTATGAAATGAGGAAACTACAATGTAGAGAATTGCATATGGAGACAACCTTATCTCCCAAGAAATAAAATCCTCGACCCAATGTGTATGTTTGGTTGTGCTTATACAAGGATGGAGAACAAGGTGTGGAGCAGTACACCTGGAGTTGGGGGGCAGGGTAGGGGAAAGATTCAAACATGGAAAAGTAGGAGCTGGGGAGAAAGAAGACTCATGTAGTTCCGGGCTCATCTTTGAACAAGGGCTCAATTAGAATACCACCAGGGCAGTAATAAAAAGGCTTGAGGCAAAAAGTAGACTTCCTGATACATACTGAGTTTATGAGTTACACACAAAGGTTTGGAATTACAATATACCCTTTTTAAGTATGTAATATACCTTTTCATAGTTTACTAAGGGTTATTAACAATGTATTAGGACGAAGGCACTAGGAAAGGATATCAGAATATACCTATATTCACTTTGAAGGTGGTGTGGGAGTGAACCATACATATACCCGGGGAGACCTTTCCAGGCAGAAGGAATAGCCAGTGGAAAACATGTTGTGTTTGGGGAATAGCAAGGAGGCCACTGAGGCTGGAGCAGAGTGTGGAAAGAGAGAGAAGCAGGAGATGAGATCTGAGAAGAGAAGTGAGGGAGGTGATGGCTGATCGTAGTTCAGATCAGGAGTAGTGTTTGTAGACATTTTTAGGCCCTTGATCTGACTTAATGTTTTGAAAGGATGACTCTGGTTTTGTTGAGAATAGACTATGGTGAGAGGTGGGGCAAAGGTCGGGAGGCTATTGCAATAATCCAGGTGAGAGATGGTGGTGGCACACATTTTGTTTTTCAACATCATTGTGCCATCTTCCTTCCTTAAGTCAGTATTTACTGAATATCAGCTCTTTATTCAGGTGCTGGTAGTTCAAAGATGAATGAATCAGACACACTCTCAGGCTTAAAGTAGCACACAATTTGTAAGTATGACATTATGTGGGTATTTGAACTTTTTTTAATAGATTTCCTGTATCTTTGCTACAGTTTAATATGTAATTTAGTATTTAGCAAGAAAATGCTTCTAGTGTACTGTATGGATATTATTTAGCCTATCACAGCTTCATACACTTGAAAAATGCACTTATTTCCGCCATAGTATCTAACATAGGCAATTATTTCTCAGACCTTCCATGTTCCTTTAAGCTGAAAGTCCAAGTTTAACATACTTTTGCTAAGGAAAATATTTTTTGTTTATCAACATACTTTTGTTTAATCTAAAAATATTTTGACCCTAATGCCACATTCTTCCAGAATCCCTGCACCTTTAAAAAGGACTCTTTAATGAGCAAAAGGATGGCCACCCTGCTAAGACATTAGTGGTGATTTTTGATTAGAAGTTGATATTTAAATCTCTGCATCTGGTACTGGTGTTTAAATGAGACTCTCTGGTTCAGTAGAGCAAAACAAAAATTGAAATGTTTTAAATAATCTCAGTACCTGTAATTGTCCATAAACAATCAATTCCAATTTTATGAACTCCCGAATCTTTGGTACACCAAGGGTTGTACTAATAACTGTTGTAATTGGTCTTTGTGGCTGTGTGTTTAAATGTTGGAAATGGGACTTTAATGTGAACATGCAGTAAATCTTAACCACAGAGGCGCACACAGGTTCCAGTATAATAGAGAGCAGGAAAGAGACACATGTAAACAGACATATTCCTCATCTTAATATGTGGAGCCATACTGCCATAGAATTGCATTCTGTGTTTACATAGAGAGAGCTGGCAATGAAAAACTGCTGTTCCTATGGTTTTACTGTGTATTTTGATCTCTGGGTTATTTACTTTTTCCAAATGTGTAGGGGTTGTATTAAGAGATGCTGGTATCAGCTAATTATTTAATTGAAGTAATAAAAAGTTATATAATGGAGGGGTGTCATAGGCCTTTGTTTATCTTAGGAGACAAAGGCTATTGTTGAAAAAAAGATTTTTAAATAATTTTGGATAAGAGATTCTTTGCTAAACATGAAAGCATGAAAGACATGGATAGTTTAAAGCTTAAGTATGATTGTGGTATTGTAATTTCTGTGGCATTTGGGATGCTTTATCCATGTGAATGTCTTATAATATTTGGTGACAGTATGTTTCTGTACAACACAAGGAGGTCAGTTTTCTCAGATTTTCAAATGACTTAGAAATATTAAACACATTCATTATAATGGATGTTGATGCCCAGTTAATATTGAAGGATGACATAAAACATCAAAATCTTAATTTTATTTCTTAATCTATGAATTTCTGTCTCAAAAATTATGTTTACTGTAACAGTTTATGGAAGTGAGAGCTAATAGATGTGTCTATACACATTTTTAGTTTTATTCAAACTTTGACTTTTAAAATCAATTTTTAATTTCTCTTTATTAATCTCTAAAAAGCAATGAAAAGACAATTGTTGACCACAGGAAGGAAGTAAATATTTTACATGATGGGGAGGTTTAACTTACATTAAATAATATGGGACTATACTTTTTTTTAATGTTATAGTCCCCACTGTAATATGGGACTATACTTTTTTTTAATGTTTGTTTATATTTGAGAGAGAAAGAGAGAGAGACAGAGCACAAGCGGGGGGAGGGCAGAGAGCTGTCAGCGCAGAGCCTGATGCGGGGCCCGAACACACAAGCCGTGTGATCATGACCTGAGCCGAAGTCAAACACTTAACCAATGGAGCCTCCCAGGCACCCCTATGGGACTATACTTTTGAAGAAACATTAATTGAATTCTTCAGCAGTGATAAAATCTAACTCAGATTCTCTTTACATTCTGAATAATAAAGTTTATTTATTCAGTCAATAAATATTTATTGAGTGCCAGGCACTGTTCTATGGGCAGAAGATATAGCCCTTAATAGAATGAAAATTCCTGTCTTCATAGTGTTTACATTCCAGTTGGATTAGACAGATAATAAATGAAACAAATAAGTACAGTTTACTATAGTGTTGGATGGTGATTAGCACTTTGGGAAGTGCTAATGAGGGATGTCAAGGTCTGATTGTACTTTTAAATATGATAGGGGAGGTCTTGTAAGAAGGGGATGTTTAAGCAAAGGTCTGAAGGACACAAAGGAGTGAGCCATCTGTATATCTGGGGTAGGACCACTTTGGTTAGAGGGAACAGAGAGTACAAAGTCTAGGAGATGGGAATATGCCTGGCTCTTAGAGGCTTAACTTAGAGGCCAGTGTGGCTGAAGTGAGCCAGGGGGACAGTAATAGGAAATGAAGTAATTGAGGTAATAAAGTTGTTACGAAGATCTCAAGGTATGCTTATATTTTCTTTAATTGTGCTTTTTGAAATATTGTCAGATAGTTCATGTACTTGCCACTGGAGGCTGATAAGAACACTGCAGAATAGATTTAAGCAATTTTAGATAACATTATACCCGAGATTTTGTTCTTCATACCCCTCTCTGTCCTATTTTCAATGAGGACATGATCTGTTTTAGGTCAGTTCACATATGTATCTATATATAGGATTATTAATATAACCATAAGAGAAGAATGATTCTCCGTGGGAATGAGAGACTATGAAATATAGTGAAAGGCTATGAAATATATATTTCATATCAGATCTCTGATATCCTGTTCAAAACTTTGTGTTCAGATAGATTTGGTTTATATTCCAGCCCAATTCTGTACCATCTTGGGAAAATTACACAATCTCTCTGACCCTCAGTTTTCTTATGTACAAAATAGGGGAATATAAATACCTACCCTCCAAAGAGGTAGACCTTAGAAATAATATATGTAAAAGATCTACAGGTGTACACAGTTGCTCTCCCAGTAGAGGCACTTAGTAAGTGATAGCTAATGTCTTCATATGAATAAGAGATAAGGATGATGTATGGGCTATTGAGGCCCAGGTAATCCAGAAATTTTACAGAATTGTTTCAGTTGTCCTCCTGAGAGACAAGAGGCTACTAACAGTTGGCAAAATAGAGATATTTGAATTTTCCCACCCTTGTCATTTACCATTGAAGATGCTAATGGGCCACAGATTGTGAAGGTCAGATAAGGTAACACCTTGATTAACCACTAGAAGAGATATCATAGAGTTAGATGTAAAATTTTATTTTTGTCCTATGGATTCCTATTCTCAAGATGGAATGCTTATATTTGGTTAACATAAGCAGAGAGAATTGCCGTCTTTATGGTAATGTACCTAGTAACATCTGCACAGGGGTGCTTTCCTCTCTATTCCTATGGCACTTGGTGATGCTTTTGCTACCATTTATGTTTGTGTATTTTACCGTTTTAGTTTGTGTATGTGATCAGTTGTATTGAGGATTTGTTGTTGCTGCCATAATTAGATTAAATGTTCTTTAAGGAAGGGGCAGGGTTTTCATCTTTGTATTCTTGGCGTGAAGCCCAGAGACGATAAATCAGTACTGTCTGTTGCCACCTAATGAAAGCTCCATGGGAGCAGGAATTTTTTATTTCTTTCATTCATTACTGTATGTTAAGCACCAGAACAGTGCTTGACACATAGTAGGTACTTAATAGATTCTTGTTGAATGAATAAATCTTCTGTACCAAAGGTAGAACTTTTCATATATAAGAATATTCTTCTGGTATTAGACTGGGTCAGTTTTGACAAAGTGGTGTAGAACTGATGATTAAACTCGTCAGTAAGCTCCAACAGAACTTGCAGTCAGCTGACACCTTAGCTCTTAGTTTAAAAGGAAAAAACTTAGCCAAATTTGGATCTTTAGCTTAATAAACAGTGAAGTGGTCAAAAGTCAATTAGTGGGAGAGAAAAATGAAAATACATGACCTAAATATTTTATAAATTCAATAACCAGTGTATTATGAAGCAATAATTAAACATTTTGTGTCAATTTGTATAAGGGAACTCCTCCTGTGAGAAAGTATAGTGCTGGGAAATTTGACTTGTAAACTGCAAAGTTAAAGTAGTAAGTGAAGGAAATTAGGAAATGTATTAGGAAAGTCATATAACTGAATTTATCGTGTTGCTCTTAAATATTTAAGATTGGTCAGTAGTCTGATTATCCTTTCTGTTTCATGTTTATGCAATGAGCTCGAAAATAGATTTTATAAACTTTACTTGAATACATGTGTTTTCTTTCTGACAATAAAAATATTTAAACACTTGATAGTATTTAATACTATATATAGGAATTTGTTAGGTATACTGTATTTATTGAGGGAAACATGAGCAGCTAACCAAGAATAATTATCTGAAGTAAATTACATCAGAATATTCCTTTCAAGGAGGTGCTTTTGGGTTTTTTATTTGACACTTTAATAATAAGTTGTTAATTACAATGTTATTTATTGGCAATAATAAAAATGTCAAAGATAATATTTTATACAAAACATAGTATTATAAAATAGGTTGGGAATAATTCCAAATTTGTTGAAATTAATGTACTAGAACCTTCAATTAGTACATCATTAAATATTACGTTTTTTATAACACATTTTTTTCACTAGATTATAGAACTAGATTATAGATAAATACCTTCCTTGAAACCTTGCCACAGTTTTGAATAAAAGGAATATATAAAACATAGGAAAATTTGAAAGAGGGAAAATTGTTAAGAATTTTTGAAGCTTAGAAACCATCAGCTGGGAGCATTCTTTCTCTTCTAAAATCAGAAATCAAAGTTTGGAAATTCAAGAAATACAAATCTTACTTTATCTCTTGCTATGGAAAGTTGATAAAGCTTTAGTTAACATGGAAAAGTGCTTAAAAAAATATCAAAGATACCAGTGACCTTAGATCAAACCTAGTTATAAAAGCGTAAAGAACCGTTATATACCATTTGGTTTTGAAAAGCAAATGAAGGAGCACCAAAGCGGATTTCCCCCTCCAAACATCAGCAGTCATGCAGCTGATTGAAAGTAGTAAACATGGAAGTTTATTATGTAGGAGTTAAGATTTTCTGTTTAGATTTAGGAAAAGCAAATTTTAACTTCGAAACTGAGGCAATTAAAGTGTTATATTTTAAAACCCCATCTAAAACTGGACAGCAACAGGGGTGCCTGGGTGGCTAAGTTGGTTGAGTGACCAACTTCAGCTCAGGTCATGATCTCATGGTTTGTGAGTTCGAGCCCTGTGTCGGGCTCTGTGTGGACAGCTCAGAGCCTGGAGCTTACTTCAGATTCTGTATCTCCCTCTCTTTCTGCCCTCCCCTGCTCATGCTTTCTCTCTCTCTCTCTCTCTCTCTCTCAAAAATAAACACTAAAAAATTTTTTTAACTGTACAGAAACATGTAGAAGAATGAAAACTGGACCACTTTCTTATACCATACCCAAAAATAAATAATGGATGAAAGACCTAAGTGTGAGACAGGAAACCATCAGAATCCTAGAGGAGAACACAAGCAACAATCTTTTGACCTCTGCCATAGCAGCTTCTTACTAGACATGTCTTCAGAAGCAAGAGAAACAAGCAAAAATGAACTATTAAGACTTCATCAAGATAAAAAGCTTATGCACAGTTAAGGAAACAATCAAACTAAAAGGCAACCTATGGAATGGGAGAAGATATTTGCAAACGACATATCTGATCAAGGGTTAGTGTCCAAAATCTATAAAGAACTTACCAAACTCAACACCCAAAACCAGATAATCCAGTTAAGATCTGGGTAGAAGACATGAGTAGATATTTTTCCAAACAAGACATCCAGATGGCTAACAGACACATGAAAAGATGCTCAACATCACTCATCATTAGGGAAATACAAATCAAAACCATAATGAGGTACCACCTGTCAGCATGGCTAAAATTAACAATACAGGAAAGAACAGATATTGGCAAGCATGCAAAGAAAGGGGAACCCTTTTGCACTGTTGGTGGGAATGAAAACTGGTGTAACCATTGTGGAAGACAGTATGGAGGGTTCTCAAAAACTTAAAAATAGAACTATCCTATGACCTAGAATTGCAATATTAGGTATTTCCCCAAAGGATACAAATATACTGATTCAAAGGGACACATGCACCTGATGTTTATAGCAGCATTATCAACAATAGCCAAATTATGGAAAGAGCCCAAATGTCCATTGACTGATGAATGGATAAAGAAGATGTGAGGTGTGTACACACACACACACACACACACACACACACACACACACAGAAGCTGTGATACATGTATATATTGCATATATAATGGAATATATAATTTGTAATATTATATATATAATGGAATATTACTCAGCCATCAAAAAGAATGAAATCTTGCCATTTGCAATGGTGTGGATGAGGCTAGGGTATATTATGCTCAGTGAAATAAGGAGAAAGACAAATACTATATGATTTCACTCATGTGGAATTTGAGAAATGAAACGGGTGAACATACGGGAAGGGAAAAGAAAGAGAGAAGCAAATAAAAACTCTTAACAAACAGAGTTGCTGGAGGGGTGGTGGGCGGGGTGGGGGTAGGCTAAATGGCTGATGGGCATTAAGCAGGGTACTTGTTGGGTTGAGTACTGGGTGTTATATGTAAGTGATGAATCACTAAATTCTACTCCTGAAACTAATATTATAGTAAATGTTAACCGACTAGAATTTAAATAAAAATTGATTTTAGGAGGATTAATAACTCCATTGTGATTTTTAGAACATTGTTTCTGTAGGCTAGTATAACTATTGCATTTTTATAGCTCTATGCATAGATTTTTATACAGTAACCCTTTCTCATGATAAGCGATAGATTTTAGACCATAAATCTTTAATCTATTGTTAGTTTTTTAATATTTAAAACATTTGCTCTTTTCTAAAAATATAATTACCATTTTAAATAAGATTTTTACAGGGGCGCCTGGGTGGCACAGTCGGTTAAGCGTCCGACTTCAGCCAGGTCACCATCTCGCGGTCCGGGAGTTCGAGCCCTGCATCGGGCTCTGGGCTGATGGCTCGGAGCCTGGAGCCTGTTTCCGATTCTGTGTCTCCGTCTCTCTCTGCCCCTCCCCCGTTCATGCTCTGTCTCTCTCTGTCCCAAAAATAAATAAACATTGAAAAAAAATTTTTAAAAAAAAATAAGATTTTTACATAACCAGCATTTCATTGTATGTTATTTTTAAGTTTTGGGGACTAGTGCTTATTGATTTAATGATGAGCAAGGACTGTTCTATAAATATTTGAGTGAAACTGACAGTTTCTCCTATGTCTTCTGTGCTCTGTGTTCAACTCTTTTGGCTATTTGATAAAGTTTAAAATGCTTAGTTTGATAATATGTGTGTCTTGCCCAGCTTATGCATTCTGGTTTTCTATTTAGAAATACTTAAATTGGGCTGTTCTCACATTCTAAACTCATTACTGCCTCTCTCTTTGCTGGTGTTATTCTCCTCCATTCCTTGTCTCTTGATTGTCTTCTTAGTATGAACAACCATCATGGATGCCTGCTGCTACTCCTGTGAGAACCACTATTCTCTTGCCCCAGTGCCAGAATATACCTGGTTTTCCTAGTTTAGTTTATAATTTCCCTTTTTATGAAATCTTTCTGTCAGATGTTGTAAGCAGATACATGAAGTGTTTCTCTGAGACGTTAAGCATTCTTCTGTAAATGACTTAAGGGCACCTGGGTGGGTCAGTCAGTTAAGCGTCTGACTCAATTTCAGTTCAGGTCATGAGGTTCAAGCCTCGCATCCAGCTCTGTGCTGACAGCTTGGATCCTACTTGGGATTCTCTGTCTCCCTCTCTCTCTCTGCTCTTCCCCTGCTCTCTGTCTCTCTCAAAATGAATAAATAAACTTTTTTTTTTTTTTAAAAAAGAAAGCATGTTTTTCATACTTGTAGGTGTAAAGAAGAAAGGAAGGATAGAGGGATAGTTTTATCAAATGGCACAGTCAGGATATAGAAAAATCTTGCAGGATCAAGCAGTAGGTTGAGTCCAAGAAGATGAAATTAAATGTATGTTAAATTTGAATATTCTCCCACCCTCACCAATGCATGAGAATAGGCAGGGAGGTCTGCCCTGGTTGGAGACATGGATTAACACAGTGGATATAAAAAGCATTTAGGAATTTGGTTCATGGTGAATTCCACATTAGGAAAGTTTATGTGATCTAGGGTTGCTCATAGATATATTGTATTTTGGGGTATGTGGATAACAATACAGAGTTGACTTAACGGATACAAAGTGAATGAGTAAACATTTTGGCCTATTTTGTTTTCATCTTTATGCTCCAGGTCACTTAAAATTGCATTTCTTTAGAAGAGGAAGCACTTATGTTGAGGAAATTTCTGATAGTGTATATTTTGTTGTCAAGGGTGGTAACAAGATAGAAACTTCACAGATAGGTTGTGGGATATAAATTTCTTTTTTATTGTCCTTCCTTTCTCATGCTTTTCTAAGTAGGTTAGATTGGGCTTTTGGATCTTCTTCAGTTGGACTGGATGCGCCCCACTCCACTAACCCATACATGGGGCACACATTTCTTCTCTACCAACTAAGCATGCATCACTTGGCTCAGCTCTTCCCTTGGGGTGGGCTTGGTCCCTTGGTTGCCTTTTGAGTTCTGTGCTAGAAATGGTGCCATTGTTCCTTCCTCCTTAATCATCAGCTAACCTCTGCAGGTTATGGCCTCTGCTGATTCTCTGCAGAGAATATCGACTTTGTTAAGAGAAACTTTATTATCAGGGAATTTGTCGTTACTGAATTATTTTATGCATATTTTTTTCTGTACTAGTGTAGACATTGAATATAATACAGTGTCCAAAGTTGGACATACATTACTGAACACCACAGAGATGGAATATACTCTTTGATCTATAGTTGATGGCTACTTTTTAATGTGAGATAGTGATAGTCTCTTTTTTTCATTTTACCTATTGTTTAAAGAAGTCACCTTTACTCACCAAGTGCCTTCTATTCCCATTCTATTTCAGTAATGACTTGATTGATTGTGTCACCTGTGCAGTAGTTGAAAATGGATATGAGTACACAATTTCAGGACCTCCCTGCTTCCTTGTAGATCATTTGGCCGTATGTAAGTGATTTAACAGTCATGCAGTCAGGATTTTCAGAGTAAATAATTTCCATCTCCATTACTGTATCTTTCTATTCATGAACACTTGCAGGAACATAATATTCTCCAGTTAAATTTATACAAGTTAAAAAACAGCTAAAAATAAATAACAAAGTTTTAAAAAATCAGGCTAATTTAAACATTTGGAGACTGATATTTTTGTGATAATGATGAGTGGTTTTTAAATTAAAATTCAGGCAATTAATAAAGGGTAAATGTAGTGAAGAATTAATTAATGTAGTTTTTTGTAGGAGCTCATTCTGATTTCAAATTATGATTTTATGTGAAGTTTAGTTTATATTACAACCTTTGAAAGATTTTTTTATTTTTTAAGCAAGGTACACATTAGTGAGCAGAGTTTACAAGGAATGGTAAACCATCTTTCTTTACACAATAGACTATAAAAAAATGTTGAGTGCCAGCTCCTGATGAGGTATTAGGAAAATTATTGTTTCTTTAGTTACGAATATTTGTTCCTGTTACCCAGTTTGTCATGTGTCTAATTACATGGTGGTGTAGGTTGATTATAGACTACAATACTGATGTTGAAAGTTCATAGCCATGGAGCGTCTTTTTTTGTGTGTGTCAGCTAACTCAGCAGTGTTATTTACTCATTTATAACTGTGATAAGTAAAAAAAAAAAACAATTGAAATAAAGGAATCAGATGTTTTTAGACAATATGCACATTCCCCCTTAGTAGCTCCAAAACAAGACATTTGAGTTTCAGGAGGGGAGAACCGGTATTGTGCTGCACTGCTGTCCTCACTTCCACCGGAGTATGCATTTAAATTAGAATTTCCAAATGTGAGAAATCTGAAAGGAATGAAAAATGCTAGTCCTTAATGTTAGCGTATGGTTGGTGTTAGCCAAAATGAAGTTCAGGCCATGATGTTCTGTAGCCACTGTATGACCTACCCAAAGGCAATCAGAATGCACTTCTTTCTTTCTTTCTTTCTTCTTTTCTTTTTTTCTCTTTTTTAAAACTAATTGGCCCATGTTTAGTTTACTGAATGTCATCTGGACTCAGTAAAAAGCAAGTGACCTGCATTGAATTAGTGTAATTGTAATACAAACAGAATATCGCATAGTTTTGGTCTTATACAGGAAAGGAGAAAGTTGGAAAGATTTTTCTGTTTGATAAATAGAAACTGAAGATATGGGGATCCAGACCTGGTTCATACTTGATTTTACCTTTCATGTCTTTTTGTAAGATCAGTATTTGGACTTTTAGGCATTTTCCTCCTATAAAAGAATACTGGTTTTCCCTTTGAAACTTACTATGAAGGAAATTTTTTTGATTTTTTTTTTAAAATCTTACAAATGGAAGTATATTAAGTCATGGATCTAACTCCTCTTTAATCTTGAGAAAGTTAGCATTGTCCAAAACGGAAGTTCTTTTTTTGCACAACTACGATTGTCAGGAACTTGGCATGTTATTTTACCTTTATCATGACTAATATTTGCAAGGCCCCTTCAAATGCCAGTTTACTAGTTTTTTATAGGTTTTTATATTTATTACATTCTGTTTCAGAGAGGCAATAGCTACATTTGCCAAAAGAACAAAGAGCCGAAGAATTTAAATGTCATTTTTAATAATATGTTTAAAATTTTAACTACATGACTTTGATCTTATAATTAAATCACTTAATTTGATTTTGAAAGTGTCATTTTAAAATGTAGTCATTTGGCATTCTGAGAGTTATATTTTGCATAACTTATACCCTTGTATTAGGGCACTGTGAAGGTAAGGGACAATAGCTATCTATAGGTTAGATCTTCCTATTTTAATCGAAGAGAACCTTGTCCTTTTTGTCTTTAACGTTTATTTATGGAAATATTTATGTGATTTTTTTTTCCTTTAATGTATGGCTTCCCCACTATATTTCATGTCTCAGGGAACCAGCACTAGGTTTTCCTTTTTTTAATCTCATGTTTCTCATTGCCTAACACAATGCCTGGCATATAAAAGGTAGTAAATATTAGTTAAATAATGTAAAAACGAATAAGGAAATTACTGAGATTAATATTTACAAAAATCTATAATCTAAACAATACTCAAGTACTAAGAAATCTGACAGTTGTTGGTATAGCTTAATTGCAGTGGTAGAATCCTGACTTTTCTCCTTGCTAGTTTTATCACTTAGGGCAAATTTGTTTTCTCCATATCTCATTTTTTTCCATCTATAAATGAAGATAATTATAGTCATTATCCTGAGTTGTTATGAGGATTAAGTAAAATAGTTCATGTAAAGCCCTTGGGAGATACCCCACAATGTTGATTGATAATATCATTGTTGTTCTCTTATTATTTTAGAGGTACTTTGGAATCATGAAAGGAATGTATGGCTTTATTGAGAGAGTCATATTAGGGAACCTTTCAAAGAATAGGAAATGTTCCATAATCACATTGAAAGATGAGTAATTACATGATAGCTCATGGGCAAAGAGATCTATCTCTTAGCCATGCCAAGAAGACTGTAGTTTGTTTTGCAAGTAATAGGGAAAGATTGGTTTGAAGTATGAGTTGATGTGCAGATTTACATTTTAGAAAGGCTGTTTTGCTAGCAGTATGCAGGAAAGACACCAGAGGTACATAAAGTTGGCAGTCAGAGTATTGTGATCATAAAAGGATATGTTAATTTTGTATTTCTTTGAATAAAAATTGATTAAAAGTCTAAGTAATTATGCAGATAATAGTAATGGTCATCATATTTGCTATTATTAATAATAATTGCAGATACTACTTATTGTCTGCCATCTGCCAGGTGTTTTTACATTCATGTTACTTAACTTTTATGTAGAGTTACTATAATAAGGTAGTAATTCTCAAAGTGTGGTCCCTAGAGCAATAGCATTAATATCTTCTGAACATTTGTTAGAAATACAGATTCTTGGGTCCTTTATCAGGCATATTGAATCTGGAACTCTTTTGGTAGGGTTCAGCAGTCTGCATTTTAATAAGCCCTCCAAGGAATTCTGATGCATGGTCAAATTTAAGAACCACTGATACACACACACACACACACACACACACACAAACACACACACACACATCCATATATACATAACATACGTAAGAGAAAACTGTATTTTGTGATGTTTTTTATAATATACTGTTATTTCTCTAGGTTTTTAAAATTTAATATATTAAGTGCAGTTTAGCAAGTTTTTGATCAGTAAACCCAGTTTTCTTCTATTCTAAAATCAGAAATATTTCCTGATGGAAAATATGTTGCCTTCAGATTAATTTCATGAACCAAAAGTATTTGTTTGTAGAGGCAGTATAACTTGTTGGTTAAGAACATTGGCTTTGGGCTACAGTGTCTGGGTTCATTTTCCAGTGCTGTCCTTTATTTGCTGAGTATTCAAGGGCAAGTTATTTAACCTCCCTATGCCTCAGTTTTCTGATGTATCAAATGGAATAATAATCCTTCATTGAGTTTTGGTGAGGACTAAGAGAAATAATTTTTATAAAGCCACTTAGTACATTGCCATGCACACTGTCTATATAGAGTAGATATGATATTAACAACAGTAAGTATTACTATATATAACATGTAAATGTATCAAAATTTACCCAACAGAATTGTTTAAAAAATAGTGCTAAATAGCTTAAGCTTGCAGGATATTCATTATTAAAAAAATTAATTTGCCTAAGTGGTCATTTTAGTGCCTGAACTGTTAAGGGCTTGTTTCTGTCTTTCCTGGTTTTAGTAGAAAGGCATGCTCCTTCCACTCTTGGCTTCCCTCTTTCACCCATCACTTATCTCCTTTCTGTTACAGAACTTTATAGGCTCAGGTTCTTCTCATTTTAAGGAAGAAACAAATTTTCTTTGGGCTCATACTATTCTCAGTTTGCTGCTCTGTCTCACTCCTTCCTATCAGAGCCACATATGAAAACCCATGCTGCCTCAGTTTCCTCACTTCCCTGCCATTTACCCCTGAACAGACTTTGGCTGTTTTCCCCCCACAATTCTACTAAAATTGTTCACAAACTTTTACTTCTATTTGGCATTGGTAGCCATTTTCTCTTCCTTAAATCTCTTTCCTCTTTTGATTTCTAGAGTGTCTCCATCTCCTGGCTCTTTTTTCCCCACCTCGAGCTCTAGACTCATTTCTAAAAACCTACTTAGATAATCTTTTCTATACTGTCAAGAGATGCTTCAAATCCAATATCTCCAAATCTCTTTCTACTGTTTTCTCATCAGCCTGGTTTTAGCATTGTATTTTCTATCTTGGTTAATGGCACTCCCATCAAACCAGTTTTCATGTTGAAAATCTGGAGAGTGTACTTCATCTGTCCAGTCTCCCACCATTGGTCAATCACCAAGGCCTGTTGATGCTGCCTTCTAATTTTTCTGTGATTCCTTTCCTTACTATTTAGCTCCTCCTATTTAGCCATGAAGCTAATTCAAGTTCTCATTATTCACCAATTTCCGCCCATATTACTTCCTTAATATGTCTTGAATATATCCCCTTCTTTCCATCTCTATTTTTTTCATTTCAGACCTCATAATTTTTCTTCTGGATTTCTATTATAGTCTCCTAGTGTTTGGTTTCACCCCCCTTTTCAAAGTGTTCTTCGTGATACTGCTAGATTGATCATTCCCAAATGAAACACAGATCATATTACTCCCTTACTTAAAATTCTCCCATTAAAAAGCAGTTTCTTTCATTTGACTCTAGGTTAGGAGCCGAACTCCTAAGGGTGTTATACAAAGCCTTGGGCTCTGCCTACATCTTTATTTACGTGATATCTGCTTTCCTTTAGCCATACTATTATTTTCAGATATTTTAAGTTCTTACTGCTGCTCTCTACTCAGTGTTACTTCTCTTTACCTGTATTGTCTCCCATTTCTCTTCTACAGTCTAACCTGGGAACCCTTCCTCTGAGCTTCCTTCCTTTGCACCCTGTATACCCTCAAATCATAGAATTTATCACACTCTATTGTATTTTGTCTGACTTTTTCACCAGATTGTAAATTTATTGAGAGCAGCATGGGTAACTTTTATCTTGTGACTTCATTGTCTACCTAGAATACATGCTCTGTGACATAGGAGGTAATAAAATAAATGCTTAATGTATATATATAAAAAGTGGAAGTACATAATTTTTATTTGCATTTTTTGATAACTAGGAAGTTTGAGGTGGACATGTATATATTGTATATCACTAAATCTGAATAAACTTTGAGAGGAAAGAAGAGAATTATCTCTCTCTTATCAGCTTGAGTGCTACCATGTGTTCAGACCTGGGTGAGACACTGCATGAATGAAATCAAAAGAGGGAGGGACTGGTGTTATAATTTGCTTTTTCTTTGACAATGTGTTTCTTTAAATAATCCATTTATATTCATAATTCATCATATTACATTTTTTAGCCGAATTTAGTTTTCGGGAAACAAAATACAAATCCTTTAGGTTAGTATCTAAAATGCTAATTTTGAACTTTACTGAGTATAGTATGGCACTAGTCCAACACAATCTGTTAAAAATTTTCCTCTGGGTCAGATCTAAGTTGAGAAGAATGAGGTAACTTTAATGTGAACCCAGATTGTACTTCAGTCTTTCTCTCCAGTGAGTTGCCAAATTCACAATTCCATTTGTATCTGGAATTGGGGAAGCTGAGTTTAATATGGATTTTTGCCAATGATAGCAAATCTTGGCAAGATAGTCTTGTTCTCTGTGCTTAATTATATAGTTTTATTATAAAGTCTTTCACATGTTTATTTGGAGGTACCTCTCATATATACTTTATTCTTTTGGTAGTTAATCATTTATTGTCAAGTCTTCCTTCTTAGAAGGCCAGCTTACATTTTTATACATTACCATTAGCTCTCTAGTTCTGTCTCTTTGCTAGATTTGTAGACTTTAAAGCTGTGCAGGTGTCTTAGGGGTCATTACGTCTAAATCCTGCTTTTTGGAAATAAAAAAATCTCAGTGAAGCTGAGAGAGACTGAGTTTGTTACATATTAATTCATCTCATTTATTGACTGCCTGCTCTGACACTGTTTTAGGCATTGGAATATAGCAGTGAATGAAACAAAGTTCCAGCTTTTCAAGTGTTTATGTTGTAGTGGACAGAGACAAATTCTTCTCAAAAACTGTAACATATAGTCATATACAGGTGCTGCTCAACAGGAAGAATAAAACAAGATAAGAGGGATACAGAATGACAGGGGTGTTTGTGATACTATATATATGATGGTCAAGATAGGGCTGATAAGGTGACTTTTAGTAGAGACCTAAAGGAGGTTAGTAAATGGGACATGCAGATTTATGGTGAGAGTGTTCTAGCCAGAGGAAATTGATGTGGCAGTATGTTTGGTGTTTAAGGAACGAGGTGGAGGTTTATATGTCTGGAATTGGCCAGGAAAGGGAGAGAAGTAGGAGATGAGGTCAGAGAGGTGGCAGAGGACCAGATCACATAGATCGCATATGTGAATTGTGTCTCAGTTAAGCTGTTATATAATAACTAGTGAATTAAGTTGGATGGGCTTTAAAAATAATAAAATGGCACTGCTGTTACTTCTATTTTATGGTGAAGACCTAAGGTTTGAGCCTAAGCCATATAGCCATTCAGGGGTAGAACTGCTACTGTTGTTTTTCAAAACTTATTTTTTTTTTTAGTTCTTAGTGTCCTTCAGTAAGGACTTTCCTTTGGGATGGAGTTGAGGTAAATCAGTATGTTCAAAGAACCATATTTAACTGGAAGTCTTTATATCAACACTTCCAATATAAATTTTGGTTTTACTTTGCAGAAATGACTATGCCTGATACTGTGGGGATACAAAACTTGAGGCACTGTATCTATGCTTTTAAGTAGTTTCCATGTTATCCAGGGCATTTAGAATGAGTTTATAACTAACCAGAGTACTGGTTAAAATATGGGAGGTACTGAAATGGAGGCACATGGAGTGATAATACTTGCCTTATATTATATGTCCTAGAACGGTGTTCTCAGTGTTGACTACACGTTAGAATTGCTTGGGAGACCAAAAAAAAAAAAAAAAAGAAAAAAAAATACTGTGACTGGTCCTTACTTCAGGTCAAGTAAATTTAAATCTTTTACGGGTGGAGCTAAGCTCTCAATGTTCTGAACTTCTTTTGACATGACTCAGTTGGTCGTTGGTTCCTTTCTCTAAGGGCCAGTAAGATGTTTCAGGCTTACCTTGTAATTTCCCTGCCCCATGCACGAAACAGGTTACTTTCCCTCACAGACCCCATGGTGACACTTCAGACCCCACATCCTGAACATACTGTTCTCTTTTCTATGACTCATTAACTCATTCTTTAGCATTCAGCTTAAGTCTCTTTTTTTTTTTTTAAACCTCAGTTTGGACCAAGTCATAATGCCCAGTGTCCACATATATTTTTGTACTTACACTATTTTATTGAAATGATCTGGTGTGCATTCTCTATCCCATTAAATTCTAAGCTTCTTGAAGAAATTCCTTTTTTTTTTTTTTTAAGAAATTCTTATATTGCAGGTATGGATACATTTTATGTGCTCAAAGCAGTTGGTTGAACTGGTCACACATAGGAATTCTAATTTGGGAGATTGGAAAGAGAGTAGGCTGAGAAAGTTGCTTAACTTTGGCTCTTATTCACTTCTGATTTCTTCTTTAGCCATATTTTATGAATACTTTTGCATTGTATTAAAGGGACATGATATTTCAACCTCAAGAGATGGAAGCCATGAAAGGTGTTGGAATTTAAATTATGTTTGTGTGCGGTGGTTATAGAAGCGGATTGCAGTTGGCTATAAATTCAGCAGTGGTTCTAAATGAAGCCTTGGATCAATTGCAAGTACAAGTGGTTTTTTTTTAAATTATTTTTTTTCATGTTTATTCCTTTTTGAGAGGGAGAGAGACAGAGCATGAGTTGGGGAGGGACAGAGAGAGGGAGACACAGAATCTGAAGCAGGCCGCAGGCTCCGTGCTGTCAGCACAGAGCCCAACATGGAGCTGGAACTCACAGACCATAAGATCATGACCTGAGCCTAAGTTGTACGCTTGACCGAGTGAGCACCCAGGTGCCCCTCAAATACAGTTTTTAAAAGTTTAATATATATAGTGAGTAGCCTTGAGAATAAAAAATGTAAAAAGAGTCTTTTGCTCTCTTGTAGACAGTTGCTGTTGTGAATTGATATTTTGAATTTTTGAGATTCTGTACCATCTTTCAGTCTTTATTGCTACATTTTAGTGACATTGCCACATGTCATTACTGAAGGTAATCATTCAGAACAACAGACTGTTGTTTTATTTTCTCATTTTCACTTAAAAAACTAAACAAAATATTTCATTGTGATTTTGTGATTCACCATTTGTTTTTTTTTTAATTTTTTTATTTTTTTAAATTTTCACAGTTTATTCACCATTTGTTATTTTTATAGCAATAAGTTTCTCCATTTTATTGATACATAGCAGTTTACTTATCCATTTCTTAATTGTTTGGTATTTTTTGTTTGCAGTTTTCCACTGTTACAGAAAGTGAATTCTAACCATCTTTATACAAATAGCTTTCCATTTTCTTTTTTGGAGACTGAATATACATTAGGGGGCTCTTATGATAGAATTATCTGTGGCAGAAATTTAATAGAAATCTAGAGGTGGTGTGAAGTAGCCAAGGAGCCAGGTACACCTGAGTTCCAGCGTTGACTAGCTGTGTGACCTTGAATAAGGTAGTTTACTCTTGCGGGTCCCCTTGGTAAGGTGGGGTTAATTTTTGTGCATTTGCAATGTGGTCGGTGCTGCTGCATGTATTTTACGTGTATTAACCCATGCAAGCTTCAGACCGGTTCTGTAAGGTAGGTACGATTATTCCCATTTTTAATATGTGAAAATAGGCATAGAGAAGTAAAATAGGTCATGTAGCTGCTTATGGTGGCAGTGCTGTTGGACCCAGTGCTATCTAGGGCTGGCTCAGACTTCTAGAGCCAGTTCTCTTATTCACTCTGTACCGCCAGGACATCAACTGCATCCCTTCCCTTAATTTGGTACCTCGGCAGGCAAAATGGCCCTTATTGGACAGATTAATGAGTATTGAAGTTCCTGCAGTTGGAGTTGGAGTGAATTGTGAGGTCAGGCTCACAATACTTTAACCCTGTGCTTACTGTAGAAACGGCACCCTGATAGCAAGGTTCACTCTGGGTTTTAGTATTCTCTGTCTGCTTCAAAATTGCATTTGAGGGAGTGGTAATAAAAATGTAGATTTGTACTTTTGTGTTCACATCTAATAACCATTTTGTTATCCTTCTCCTCCCCCCCCCCCCCCCTTGCATCTCCTTTCTTAATACTACTTGGCTAGTGAGGATTTAACTCCTTGATTGCTAGGCAGTTAGAGTGCTAGAGTCTTTTAGACCCAAAAAGGACCCTGAAAAACATGTAGTCCAATGTCATCACTTAAATGAAAAAACTGAAGCTGCACGATCAGCCAGAGGATGATTGAGAGCTCAAGCCTGTTTTTCTGACCCAGATCCAGTGTTGGCTTCATTTTGTTGTGTTGTTTGCCATCTTATTTGTGTAGTCTTTTAAAAATTATTATTCCTATATATCATTTTTAGAAGCTATATATTTTTATTTGACTTAGTAGCTTCCTGCCTATGGATTATGTTTGCCAGCAAGAAAAATAAACAGCTGTGTTTATTTAGTTCTTTGAAGTTTTATAAAATGCTTTCTCATTCCTTATCTCATTTATTTGTTATGAAGATAACCTTTTGCTCATATACCTGAGGTTCTTGAATAGTGGCACAGATTCCTTTGTTATTCCGGCATGTCCTTGCTTCTGTATATTCACAAACCCAGCTACCTTAGCTTCAGGCATATGTGTTGACTCACTCCACTGACATTGCAGAGTGCACGCTTTGTGCTTGCTCAGCTCCAGCTCTTTCCACGTGTGGGTGCTCCTGGAGTCTAAGGCATGAAATTCCAAGCATGGAGTGAATTATTTGTTTTGAGGCACTTACATTTTTTGGCTTCTTTAGACTATTTGTGATCAAGGAAGTTCTTTTTAAAACGTAATCAGAGGTTCAGGGGCACCTGGGTGGCTCAGTTGGTTGCGCGTCCGAGTTTGGCTCAGGTCGTGATCTCACAGTTCGTAGGTTCTAGCCCCGTATCAGGCTCTGCGCTGAGAACTCAGAGCTTGGAGCCTGCTGAGGATTCTGTATCTCCCTCTCTGTCTGCCCCTCCCGTGCTCGTGCCTTCTGGCTGTCTCAAAAATGAATAAACGTTAAAAATAAATTTAAAAAAACTCAACCAGAGGTTCAATATGTAGTTAAGCAACACACTGTGTAGCAACAAATACAAGGAAAATCATATTGTTTATTGTACTAACATTCTTCAATCAAAATGGTGTTAGAGATAAGATAAATTATATGGCTGTAAAGTGTGTCCATGCGATTTGGTTGGTGGCAAGGGAGGGAGTGAATTGTTAGTCTAAGGCTAGCCACTGATTGCTAAAACTTTCTACAGCAGGGGCCTATTACCTAATTAGCTCATACAAAACCTAGGGATTCTTAAGAAGATCCTTTATGATTCATGATTAGGTTAAATTAGTTGAACAAAGTTAAGCCTGTGAGAAAATCTGCCCATTTGTTATTGATTATCTAACCTAAAAAAATAGAAATAAAAGGTATAGTGGTTTTCCTGGAGCCTTTCAGAGTCTCTGCTTTTGGTAGACCATATAATGAGACTTACTTGTTTGAACTATATGCAGTTCAGTGCTTGTTTGAGACTAGAATGTGAACCTTTTAGGATTGCTTTATGATAGTACTGGGTAAATAAGAGTTAGGGTTCAGTTTTTTTATCCTTGAGTTTCTAATAGCTACTGCTGAGGTGAGCCTTATATGTTAAGATTATCAGAAGATAAGACTGCAACTTATTGACTCAAAGTTCAAAGGAGAGCATTAGCTACAAGAACATAAATCACTGAGTTGTTATCCATCAGTTTGTAACAAGTGCAGATGAACAACATTTATCTAGACAATCTAGTATCATTTACCTGCAGTTTGAGGTCAGTATATAAGGGCTTATGTGGGTGCTTTGAACTGTTTTGCAGAGATGAGAGTTCAAATTTATTTTTATTCTTTAATTGAAGTAGCAGGTGGTTTTGTGTGCCCTTTCCAGCAGCTGATATTAACCCCATTTTGCCCATCCTTGAAGCCAGATTAGGTTCCGTTTCAGCTATGGAGCTGAGATGAATTAGGTTATTTACAGAAGAACTTTATTTTCCAGCACTTCATTGTTTGCTTTTTGTTTCACGTGTTAATTCCCCTCCCCCCCCCCCACAAGCTGACTGTGAGCTCTGTGGCTTTGAGATATGTGTTTTATTTTAAAATCTGTAATAGCAGGGCTCACAAAGTTGAATACTTGAAAGAACCATCAGGTAAAATAGATAATTGAGCCAGACTAAATGGGGCCCATGTACAAGGGAGAACGTACATCCTGGGTGAAATCAGCCTGATTCCAGCAGATTCTTACCTTTTGGGAGTGTGAACTTGATAGTGACTGAACAAAATATGCCCACTAATGTTATTTGGCCTTTGGCCTATCAGTCTGCAACTTCACTTAGAATGTAGTTTTGAACACACAGAAAGTACTTGATAAATGTCATTTGACGTGCTTATTGTGTCATAAAACTGGCTGTACTGCTTTTGAAAGGACCGTGTTAGATGTAAATATGTGTGATATGATGTAAGATGTGTAAGAATATTCTCTTCTGTGAAAGGATTTTCCCCTTTTGAAAGAAGATGAATAGACTAATAAAAGAGATTAACTCTTACCCTAGAATCAACAGACTTGGATATTGAATCTTCACTGCTTTGTCCATGGAAAGTCCTTTGGATCACTTTCCGAGTTAGAAGCCGGTGATAACACACTGTAGCAACTTGCTGCATATTCTAAGGGCTTTCAAAAAAATGATGTAGTGAATTGTTAGAACACCTGAGTGCCTTGCAATTAAGGTATTGTTTTTTTTAATTTCTTGAATTCTAGAGTAATCTTTCATTCTTCCTTTTTTTCCACCCCTCCCACACAATGTTGGCAAGATATATTCTTGGTTCCTCTTTTGTAGTATCTCCTCTACCTCATTTCTTCCATTTCATTTCCGTAGAAACCACCCTCATTTGAACTCTTTATTACTCGTGTTGGGCCATCTGTACTAGCCCCTAACTGCCTTTTCTATTCCATATTTAGAGTGTCTCCAGGGGTTTTGTTCTTGTTTAATCTACTTCTTGGGTCATAAACAACCTAATCAAGAACAAATACACACACACACACACACACACACATTTCTTTTCAGTTGTGTACTTTCTTGCTGACCAAACTCCATATTCTCCATTTCCCTTCTAATCTTATTTCCTATACCTTACCAAGCAGTCAGTTGTTCTCTGCTCCTCCTGATGGCCTGTTTCTACTCTCCTGCTTACCCTTACACTGTTTCTACTAAGGGGAATGACCTCTGTTCCAAATGCCTTGTTATCATTTATTTTATTATTATACTGTTATTTAATTCTTTTATTGCTTGTGCTTTCATTGACAGACTAGGTTAGAAGCTTCTTAAGGGTAGTGACTTAAGGGTAGGGTATTTCCTGCTGCTTCTTTGAGCTCCATGTAATGCTTAACACCGTGCTTCATCTGCAGTAGGCACTTAAATATTTCTGAACTTGATTATTACTTAATGTTTTCCTTCATCCATATTTTTTCTTTGTGGTAAGATATACACAGCATAAAATTAACCATTTAGTGGGGCGCCTGGGTGGCGCAGTCGGTTAAGCGTCCGACTTCAGCCAGGTCACGATCTCGCGGTCCGTGGGTTCGAGCCCCGCGTCAGGCTCTGGGCTGATGGCTCAGAGCCTGGAGCCTGTTTCCGATGCTGTGTCTCCCTCTCTCTCTGCCCCTCCCCCGTTCATGCTCTGTCTCTCTCTCTCCCAAAAAAATAAATAAATGTTGAAAAAAAAAATAAAAAAAAAAACCATTTAGAAAAAAAAATTTTTAATGTTTATTTATTTTTGAGAGAGAGAGAGAGAGGGAGAGAGAGTGAGTACAAGCAGGGGAGGGGCAGAAAGAGTGAGGGAAACACAGAATCCGAAGCAGGCTCCAGGCTCGGAGCTGTTCAGCGCAGAGCCTGACGTGGGGCTCAAAACCATGAGTCGTGAGATCATGACCTAAGCCAAAGTCAGATACTCAGCCAACTGAGCCACTCAGGCACCCCCAAAATTTTCTTTTTAAGGTTAAATAATATTCCATTGTATGTGTGTATACAGTGTAAACATTATGTTTTCTTTATCCGTTCATCTGTCAGTGCACACTTGGGTCACTTCCATCTTTTGGCCACAGTGAATAATGAGTCTATGAATATGGGTATACAAATATCTCTTCCATGCCTTTACTTCTTTTGGGTGCATACCCAGAAGTAGAATTAGGGGATCATATGGTAACTTTATGTTTGATTTTTCAAGGAATCGCCGTACTGTTTTTCAAGCAGCTGCACCATTTTTACATCTCTACCAGCAGTGCATGAGGATTCCAGCTGCTCCACATCCTTGCCACCACTTGTTATTTTCTGATTTTTTTTCTTTAATAAAAGCCATGCTAATGAATGTGAGACATATCTCATTGTGGTTTTGATTTACATTTCTGTAATGATTAGTTATGTTGCGTACCTTTTCATGTACTTATTGGCCATTTGTATGTTCTTTGAAGAAATACCTACTCGAGTTCTTTCTCTGTCTTTTGAGTTGGGTTGTTGGTTGTTGAGTTGTAGGAGTTCTTTATACATCCTAGATATTAAACCTCTACACACATAGGACTTGCAAATATTTTCTCCCATTTCGGTTGCCTTTTCATCTTATGGATAGTGTCCTTTGGTGCACAAGTTTTAAATTTTGATGAAGTCCAATTACCTGTTTTTTTTCTTTTGTTGCCTAGATTTTGGGGGTCACACCCAAGACATTATTGCCAAATCCAATGTCTTGAAGCTTTCCCCCAACGTTTTCCTCTAAGTTTTATAGTTTTAACTCTTATTGTTATGGTCACTGGTCCATTTTCAGTTAATTTTTGTATATGGTACAACATAAGAATCCAAATTCATTTTTGTTACACCGTTTATTGAAAAGACTGTATTTTCTCCACTTAATGGTCTTCCCCTCATTCATTTTTCATTGAATGACCTTCACCTTTATCGATGGTCACATTTGTGATTGTAGTAAGTTTTAAGGTCATTTCTGCCACTGCCTTATCGTAAAGGCTTAAAACTTGCTTATGCTTTCTTCTCCGCTTGGAAGAGGAGGGCCTGTGAAGACAAATATGTTGAAAACATCATCAATTGTCATTTCTCTGTTCTCTTACTAGCTGCTTGTTTAGATTCAGTAACCCTCTTTGCTTTGTACTTCACCTTCTGCTTCTTGAAATATAGTAGAAGCATTAGAATACTTTGCTAATCTTTTAAATAAAGGCCTTTTGTGGGTCTAAAATTTTGGTTTTAAGTCACTTAGCCTCTCTGGCCTTTTGATTCCTTTTCTGTTAAATGGTTGAGCTAAATGATCTGTCATATATCTTTTATTACGGAAATTCTATGATTTTAAGATACTTGTGAATGACTTTGAACAGTTCATAACTCCAGTGGAGAGTGGAACAGTTTTATTATAGCAACAAAATACATTAAAACTGGTATCCCCAAGAATATATTATCTTTGTTACTTTTTCTACAGCTGTGGTTTCTCCATATATGAACAGAAGTTTTAAACATAATTATGATTACTTTCAGTGGTAAAAAAAAAAAACTGGTTTCTGAGTATTGTTGTGGTTTGTAGTATTGCCATTTTTATTTTCTTTATGCAGTAAGGAAATTTGTTTATACATGAAGAGAGAAGACCACCAAAGCCAGGCAAAAAACTGAGAATAGAACAGAGACAAACACCTCCCTTCTAGAAAGTCCAGGAATTCTGCAGCCCAGAAGGGAGTTTTTTGGATGTTTCACCCTAACTACATCTTTGAGGGGCACATGTTTGTATGTTGCATATGCGTATATTAAGATTGCCAAAAGCCATTTTTTCCTCATCTCACCTGTTGTGTTGACTGTATAATTATATAAATTTACTTGTTAAACTATAGTTAGTTATGGTTGAATTCATTTTACTTTGTAAAATTTTTGTCATGGCTGTGTTTGCCTCTTGTTTATTAATAACATTATGTGAAAATGAAAATGGTAATAGCAGGGGCTCTTAGGTGGCTCAGTCAGTTACATGTCCAACTTCGGCTCAGGTCATGATCTCACGGTTTGTGGGTTTGAGCCCCGCATTGGACTCTATGCTGACAGCTCAGAGCCTGAATCCTGCTTTGGATTTTGTGTCTCATTCTCTCTCTGCCTCTCCCCAACTTGTGCTCCGTCTCTCTCTCTCAAAAATAAATAATGTAAAAAAAAATTAAAATGGTAATAGTGTTTATTGAGTGCTCGATACATTTGTTTTAACTTTATTGTATTTTCATTTTTATATCTTTTCAAAGAAAATGATGTTTTAGTGATAGTATTTTATCAGGAACTCTTATAGATGCCCCAAGAGAGAAGTAATTTCATTACATACAGTGATTTCCTAAGAACATTAAGAATTAATTCTCTTGGTTGAGAAAGGATGACTGGACAGCTAGGAGGACAAGGATGGCAGGAAGGCTTTTTAAAACTTTTGAATTTTGAACTTTATGAATGTATTTAATTAGTTCTAAGTTATTAATACTAAATTATATCATTAATAACAAATTTAAGTGGTATATTACCTTTAATACTTTTCATTTGGAATCCTGATTCATGTAGTTAGAAAAGGAAATAAAAGTTTCCTTGGCTCTATTAGTATTATTTCTAATCACGGTAGTAATTTTATTTATACTTATATATTCTGGATTGCAGAAACAAATTGGACTGCTGCTATCCATTTTGAGCAGGAATACTTATATGAAACTGAAATGGGAAGTAAATCTGGCATGCAATAGCAAAATTAGGGAATATATCTGTTTAATTAGAGAATGTTCCTAATTTGGTAAAAGGGTTAGAATTGCAGTCTTTTTTGGAGACTGATTAAAAATAATAGATAAAATAAAGAATGATGTGCTCAATGAGCTGCAATTCAAATAGAGGAAATCTAATGGGAAATGATTACATTAGTAGCAGATGGACTTGCTTCCTGAATTGCAATCTTACTGGAAATCCTAGAACAGCTTAAATTTGTTTTTCAGATTTAGGGTCTGATAGAAAGATAGAGAGATTTGTTTTTTTGGTGTGCTCTTGTGATTCTTACTTAATTTCTTTTGGCTATTTCATTTTTGCTAGGCTATTTTTATGATTCCCACAAATCCACCACCAACATTCAGGAAGCCAGAACTTTGGTCTGATGATTTCACCGATTTTGTTAAAAAGTGCCTCGTGAAGAATCCTGAGCAGAGAGCTACTGCCACACAACTGTTACAGGTCAGTGCTTATGCCTGAAAGGGAAAGATATTTTCTTCATACCTTGTAGCTTTCTCACATTGACCAGAATTGCTGTGGCTTTTATTAACCGATTTCTCAAGATGTAAACCTCTGAGGAAATATGGATTGACAAAGACACACATGCCATTCTTCGCCTACCTGTTCTCTGTGTCTCAGTTTTCCTTTTCTGTTTTCCAAATTCAGTCTTCTGTCTTTTCCCTTTTTTCTATCTTTGTTGTTGTCAATTCTTCCCTCCAAAGTTGTTTAAAACAAAACTTCTCAAAGGTTCTCAATGCAGAAATGAGTTATTTTCTCCACTATTAGTATTTTTTGTGCTTTTTTCCCCTGCTGTATATTAGTCCTTGGCCCAGCATTTCTTTCTTCACTTTTTGATATACCATAAGGTATATAAATACGAGATCCCTGAGCTCCTTGAAAAGACCTTATGTTGTGTATATATATTGATTACATGATTACCTAAATACTTTCAGTACCCACCCCCAACTACAAGCAGACTCTTTATCCAGAGTGTCAGGAGGTTTTATTTTTTATCTATGTTGGCATTTATTGCGATTAGAAATAATTTAATACTTTTGATAAGCATCTGTGTCTTTATTTTCCCAACAGAATTGGCTTAGACCTCTAAGCTAATAATCAATTGGTATTTGGAAAATAATTCTTGATATTTGGAAAGGAATTCTTTTTTGACCAAGCAGTCACACTTCTAGAAATTCGTTCTACAGAAAATGTTAACCATTGCTGACATAACTTATGTGTAGAAGTATTCATAGTACATTGTAATGACAGAAGATCAGAAACAACATAAATATCTGCCAACAGTTGGAAGCAATCTAAGGTCCACTGAGAGGAGTAATTGGCAGAGTATACACACCTACACATACATATATGTATATATCATTGTAATTTAGTATATTACTATATTCATTATAATATTCAATCCTATATACCCACCGATATGTCCTATTAATATATAATCAGTAATATCATATAATAATCATATGTTTAATTATAATGTCTTTCATTTATAAATCGTGTGTGTGTGTGTGTGTGTGTGTGTGTGCATGCACCAGTGCTTGCAGTGGAGTAGATCTGGAAAAATAATCAAGAAACTGACCTCCAGAGTAGGTAACAGTATGGCTAAGAAGCAGGAGTGGGATAGAGACATACATTTTGCTGAATGCTCTTTTTGAGCCTTTTGAGTTCTGTGTTATATGAAAATATTGCCTTTCAAGAATTAATTAATTAAAACTTTTATTTTGAGATATTGTCAGCATTACAGAGGAATTTTGAGCACATAAATCAGGGGCCAGTTGGTATTGTTATCATGTTGAGTATCCAAATTATTCAGCCCCAAGGAAGACCAGAAAGAAAGAGGGGGGAAGCAAAACAAAAAGTGGGACAGATAGCACAAAAAATGATGGTTAAAATAAATCCAAATATATCTGGTAACTGATATTTTGGATAACATAACCAGTATTTCTTTGTAGTCTTTCTTCCATAATCTTTTCTAATCTTAAGAAAAGATATTCTGGTTTTTGTTTTGTTTTTTTCCACTTTGAGTATTTAGGATAGAAAAGCAGTTGAGAAATACTCTAGTATAATTCCCTTATTTTGTGGATGAAGGTCTTGAAGCCCCAAAAGGTTAAACGACTCACTGAAGATCATACAGTGAAAGTGACTGTTGTGGGTTTATCCCATTTGTCCCCCAGCTCCACTCTTTTTCCACTCTTTTCTGCCCAAAAAGTTGGCCTAGATGGGCTACATTAACAAGCTCTGTTACTGTCTAGCCTCTAGTTGGGTTTGGCTTAACCATGCTTCTTTATAACAAGAACTTTATAGTGCGTATGAGCCAATATTTGCTTTCTTGATTTTTTTTTCCTATTGTGCTATTGTTAACCATTCAAGGCCCTTTGTTATAATGTGCCCTTGCTTGTCTAGCCTCGTAACTACCCTTTGCTACCTCTCTTTTTCTCTATAAATTTTGAAATAATGGACTTGTAGTTTATTATACAGACCATGCTCTTTCAATCCTCTGTACCTTTTTTCACACTGTTTCCCCCAACCCTCCTAGTTAAAAACCCCCTTCACCAACAGTTTCCTTCTTACTCTTCTCTAATTATTTCTAATTCAAATTAGGTACTCCTCCAGGAAGCCTTCCTCTCTCATCCTTGTTAAGGCTAGTTGTCATTCCTCAGTGTTCCCAAAAGTGCATATCATTTACTGGTATCCAGTACTTAATACATGTATATCAGATAGAATAATTATCGTGAGTCTCATTAGTCTCATTTGAGTCTTATTTGCTAGGTGCCTGGGATCCATTCTGTCTTTTAAAGGAGTTTTGCATATGTCTTACATATTATGAGTTGAATTATAACTCTCAGAGGACAGTCTTATTACCAAGTTTTAGTGGACACATCTACAGCCTACATGTACAGATTATACCATGTTGATTTCTAGACCCTGATAAACAGTTTTTAAGAAATTCATGCTGAATTTTTTATAGTGTTTTTTTCTCCAGGGCACAATATAAATAATTGTGTAAGCTTAAAAGAATCATAGACTGACAGGATCCTTTGAAATTATTAGTGAACTCCTAGTAGTTTTTAAAAGATGAGTAGATTGAAACCCCAAAGATATTAAAGGACAGGGTTCAAGTTCAGCCTAGTGGCACTAAAGTTCCAGATCTCAAGATGGTCCTTGTATCTGCTGGTGGGCAGCCTAGAACCTGAAGTCAGCTCCTGCCCCAGGATGTATTTCTGTGAGACTGTGAGGTTGACTGAGATCTGCCATTATTTGAATTGACCCCTGAGCTTGGCTAGAACAGATGATGTCATGGGTTACTCTGTGAACTCCCATGGAATGTGACTTATTCTTCCATTTCACCAGTTCAGCTGAGGAGTAGAACTTTATCTACCTTGCTGTCCCTCCCATTTATAATAGTCAAAATATTTTCTCTTCATACATAGAGATCTGTGTCAAACAGTGGTAAAATATTTGCTTTAACCTTTAAACAATTGAGAAAACTCAAGAGAATAAGGGTAATCTGTTGTATTTACCCTATTTTTGCTCTTTCCATTGTTCTTTCTCCTAATGTTTCACAGTCCCTTCTTTTATTACTTCCTTTGTGTCTAGAGGACTTCCTGTAAGCCATTCTTTTAAGGTAGGTCTGCAGTAAGAGATTCTCTTAGTTTTCCTTCATATGAGAATATATGGATTTCCTTTTCTTTCCTGCAGGATATTTTCACTAGCTATAGAATTCTTGGTTGACAGGTGTTTTTTTTTTCCTTTCAGCACTTGAAAAATATTGTGCCATTTCCTCTGATATCACAGTTTCTTATGAGCACTCTACTGTCTCTTTGTTGGATTGTTTTACCCCTTGCTGTTTTCAAGATTTTTTTTTTTGTCCTAATTTTCACAGGTCTAATTATGTGTCTAGGTATGAATTTCTTTGGGTTTATCCTGTTGGAGGTTTGTTTACCTTCTTAAGTCTGTAGGTTTTTATCTCTTACTAGTTTAGGAAAGTTTTTGGTCATTATTTTTTCTAATGTTTTTTCAGTCCTACCCTCTTTCTCTTCTCTTCATTATGACTCCATTGATACAAATGTTAGACATTTTGTTTTAGTCTTACAGATCCCTGAGATTGTGTTCATTTTTATGCTAGTCTATTTTCTTTCTGTGGTTCACATTGTGTACTTTCCACTGTTTTATATTACAATTCACTGATTCATCCTTCTGTCATCATCTACTGATGAGCCCATTCATTGAGTTTATTGTCATTACTGTATTTTTCAATTCTAACTTTTTCATTTGTTTCTCTTTTATATCTTCTATTTCTTTCTGGAGACTTTCCAACTTTTCATTTGTTTACAAACATGTTTGTAATTACTTGTTGAAGCATTTTTGTGATGACTGCCTTAAAATCCTTGTTACGTAATTCTAACAACCATGTCATCTTGATGTTGCTGTCTGTTGACTGTCTTTTCCCATTTTAGTTGAGATTTTCCTGCTTGTTGGTATGGTGAGTGTTTTTCATTTGGAACTGGGACATTTTGGGTATTATGGTGAGAGTGTAGATCTTATTTAAATTTTCTAACAGGTGTCCTCTGATGCTGCTTCAGTGAGGGAAAGGGGCCTCATCTCATTTCTGCCAGGTAGCAGTAGAAGTCTGGTACCCTGACTTGGTCTCCTTTGACATGTGTGTGCTGGGGTCCCTTATTACTGAACAGGGGTGAGGGCTGGGGCGCATATAGTGGCCTCTCCTAGAACTGCAGGGCCTCATTATAGCTTGCTGGTGATGAAAGTTCTGACTCTCCAGTGGGCCTCCGTCTGATTCCACTCCAGCAGGGAGGGGGTGGGTTTTTTTTGTTTGTTTGTTTGTTTGTTTCATTATTGCCTGGTAGGGGTATAAGTCCAGCCTGCAACACAGTCTCTGCAGACACTTCACACTGGCAGGGTGGCTGACATTTTGTTATACGGCCTGATAGAAGTGAAAGCCCTAATCTGATACTTGGCCTTCTCTGATACCACCTCAGTAGAAGGATTGGACAGCCTCCAGAGGTTGGAAGTCTAGGTTCCTCATTCAGCCTTTGCTGGTGGGGGAGGGGTCAGTGTTTTCTGTGTAGTGTTTGGCTGGACTAGATTGGTTGTTACCTAAAACTTTTGTCTTGTTAGCTGCCCTTTCCTGATCTCTTGGCTTGAGAGAGCAGGCTTTTGTAGGGTTTTTGTTTTTGTTTTTTTCACTTGTGTCCATTGGTATTTCTTAGTTGTGCTGGCTTCTCTAGTACCTGATCTGGGATAAGTGAGGTAAAACAGAAAAGCATGGAACTCAAAGCTGTGTTCTACCCCAAATTCCAGAGTCCCTACCCATTTTGGCACCTTCTCTCCATCTTTCAGAATCTTCCTATGTTTTGTCCAGGGTTTTAATTGTGCTTTAATGGAGAGTTACAGGGAAAAGTATGTCTATTCATTTTGTCCAGAAGCAGAAGTCTCTCTTCAATTCACTTTAAATTCTTGTTTGCTATGAAGTTTTTTTGAATAAATCACTAATTTGAATTCTGTCAGTTCAGAAATTGGTAATTCAGAACATGAACAAAATTTAAGAGGCACTATCTCAGATTTTAAAAGAGGTAATGTTCAGGCAGCCTTATTTTAAAGATACATGATCAAGAATGTGGTAGGTTGATTTGGGGTATTTCCTGTCACTACAACATTAGTTCAGGTGTTTTATGAATTCTCACCCTTTTTTAGTTAAAAAACATTTTTTTTAATGTTTATTTTTGAGAGAGAGAGAGACAGAGTGTGAGCAGGGGAGGAGCAGAGAGACAGAGACACAAAAACTGAAGCAAGCTCCAGGCTCTGAGCTATTAGCACAGAGCCTGATGTGGGACTCGAACTCAGGAGCCATGAAGTCATGACCTGAGCCAAAGTCGGATGCTTAACCAAATGAGCCAACCAGGTGCCCCTCACCCTTTTTTAGTTTTGATTTTCCTTTAGATGCATTTAGAAATAGCCTTTTAGAATTTGGTGTGCTTATCTTTTTCTTACTGATTCTTTTAAAAACTCTTGTGATCACCTTCTTGTCTGATATAAATGTTACAAATAAACTTTTTAATTCATATTTTTTGTCATTTATGCATTTTTAAGTTATATGTATCCAAATCATCTTTTTCTTTTGTTTTATGGCATTGGATTGAACATATAAATATTCTCATATATTACCCTCTTGTTCTCTGTGTTTCTATTTTTCTAACTTTCACCTCCTTTCATCTATCTGGAATTTATTTTCGTGTTTCTGTGATAAAGATCTAGTTTAAATTTTCCCACAAAAGACAGGCATTATCTCAGCACCAGTTTAAAGTTATTTTTGCTCAGTGATTGAAAATGCTATCTTCATAGTATGACTGTTTATTTTGTGTATTATATTCTATTTCTGGGGACATTATATTTTGTTTCATTGCTCTTCCTATTCTTAGAGTAGTACCACATGCTTCTCTAGGCATTTAACAAAAAGATGTAGCTTCTTTTTACTAATTTTTCTGTTGATTCAATCTGATTATAATATTCAGAAAGTTTTTAAATTTTTTTTTGTCTATTTTCTCAGTGACCAAAAAAGCCCCACTATTTCCTATGTCTTATTTATTTAGAACTTAATTCTCTAAAATTGTTTTGAATCATAATGTTGTATTAAGTTTATAACTATGTTTCTTTATATTACGTCCCTTATAAACATTAAATGACTGTTTCATCATGTACTGTTTGAGCCTTCACTTCTATTTTATTTGGACCATTTTATTCTTGATACATTTTTGTGTTTGACTACTATTTCATTGCCTATCTTTGACTTTTAACCCAAGTTTTTCTTAGTATGCCTCTTATAGAAACATGAGTTAGACTTATTATAATTATATTTCATTTAGAAAGTATGTAGTTGAATTTATCTTGTAAACTAAGTGTCTTTTAGTGCTTAACTATAATACTATTTAATAAATGGAAATTCAACCCATTTATTTACATTGGTGTATCTTAATAAAATTTAAATCACAGTTGTCATGTTTTACTTTTGTCAACTTGTTTTCTCTGGTATTTGTAGTTATTACGTTGCTTTGCATTTTTAATTTTACCATCTGCTACTTTATTTTTATTTTATTTTTTAGAGAGGGGGAGGAGGCCATGGGACAAAGAGAGAGAATCTTAAGCAGGCCACACTCAGCATGGAGCCTGATGTGGAGCTTGATCCACTTCCCTAGGGTCATGACCTGAGCCAAAATCAGCAGTTGGATGCTCAACAGACTGAGCCATCCAGGCACCCCACTACCTGCTACTTTTAAAAAGCCTTGAAAAACAGTCTTTAAAAATCAGCCAGGGGCACCTATGTGGCTTAGTTGGTTGCGCGTCTGACTTTGGCTCAGGTCGTGATCTCATGGTTTGTGAGTTCGAGCCCCACATTGGGCTCTGCACTGACAGTGTTGAGTCTGCTTGCTATTCTCTCTCTCTCCCTCTCTCTCCCTCTCTCTTTCTCTCTCTCTCTCTCTCTCTCTCTCTCTCTCCCCCTCCCTCCCTCCCTCCCTCTCTGCCCTTCCCTGCTTGTGCTCTTTCTGTCTCTCAGAATAAATAAGTAAACTTAAATCAGCCAGTGTTTGATAAAATTTCTCTTCTGACTGTCAAGAATCCTCAAATAATATGGCCTTGTTCCTCAAGTACCCTTTTAACTTTTTTAGCCAGTTCCTCTTTGTTGGTCAAAATTATACCTGTAGCAGTTATGTAAAGAAGACATGAGTGCAAGTGAAATCAGATATGCTGAGATTTTGAGATTAAGAATGTTGAGCCCTATAGACTAATAGTAACATAATACTGAATAAACTTCATGAAAATAAAATTGAAGTAGATTGGATGAATCATATATGTACTTTGGTATTTTTTAAAGATAAAACTGTGGCTTGCAGGATTGGCTAATAATTTTCCCTGAGAAGATAAAGTATAATACAATTTGAAATTTCTGTGCCTTTAAAAAAATTTTTTTAACATTTATTTTTATTTATTTATTTTTTCTTTTGAGAGACAGAAACAGAGCCTGAGTGGTATAGGGGCAGAGAGAGAGAGACACAGAATCTGAAGCAGGCTGCAGGCTCTGAGCTATAGCACAGAGCCTGACACGGGGCTCGAACTCACAAACTGTGAGTTCATGACTTGGGCTGAAGTCGAATGCTTAACCGACTGAGCCACTCAGGTGTCCCATCTGTGCCTTTTTAAAGAAGAACAATTCTGGGGCGCCTGGGTGGCTCAGTCAGTTGGGTGTCTGACTTTGGCTCAGGTCATGATCTCATGGTGCCTGGGTTCGTTGGGCTCTGTGCTGACAGCTCAGAGCCTGGAACCCGCTTCGAATTCCATGTCTCCCTCTCTCTCTGCCCCTCCCCCACTTGTGCACTCTCTGTCTCTAAATAAATAAACATTAAAAAAAAATAAAGAAGAATAATTCCACTAGTTCTCAGTTTTTTGTACTGTTGGTCTTCTTCCACTTCTGTTAATATTGGTCACTAAATCCTTTTTAAGAGTTCTTCTGTGAGATTCACTATTTCCCCTCACTTTTTTTCACCCATGTTCTTAATAATTTACACTTTTGTTATTATAGTCTCTTCCCACTCTATTTCATGTCTAAACTCTACTGCAAGATTATGCTGTCAAAGACATTCTTTTCCTTACATTATTTTCTTGCTTATGTAATTGAAGTGGCTCTCAGAATCCAGGCATCTCATTTTTAGCATTTATCCTTCTTGTCCCACTGTTTTCTGGATCTAAATTCCCGGAACCCCATTTCTCTAAATAGTGTTTCTGTTTTGGCTAGGTGGATCTTCCTACTGTGTTCTGGCATACATCTCTTATCTTTGTGTGTTTGTTCATATTGTTCATACTTGTCCTCCTCCCTAAAATGGTCTGTTTCTTCTGTGTGAGGTATCTGAGATCGTCACATTACCTTTTCTTCTGCTCTTACATTTCTTAATCATAAATCATATAGTCTGCATCAAACCATCATGAATGTAACTTGTATGTCACATTGTAATTTTCTGTATGTATCTTTTATTTCTTATTCTAGATGATAAGTTGCTTAAGAGCAAAGAACATATCTTCAATTATTACTTTTTGAGACCTTTCCACAAGTGTTCTCAAAATTTTTAGAGTCGAACTGGGGTTCCTTCCTGCTCACAGCTCCACCATCCTCTGAGACACTGTATTTGTCTGTTTTCCAGCTTCGTAGAAAGAGACGAACTCACGGAAGAGTGCATAAGGATCAGATCTTAGAGTGGAACACACCACTTGTACTCACAACCCATTCATGAGAGCTTAGTCACACAGTCACAACCAACTGAAAGGGGGAGACTGAGAAATGTAGGATCTAGCTGGGTTGCCATACATCCAATCCCAACTCTGTTTTAGTGGATGACTGGGAATCTACACTGCAGTTATGTCACTAGCTCTTAATTTATCTGGCGATTAGTTTATAACTGTTACAGAAGAATTTATTGGTTCTTTGCCATCAATTCTAGTATTTCTGTAATCTGGCAAAATTCTTCCATATAGTTTTCCCAAATGATATGTTCACCATTTTATTTTTTTAAATTCTATTCTAAATGTGTATAATTTCTTCTTTAGCACTATTTTTTTTTGTCTTTAAGAATATTTTTATGTTCTGTTGATCTTTATTAAAATAACTATCTATGGATTTGTAATATGAAAATTAACATTTTGAAACTGTATTGCTGCCTCAAAATAAGGTTATTTATCTCAAATTGTATTTGTAACCTGTCCCCTACTTTCTCTCACACTCCTTCTCCCTTTCCCCAATAAAAAAGTCATTGAAAACCCAGGTCTATCCTGGTGGTTTCCCTTCTATTTACCAGAAATGCAGCAAACTCAGATATTTTCACTAGATCAAGATGCTATAAAAAAAGAAGTTAAAAGGTGTTTTATACATAGCATAGAAGTGAGACAGTATTTATTTTCTGAAAAATATTTCCTTTATTACTGTTTCTCCATTGGAGATGATTATATTACTCAAAACACAATAAAGTAAAAAATATGTAAAAGAAGTAACAGAATAGTTGCCCTCCTTTTGAGCCACTGATTGTGGCTGTCAGTTTATGAAGATTAATTAAAATTTGTATGTATTACCAAAATAATTTTATTTTCATATGTAATATAATCACCAATCTCTTATTTTTTATGAGAATTTTTAATTAATTAAAATTTTTTTTAAGTTTTTGTTTAAATTACAGTTAGTTAACATTCGTTTTGGATGTAAAATATAGTGATTCAGCATTTTTGTATAACACCCAGAGCTCATTACAAGTGCACTCCTTAATCCCCATCACCTGTTAAGCCATTGCCCCCCACCCACTTCCCCTCTAGTAACTGATCATCACCAACCTGTTAAAAAATTCTTTATCTTTTTCACTATCTACCTACACTTCCTTTGGACAATTATACATACATATTTTTTTTTAATTTTTTTTTAATGTTTATTTTTGAGAGAGAGAGGGAGGCAGGCTGCAAGCAGGGGGAGGAGCAGAGAGAGAGGAAGACACAGAATCAGAAGCAGGCTCCAGGCTCTGAGCTGTCAGCACAGAGCCCGACGCGGGGTTCGAAACCACAAACTGTGAGATCATGACCTGAGCCGAAGTCCGTTGCTTAACCGACTGAGCCACCCAGGCACCCCTGGACAGTTATATTTTTAAATTTTTTTTAATGTTTATTTATTTTTGAGAGAGAGAGAGAGAGAGAGAGAGAGAGAGAGAGAGAGAGAGAGAGAGACAGAAAGACAGAGTATGAGCGGGGAGAGGCAGAGAGAGAGGAGTCTGAATCAGGCTGCAGGCTCTGAGCTGTCAGCACAGAGCCTCACTCACGGCTCAAACTTCTGAACCGTGAGATCATGACCCAAGCCAAAGTCAGATGCTTAACCAACTGAGCCATGCAGGAGCCCCTGGACAATTATATTTTTAAGGGTAATGTAATGTAGTTTTATTAACAGGATTGCATGTTTTGTGTGTGCCTTAATGGTTCTCCAAAAGCAAGTAAACCCAAAAACAAAATCTTTATTTCTAAAGCAGCTGGAATATTCTCTTTTCTTAATATATACATTTAATTTTAGTTGAAAGAACAATTGAAGCCTGTGATCCTGATTAGCATTTATGTGTTGTTTTAACATATTTTAGATATAATTGAGAGAAATCTTTGGAATTTATACCGTTGAATTTTACTTTTCCAGCACGCTTTTATCAAGAATGCAAAGCCTGTATCAATTTTGAGAGACCTGATCACAGAAGCTATGGAGATCAAAGCTAAAAGACATGAAGAGCAACAACGAGAACTGGAAGAGGAAGAAGAAAATTCGGTTCGTAATTACCCTCAAAAAGTTGATTTTTTTCCTTCCAAGTCATTTTTCTATAAACTTGGGGTTTTTTTTCTTTAAATATGTCAATAGCACTTATTTTATTATGCAAGGAGATGTGTTTATTAAATTTCAAAATATATTTTGTTTGCATCAAATGTTTGCTATCCTTTCCTGATGTCTTAAGAATTAGAGTATAGTATCTAGTATCTAGATGACACTCAGTGTCATATTTGGTCAATTTTGTGTCATATCTTCTAGAACTTTCTTTCAACTGGCTATCAATTATGCTGTAAATAAAGGGTACCACAGTAGAAGATGGGTTGCTAGAGAAAGCAGGAGGACCATATAAGAACCTACCCGTTTACCCCATTTACTTTATATTCATGCATCAGTGCATCTTAATACCAAAATAATTATGTCTCACATTTTATAATGTTTAATGCTTATGTTCTTCACTAATGATGTTTTTCTTATTTCAAATTATAATTTTTTTTCTGGTTTAAGATCCAGAGATGAATACCTCATGGTATTCAGATAGTTGTAAAATCTGAAAGCACAAATATCATTTTATTTTTTTACTGATTGAAATGTCATTGATAATATCTGTATTTTCCCATAGACTTTTTTAATCTTATAGTTTTAATCGTCTACAAATAGTATTATTTTGCTAATTACATTTAGTTTTAGTTTCAGAGGCTGGTTATCCAATTGGGATTTCTTTTGAAATTCTTTTACCCCTTTCACCAGTTATTAAAACTTGTATCATGTGGTAGCTGAGGACAAGGACAAATATGCATCTTTGCAGAGCTGATTTACGATCATATTTTTTAGATTTGCAACTACATCGGTTATTCATTTGGCAGTGACTGTGGACTGCCTTGTGAGACAGATGTTTTGAGCTTATATTCCAGATGTAAGATTTTTACTAATGAATTTGCCATTCAGAATTGTAAATAACATCTCTTTAAAGGTTTTTGTTTTTTTAATTTATTTACTTTGAGAGAGAGAAAGAGAGAGAGAGCGAGCATGAGTAGGGGAAGGACAGAGAGAGAGGAAGAGGGACAATCTCAAGCAGGCTCCACACTGTGCAGAACCCAAGGCGGGGCTTGAACTCAAGAACCATGAGATCATGACCTGAGCCAAAATCAAGAGTCAGACACTTAACTGATTTAGCTACCCAGTGCCCCAAGTTTTTGTTTGTTTGTTTTGTTTTGTTTTGTGTTTTGTTCCTTTGGGGTTGTGTATCCATTCTATTAAAGTTAAGTAATATGGAATGAGGTAAAGACCTTGGTTCTTGCTTTCAAAGGGCTTTATAGCTCCCACCCTGGGTTCCTGTGTGATAATAGATATAGTTACTGATTTTTCTCCAATTAACATTTGTAAATGTTAATTTTTTTCTAGATTTTTTTTTAATTTTAAAAGTACTTTTGTCATATATTATTTCATTTGATCTTTAAAAAAAGGAAGATTGGTCATGTACTATATATGTTATTATCCCATTTTGCAGATGAGGGAGATTGGGTTAGGAGAGAAGTGATTTACCAAAGTTCATAAAGCTAATGAGGAACCAAGAATAAAACTAGGTCTTGTACTTGTATGCTCCCATGTTCATTCACTAATACTTTATGCTCACTTTTTAATCAAATGTTTATTACTTCAAAAATAAGCAACATTGGATTATCAACATTTATTTATTTTGGGGACAGAGAGAGACAGAGCATGAACGGGGGAGGGGCAGAGAGAGAGGGAGACACAGAATCGGAAACAGGCTCCAGGCTCTGAGCCATCAGCCCAGAGCCTGACGCGGGGCTCGAACTCACGGACTGTGAGATCGTGACCTGGCTGAAGTCGGACGCTTAACCGACTGCGCCACCCAGGCGCCCCAACATTGGATTATCAAAGTTGTACAATTTCTGATAAGTTTATATTCACAAAAATGTCTGTTTTTTGCCCTTATGTGGTGGTACCCGTCTGCCTTTCTTTCACCTTGTGCAGTTTTCTTATGGGTGCTGGGCTGGTGGACTGCCTCCAGTTATCTGTCAATGGACAAGTGATTGTTTTGCTTAGTTCTGTCTTCCTGTACTTAACTGTAGACCAGTTTCCACTTTTGATGGATAGGGAAACATTGATTACTCCAGGGCTTACCAGTTTTTACTGGTTTTAAGACCTTACGCTAGTCACTTAGGTTACTTTCTGCCACTTCAGTGATCTCTTTCTTCATTTTCTTCTTCTCCACTGAGCTCCAGCCACATTGATCTTCTTTCAAATTTTTTATTTTTAATGTGCCAGAAACCTTTCCTCCCTCTGCTTGAAACATTCTTCTTCCCAAGAACTCAAGTCACTTGGTTCTTCTCACCTTTTGAGGCTCAGCTTTAAATATCGTGTGTCCCAAAACTTAGCAGCCTACCACGATACACATTTATTATTTCATGGTATCTGTAGATCAGTTATTTCAGAAGTGGCTTAGTGAGATGATTTTCAGGGTTTCTCATGAGGTTGCAGTCTAAGTGTTAGTGAGAACTGCAGTCAACTGAAGGCTTGACAAGAACTGGAGTTCTAAGGTAGCTCACTCATGTGGCTGTCCTGGGGCTGCTTCAGTTCCTCGCTGTGTGGACTCTCTCTAGGGCTACTTGAGAGTCTTCACAGCATGGAAACTGGCTTCTCTCAGAGGAAGTGATCCAAGAGAAAGAACAGGGAGGAAATCTCAATGCTTTTTATGACCTACTCTTGGGAGTTACATACTGTCACTTCTGCCACATTCTGTTTGTTAAGAGAAGTTACTGGTCATAGAAATGGTGGAGTAGGGAGCTCTAAGAATCTGTGCCTCCACAGAAACAGCCATTAAGTTGGAAAAAAATCAAGTGACAAATCAACTTTTTCAAAACACTGAAATCGAATAAAAAGACTTACAGCAACCAGGACAGTGCTTACTGAAGAAGGAGGCTGCTAAATTTTGGTAAGATAGTGTTGTGGCATTTTTGTCTATATGCCTGCCATCCCCCATTTTCTATTTCTTTTTCTTAAAAAAATTTTCTTTTTAATGTTAATTTTTGTTGAGAGAGTGTGAGTGGGGGCGGGGCAGAGAGAGAGGGAGACACAGAATCTGAACCAGGCTCCAGGCTCTGAGCTGTCAGCACAGAGCCCGACGCGGGGCTCGAACTTGCAGACCGCGAGATCATGACCTGAGCCGAAGTCCGACACTTAACCAACGGAGCCACCCAGCACCACCACCGCCCCCCCCCCCAAGCCCCCATATTGTAGCTAGCAGCAGCCGTGGGAACAGCAGTGGAGAGAGATGGTAGGGGAGAGCAATAAGAAGCTTGTGCTCAAAAAATTGTGGCTTTGCATTTTGACCTGTCTGGTGGTTCCCTGAGGGACCAGCACGGAGGCTTGCCTTTGTCTTGGCTCTGTTGAACTAGAGCAGCTTCCTGGATGGTGTCTGTAAAAAACAGCTAAATTTAGTAGAGCTAATAAACAATTTCAGCACAGTTGGAGGGTATAAAATCAACATACAAAAATCAGTTATGTTTTTATGTACCAGCAATAAGTGATGGAAAAAGGAAATTAAATAAACAGTTCTATTTACCATAGTATCCAAAAGAATGAAATATTTGATAATAAATTTAAAAAAAATTTTAATGTTTATTTTGAGAGAGAGAGAGAGAGAGAGAGAGAGAGAGAGAGAGAGCGCAGGAGCGAGGGAGGGGCAGAAAGAGAGGGAGACATAGAATCAGAAGCAGGCTCCAGGCTCTGAGCTGTCAGCACAGAGTCCAGTGTAGGGCTTGAACTCACAGACTGCGAGCTCATGATTTGAGCCAAAGTCAGATCCTTAACTGACTGAGACACCCAGGTGCCCCACCTGAGAATAAATTTAAGCAAGGAGGTAAAAGACTTGTAGAGTGAAAAGTACAAAACATTGTTGAAAGAAATTAAAGAGTGCCTAAATCAATGGAAGGATATCCCGTATAAATGGGTTGGAGGACTTACTATTGTTAAGATAACAGTATTCCCCAAAGTGATTCACAGATTAATCCAGTCCCTATCAAGATATCAGTGGTCCTTTCTGCAAAATGCGAAAACCTATCCTCAAATTCAGATGGATCAAAGGGACCCCAAATAGCTAAAACAGTATTGAAAAAGAAGAACAAAGTTGGAGTACTCACTTCCCAATTTCAAAACTTAGCATAATGCTGTAGTAATCAAATGTGATACTGGCCTAAGGATAGACATATAGACCAATAGATTAGAATTGAGAGTCCAGAAAAACCCATATGTCCATGGCCAATTGATTTTCAACAAAGGTGTGGAGACTCTTTGGTGGAAAAAGAACCATCTCTTTAACAAATGGTAGTGGGACAACTGGATAGCCATGTAAAAAAGTGAACTTGGACCCCTACCTTTCATCGTATACAAAGGCCTTTTAATATAAGATCTAATTGGATGGATCAGCAAACCAAATATAAGAGCTAAAATGTGAAAACTCTTAGGAGAAAACAAGTAATCTACCTGACTTTGGATTTGGCAGTGGATTCTTAGAAAACCAAATCACGAGTAATAAAGAAAAAAAATAGAAAAATTGAAATTTATCAAAATTTAAAACTCTATATATCAAAGGATATCATCAAGATATGAAAAGACATGCTGTGGAATGGGAGAAAATATTCATAAATTATATACCTGGTAAGGGTCTAGCATTGAAAATATATATAGAACCGTGGCACCTCAACAACAAAAAGACCTAATTGAAAACTAAGGAAAGAATTTAAGTAGGCATTTCTCCAAAAACACATAGATGGCCAACAAGCACATGAAGTGAGGGTCAGCAACATTAGTCATTAGGGAAATGCAAGTCAAATTCACCATGAGATGTTGCTTCACACTCACTAGGTGTGCTGTGATTAAACAAAAGCCAGGAAAATAACCACTGTTGATAAGGATATGGAGAAATTGGAACCCTCATACATTGCTGATGGAAATGTGAAATGGTACAGCTGCTGTGGAAAATAGTTTGGTAGTTACTTAAAACATTAGACATAGAATTACCATATGATCTAGCAATTCCACTTCTAAGTATATATCCAGAAGAATTGAAAACAGGTACTCAAATAAATACTTGTACATGAATGTTCCCAATACCATTCACAGTAGACAAAAGTAGGTTAATTGTGGTATATACACACACTGGAGTTTTAGCCATAAAAAGAAAGAAAATAGGGATACATGCTACAGCATGGAAACCTTATACCAAGTGAAAGAAGCCACACATAAAAAGTCATGTTGTATCATATGAATGATCTGAAACAGGTAAACCTTTAGAAACAAAAATCAGATTAGTGCTTGCCAGAGACTGGCCAGGGGGTGGGGGAGGGGGCAGGGAAGTAGGGGAGATGGGGAATGATTGCTTGATGAGTGAAGTGTTTTTTGGGGTGGGGGGGGTGATGAAAATATTTTGATACCTGATCAAGATAATGGTTGAACAACCTTGTGAATGCACTAAATGCCACTGATTGTACACTTTAAAATATTTTTATGTTACTTGAAGTTCACCTCAATTAAAAAATAAAAACAAGTCACTTAGTCTGCCCCACACTTAAGCAGAGAATTAGACCCTACCTTTTCAGGGAGAATTTCAGGGAATTTATGGGCATGTTTTAAAACTAATACAAAGTGTCCTTTGGCTACGAATTATTTACATTCTTTGCCCATGTGGAATATACTTACTACTTCTTGATAACTGTCTCTTCTTCACTCTGAGTATTATCCCTTTACATTATCAGCTCCCAGTTCAGTATTTTGTCTTCTAGATCACATTTGGAAAGAGATGAGAATCCTTTAGTCTAGCTTATCTCAGTTTGAAGACTGGCAAACTAAAGGTTAGTTATCTGTCCCCCACATACCCAAAATACAGTGCTGGGTCAGGCATAAGACTATCACTATAGATGGTTGTTTTCAAAGAGTGAGGACAGGAGGCACAATAATTAGCAGTCCATGGCAATTTTGGAATCCAGCCAAGAAAGTGTTAGAAGTTCTATTTGATTATTTCAGTTCTATTCCGGCCCTGTTTCTCAATGACTCTTTGCTGTGCCCTCTGAGTTCTTGCTTCTGTTCTCTGTGTCTTCCCTCCTTTTTCATAGGAAGACAGCCTATGTTTTGAACTAAATCATTTTCTCAGCCCCTTCCTGCCTGTAGAAGTTTGAGACTCCAGAATCCTCTTTTCATTTTGTGCTTTGTCCTAGTGAGACCATGCTGGTGGTGTTTCTGCCAAAAAACAATTGTGTGGGCACCCTATAAATCTTATTGTGGTTCACTCCATTAGACCAGGCGACACCCCTACATTTTGTTGAAATAATTGCTTCTTTACCGTGGTCTCTCCTAAGGCTGCTACGGGACAATGCCTTTAAGCTTCATAAAAGCCCTATTACGTATTTAGCTCTTTCTGAAGTCTTAGTAAAGGATTTTAAGGTCACCAATGCAGCTTGATTTTTAGACAATTTTTTCTGAAGGTGCCTTGGATTTGACGTTTGCTTGGAAGCTTTTTCATAATTGTAGCATTGTTTACTGTCTGTAGAGGCTAGGGACTTACTAAACCAACGAGTCCTGATTCCTTTTTTAGTTACTCTTTCTTAAGCTTTTCTCTCTCCTTGTGCATTTTGTTATAAGCAGTAAAAAGAAACCAGGCATCATCTTAACACTCTGCCTAGAAATCTCCTTAGCTAGATGATATACCCAGTTTAACAGGTACATTTTTTACTTCCTGGTTACTGTAGATGACAGTGTCCTGAATTTTCTGCCACAGTGTAATAAGAATATCTTTTCTTCAAGATTCCAGACATTTATCTTCCCTTCCTCCTTAATGATGATCAGTCTTCTAACAGCCTTTCATGGCTCTGTGGGCTGGTTCTAATAGTCTCTTCAAAGTGCTTCCAGCTTCTACTCGCTGTACTGCTCCAAAGCCATCCCATCGATTTAGGTATATGTTACTGAGTCCTGTCCACAGTCAGGGTGAAGGGAATTAGGTTCCACCCTTCGAGGGGAGTACTCCCAAAGTATTGTGGACAAATTAAAAATCACATCAGGTTTTTGGGTTTTTTTTTTTTTTTTTTTTTTTTTTTTTTTTCAAATAATCCTTAATTCTTTGGAACCGACCTAGCATTTCTGAGTAAAATTATTACGTTCTTTTTTGTTGTTTTTAATTGGAATCATAAGAAAAAATTTAAAGTCTTAACAGAGTCCTAGTTTGAACAGTATTCACGTGCTTTGCTTTCGATTATGTTCTCAGGCAGTCGCTTCCATCTTGAGATCATTTGTCAGTTTTCCCCCAATACAGTATACACACATGCTCACAAGAGCAGTGATAATGGATCTGAATTCCTCCTACACAGGTAAAAGTGTATCTCTACATTGCCAACATTTTTAGCAAATTTTTAAATCGGTAGTCATTTTCTCTCAGAAACATCCACATTGAAGGCTCAAAGTCTTTCATAGTTTGTCTTTATACTGTACATTCTTTTGGGATTCTCTTGCAGATTGGCTTAAAATTGGATTACATATACAGTTTTAAAATAAGACAGCTGAATACTCATAGAACTACTGTCTCTTGATGTTCAAGGCCAAATTACATCCTTGAAGCAATACTGTATTTTTCATAAAAGTGGAATATATTTACAAAATTTGCATTCATTTCTGACAAAGTCAACCCAAAGTTTGATATAGGTTATCTATATAAATTGCAGGCATATAAGACTTTTCTTATTCAGGTTATACTAACTTATCTATAGCATTCAAGATGTAAGCATGCATTTTGGCAGTTTATTAATTATACAACAAACACTATACATTCCATGTAGTTCTTAATCTCTAATTAACCAATGATTTTTATAAAGCTGGTTTTAAGTTAGCTCGTATGGTTTACTGAACTATTATACGGGCACTTGAATGAATGTTTAAATATTTATACAGTAAAAGAGTTGGTGCTTACTGTTTTTAAGTAAGAGAACAAGGCAAACACTCCACACATGATATGTTGGATGATGACTTAAAAATGGAATGGATGGTGTTAACAATAGAATTTGTGAGATAAGGTCCAGAAGGCACCGTTGACAAGTAGTTATTTTTAAAGTAGATTACAAGATTGATAAGGAGTTTACAAGAGTTGCTTTGTCACTGGAGTTTAGGCGTTTCTCATGTAGATCACAGTGTTAAGTAAAATACAAGGAGTTGAACAGATGTAGAAGAATGTTACATTAAGTGAAATGTTGAGTAAAAAATGGGATACTTCTTGATGTTACATGTGTGTATATATTGTATGCACGTATCTACTTCTTGATGTTACATGTGTGTATATATTGTATGCACGTTATCAGGCCCTTTATTTTCACTTCCATCTAAAGAAAGGTGTTGTTGTATTTCATGTTAGTTTGGTAATGACTCAAAGAAAGAGATTTTGCCTATTAATTGGCCTGAGACTATATCCTAGAGGTTCTGTTTTTGGAAAAGAAATGGGGACTTTCTGGTGATTTCCTTATGGTTCGAACTCTAAGCTTGTCAGGCTGTGGTCCTTAATGTCTTAGAGTGGCAAATCCCCTTTAAACAATTCACTGAAGCAGTAATTCTCAGCATGGGTGTGGGGAGAAATGCAGGGGTGCTTTGGAAAATTCACTCCCCTACAGATGATGATACAGCCTCCACTTGAGCATTTCTCAGAAGCTTCCTCCCTCTCCCTGCCCCTGTTTAATAAGGGAACTTCAAATTAGTCTACTTCTTGAGAACCTTTTGAACTAGGTAAAGAATAGGGGCGCCTGGGTGGGTCAGTTGGTTGAGCGTCTGACTTCGGCTCAGGTCATGATCTCACAGCTTGTGAGTTTGAACCCCGCGTCAGGCTCTGTGCTGGCAGCTCAGAGCCTGGTGCCTGCTTCAAATTCTGTGCCTCTCTCTCTCTCTGCCCCAACCCACTTGCATTCTGTATCTGTCTCTCTCAAAAATAAATAAACATTAAAAAAAAATTAAAAAAAAAAAAATAGAACAGCAGCATCCACTTCAGTCAGACCAGAAGCCTATAATGTACCTAGTTGGTTAAACGGGGTGGGGGTGGGAGATAGAATTTATCTAAGAGTAAGAAGATATTCGGCTTGGGAGTTAAGTCCTGATTCTGTTCACATATAACTCTGTGTCTTTGGGCAAGTTACTAACCTCTCCACTTTCATCATCTGTGTAAGGGGAATTAGTGATAGACCACACATAACTCATAGAGTTCCTGTGGGGATGTGATTTTTAAAAATACATATAAGCACTTAGAACAGTGTGTTATGCGTAGTATGCCCAATAAAGTTTAGCTTTCATCTTTACTAATGCTACTACTTGCCCCAGCAATAATGGTTATTAATTATAATATTTTAGCCATGTTTTTTTTTTGTTTTTGTTATTGTTTGGTTTGTTCAGTTTTTGGTTTCTTTGGTAGTAGTTGTTGCTGCTGCTGGTTTTGCTCCTCAAAGGGCCACCAAGATAATGTCACTGATCAGATTTGAACCAATATTTATATTCACAATTTCTTTTTAAGTATTGTAAGATGAATTTTAAGTGGCCAGATCTGTTTGGAAGAATTGGGGGAGATTTTTGTAAAACTACTTTAAGCTTATAAAAAATCTATTTGAAGAAAACCAGTAAATAAATTTATTGTCATTCCTTTGCTTCCTGAGAAGTAAATTAGATTTAGTAAGGAATAACTTGAGATTAAATTATTGATCAAAATTAAAATTCTTTAAAAGAATTAATCACTTGTTACTTCTCATTTTCCCCATACAATTAAATCACAGTTCTAAAAAACCCCTACACAGTGTTTACATAGTTATGACTATATAAATACGTTTGCGGAGAAACGTCATAATATATTTTGGTTACGTGCTCTTTCTTTTTGTCATTTCTGGAACTAATAATTGTCTCAGTTTTTGTTACTGTCATTTATAGTTGTTGTTTTTCTATGTACCTATCTAATTTTTTTTCAAATGTTACATTCCTATGCTCTGTGTAGGAGCCATAGACTCTATGTTCAAACATAGATCATTCATTAATTTTGTACTTTTTTCAACTCCTTCTTTCCTGGCCCTCTCTCCTCCTGTAATCTGTATGACTGCTCTCTAGAGTCTGGAGCAGCTGTCACACTAAGACCTCCCTGCAACATCATCCTGGGAATTTCCTTTTGCTCTGTTCTGTAATGGATCCTCTGTTCCCTGGATCTTGTCTGTCTTATTTCCTCATTTTGATGGGCCCTATCTCCCAGGAGCTTCCAGACATTTGCAGTTGTTTTGTTTTTCATACCTTGTATATCTGACCATGTCTTTATTCTACCTTTATCCATGAGAGATTGAGTATAAAATTCTGGATTGGAAATAACGTTCCCTTAAAATTTTGAAGGCTTTGTTCTGTTTTCTAACTCAGCGGAAGACAAATGACAGTCCAATACCTGATCTTTTAGGTGTTTTATGGAAGATTTTTAGATCTTCACTTTTCCCTTTTCTTTAAAACTTCCATGGTGCTGTGCCTTGTAGATATTTTTTCATTCATTGTGTGGAGTGTCTTTTGGCCCTTTTAATTTGGAAATACTCTTAAGTGCTGTGTAATTTTATTTTTGCTTTTTCACGATACTTTTATCTCATTACTTCTCTCTGTTCTTGTGCATTTTCTCACTCTGGAACTGCTTTTGTTTGTTTATTGGACTTCTTAGACTTATTCAGTGATCTTTTCTGTTTTTTTTTTTTCTCTTTTTGTTTTTTCTTAGAGGTCTCCTCAAGTTTATCTTCTAAACTTATTTTTTCCCCATGTCAAATATTTAATTTCTAAGATAATCTCCTCTTCTTCGTTGTTATTATATTATCACTTTGAATTTTCTTTTGCTTCCTACCTTGTCTATGTTTCCTTTGTTTTGATCTGTGACTTTTCATTTTATGGACTTTCTTCAAAGGTCTAGTGATTATATTTGATATAAGCACTAAAATTGCCTACTGGAAACTCAGTGTGTAAGAGTGAACCTTACTATAAAAGATGTTAGGATCCATTGTTCTGGGGCCTGAATTTGCTTGCTTTTTGTGACTTCTGTGAAGTTTTAGATTTCTTTGGTCTGCTGAATTAGCTATTACTTATATATTTATCTGCTTTCTAGCTTCCAAATTTGGGGACATGTCCTGTTTGCTGCTTTCGCCTTTCCCTTGATCTTTATGAGTTTATCCTTTTCTGTGCCTTTATTGTAATTTTGGAAGAGTTTTGGGAGGGATAGGCATAAACCCATGTGTTCAATCATCCATTTTAATGGAAACTCTTACAACTTGTCATTTCTTGGGTGTTCTGAATTCTTAATGTGAAATACTGAGTTTTTAATATGATATTTAATATATATTAATATATAAAACACTTCATATGTTATAATGATTATAAATTCCTTGAGTACTCATAAATTAGCATGATTCAAAAAAAAAATTATGGTCTATTCAATTCTGGCTTATTCTGGATAGTTTGTAAATCAAAGTGATCCAAGAAGGGAAGGGAAACTTCTAAAAGGTAACATTACACAAAATCAGGGTAATTTAAGGCAAGTTAGTAGTTGATAAGAATAGAAGTAAATGGATATTTGTCTTTTTTTGAACCACATGTCTTTTACACCCGGTTTTCTTTAGATGATAGACTAAAGGTATAGTCTTGGACCCATTAGCTCCCAGCGTTTGACAATAATTGTAGACTAATGAACCATTATGTGATTGCTGCTGTGTTTGTCTTAACATTTATATCTGTGAAGTTGAGGTTGTTGCTTTATAACCTCTTCTAATTTTCACTTATAACTTACCTTAGTTACCTGCGGCCATTTTTTTTTTTTTTTTTTTTAATTTGCTCCAATTTAGGAGATTCATTTTGGCTAATACCTGCTAGTTATAGTTCTGGACTGGTTACCTTTTAGGGTATGCCAGGAGGTTTTGGGTGGATATTTTGATATCCTAGCTGTTTTCATTTTCATTGAAGTTTTCCCCACTCTTTTTTCCTCCTTTGTGATTATTTCAAAGATGAATGGTCTTTTCAGCATGGTGGGAGATCTGTACTGCCAAGTTTTATTTCTGCATTTATTTTATCTTAAAAAAAATTTTTTTTAAGTTTATTTATTTTGAGAGAAAGAGTATCCCACGCAGGCTCCGCACTATCAGAGCAGAGCCCGATGTGAAGCCCGAACTCATGAACCATGAGATCATGACCTGAGCTGAAACCAAGAGCTGGACACTTAACTTACTGAACCACCCAGACGCCCCCTGCATTTATTTTTATCTTGGAAGACTGTATTTTGTGACAGCCTTTATAGTAGCTATCTTTAGCCCTGACCCTGGATTGGTCCTTATCCAGTGACTGGGTTAATATAACACAGAGCCATGTTGGCCCTAGACCATTGGAAAATTTTAGAAAGCTAAATTTTGAAATACTGTAGATTGAATTCTTTTCCTAATTTTAAAAATCTAGAGCTGTGAAATTCACCATACTGAGTTGCTACAGTATAAGAGTCATTTACATTTGATATTCAGTATTAATGCTTGAACTCATTGTGGATCCTGCTTTTTCCATTCTCAGTGAGTGCAATTTCCCAAGAATTTATGAGTTATACCAATATCAACTTATAATTTTTCCAAATTTAATTTTCTTCTACACAGTTCAGCTTACTACAGATGGAGAAAAATTTGTGGCCTAAAATTAAATAGATATTTCCATCAACCCTCAATGTGACTTTTGAAGGGGAAACAGTTTATGATAACCATTTCAAGATATGTTGTTTTTAAAAATTTTAGTTCTGTACACCTGTGTCCTGGGTAACTATTATAAACAACCTCTTTAAACATTTTTTTTATTCAAGAAAAGTATGGGACACGATTGGAAATAGTGCCTTATGAAGTTGATTTTTATACCTATTATAGAAAAAGCTAGTCTGATGAGAATACATCCTGACAAATTGACATGTTTTGATAGGTGTTGAGGTAATTGTACAGATTTTAAAAATTAAACAAATTGCAAACAGAGATTTCTGCAGCAGGTTAATCCCAATATCAAGATTTTTGTGTTAGTTTAAGCATTGCTAAACATGACAAAGATTTTTTTTTTTGGCATTTATGAGCATGTGATATAAATTTGGTGCTGAGATGGGTCAACTGTATAACATAATGAAAAAGAATTTGTTTTTTAGATGTTATTGGAATATATTTCTAAATCTGTATGTGAGTTGATTAAATAACATAACTATATTTGTTCACATTTAGTGTAAATACTGAAATTGCCTATAGAGTGTACACTTTTTAGAGTGTCTGCTAATAGAGTTGTTCTTTCTAATCAGTAGAACTTTAAAAATATAGTATTTTGTGGTCACCAAAGAACATGAATGGTAGAGTATAATCAGAAATATGTGGATTATTTCTGTCATATAAGAATTGAAAAATCCAGTAAAGGATGCCATTTTTAAAATAGGACAGGCCTGTATGCGTTCTTTTTTTTTTTTTAAACAGAATGTACATAATGAAGTTTGCTAAATATATATTTCTTGTTATATCGCAATATCACAAATACATTCTGTTAACATGACTACCTGGCTGAAGTAGTGTTTATCAGGTTTCCTCACGATATTATTCTTTTCCCCTTTCCATATTTCACACTTTGGAACGAAATCACACTATACAGCCCACACTTAAGGAGTAGAGAGTTATGCCCTTCCTTTTTGAGGGCATAATGTTTACATAAATTATATGGAATTCTTCTACACAGGAGATTTGTCTATTCTTCCCATTTATTCAGTAGTTTACATCAGTATTGATTCATGATTATTTAATTTACACTTTGCCTTTGAATATTTATTCATTTTGCTTTATTTATTTTGTTGCTCAAAGTGTTCCAGCTTTGGCTGTTGAGAGCCTCTTCTAGTAGGTACCTTGGTCTCTTTGACATACCCCCATTATTGTGGATTTTTAAGGTGTTTTTGGTTTTGGTTTTTTGTTTGTTTTTGAGAGAGACAGAGAGAGAGAGAGGGAGGGAGGATGGGCAGAGGGAGAGAGAAAGATTCCCAAGCAGGCTCCATGCTCAGCACAAAGCCTGAGGTGGGGCTAGATCCCACAGCCCTGGGATCATGACTTGAGCTGAAATCAAGAGTCAGGATGCTCACCCAACTGAGCTACCCAGGTGCCCCTGTTTTTGTTCTTTAAGTATTTTGTTACTCTCTGATACTATAAGATACTCCAGGTTCATCTTGTATGTTTCCTGCCACAGTCCTAGAATCTTAGGATCCTCATTCCTTCAACTAGAGAATGGTATTCAAACCCAAGACCTGGACTTGGTGTGCTTATTGCCACTGTGGGGTGTTATAGATCCTCTCAGCTGACAAAGCAAATGTATTCACTAACTTGTCTATACACACATACCTATAAACTATACATCTCTGTATGTATGTGTGTATATATCTGTAGCTATATATATCTCCATCTGTATCAATAGTAAGCTAAACATGAATTCATACTGATATCTCTGACTCTAGTCCGTTACTGCATGGATCATTCTCTTTGTCTCTTGTTGCTTATTTATTATTATTACTTTTTTTTAATTTTAACTTTTTTTTGAGAGAGAGAGAAAAAAATGGGGGAGGGGCAGAGAGAGTGGGAGACACAGACTCCAAAGCAGGCTCCATCTAGGTTCTGAGCTTTCAGCACCCAATGTGGGGCTCAAACCCATGAACTGTGAGATCATGACCTGAGCCGAAGTCAGACACTTAACCAACCGAGCCTCCCAGGCACCCTTCCCCTTGCTTGTTTATAACCACCTACTGCCATGGTGAGAAACCTGGCTCACATCATCTACCACTCCTTTGCTAAATGTTTCAATTCCTGTAAACATATATAGTGGTTTCAGAATTGTTAACCCATAGCCTCATGGCAAACAACTTTATCAGTTAGAGCACAGTGCTTATGTAAAATTCTTTTTGTTTTCAGTCCTACAGACTTTACTCACTTCTGTGTTTACTTAGGTTAGTACCTTTTCTACCTACCTCCTTCAGTGAAGTTCTTTTATACATTTGTAATACAGTTAGATTGTGTGTATGTGCCACATTCTGCATTCCATTCTGGGATCTCTTGACCTCTTAAGTGATTTTTTAAAATTTGTGTACGTTAACATTAACTCCTTATGGTATAAATTTCTATGGGTTTTGACAGATGCGTGGTGGTACATATCCACCATTGCAGTGTCATACAGAATAGTTTCACCACCCTAAAAAATCCCCATGCTTCACATATTCAACTCTTCCTCTATCCCCAAACCCTTTGCAGTCACTCATCTGCAGTTAACTATCTATAGTTTTTTGCCTTTTCCATAATGACATATAATTGGAATCATACAGCATATAGCCTTTTCAGATGGGTTTCTTTCACTTAACAAAATGCATTTAAGATTCATCCATGTCTCTTTGTGGCTACCTAGTTCATGTTTTCACTGAATAGTATTCCATTGTGTAGATTTATCAGTTTGTTTATCCATTCACCTCCTCAAGGACATCTGGATTACTTCTAGTTTTTGGCAATTATGGATAAAGCTGCTACATACATTTGCATGCTGGCTTTTATGTGGATGTAAGTTTTCAAAATCAGTTGGGTAAATACCTAGGACCATAATTGCTGAATCTTATGGTACATTTAATTTTCTAGAAGTTGCCAAACTGTCCATTTTGTATTCTCACCAACAATGAATGAGAGTTTACATTGCTATGCATGTTCACCAGCATTTCATAGTAGTTAGTATTTTTGCATTTTAGCCATTCTAATAAGTGTTTAGTGCTGTTTCAGTGCTAGTTTGCAATTCCTAATGATGGAGATGTTGGGCATTTTTTATATGTTTATTTGCCAATTATTATCTTCTTCGATAAAGTGTCTGTTCAGTACTTTCCCCCACTTTTAAAATTGTTTTGTATCATTTGTTCTCTTATTGTTTTTAAAAAAAATTTTTTTAAAGTATTCAGTTTTGAGTGAGCACAAGCAGGAGAGGGGTAGACAGAGGGGGACAGAAGGTCTGAAGTGGGCTCTGTTAGAAGTGAGCCCAGTGTTGGGCTTGAACTAACAAACTGTGAGATCGTGACTTGGGCACAAGTTGTATGTTAAACCGACTGAGCCACCCAGGCTCCCCAAAATAGGCTATTATTTTCTTCTCTTTTTTTTTTTGTTCTCTTATTGTTAATTTTTAAGAGTTCTCTGTGTATTTTGGACACAAGTCTTATTTAAAAATATGTGTTTTGAAAATATTTTTTCCCAGTCTATAGTTTGTCTTTGTATTCTCTTAACAGTGTCTTTCACAGAAGAGAACTTTTTAGTTTTAATATCCCCTATCAGTTTTTTTTCATGGATCTTCCTTTTAGTGTTTTATCTATAAACTCCCCACCAAACTCCAGGTCACATAAACTTTCTACAGAAAGTTTCCTTCCAGAAGTTTTCTAGGTTTGCGTATTATATTAAGGTCTATGATCTTTTTTGAGTTAATTTTTGTGAAAGCCATAAGGTCTGTATAAAGGTCCTTTTTTTGACATGTGGTTGTCCAGTTGTTCTAGTACCTTTTGTTTAAAAGATTATCCTTTCTCCACTGAGTTGCCTTTGTGTCTTTTCACACATCAGTTGACAGTATTTTTGTGGGTTTGTTTCAGGGCTCTTTATTCTGTTGCACTGATATATCCATGGTATATATGTCTATTTGTTATCAAAATTATACTGTCTTGGGGCACCTGGGTAGCTCATTTGTTTACATGTCTGACTCCTGGTTTGGGTTCGGGTCATGATCTCACAATTTGTGAGATCCAGCCCCACTTAGGGCTCTGCAGATAGAGCGTACAGAGCCGAGCCTGCTTGGGATTCTCTCTCTCCCTTTTCCTCTCTCTGCCCCACCCCCACTTGCACTCTCTCTCAAATAAACATTTAAAACATTATACTGTCTTGATTATAGTAGTTCTGTAGAAGTCTTAAAATTGGATACTGTGAACCTTCCAACTTTATTTTTCTTATTTAGTAGTGTGTTGGTTGTTTTAGGTCTTTGCCATACCATATAAACTTTAGAATCATTTTGGCAACATTTACAAATTAGCTTGCTGGAATTTTTATTGGGATTTAATTGACTGTCTACACTAAGTTAGGAAGAAATGACATCTTAACAGTGTTGAGTCTTCAATTCACAAACATGGAATGTCTTTCAGCTTATTTAGAACTTTGATTTCTTTCATCATTGCACACAAGAACACAAGATTCTGTACATATTTTGTTAGACCTAAGTGGGGTTGTTTTTTGGGGGGGGTACTATTAAAAATGTTTGGGTTTTGGGTGCCTGGATGGCTCAGTCTAAAACACCTGACTTTGGGGCTTCTGGGAAGATGGCATAGGAGGACGCTGAGCTCACAGCGTCGTGTGGATCACTTAGATTCCACCCACACCTGCCTAAATAACCCAGAAAATTGCCAGAAGACTAGCAGAACAGATTCTCCGGAGGCAAGCGTAGATGAGAGGCCCACGGAAGAGGGTAGGAAGGGTGGAGAGGTGGTGCACACTACACGGACTGGCAGGAGGGAGCCGGGGCAGAGGGGCGGCCCGCCGGCAAAGCAGAGCCCCCGAGTCTGGCTTGCAAAAGCAGAGGGGCCGGACAGAGTGAGTTCTGACAGCCAGTGGAACTTAACATCTGGAATGTTATAAGTGGACAGCTCTGCTCCGAGAGCGGGAGGGCTAGAGGACAGCGGGAGGGAGAGTTGTTGAGCCCCTGAGGACACGGCTCAGCTTGGCAGGGAACAAAGGCACTCGCCAGCGCCATCTCCCTCGCCCATCCCCCAGCCAAAATCCCAAAGGGAACCAGTTCCCGACAGGGAACTTGCTTGCACCGCGCAAACACCCAACACTGTGCTTCTGCGGATCCATCCCTCGGTGGGTCTGACTCCCTCCCGGTGCTGCAGGGCCCCTCCCGAAGTGGATCTCCAAAGGAAAAGCAAGCTGAGTCTCCCTCTCCCGCCCCTGTGCACCTTGCCCATCTACCCCGGCTAATACGCCAGATCCCAGCACCACAATCCTGGCAGTGTGCAAGTAGCCCAGATGGGCCACGCCACCCCACAGTGAATCCCACCCCTAGGAGAGGGGAAGACAAGGCACACACCAGTCTGACTGTGGCCCCAGCGGTGGGCTGGGGGCAGACATCAGGTCTGACTGTGGCCCCACCCACCAACGCAAGTTATTCAAGACAGCACAGGGGAAGTGCCCTGCAGTTCTGCACCACTCCAGGGACTATCCAAAATGATGAAACGGAAGAATTCCCCTCAAAAGAATCTCCAGGAAATAACAACAGCTAATGAACTGATCAAAAACAATTTAAACAATATAACAGAAAGTGAATTTAGAATAATAGTCATAAAATTAATCGCTGGGCTTGAAAACAGTATAAAGGACAGCAGAGGATCTATTGCTACAGAGATCAAGGGACTAAGGAACAGCCAGGAGGAGCTAAAAAATGCTATTAATGATCTGCAAAATAAAATGGAGACAACCACGGCTCGGATTGAAGAGGCAGAGGAGAGAATAGGTGAACTAGAAGATAAAATTATGGAAAAAGAAGAAGCTGAGAAAAAGAGAGATAAAAAATCCAGGAGTATGAGGGGAAAATTAGAGAACTAAGTGATGCACTAAAGAGAAATAATCTACGCATAATTGGTATTCCAGAGGAGGAAGAGAGAGGGAAAGGTGCTGAAGGTGTACTTGAAGAAATAATAGCTGAGAACTTCCTGGATCTGGGGAAGGAAAAAGGCATTGAAATCCAAGAGGCACAGAGAACTCCCTTCAGATGTAACTTGAATTGATCTTCTGCACGACATATCATAGTGAAACTGGCAAAATACAAGGATAAAGAGAAAATTCTGGAAGCAGCTAGGGATAAACGTGCTCTAACATATAAAGGGAGACCTATAAGACCCGTGACCAATCTCTCTTCTGAAAGTTGGCAGGCCAGAAAGGAATGGCAGGAAATCTTCAATGTGATGAACAGAAAAAAATATGCAGCCGAGAATCCTTTATCCAGCAAGTCTGTCTTTTAGAATAGAAGGAGAGATAAAGGTCTTCCCAAACAAACAAAACCTCAAGGAATTCGTCACCACTAAACCAGCCCTACAAGAGATCCTAAGGGGGATCCTGTGAGACAGAGTACCAGAAACATCGCCACAAGCATGAAACCTACGGACATCACAATGATTCTAAACCCATATCTTTCTATAATAACACTGAATGTAAATGGACTAAATGCGCCAACTAAAAGACATAGGGTATCAGAATGGATAAAAAAAACAAGACCCATCTATTTGCTGTCTACAAGAGACTCATTTTAGACCTGAGGACACCTTTAGATTGAGAGTGAGGGGATGGAGAACTATTTATCATGCTACTGGAAGCCAAAAGAAAGCTGGAGTAGCCATACTTACATCAGAGAAACTAGACTTTATTTATTTATTTTTTTTTCAACTTTTTTATTTATTTTTGGGACAGAGAGAGACAGAGCATGAACGGGGGAGGGGCAGAGAGAGAGGGAGACACAGAATCGGAAACAGGCTCCAGGCTCTGAGCCATCAGCCCAGAGCCTGACGTGGGGCTCGAACTCACAGACCGCGAGATCGTGACCTGGCTGAAGTCGGACGCTTAACCGACTGCGCCACCCAGGCGCCCCTAGACAAACTAGACTTTAAATTAAAGGCTGTAACAAGAGATGAAGAAGGACATTATATAATAGTTACAGGGTCTATCCATCAGGAAGAGCTAACAATTATAAATGTCTATGCACCGAATACGGGAGCCCCCAAATATATAAAACAATTACTGACAAACATAAGCAACCTTATTGATAAGAATGTGGTAATTGCAGGGGACTTTAACACTCCACTTGCAGAAATGGATAGATCATCTAGACACACGGTCAATAAAGAAACAAGGGCTCTGAATGATACATTGGATCAGATGGACTTGACAGATATATTTAGAACTCTGCATCCCTAAGCAACAGAATATACTTTCTTCTCGAGTGCACGTGGAATGTCCTCCAAGATAGATCATATGCTGGGTCACAAAACAGCCCTTCATAAGTGTACAAGAATTGAAATCATACCATGCATACTTTCAGACCACAATGCTATGCAGCTTGAAATCAACCACAGGAAAAAGTCTGGAAAACCTCCGAAAGCATGGAGGTTAAAGAACACCCTACTAAAGAATGAATGGGTCAACCAGGCAATTAGAGAAGAAATTAAAAAATATATGGAAACAAACGAAAATGAAAATACAACAATCCAAACGCTTTGGGATGCAGCGAAGGCAGTCCTGAGAGGAAAATACATTGCAATCCAGGCCTATCTCAAGAAACAAGAAAAATCCCAAATACAAAATGTAACAGCACACCTAAAGGAAATAGAAGCAGAACAGCAAAGACAGCCTAAACCCAGCAGAAGAAGGAAATAATAAAGATCAGAGCAGAAATAAACAATATAGAATCTAAAAAAACTGTAGAGCAGATCAACGAAACCAAGAGTTGGTTTTTTGAAAAAATAAACAAAATTGATAAACCTCTAGCCAGGCTTCTCAAAAAGAAAAGGGAGAGGACCCAAATAGATAAAATCATGAATGAAAATGGAATTATTACAACCATCCCTCAGAGATACAAGCAATTATCAGGGAATACTATGAAAAATTATATGCCAACAAACTGGACAACCTGGAAGAAATGGACAAATTCCTAAACACCCACACGCTTCCAAAAATCAGGAGGAAATAGAAAGCTTGAACAGACCCATAACCAGGGAAGAAATTGAATCAGTCATCAAAAATCTCCCAACAAATAAGAGTCCAGGACCAGATGGCTTCCCAGGGGAATTCTACCAGACTTTTAAAGCAGAGATAATACCTATCCTTCTCAAGCTATTCCAAGAAATAGAAAGGGAAGGAAAACTTCCAGACTCATTCTATGAAGCCAGTATTACTTTGATTCCTAAACCAGACAGAGACCCAGCAAAAAAAAAGAGAACTACAGGCCAATATCCCTGATGAATATGGATGCAAAAATTCTCAATAAGATACTAGCAAATCGAATTCAACAGCATATAAAAAGAATTATTCACCATGATCAAGTGGGATTCATTCCTGGGATGCAGGGCTGGTTCAACATTTGCAAATCAATCAACGTGATACATCACATCAATAAAAGAAAAGATAAGAACCATATGATCCTGTCAATCGATGCAGAAAAGGCATTTGACAAAATTCAGCAACCTTTCTTAATAAAAACCCTCGAGAAAGTCGGGATAGAAGGAACATACTTAAACATCATAAAAGCCATTTATGAAAAGCCCACAGCTAACATCATCCTCAATGGGGAAAAACTGAGAGCTTTTTTCCTGACATCAGGAACACGACAGGGATGCCCATTCTCACCGCTGTTGTTTAACATAGTGTTGGAAGTGCTAGCATCAGCAATCAGACAACAAAAGGAAATCAAAGGCATCAAAATTGGCAAAGATGAAGTCAAGCTTTCACTTTTTGCAGATGGCATCATATTACACATGGAAAATCTGATAGATTCCACCAAAAGTCTGCTAGAACTGATACATGAATTCAGCAAAGTTGCAGGATACAAAATCAATGTACAGAAATCAGTTGCATTCTTATACACTAATAATGAAGCAACAGAAAGACAAATAAAGAAACTGATCCCATTCACAATTGCACCAAGAAGCATAAAATACCGAGGAATAAACCTAACCAAAGATGTAAAAGATCTGTATGCTGAAAACTATAGAAAGCTTGTGAAGGAAATTGAAGAAGATATAAAGAAATGGAAAAACATTCCATGCTCATGGTTTGGAAGAATAAATATTGTCAAAATGTCAATACTATCCAAAGCTACCTACACATTCAATGCAATCCCAATCAAAATTGCACCAGCATTCTTCTCAAAACTAGAACAAGCAATCCTAAAATTCATATGGAACCACAAAAGGCCCCAAATAGCCAAAGTAATTTTGAAGAAGAAGACCAAAGCAGGAGGCATCACAATCCCAGACTTTAGCCTCTACTACAAAGCTGTCATCATCAAGACAGCATGGTATTGGCACAAAAACAGACACATAGACCAATGGATTAGAATAGAAACCCCAGAACTAGACCCACAAACATATGGCCAACTAATCTTTGACAAAGCAGGAAAGAACATCCAGTCTCTTTAAAAGACAGTCTCTTTAACAAATGGTGCTGGGAGAACTGGACAGCAACATGCAGAAGATTGAAACTAGACCACTTTCTCACACCATTCACAAAAATAAACTCAAAATGGATAAAGGACCTGAATGTGAGACAGGAAACCATCAAAACCCTAGAGGAGAAAGCAGGAAAGACCTCTCTGACCTCAGCCGTAACAATTTCTTACTTGACACATCCCCAAAGGCAAGGGAATTAAAAGCAAAAATGAACTACTGGGACCTTATGAAGATAAAAAGCTTCTGCACTACAAAGGAAACAACCAACAAAATTAAAAGGCAACCAATGGAATGGGAAAGATATTTGCAAATGGCATATCGGACAAAGGGCTAGTATCCAAAATCTATAAAGAGCTCACCAAACTCCACACCCGAAAAACAAATAACCCAGTGAAGAAATGGGCAGAAGACATGAATAGATACTTCTCTAAAGAAGACATCCAGATGGCCAACAGGCACATGAAAAGATGCTCAACGTCGCTCCTCATCAGGGAAATACAAATCAAAACCACACTCAGTTATCACCTCACGCCAGTCAGAGTGGCTAAAATGAACAAATCAGGAGTCCATAGATGCTGGAGAGGATGTGGAGAAACGGGAACCCTCTTGCTCTGTTGGTGGGAATGCAAACTGGTACAGCCACTCTGGAAAGCAGTGTGGAGGTTCCTCAAAAGATTAAAAATAGACCTACCCTATGACCCAGCAATAGCACTGCTAGGAATTTACCCAAGGGATACAGGAGTACTGATGCATAGGGGCACTTGTATCCCAATGTTTATAGCAGCACTCTCAACAATAGCCAAATTATGGAAAGAGCCTAAATGTCCCATCAACTGATGAATGGATAAAGAAATTGTCGTTTATATACACAATGGAGTACTACGTGGCAATGAGGAAGAATGAAATATGGCCCTTTGTAGCAACATGGATGGAACTGGAGAGTGTTATGCTAAGTGAAATAAGCCATACAGAGAAAGACAGATACCATATGTTTTCACTCTTATGTGGATCCTGAGAAACTTAACAGAAACCCATGGGAGAGGGGAAGGAAAAAAAAAAAGAGGTTAGAGTGGGAGAGGACCAAAGCATAAGTGACTCTTAAACACTGAGAACAAACTGAGGGTTGATGGGGGGTGGGAGGGAGGGGAGGGTGGGTGATGGGTATTGAGGAGGGCACCTTTTGGGAAGAGCACTGGGTGTTGTATGGAAACCAATTTGACAATAAATTTCATGTATTGAAAAAACAAACAAACAAACAAATAAATAAATAAAACACCTGACTTTGGCTCAGGTCATTATCTCATGGTTCGTGAGTTCAAGTCCCACGCTGGATGAGCATGAGCCCCACCTAGGGTGAGCTTGAGCCCTGCTTGGGGGGAGCCTCAGTTTCTCTCTCTCTCTCTCTCTCTCTCTCTCTCTCTCTCTCTCTCTCTCTCTCTCTCTCAAAAAATAAATAAATAAAATTTAGGTTTTTTTTATCCCTGGAATAAATCCTGCTTGCTTGTAGCATATGATCCTTGTCATGAATTGCTAAATTTGGTGTGCTAATGATTTGTTGAGGATTTTTGCATCTTTGTTCATCAGGGATACTGCCCTATAATTTTCTTTTGTTTATTAGTTTTTGGTATCAAGGTAATATTTTTTTGGAAGAGTTTGAGAAGAATTGTTTTCAGTTCTTCTTTGAATATTTTGTAGAAGTTACCAGTGAAGCCTCTGGTCCTGACATTTTGTTTGTTGGTTTTTGATTATTATTGAATCAGCCTCCTTGCTAGTAATTGATCTATTTAGATTTTCTTTTTTTCTTTCATCATGTATGTTTCTAAGGATTTATCCTTTTTTTCTAGGTTTTTCAATTTGTTGGTGTATAATTGTTCATAGTAGTTTCTTATAATCTATGTCTGTGTCATCAACTGTAACATCTCCTTTTTCATTTTTAATCTTATTTGAGTCCTCTCACTTTTTCTGGGGGGTCTAGCTAAAGGCTTGTCAATTTTGTTTATCTTTTTAGAGAACCAGCTCTTAATCTCATTGATCTTTTCTATTATCTTTTTAGTCTCTATTTTATATATATCTGCTCTAATCTTTACTATTTCCTTCTGCTAACTTTGGGCTTCATTTGTTATTTTTCTAGTTTCTTGAGGTATAAAGTTAAGTTGTTTATTTGAGCCTTCTCTTCTTTCTTGAAGTAGGTATTTAATGCTACGAACTTCCCTCTCAGAATTGCTTTTGCTGCATCCCATAAATTTTGGTATGTTACTTTTCCATTTTTGTTTATCTCAAGGTGTTTTTTTATTTCTCCCTTGATTTCTTCTTTGACCCATTGGTTGTTCAGTAGTATGTTGTTTAATCTCCACATACTTATAAATTTTCAAGTTTTCTTTTTGTCATTAACTTCTAGTTTCATACATTTGTGGTTCAACATCCACAAATCAGCCGATGTGATACAACACATTAATCAAGTGGAGGGTAAAAATTATATGATCATCTCAATCGCTGCAGAAAAAGAATTTGACAAAATTCAACATCTGTTTATGACAAAAAACTCTCAACAAGGCAGGTATTGAGGGAGTGTACCTCAACATAATAAAAGCCATATATGACAAGCCCACAACTAATGTCATATTTAACTGTGAAAAGCTTTCAGCTTTCTAAGATCAGAAATAAGACAAGGATGTCTATTCTCACCACTTTTATTCAACAGAGTATCCTAGCCAGAGCACTTAGGCAAGAAATAGAATTAAAAGGTGTCCAGATCAGAGAGGAAGAAGTAAAACTGTCACTATTTGTAGATGACATGATACTATATAAAGAAAACCCTGAAGATTCCATCTGAAACCTATTGAGAACTAATAAACTGAATTCTGGAAAGTTGCAGTATACAATATCAGTATATAAAAATATGTTGCATTTCTTTACACTAATAATGAACTATCAGAGAAATTAAGGAAACAATCCAATTTATAATTGCATAAGAAAGAGTAAAATATCTATGAATGAATTTACAAAGGAGATGAAAGACCTGTATATTAAAAACCACAAGACATTAATGAAAGAAATTAAAGAAGACACAAATAGGGGCGCCTGGGTGGTGCAGTCGGTTGAGCGTCCGACTTCAGCCAGGTCACGATCTCGTGGTCCGTGAGTTCGAGCCCCGCATCGGGCTCTGAGCTGATGGCTCGGAGCCTGGAGCCTGTTTCCGATTCTGTGTCTCCGTCTCTCTCTGCCCCTCCCCCGTTCATGCTCTGTCTCTCTCTGTCCCAAAAATAAATAAAAAACGTTGAAAAAAAAATTAAAAAAAAAAGACACAAATAAATGGAAAGATATTCCATGTTTATGGATTAGAAGACTTTATATTATAAAATGTCCATAGGACCCAAAGCAATCTGCAGATTCAGTGCAACCCTTATCAAAATTCCAGTGGCGTTTTTCACAGAAAACAAATCAGCCAAAAATTTGTGTGTAACCACAACAGACCCTGAATAGCCAAAGCAATCTTGAGAAAGAACAAAGCCAAAGGCACCACAATCTCTGATTTCAAACTATATTTCAAAGCTATAGTAATCAAAAGCATATCATATTGTCATTAAAAACAGACACATACATCAGTGGAACAGAATAGAGATCCCAGAATTAAGCCCACCCTTATATGGTCAATTAATTTACAACAAATTAGCTGCTAACAACAATGGGGAAAGGACGGTTTCTTCAATAAATAGTGTTGGGAATACTGGACTGCTACACACAAAAGAATGAAACAGTATCCATATCTTACGCCATACACACAAACTAACTTGAAACAGATTAAAAGACCTGAAACCATAAAACTCCTAGAAAAAAATATAGACAACTCTTTGATACTGGTTTTGGCAATGACCTTTAGATCTGATACCAAAAAGCAGAGGCAACAAAAGAAAAGATAAATGAATGGGACTATGTCAAGCTAAAAAGCTTCTGCACAGCAAAGGAAACCATCAACAAAATGAAAAGACAACCTATTGAATGTTAGAAAATAATTTAAAATCATATAACTGATAAGAGGCTAATCACCATAATATATACAGAACTCCTACTACTTAATAGCAAAAGCCTCACAAACAATCCGATTAAAAAATGGGCAGAAGATCTGAATAGATTTTATTTCAAAGAAGACATACAGATGGCCACCAAGTACATGAAAGATGCTCAACATCATTAATCATTAGGGGAATGCAAATCAAAACCACAATGATATATCACCTCACACCTGTTAGAATGCCTATTATCAAGAAGACAAGAAATAGCAAGTGCTGGCAAAGATGTAGAGACAAGGGAACACTGGTGCACTGTTAGTGGGAAATTAAATTGGTGCAACCATTCTGGAAAGCAGCATGGAGATTCCTCAAAGAATTAAAAATATAACTATCATATGATCCAAAAATTGTACTTCTTTGATATTTACCCAAAGAAAACAAAAACAATTCGAAAAGATATGTGCATTCCCCATGTTCGTTGCAGCATTATTTATAATAGCCAAGATATGTAACCAACCTAAGTGTCCATCAGTGGGTAAATGGATAAATAAATTGTGTTATTATGTATATAATGGAATATTCTAAAAAAAAGAGGAATCTTGCCATATGTGATAGCATGGATAGAACTTATGCTAAGTGAAATGTCAGAGAAAGACAAATACCATATGATCTCTCTTAGAAGTGGAATCTAATAAATAAAAACAAGAACAGAAAAATCAAAAACCTCATTCATAGATACAGAGAACAGATTAGTTGCTACAGGAGGCAGGGGGTGAGGGAGTGAGAGAAATGGATGAACCTTTCTTAAAAGTTTTTTGTTTTGTTTAAATAAATTGAAGGGTGCCTGGGTGGCTCAGTTGGTTAAGCCTCCGACCTTGGCTCAGGTCATGATCTCACGGCTTGTGAGTTCAAGTCCCACGTCGGGCTCTGTGCTAACAGCACAGAGCCTGGACCTGCTTTGGATTCTGTGTCTCCCTCCCTCCCTGCCCCACCCTGCTTGCACTCTCTCTGTCTCTCAAAAATGAAAAAAACGTTCAAAAAACTTTTTTAAATAAATAAATAAATTGAGTAAAAAATTTTAAAAAGGAAGAAAGAAGGAAACCAACTACCCTCAACTCCACTGAGTACCGAAGGTCTACCATTGTTCCATCTGAACACAGCAAGATACAAATCACCTTAACAAAAGTATGACACTACAGACTTACAATCAGTTGGCCTAAATTCTGAGTTGCTTCATTGAGAAAACTAAGGAATTTGAGTTGGCATTTGAGATTTAAAAAATACTATTTTGATTCCAAATTCCACCTTTTTATTGCTGGTATATATAGGAAGCAAATGATTTTTTTATATTGTGCTTATATCCTATGACCTTGTTGTACTTGGTTATCAGTTCTAGGAGTTTTTTGTAGATTCTTTGAAATTTTCTGCATAAATAATCCTTTTACTTAGAAATAAATCTTTATAACTTTTGTATATATTTTTTGTCTTACCGCAACTAACTAGACCTCAGTTTTCTTTTAACTCTGTTTCTGCATCCTCACTAGTTTTCTCTGTCTCCCTGTTTCAGATGATATATCTTTTTTCACTCATAAAAATTCATATAGAATAAAACTAAAATGTGGTTTTTTCCTACAAGAAGATTGTAGTGTGGTGGGTGAGACACCAAGTGAACTGATGACTCATCACAATACAATATGAAAGTACTGTGATAGAGCTCTGCACAAAGAAGTCATTGTTATTTTATTGCCCTTTGATTTTCCTTCTACCTCCCTTTATAAATTTTTTTAATGTTTATTTTTTTTGAGAGAGAGCAAGAGAGAATGCACACTCATGTACGTTCACGCAAGCAGGAGAGGGGCAGAGAGAGAGGGACACATGAATCCCAAGTGGGCTCCAGGCTCTGAGCTGTCAGCACAGAGCCCGATATGGGGCCCAAGCTCACGAACACTGAGATCATGACCTGAACTGATGTTGGACACAACTGACTGAGCCACCCAGGCGCCCCTACCTCCTTTAAGGGTATCTTCTCTACTTGCCTTTTCTTTTCTGTCAGTCATAGTATCTCTTCTTTCTAGGGCCTTTCTCCTCAAACTACAAATGTAGTTGTTTTTCACCATTAAAAAAAAAAAATCAGGGAAGAAATCAACAATAACTGATTCACTAACAAACCTCATGATAGAGTAGTCAGAGCCTTTGTTTCTTCGCTCACCCACATTTTCTCTCTACCCCTTAGACTGTGGCAAAATATTCTCCCAGCAGCACTCTCTCCAAGGCGACTTTCTGGATAAGATGAGATGGCTTTAGCACTTGCTTTAATTTGAGGTGTCCCTGGCTCATCCAAGTCATTTTGTGTAGCAGGCAGTTGGATATGCAGGTTTGAAGCCTCAGGGAGAGAGCAAGTAATTAGGAATCAGCAGGCTTTTTGCAATTGGTAGCAAAACCATTAGCAAAAATAGGATTGCTCAAAAAGTGTTTAAAGCAAATTATAAGTTGCTGCTTTTCCTTAGACTCATTTCTTCACCCTCATTTGCCTGATTAACTCCTTATCTTTCAGGAGTCATCTTGGCCATGGTTCCTCTGGAAAGGGGGAACCTTTCATGATGCTCTTTTAAACTTCAGCTGTACAAGTGCTTCTATATGGTTCCTGAATGTATCCTGTGTTTACCTCTATGAGAATATTTATCTCACTTTGTCTATTTTCTACCTCTGTCCACTAAACTGTATGTTTCTCTGGGGCGCCTGGGTGGCTCAGCCCGTTGAGCGTCCGACTTCGGCTCAGGTCTCGATCTCTTGGTCTGTGAGTTCGAGCCCCGCATCAGGCTCTGTGCTGGAGCTTGGAGCCTGCTTTGGATTCTGTGTCTCCCTCTCTCTCTGCCCCTCCCCTACTCATGCTCTGTCTCTCTCTCCGCCAAAAATAAATAAACATTAAAAAAAATTTTTTTAAACTGTATATTTCTCAAGGACAAAGACTATATTTTAGTACACTGCATGGCACAGAATTTATTATATAAATATGTAATTTTTGATTCATCAGCTATATATATTTACTTATCTTTATAATACAACCTTTATAGTAGATTCTACCTTTTACCCCTTATTATTTAGCATAGTGCCGCACAATTATCATCAGTACAGAATGTATTTGCATTTAAGGTGCATACTGGTACTGAAGTATTTTCCTTCAGCAATTCTTAAGCCAAATGTCATAAATATTTGGTTGGGGGTGTAGAGGAAGATTGCCTGTCTTTTGCTTCCCTGATAACTCCTCTCTGCTCCAGAATTTCATTTGTATTACATAAACCACACATTAAAATGAATATTGCTAGTAGTCTTCTTCTGAATTGTATGCTTTGGAGAGTGATTTCTCAAAATCATTTTATATTACATTTCTAACTTTACATAAGTGATGTTTCTTCTGTTAAGTGTGTATTAAAGTTTTTATTTGCTATTAAACACTATCATAATGGAATAGAAAAGGGACAGAAAAGAAAGGATGCAGGAAAGAAAAAATTCTTTTCAAAGACAAATTAGCCCTTGTTCTACAAACATAAGATATACAATTGTAAATCTTTTTTTTATTAAAATTTTTTAACATTTATTTATTTTTGAGCTGTCAGCACAGAGCCTGATGCAGGGCTCAAACTCATAAGCCATGAGATCATGACCTGAGCTAAAGTCGGATGGTTAACTGACTGAGCCACCCAGGCATCCCTACAATCGTAAATCTTTTAATATAAAACAATTTAGAATGCAATGATAAAGTAATATGAATGTTTGATATTTCCTGTTGTATGTTTCTGTCAATTTTGTGGAATCAGCAACTATTCATTGAGCTCCTGCTATTGTATGGAAGTCATTGGGAAGATTACTGAGTGTAGGCAACCTGTCCTTTAAGAAACAAAAATTGCTTATTTAAAAATATAACTTGGCTATACTTATATTTTAAAATATATCAGCTTAAGACAGGGAGCCACTAGCTTCTTTCTGAAAGGTATTGATAGTATGTTAGTAAACAGAATAACCTGTTTTATGAACCTGTATTATCTGTAAATCTCCAATTAATGGAATTTGTTCTAGTGTTTTGTCTTTGGTGCCCTCTTGTGGATTTTTTATAAACTGCTTGTAACAACAATTTTTAAAGGTGTTATTTTTATTTTAAAATAGTTGATTTTTTAATTTTTATATTTTGTTAGTCTTTTGACATCATTTTGGCTCTAAGAGAAAAAAGAAAAACCATGGTTAAGGTTGCTTTTACTTTTTAATTTACTGTATTGTATATCAGTATTATGCACAGGGGATGTAAGATAATCTTTTGTTTGGAAACTTTTAATATAATGCCAAGAACTTGTGCAGTCTTGCATCATGGAGCCTCTGAAGTCCTGCCCACACGCCTTCTCACCATTTAGGCTTGTACTGATGAACAAGTCTTTTATGACTTTTGGAGATCTTGAATGCTTTGATGTAACTCTAAAACATGCCTGTGAACATGCAAAAAGTTAGGATCCATGAAGGCAGAAGTTTCTGTTGTTAAAGACAGGTATGTCAAAGACAGCAGCTGAATAAGCTCGTATGCTGGCCTTGCAGTGAAACAGAAGGACCACCTACTTATAGCAATGAGAAGACAGTTCATTCGTTGGACAGATTCTCAGATACTGTAGATCTTAATAGCTTTTGTTGGTAAATACCAATTTATTACCTTTTTCGGCCTGTCAGACATTGAAGCGGTGCTTAAGGGCAGCTGTTTGAAAGAGAGTATTTTTGATGTTTTTTCAGTAGTTCTTAGCTCAGTTGGGTTGAATGTGGAGCTAATGAGACCAGAGTTAACCAGCTGCTTCTGCTGTGAGCCATCTCACTGGTAACAAAGAAACAAGGTTTGTTGGTAAAGGGGCAATGGGGTAAGTGCTCTTCTTTACTGTATTTGGAAGTGGAATTTGAAGATAATGTTCCCGTGTCACTTCAGTACGTTCACCTTGCTGTAGCAGAGAGGTGTTTTTAGTTAAGTGGTACAAAGCCCTCTTTTTGGATGTGAGACATAAAAGCAAATGTACAGTAGTACCCTTTCATTTTTGCTTTTACTAATTCAAGTAATAAGTCAAATTTATCATTGACACAGGTTAGCAGTGTAACCAACAACCTCGGATTTTGTTATGCACAGGGAGAAAAGTGAAAGATTCCTGCCATAGTCCATTCCCTTGAAGTCGCACCTTACATGCCTTGTTGATTTCCTATTTGACCCTTTCACCACAAATTGATTATTAGATTTCAATGCCTTCATCATGTGAGAAAGTGGCAAATTCCATTAAGTCATTTTTTGGTTATAAATAATTGGCATTATTTATTTTATCTTCTCCATCTTTTCAAATTAGAACCTTTCACACTTTTCTCGAGTCAGTTTCATCTCTTTAGGTTCAGAGTATTGGAGTTATTTTGATAATTTGACCAGAAAGTTTACATAATGTATTGATTCTTTCAGGATTTCTTTCAGATTCGACTTGTGATTCCTGTTTCTGTAAACCTTTTAGTATAGGCTGTGATTACCTCAAATCTGGATTTCAGTAATAACCTTCTGACTCCAGGTTCTCTTTCTCCAGTCTTGTCCTCCATTCATTCTTGAGTCTCCAAGGTTCCGGTCAGTCCTCTGCCGACCAACCTATTCCATTTCTCAGTGTTGAGAGCACTCTGTAAACTGTAGGTCATTTGTTAATGCAGTCAGAATGACTTAATGCCTTCCCTTCTAGACAGAATTATTTCTACTTTTGTGCTTGTTTTTTCCAGTCTAAAATGCCACTGTATACTCTTTACTAATTTTTATCCTAGAAATTTTTGTCTTAGAAAGATGCAGCTTTCTAAGTTGACTAACTTAATTTTAAGGGAGAAGGGAGTCTTACTTCTGGTGTATGTTGTTTCTACCCATTCTTGATAGCTTGTTCATTCATTACTTATCTTTTGGATTGTGAGCTCAACTCTAGCTGGGTTTTATTTCTGAGAATGATTATTTCTGGGTTGATGGTTGAGTTTGAGTCCCTGTCCAGGGTGGATATTTTTGTTTGTTTCCATCAGGCACCCCAGGTACTTCCATAGTGGGACTGCATTAGGTTAATTTCTCAGCATGAAGTTCCCCACACCTTGTGGGTAACATTAGAAAGCCAAAACCCATAACTATACCTTCTAAAAGGAAGCCCCACCACCACCCACTTCCCATCTTTGCATAAAGCCGAAGTGAGACAAACAAGTTTGCATGTCTTCTCTGCCTTTGAGTACATTTTTTCTTGTTCACCCTTTCACTGAGGATGTAGACTTTCAAGATCCCCACCTTTTATACAGGGGTTTCAGTTCTACTGTGGAGAGAACCCAAAGACTTGTCGCGTGTTCCCTTTATCCACTAAAATGGATACCCTATTACCACCCCACCCCCATCATCTTATGCCCCTAAGGCAGCCCCTGAGGTCAGATTTAGGTTATTCTCACTGTTTCCCAGCTCTGTTTGGGGCCCTTGGGGATTTCCTTTAGTGTCTCAAGAGTTCAGTTATGCATTTATAGTATGTTTGTTACATTTATTATTTGCTGTTTTAGTGTCATCCCTGATTAGCACCTCTAAGAGGTTTGAAAGATATCCAGACCACTATAATATTGCAACTGTTTATATAATTGGTTCATTTATATATTTTACACGTTCACTTTTTTCCTAAAAAATCGTTTTGGAAAAAAAATAAAAGTAAATTTTGTATGCTGTAGCAGAATGTATCCCCAGTGGAATTCTCCAGTTGAATCAAAACCATTAAGATCACTGCTGTATGCTGATAATGTGCTGTTATGTAATTGTACTAGCAGTAAAGATGTATTTAATATTTCAAGAAGGGAAATAAAACAGAGTATTTCCAATTGGAAAAACACGTATTTAAGGAATAGTCTATCTCATCAATGTTACAAATGGCAAATGCTTTCTAATGTGTTTATGTGAATATCTTTAATATCAAAGAGTAGCTGAATATTTAGAAAATCCTTTAAAGTAGTAGATCTTGCATATGTCGGGATACCTAACGCAAAATCTGATTATTTCTCAGACTGTTACAGCATAAATCTATCTTAGCAATGGAGTAGGATTTCCTAATAATGTTTTCAAATATTTGTATTCCATGTGGATTTTATGATTCATAACCTGGATTATCATCAGTACTCTGTTTTGCATTCCTGGCACATGATGACCACTGATTGAAATGCTATTGTATTCCTTACTGGAATTGGCTGCTTTCTACAGTGGAGAAGCATCTGTTCCACAGACCTTTTTCTATAAAGTATCAACATGTTTTTCTTCTGCTTTTCTTTTGTGAGGAATAACAAAATATATATAAATGAAGTGTGACTTTGGAAAAACATTTTAACTGTTTTATTGTAAAAATGTTAAAAGCACCAAATGGAATTCTAATAATAATCTAAAATACCAGGAATAATTTCAGAGTTAATGATTTTTTAAAAGTAAAAAGTATTGCTGAAAAGTTTTTACCACCATCACCACGTTATTAGTGTCCGAGTCTTCAAATTTCACAGAAACTGGTTCTCATTCCATCTGTACCTTATTAATTACTGTTTGGGTGCCACCCTCCCATTAGTGAATTGGGTCCTCATTCTTTTTTTTTTTTTTTTGCATTGCTCTTTTATTTACTGTCAATTTGTAAATTAGATTAGCATCCTTTAGCAAAGTGACTATGTCAGTGAAGATAATATGCTATAAGAGCAATCGCTTCCAAACTTGATTTATTGTTTTTATAATTGTATAGATTGTCTGGGCCAGTTGTGTGAATCCAGAAGTGCTTCGGATTCTGTCTCATTATTGTAGATTCAAATCTCATATGGATATAGGAAGACTAAGAGTATTGTTGCCCGTCACCCAAATGTTATGTTAATTGTCACAGCACTGAATCTTACAAGGATGAGAGACAAATGACTCACACATATAAAAATAGATGCAGTGTTTTGGGAATTAAACTGGTTGCAAACATGATAAAATAAGGTACTAAACTAGCAGTTGATATTTTAAAAGAACTGATAGAAAATCAGTTGTTTCCTTTCTTCCTCAGTGGGGTCTACTAGAAAGAGTAATTCCAGGTTTTTTTATTAGCTTTCGGACCAAGTACAAATCAGTTTATTTATGTGTATGTCAGTTTCTTTATCTTTTAGCAAAAATGAGACATGCTCCCGCTAACCACTATTAAATTCAGCTAGACCTGAGAAATGCTGTAAATAATTGTAAAGCTTTATAAAATTGAAAGTTAGATCTTGGGCTTCAGAATCAGAATGACCTAGTTAGAATCCTTATTCCTCTACTTATTTGTTGTATGACCTTAGACAAATTATTAAACTCACTTGAATTTCAGGTTCATTGTTTGCAAAGTGGGGTTAATAATATCTCACAGGATGAATAAGAGGATTAAATGGGAATAGCCTACAAAAAGTTTTTAGCGTAAGTTCTTCTACTCATTGGTAACTATTTTTATGACTATTAAAAAAATGATCAACTAATAATTCTAGTTAATAGCATTATTTTCCCTCTCAGTTTCTTCAGTTGCCATTCTATATTTTATTTAAAAATATTTTTTAACACTTACTCATTTTTAAGAGACAGAGAGAGACAGAGCATGAGCAGGGAAGGGGCAGAGAGAGGGAGACAGAATCCGAAGCAGGCTCCAGGCTTGGAGCTGTCAGCACAGAGCCTGACACGGGGCTCGAACTCACGAACTGCAAGATCATGACCTGAGCCAAAGTCGGATGCTCAACTGACTGAGCCACCCAGGCGCCCCAGCCATTCTGTACTTTAAAATAATAAGTTAAATAAAATTCTCCCGTAGAACCTTGTATAACATTGTCCTCAGTTCTGTGCTTTGGCACTACCTCATAATAAGGGCTTTAACATTAGTTTAATAGATTATATAGTAAGAACAGGCTTTGTGCTGGATGCCAGGAATAGAACTGTTAACAAGATTTGGTTACTGTACTTACAGGTTTTAGAATCTAATGGGAGATTTGGACAAGTCAAGTATATAGATAATTACAGTATTGCGTAATAAGCATATGAGTGGCATAAGCATTAGGTGCTCTGACAGTACAGAATATGGCACTTAATTCAGTCTTGGGGTGTCTGAGCTGAGAAGGGATGTCTGAGTGTGGCTTTGCTATAAAAAGAAGCTGTAATATAAAGCAGTCACCCAAATTTGTGTGTATTTGTTATATACATAGTATGTATCGTTTTGACCTAATTTAAGGGCAGCCTCCTCTGCGAGGCTTTCTTCATTTGTTAGAGGCAGAGGTAGAGGTCACTTTTCTCATGGTACTTAACAAATCGCCTGGTAATTTATCCCTCACACGTCAGTCAGTTTCTCTTAGACATCAGACTCCTTAAAAAACCAAAATGGAGCAGAATTTTTCTTATTTATCTTTGTATCTCCAATGCCTGGTCTACTCCTTGACATATTACAAATTTACAATAAATCCTTGCTGAATGAATTAACAAGTGAAAATATAAATTGATCCATTTATTAAATAAGTTCTTATTAAGTACCTATTGTGTGATAGGTGTTCTAAGCATTGGAGATTCATCGATGAAAAAGAAGCCTCTGCCTTCATCAAACCTACATTCTAGTGGTAGAGAAGCCAAGTAGAGGCTATGAAGAATACAGAAGGATAAAAGATTGATGGAGACGTTGCTTTCAGCTTGGTGGTCAGAAAAAGCCTCACTAAGGTGGTGACATCTAAGTAGAGACTTGAGTTAAGTAAAGAATAAAGCTGTCTTGTGGAGGAGCATTCCAGGTTGAAAGATCAGCCAATTTAAAGGCTCGAGGAGGAACATGCTTAGAATGCTCAAGAAACAGCCAAGGATGGAACTTGGTGAGTGAGAAGGAATGTGATAGGAGATAGGATTGGCAGATGTTACTGAACCAGATCACATTTGGCTGATAAAGATTCTGGATTTTATTCTAAGTGTGATAGGAGGCCAAGAGCAGGGTTTTGAGCAGGAGAGTAACATGAAATGATTGATTTATCTTTTGAAAGGATCAATCTGCCTTTGAGAGACTAAAGTGGGCAAGAGTGGGAACAGAGAAAACTATGCAGAGGCCATTTTTTAATGGTTTTTAACAGCTTATAATTTTTAACAGTTTATATATATAGTTTACATGTATAGTTTATAATTTTTAAATCATACAGTATAATTGTACTGTTTTTAATAGTACAAATAAGAGAAGATGGTTTCACGAGAATGTACCAAATAATTTGTGTGGGCTCTTTGGGAATAGGCGCTGGTGACATAAGCTGTTAAATTTGTAAGCCTGTACCTCTAACTTAAGCATTCAAGTGGATCAAAATTTAAATGTAAGTAAGATACATGCATTTAGTGGAGTAATAGACTAAGAAATATAAGAACTAGTTTCTTACTCCCACTTTGCTTTTAAATAGATATGTGTCCTTAGGGATGTCTCTTGCTTTCTATGAATCTCATTTTTTTCATAAGTAAAATGAGGGGTTGAATTGTTAAAGGCTCATGATTTTATATTTCTGTGTAAAGTAAATATGTAATGAATGCTTACTGTATATGGAATACCAAATGAAACACTGGAGTAGATTCGGAGGTACTGTAAGGTATTCTTATCTATAAGATACTTACATTTCTAAAAGATTTTACAAAGCATTATTCACAATATGAGATCATAAATTTAAATGCAAAAGTGTGTGATGCAGCTTATAAATTCTATAGAAGTTTAGAAAAGAGGATAATTAATAAGGACTAAATTAGCGATGAAGGTAGTAGATACTTGATCTGGGACTATAGGATTTAGTTAGAATGGACAGGAGAGGAAAGAGCATTCTGAGTGGAGAAGAAGACGTGAACAAAGAAAGAACAGGTTTTTTTTTTTTTTTTAATGTTTTTTTTTTCCAACGTTTATTTATTTTTGGGACAGAGAGAGACAGAGCATGAACGGGGGAGGGGCAGAGAGAGGGAGACACAGAATCGGAAACAGGCTGCAGGCTCTGAGCCATCAGCCCAGAGCCTGACGCGGGGCTCGAACTCACGGACCGCGAGATCGTGACCTGGCTGAAGCCGGACGCTTAACCGACTGCGCCACCCAGGCGCCCCAGGTCTTAATGAGCATAGCGTGACATGGGTTTATAGCAGCTGGAGACTCAGTTAAGGTTGGCCTGAGTAAAATGGAGGATATTTGGACAATGGGAAAATAGGATTGGCCAGATAAAATAGGATAACATAGAAGACATTAAAATGAGGCAGAAGTGTTTAGCTTTTAAGGCAGGCAAGAACTATGGCCATTAGAGATTTCAGTAGGATATTATGGTACAATCGTTTTTTAAGAAAGATTCGTATGGTATATGGGCTTTGAAGAAAGTGTAAAACTACTTTGTTCTAGTAATATGTAGGCATTTTGCATGTTTTTTCTCATTTAATCATCGTAACTCCAATGAAAGAAACTAAAGTTTAGAGATTTTAAATTGTTTACCTAGAGGTCTTATGTCTCTTAAGTGATTCAAGCCAGGAATCTGTCTGATTCTAGAAGGTCAGGGTGGGAGAGACTCTTTAGTCAGGGAGCTTTTCTTGCATTCACCCAAGTATGAGGCAATCAGGAATTTACTCAGTAACAGTTGATATACAGAACTCTGTTGATATAGAGAATCAAAGACAGAATGAACCTAAGAAGACCTGTTGATTTTTTACTCTTGGGTAGCTAATGCAGATTACTGTGCTTTGTAGTGGTTGTTGTTGGGGATGGAGGCAGACAGGAGAGACTAAAGAGGTGGATGAGATGATATCTGATTTGGGATTGTCGAGTTTTAAACGTCATTAAGCATTTAAGTAATAAGTTCAGGAAGATTTCGGGATTTGGGAGTCTTCAACATGTTAGAGTGTCGAAGCATAAGAATGACGAAGTCATCTAACAGAGAAGCTGAGAATAAACTGAGGGTTGATGGGGGGTGGGAGGGAGGGGAAAGTGGGTGATGGGCACTGAGGAGAGCACCTGTTGGGATGAGCACTGGGTGTTGTATGGAAACCAATTTGACAATAAATTTCATATTAAATAATAAATAAATAAATAAATAAATAAATAAATAAATAAATAAATAAATAAATAAAAGAGAACCTTGTGAAAGAAGCACAAAAGACTTTGAGAGATATGCTGAATTTATCATGCAGGTTCAGGAAGAGGAAGGGCCATCAAACAGCTGAGAACTATACAGATGTTCCTATCCTCTGTATTCACATTTGACCTCTGTCAGAATTAGGTTTTGCTTGTTTCTACCTAAAGTGGAATGTATGTAAATGAATTTCACAGTATGTATCAAGTTTTTCCAAGTAGCATTTTGTCTGGTTTCTCAAACAGAATTTGTTAGTTTATTTTTATGGCCCAATTTCAGTTTATCTTTTGACGAACATTCTAAAGAGCAGTTTTTGGTTCATATTTATATTACTGATTTGATCTTTCTGTGAATTTACATTTAAAAACTAATGGCTACGATAAGACAATGAAAACACAGGCAACAAAAGAAAACAGATAACTTTGACTTTATCAAAATTAAAAACGTGTGCATCAAAGGAACCATCGAGAAAGTAAAAAGGCAACCTACAAAATGGGGAGAAATACTTGGAAATCATGTATCTGCTAAGGGGTTAATATCTAGAATATACAATGATCTCCTGCAACTCAACAACAAAAAACAACCTATATCAAAAGTGGGCAAAGGACTTAAATAGACATTTCTCTAGAGAAGATATATGAATGGTCAGTAAGCACATGAAAAGATGCTCAGCATCATTAGGGAAATGCAAATCAAACTACAATGAGATACCACATATCCACTAGGATGGCTGTTATCAAAAAAACTAGAAAATAACAAGTCTTGGTGAGAATGTGGAGAAAATGGAACTTTGTGCACTGTTGGTGAAAATGTAAAATGGTGTAGCAACTGGGAGCAACAATTTGGTGGTTTCTCAAAAATTAAAAAAGAATTACCATATGATATAGAATTGCACTTCTAGGTTTATACCCAAAATAATTGAGAGCAGGGACTCAAATAGATACTTGTACACCAGTGTTCATTGCAGCATTATTTATAATAACCAAAAGGTGTAAATAGCCTAATGTTCATCAACAAATGAATGGATAAACAAATGTGGTGTGTGTGTATATATATAAATGGAATATCATTCAGTCTTGAAAAGGAATGAAATTCTGACACATGCTACGACATGGATGAACCTTGAAAACATGCCAAGTGAAATAAGCCAGACACAAAAGGCCATATATTGTTTGATTCTATTATATGAGGTACCTAGAATAGACAAATTCATAGTAACAGAGAGGAGAAGAGAGGTTACTAGAGACTGGGAAAAGGGGAGAATGAGGAGTTATTTTTTCATGGGCACAGGGTTTCTGTTTGGGATAATGAAAAAGTTCTGCAAATGAATATTAGTGATGATTGCATAATACTGTGAATGTACTTAATGCCTCAGAAATACGCACTGAAAGTTATTAACATGTTAAATTTTATGTGTATTTATCACAATTTTAACAAGAAAAAAGCTAATGGCCTTTGTACGAAGTTTTGTAAACATGACTGTTAGAATAGTGCCAACATGTTCTGTCTTTAATGTGCTGTCTCATATTTTTTTGGTCACTGTATTCTTTGTTTTGCATGTGTTGGTAATTTACCTATCTTAATCCTTATTTTAAAAATAGATAGGGGCGCCTGGGTGAGTCAGTCGGTTGAGCGTCTGACTTCGGCTCAGGTCTTGATCTCGAGGTCTGTGAGTTCAGCCCCGCATCGGGCTCTGTGCTGACAGCTCAGGGCCTGGAGCCTGCTTCAGATTCTGTGTCTCCCTCTCTCTCTGCCCCTCCCCCGCTCATGCTCTGTCTCTCTGTCAAAAATAAGTAAACATTTGTAAAAATTTTTAAAAAAATAGCTAGCAGCCTTCTATTTCATCCAATAGAAATTCTGTTGCTTGAGCTTTAATTACCTAAAACTTTAGATTATTTTGGATAACTTGGGCTCTTATGATAACATTTGTATGTATGTCTGTATATTAAAATTAGCTATATTAGTATTTTCATTATTGAAAGCGATATTGATATTATATTAAGTATATCAAGTTAATTATATTACTATAATGTATTATAAATTAATATTATTAAATATATCAGATATATTAATATTACATTAAATTAACATTATATTAAATTATTTTGAAATATAGTAATAACATTAAGAGGGAGATGGGCAAAATGGGTGAAAGGGAGTGGGAGCTACAGGTTTTCAGTTATGGAGTAAATAAGTCATGGAGATGAAAGGTGTGGCATAGAGAATATAGCCAACGGTAGGGTGATAGTGCTGTGTGGCGACAGACAGCAGCTACACTTGTGGTGAGCATAGCATAATAGATAGAGATGTTAGATCGCTATGTTGTGCACTTGAAACTAATGTAACATTGTGTATCAACTATACTTCAATTAAAAAAGTATCATATGCTTGTCATATTGTGAAGAATTAAGAAATCTGGCCGTTTTAGAAAAGTCTTCCTTCACTGCAGTATTTTGCTTGCAGGATGAAGATGAGCTGGACTCCCACACCATGGTGAAGACTAGTTCAGAAAGTGTGGGCACGATGAAGGCCACGAGCACGATGAGTGAAGGGGCCCAGACCATGATTGAACATAACAGCACCATGTTAGAATCTGACCTGGGGACCATGGTTATAAACAGTGAAGACGAAGAAGAAGAAGATGGGACTATGAAAAGTATGTGGCTTTTTCCCAATGAATATTAATTTTCTATCTTCTATAGAAGTACACTTCCTATTGAAACTAGGATATATTTTGTCTTTTTATAGCCAGTTGTGGAAAATTTTGTTTCCGGGCATTATTTAGCGGTAAGGAGAGTATGGCATAAGTAAATTTTAAAAAATTTAATATGGCAGAAAGCAGCACATCTTTAACTTAGGGTTATGGAACTTTTTCTGTTAAAAGATACTAACCCATAGCTTAATTTAATTTGTAAAGTATTTTAGAGATAAAAACATAGCGTTCCTGGGGCACCTCAGTGGCTCGGTCGGTTGAGCCTCTGACTTCAGCTCAGGTCATGATCTCGTGGCTCGTGAGTTCAAGCCCCGCATCAGGCTTTGTGCTGACAGCTCAGAGCCTGGAGCCTGTTTTGGATTCTGTGCCTCCGTTTGTCTCTGCCCCTTCCCTGCTCATGCTCTGTTTCTGTCTCTCTCTCTCTCTCAGAAATAAATAAACATTAAAAAAAAAAAAAAAGGATAACGTTCCTAACATTTACCTCCTCAGTAAAAGAGTGAACATAAAATTCTGTTCCAATAAATACAACATAATATTATTTCATGTTTTCTAAATTATCAGTTAAGCCACAGATGACAGAGGATGCAAGGTAAGAGAAGAAACAAGGTCTTGGTTGGGAAAAGAAGAAGCATTGGAAAGAAGGATCAAGAGACGGGCTTACTCATGCCGAAAATTCAGTTCAGTGCATATTTACTGCTGCTTGTCATGTGTGAGGCACAGTGCCAGGCATGCTGCAGGGGCTAAAATGACGATTAAGACATTCTCTCTGATCTCCATTGCTTACAGAGTGATGAAGACAGAGATACTTTTGCAGACTAGCATTTCTTTTTGTACCTTTTAAGATTGCAGTTAACAAGGTAGGACATTGTGATTTCACAGTTGTAGGCAAAAGCAGATTAGTTATCTCTTGATACCTACTGACCCTCCTCTTCCCCCTCCTACCCTGGTCATGTGTGGTCAATGTCAAAATCTAAGCACTAGGCTGTTTTCCACTGCACAGCACTGCTTCTGAATGGCACAAAAGCAGTAATACATGATTTCTTGCATTATGGAGCCTAGAAAGTTATAAATATTCAAGTGATTTGCTACTATTGTAACGTGGAAATAGGCAGCAGTTTTCTCTGTGACATGTCTGTTTTCTTTTTGCGTACCCCTTTCTTTTTGCTACTCCCCCTGTGAGGCTGCTTGGTGAGTCTTACCTCATGGCTTCAAGCCATTTGTTCACTGCTCTTGCTTTCTTCACATTTCCTGGTACGTATAGCACATTATGGTTGTATTCTTTGAAAGGGAGGGTCATGAAGCACAAAATGCAAGCAGATTGCCACATAGTTAATCCTGGGTGGGAATTGGGAAAGGGATATGAATTTTTTTTTAATCTCCCACAACTGGTGAGTCTCCTGAGCCTTTGCCCTGGAAAGCAGCCTAAAAATTGTATTCGTAGCTAGGCTTCTGACTGCAGGAGGCCTTCCGCATCCATACCATGCTTACCCAACTGTGTCGGGTGGTCTTGTAGCCTCCAAAGTGGTAGGGTACAAGTTAAGTGCCTTGCAGATTAAAAAGACCCTATGATAAGACAGTTTACAACATATTACCCCTCAGCATGTAGCATCGCTTTTCCACAGCTGGTAAAATTTCTTTTAGTAAAACTGTATAATCCTTAGCAGACCAGTTAGGTGATCATTGAGTGCTTCGCTGCATCTTCTGGAGAGCTACTGAGCTCCCTACAAAACTACATAAACAACTTTTTCTGTGCAGTCACAGAGTTGAACATCAGTATATAAGCAGTGGTTATTAAAAATGAGTTTTTATAGCATCTAATTCATGTTGGATTATATTTCAAGGAAGGGCTCTGTGATGATGATTTATCAGATGGCATGCATTAAATTATCAGTGCAGATTTCCACATACTTCTTGTAGCGAGTTTTAGCTTTGACAGCCACAGAAACCACTCAGTATATATTTTATGTCCCAAGTATGATTTTGTTAGGCCATAGACATTTTACTGAAAGCTCATTTTTAAGTTGAGCAGATAGCAGCTTATATACTTGCAGTTGTTTATGTGCTTTAGCAAATCTTAAATCCCATGAGCCAACTTTCCATGTAATTTAAGTTTCTGCAATTTAGACATCATTCTAGAATGTGGGACTTACGTGTTCCCAAAAGTCTAATCAAGTGATGTTGGTGTAACCCGCAGGGTTTGTCATCCTGTAGTATAGCAATAAAGAATATAAAGAAGTTATTGAGGCAGAACTTACTTTTCCTGAAACCACATAATTAGTTTTGGGTTGTTGCTTTTTTTTTTTTAAATGATCTAAATCTTCTTTAAAACGTCTTAGATTAATTGGTTTGAGCTCTCAGGTTATGTCATGTCAAAGCCCCATTTGCTAATGTGTCTTCAGCATTTTTGTTCCCCAAACACATTATAGCAATATATTATTTTTAATTTTCTAAGATGTCTAGAATGTTATATTGTGTGCTGAAGATCCTGATTTCCATAATCTTTCCTGTTGGAGTTTCAAATGAGTTGCCATATTCTTGTCAGCTTAAATTATGTTTGCATATTCTTTTATACCTTTATTCATGAAGCTAGAATTTATGGATTTGTTTTCCTTACTTCTGAAAGATGTGGTGGTATGACTATAGGAAGCAAAATTATTAAAAAATCTCTTGAAAGTAAGTAGAGAATAGTGACAAAAAATATTTAAAATTTGATCTGTTTTTAAATGGGCATGGGGCACCTGGGTGGCTCAGTTGGTTAAGTGTTAGACTTTCAGCTCAGGTCATGATCTCATGGTTCATGGGTTCAAGCCCCACGTCAGACTCTGCGTTGACAGTGCAGAGCCTGCTTGGGATTCCCCCTCTCCCTCTCTCTGCCCCTCCTCCTACTGACTCTCTGTCTGTCTCAAAATAAATACATAAACTTTAAAAAAATAATAAAATAGGCATAAGGGCATGTTCCCAGAAGAACTCTCCAAACCCGTTTTCAGTGATGATGGCATTCCTCTCACCCTCCCTCTCCCATCACTCCCACTCACATCTCCCTGGGGCCTCCTCATAACCCATAGGATGTCCAGGCTTCAGCTTGGTAACCAAGGTCTTTCACAATCTGGCACCAGCCAGTATTTATCCCTGGATCTCTCCTTCTTCATATATTGTACTTTATCCAGTCGGACTTATGAATGTTTGACAGTAGGTGCAAAGCAGGTTGGTTGTCATTAAGGGAATAAACATTTGGGACTTTCCAACTGAAGTAGTAGATTAGGACCAGGTCAAGAATCTGTTGTCATCAAATTTATGAGATACTAGAGATTATATCTTTGGGAGTGATTCTGGGAGAGTGATTGTTTCAGGAAAGAGAAAGACTGGGGTCTTTTACCATGTTCAGCTTAGATCTATACAGCTCAGTTTCTGTGGTGGAACTTTCTGGTCTCACAGAGCTGGGGCTGGATTGGTAGCTCTAATTGCCCAGAGAGGAAACTGTCTCTGTAGGTATCTGAGGAAGAGCCACATTTTCCAGTCAGTTTAGAGATTATGTCTTATAGCTTTAGCTACTTGCTTATTCATATCCTTAACTTTTTTGCCCTATTCTCTTTCTCTTCTGCCCCTCCTGACAAAATGTGACTGTGGATCAGTGTCTTTGTCCGTATTCTGGACATCTTCACCATGGCTGCTGAGTGCTGATGGAAGCAATCTCAGATCTATGTAGATGGATCACCAGTTCAGGGCCTTCAGAACTTTCCTGGAGCCTGTGTTTCTCTGCCTCAGCTCTTTCTCCTGCAAAGTGGCTATTTTAGACCTTCACTAAGTCTTTTCCTGCCACCTCTCCTCTCAGTTTCAACGGGTGACCTTGCTTTCTGCTTCATAGAAAAGAAAAATTAAACGTTATCATTTGAGAATATAGAAGGACTATACAGATGTTTTTAAGTATAGACTTTGGAATAAGATAGAAAATTTAGAGTCGTCCTTAACTTCTCTCTCTTTCTCACCCCTCCCTGAATTAACATCATTGTCAGTTTGGCCTTCCAGCAGCTTGGGAAACTGGAGCCCTGCTTCCTGCACGGTGAGGGAGGCCTGGGCTTCCCGGGACTGCACATGTTGAGCCAGTGAGCAGGGAGCCAGTCCTTTTCCTTCCCAGGGCAAACTCTTGCTCCCACCCTCCCCTCCTTCCTCTAAGACCTCGCTCCATTTCTAGTTATTCAGTAAGATAGCCAGAGGGGGTGCTGTGGGGAATAATGACCCCCAAAATGAACAGGGTAGCACAGACATAAATATGAACAATTTGAATGGCAAGATGAGGAGATGGGAAGGGATCGCTCAGCTGATCTGAGGATCTGCAAGTAGAGGTATGATCGATAATGTGTGTTGAGATAACTTTCAAGTGAGAGAACTATGTTCCACTGTTCGTGAAATTTGATGTCTCTTTGAGAAAAATGCAAAATGCATGAAAGCGTCACAAGAGACATCAAAGAGTAAATTTAAATTTTATTGTAATTTTTTATTTTCAGAAAAGAGAAAAAAGGCTGGATTTCTCAAATTGTAGCTGTCATGAGTGGAGGGTCTGGCATAGGCCATCGTTGTGCTCAGGACTTTGCATACATGATCTTACTGACCCCTCACAAGGACCCTGTAGAGTAGCATCATTACTACCATTTGCCCCTGAGGAAACTGAGACTTGGGAATGTGAAGTGACTTGTCCAAGGTCTTACAGCAAGTAAGCAGTGGAACCAATATACAGACCCTGGTTTGGCCCCCAGATCAACATCACTACTCAGGGGCTGGTGAGCTTGACATCCCTTTCGGGCAGGAGTGTAGAATATCTATAAATGCTTTAGGAAAGGAGACTGAGATTAGTACAACTTTGCATAGTTCGCTGGGAACGAATTATACCAAAATAATAGAATTTCCTTTTTTTGACAGCATGGCTAAGCTTATATAGGTCAGAGGAAATTATGGGTTTGGATATTGTGTTTTAGGATGTTGGAAAAGTATTTGACAAGGTTTCTGATGCTATCCTGGTAGCCACTATGTAGTATGAACTCGCTGATGGTTCTGTTATGAGGGTTGAATGGTTACAGCTACATGGGCTTGTATCAGTCAGCATTTATTGGAGGAAACAGAAACTGCTCTGGGCATTTTAAACATAAAGAGATTTAAGTCAGAGATGTGACTATTAACAAAATCGGTGGAAACGTTGGAAAAGAGGGCTGTGTAGACTAGGCCTCCAGGAATGCCTCTACCTCACAGGAGTGGCCCTGGATGGAATATATGGCTGCTGCAGTCAGGAAGGCAGTGAATCCAGAGGCTGCCATTGGCCTCTGGAGTTCAGTGATACAGACTGAGCTCAAGCCCTGTTGCCCTTCAGGGATTAGAATGCTACCAGGGCTACTGCAACCTGTGAGGCTGTTGACTGGACGCTGGCATGCTGCTCTAAGAAACCCTTACCTCTTGAGTACTGTGCTTGTCAGAGGCTCATGGCTTCTGCCTCCCTTCTTTTCCAATCATGAAAAAGTGCACTTATCCAGGATAAGGTGCAGGGAGTTCTAGGAAATGCAGTGTTAAGCTTTCCCACCTGTACAATACGAAGGCTTACCAGAGGCAATGGCAGTGGTTGCTAAATTTTAAGTCAGCCGTAGTGTTCAGTCTTAAACTGTCAAGGAGAAGATTTCTCATTGTATGCTATAGGGCATAGGCCTCAGCACTGGCTGAGCTTAACATTTTTTACGGAAACTTGGATGAAGCTGTACAGTGAAAGTCTGTTGGAATTGCAAATGACGTGAAGTGGAGCAAAATATAAATAACATTCTAAGACGCGATTAGGATCTTAAGAGATCTCCACACACTGGAGCAGTGGGCTTGATTTACAAGATAAACCCTGCTCCTGGGTCCATGTAGCTAACCTCAGAAGTGTATATCATAGTAGGAGCCCCTCAGAGATACCGGTTCTGCAGGCCAGAGTAGGGCCTGGGCATCTCAATTTAAAAAATAAATCAAAAAATCAAAACAGTAAAACTGTACAGGTACTTCTGAGGTACAGCTAGGACTAATAACCACATTTTAGAGCAAGGAAATAAGCAGCTTCATTCTGCTCTCAATGCCTAGAACTTATCTGGAGTATATAGGAGGGGTGGAGACACAGTGGAGCATATTCAGTAGAGAGTGAGTGACCCAGATGGTAAAGTTAGTGGAGGCCATGTTGTATTAAGAATGGGTGGAGAAATTACCCATTTTCGTGTCTATCTTTTATATTATTTATATTAACCTTCATAACCTGTTTGTCAATGATGAAATGTTGGGTTAAGTTATTATAATTGAGTATGTATTTTATAAATGTTTTCTTTTCATATATTTATAATACATAGTGATTTTAAAAATATTTCACAGTTTTATTGTTTCATTTTGGACAGCACATTTATGTAATTTCACTTAATTGCTAAGAGAAAGCCAGTTAGGTTCTGCTTTAGATTTTTAGGAGTGTATCCTAGAAATAGATCCTAGATTGATTTTAAAAGGGTTTAGGAGAGATACCAAGAAGGGGACACTGACCCCTGTGTATTCCTGCTCCCTCACTCATCTGATGTCCTTGAACAAAATTGTAAATGAGAGACCATTTGCTCGGAGCAACAGCCTTCCTGGCCCCTTCTTTGCTAAATAACATCTTCTCTCGCAGCTCTGGTTCAGTTCCATTCCTTCTCACTTTCTCCCAAAACCTGTTTTAGGAAAACATCAGACATGTAGGTATAAAATGATTAATAATGTTTTATGTTCATGAGTCTTTTCCTCCAAAATTCCAGAGCTTTGAACCAAAGGAGTAAATCACTAAGGATGGAATTTGAGATGCCAAGAAACAATTAACCAGGGTAGGGGAGATCAGAGATCTTACCATTCTTTCGTGAAAAACTTTTGTATGCATCTTTAATTGGTAAGATTGATCTTGCCCGTGACATAGCAATAAAAGTGACAACAGTAAACTACCGCTCCCGCCTGCAGCTGGGTGCACATACCCGTAATGGTATGGGCAGTTAGCAGCCCTTGATTTCTCTTCACAGAAATACAAAATGTCCAGCAAATGTGTGGCTACAGTGGTTTTCAGTTACCTGGCGGTACTGAATATGGTCTGCTCTTCTGTGTGCTCTTGGTCCGTGGAATGTTCAATGATGTGTGACCCAGCTTGGGTCTGTTAGTGTAGATATTTTGGTCATAGGATACCTCTTTTACTAGCAAAAGCACAGACAAGCCTGTGAAATAGGAGTCTTCCTTGCACAAATGAAAATCTGTCTTTCTTGTAAAGGCCTCTGAAGGAAGATTTCCATAGACACACAGTGGCCATTACAATGCTCATTACTCAGACAGGAAATCATCCCTTTTATTTAACTAAAATCCTTGGGCTTCAATTTGTCTGTTTTCCTTTATTCTGCCCTCATTGGAGATGGAAAACAGCTGGTCACTATTTTCTGGGGAAGAACCCCTCTTGTGTACTTGGATGCTTATTAAATAGTGTCCTCAGACTTTTTCTGGCTGAACAATTTCAGTCCCTTTAACCTTTGTGCAGGTATCATTTTCTAAGCTTTTAATCTTTTTTATGAATAGCCTCTGGATCTTCTCCATGTTGTCTGGATCCTCCTTTGTTTTAAAATAGTCCGATGAAGTTAAGAAAAAGCTGATGTCAGTAGCTTCTGTACTAACATCCTGGCTTTTATGTATATTCACTGTATTCCTGGCAGCAAATTAAAGAACAGATTTCCAAGATCATTAATCAGGTGGAACACCCACATCTTAAAATATTTTTAGAAGATCAAATTAGGTAATATTCATAAATTCCTTTGATGTGAAAATATCTTAGGCTAAAGTTGTGATTAATTGTTATTTAATTCCCTACACTTAAGTGTCTTTGTCATCATCATGTTAAGAAATTAAAAATTAAACAAATTACATTTTGTTAAAGTATTTTTGAAATTCCTTTATATATTTAAATTCCCATGAAGACATTTCACCTGCTTAGAAGACATGTACAAATTAAGAAAGTTAATGACTGGCATATTTGCTAAAGGTATTATATTCACACAGTTTAGTTTCCTTGTACATGTTCTGGGGAATGTGTGAAGGAGAAGCAAAACAATTTTTTTTTCTTTAAACTTTCAAATGCACAAAGGGATTGAGTGGTGATTATTTTAGTCTTTATTGCTAAAGAATTCTTAGTTCCACAGCAGGTAGTTGAAGGAATTGGGGCCAAAATTGAGGACAAGGTAATTTGGAACATTAAATTTATTAATAAAATAAAAATATTTTTATATAAGCTAGGGTCACAATTCAGCTACAACTGGAGAAATTGATGTCAGTTTAATGTGATTGTTCTTTCTGTGTTTTAAAAAAAGTATTTGCCATAGCAACCGCAATCACATAAGACAGAGCTTACCACCGTGAGATTTTTCCACCTCACTCTTCTGTTGAAGGGCCTACTATTTCTTTTTTCCTCTTTTCAAAAATTAATTGTAGGTCAGAAACATCACCCTCTCTGTCCCATATTTCTGTGAGCATGCATCTCCTCGGAGGCCCCACTGCACGCCCTGGGCATGTGTTTGACGTTGTGTGGTTACACGTTCCTAGGCAATTACAGCTGCCCCCCTTCATAACTTTTAAAACAATCCTGACCTATTTTTGTCCTTAGAAATTTTAAAAAGTTGTTTTTAACATGTTCTTTATGTATAACCAAGATATATTCTAAGTGTTAATACGTTTAAAGTTAAATGTTTTCAATTAAACAATGGAAAATATTTGGAACTGCAAGCACATAATTTGAATTAAAAATTATGTGTCAGCAGATCTTGTTATAAAGTTATCTGAAAAGAAAAGTCTAATGGAATAGACTTCCGTCTTTTATTTAAGTTGATTTTTAGACTTTTGTTAACTCTCTGTGAGAATGTTTCTTTCTAATTTAGGAATGGGTTATTTTTCCAGATTTTTGAGTGTGGAGCCCAACAGGCATTTTACCATAGGTATTTAGGCCAGCCTGTAAAAGACACTTAATATGATGGTGTATCTAAAATGCAATGAAAATTAAACCACTATGAATAATAGCAGATTTCAAGTTTCAAACTGGGGTATTCCTACAGTAAAACTGAAGATTGCTGCTCTTACCTCTTCCTACATGCTCCACTTGGGAACAGGAATGTATCAGTTGGGGACTGAATTTGGCTCTGTGTACCAGAAAACCCAAATAATAGTGGTTTTAACAAAGTAGGATTAATTTCTTTTTTCATTTAACAAGAGATCGAGAAGCAGAGCATCCTGCATTGGTAGACTGATTTCATGCGGCCCTTAGTGATCCTTTCTGTGACACTATCTTTGAGGTATCAAAGATACCTTCTCTTGTCCTCCTGCTTACGGAGTAACTGCTAGCTCTTTGGCCATCAAGTCTGCATTCCAGGCAGGAAGAAAGAGCAAGAAGAAACTGGGGGTATTACCTACACCAAGAAAATTGAACTTTCCTAGAAGCCCTCATCTTTTGTGTCGTTGGCCAGAATTGTGTTACATGGCCATTCCTCTCCACAAGAGAGACACCTTGGCACCTCAAGGAAGGGAGGATCTATTGATATTAGGGTAGGCAAAATTTTCACTTTAAGACACTGGAACACTATTGCTAGCACATGTGACTTGGGATAGGAGCTCCTGATTAAGATTGGGTTAGGACCAGCACAGGATTGTTGGGATGTAAACCTAGATTCCCAGAAAGAAATTCCTTAGTCATTTTCTTTTTTCTTTTAGTCAGCTCCAGGGATTGGTCTGTCTTTTCCCTTTCTATTGCCACTACTTATTTCTGCTTTTACTCTTCTGAGTCATGGCAGACAAGAATACTGCTTGGCTTTATCCTTCTTCCTTACTCTCTACATCTCTAAAGGAAGTACCTCCCCAGCCCAAATTACTTTTTGTTGTGAAGGTTGTTATAAAAGACTAAAAGTTTTCCTCTACTTTATTCTCTGTATTGGAAAAGCAACTTTTTAAAAATTATTCTTTTATTGCAATCTTCCATCTTTTTTTTTTTTTTTTTTTTTTTGAGAGAGAGAGAGAGAGAGAGAGTGAGTGAGTGAGCGCACGCTCCCTGCTTGGAGCCCTATGCCAAGCTCAGTCTCACAACTGTGAGATCATGACCTGAGATCAAGAGGTGGACTCTTTAAGCAACTGAGCCACCCAGGCACCCCAGAAAAGCAACTTTTAAGATTTTATTTTTCTCCTCTCCTTTCCTGTGCATGTTGCTGCTGTTAAAATGTAGGCCATATTAGAATAACTGCTCTGTAAATATTAGTTTCCTATAAGAAAATATTAATCTTGTATTTACTGAGATACAAAGGTCTGAATTAAGAGTCACTAGTATATCACAAGACCCTGACAGTTTCAGTACAACACCAGGACATTGGTGAAGATTCTAGGATGAAGAATTTCATGTCTCCTAATTGAGAAGCAGACAAGGAAGACTAACTAGAGTCTCTGTGGTGAAGCCAGTATTGACTAGAGGGACAACTGCTAAGAGCAATGTGAGCCTGGCCTGGTGTGGGAAGCGGGAGGGGCATTGGTCAGGGAGTGCTGTTGGCTTCAGTGGATTAATGATGTCATAATATGTTTTTGTTTTGTTTTATTTTTCCAAAGCACCTAATATACAAAATTCATTTTTAAAAGAGTGCTGTTTAGAAATTTGCTGCAGTGAAAATCTGTGTTTGTCATGTTTGTCAAATGCAGTTAGTGATTGTGATCTTCATGATGTCTTACTTTTCCAGGAATGAGTTGCCAACGAAGCCACTGTTACTCTTTTGATTCTGATTTTACTATATAAATATTGATAACCCTTTCTCGTACCAAGTGCCAAATTTTTGAGATCTCTATGTGTGTAACCCATCTTAAGACTAGCTGGTTAAAATAAGAACTTACAAATAACTAATCCTATTACAAAATTACTCTTAAACAAGAAAAGAATATCAAGCAGAGAAAGTTTTCATTTGAGGGATTATCTTTCTCCCCTCCATCATTTGACTTACTCATTTTATAGAAAATTCATTGAGCAACACTTGTAATATTTTATTATTTATTCTCATAAAAAAGGAAGAGGCAGAGAAAAATTGAGGTTAAATTCCTGGATTTATTTTGTAATAAAAGGTTTCCATAGGAGCCAAATTTTAATTCTGGAGATAAAGATGTCTTGTAATAATGAGGCCCAGAACTACTAGGTATTTATCCAAGGGATACAGGTATGCTGTTTCAGAGGGGCACACGCACCCCAATGTTTATAGCAGCACTATCGACAATAGCCAAATTATGGGAAGAGTCCAAATGTCCAAAGATGGATGAATGAATAAAAAAGATGTGGTGTATATATATATATATATATATATATATATATACACAATGGAGTATTACTCAGCAGTCAAAAAGAATGAAGTTTTGCCATTTGCAACTACATGATGGAACTAGAGTATTATGCTAAGCAAAATTAGAGAAAGACAAATATCATGACTTCACTCATATGAGGACTTTAAGAGACAAAACAGATGAATGTAAGGGAAGGGAAGCAAAAATAATACAAAAACAGGGAGGGGAAAAAAACATAAGAGACTCTTAAATATGGAGAACAAACAGAGGGTTACTGGAGGGGTTGTGGGAGGAGAGATGCACTAAATGGATAAGGGACATTAAGGAATCTACTCCTGAAATCATTGTTGCACTGTATGCTAACTAACCTTGGGTGTAAATTAAATAATAATAATAATAATAATAATAATAGAAAAAGAAAAAAAAAGGAAAAAAATAATGAGCTCCAGAAGTGAATCAGGAGTTCTTAAAATCTGTTGAAAATGTTATTGGGATGTATGTCCCATCCAAATGTCAGTAATTTAACCTCATCAGATTAAACAATTGCTTTTTTTAACAATAGGAGATTTTAGAGAAGAAAATTGATAATAAAGTCTTTATATTACGTTTATTGATTATTGAGATATTGTACCTTTCCTCCTATATTTTGTTCATTTTTAACATACCAGTAAAGTCTGTTCTGACAGGGAATCTAAAGACAGCTTTGGCTGGTATCTTGATACATTGTCCCTGAGGAGTTCTTTTTTCATGGATTTTGTATGTGGGGTATGAGAGTGTTGTAAGTTCTGAAGGTTGACTATGAATATTGATATTTTATACCATCCTAATTTTGATGGAATGTCTAGTATCTTTTCAGGGGGTACCATTTGGGTCCCAGATGTCTTCTCACCCTTATTTTCAAGCCTTCCAAAGCCTGAGCAGTTCTAATTAGATGATGAGTCTTTAGATAAACAGTTTTTTCCCCTATTTTTCCACTAATACATGCATATTCTGAATATCAGATTCCTTCTGACTTCACTGGGACAGATCATTCTAAAAACTGTAGTAGTCACAATAATTTCTCAAATTTATTATTGCCAATTCACAGTTGCTAGTACTGAAATACTAGCAGCCTCTTACTAATTCAAAAGTAATGATGTTGAAATGCCACATACCATCTCATTAGCTCTTCCTCATGCCATTGATGTTGAACATCTGGGTGGATAATCAAAAACACTCCTTGATGATCATAGTTCTCTTGTTTGTGAAATTATTTGGGTTCCTGCATTAAGGAACTTATAGTTTAATGAAAAGATAAACTCAGAAACACATATAAAAGACATAATTCATAGACTGAAAATAAAAAATAAACATTACTTTTATTAATAATTATTCATGTTTGCTTACATTGTATCATAATGACTCACTTGATCAGGGATTAGGTACAACCATTAAAGCACCCGTAAGAAAATGAAAAAGGCCTCTATGTAGCTATTAAAAAATAAAATTACTTGTAAATAAAGATCTGCAGATGTATAGAGAAAAACTTGGTTAGCTTAAAAAGACTTAAAAACATATAGTCGGTAGGGTCTCGAAATATTTGTACATCCATGTTCATTGCAACATTATTGAAAATAGTCAAAAGTGTTTATTGACAGACGAATTGGTAAACAAAATGTGAGTTATACATACAATGGAATATTATTTAGCTTAAAAAGGAAGGGAATTCTGACACATGCTAATACATGGATGAACCTTAAGGACATTAAACTTTAGAAGTTAGCTTTAGTTTTAGAACTGGTAAGTTTGAGGTAACTCTGACTCACCTCAGATGGAGTAGTCCAAAAGTAAGCAGTAGGAAAGTCAAGATATAGAACTTAGAAGTGAGCTTTAGAAATAAAAAATTGGTTTTCTGACTTAAATGTGGCAAAGTTTTAGAAATAGAACTCAGAAGCAAGATCTAGGCTGGTGAAGTGACAGTTAGGAGTCACATATAAATATGAGAGGCGAAAGAAACCATGGGAGTCCAGGATGAGGTGGAATCAGCTAGAAAGACTGTAAGGAAACAAAGACATAAGAGAAATCTGGGTAAGTCCTTATAACTTCTTTAGCTTGTGGTGTGCAATGACAATAACAATGGAGGCTTAGATGTTTAAAAATAAGTGTGTTTTAGGGGCGCTTGGGTGGCTTGGTCGGTTATGCGTCCAACTTCAGCCCAGGTCATGATCTCACGGTCCGTGAGTTCGAGCCCCACGTCGGGCTCTGTGCTGACAGCTCAGAGCCTGGAGCCTGTTTCGGATTCTGTGTCTCCCTCTCTCTCTGCCCCTCCCCTGTTCATGCTCTGTCTCTCTCTGTCTCAAAAATAAATAAATGTTAAAAAATAAAAAAATAAAAAAAAAACAAGTGTGTTTTAAAATTTTACTTCATTTGACAGACTTCAATATACTTGAAACGATTTTTAGTAAAACTATAATAAAGATTCTTGCCAAAATTCTCAAATGTTTTCTACAATCTAAGAATATTGTGGGTCTTTGCCTAATCATTAGTCAAATTTTTATGTGGCCTGGATATTTTTGTTTTTTCATTGTTTCATTTTACTTTGTTCTTCATTAAATTGACGATGTTGGCCTTGAATCTGACCAGTGCAAATTTATTATTTGCTCAATAAAAAAATCATACTTCGATAAAAACCACACTTCTTTAAATGTAAGAACTTATACCGTTTCTGTGTTCTTTGTTTACCTAAGGAAACGCAACTTCACCACAAGTACAAAGACCGTCTTTTATGGACTACTTTGATAAACAGGACTTCAAGAATAAAAGTCATGAAAACTGTAATCAGAACATGCATGAACCCTTTCCTATGTCCAAAAATGTTTTTCCTGACAACTGGAAAGTTCCTCAGGATGGAGACTTTGACTTTGTAAGTACATTTTAATTCTTCCATTTATGTTTTATCCTTCTTCATTTTATCATCACATTGAGAAGCACAGTGTGTGTGTGTGTGTGTGTGTGTGTGTGTGTGTGTGTGTGTATAAAATTTAGACAATGAGTGTATTAATATTCAGTGTATGGCTATATATGTAGATAAGAGAGTGGTAAAATTATAGTTTGCTTGTAGACAGGTATTTGCAGAGAAATGTAAATAATTGCTTATAGCTAAATAAATCAGACCAAATTTAGACCAAATTTAGAGAAATGCTTAGGACTCTTTAAAACTAAAATAACAACTGTGTCAAAAAATGTTTTTAGGGACGCCTGGGTGCCTCAGTTGGTTAAGCGTCTGACTCTTGATTTCAGCTCAGGTCATGGTCTCACAGTTCATGGGATCGAGCCCTGTGTCAGACTCCGTGCTGACAGCACGGGATCTGCTTATGATTCTCTCTCTTTCTCTCTCTCTTCCCCTCTCTCTCCCTCCCTCCCTCCCCCACCCCATCCTAACCCCTGCTTGTGTGTGCTCTCTCTCTCAAAATAAATAAACTTAAAAACATTTTTTAATAGTGCAAATACCAGATATTTCTGACAGTAAATTTACTTTCCAAAGTAAATGGTACAAAGGTATTTATGACATAGACTTTGAGAAATTTGTCTCGACTTTGATAGTTAATTGAATTAGTTTCTACTTGGTAAGTGTTAATTCCACTTGGTTTGTCAGAAATAATAGTCCTGTTGTATATCTAGTTAGCATATAAATTTCAGTATAAAATTGTGCCTCATTGCTTCTTTGTTATATTTTCTCTTTATTTCTTCTGCCCTGCTCCTTGTTATTCATTTCTTTTAAAGACTGCGTATAATATAGGTGAACAATTCTAAAGCAACTATTTCCACATCTTGAAGTAAATTCTCAAAATGAGTTCTTTAATGGAGTAGAAATTTTTATGGAGTAAATTTTTGCTTTAGCATGTTTTAAATAATATGTTAGTTTTGCATATTGTTCTGTAAGATTTTTTCCACATAAAGTAACTATAATCCTGTAGTTATAGCTATAAATATAAATAAATGCATTTCTTTATAAGTAAATAGAATTTTAGGTATATGTATATCTTTAATGTTTTTAAATAATAGCCATTTTGCTTAGTCAACATGCCTCTAAATGCTTTGGGATTATAAGTATTTTTAATGTTTAGTACTTTTCTCCTAAATATTGTGATTGTGTTTTGAAATAATCAGATACTAAAGTTTCAAAATCTATTCCCAATATAGTTAGTACAGATAGCTAGCAAATTTCAGCAAGGGTGCAAGTTTGCCTGAAAACATTAATTGTAATATCTACTTATTTTTGTCTTTTCAATTTTGAAGTTAGATATTCAAAAATAAAATCTATATTTCTGTAGTAGTTCTGGGAAGATTTCATTTTAAGCTGTCTACTTTTTAAAAAATCATAAATTATTTAGAATGCTGACATTCAAGCTTTAAATCATTCATGAACATGATGAATTATGTAGAGTATTTAGCATCAAAGAACTTTGTCTTGTCTCAGTTGGAATAAATCTTAATAGCCTCTGAGAAACAGTTTGAAATGAGCTACAAAGTAATGAATAAATTATCATGGTTAAGAAATAGCAAATAAAATGATTTAATTCTATTTCTGTTCCAGTTAGTCTTTGCTACCCCCCCCCACCAACTTAATGGCTTAAAATAACAACTATTTTATTTGTTCACAATTTTGTGGGTAAGCATTTTGACTAGGTTCGGTGGAGTGGTTCTTCTCCTGGTCTTACCTGGGGTCTGTCAAGTGGCTGTAATCATCTGGCAGCTTGACGGGATCTGAATGATTTCTCTAAAATTACCTCACTCTTAAAAAAAAAAAAAGTTAATTATTGAGAGAGGGCGAGAGAGAGAGAGAGAGAGAGAGGGCAAGCAGAGGAGTGGCAGAAAGAAAAGGGGACAGAGGATCCAAAGCAGGCTCTGTGCTGACAGCAGAGAGCCTGATGCCGGGCTCAAATTCATGAACTGTGAGATCATGACCTGAGCTGAGTTGGACGCTTAACCGACTAAGCCACCCAGGCACCCCTAAAATTACCTCACTCGTGTGTGTGGCAGTGGTGCCCACAGTAGCCTAGGTCATATGATGCTATCAGGCAAGCCTGGCATTTTTATGTGGTTGTAGCAGCCTACCAAGAGGGTGACAGAGAAGTTATAAGGCCTCTTCAGACCTACGCCTAGAATCTGCACAGTGTCCATTTATAATAGCATCGAAAAGAATGAATCCTTAGGAATAATCTTAACAAAGGAGGTGAAAGACCTATACACTGAAAACTATAAAGCGTTGCTGAAAGAAATTAAAGATACCAATATAAAGAAAGATATTTCTTGTTCATGGGTTATAAGATTTACTATTGTTAAGATGTCAGTATGGGCCAAAGCAATCTGTAGATTCAATGTGATCTCTGTCAAAATCCCAATGACATTTTTGTTGCAGAAATACAAAAATCCATCCTAAAATTCATATGGAATTTGAAAGGACTCAAATAGTCAAAACAGTCTTGAAAAAGAGAAATGAAGTTGGAGATCTCATCTTAACCGATTTCAGAACTCATACAAAGCTTTAGTAATCAAAACAAGACATACATATAGACCAGTTGAGTAGAATAAAGACGCCAGAAATAAACCGTCCCATATATAATCAGGTGATTTTTGGCAGGGATACTGAGACCATTCAATGGGGAAAGAACAGTCTTGTCAACAAACGATACTGGGGAAATTGGACAGCCATGTGCAAAAGAATGAGGTTGGGCCCTTACTCTACACTATGTACAAAAATTAACTCAGAATGAATCAAAGATCTAAACATAAGAACTAAAACTATAAAACTCTTAGAAGAAAACATAAGAGAATCTTCCTGACATTGGATTTGGCAATGATTTCTTGGATATGACACCAAAAACACAGGGAACAACAAAAAATAGATAAATTAGGGTACATTAAAATCAACTATTTTGTGCATCTAAGGACACTGTCAATAGAGTGAAAAGGCACCCCATGGAATGGGAGAAAACATTTGCAAATCACATATCTGATAAGGGGTTAACATCTAGGATGTATAAAGAACTACAACTCAACAGCAAAAAAAACAAACAACCCAGTTAAAAAATGAGTGAGGGACTCATATAAATATTTTTCCAAAGAAGATATACAAGTGACATTATTCATGATAGGGAAAAGGTGGAAGCGAGCCAAGTGTCCATTGATAGATGAATAGATAAACAAAATGTGGTATATACATACAAGAGAATATTTTTCAGCCTACAAAGGAAGGAAATTCTGACACATACTGTAACCTCGCTATAACATGAATAAACTTTGAAGATATCATGCTAAGTGAAATAGTCAATCACGGAAGAACAAATACTGTGTGATTTCACTTACATGAGGCACCCAGAGTAGTCAGATTTACAGAGGGAGAAAGTTGAATGGTGGCTGCCAGGGGCTGTGGGGAGAGGGGAAAGGAGAGAGTTCTTGTCTAATGGGCACAGAGTTTCAGTTTTGCAAGTTGAAAAAAGTTCTGGGGTTGGATAATGGTGATGTTTGCATAACGGTGTGAATGTATCTCATACACTGAACTGTACACTTAAAAATCATCAAAAGGCTAAATTTGACGTTCTGTATTTTTTACCACAATAAAAATAAATAAATAAGAGGAGGGGAGAATTCTCACAGTGTCATTTCTACCATATTCTGTTAAGTTAAAATATGTCACAAGGCCAGTCCAGATTCAAGGGATTTAGAAATCGGTTTTACCTCATGATGGGGAAAAGAGCAAAGTCCCATTGCAGAGAGCTCTGCAGAATGAAAGGATTTGTTGTGATCATCTTTGCAAATGTTCCACTAGAAATTGTCATGATTAAAATTCACCTAAAATTAGAATCTTGAATTTAGGAAATTGGAGGCCATTTGTGATTTTGGTACGGGTCGTTTCAGTACCCTGCTTTTTAAGTTTTCACACACAACTTTTGACGTGTAGCTTTCCACTGTCCCTTTTAGGCTCCTTCTAGTTTTGTAAATTAAAGCATCGAATTTCCAGTGGCCGGCTCCTCTAAACCTCTGGTAAAATTGTCAGCCTATCATATATTTTGGAGTCCTTCTATCTGGAAATTACAAAATTTGTTCTAAACCATTAAACTAATTTAACAAATGCTCTACTCTCTGCTTGGATTGTGCTCAGCTCTATGGAGAAATAAGTTTATAAAATTACGACAAGATATAAATTAATTAAATTCTAAGCTAGAGCAATAATGCAAACGTCATGTGGTTTTGCATAAGCAGGGACTGAGCAAAGGCTGGAGAAATTTGTGAAATTATACTGTGGAGGGGGACTTTATCTTAGCGTTGAAAGATGGATAACAGAAGGAGGGAAGGCAGGCACCACAGGATGATGTGTGTAGTAAAAAGCTTAGAGGTAGGAAACCACGAAGTATGTTGGATGAAAATGAAATAGAGACTTTCAAGTTCATTTGGAACAATATGATAGTGGAAAGGTAGGTCTGGCTCAGATGGTCAAAGACTTGAATGAGAGATTGCAAAGTCTGAATTCTTATTTCCTGGACAGTAGAAAACCATTGAAGGTTTTTAAGTTGGAGAATGACATGATGAAAGTGTTTTAGAATATTAATCTTTTTTTTTTTTTTTTTTTTTTTTTTTTGAGAGAGAGAGAGCAAGCGCAGGCAGGGGACAGAATCCCAAGCAGGCTCCACACTGTCAGTGCAAAGCCCGATGCAGGGCTGGAGCTCACAAACTGTGAGATCATGACCTGAGCTGAAATCAAGAATCTTAAGCAACTGAGCCACCCAGGCGCCCCTAGAATATTAATCTCGATGGTAGTATGCAGTGTTGATTGAAAGGAAAAGACTAGAGGTAAGGGATATCAGTTATGTGAAACGGGCTTGAAATAATAGAGTAATAAAGTAGAAAAGAAGCAACAAAAACAGAAGTAAGTATAGGAGACATTAGAAAAGATTAAAAACACTGAAATAGCTGACTTACTAGATTAAAAAATACAATTTTGGGGGTGGAGTGTCCGACTCTTGGTTTCAGCTCAGGTCATGATCTCACAGTTTGTGGGATCGAGCCCCACATTGGGCTCTATACTGACAGCGTGGAGCCTGCTTGGGATTCTCTGTCTCCCTCTCTCTCTGTCCCTCTCCCTCCCTCCCTCTCTCTCTTTCTCTCTCCTTCCCTCTCTCCCTCCCTCCCTCCCTCCCTCCCTCCCTCTGTCTCTCCCTCCCCCTCCCTTTCTCTCTCTCTCTCTCTCTCTCTCTCTCTCTGTCTCTCTCACTCTCTCTCTCTAAATAAATAAACTTAAAGGAATATAATTTTGGTTAAGGTCACGAACCTTAGGTAGTAGAAAGTGAAAGTAATTAAAAAAAAAAAAAGGAAGGGAAAATGTCCTCACAGTTAAGAAAGAGGCTTTTAAGAGGTCATGACTGGATCCGGTTTTTTCAGAATAATTTCTTTTTTGATGTATACAAGGCATGTAGCCTTAAAAAGGTATGGGGGGGGCGGTGGTACAGAGTTACCAGAGTTCTTTCTACCCCAACATTTACACACCTGTCAGCTGGAACTACTGCTCAACCCTCTCATCACTTCGAGGAAAGTGGAAAATGTTGTAATAGCCACTGAGGGGAATGTAAATGAGAATAAAGAGGAGATGGATAAAGGAAGGATTAGCAGGGGATGACTAAAGAATTGCCAAGAGTCTGGTGAGTATGGTAAAAAAAAAAAAAAAAAAAGAGTGCGAGAGGGGCTAAAGGAGTAGGAAAAGAGGCAGTGTGGGTGCGACAGAGTGGAAGGGGTTTGATGGGATACTTTGCTTACAAAGTAAGGAAATGGTCTAAAAGCAAAGACAGATTTCCACATAAAATACCAGCTGGTAATGATAAGGGAAATCTGGTCTTATTCATCCCATCATACATTAGATACATAGAATGTTAAAAAAAAAGTGACTCATCAAAATATAAAGTATGCTAAGGTTTATGTGTTTATCTTCTCTCTTTATGACGTGTCTTCAGGCTACCTTCCAAAAGAACTGGATTTTTACGTGATTCCTACGTCTATTATGTAGAAGTTCCTTAAAACAAGCCAAAGTTGTTTTGCCCATATTTCCAACGCATAGAAGGCTTATCCTTTTGCATTGAGGAAAATAGGTTTCAAGAAGAGTGAAAGACTTGTCTTTTGTAGTATTCAGAGCAGATTCCTAAAGGACAAAACATTCAGAGAGGCACTTGCTAGACAGATGTGCAGAGTAGGAAGCGTTCTTTACCCAAAAGCCTGTGTGCAGCATAACTTGTGTATTTTCTTTTAGCATTTGTCTTTTGGATTTTCTGTGGACTGTTGTTTTATGCTAATGTTCCTGGTTGTAATGAGATGAGAGGAGTATTAATTTATGATTTCACCAATTTGGGGGTAAAATAAAGATAGCATAAAATATATTTGGGCTAATTGAACCCGTTATTTTAACTCCACAAAACATGTTCTGTTTAGGGTGTGCCTATGACGATTCCTAAAAACAAATATAAAAGGCCAATCTGTTTATTATAGCACTAGACTAATGTTTCAGTTTTTGTTAGAATTATTTCCAAACAGCCCTAGCATCCAGATTGTTTAGCGTTAAATAGAGAGCTTGTAGATCATGTTTTGCAGAAATTACAGTATTATACTTAAACAGATATATTTTGGATAACGTAAAGATTTTGGAACCAGAACAAAAACTTTAAAAGCCATCTGTTAACCTACTATATTGGTTCCAATCTTTAAAAAATAAAAAAAAATTGGATTGACAATAATTACTAGTATGAGAGGGATTAGGTAAATCAGCCATGTTTTTGTCTTTGACTCAAACTGAAATGTAAGTTAACCTTTCTTGATTGCTATGATTTTAAAATATTTATTCAATTTGCATTGCCTTTTGAGCTAACGGGCACAAGACTCCTCCAGAGCAGCACTGGAGAAACAAGTTTCAATAATGGTAGCAGAGGAAATATAAAGTCCTCCCCTCCAAGTGCAAATTTGCCTCAGACTTTCCTAAGTGGTTTTCCCGTCTACTTCTGATTCCTGGATTGGCAAGTCTGTATGGTTCTAGGGAAACAAACAGATGAGCAAACTGACACCTCACTGCCACAAAACACAGCAAGCAGCAAGCCCAGAGAAAAGTGCTCCTGGAGCCACCGTGCGCGTCTTAGGAATCGTCCCTCGTTCTGGAGAAATATTTCTTTCTCAGGATCTTTTTGCTGTCCTACGGCGGCCAGCAGTTCTGGAGGGTAATGTTGTGGAGACAGTGGTGGAATACAAGAGCCCATGCAGACGCTTGTAGCAATGCCAGCCCTTTGGAAAGCCGTCCGTGACACAGGCCCTGTGGAGAGCCCGGAGGGGCAAACCAAAGCCAGCAGCATCTACCAGTTTTTAGCAGAGTAGCAGTATGGTATCATCTGCTTCATCTTTTTAAAGAGATGTTGGCTAAGAGTTTCCCTTGTAGTGTACTCCTTTGTCAAAGCGCTTCTTGTTCTCGTCATTCCCTAGTTGTGTGGACCGAGGAAACCACTTCAGTCGAGTGAAGTATTTAAGCATATTGTCATCGATTAGCTTTGCATTAATTAAGTGATTATTGTCAAGTATTTCCAGATGTTTCCAAAAGTATTAACAAAGTATGAAAAGATAATGTAGATATGGCAGATTTATTTCTTCTGGGGTAAAGAAGAAATAACCACAGAATCTCAAGTGTTTTTAGTGGATAGCCCTGGATAAGAGTTTATGATTACAGGTGTACATGTGGCATGAACTTGAGTGTATGTGGCACATTGTGCTTTCGCTACTCACTCCTTCCTTGTAGAGCCAACAGGAAATTAAAATTAATGAGAAGCCTGCACTTTGAAATACTTGCAGAATTCTTGACTATTTCAGTCCTTTGCCAGCTCACGAAATCTGCGCTGGCAGTCATATCCAACAGATGGCGTGTGGCATGTGCACAGTTATATCATGTGATTGTCTGGGTCCATGTGGAGTTTCTATAAGATTTTGACCATCGGTATGCTGAGGCGTTTAAGACAGTTACAACCTTTGTTTTGAAAGGAGAATGGCCTTCTTGAAAGATAATGTGTTTGTATACAGGTAGGCATAAAACGGCGACGGTTAATTACCCACTGGGCGTTTAAATTGCATTTAATTGATTTTGTAGTAGTTAAAGTCAACAAAAACTTGAGTGTCTCTGAACTGCTACATCAGTTCCTCAGTATAATTTAATCCATTTGGATGGAGCATTCTGCTTCCTTATTCCCCCAAACTTGCTGTTTTTAAAACTGCCGTAATTTCAGAAAATGTTACTTAGTGGTTGTATCTGGGCAAGGTCTACTGGAACATTAAGCTAATTCTGCTTATTTGGATAATTAATACCTTAAGTTAAAACTGACTGTATCATCGTTTCCTTTACAAATTAAAGTGAGCAGGCCTGTACTTATTGGATTCATTAAGATAGAGAGCACAGGTGCACTGTGTGGTTTCTTGTCATCATGGTGGAATTTATTAAGATGTTTAAAGCACATGGCAAAAAGAAAAATGGCTTACCAAGAAGAGTTCTAACAAGCATAAACTTTCCTCATAGTAACTTGTTCTTTTTAAAATGTCATTTATTTAGAAGATTGTGATGAAAAATTGGCTACTTTACATTTTAAAACAAAGGTATTATACTCCAAGCATATGTTATGGCTGATGTTGATGTCTGAGGAAGTTATTTTGACTGTGTGGGCTTTCTGTTCATAACCTCATTTTGAATGTTTGGCTAATAAGCAGTGGGGACTGTTGGGATAATTACATCAAAAGAGATGTTAGGAACCAATTGTGGCATTTAGGATCAAAGAGTGGACAATATAATTTATCACCTTTTAATATAAGACTGATGCCCCGCGGTGCTTACTTCTTAAATAATCCATTAGATTTCAAAATAAGTTGTTAGGATCAACTGAGGTTACTAGTAATACATATATCAGGTTGTGTTGGTAATAAAAGAGTTGTGTTTTACTTTAACTGTCATAAATGAAATTTCTTTAAATCTGAAATTATTTTTGTACTTTCATACTTAATTCAGATTTTCAGGATATATGTGGTAGTTTAGTGTCAAAACCCTTTACATAAGAAGCTTCCATCATACTCCCGATATACATCTTTTACAGTGAGAAGTATATTGTTCTTTTTGGGACTGTTAGATTTGTTGGCCTGGTCACCCTAATAGTGACTCCACATTCACTCCCATCCTGACATTAGGTTGGCAACTTTGTCCCACGGAACTTCTCACTCAATAAAATAGTTTCATTAGGTTGGATTCATTGTATTGGAAGGCTTTCCAGTAAATAATCTTTTTTTTGTAAACTCAAAATGTAGTTGTCTTGGTTCAAAACCAAACTAGTTTGGGTTCATAATTTTGTCTGTCAGTAGTGGAAAAATCTTCTTCCCATAAATATAGACAGATCTTAAGGAGATAAATGAAAGAGGGTATCAAAGTAGTATATAGTAACAGATAAAAGAATTGTAGAAAACAAATATCTTAATTTCATTAATTTATTTCGAAGGTATATTTTTCATGGTTCTTAATAAAGGAACTGATTTTTCTGTATGAATTAAGTAGTAGTGTATGTTTAGCTTGATATGCAGTATAAGGTATAATTAAAGCTGGTGTTAATCAGTAAAATATCTTACAGAAGGCTCAGTAACCTGGCTTAGAATATCCAGTTGTAATTCTACAGGCCTTCAGTAGTCAGTTTTTAACTTTCTATATTAATCTGAGAATGCAGTGAAGTTATATGATAGAGTTACAAATTTATAAATATATAAAAAGCTAATAATCAACCATGCTCTTTTAGTAACTAGTCAAATGAATAGTCAGTTGTGAATTATTGTTGCTAATGGAAGAAAGACCTAAAAAAGCTAGTCATTTTAGTGATTGTATACTTTGATGAAAAGAAATGTACTGTCTTTAATTCATTAGAACTTCAGTAATGGTACAAAATTCCTGGAATTGCCTTACTTTTGATCTGAAACATTTAATGATTCTTGCTCTGACTCTGAACACTGAAAGCTTTCCCTTAGTGTATCTATATAAAATACAATAGAAACAAGATGCAGTTAAGTCCCCACCTTGAATTGCAGAAATTAGTTAATTACAGCTAGTATCTGCAAGCAAATTCTATTTTGCCATTTTCCTTTATGATAGTATTATAGGTATAGCCTTATAGAAAAATATTCTTTAAACAACTGAGTTAAGGAAATTAAGTCATTGTGCAACCCTTAGCAGTCTAGCAGTCAGCATTTAACAGCGGCTGTTTAGATATGCTACCAGGTTACCTTTTTGTTGTCGTTTTTTAAAAGTTTTTATGTAAATTCCCATTAGTTAACATACAGCGTAATACTAATTTCAGGTGTACAGTATAGTGATTCAGCACTTCCATACAACACAGAAGCACTCCTTAACCCCCATCACCTATTTCACCTGTCCCTCCCCCCAGCCCTGCCACCTCCCCTTTGGTAACCATCAGTTTGTTCTCCATAGTTACGAGTCTGTTTCTTAGTTTGCCTCTCTCTTTCCCCTTTGCTCATTTCTTTTGTTTCTTAAGTTCCACATATGGTATTTGTCTTTCTGTGACTGACTTAGTTCGCTGAGCATTAAACCTTCTAGCTCCAACCATATTGTTGCAAATGGCAAGGTTTCATTCTTTTTTTTCTGTCTGAGTAATATTCCGTTGTGTCTGTATACCACATCTTTATCCATTCATCAGTCAACAGACACTGGGGTGTTTCTATAACTTGACAATTGTAGATGACGCTGCTATAAACATTGGGGTGCACTGTATCCCTTTGAATTGGTATTTTTATATTCGTTGGGTGAATACTTAGTAGAGCAATTGCTGGATCATAGGGTAGTTCTCTTTTTAACTTTTTGAGGAAACTCCATACTGTTTTCTGCAATGGCTGCACCAGTTTGCATTCCCACCAACAGTGCAAGAGGGTTCTCCTTTCTCCACATCCCTGCCAACACCTGTTGTTTCTTGTGGTGTTGATTTTAGCCATTCTGACAGGTATGAGGTGATACCTCATTGTAGTTTTGATTTCCGTTTCCCTGATGATGAATGATGTCGAGCATCTTTTCATGTGTTTGTTGGCCATCTGTATGTTTTCTTTGGAAAAATGTCTGTTCATCTCTTCTGCCCATTTTTAAATTGGATTATTTGTTTTCTAGGTGTTGAGTTTTATAAGTTCTTTATATATTTTGGATATTAATCCTTTATCAGATATGTCATTCGCAAACATCTTCTCCCATTCTGTAGGTTGCTTTTTAGTTTTTTTGGTTGTCTCCTTCACTGTGCAGAAGTTTTCTATTTTGATGAAGCCCTAGCAGTTTATTTTTGCTTTGTTTTCCTGGCCTCTGGAGACCTATCTAGAGAGAAGTTGCTACAGCCATCTTCTGGCCAATGGTGTTTCGTCCATTTTGAATTTGTTTTTATGTATGGTGTAAGAAAGTGGTCCAGTTTCATTCTTTTGCATGTTGCTGTCCAGTTTCTCCAACACCATTTGTTGAAGAGATTGTCTTTTTCCCATTGGATATTCTTTCTTGCTTTGTTGAAGATTAATTGACCATATAGTTGTGAGTTCATTCCGGGTTTTCTGTGCTGTTGATCTATGTGTCTGTTTTTGTGCCAGAACCACACTGTTTTGTGATGTAACTTTGTAATGTAACTTGAAGTCCAGAATTGTGATGTCTCCAGGTTTGCTTTTTTTTTTTTTTTTCAAGATTGCTCTGGCGATTTATGGTCTTCTGTGGTTCCATACAAATTATACAATTGTTTGTTCTACCTTTGTGGAAAATGCTATTGGTATTTTGATAGAGATTGCATTAAACATGCAGATTCTTGGGGTAATATAGACATTTTAATAATACTTGTTCTTCCAGTCTGGGAGCATGGAACGTCTTTAAATTTCTTTGTGTCATCTTCAGTTTCCTTCATTAGAGTTTTATAGTTTTCAGGTCTTTTACCTCTTTGATTAAGCTTATTCCTAGGTATCTGATTGTTTTGGGTGCAATCGTCAATGGGATTGAGTTTTTAAATTTTGCTTTCTGCACTTCATTATTGGTGTATAGAAATGCAATGGATTTCTGTAGATTGATTTTGTATCTTGTGACTTGACTGAATTTGTTTACCAGTTCTAACAATTCTTTTGGTGGAGTCTTTCGGGTTTTCTGTATGTAGTATCATGGCATCTGCAAATAGTGAAAGTTTTACTTCCTCTCTGCCAACTTGGATGCGTTTTATTTCTTTTGTGGTCTGATTGCTGTGGCTACGACTTTCAGTACTATGTTAAATAATGGTGGTGAGAGTGGATATCCCTGTCTTTTGTTGTCATTTTTTAAAAACATTTTCCAAACTTAGTCAACCTGTGAGCTCCCTTCTGTATTTTATGAGTTGCCCTCATCTGTGAGCATTTCTTCCTTGTTTAGAATAATTTATGCTTTTTTTCTCTTGACTCCGCATTAAAACTATCAAGTTTCCATTCATTTGGGTACTATGCCACATTTTTGCTGTAACTCATGATAGGAAGCTGCATTAAACTTCAGCATGTGACATTGTTTTTCTAACTACAAGTTATTTAAGTTCAGAGTAGTGTGTGCAGCTTGTTTGCATGTATAATTTAACTGCTTAGAATTTTCTGTTCTATTGCTTCTAGGTAATAAACTAGGTATTAGTAAAAATAATAACCAGTATATGTTGAGAGTTTAACTGTGTGCTGAGTACATTTCAAAGTACTTTCTTGACACTAATCCTTTGCAGAAGGTATTGTTGTTATCCCCTCCATACCTTTTTTTTTTTTTTTTTTTTTTTTTTACAATTGAGGAAACAAAGGGACATATTTACATGTTCAGTGGCCAAAGTCACATAGCTTCTAGATGGCGGAGCCAAAATTTGAAGCCAGGAAATAGGACTTTAGAGTTTTCCCTGTACTACTTAACAATTATAGTACTACTAAGCCTTTATGAAGAGGTTAGCTTGAGTCATAAGAGAAAGTCATTAATCAAGGAAAGGAGAAGATAGGTTAATCATGGCACCAAACCCAAACTAGGTAGAAGCACAACTAAAGACCATTACAGTAAAGTAGGTGTTCGGACATCGGGCGGGCAGAGGTGCAGGGCCCAGAATGAGTTGGCTCTGCTAACCAAACAGAAGGATTTCTATACACTTCAGCTGGGCCAGAAAACAGGTCTTAGTGGAGATAATGCCTACTATACAGAGTAATTTTGGATACGATGCAGGAGTGACCTAGGTTATAAAGACCTTAATGGCAAGCTGAAGCTTCTAACATGTATTTAACCTTCAACCTATGAGCAGTGGAGAGCCAGTACAGATTGATGTCAGGAAAGTAATTCTGATCAAATTTGTTTTTTATGGTTCCGTACACATGTGTATAGAACCACCCACAACCCTGAATAACCAAAGCAATCTTGAGAAAGAACAAAGCTAGAAATATCACATATCCAGATTTCAAGATATGCTACGAAGTTGTAGTAATCAAAACAGTGTGATACCGGCACAGTATAGACACATAGATCAATGGAACAGAATAGAAAGCCTAGAAATAAACCCACGCTTATGTGATCAATTAATCTATAACAAAGGAGGCAAGAATATGCAATAGGGAGAAGGCCATCTCTTCAATAAATGGTGCCGAGAAGACTGGACGCTCACATGCACAGGAATGCAATTGGATCACTTTCTTACACCATGTGAAAAAATAAACTCAAAATGGTTTAAAGACCTAAATGTGAGACCTGAAGCTATAAAACTAGAAGAAATTGTAGGCAGTAATTTCTCTGACATTGGTTATAGAAACATTTTTCTAGATATGTCTCCTTCGGCAAGGGAAACAAAAGCAAAATTAAAATAAGAAGTGTTTTCACAGCAAAGGAAGCCCTCAGCAAAACAACAAGGCAGCCTACTAAATGGGGGAAGATATTTGCAAATGATATATTCGATAAGGTCTTAATATCCAAAATATATAAAGAATTTATACAAAAAACAAAAATACATTTATTCAGTGGCTCTCTTCAAGATCGGTAATACTTGTGCCCCATCTTCCTCTTTGCTCTGAGCTTTAGTCATCAGGGAGAGCCAGAAACTCTCACTCCGTATTCTTTTAGAAGAATAAATATTGCTGACTTGATAAATACATTTCGGAGTATTTCATGTTTCTATCTCTATAGAAATATTTTAGTTTGTCCCTTCATGCATCAATTATCCAGTGAACATTTTTTAGTCCTTACTCCAATGCCAAACTCTATAGACTCATAATTCGAACGCGCTGCTGCCCAGGAGAAGCCCCCAGGCCACTGATGGGACTAGATATCTAAGCATTTAATTTCACCCATAGATAATTTGGCCAGACCCCCTAATCTGAAAAATATGATTGTAGTGGAATCAATAGGCTCAAAAATTGAAAAAGGTGCAAACGTGCAAAATTTTAATTGAAATTATTTTTGACTGAACATTAATGTTTGACATTCAGAATTGGTGCTGTGTAAGATTACAGAAGTTCTGGTGTCCTTGGATACATAAGACCATGCAATCACATGAACCAGACTGATAATTCTTCTAGATTATTTATTTAAAGATTTAGCTTTGGGACCCCTGAGTGGCTCAGTCGGTTAAGCATCCGACTTCAGCTCAGGTCATGAGCTCATGGTTCCAGTGAGTTCAAGCCCCGTGTCAGGCTCTGTGCTGACAGCTCAGAGCCTGGAGCCTGCTTCTCCTCCCCTGCTTGCACTCTGCATCTTTCTCTCTTTCTTTCAAAAATAAACATTAAAAAATAAAAGATTTAGCTTTACATTTCTTTAAATTTAAATAAGATAATAAGATTATGTCTCTTTTTACCTGCTTTTTGCTAAGAAATTTTTAGCTTCATGCTAATATTAAGTGGGTACTTGCACACATGTGTCACATATTTGTGTCATCTAGGATTCTATAATAAGACTTAAAAAATTATATTCATTTTGTATCTCCAAGGCAATGTTTTATAATTTGTTTACCCTATAAAAGTTGAGTCTGAGGGTTTAACTGAAAATAAACAATTTGTGCAAAGGAGCTTAGACAAATTCAGGCCAAACATCATTATCTTCATTTACATTATTATTTTGAAAGATTAAAAGAAAATCACATCCATTTAAAAGCAAAGGCTATTTTTAAATGTGATACATATGAAATTTTTCATCCCAGTTTCTTTTTCATAACTAAAATATTAAAAAACAGTATCATGTAGGGGCACCTGGGTGGCTCAGTTGATTAAGCGTCCGACTTCGGCTCAGGTCATGATCTCGCGGTTGGTGAGTTCGAGCCCCACATTGGGCTCTGTGCTAACAGCTCGGAGCCTGGAGCCTGCTGCGGATTCTGTGTCTCCCTCTCTCTCTGCCCCTCCCATGCTATTGCTCTGTCTCTCTCTGTCTCAAAAATAAATAAACATTAAAAAAAATTAATATCAAAAAATAAAACCAGCTTCTAATGGCAGAGGAAGTACTTCTAAAACATTGGAACTTTTCTATGCAGGCTTTGTGTTCTATTCAAATACATAATATATTTTCAGGGGAAAATGGATTATATTTATGTGCCCATATACTTCCCTGAATCACTGTTAGAAAGCTATTATTTAAATTCATGATAAATTCTAAAAGGAAATGATAACAGTGTAAGAATAGGCATTCGAGAAACATAACAGTTCATATGTTTACTCAATTTCATATTAATGTACTTAACAGTATATTTGGCTTCTTATATTTAAGGTAGCATAAGTTAGCTTTTTTTAGGGAAAATGTTTTAAAATACTTAAGTGTGACTATACATTCTCTTTGATTTTTAACAGAAAGAAATTTCATTTAATTTTTTGTATCTCTAATAAAAATAATCACAAGTATTATATACAGGTATATCACAAGTAGCTACTTCATATTTTTAAATTAAGTTTCTTACATTGTTATATTTTAAATTTTGTTAGATACATAAATATTAAATTACTAGATATTGTATCTGAAGTGATTCAAGGGGTGCCTGGGTGGCTCATCGGTTAAGCGTCCAACTTTGGCTCAGGTCATGAACTCGCAGTCTGTGAGTTCGAGCCCCGGCCTGCTTCAGATTCTGTGTCTCCCTCTCTCTCTGCCCCTCCCCTGCTCACACTCTGTCTCTCTCTGTCTCTCAAAAATAAATAAACATTAAAAAATTTTTGAAGTGATTCAAATTCATCATGTATGAATAAGCATTTGTCTCACTAGATTTTATTCATTTATTTAATAGGACCCAGTTTTTTAATTAGTGTTTCCAGACCATGGGAAAATATTAATAAAGTTAACATATTATTGTTAGAACATGTTATTGTTAATATTTTTTGGGACTTACTTGGTTGGGATTACTTGGTTTAAATATAAGTTAATATATAATGGTCTACTTTTAGTTAACATTTTTAGAGTAACATAGGTTAGTTATTATTTTTAGAGTAACCTACCAACAATTAAACCCCCTTTTTAGTTTTTAATGTTTAGTTTATTCAGCAAAAATATTGTAAGCACCCTCTCTGTGCCTTTTTATTTCCGTTTAGAAACTAACTCAGTCAAAGGAACCACTTGCAAAATATCCCTCTATTGTGATCTGTTCTTCCTACTCAGAATAGAGGGCATCCTACTTTGTGTAGCCGTTAAATTTTAGATCCTAACCCCCCAGTCGCATCATATGCTCACAGAATTGAAGCAAACAACAACTGCCAAAGACTTTATTAAACTTAAAGAATTAGTTACTTATAAAACTAATTGTACATCTTTAGATTCACCTTCAGTCTGTTTGGTGTTTTCTTGTTCAAATGTGAATTCTGGCTGTAAAAAACTGGATTTAGATGTCTTACATAAATTATTAACAGTTCACAAGGATACTAGTTCATAGTATCATTGAGAGCAGATATCTATGAATAAATCTTATAGCTAGTTACTAGGATTTATTCACAGTTAAAAAAAAAAAGTTCTTCTGATGTTACAGGGGCTAAAAAAGAAGGAAAATCTGTGGGTGGGGGTAGGGAACATGGGGCTATTTGGCCTGGTAAAAATTTTGTAATTGTTTGCAAAACTAAGAAATTGCGAGGAGAAAGCTAGCATCCATAACTGTCTTTTGACAGACAAAAATAGGGCTTGCACATTTGTGGTGTGGCTCTGGATTAGGCATTAAATTGAATTTGACTGTTAAATAATACTTACTGGCAGCATAAGAAATCGTGTCTGGTGTCACCAGTAATCCTTTCTTCATTATGGAAATTTATTATGTATTAAAATGGTAAGTTTTGAAATTATTCTTTCATTATGCCAGTTTTTTCTCTAATTTTTTTTATATTTGTGTGTAATCCGGACACCAATATTGATAGTATTCATTTTAAAGCCTAGTGCTTTTCTCTTTTAAATTCTTTTGAATTTATTCTAGGTTACCATTTAATAAAATACCTTGATATTGAACCCTATAAAATTTCAAAGTAGAGAACTTATTTTTATTAAATAAGTGACTTGAATAAATGTTAATGAGGAATAGATATATTTCAAGTAAAATCTTAGCTAGTGTTAGAAAATATTAGATTAATTTACAAATACATTTTTCTTATTGAATTCTATTCTGTAAGTAACTTCTATGAGTAGAAAAATAGAATTTTTGATAGAATATGAGATACAAATTTTAATATATAGATGAATTATTTAATACTGATACATTTTAGGTTTACTTACAGTCTTTCTAAAAGACATTTGTTAGTCTGAGTATGACTGTTCTCATTTTATGTTTGTTTTATTCCCCACTATATACTTTGATTTATGGTCAGTTGAAAGTTTGAAAGTTTTAATCTATAATAAACTCTAGGCTTAGGTTTATGAGATTGTTTATTTTATGCCATTGTTGCTAAAAGAGCTGTTTGATTACTAGCTAAGGGTAATCAAATCAAATCAAAATTTAAAGTATGTCATTTTTCCTTAATGAAATAATTCTATTAAGATATTTTCACTAAATTCACCAACCTATTAATAATCTGCATAATGGTCATCTAACTGAACACAATGTTCACAGGGTAGCTTGTATAAAACGGCCTAAGTATTTTAATGCTATGAATCTAGATTTTTAAACGACGAATACATTTTACACACACATACGTATACACGCAGCCCTCTGTTCGAAATTGTTATGAGCATGAATTACATGTGCAATTTTTAAGAGGTTTGAAAGTAAAATAAAATTTATATTGACGGGCCAACCATAAGAGTGTTTAGCAGAACCTTAGAGAACCACCCTAAGAAATTGCTATTTAATCCTGTCTAAACATATTTTGTCCAAGTGAAGAGAAGGAAAGGTATTTTTTTCCTATAATTATTTTACTTTCTGCAAATTCTCTTTCATCATATGCCGAATCTCTATCAGGTTAGATCATTGGACAAACTTCTTAGATTAAAAAAATTCAAAGGTAGATGATTAGGAAAAGACTTGATTGGGCAAATTTGGGATGAGTTTTAGAAAGCTTTTTATTTTTTTTTAGACCAATTTCCCTGAGCTTTTGTTTACTCATTTTATAAGGCATGTAAGAATACATCATTAGTTTTTAACTTGACCTTTCCTAATTCTTTTGCATCTTAAAAAAGATCAAGACCATATGTTTAAAATATTTACTGGAAAGCTTTTTAGAATATGTGCACCAATAATTTTGTCTACATTAGTATCTGTCAGATTGTGATAGTAATTCTTAGTCCTCAGTTGTTAAGATTTTCCTGTAATGTTTTCTTAAATTATGTCGTGTTTTGAATTAATCATCAGCCATAACTATTTTTAAAAATTTTTTACAACAACTTTATTGAAAAATAATTCATATGTCATATAATTCTCATTTAAGGTACACAATTCAATGGGGGGATGTTAGTATATTTACACAGTTGTGTAGCTATCACCACAATTAATTTTAGAACATTTTCATTGCCCCCCAAAATAACCCTCTACCCATTAGCAGACACTCATTTCCGCCCCCCCCCCAACATCCTTCTCCCCCTAGTCCTAGGCAACCATAATCTCCTTTCTATCTCTTTGGATTTGCCTTTCTTGACGTTTCACATAAATGGAATCATACAGAATGAGCCATGACTATTTTTTTCTTCCTGTTTACTAGATAGGAGATTATAATAGGATAACTAGAAAATCTTTTTTACTTAGGAATTTGCCAACTATTAGAATAATAATATATGATATAAAGTATTTCTTAAAGTAGCATAGATGTAACCTGAAGTCAAATAAAATATTTTTAAGTGGACTCTCAGGACCTTAAATACTAGGGTAGTGAAATTTATTTTCTCTATATTGTCCATCAGTTGTAATGCATACATAGTTATGCCCCAAGAGCCTAGCTCGTCCTGCATGGGAGTTTTGATTTTCAGTTTTTTTTTCCTGTGGGTCTGGCTTAGGTTGATAACTTCCTTATATAGTCTCTGGTAACCTATGTTGCAACAGAACTACCCTGATCTCTTTGTAGCCTGTTTGCAGTGACCACACAGCTTGGGTTTTCCTGGACAGTTTCTAATTTCACATATTCCATTCCAGTGTCAAACCACATGTTGTGATTTTTTCTTTCAAAAATTTGATACCTGTATACATTGTTGGGAAATTTAGCTCCGCCCATTTTGGCCTAGTTAAACTTAATTCATAGGTAATAAATTCAATGGTTTTTAAAATAAATATTCCCTCAGAATATTCAGTGAACTTCTTGTGGGTAACCTTTCAATTAGCTTTATTATTATATATGTTTCCCAAGCTTTCTGGTCTTCAAAATGATATGTAGTCCCTGAAGATTAGGTGATTTTATAGACTTACAACCATTTTCTTGGACACAGTTGTAATAAGTAGTAATGTAGGAAAATGTACTTATTCTCAGAAGATGTGTGCTGAAGTATTTAGGTGCAGAATACCAGGATGTTCTGCATATACTTTCCAGTGGTTCAAAATAAAAGTGTGTGTGTGTGTGTGTGTGTGTGTGTGTGTGTGTGTGTGTGTAAAGCAAGCAAGCAAATATAGTAAAATGTTAACAATTGTTGAAGCAAAACAGAGGGTATATGAGTGTGTTCATTGTACTATTATTTTAATTTTTCTGGGGATATTTGAAATCCATAAGGGTTTAAGGGAAAATACATACACTCCCTTTCCTTTTCTGTAAATGTATGCTCCTTTTGTCAAGGTATATAGCATTTTTTTTAAGTTTATTTATTTATTATGAGAGAGACGGAGAGAGAGAGAGCAGGGGAGGGCAGAGAGAGAGGGAGAGAGAAAGAATCCCAAGCAGGCTCTGGGTTGCCAGTGTGGAGCCTGACATGGGGTTCAAACCCACAAACCGTGAGATTGTGACCTGAGCCGAAACCAAGAGTTGGACACTTAGCCAACTGAGCCACCCAGGTGCCCCAGGTATATAGCATTTTAAAATATTTGACCCAAGACAACATACATAAATTATATTTCTAAAGATGCTTTTATTTGTATTTGTTTCTACCTTTGCCTTTTTGTAATACTTAAATTTGTATTACTTAAATTTTGTGCACCAAACATTGTATTTACAGGTTAAACAATAATTATACATCTGCCCAAATATCCACCACGTAGGTCAAGTGATAGAAATTCAAGTTCCTTAGAAGCCCTTGTGTATCCTCCTCCCCTACCCCATAGAGGTATCCACTGTCCTTGCTTTGTGGTAATTATTTCTGTTCTTTTCTTTGTTAGTTTTACCAACCACGTATGGATTCTTAAACAGTATATTTTTGAGGATCATCCATGTTGATGATGAAACTCTAGTTCATACATTTTCTAAGTTATATAATATTCCATTAAACGATTATTCCATATTTTTATGTATCCATTCTCTGTTGACTAATATGTGAAGCATGTGTCATTTTTTTTTGCCGTCACAAACAGTGCTGCTATGAAAATTTTTGTATGTTTCCCATTGCTTAGTACTAACCCTTGCTACTGCCAGATTTTTGAATTTTTACCAATGTAGTGGCTATCAAATGGCCTTCTGTTACAGTTACAGTTCATGTTTCCCTTAATCACTAACAGGATTGAATACAATTTTATGTGTTTCTCATGGGGTTGGCCATTCTAATTTCCTCTTCTGTGAAATGCCTGTTCAAGTCTTTTCGTTTTCCACTAGGGTTGTCTCTTCTCATTGATTGTAGGAGCTATTCATACATTCTGGATTTTTTTTTTCAGTTATATGTGCTACATATGTAGTCTCCCATTATATGGCTTGTCTTTTCACTCTCTGTAGTGTTTTTTAATGACAAAATTTATTAGTTTTGATATAATTGAATTCATTAGTCTTTGTTAAGGTATACACTTTCTGCATCATATTTAAGAGACCATAAATATATGTTATTTGCTGACTCCTCAAATGTTATAGTTTTACCTTCCACGTGGTTTTGTTTTAATTAATAGACTTTATTTTTTAGAGAAGTTTTAGGTTTACAGAAAAACTGAGCAGGAAGTACAGTTTCCAAATATTCCCTCTCCCTGTCTTCCATGAGCACACCCCCCCCCATTTCTCTTATTAATAAATCGTGTTAGTGTGTTATATTTGTTACAAATGATAAGCCAGTAGTGGTACATCATCATTAACTGAAGTCTACAGTTTACATTAGTGTTTACTCTTTGTGTTGTACTATTCTATGGATTTTGACAGATACATAATGCCTTGTATCCACCATTAAGTTTCATACAGAATCGCTTCACTGCCCTAAAAAACTCTGCTGCACTCCACCTATTCATTCCTCCAGCCCTTCCCTCAAACCCCTGGCAGTCATTGATCTTTTATACTGTCTCTGTAGTTTTTATTTTCCAAAATATCACATAATTGGAATCATGTGCACTGTATAGCCTTTACAGATGGCTTCTTTTACTTAGCATTATGCACGTAGGTTCCTCAGTGTCTTTTCATGGCTCGATAGCTCATTGATGTTTATTGCTGGATAATATTCCACTGTATGGATGCACCACAGTTTGTTTATTCATTTACGTCTTGGAGGTTATCTTGGTTGTTTCCAGTTTGGGGAAATATGAATAAAGCTGTTATAAATATGTGCACATTTTTGTGTGGAGATAAGTTTCAATCATTTCGGTTTTTCAGTCAGAAAGGGGTCCAATTGCCTAACCAGTCCCAGTATCATATACTGAAAGAATTGAAAAATCCATCCTTTCTTCACTTTATGAGGTTCTATCTCTGTCACAGGTTAAGTGTCTATATATGAAAGATTCTGTTTGAGGCTCTGTGTTGTGTTTTCAGTCTATTTGTTTAATTAAACAAATACCATACTGTGTTAAATTTTATAGCTTTATTAGAAGTCTTGCTTTGTGGTAGGGCAAGTTCCCCCACCTTGATCAATTACTTCCGGAGTGCTTGCTTATTCTTGACCCATTGCACTCCCATGTAAATTTTAGAATCAGGAAATCAAGTTGCACAAAAACTCCTGTGAGATTTTGATTGGACTCTATTAAACCTTTAGGTCAATTTAGGGAGGATTGACATATTTGTGAGTTTTGAATCTTCCATTTCATACACATAGTATATCACTTTATTTGGAGCTTTTTCTTTAAAAAAATTTTTTTAATGTTGATTTATTTTTGAGAGAGAGAGAGAGAGAGAGAGAGAGACAGAGTGAGAGTGGGGGAGGAGCAGAGAGAGAGGGAGACACAGAATCCCAAGCAGGCTCCAGGCTCTGAGCTGTCAGCACAGAGCCCGATGCGGGGCTCGAACCCAGGAGCCACGAGATCATGACCTGAGCTGAAGTCAGACGCTTAACCGACTGAGCCACCCAGGTGTCCCCTTTTCTAGCTTCTCTTTTAAGTAAAAAGTTAATCATTTTCCAAAGTAGTTTTTACATTGAGTTTTTAAATGTTAAATTTTTGGTAAGAAAATATAAACACTATGTATTATTTTAAAAAAATGTGTAGATGAAAGTGTGACTTTATGTTGTTTCTGAAAAGATGAAGAGGAGAGGGAACCAGCAAAAAAGACTAACAAGGGACAGTCATGGAGGTAGAAAGATAGCCAGGAAAGTGTGGCATCCTGGCAATCATGTGAGGACAGTGTTCTAAAAGGAGAGTGCTCTCAAATAGTTCACATTCTACTTAAGCTCAAGAAACATGGGGACTGATAATTTACTCTTGGGTAGTTAGCAACAAGGTCATTGGTGATCTTGATGAGCAGTTTGGGTTCATAAATTCTTTCAGTGTAAAAGATCCTCCCTAAGGCTCCAGATCAGGACAAAGAAAAATTATTACAGTAAGGTGAAATAATGATTTATTTTATGAACAAAGTGTCTTGAAGGGCAGGGCCATGCCCTGCTTTGTGTAGTATCCACCACAATGGGAGTTTCCGCCTCTCCTGTTCTGTCACGCACAGTGGAGAGACCCACGTTGCTCCAGAATGGAGCACAGGAACTAGTTTCTGGGACCCCTGGGACCTCTTTTCATCAGCAGCTTTCTTAGAGCTCCCTCCCCTCCTGCCCCAGCACTGCTGGAAGAACTTGATAATAGGCATTTTCTCTACCCTTCAGTCAGTCAACACCTTCACATGTGGATTTAAAAACAGAAAGGTTTGGGAGATTTTTTTTTTTCATGTATTTTAAAAATTCCATTCTAAGCCACAGCTCTCCCTGCGTGTTCTGTTAGAGCCTTAGCTTGAATTACTGTTCCTTCCCGTCTTTTGCATACTTCTAGGCTCACTCTTTTGTGATTCTCTTAGTTTCCCAGCCCTCACTGTACTGGATCCACATCCAACTTTTCATTTCACCTGGTTTAAAACCCCTTCACCTTTCATGACAGTCTTGCGGCCTTCTCTTATTCAACAACTGTTTTTCTTGGTTGCTGCTACCATTTTCGATATGAAATTTCCAATACTGTGTTGTGACTTTTTGACCTTCTGATTTTGCCTCATTACTTTCTTAGAAAAATTTACTCTGGAATTTTAACCACTGCTTCCTTAACTAGGTTATTAATTATCACTGTGCTAACCCTACATTCTTTTCTGGGAAGGACAGCATTTAGGTGTCTATGTTGTAATAGATCTAAAGTGTAAATAAATTGCTTGTACTTCTAGTAATACTTCTGTCAGGAATCAGGAGAAGTTTAGGTAAAAGACGTTGCTTCACTCAATTGCAACCCTGTACTTTCACATCATCGTTTGCTGCTTTTCCAGAAACCTACTTCAGTCATTAATATTGTAAGCACTGTGTGTATAACAGCTTTATTGATATATAATTCACAATTCACTCATTTAAAGTATACAACTCAGTGATATTCAGTATATTCACAGAGTTGGGCATCCGTCACCTCATTCAATTTTAGAACATTTTCATTATCCCAAAAAGAAACCAGCACTCCCAGCCATCACCCCCACCCTCCTCCACCCACAGCCCTAGGCAGTCACTAATTTACTTTCCATCTCAGCCTGTACATTTGGCTATTCTAGACATTTTATCAAGATGTAATCATGTAATATGAGACTTTTGTGTCTGGTTTCTTTCCCTTAGCATAATGTTTTCAAGGTTGAACCATGTTATACCATAAATCAGCACTTCATTCCTGTTTATGGCTGAATACTGTTTCATTGTATGAATATACCACATTTTGTTTATCCGCTTAAGAATTGATGGGCATTTAGATTGTTTCCACCTTTTAGTTATTACAAATAATGCTGTTATGAACAATATTGCACAAGTTTTTGTGTGGACTTTTGTGCGGATTTTTCATTTCTCTTGCATATATATCTAGAAATGGAATTGTAAATCATATGATAGTGTCAGGTTTTATCCGTTTGAGGAACTGCCAGACTGTTTTCTAGGCTGCACCATTTTCCATTCCCACCAGCAGTTTACATAAGTTCCAGTTTTTTCACATCCTTGCCAACACTTGTTATTATCTATATTTTGCTTATGACCATCCTTGTGGTTATCAAGTGGCATCTTATTGTGGTTTTGATTTGCTTTTCCCTAATGGCTAATGATGTTATTAGTATCTTTTCATATGCTTATTTTCCATTTGCATATGTTCTTTGGAGAAATGTCTATTCAAATCCTTTGCCCATTTTTAATTGGGTTAGTATTTTATTGAGTTGTAAGAGTTCTTTATATATTCCACATCAAGTTGTTTATTAGATTTATGATTTGCAGTCATTTTCTCCCATTCTGTGAGTTGTCTTTTTACTGTCGTGATGGAGTCCTCTGAAGCACAAAAGTTTTTAATTTTGGTGAAGTCCACTTGGTTGGTTGGTTGGTTGGTTGGTTGGTTGGTTGGTTGTTTTTGCTTGTGCTTTGGTGTCATATCTAAGAAACTTTTGCCTAATCCAAGGTCGTAAAGATTTACACTTAGGTTTTATTCTAAGAATCTTATAGTTTCAGCTCTTACATTTAGGTTTCTGATCCATTTTGAGTTAGTTTTTATATATGGTGTGAGATAGGAGTCCAATTTCATTCTATTACATGTTGCTCTCCAGTTGTCCCAGCACCATTTGTTGAAAAGACTATTCTTTCCCCCATTGAATTATCTTGGAACTCTTATAGGAAATCAATTGGCCATAAATGTGAGGATCTAGTTTTGGACTCTGAGTTCTATTCCTTTGCTATATATGTGTGTCCTGCCAGTTCCACACTGTCTTGATCATTGTAGCTCTGTAGTCAGTTTTGAAACCAGGAAATGTGTTTCCTCCAACTTTGTTGTTCTTTTCAAAGATTGTTTTGGCTGTTGTAAAAAAAATTTTGGTAAAAAACGCAACATAAAAGTTATCATCTCAACTATTTTTAATTGTACAGTTCAGTATCATTAAGTACATTCATACATATTGTTGTGCAGTCCATCTCCAGAATGCTTTTCATCTTGCAAAAGTGAAACTCTGTACCCATTTAACTGTCTCCCTATTTCCCCCTCCCCTAGCCCCTGGTAACCACTATTTTACTCTGTGTTTTTATGAATTTGACTATTTCAGATACCTTGTATAAGTGGACTCATACAGCATTTGCCTTTTAGTGACTGGCTTATTTCACTAGCATGAGGTCCCCAAGGTTCTATAGCATGGTAGGATTTCCTTTCTTTCTAAGACTGAATAGTATTCCATATATGCTTTGGCTATCTTAAATACCTTGAATTTCTGAATTTTAGGTTTTGCTTGTCAGTCTCTACACAAAAGCCAGCTGAGATTTGAGAAGTACTGTTTGGAATCTCTCGGTTCTGTAGATTGATTTGGGGAGTATTTCCTTCAAACAACTATAAGTCTTCTAGCCGGTGAACATGGGATGTCTTTTCATTTACTTGTCTTTATTAATTTCTTTCAGCAATGTTTTTTCATAGTATAAGTTTTGCACTTCTTTTGTTAAATTTATTCCTAAATATTTATGCTTCTCGATGGAATTGTTTTTTCTTAATTTTATTTTGGGTTTGCTCATTGCTATTGTATAGAAATACAGTTGATTTTTATATATTGATCTTGTATCCTGCAACCTTGCAGAACTCATTTATGGGTTCTAATAGTTTTTTGGTGGATTCCTTAGGATTTTCTATATACAAGATCATGTCATCCGCAAATTGAGATGTTATATAGTATTGTGTTTAAATACATTAATCCAACAAACATGTATTGAGGACTTTCTCTGGTGTCAGGCACTGTGCGCTGTGTTGGAAGCATAGAGATAAAAGGCATGAACTCTGCTTTCATGAAGTTTGCGATCTTAATTTAGGCAACAGTACCCACCAGTAACCGCAATTCAGCATCGTAAACACTGTGGTTGAGAGATACATAAGGTGCCGTGGTAGCACTGAGGAGAAGGTCTATTACACTGGAGGAGTTAGGGAAAATTCCACAAATGAGTTTATATCGAGTTCTGGACCATTTCACAAATAAGTAGCCATGATTATGATAACTTGTCATTTCAAGGCCAAAATGACCTTGAGTATGTAAGAATTATTCTGTAGTACTTCAGCTTTAAGATTGTTTAGGTCTATCAAAATTTAAGCAGATTTGCATTAATAGTGAGACAACACATCAAGTTTTCAAAGTATATACAGATGTTTGATTATGTAGTAAATCTGTTGCTATAAAAGCGTATGATCACATTTGGAAAATTGCTATTGCATGTCTTGGCAGTTTATTAAGAACTGAAAACTTTTAAAACTAACTGGTGTTTTGATAGATTAAGTTCAAGGCCACCTTTTGTTTAAATGATGTTTTGTTTTCTGTAATTAGACCATGCTAGGTGAATTAAGTACGTAATTAAAAACAGAGGTTTGGCTAATTCAGAGTAAATGAGTACAAAATACAAGGTCATTATCCATCTCTAGTGAGACTCCAGATGAACAGTGCACATGGAACTATTTATAAAACATTTTACATGGTCAGAGCTCCTCTGGGTTGCTGTCCATGGCTTTTAAATTAAAGTATTCACAGACTTTCCTAGAAAAATGTACCTGTATTATAGAAGGATGATCCCATTTACTGTGTTCAACTGAATGGAAAATCAAAAAAGATTAGAATCTCATTTTCCATCCCAAATTAAAGAGGTAAAACATACTTTTCCTATTTCAAAAGTGAACATTTAGTATGTTGGCACATGGAGCTCATGGTTAGAGCTCTGATAACTTTGGAGAGTTCTGAGTCTCAGTTGCTTTCGTGTTCGCAGACCCTGGAGATGCGCAAGTAAAACACCTCAGGTTTAATCTCTTTCCTCGGTGCTTCATCACACAGGATGCCACGGAAAGGATTTTATTTGCAATATTTTTTTCTTTTTATGGTTCAAGAATGTGATGCTTTTAGAAAACAGGTGTTTAATGTAGTGATTTGATTCATGGAGAAACAAGAATTCGTTACTGGAAGTACACAGCTTAAACTTCTCTTAGAAATGTCTTCACCATTCGACTCCCCGTGCCTCCCGGCTTTTCCTTGCTGTTTTCTCCTCTGTAGTATTTGTGCTTCAGTTTGCCCAGACTTCTCGAGCATCATCACCTCTGACTTTATCTACGTGTCTTTTGCCTGTCTTTCTAGGCACTGTTTAAAGTTGATTTACTCAGGAGAAAAGATCGGTTAGGTCTCCCAATAAATGTTTCTGTAGTCTCTTGTCAAGCTCTCATTATATACTTTAGGAATTACTTTTTAATTTTTTTTAACATTTACTTATTTTTGAGACACAGACAGAGTGTGAGTGGGGAAGAGGCAGAGAGAAAGAGGGAGACACAGAATCCGAAGTAGGCTCCAGGTTCCGAGCTGTCAGCACAGAGCCTGACGTGGGGCTCGAACTCACAAACCATGAGATCATGACCTGAGCTGAAGTCGAATGCCCAACCAACTGGGCCACCTAGGCGCCCCGGAATTACTGAAGATCTGTCTTCCCCTTGGCGTTTTAAATTCTCCTAGGATAGAGATCATGATTGTTAGGCTCAGCACCGTATCCCAGCACCAAGAATGGTTTCTGACTACTACTAGTTGCTCAAACAATGTTTGTGCAATGAACTACTCATTGGGTAAATACTGCAGATCTTTACTACACTGTGTTAGATACTGTACTGGTAAAATGAAAATAAGTGGTCTCTTATTCCTTAATCTCAAATAGCTTAAAATTAAAAGACCTTTCTGGGCATTTGTTATAAAGCTTTTTAAGTTAGGGGAATAGTTTGATAACTACTGTTCTAGGATACAAGATCTATTTTAATACCCTACTGTAAGCCAGTTAAGTACTTAAGATGCCCATGCAAACAATTATAATGCAGTAAAGTCATTGTTTAATGGAAGAATCTTCAAAACTGCAGTTGAGAATGTATAAAGAACACCAAAGTCTACCTGATAGAGAAATTAGCATTTAAACAAGTAGCTAAAAATAGGTAAAAATGTACCAGGCAGACAAGTGGGGAAATGGTGCCACAGCACGTACAGAGGAACTGGACACAGGAAAACATGTTCAGTGTTGCTGGAGCATAAAGTTGAGCTGGAAGTGGTAAGAATGAGGAAGTAGAGTGGGCAGGTACATTTATGCCATACAAAGTTGAGAAGGTAGCTTATAGGTAACAGAGAGCCACTGAACAATTAGAACACATTTCCTCTAGAAACTAGGTTGCAAGGATTGAAATTAGAGATAGAGAAATCACTAAGGAGACTGTTGGAATGTAACATGGTCCAAATGAGAAACAAACAAAGGCAATGGAATAAATGCAAAGGAACAGGTTTGAGAGAATCTCTAGTCCATAGTGATTTGATCTGGGAAGTTAGGAAGGGGGAAGAATCTCAGATGATTCCCAGATGTTTTACTTGAACAATTGGGTGAGTGATGGCTCCGTTCAACTAAGTTAAGAAGTAACAAGTGACTTTTTAAAGGAGGAACATGATGAATCCGTTTTGGACATAGTAGTGTCAAACTTTCAGTATCAGAGCTCCACAGAGATATCTATCTGGGCTAGAGATTCAGAATTCCACGTAATTTTTGAACTGGCATCGTTGAGGTCATGAATATGGAGGGAGAGTAATAATAGGCAGAATGAGATGAGTCCCTGTGGAGCATTCACAGAAGGAATGTGATATCTTAGATACTGAGGGAGGAGACCTTTTCAAGAAAGAGAAGGTGAATGTGTAAAAAGTTTCAGTAGGATTCATTTATATGAGGGCCAAAAACTAGAGATTAGATTTGATACTTAGAAGGTCATTGTTGCTTTTATGTGGAACAGCCTCAGTGGGATCGTAAAACCTAAAGCCGGATTGCTTCAGGGTGAAGAGTGAATCAGGAAGTATATGTCTTTCTAGGAGTGGCTTGCGAAGAGAGATCAGATGATCTTGAAAGAATACATAGGGTTGGGGTGCCTGGGTGACTGAGTTGGTTACGCCTCTGACTCCTGGTTTCGGCTCAGGTCATGATCTCATGGTCCATGTGTTCCGGCCCCACATTGGGCTCTGTGCTGACGGCATGGAGCCTGTTTGGGATTGATTCTCTGTCTCCCTCTCTCTCTTACCCCTCCCGGCTCACTCTTTATCTCTCTCTCTCTCTCTCTCTCTCTCTCTCTCTCTCTCTCTCTCTCAAAATAAATAAACATTAAAAAAAAGAGTACATAGGTTTAAAGAAACTTTTGGTTTGGCTTTAGATATGAAAAGCTTGAGGATTTTTATATGCTGAAAGAGAAGAGCTAATGGCAAGAGTTTGAGGATTGACTGAAGATAATCAATGGAGTGAAGCCCCTAAGGAAAGAGAGGAAGGGGCCCAGAGCATTGGTAGAGAAACCACATCTGATGGGAAGAGAGAGGTGTTACTCTGGGTCAGAGCAATCAGGGAGAAAGGGTGGGCGCTGGCTTGGGGACGAGGATGGGAGTAGCAGTTGGAGATGCCACCTAACCATTTAGTCCCCTTTCCTTTATCAATTCTCCTATCAAATATCTTGTAATTTCAAACTTAAACTACCATTGTGGGTTTCTCTGATTTCCCTACCCACAAAATCCATTTCATTCCTGCCAAAAAGCAAAACACCATTTTTAGGATCACTTCCTTCAACCACCACACTGAATGTTGTTCCCTTTCTCAAAACTATTTCCTTTGTAAACTGTCTTTATTCTCAACATATTGGCACTTGAGTTTTAGGTCTCTCTCCAATTTCATGCCTCTTCTAGATTAATTTGGTACCGTTTCTTTCTCCCATTCCAAATTCCAAGTTAACAATCAAATATACGTCTAACAAAGTCCTGAGAGTCAGGAAGACATCATGTCTTTAAATTCTGCTCTTACAGAAAGATCCTTGTGGAATGAACCAGAAGTCGCAGTTTAGTTCACTTTTGATAGAGGAAGATACCTAACGTCTTTTGCTTGTTGCTTCTTTTTACTTTTATCTCTCTTCTTCTCTACCACTGCCACCCTGTCTTCCAATTTTTAGTATTGGAGAATTTAGGGATACTCATTTGCACCATTTAATAATCATTAAGGCATTTCATTGAGTTTCTTGAGAAGAAACTTCATGAAAATTTAGTAATAACAAATGAATAATGCAGTGATTTCACCAAAGTCATGACTTAGTCTTTTAGAATATGGTCTTTTTGTCTTAGCCAGTAATTTATATTCTTTCCTCTTATTAGCAGTTCTATTTTAGAAAATTTTATTTCAGGCATACATTTGAATGTTACCTTTTATGTTTTGTTAAAAGCATATTAAGTAGAGGTCAGTTTGAGGCTGAATTTTGCTTGCATATTAAAAATAGCCTTTGTTTATCATATGACTTCACTCATATGAGGACTTTAAGAGACAAAGCAGATAAACATAAGGGAAGGGAAACAAAAATAATATAAAAACAAGGAGGGGATCAGGGCGCCTGGGTGGCTCAGTCAGTTAAGCGGCTGACTTCAGCTCAGGTCATGATCTCGCAGTCTGTGAGTTCGAGCCCCACCTCGGGCTCTGTGCTGACAGCTCAGAGCCTGGAGCCTGTTTCAGATTCTGTGTCTCCCTCTCTCTGACCCTCCCCCGTTCATGCTCTGTCTCTCTCTGTCTCAAAAATAAATAAACGTTAAAAAAAAGTTTAAAAAAAAAAAACAGTCTAAGTAATTTCTAATCCTGCCTCTATATGGATCTAGGAAGATTTGTTAAAAATCAGATCCCTGACTCTGAAACAGAATCTCCAGGGGTGATAAAAGTATTAGACTATTGGTTCTCAAACCTGGTAGATCATCAGAACCACCTTTTAAAACATCTAGATTTCCTCTGCCATTGACAGAGAACAAAGAATTTGTAGTCTATAAATGGTTTATGGAACTTTAAGTTTTTTGTAAAGCTCCCATGTGATTCCAGTGTCCATTAGGTTTGAGAACCGCTGATTTAATGATTTATCTTCTCTGTGCAAGACACTGCACTGGATGCTACAATTATTGTAAAGATTACTAAAACAGTTTTTGTCTTCAGGGAATTTACAGTATAGCTTGGCATTCGGAACAGTGTAAAAAGGGGTGGGAAAAACTAATACATAGCAACTATATGTATTTCTCAAAAGAGCAAAGTGCCCTATGATGTAAAGTCGGTGGGGGGCACCTGGGTGGCTCAGTCAGTTAATTGTCCAACTTCGGCTCAGGTCATGATCTCATCATGGCTGGTGGGTTCGAGCCCCGCATCAGGCTCTGTGCTGACAGCTCAGAGCGTGGAGCCTGCTTCAGATTCTCTATCTCTCTCTCTCTCTCTCTGCCCCTTCCCCACTTGCACTCTCTCTGTCTCTTATAAATAAACATTTAAATTTTTTTTTTAAAGAAATGTAAAGTCAGGGGGAAAAAAGGTAAGAGTGTCAGCTATTACCATTATTAACTCTATTACTTAATATTGTTTTGAAAGTTCTAATACCGTAAGACCAGAAAATGAAGTGAGGTATAAATATTGCAAAGGAAGTGAGAAATCCCATCTTTAGGAAATGGAAAATATTCTTGCCTAAGTAGAAAACCCAAGATAATCAACTAACATTTATGAGCATTATTAAAAGCTGAGATGGGGCACCTGGGTGGCTCAGTCAGTTGAGCGTCCAACTTCAGCTCAGGTCATGATCTCACACTCCGTGAGTTTGAGCCCCGCATCGGGCTCTGTGCTGACAGCTCGGAACCTGGAGCCTTCTTCAGATTCTGTGTCTCCCTCTCTCTGACCCTCCCCTGTTTATGCTCTGTCTTTCTCTGTCTCAAAAATAAATAAAAATTTAAAAATAAATAAATAAATAAAAGCTGAGAACTGATCAGTAAAGAAGGTCAGTTACCAAATAAATTTTAAAATGGTGTCTTCCAAACCAGCACAAAGAAGCATGTTTTCAAAGACCCTACTTGTAACAATATGCAGAAAAATCTACAATCATACTTAGAAATTTGTATAATGAAGTAAACTCTAGAACTTAAGTAAATATAGAACTATCCAAACTATAGAACCTACAGGACCTGAGAACAATTTAATAAATGGAGAAATATTTCATATTTGTGAATGGGAAGAGTTAATGTTTTAAAGTTATATATTCTTGGGGTGCCTGGGTGACTCAGTCAGTTAAGTGTCTTGGTTTCAGCTCAGATCATGATCTCACAGTTCATGAGTTTGAGCCCCATGCTGGGTTCTGCACTGACAGCGTGGAGCCTGCTTGGGATATTCATTCATTCGCTTGCTCTCTCCCTCTTTCCCTCTCTCCCTCTCTCTCTCTCCCTCCCTCCCTCCCCACCCTCACTACCCCCCCCTTGCTGCCCCTCCCTGCTCTCTATCAAAAATAAATAAAAATATTTTTTAAAAATAAATAAATTTATATATTCTCCTTACCCCCTCCAAATTTCTCTGTCATTTAATACAATTCCAATTAAAATTTCAGGGTTTTTTGTTTGTTTTTGTTTGGCCAAACCTGACAATGTATTTCTAATGTTTACCTGAAGAATAAACCAAACAGACTTCTGGAGAAAAAAAAAAAAAGTGAGTACTTACATGAATAATTAAAATAATCTAGTACTAATTTAAAAAATCAGAATGTAATAAAAGTGGAAATTTTCATTATTAGGAGGAGAGATACACTAACGTTTATTATTCAGTGTGTTGAATCTGGTGTTGGTATAATTATCTAAATTTGTGGAAAAAGTAAATTCCATATGGATTAAAGATTCAGTGAAAGTAAATAATAGGGAAATGTAGGTGAATATGTATGTAATCTTGATGTGGGAAAGGTTTTTAAATGTATCATAGTAAAGGCAGAAACCACGTTTAAAAAAGGGCTTTATTTGACTACATGAAGATTTGAAGTTTCTGTACAATAACAACCAACTAACTGAAAGTCAAGTAAATTAGAAACAAGCATTTATAATATGGTGCCCATAACTTAATATGAAAAGATTATCATAAAAAGATTAACTCATATTGTGCTGGAAAGGAGGGAAGCACATGTAAACTTAAACTTTCAGAAAAGCAGTATGGCTATATGTATCAAAAACTTTAGAATGTTGTTATATCCTTTTACCCACTTCTAGGAGTGTAATCTGATGAAATTGAGATGTGTAAAAGATAGTTTTAAGGGGATTTTGACAACATTGCTTAATAAAAATTGAAATCAATGTGTATGTCTAGAGACCCACTTCTTGAAAGTCACCACTCGCCATTTCTAGGGTGCTGCTCTCATTTTCATGGTCAAAGGTCGAGGCATCTCCATTCCAGGCACCAGAATGGAGAAAAGGATGAAAAAGAGCATGCCCCACCATCTTTCGAGGAAGGTACCCGGAAGATGCCCTGTAATACTAGCCAGTATTAAGTCTTAGGGCCACATGTACATAGCTGCAAGAGAGACTGGAAAATGTTGTCTTTATTTGGAATGGCCATGGGTTCAGCTAAAAATGTTATTCTGCGGAAGAAAGAACAGATATTGAGGGACAGCTACCTCTCCTCTGCATTTTCGTCTTCCATTTCTTAGCTTAGCCCTATTTTGAAGGCCCAAACTATATGTCTAGTCTGCAGATCATCTAGGTGAGTCCTTGACTCCTTTCTCCTATCTGGGAGCTGCATGTCTCTCTTTGGGGTCTATCACTAAATTCCCCAGCAGTATGTTATTCCTTGAGACTTGATGCATTCTTCCTACCCAAATATGGGGAATTACTTGCAGTGCCTAGCACGTGAGGTTATTGCTATGAAACATTACCAGCTGGTTTATAACATTTGGATGTAGGAGAAGAACCAACTCTAAATCTCCTGTTCTTCCTTTCTACTCCCTCCGTACCCTACGTAAGTAACCAGGAAAAACGGTCAGCTTTGCGCTGCATTGTTTGGAAGTTATGAATATAGAGGGAGCAATCCTTGTACCGTTTTCTGTCCTTTCATACATCGGAGATGCTGTGTATGTTTGTATCTGAATCCCAACCCTTGATGATCTTTCTTTCTGATTTAAACAGGAAAGAAGCATATTTGTGCCTTAAATGATAGGGAAATATTTTTCAATATTTTATCTCAACGAAACTTCTCTCTTGCCAGCAACTCTATTTGCATACATCCTATGGTGAAGCCATGACTGTTACCTAGCTTTTCTTTAGTATTTCAGAGCTGTTACTCGTTAACTGGCCTGTGTCAGAGAGGAGAGAAATGGGAGAGGGGGAGAGAGGGAGACAGGGAGGGGAGACAGAGAGAGGGGAACACTGCCATCTTTTCTTAGTTTTGTAACTTTTCACCTCAGATGATTCTGTGCTAGCTTAATGTATATAGAGAAACTGTAGTGTTCTTAGTTACACCCAAAGTTGTACCAATTCTGTATCATAGCTATTAGCTATTAAATTCTGTGGGAGACATGAAGGACAGTAGACATCCTATTTTGCACGTGAGGACACAGATTATAAAAGTTAAGTAACTTTGCTCATGATCATACATCTAGTAAATGTTGAAGCTGGATTACATATCCTGATCTTCCTAATTTCAATGCCTGCTTCTCAGACGTAGTGATATACTGAATCCATGATAATTATCAGCTGAATTCTTCACCTATGTCTTCACATATGTGAGTGGTGGTCATATGGCCATGGAATTGTGTATGTTCTGTGTGGTTTCAGAGGGGGGCGCTGGTTAGAAATGAAGGTAAATTTTAACTATGTGTTAGAAGAGGCATTTTACAACAAATTAGGCTTAATGCAGAAATGGAATGGGGATATTTTTTGAAGTAACCACTGTCCATCACAAAATATTTAGACAGGGTTTTGAAGGAGACAGAGTAAAGTAGTAAGAAAGTACTGGACTTGCAGCCTGGAAATATCAGTTCTGATTTTACCCGTGTTTATGATGTGTTTGAATTGAATTGTCTGTTTGGGTCTCCGAACTTTCGTTTCCTAGTGCATTCAGGGAAGGAGCTAGACTAAATCACCTCACATTCCCATTGCCTTTTAGGTGAGTGGCTTACATGTTATGTGTGCTCATTAAATGTTTGTCAAGTGAGTGTCACAGCATAGTCTCCTCTCCCACTGCCAATGCCACATCCTTGATCTTCTCAGCTCAGAGTGCTCTCTCCCTCCTTTATGCTGGGATTTTGTCTATCTGTACCTCTCATTAAATTTATCACTTTCTACTTTGTAGTGAATTTCTTTATGAGACTGTTAGTGGCAAGATCAGTATCATACCCACTCCTGTATCCCTGTTCCTTACACAGCGTAGGCATTGGTAAATATTTACCTGAGACATGAAAGAATTAAGGACAGCAGCTTTGCAACCATGTTTTTCTCTTACTTTCTTGAGAAAAAGTCATTTAGGCTTTTATCAGCAGTAGACAAATGCATGCCAACAGTCTGAAGAGAAGTCTGTATATTTGCTGTTTGAAGTGAACTTAAAACTTGCTGAGATGGGACACTGACACTGACAGCCACCTCAACCCAGTGTCACGTACTGAAAAGAAAAAAAAAAAAAAACCTACTAAACTGCCACCTGGAACTCGTTAGATATTTTCATTTACGTTTTGCTGCCTTGACATTGTATCACACTGGGAATCTGAATATTGTTTGGCTTTCTTTCAAGTGTTGTTTCCTGAGAAGTTATTTGCCTAAGATTCATTCATATTCCTCTAATCTTTCTCCCTTTCCCCTTCCGCCCCTAGCTCCACCTTTTTTTCTGCTACTTTCTCCTGGCTTGCCTTTCTTTCACTCTTTAAAATTCAAATAAAACCCAGGGGGTTGAACTATAGTATATACGGTGAGGTGGAGAACCAGGTGGGAAAGTGGGGGAACCTCATAATTCATAGGAAAAATAAAACACCTCAAAGTTGTGACTAGCCTGCCTCAGATGTCCCTCTATGAGAACTTCCTTGAATCCCTTCACCTTTTTTACCCAGTCGTTAATGCCTTTACACAGTCTCTCTCCTCTGTGTTTACATATGTTTCCCCAACCAGATATGGGCTACATTTCATTCTTTGTTATTATATGTTGTTGAAAAAATAAGTGTGTGGGCGTGATTCATCCAGACAATTTCCTGTGGTTTTCTGAGAGTTTTTTCACACAGGCAGGCACATTATTCCTATTTTATAGATGAGGAAACTATGACTTAAGAATCCAACTTGCCTAACGCCAGAAAGCAAGTAACTTGAGGAGCCCACATTCAAATCTAGGGCTTCCTGGAGCCCCCGTTCTTCACCTTTTTCTCTTTGCTTCCAAAATATGTCTTTCACTGTATTCCTTTCTTCCACTTTCCACCACTGCCATCCTTAGCTCTTCATTACCTCTTCCTTAGAGCTTTGCTCTGTCCCCTACTTTGTCTCCCCATTTGTGTCTTCTTTCCCATTCCTGCTTATGCAGCATTCTTTTGATCATATCATTTCCTTTGAGATACCTGTGATGGCTCCTCACTTCCTATAAGATAAAGGCCGAACTTGCTGATATGTCATGAATCTGCTCCATGATCTGCCCCCATTACCTCTCCAGCTGTATTTCCCACTCCTGCTTCCTCTATGCTCCTAAACTCCAGCCTCCCCCACAACTTCACTATCCCCGACCATGCACGTGGCAACATCCAGCTTCTTTGTCTTTACCTGTGCTCGTCTGTGTGATTAAGGAACACCCTTTTCATCCCTGTTTTGCTAGTTGAAATTCCACCCATCTTAAACCTATGCCTTCCATTAAACATTATACAGTTCCCCTAGTTGGAATTAATCTCAGTGTGTGCTGCCTTTGTATTATACTTATTTGTGACTATGGATGTCCCCAGTAATGCATTAGAAGCCCTTCGAGAGTAAGGACCATAACTTCAGTTGACTATATTCCACAATTTCATACAATAATTTGTCCATAAAATACACTCCATAAAATCTTGGGTGGCTAAAATGAGTCTGACTTCCAGGGCAACAATAATGGTTCTATGTAAAATTCAAATTGACTAATTGAATATGGATTGTTTCTTGACCTAACACTAAAGTACTGGATTTATAAATAAAATTCTTCCAGGTAAATAAAATGACTAGGTTTTCTTTTGTTAAGAATGAAAAAGAAATCAAATTTATTGTATTCTTCAGTATTTAGTATGCTATAATTATAGTCTGTGTATGTGTGTGTGTGCATACATATGTATATATTACACGTGTATATAAAAACAGGGTCTTAAATTTTTAAAGCTTATATTTTCCATAATATATTTTAAATAAATCATTAATTGCGCTATTGAAAATCTAGTTGCAGTGTTATTTTCTTTATATTTACTTTGAAAGAGACAATAAAGTATGGTGCAAGAGTTGATTCACATGGAAGTACATATATTGGTGTAAAAAGTCCATAAAGTTACATTTTTTTGGTTCTAATTTAATGTGGACTGTTCACTTCTTTACCTAGCTGTTACCTACTCTTTCAAACCAATCTTAGGTGTACTTCCTCTAAGAGAGCCCCCCCGCACCCCAGTTTATATTAGTAGCACCTGCAGTTGCTTTCCTCCCGCCCCCAATAGTTATCATGCCCAGCATAGCACCGTGCCTGAAGCATGGTTAGGCATTCAGTAAAGGTTTGTAGAGTGAACAAATGAACAGTTGTAAGAACTTCGCAATTAAATGCGTGTGCGCGTGTGTATGTGTCTACCTCCACTAAAAGCAAAGTGGCAGATTTATGTGTACAGATACAGAAGACTGTTCATGGTACACTCTCTAGTGCAATAAAAACAAGTTGTAGGACAGAAAAATGATTCTGCTTTTGTAAAAATATTTGTGTGTGTATGTTGGGAAAAGGTCTGGAAGTTATACGATACATCAGCTTTCGTTATGAGTTAAGAGGTTGGGAGTGGAGCGTGAGAAGTGGACTTTCACTGTTTAGTGCATTTTGCATTGGTATTATTTGAATATTTTCATGAAATTTGTACTGTCTTTGTAATTTTTGAGTGAACGGTAAAGTAAAATGTTAGTGGCTCTGCTCATAGTATTAAATGATACTTTCGTATCAAACTGAAACTGTTTTCAAAGAGAAAATTTGGCATTCCCTCCCAGTTTTTGTAGAAGGAAATTATTTTCTTTCAATAAGTATTTCCTGGTGCTTTTGAAAACTTGTAGGACTTAGGATAAAGTGGGCTGCATTAAATATTTAAGGCATAGTGGCTCCTGCGTTGGGAAACTAACTCTTCCCATTCAGTCTGAATCATTCAAGGCCAGAACAGTAGAGGCAGTTTTAAAAGGTAGTAAGAAACTAACTAATTTTCACTGAACAGAGATAGCAATCTTCATTTTTTTGGAGCTTCCTTGGCCTTTATTTTCAAACACACTCCTGGGTTCTAATGGATAATTTAATTTTCATGCCACGGAGTAACTGGTCTTAGTGACAATGGTAAACCTTTCTTCTGAGCCCAGGCCCCAATTGAAAGTACCAATTAAAGATAAGATAATTCACCACACCCTAATTAAATTGGTTATCCCACCCCTTGCTTCCTTATCTTTTTTATGAACCAGGAAAATGGTCTTACTAAAACAAGTTTTGTTGAGGCTTCAGAGGCTTGGTTATTTTAAGGTCGTTCCTAAAATTTTTTCACATGGTCCAGTTGCCAGACAGATTGTACATCAATTTCCTGCAGCATTTGGCAGGCCAGTGCATTCACCGCCTTAAAAACAATTTGAATTTATTGATTTTGAAATTTGTGATTACTTTCTAAAGTTTTTCCCCCATCTAAATTTACTTTGGAAAAAATATGCACAACAGAACACATTGGCCCATTTTCGTGCCAAGACTTTCAGGGAAATATTTCATATGATTAATATTGTGTGGCTAATCTGGTGTAAAAAATCAATTTTATCCATTTTAACTTATGAGAGCATGACCATCCTGTGTGAACTATTTAAAGAGCCTGTGACTTCTCTAATCCAAATTTAAGTGTTTGTTATTGCCTTTATTTATATGTGTTGTATTAATCACTGTCAATTAATATTGGGCCACATTTCTTTTTAAGAGTTGAAGCATATGTTGTTAGCAGACCCACATCTTTTCTTTCCAGAGCAGTACCCTAACCTTGCCTTGGGCAAGCTGAAATTAGTGGACTCTGGACTTGGCTCAATTAAATACTATAGTTCATGGTACCAGGCTATTTTAACAGGTCTGGATTCAGTTAGAAACCTTCCATTCCTCCTTATCTGTCTATTCCTTTAAACCCACTTGTCCTAAAAGATTGGTGTACTCTCTCTTATTAAGAGTCAGAAGAGAAACAACATTATAAAATCTTTTTGATGATTTCATTCCATCAAACTCAACTTTTTTATAAAACATTGGACCATTTGTTACTTGGTGAGTGCATTAATCTGAAAGCTTTAATGTAAACACTTGGGAATCAAGAATAGCTATTTGTAATGCTTGTACAACAGTCTATTATCCGTAGAGTTACAGCACCTCACAAATAACATGACTTCCACCCAGGGAATAATTGACTCACCACGGAGGTCTGGCTCCCTTGTCTCGTTAAATCTTTTAGAATTGCTGAGAGGTGGCTAACAATTATTCTTCTCTGTTTGGCATGTGTGGAGAGTTAGGCACTAAGCAGTTAGAGGTCACGCACAGAATAATCTAAGGCGGTGCTGTTTGAGTATTAGTTCTTGAATCACTGCTCAGCAAATGTTGAGACTTAACTCCTGAGAGCCATCTCATAAGGGGATGCACTGATCTACCCATTCTAGGCATTGGCAGTCAACTGCCCTCAACTACAGATTGTTACATTTTATTATATATTTCACCTTGATCTTTATATAATTTCCTCACAGCATTTATGAAAACATCTGAACTGTCTCTTATTTGGCATTCTGATTTAAATTTTTTTTTTAATTTTTTTTAACGTTTTTATTTATTTTTGAGACAGAGGGAGACAGAACATGAAGGGGGGAGGGGCAGAGAGAGAAGGAGACACAGAATGGGAAGCAGGCTCCAGGCTCTGAGCCATCAGACCAGAGCCTGACACGGGGCTCGAACTCACGGACCGTGAGATCGTGACCTGGCTGAAGTCGGATGCCTAACCGACTGCGCCACTCAGGCGCCCCTTAAATTTTTTTTTTTAAGTTTTTAAATGTTTTTATTTATTTTTTGAGATAGAGAGTGCAAGCAGGGGAGGGGCAGAGAAAGAGGGAGACACAGAATCTGAAGCAGGCTCCAGGCTCTGAGCTGTCAGCACAGAGCCCGACGCGGGGCTGGAACTCATGAGCCGTGAGATCATGACCTGAGCCGAAGTCGGATGCTTAACCCACTGAGTCACACAGGATCCCCCTGATTTAAATTTTAAATGAAGAGGGGCCCCTGGGTGGCTCAGTTGGTTGAGCGTCCCACTCTTGATTTCAGCTCAGGTCATGATCCCAGAGTCGTGGGAATGAGCTGCAAGTCGGGCTCTGCACTGAGTGTGGAGCTTGAAATTCTCTCTCTTCCTCTGCCTCTCCCATGTATGTGCACAGTCGCTTTCTCTCAAATTAAAAAAAATTTTTTTTAATAAAAAAAAATAAAATTTAAATGAAGAACATTTTTAAAAAGCAATGTAAAATTGTCTTGAAAACATTTAGATTTGACCTTAATTGCTGTTAGGATTTAAAACCCTTTATTTCTGTTCAGGGAGAAAAATAATGTTTTAAAAGTACATAACTGATCTGAAAGAATGCTGTATATATTATCTGTAAGATTTGCATGTCAGAAATCCACCTGCAGAGTGTTTTGTTTTAGAGCTCCTTGAGAAGATGAATGCTATAGATGAAGGGATGTTAGGATAGGTTTACATTTATTTAAAGTGTTGGGATGGGGCAGGCAGGAAAAACCTTGAATTCGAATTCCTTCATGACCTTTTAAGATAATCTTTGATGCTAGCTCAAGGGAGGTATGAGAAATGTGTGGCTTCAGTTGAATAAATATTATACTTCAGTGACTTTTTAATTTTTTAGTATGGAGGGACTAGCTGACAAATACAGGAGAAGCCTGATTTTCAAATCTTCATTCCATTATTTAAAAAATATCAAATGTATTCTGGCCAATAATTCTCCCAGATGGTTCCCCCTTCCTTAGTCAAACCAATACAGACTGGTAATTGAGCCTTAGTTAGTAATTGATAAGTGTACAATATTTACTCCCTGCCCTTATGTATTTTCCTGCCTTTGATGGAGGGGTTAGTTAAAAGAAATTCTTTATGCATTTTTCACTCATTGTGGGTTATATTTGGCAACAGCCAATTGATCTCCCGATTTTTCTCTCTGCTTCCATTCCTAACTCCCCACATTTTGTCCTTCATTCTGGAACCAGATTGATTCATTTTAAATATAGATCAAATTATGTCACCCTCTCGCTTAAAACACACCAGAACCTCTCCATCACAGAGTAAAATATGAGGTCTTTATTATGGCCTACTGGTTCCATTCATGTTCTGGCACCTAGCCACCTCTCTGGCCTCATCTCCGCCCACCCTTTTTGCTCACTTTGCTTCATCTGTGCTGGTCTTCTTGCTGAACTTCAAGTAAAGTCAAGTGTACTTCTCTGAGGCCTGTGCTTTGGCTGATGCTGCCTGGAGTACTCTTCTTCTCACAGATATTCTCTCACTTCATTTAGGTCACTTTTCCAGTCTTTCTGTTCCCTTACCCTACTTTGTTTTCTTTCTTAATTGGCACTTATCACTACCCAGCAACATCTTACATATGTTTGGTTATTGTCTCTTCCTTGATCTATCACACAGTAGGTTTCAAGGAATATTTGTTTAATGAATGCCTGATAACTATCTTGGATGTTTAAGAACTGGGTGTAAGACTCTTAGACTTTATAACCTTGAGACAGAAAACTTTTTTTTTAATTTATTTTAATATTTTTTATTTATTTTTGAGACAGAGAGAGAGCATGAGCAGGGGAGGGGCAGAGAGAGAGAGAGAGACACAGAATCTGAAGCAGGCTCCAGGCTCTGAGCTGTCAGCACAGAGCCCAACGCAGGGCTCAAACTCACAGACCGTGAGATCATGACCCGAGCCAAAGTTGGACGCTTAACCGACTGAGCCACCCAGGCGCCCCGAAAACTTTTAACATAAATTCTGACAGTACTTATCCATGTGGATTTTCTAGCCTTGGTTGAAATATAACAAATTCATGTGATGGTTTGTTTTTTTTTTCACAATATATAGCCAATACCCTGACTTCCCCCTCTCCCCAAAAACAATATATCAAAATATGAAGGAAAGACAGGAGAATGTATCTTGAGTAAAGTTCTTGCAAGTAATTTTCCTTCAATATTTTCTTATTGTCGAACTTTTTTTAAAGCTGAAAGTTAATACAGTGAACACACATTAGCCACCTAGATTTCAACAGATATTCTCCATATTTGCTTTATTATGTATGTGTGTGTATGTGTTTGTGTTCCCCAGCAAGTTGTGACACAAGAGCATACCCTGAATCTTTCCCCCAAATGGAAAATCTCTGACTCAGTGGTTATAATTATTTCTGTTGAGTTTCATTGTCCAGGTGGAGAGACAGTAGTGAGAAGCATACTAAGGTTGGATATGCCTGGGCGGTCTCTGTAGTAATTATGATATATGCCTGTCAAGATGGTTATAGAGAGACATTGTCATCTGAATTGTCTGATACGGTCTGAATTCATTGCCATGGTACATTTGGAGAGGCTTTTTTTGTTCCCTGTTGGTGAATTTTCTTTTTTTTTTTTAATTACATTGTATCAGCTAGGCAGGTGATACAGTTTTTTCCTAATATTAATACAATCACTCCAGCCTTGTTGTGTTTCCTGTTTGCATGCTATTTTTATGTCCATTAACTTTTTTCTTTTTTTTTTAATTTTTTAATGTTTATTTATTTTGAGAAGAGAGATAGAGAGAGAGTGCGAGCAGGGAAGGGGCAGAGAGAGAGGGAGACACAGAATCTGAAGCAGGCTCCAGGCTCTGAGCTGTCAGCACAAGGCTCGATGCAGGGCTTGAATCCACAAACTGTAGGATCATGACCTGAGCTGAAGTCAGATGTTCAACTGACTGAGCCATCCAGGTGCCCCATTTATGTCCATTAACTTTAACCTATCTGTGCCTTTATATTTAAAGTGAAGTATGTTTTTTCCCCCAGAATGTTTAAAATGTTCACTTGTCTTCTGGTCTCCATATTTTCAAAGAGAAGTTTATGATGATTTAAATTGTTATATACAAGGGATTAATACATCACCTGTACATGTCACTTTTCTCTGTCTACTTTCAAGATTTTTTTCTTGGGTGCCTGGGTGGCTCAGTCGATTAAGCATCTGACTTCGGCTCAGGTCATGATCTCACGTTTCATGAGTTCGAGTCCCGCATCGGGCTCTGTGCTGACAGATCGGAGCCTGGACCCTGCTTCAGATTCTGTGTCTCCCTCTCTCTCTGCCCCTCCCCCACTCACACTCTGTCTCCCTCTGTCAAAAATAAATAAATGTTAAAAAAAATTTTTTTAAGATTTTTTTGTTTTGTTTTTTCAGCAAACTTAGGCATAAATATTTGTCATTGCTGTTGTTTTCAATCCTCTTTACAGTTGATGAGCTTCCTAAATCTGTAAATTTGCATCTGTTGCTAACACTTTAGAGAATGTATTTGGTTATTATTTCCTCAGATTTATTTTATTTTTATTTTATTTATTATTTTATTTTATTTTATTTTATTTTATTTTATTTTATTTTATTTTATTTTATTTTATTTTATTTTATGTATATATATCCCCCCACCCCCACCCCATTCACTCATTATCTAACCTCTGGGACTCCAGTGTATCTGTTAAATCTCTTGACATTATCCCAGAAGTCCCTGAACTCTTTTTTTCTCTTTCAGTCTCTCCTCTCTCTTCTTCAAATTGGATATTTTCTATTGATCTTTTTCCAGCAGATCTTTTGTCATCTCCATCCTGCTATTAAGCATATCCAATAAACTTTGATTCCAGATACATATTCAGTTTTTCGTTTCTCTAAAATTTCCATGTGGGTCTTTGTTATGTTTCCTCTTTCTCTGCTGAGGTTTCCCATTTCTTCATTCATTATGAGCATATTTTCCCTTACTGAGTTTAATTATAGCTGCTTTAAAGTCCTGTCAGTTTCTCTATGAGGGTCATGTCAAGGTAGATCTCTGTTGATTATCTTTTCCTTTGAGAGTGGATCATATTTTCCTGACGTTGAAATGTCAAGTAATTTTGGGTTATATCCCAAACATGGTAGATGTTTTGTTGTGGAAGGGGAAAGTGTTTTTGTTAACTCCCCAGATTAGTAGTTGCTTTTTGTATTTTGTCCACAATTGAAGGTTGTTATCTGTGAAAGAGTTAGTCTACTAGGAGCTTACTCTGACATACCAAACATACCAAAAACTGAACTCCTTACATGCTTTCTGACCCTTTAACTGCCTCTCAGGCTTCCTGCTAAACTACATGCCCCCACCATCACACAGACAGATTCTTTATGTCTCCATCAGGTGGAGTCGATCAGGACTGCCAAGGGTAATACAGTCATAAAGATAAAGTTTATCGTTCTCACAACTAACATTCTTGTTTCTTGCATCCTCCTCCTTGCCACCCTGACACATACACTTTTGTCACCAGAGGTGAAAGAATTTTGATGTACCTAGCAACAGGTACCACTGCCCCATCAGGGGTGTGGGGAGACAGGAAAATCCCAGAACAAGGTGATGACAGAAGCCAGGAAATGTAGCATATAAGAGTGGATGGCAGAAAGCTCTGTCAGTACAGGCTGGCATGGATGTGGGCATGTATACGTGAGCTGAAAGGGAAAGAGAGTTTATTTTTTTTTTTATGTTTATTTATTTTGGAGACAGAGCATGAGTGGGAGAGGGGCAGAGAGAGAGGGAGACACAGAATCGGAAGCAGGCTCCAGGCTCTGAGCTGTCAGCACAGAGCCCAACGCGGGGCTCGAACTCACAAACCGTGAGATCATGACCTGAGCCAAAGTCGGTCGCTCAACCGACTGAGCCACCCAGGCGTCCCTGAAAGGGAAAGAGATTTTAAAAAGAAGGGGAGACAGAAGGGCCAGGAGCCAGCTGTGCCCACACTTGTACTTGGCCTTTACCATGTGGTTTCATGTAATCTTCAGAACAACCCTGTGAAATGAGTTATAGTATTTGTATTTTATTTGAGAGGCTCAGAAACTGAAAGAACTCACATGATTTTCTTCAAGTCACACAACTTAATAAATGAGGAGGCAGAAAATAAAATGTCATTTTGCTTTCCTAAGGTTGGTTTTACTCGTATGAAGTCCCTCTGGAAACCCTGGGGAATGGGAAGGGTCTTTCTAGGTTCTGCCACCTTCCTCAGTGAGAAGCCCAGGCATCTGACCTCGAAAAGTTGGCTAAGAAGCTGCACTGTGACCCTCTTCTATGTTTCAGGTCTTTACTCTCTGCTCAGAAGGCAAACTTGATCTGCCTTAAGTTTAGTTTAGCTATGGTAAGCCCTTCTCCACTTCTCAACAACCCTTCCCTTTCCCCACCCCACCCTCAGATCTGTCTCAGTGTGCTTCTTGATGGGCTTTGTAATAAGCCAGATCCTTAACAAAAAGAGTTTCAGTACTCTTAGGAAGATACACAGGGATCACTTTGTCAGAGGCAGATTACTTGAAGTTGAAATTCTTATTTACAGATTTCTCTCACTTCTCTGACCTCTAGTGCCCTTGTCCTTGTGCTCACTCTAAAATTTCCATTCCATTGAGTAATGTTCAGAGAGAGAAGCACATTCCAAGAGGCATTACCTTCTTCCACACATAGCTCAAGAGTCTGAATTCAGGTCCCTCTCTCTCTTCAGTTTTTTTCCTACACCTCTCTGTGTCTAGGATGCTCAGAGAAGTTCACTGGTTCTCAACTATGGATGATTTTGTACTCCAGGACCGTTTGGTAGTCTGGAGATATTTGGGGGGAATGCTAGGAGCATCTGGTTAGTAGAAGCCAGGGTTGCTGCTAAACCCTCTACAGTGCACAGGACAGCCCTCCAAAACAAAGAACTGGGCAACCCAAAATGTCAATATTGTCAAGGTTGAGAAACCCTGCAGCAGACTTCTAGAGCCTTTCTCTGTGTCCTTTTCTTTCCTTGTCCCTTTCCTTCATTAGGGCCATTCCTCCTGGTCTAATATTATGCTAGGCCAGCATTGCAACTTTATACCTCATCATTGAAGCTTTCGCATGCCTGTCCAGCAGTCAGAGCTACAGGGGTGACCATTTCTGGTGGAAGGCATCTGGTGGAATGGGAAGTTATGGAATGAACTGCTCAGGGACTCTTGGGAAAGAACCCATGAGTGGGATTTGTGGATAGGAGTAGTACAGGAACCATCAGTCCTCAGCCATGGCCATCGTGGATGTATCTTGGCTGCTATGGAGCTGGAGTTAGGACTTGTCTTTCAATGGACATGTATGTGATAGTAGAGGAAATCATCAACAGTGATATAATTTATAAATCTTAGAGAACTTGAAAACTTTGGGGGTTGAATCTAAAAATAGTTTTGGCTATGGTTATTTTTGAAATGAAATAAATTATGAATAATTGTCACTTGCTCAGTATCTATTATTTATGTCATTAGAAGTACCACATTGATTTTTTTTTTGGTAAGCTGTGTTTTATTGCAGCTCTAAAATCTGTTCCTGTATTTGCCTTTTTCATTTGCCTGAACAAGATTGTCAGTTCTCAACTTAAAAAGAGAGAGAGAGAGAGAGAGAGAGAGAGAGAGAGACATTGTTCTCACCTGGAATCAATTTTTCCCCCTTTTCTGTTGGAATGAATATCCTAGTTACAAGGGGCCCACACAACCAGAACATTTACCCATAGCCATTTAAGACTGCTGATAAGTATAAAGTATAACTCTGTTACAGTGACCTCATGTCAGTGTCCTTTGCAATTCTGATTAGTCCCAGTAATTATTTTGGACCTTTCATCACCTCTCCCAAGTCTCTGCCCCATGTTAGAGTTTGTGGGGCAGTAAAGCTCTGAGCACTAGACAAAGGTGCTCCCAAGTCTTCACATCTGCAAGAAAATCACTGCATGACTCTCACCTTCCCTCTACACCTTTGGTTTTGACAAATTATCTGGAGAAAACAGAGGACATTATTACGTTGCATACACTTGGAACATGAAACTTTTCTCCCCCAAGAGTTTGAATAAAAGCTTGTAACTTACATTAAGTGCATTGGATTAAATGTCAAGTGTCAAATGTTGACGTTTTCTCTGCCCAATGTATCTACCTTTGCCTTGAAATGTATCTGAGGTATAGATAGTGCTTATGGTGCTAATAGTTCACTTTCTTTTTAAAAAATTTTTTTAATGTTTTTATTTATTTTTGAGAGAGAGAGAGACCCAGCGTGAGCAGGGGAGGGGCAGAGAGAGAGGGAGACACAGAATACCAAGCAGGCTCCAGGCTCCAAGCTGACAGCAGAGAGCCCGATGGCAGGGTTCTGTGTCTCCCTCTCTCTCTGCTCCTCCCCTGCTCACGTTCTGTCTCTCAAAAAGAATAAACATTAAAAAAAAAAACTTAAAAAAAAGATTTAATTGTCTTTATGTTTAAATATTTCAGATGCATGCTTTTTCTGCTCAGACCTCATTTTTGTTATATGACCTGGGGGTATTTTCTTCAGATAGTATTTAATCTTATTATGGATTAATGTTTCTGATAACTATGATTTTTTACTTTCCAAAACATAGCAGCCTTCAGAACAATCTAGTAAAAAACCTATTGCAGTCAACTCTAACACTGCTTCATTGTGCTTGAGAAATGAAAGGCTTTTGAGGTAAGCTAAGATAAACCATCTCTGTTATCATGGTCTTTTCCCTCATTATTTCTTATGTAGATAGGTATTGTACATTCTGCCTCCTCTTCTGGCCACTGTTCTTGGTATCTCTGACCAAGTTGATATTCACATGTTAAGCAGAAGCCTTTCAGGCACTTGAACCTGAGAGTCTACCAACCTCTGGCCTCTACCCAACAGTAAGATGTCAACGATTTGAATTGAGGCTCCTAATATGAAAATTGTGGTAATATATTGATCAAGACATTTTAGTTTGTTGAATGTGGGTACACGGATGAATTCTGATTTCACGAAACGCCATCACAGTAACGTCTTTAATGATTAATATTGAATTGTTCTGCATACCTTTAAATGTGCCATAGTGATGATAAACACTGATAAATTGATACACAGAATCTTCCACAGTGGTTTTTGAAACGTAAAATGGCACTCATTATTAATGTATTATTTATGAGTCACAGCCAGGGTGATGATGCATCATCCCTTGCTACTATCTACTATTAGCAGATATTACTAAAATAGTAGCATCTACTCTTTTGTCTGTGATAGGCAGCTCTTTAAACAAATTACACATTGATTACTAAGAATTCAAGCTTTTCAGTGTCTGGTCAAGGCAAAATTCCACCTCAAAATTCAACAGAATCAAGAGAAACTGCAGACCCTGAAAAGATATTTACAAGACTAGGAAAACTCTTGGACTATGGGGGCATATTTATGCTTAGTTCTTTTAGCTTATTGAACAAGAATTTATTAGGCACCTGCTAATTGCTAGGTTAGGACCTGAAGAAGGAGGAGGAGGGAGTGAACAGTAGTGTAAAGTGCAGCTTGGCAGGGTGGGGGGGGAGGGTCAAACAAGATAAAAACTATAAAAATTCATTTGATTTTAGTGACTTAAGAAGAGTGGTGTGGAGAACATGAGGGGGCAGAAACAGTGTGAGGTGAGTTGAAGTGTGGTTACCATTTTAGAAAGTAGACACTTTTTCTCCACACATCTGAGACGTTTGACTTTCAAGAGGAGAAAAGAGAAGAGAAGTATGGCAACTAGAGGGGTGGTTTGCTGTGTTTAAGACAGGATGTATTTGGAAAGTATTTCAGTTTTGATGCTTAAAGAGTTTGATGGTGCACAAAGAAAGAGAACCATATAGTTAGGTTTCTAAGACCACCCCTGGCAATCTGGCCTTGGATCAGAAGGGAGGTATGAATCCTCCCTTAAATCAGAGTGTATGGAAGATGGGTGGGCAGGAATGTTTCTACACTGCATTGCTTTCTATTCAGAAAGAACTTGGAGCTTTGTCTTGTTACGAGAATCACAAGCTACTTTCTTTTAATCAAAAGTAATAGCTTCCTTTCATAGTACTTTTGATCTGTTCTTTATCTGCCATATAAATAAAGGCTATTATGCCTCCTAATGATCTCTCAGGGGTTATCAAAAAGTAACACATTTTTGAAGGTACTTTACAAAATTAAAGAATTTTAAAATGCTAAGTGCTTGCATAATCATTCATCTTAACCTCATAATTCGGGGGCCATTTTGCTCCCAATTTAGTATGGATTTTATGATCCAGAGCTGTTATTTTTTTTCTATTGCTTTTTACCTACTGATTTTCATTTACCTTCTTTCTGTGGATTTTTGCTAGTTCAGCTATAGTAATTAGTATAAAATTATTTCTTGTAAACAAAGCAGAAATAATATGAAACCAAATTTTTGGCATAAGTAAAACATCTTTCGGTTTACTGTGAAAATTCTCATTTTTATTTTCCGTGTAACGGAAGATAAAGATTGTAGACTTAGCATAATACCTTGTACATTCAGTCATTTGAGATCTTAGATTTTGAGGAAATTGTGTTATTTAAGGAAGCCACTAAATCATTCTACACCTCATTAATTTTTTTTTTAATGTTTATTTTTGAGACAGAGACAGAGCATGAACGGGGGAGGGTCAGAGAGAGACAGAGACAGAGAATCCGAAGCAGGCTCCAGGCTCTGAGCTGTTGGCACAGAGCCCAACGCGGGGCTCGAACTCACAGACCGTGAGATCATAACCTGAGCCGAAGTCGGAGGCCCAACCAACTGAGCCACCCAGGCGCCCCTAAACCTCATTAATCTTATCTATAAAGTCAGAATAATGCCTATTTCCAGGTTATCTGTCCCATTTCACAGAATTACTATGAGGTCCATCTGATATGTCTGTAAACATGTAAAGTGTAAAATATTTTAAAATGTATTATGATGTGAAAAATATTAGACCCCAGGCTCTCCTGGCCAATTACAAGCTCCCCTTTGACTCCAAAGCACACTTGAATAAGCGTGATAAGAAATGAACACAGCTAGCACAGGGCTTTCACTTACCACTTAAGCATCACTGACTCATAAGTTTCTGTGCTAATCTACATCTAATTTAAAAATCTCTAAGAAACCATCTCTTTTGGGGGGAAAATTACTGCAGCTGATAAACTATGTATCTCTGTATAGGGTAATGTTTCAAAGTGCCAGCTCTGAAATTAGGCTGCCTTGGATTCGAATCCTGGCCATGCCTTTTAGCAGCTAAGTGTCTTGGGTAAGTTTAAATTCTTGGTGCCCTTGACAATTTTAACTCAGAAAAATGGTGGTGTTAACAGTACTGTTTCACAGAACAGTGCCCTTCAGATGACAGCAGAGTCATTTAACAGCGTAGTGTCTGCCAGTGCCATGTGCTCAATAGATGTGAGCTGTGATGTGTATGAAATTTATAGTGATATGAATCAATATATAAAATACTATTGCTTATAAAATAAGTACCTTCAGGAGATTAAATTATAAATAGCCAAGTTCTGACCGGATCTTTTCAGTTAAGTAGCTTCACCCACGAGATTTTAAATACCTTTGGAAGAACATTTTCTCTCTTTGAATCATTATAATAGCTTACTTTGGGGGGTTCCAAATTTACACCTAGTAAGTAGTTGGCCACATACCTGTAGCCCAGAAATGGTAGTGGTGATTGTTTCTCTAACCAAAAAAGATTCTGAAATACTGTATACTATGCTTTAAAGAAAAAAAAAAAAAAATGGAAGCAGGTCTCTGCTCTGAGAAGGCAGACAACCTGTGGTGCCAAATCTGGCCACTAGAGGGTGCCGATAGCCAGCGACCTAGCCCTTCCTTAGCGACTGAGAGCTTGCCCTTGTGAGAGGGGTTCAGGAACTGCCACTAATCATTACCTGTAGAACTCAGTGGTGTCATGCTTTCTCGGTTCCAATCACCATTGATCTGATATTGGCCCATCTGCCTTCTCAGGGACCAGGGATTGAGCTGGAAACCTATTCCCCTCCTTTGTAAACCTGTTAACGCTGAGCCAATTGAGCTTTTCATGTTACCCCTGACCTTTTAAAAGAGGCTCACCCAATTAGAAATCACGGTGGTCACAATTCAGTTGATTTAGGAGGATTTAATTGTATTCTATCCTACTGCTTCCACTTTTGCTGCTCTCAGTTATCCTATAAGTTAATTTCTTAATGAGATTTAAGAGATTTTGCAAAATAGTTACCAATTATTCAGTACTTCATCATTCTGCAAAGTTAAAAACCCACTACTTAAAAATCAATAAACAGTGCCTTCATTTTTATACTCAGAGCAGAGATTTGGCAGGGAATGGGGAAACTCCCACTGCTGTTGACCTAGCAAAACTACCTAGTAGGAAATCTGCCCTCTTCATTTTTAGTTGGTATAATTCAGGATGACATTCATTAAAGGTCAATAAAAAACAAAATTTCTAGTGATTGAAAAACTATAGAAAACTAGGAGATAGCTGACAAAATCTGCCACTGCCTCAGTATTTTAGAGTCCTCTCTCCTTTCTTGGACAGCATGGTCAAGCACAGTCAGCTTTTCTGTCAGATGGGCTAAGAGAGTGAGGGTGGTCTACATAGAAGACTCTGGAATGAGTAGGGTTGAGAGGAGGCCTTGAGCTTATCTCTGAGGAGGGGCCAGTGCCTGTTTCTTCCTTCTGGGTGAGCAGGAGAGATGTGCGGATTGGTGACCACAGGGCTGGAGTGGGCCTGCCTGACAGAAGATTATGCATTTTGGTTAAAAGAACTTAGAGCAGGAAGAGTTTCATTCACCTGGATCTTCCTAACTAAAAATGGGGTGGTGTCATGGGAACCCAAAAACGGACAGTGTTGTGTAGACCAGATTACAATATTTGCAATATTTAAGTCAGTTTGAAGGTAATTCCTCTGCATGCAGTATCTTTCAAAATGATTTCCTCCTGCTCTGAATCTAATGAGGCAAAGGAAATTTCTCTCACAATATTTTTGTCTAAGAATGCTTTGGAGAATTCTGACATTTGTTGGTACTAGGTCTGTTGGGTCATTTCTTAAGGATTGGAAGTTACGTGATATTGTATACTAATACAAAATAATTTCAGGATAATCATCCAGTGGATTAGCTCCTCTGAATAACAGCATGTGCCAGTCACTTGCTAAAAACATTTTACGGAAAGTTCCGCAAGAGCACATTGAATTTAACAGCCATATGCTTTTTTGTTACTTTTCCACAGGAGGTAAACCAATAGTATGTCTTTCATTTGATAAGTAATTGAAGATGCATTTTTCCTTTTATCCTTATTAAAATTGGATCATTTAAGGCTGAGGTGAAATTTCATCCTGAAAAATAAAATGTTAAGATTTGCTAGCAAAACTACTACATATTAATGTATAGTATTCAAGCCAGAGCTCACATTCTGATCCCCAAGTTTCCACAAGAGACCACAACCTCCTGGCTTCCCAGGAGATGCAAAGTGAGATTGGCCAGTTAAGGTGAACCCCTCAATGTCCAGTCCTTGCTTCCGCTCCCATGTCCGCATTAGTGGTGGCGCACTCAGCAAGCAGGTGTTTGGTTCAAGGGAAGATCTCACCAAAAGTGTTTGCCTCTGTGAGAGGTGATAGCAATAGCTTGTTCCAAGCCCACGCTGGAAAGTTCTGGGAACGTTGGGAATGTGCTCATTTTACAAGGTGGTATTACAAATACAAGTTTGATGCCATGTTCTCTATTAAATTAGTTGGTACCAAAACAATTTTTAAAAATCTAATTTGGTGCCATTCTCAGACCAAAAAAAAAAAAAAAAAAAAGCCTTCATGAAAAATTCATTTTACTGTAGTCCCCTAAGTGTAAAAATTTTAGTTTGCTATAAATTTTTACCCGTAAGCTATTTTGCTTACAAATGACACTGGCATATTACTGTCATCTTAATTTTCAGTGACTTATGCGTAATAGTTGTGAGTCTAAGATGGCGACATACCTCATAAACACTACTGTCCTCTCCCTAAACCAGAAAGTCAAAAGTTTGAAACATTACGTTTGAAAGTTGATGCCCCCCCATAAGACACATTTAATTTAGCCAGTTTTATGTTCACTTAGTCTCATTTTCTGTTTTCTTTTATCTTAGATTAATAACATTTATGAACATATCTTAAAAGTTATTAACGAAAGGACAAGGGCAGAAGCTGTCATCTTCAGTTTTACTCAGTTAGTGGTTTTGCTTTGAAGTTTGCATAAGACTGATTGTTATTAAAGTAGGCAGGAATTTTTTTTTCTTTTAACGTTTCATAGGAGCTCTCTGATGTGTATTTATTCTTTTAAATCCCTGAATATCTTCCTGGAGTTTTGATTGAATTCGTGCATTTGTATGTTAATATCTGGGAAATTTAAAATACTGTTTCAGCCACCAATCATGCCAATCTAAAAGTAATATTTATGTTAAATGTTATATTTTTGATAGATTTTATTTTCTGAGGCCCATGTGGCAAGTAAGGATGAATGACTTTGATCAAAATTTGTCTTCACTAAGTTTTAAAAAAATATTTTGCCATATTTGCGTCAGACCATGATTCCTCTTCTGTGGTAGATTGATGCCTCAAAACTAGAGTCGGAGGTACCTGCTTATTTGTAGGTGTTGTTTCACTACTTAAAAAAATTATTGCAATCTGAGTTTCATGATTTGTGGTTTTCAGCTGACCTCTATTTTTAAACTTTTTAGAGATTTGTCGAAGTAAATTTTGCATCTTTAAGATAGGAATTTAAATCGTCAGAGTAAGTTTTGTGAAACTGCTGCAGTAGAAAGCTACAAATGGTTGTTCTTGGTGATATTGGTAAGAACTCTATCCTCCCAGGACACTTCATTCAATGCATGTTTGTCAAAAGAGTAAACTGTGGTGTTTATTATCATTTTGAAGAATTTTTTTTACAGAAGCCATGTTTCTGGAAAAGAATGAGTCGGAATCAAAATAAATGTATTATCCGGCTTGCAGAATAAACATGTAATGGAGCATGAGACCATCCTGTAGTGGAATAAACGAAATATGTTGGATAATACCCTGATTTTCCCAGATACTCCTTTTCCTTTACTTAAGTTGTAAGTGCTCCTACTTGATAGCATGCGCGCGCGCGCGCACACACACACACGCACACACTTTTTTATTTTATTTTACTTTTTTGGAGTTAACAGATATGTGCCACAGTGTTGAAGGGGACTTTTCCTGTTGCCACACATTAGCACTAGAGACCATAGCTGAAGACTGCAGTAGCCCATATTCTGAGGAGAGCCACCAACAATTGAGGCCAGACATCTCTCTCCAGGGTTTACTAAAAGCCCTACCATCTTTCTTTCATTCAGTAAATATTTATTAGGTACCTGTTCCAGGTAGTGTTCTAGGCACTGGGGGTGCAGCCATTGAGAAAGTTCTGCCCTTATGGAATTCACAATCCAGTGGTCTAGTGGAAGAAGAACGTAGCTCTCTTCTTGCTTCAATTAAAGTCAGGGGTGGAGGGATGTCTTCCAGAGAGCCAGTCACAAATTGGTGCCTGCAGGAAAAGGAGACTGGCATCTAGTATCCCAGCCAGCTGCTTGCTAAGCTGGTTGAACCAGCAAACCCACTGACGTGCCACTAGAGCAGAACTCAGTGGGGAAGTTCTGGGAGTCTGGGGGACATGTTAACATAGACATAAGGAAAAGATGCCTGGAATAAGAGAGAGAGCAATGTCCGTGTCTCTCGCAAAGAGTTCTGTAGGTAGCAGACTTCTGTAGGTGGAGCCAAGGCCTGCAGGGTAACCGGGGTCATGTTGGCGTATTCTAGGAAAGAAGAGACTAGGGTACCTCTCCCTTTCCTTGGGTCCTGGTGGCCCCTGGAAAGTATGGAGAACAACCTCTGCAATCTCTGTGGCTCTAAACACGGAGGTCAGACATCATAATGCTGCCAAGGGGGCTTCCAGGCCAGAGGAGACAATACCTCACCCAGAGAGCTGCTCTCAAGAGGGGTGAGCACCACGATAGTACTGCCCACCCTGTCAGGAAATCCACACACACTCCTGAGTCACAAATCACCAGTAATCAACCAAACCAGAGCAGGACTGAAACCTCCTTCCACCAACAAGTAACCATTCCCATCACAGGATCCCGGTTTCCTTCCCAGCTCCCAGCTCCCAGCTCCCAGCACCAGAGGAGCTAGACCTTGAAAAGAGATGGGAAGAAGGTTCTAGATGCAGGCATCCTCTCTTTCCACTGTAAGCCTCTTGGTCTGTGCAAGCCCATACTGAGGGAATGAACAAAGTTTATCATTAATATGACATTGAAGTTTATAATTAGCCTGGACTTTTAATAACTTAAAGTGACCAGAAATCAGTGAGATCTGTCCAAGATTCCTTAAGGGATGTGTCAGGGAAATTTGGCCTAGTACAGCTGAAAAAGTATGAGTGGAGAAAAATGAAACTCTTTTAAGTTTATACAATGGTTACACAAAGATTTGACTGCCCAATAAACTAGTTACAGATATATTTTAAGGACTTTGTAAAAAAAAAATTGTAATTTAAAAAAATATTTTTATGTTTATTTATTTTTGAGAGAAAGAGAGAGAGCACAAGTTGGGGAGGGGCAGAGAGAAAGAGAGACAGAATCCCAAGCAGGCCCTGTGCCATCAGCGCAGAGCCTGACGTGGGGCTCGACTCCATGAACTGCGAGACCATGACCCAAGCCCAGATGAAGAGTCAGCCGCTTAACTGACTGCACCACCCAGCCTCCCCAAGGACTGTTTTTGTAAATGTTTATTATCTTCCATACTAGTCATAAAGTTAATTTTTAAAGAAATAAAATATATAAGCAAAGTTAATCACTCAATTTGTTAATCTCATTTATGGCTTAATCAATGTTTTAAGATATTCAAAGTATTCATCGGAATCGCTAAGAGAAGGCATCAAAGCTAATAGAACTTCTTCATCTGGCCCTTAAGAGATCTGGAAAGATTTAATTAGTAATTTGGTTTTAAGTTACTCAGATTTTGTTGTATTGGGCCTAGAATTTTAGAGCAGCTTACAGTATAACAGGGCTATGCAGGAATGAACTCCTCCCTGATATTTTTAGCAGACAAAACTACTACTAGAAACTGAAAAGCGTAGAAGGAAAGGGTATTCAGCTGCCATTAAGGAATGCAACTGAAATGTCATCATTCCTTTTTCACATGGGTGGCTCAAGTTTCTCCAGATCAGGGTGATGATAGGGATGCTTACCAGCTTGCAGCTCATGGGGAGATCCCAGCTGAACACAACACCAAAGCATCGGGCGGACAGTACGAATGGGCACAAGCCAAGTCTTGCTTCTGTATCAAGGGGACATGTCTTGTTGGTTTTGTCTTGGCATTTCTCTTATTGATAAAATGATGGCGTCTATCCCAAATCACTATGTAGGAATGCATTTATTTTGCTAGAGAGCTGATAAAATTAAAAATGCTTAAACATATCACTTATTTCATAAGGCCGATTATAGCTAAAATACAACAATAACTTATAAATAAAATACTCCATTGAGAGGAAAGCTGGGATTTTTAAAAGCAGTGCTTCCCTACTTTTAATCTCTGAACAATCTGTCAGGAACTGTTTTATGTGATTTCTGGATTTTGAAGTGCTTGTAGATCTTGGGAGACCTAGGAAACAGCTCTTAGTAGACTCCAATCCCAACTTCTATTAGTGGGTTCGATGTGGGCTGTGAGTGCCTGCATGAACACGTCTAGCTGAGAGACCTGTGGTGGGTCACTTGGGCTCTCCTGGTGTCCTGACCTCTAAAATAGGGCTGATAATATCTACCCCATAAGGTAATTGGTAGGGTTAAATGACTTCATGCCCAGAGCGTAGGACAGTGTCTAACACATTGTAAATGATTAGTAGTCAGCACTTTTCTCTTCTCCTCCACTGATATCCACAAGAAGTGGTTTTCTCCCTTTTCTTTGGGAATGAAAATAAAATCTCAGTGTCTTAAATTTACTTTAGATGCCCTGAGGTTAAACAAATGCTTCATGGCAGTTTCTCTTTAGAGTCCTGAAATATTTATAGTCATTTAGTCAGTCAGCTGTAGATAGGGGCCACTCAGCTCAAACAAGGTTGCATGTAATTCTCTCTCCAAATAGTGTCTGTTTTGGGAAGAAGGTTCTGCTAGTAGATTAATGTGAATGTAGCTTTTAAGGGCATGTTTTACGGTGAAGGATTCCATTTTTATTCTTTAGTGTGTCAAGTGTGAAATTATCACAGTCTTCGTTATTTTTATAACTCCCTATTACTCCATATTTTAAATGTATCTGTATGTCTTTCTTTAACAGGCTTCATACTAGTTTGGATTGACTTGAGAGTCTGTGTATTCTTCTCAGTCTGGAAATGAAATCAGGAAATGCCTTAATACATTGGTATTTCAATGGTTTTTGAACAAGCGTCATACCTATTATCCCTGTTGTTCAGTCTTAGGGAAGAAGACCCCTTACCTGTTTATATATATCTAAACTAATCAGCAGATTTGACTGGATTTTTGCTAGTATTTTGGTGCATTCCCCACTCTCACTGTTAGCAAAATGAGTGTGGCAGCCTCTGTGAACAGTGTTTTGTAAAACCGAACCAGATTCCATTCAACACAGTAAAAATTTGAGCTACAATGGAATATTAGGGGGAAAAGGAGTATACTGCTCCAGGCCACAAACAACTCAAAACAGTCTGAGGCATGCACTGGTAAATCTTACAAAATGCTATAGGCAATTCAGCATCAAAATTGCCATAGAAAATTATTGTTGTTAGCCATTCTGTTGATAGTTCATATTGTTAGAATTGCTAGCAGATGGGAGAATAGATGAGTCAGGATACGGTATTAACAATCCATATTTTTTTAATCACAAGCCACTAATAAGGTCTGTAGCATCTGTGAGATTTAAACAGTTGCTAGGAAGAGTTTGTTTTCCCAGTAAACACAGCAAACCTTGTACAGGATTTTCTTGATTGACTATTTGACTAAATGTGTTAACATTAACATATAAGACCATTTGCTTCATTGTGACGGTGTCGTGTTTATTTTGACAGACTGATTATAGCAGCAACTCATGGACCCGTTGAGTCTTGAGTGTTATCACATTTATGCATTTTAAAACTTCATAATCTTATTTCTGCTGTTTTTAGAGAGTAAGACTTTTGAAAAAAACCTCTCATGTAATTGGGACTGTTTTTGACAAAATAATATAAAAATCTAAGTGTTTTCCTCAGAGAGCTCTTAAGATACTATTTTAGGAAGTAATTCACTCTTATCACTTGAATACAATACATTAGGTTTTTACTTTTTTTTTAATTTTTTGTTTAATCTTTATTTATTTTTGAAAGAGAGAGAGACAGAGCGTGAGCAGGGGAGGAACAGAGAGAGAAGGAGACACAGAATCCGAAGCAGGCTCCAGGCTCTGAGCTGTCAGCACAGAGCCCGACACGGGGCTCGAACCCACAAACTGCGAGATCATGACCTGAGCCGAAGTCGGACGCTCAACTGACTGAGCCACCCCGGCGTCCCCATTAGGTTTTTATAGTAGGTTGGATACATAAACTTGCAGAAAGTTCTGACGTTACTGACAACTCTTAATGGTCAGTAACTAGAAGCTTTTCTGGTTCTCATAGAGTTCAGAAGTAATTCTAACGATTAAAAGAGTGAGCTATCAAAACGATCAGTTTTAAGATTTAATCTTACCTTCTATCTTCTCACACCACTGTGTTGTCTGTGCCCCTGCATCAGGCAAGAGCTAGTAAGTAAGGGAGCTGTTCATTTGCATATCATTTATTTGGACTTGCTTTTTCTTTTTTAAGGGCTACTAAGAAATATGGTTTTGCTGGGTAGTGATCTGTAATCCTCCCAACCTCCTGGATGGAATGTGACAATCCAGGACAGTTATTAACAAAATGGGCTGCGTGGTCAAGCTGTCACTTATGTCCCAAACTATACCAATTTTCAAACAAATGCTGACCTCTATTGAAAAGTGGTTTTGACTTTTTTGTTTAACTTACAGGCAATCCATCTGCTCTTCTAATTATTGTTTAAAAGTTAGGGTTTTTATTTAAACTCTTTCACTTGTTTTAAACAGCCTTTCTATAAGAGGTGGGAAGTCCTAGTCTACCGAGTGTCCTGAAACTTAAAGAAAATGGTATTTCTACTTTTGCTGACTTTCTGCAGTTTATTTCATTGTAAAAAAAAAAAAACTGCTTTATAAAAATATCGTATGCAACGTTTTCTCTTCACTGTGATCTTCCTAGTTGAATATTTTCCCTTTCAGCTATTTTCCCTTTCAGCTCAGGTTGAAGACCCTGGAAATTTCTTAGCACCACACCCTTCCTATTCATGGTGTCGTAACATTTTGAACACTCTGGCAGTGCTAATTAAAAGTATCAAACGTGGGGCGCCTGGGTGGCTCAGTCGGTTAAGCAAACGATTTCAGCTCAGGTCATGATGTCACAGCTCGTGAGTTCGAACTCTGCATCGGACTCCGTGCTGACAGCTCAAAGCCTGGAGCCTGCTTCGGATTCTGTGTCTCCCTCTCTCTCTGCCCCTCCCCAACTCATACGCTCTCTCCCTCCCTACCTCTCTCTCTCTCTCTCTCTCTCTCTCTCTCTCTCTCTCTCTCTGTCTCTCTCTCTCAAAAATAAGTAAACATTAAAAAACATATGCATCAAAGTTGTTATAATGAAAAAATGCATTGGCCTCGAGGTCAGATTGTATCTCTGCCATCAACCAACATTGTAACTTTGAGCAAGCTGGCTCCCATTTTCTCACCCAAAATAAGGAAGCTAAAATAGATCATTTCTGAGGTTTTCATTTGCAGTAAGATTGTGTGAGGTTTAACTCATAACCCAACCTTATAGTTTATGCTCCTGTTAAATAATGGTTTGTTCATATGCAGTGGTGTTTAATAATCCCAGATTCACAAAGTGTTTCTCTGAGGCTCATATGATTCAATTTACCTGACCTCAGTTTAAACTCTGTTTATGGCAATTGATTTTCTTCTCTGTCCTTAATATGTCTTGCCCCCTGATACTTGTCATTTCAAATGTTCAAGAGAAGCAAACATTCTTGTGAATAGAAAAACATGCCTCGGGTAATAAAAGAGTATTGTCCTGAAACTCATCTCCTTTTCTGTGGCTGTGAATTTGAAGAAGTTCTGTCTTTGCTGATAAGGCCTTCCTGTTACCGCACGTCCACTCATTTAGTCACTTAATGAAGTTATATATCCTTGATGTTCGTCAACAGTTGTCAAACTACAGTTTTCTCTCAGAATGTTAAGATCTGAAAATCTAAGAATCATCGTTCGTTGTGCAAGTTCTGTGTTACCATTAAATTCAAAATCAAATGTTATTAAGTAGAATTAGCCTACAACATATAAAAGCCATCTCGAGATGAGTTATTCATTTTTATACATTTGTTCACATACAGCCATAACCACAATGTACGCATAACCTAAAATTCTCTTCACTGACTTCACTTACAGAACTCTAAACTGACAACTATGGTTTACTCTGCATTTATTTTGGAATTAGTCATCTGGCAGATGGCTATGGTAATATAGCTACTTTGTGTTCCTTGTATTGTAGAAAGATGGTTCGTAAGTAACATTTCTTTGCTATATTTAAAAATATATAAATTCAAGTCAATTTACCACAAGCTCTGTTGATCCATAAACATAAAAATTCTGAAGTGATCTCCCTTCCTTTTTGTGAAGATTTTCAAGAAAGCTAATTTTAGTGACTGAAACTTCTGTCACAGTAATATTGATACTAATTCAGGAAGCTCGACTTTTCCTTCTTGTATTATCCTCATTAGCCCCCAAAATTGTTTTCATTTGGATTAGTATTTTTTTTTATTTTTTTTTTTTTTAACGTTTATTTATTTTTGAGACAGAGCATGAACGGGGGAGGGGCAGAGAGAGAGGGAGACACAGAATGCGAAACAGGCTCCAGGCTCTGAGCCATCAGCCCAGAGCCTGACGCGGGGCTCGAACTCACGGACCGCGAGATCGTGACCTGGCTGAAGTCGGACGCTTAACCGACTGCGCCACCCAGGCACCCCTGGATTAGTATTTTAAAAGGATGATAGTGGAATTGTTTAATATTACAGGACCATGTTTGTCATTATGAGTCTCCATAAAATTTTATCTGGTTTGTGACCCTATTTACTACTAAGCCGTCGAGCAGTAGTGCTTTCCAAGAGCTTGGAAAAGCTGCTCCTGCCCCATTTCTCCCAACCCCGCAATCATTTTCATGCCTGTGAGGCTTGGTAGCTACAGAAATGCAGAATGCTAAATATATGTTATTAGGATTTATCATAAGTCAGAACTCAGCCAGAAGTGCATGTCTAAAATCATACCCACTGTATAAAAAGTGAAAACTTCTACCAGTTAGATTCACATTTTTTTTTTGTCTAGATGACACCATGATCCAGTTATTTAGAAATCTACTGATATTTCTCTTCTATTAACAAAACGAGAAGAGCCTCTGGCAACAAAGGCTACATTTTGGAGATTATTTTTTGTTGGATACCATAGATCGTAAAATCAAGGAGAAAACCTTGTCCTGGATAATCTGATCCTCATCAGGAGCTTCGGTTATAGCCTAAATGCTGATGATTCCCTAAATCGGTAGCTTTAATTTCTCTGCTGAACTCCAAAACTCCAAATTATAATCCATATCTAATGTCTCCACCTTGATGCCTTGTTCACGTCTCAAACTCAGCAGGACTAAAATGCCATGTGATCTACTCCCGTACCTTATTAATGATAACTCTACCCCATCACCCTAGCTTGAAGCCAGAATCATCCTAGCCCTTCCTTCTTCCTGACCCTTCGTAATCAACCAGTCAACAAAGAAAGCCCTATCAGTTCTACTTCCAAGTCTCTCAGATCCCTCCCTTCTTCTGAGTCTCCACTTCCTTTTTCCTAGTCCAAGCCTCATCCTCTCATTAGACTGTGCAGTAACCTGCTGACAGGCCTTCCTGCCTCCATTTTCACCCATGGTATTCCATTTTCTGTACCTGCTAGTAGGTACATTTTTCTATCTCATATATGATCTTGTCACCAGTTATGTTCACAATTATCTAGCATTTCCTTCTTCGCTACAGAAAGTTTGTAGCAACATGCTTAAAGGTCTCCTGTCTCCTTCTGTCTCCTCTCCTGACCCCTCCCCCCATGGATCCGCCCCACATCCCGGCAGCCAGCTGAGGTCTCCAAAAGTATGGAGCATTTGGGTACCTTATACATTTCTATTCATGCTGCTTCCCTTCTGCCCTGTCCTACTTGCCATCTTCTCAGCTTACCCATCCTTCAGTCAATTAGCCGTGTGTGGACCTGTCTTGCCAGCTAGATTGCAAGTTCTCTGTGGGAGGTAGAGTGTTCTATTCATCTCTGTATCCACATGCTTGGTCCATAGAAATTATCAATAAATATTTTAATAAATGAGTACTCTGGAGTTCTCTGACAGCTCATCTGAAAATGTAACTATGTATGTTTCTTACATAGCTGTCAGATTTCCTGTAACTTCAACCTTACAGAGCCACAAATCTGAAATCAAATTTTTTAAAAAACAAAAACACTAGAAACAGGTGGTACAAGCTTCAGCACTAGAACCATGCTCTGTCTTTCCTAAAACAGCCTCAAGCCGTCATTAACGTATTTTATTTAGTGTAATGCTTTCTAGGACCGTTCAGTCACTTTTCTGGTTCCCAATAGATGAACAAACTATGTAAAGAGAGAATGATATCCGTCTAATGAGGGTCATGAAAAGGAGCTGATAGCTTTCTCTCAAATGAAGATAAAAAGCCAAAAAGGAGAGAGGAAATTAATACATGGCATAGATTAGTAGTAGAAATTAATAATGGGGATTCATCATTAAGGAAAGATTGCTTTAGGTCCTGTGTCCTCTCCTTTAGAAGCCGGCATATTCTGTAAAATACTTCATAAAGATTTTCTCTTCAAAACGGTTGAAACAAAGTTTTTACCACCTAAAAAACTAAGATTTAGATACTTCATAAATTTTCTTATATGGAACATTTAATTCCCTAGCAGTCCTGGATGATTCTCCAACATCACAGACCTGTTCGTCACACATTTTACATATTGAAAATATGCAAGTCTATTAGAGGAGGAAAACTTTCTTCTAAGTAGCTTCTTTCTCTGAATTTGGTCCATTACTGTAATATAATATTTATAAACTGTTGGTAATTTGCCCCAGTAAGGTAGTATAAGATATTTACAGGAATATCTTAATGCAAAAATTGTTTTCCTTTGCTTTGATGCTATTTCTCCTAATCTTAGAGTAACCCATTCCTTTGAATCATTTTTTTCTGTATTTCTATTTACCCACCCTCATGCCATGGTATTTAGCAGTACAGTTTGACAGTTTCTAACCGTGTTTACAGTATCTAAAGTTTAAATATTTTTTAGAATATCTGACAGGGAGACCTGAAACTCATTCATAAAAGTCAATTGCAAAATAATAATAAATAAATTTAGAATCAAATACTAAATTGTGTTGTTTAAATTATGAATGTTATATTGAAATTCAGAGGGGCGCCTGGGTGGCGCAGTTGGTTAAGCGTCCGACTTCAGCCAGGTCACGATCTCGCGGTCCGTGAGTTCGAGCCCCGCGTCGGGCTCTGGGCTGATGGCTCAGAGCCTGGAGCCTGTCTCCGATTCTGTGTCTCCCTCTCTCTCTGCCCCTCCCCCGTTCATGCTCTGTCTCTCTCTGTCCCAAAAATAAATAAATGTTGAAAAAAAAATTAAAAAAAAAAATTCAGAGATGGGAAGATTAGTGTGGACTGAAAAAGAGACAAAAGTGAAATGGGATCTCATGTAGACAGCACCCGGACGTGTCTTTCTTTAATTTTTTTTTTTTTTACATTTATTTATTTCTGAGAGACAGAGACAGAGAGCGCGCACGCAGGGGAGGGAAAGAGAGAGAGGGAGACACAGAATCCGAAGCAGGCTCCAGGCTCTGAGCTGTCAGCACAGGGCCTGACGCGGGGCTCGAACTCACAAACCGCGAGATCATGACCTGAGCTGAAGTTGGACGCTTAACCGACTGAGCCACCCAGGTGCCCCGTCTTTCTTAGGGAAACAAGGCCCTGTGTGGTGTCTAATCGGTTCTTCATCCCCCCCCCCCTTAACCTGTTCGTCCAGTTCAGAAAGTTCTGAAGTCCCCTATTGGCTTATTCTTTATCCTCCCAGAGATTTGAACATATTTAGCCATATTAATAGTGGCATGATTAGTACTTGGGTTAAAAATTAATGAAGAATATGATAAAATACAATGCATGATAATATAAATGCCTATAATGGTGTGATATAGTAAGGTAGCTTCTTTTTATGACAGGGGATATTGTATATATATATTATTCTATATATGTATACACCAGAACTTTTCATACACCAAGGCAAGTGGTACTCACCTTCAGAATCATCATCCTGGGAGCCCACATACTCTTTCCCGTAACACTGTCATGCCTATATTTTTGGAACGCCTCTTTTGAATTTACTTCAGAATCTGTGACTCATTCTTTTCAGTATCCTCAGTGGTGACAAACCTTTTTCAGTGAGAATGGATTTTTTAGAACCAAGAGTAATTTAGGGCCAGGTAAGGTGAGGAAAGTGGAGGATCAAGCTGAAAAATGCTATTTTTGGTTAAAATTGACATGTTGACTATAAAGTAATGAGAGCACTTTCTGATTTGGCTCATAAAATAACCAAAGACAGTTCTCTTATTAAAACAAAAAATTGCTGCAAGTGTTATCATATTAAGACCAAGTCTGAATTACTCTCATGGAATTCTCCTGCTGTGGAGCAGATCGTGATTCCCTAAAGTCCAAACCCTGCTTTGCCTAGCTTGGGACCCCACCAGCCCTTGGTTCTGCAGCAACCATAGTCCTTCCTCAACATGGTGGAGCTTCCTCCTCAGGGCCCTGCTCATCTCTGAGATACCCCCCTTTTCAAGGACCAGCATGGTCCCTGCTCCCCTAAAAGGGATCAGCTTAGTGACACTTCTCTCTTTTTGTTGGGAATCTGTTTAAAAAAAAAATAAAAGAGCAAGAAGCAATAGATGTTGTCCCCAGGAAAATGTACACTGAACCTGCAAAATTGGGTACATGAGAAGCTTATTCATGGACTTAAGAACCTCTCATTGCAATCAATCTGTACTATATGCAGTAGGGTCTTGTGTCAGTCCACATGTTTCTAGTTGCTGATCTCACCCTTCTGACTAATATGCAAGTTTCCTTTATTTTTTTTTAAGAGAGAAAGAGAGAGGGAGAGAGTGCAAGTAGGGGAGGGGCAGGGAGGGAGGGAGGGAGGGAGAGAGAGAGAGAGAGAGAGAGAGAGAGAGAGAGAGAGAGAGAATATCCCAAGCAGGCTCTGCACCACCAGCACAGAGCCTGATGTGAGCCCCAACCCATGAACCATGAGATCATGATCTGAGCCAAAGTCAGACGCTTAACAGACTGAGCCACCCAGGTGCCCCAATTTGCAAGTTTCTTAAGGCAAGGAAATAGTTCAGTGCTTCTTTGCTTTCCTTACAGTACCTACCAAGATGCTGAATATGTAATAGCATTCTGTAAATCACTGTGGTTTAACAGATTTTTTAAAACCACTTATCTGCCACCATTGCTTTAATAGTTTCTGAGTGAGACAAAGTTTTAGACTTTTTTAAAATGTTAGTAAGATAAAGCCCAAGTGTTAGGTTATATATTTCAGGGCATCTTAAAATATGTTTCTCAGGAGATAATCCATATCTTGCTGTTTTCACATATAAAAAAAAATTTTAACGTATATTTATTTTTGAAAGAGAGACAGAGCGTGAGTGGGGAGGGGCAGTGAGAGAGGGAGACACAGAATCCAAAGCAGGCTCCAAGCTCTGAGCTATCAGGACAGAGCCTGACACAGGGCTCAAACCCACAAACCGCGATATTATGACCTGAGAGCCAAGGATGGACCCTTAACCAACTGGGCCATCCAGGCGCCCTTTTTTCACATATAAATAATTACAGTAAAGCTCAGCATGCCACAGATCCTGTTATGTAGAATGGATTTCATCCCCCTGACCTGAGGCCTCTCACCTCCTGTTACACAGAAAACCAGTAAAGGATTGCTAGTGTTGTCTCTGGAAGCCAGAGTAATTGAACTGAATCACTATGGTCAAACTAGATCATTTAGTCAAATCACATCATTATCGTCAAACTATAATGTATGTGGTGAAAAGCTGATAGTTTAGTCTCAGATTGACCAGCAGGTCGGAATTTACTCGTCACTAATATATCAGGCTTGGGATATTTTGAGGCATAAATTAAAAACCTTATTGTATCAAAATGTTTGGGATAGAAGTATTCTAGGTAATTTAATTTTTTGATTAACCAAGTACTTAAAATTTAAGCAATTGGTAAAATGCAGGATAGAATGGGTAATTTAACCTGCATTCAATCTTGTCACATTCTTGGGTGATCTCTGCAAGTGTTGACAATTATGACAGTGCTCCAAAGCTGGCGAGGATGTGAGAGGTTAGAGTGAATATATCCGGAGCATATCCTGAAAGTCCGTGTGTTGGCAATGGTGGATTTGTTTTTCTGCCCTTCTTTAAAAAACTAATACTTTTCATCTGCTTATTTTTCTCATTTGTTCTTTCCTAAAAGCAGAGGTTTTTTTATTGCTTTTGTTGCAGAATTACTTAAGATTCTTATAAGGCATGGCTTTTTGGTTCTTTAGTGAAGGAATTCCTGTTTTAGTTATTGAACCATATTTCAAAGACGTTGTAGAGAGTTTGCTGAAATATCCATGCTAAACCCCATTAGATTTTAGCCTATTGTAGATAATTTTATACTGTATTGATATCTTCACTTTTTTCTGTTTCTAGTTAAAAAATCTAAGTCTAGAAGAACTACAGATGCGGTTAAAAGCACTGGACCCCATGATGGAACGAGAAATAGAAGAGCTTCGTCAACGATACACGGCGAAAAGACAACCCATTCTGGATGCAATGGATGCGAAGAAAAGAAGGCAGCAAAACTTTTGAGTCTGATTTCTTCCCTGTTTGTTTCTATAACTATTCTGGAGACCAAGAAACCACTAAGAATTGAAGGAATATTATTATTGGGTTTTTTTTAATCCCTAAGATTTGTGCTCTACAACTAGGCAACGGTCCAAAATTGACAATGGTACCTATCTAGTAAATTTCCACAGGGCAGAATTGACAACTATAGCCACTATGTTTTCATTCTTAGGTAATGAAAACAACAGAAAGGTATTCTTCTCTAGATCTGTCAGCTGCATACCAGCACTAAAACTGTGTTATAAAACAAAAGCTGTGTTTAGAGACCTTGAAAATCTGAAACCATTGTTTAATTGTACAGCACCGAAGGGCTTTATGTTACAATATTCTTTATTCTTATTTCTGGTAGCTTATTTATTGTATCCCCTACGTAAGCTTATTTATTTATGCTGTTTCACTTTGTTTTGTTTTTAAGGACGAGATCAGGATAGCTTTGGTGAAGGTAGGGCACATTAATAATAGATGATAACGTACAACCAAATTATACTTTCAGCAGGGAGCTATGGGGGTACATTCCTTGATTTCCAGGATAGTTTTCCAATAGAAGCAAAGCAATAATAGCAATAGTACCCAAATGGGCCAGACATTTTTTTATACTGAAGCAATAATTCCATTTTTACCTTCTGAAATTTTGTTTAATGTTTGTATTCCTGATGTTTGGTACAAATAAAACTATATTTAGATCACATGGAGCTGTAATGTTTAAAACCAAAGAAATCAATGGAACTCTTGCACAAAAAAGCGTGGTAAATATTTTAAAAGAAATAAATCCTTAAAACAAATGCAATTTGTTTCATGTTTCATATGTAGGTCTGATAGCTAAACTGTATCAAACTGTAATAAGCTCATCAAATTTATTCCTGTGAAAACATGCTCAATTGTCACAGGACTTTTTTGTTGATTTCACTTATTTCCTGGGAATTGGTAAACATCATGTGCCTGACGATAACAAAATAGCAGAAACATTTGTACTGAACTGTACAAGCCTTGGGGACTGAATAAAAAGATTAAAACCATTAAAAAGAAACTCATTTCTAAGCTGAATGAAGGTTTGCGTGATTGATCTGGGACCAGTCATTTCCGAAGCTACATATGGCCATCTTGACCGTGTTTGGTCTTTTGTGTGTTTAATTACTGTGTGTAAATCGTAAAGACAAATAAATTTTACTGTGCCACCCAGCGTATTGCGTCTCTCTGTCTTTGCAAAAAACTCACCACCTGGATTCTATCTTTTCCTGGCGAGGCAGGTATATTAGTGAGGACGGGCTGGATGATGGATAACAACCGTGAAACCTCAGTGGCTCAGCGTAGTAACAGCTCATTTCTTTCTGATGCTCCGTGCCCACCCCCGCTTGGCAAGATACCCTGCTCCTGTCGCTCTCACCCAGGGACCCCACCGATGGTGCCTTCACCCTCTGTAACATTAGTGGTCACCCTAGAAAGGGAAGGAGCACTGACAAGTCACACAAGCTCCACTGTGACACGTGTCAGGTTGGCCACACCCTGTGTTCAGAACCAGTCACATGGCCACTCCTCATTTCAAGGGAGCAAGGAGATGCAACCTTACCATGTGCCTGGAGGGGAGAGAAGGGAGATGCCGGCAGGTTCACTGATGACCACCAGAGAAGGCATATCATCTCCAGAGAGCTTTTATTCCATTTTAAAATGGCAGATGCATCCCGGGTATGCCTTGAAGTAACATTTATCTCTGCTCTGTTGAGTCCTTATAAGTCACATAGGAATTACAAGATTGTTAACATAGTGGGAAGTATTGAAAAATTTCTAAAGGTAATTAAGAATGAAGACTAAATCTACAATATATGCTTCAGCTGCATACTTATGGAGTCTACTTGGGACAGTCAGATGAGTCAGTCCCCTCAAGCACCCTACCTTTTTTACCCCTTCCTTAATTGTTTTTCTTTTCAGTAACCTAATACCCTGCCTAATTTGGTGGAATCAAATGACTGACTTGCTACCATCCAAGTAAAACCGCCCACATGAAATGTCAAGAAACCTATGAAGAGGATTTCTCTCCAGTTTGCTAAATTAGAAAATGTATGCAAATTAATTCGATGAGGCCTGTTAACCACTCTTTCTAATTCAGTCTCAACAAGAATCCTCCTTTTAATAGTAAACATTGAATGTTCCAATCACATTGTAATTTGTATATAAATAGGTTTTATATCCTGTTGTTATTTTTATTCTTTATACACACACACACATACACACACAAGAGAATTAAGAGCAGTGAGCATATTTTTATTTTAGAGACTTAGGAAGCTCTAGAATATTTTAGGATAATCTTTTAAAATTCTTCCAAGCTTCTCAGTCTCTGCCCCCCACCAATCAAAAAAAGGAACTTATGATAAGTTTTGAAGAACCAAAAGCCATGAAAGAAAGCTTCAAGTCTAGGTAAGCCTTGATTAATCGTGATGCTGAGGAAAGAGTTTTCTGGTTATTTTAATGAGTTTAAGAAGAAGCCTCTTATTATCTTAACCTTGGCTTCTGAGAACATTCCAAAAATAGGTAAGTGTACTTTCTGCACACCCCCGTCCTTTCATAAACGCAGAATTGTAAGTGTGATTGTAGCTAATGAGTGAGGATTTTGTCTTGCCTAAAATCCAGCATCATTGTATATGTTGTTCTGTAGATGAGAAGGTTTTTTCTGATCTAGATGACTCATTTCTACAGACTTACAATACACTTAGCTTATTTTAGCAGTAATAGTTTTATGTTCATAATATGAGCTAATTTGGTCAATATAAATCGGGGAAGAAAATGTTTTTATTTAAATGGATTTCAAAATAATACCATCTAATATTTGGGACATTTACTATTTGTCAGACACTATGCTAATCAACCTTATATACATGACTTACATGCTTTTGTGTTTCTTTCCTCTGTTTATTTATTGAATCACATCCCCAAGGTTTAAAATCACTCTCTACTCACTGCAGGATATGTAGCTTCTCTAGCGGAAATTCTATAATACATCAATAAAATGTTTTTAACTTAGTCACAGGAAATCTTTTCAAATTACTGACACATTAGCATTCAATAGGAATGCTATTTTTGTTTCCTATCCTGTGTCAAAGATTAATGATTAAAATAAATCCTGAAAATACTAATGATACAACACTCTAAATAGAACATCATTTTTTAGGGGCACCTGGGTGGCCCAGTCGGTTGGGCGTCCGACTTCGGCTCAGGTCATGATCTCATGGTCCGTGGGTTCGAGCCCCGTGTCGGGCTCTATGCTGACAGCTCAGAGCCAGGAGCCTGTTTCAGATTCTGTGTCTCCCCCTTTCTCTGACCCTCCCCTGTTCATGCTCTCTCTCTCTCTCTCTGTCTCAAAAATAAATGTTTAAAAAAAAATCATTAAAAAAAAAAAAACAATTGGAGTTACATTGCATTAGTAAACTGTTACCAGGCATACGCATATAATTAGGTGTTTCATCAAAATGCTCTTTTGGAATCCTAGACATTTGGTCCCAAAGCACAAGAATTGGGGGTCTAAAGAGAGAACTACTTTGCTTTTTGAGCAATCTGATGGGATGTGGACTCAAGGGTGCATATACCTTAGCTGGGTAGTTTGGTGCCACTGAATGGTGACTTATCCTCCAGGAAGTCGGTCAGTTTCTCCCTGTTCCATGTCCACACGAAATACCTGAACCTCAGCCAAACACCATGAAAAGACCCCAGAAGAGAAAGCAAGTGACCAGTTCCGTTCTTCCACCAATCTTGGAAAACCAGCTTCAAGGACGTGTTCTTCTCGAGCTGGATCATATCAGTAGTCAGACTCCCTGCCACCATTTTTTTCACTTGATTAAGCTCTTTAAATTAAAGTGCTGATTTTAGGGGTTACTCTTCTGCCCACAAGACTTTGCCTACCAAATTACGAATGAACTCTGCCTCCTGGCACTCAAGACCTGCATCATGCCCCAATGGACATGACCTCATCTTACATAATTGCTTTATTTGAGCCCTTTCTTCCACCAAACCAAACTGCTTTCAAACTCTATTATAATGATGTGATTTATTATTGGATTATAAGGTTCCTGGGAGCAGAGACTTGGTGTTTATCCATCTTGTTTCCCCACATTGCTTTCTCGGATGTTAAATGAAATCGGTAGCAAATAAAGTTTCATTGAATAGTATTAGCCCAAACAACAAAATTGTCATCACTAATCATAAAGGCTAATCGCTCTCCTTACACCCAGGTAATCACGTTGACAACAATAATACTAGCTTCAACCAGGTTTTGAGCATCTCCTAAGCCATGCACTTTCGATTTATTATCTCAAACCTTCATAACAAGATACAGTCTTTTTCTCAGAAAAGAAAGGATTGGAGAGATTAAATGAGGTCACAAAGCTAGTCAATGCCAGCGTCTGTCTCCAAAATCTTTGCTTTTTCCACTAGACCACATTGCCTAATAAACACAGGAGGTCTGGCTTTAGAATGTTGGACGGGATTGCTAAGCCTGCTTGCTGATCTTAGAAAGAGAAGCTTTTCAGTTAAAACTTAGAAGAGGACCATTGTTAGCTGATGTGATCCTGTGCTCCATTTCAAATGGGACCTACATTTTCTGAAATGGCATCCTTCCTACATGTGGGGGAAAGAAAAAAAGCAGAATGCGTTAAGTTTCCAAGATGACTTACACAAAGATTTTTTTTTACTTCGTTATTAGGGTATATTTGGAGTTCTTATGCCTTGAAAATCTATGTATTTTGTAAACTGAAATGTGTCCATTTCACTCCCTTACAAAAGCCTGCCTTGGTTAATGAGTATTTGGAGAAACACTAACCAGCATGGTTAGTACATGGACATGGACATGGAAAGTTAGTACATATACATGCAAAACACATGGCCTCAGAAGCTAAATTACCTGGGTTCAAATCCCAGCTCTTCCTTTACACTTTTATTGCCCTGGGCAAGAAAAACCATTCAGCTAATCTGTGTTTCCATTTCTTCATCTGTAATAATGCAGCAATTGTGAAGATCAAATGTTCTGTATCAAATGTAAAATATTTAACAAAGTTCTTGGCATATGGCACATAGACATAGATTGAAAAATAAACTTTTAGGGGTGCCTGGGTGGCTCAGTTGGTTAAGCATCCAACTCTTGATTTCGACTCAGGCCATGATCCCAGGGTCTTGGGATCAAGCCCTGAATCAATCTCCATGCTGAGCATGGAGCCTGCTTGGGATCCTCTTTTCTCCCTCTCTTTCTGCCCCCTCTGCCCCCTGTCTCAAAATAAATAAGCATTAAAAAAAAAAGAATGAAGAAAATGGCTCTGTTCTCCATTGATGAGCAAATTTATTAGAACTTCTAAAGTGCATTAGAGTCTCCTAGAACCCAGATGTGTGTTCCATTAAGGGCCTGGCCTACTCTCAGGTAGCGATTTGCACTGAGGAAAAGCATATTCAATTTTTAAGAGTGTTTTCTTTTCTATCTAAAACAAAGTAAATAGTAAGCTAAACATTCCTCTCACCCCTGCCTAAGACTCTCCTTTCTATTTTAGGGATATTGTTAGGACCAACATTTATGAAGACCCCTCTGGAAATTTCAAGTTTATGCCCTTAAAGTTTTGTTTCACTGAAGATTTAGCATTCTTGGTCCTTAAAAATATGAGTCATGCAACTGATGGTTTCCCAACTTGCTTTGATCCCAGGAAGCTCAAAATCAAACTGACAGTTAAAAGCCTATGGTATTCTATGATCTGCATACTTCCATTTACATGATCCCATACTTATAAAACCTGAAAATATTTTTTAAAAGAAAAAGAAAACATCTGTGGAAGTTTTGGTCCTTCTGCTATATTTAGAAGGATCTGGTTCCCTATTATGTGTAATTTTTATGTCTTCTGACAGGGTTCTTGTGGGTGTCAGATATGGTAATGAGTGTCAAGGGGGTTTGTTCTTGAGGTCCTGCACCTAGAACTCTGCTGGAATCTTCCACATGTGAGTCTTACCGCCCAAAAGGGTATGAGACTCCTAGATACTGAGATAACCCCTATCCTTCCTCTTTGGAAAGAAGACAAGCTAGAGAACACCATAATGCCCTTGGCTCCTGCACCTGTGCCCTTGGCAACCTGTTCAAATCACATTTACACAAAACCTGATTCAGGATGACCAGGCAAGCACCCTAGCTTCCAGCCCCGGGTCAGCCAACAGATCAGAATTGCTAAAGAAGCTTATCTACTTCTCAGGATTTTTCCATTCCTATTCCTCTATTCATATGCCACTTCATATTCACAATGAAAAGAGAAGGATATGAACCAAAAAATAGAGGAAAGCAAAGGGAAATAGATTTTGCCTAATATTAAAATGACAGTTGTACCCCAAAGTTACAAGTAGTGTCATACCCCACATTTCTTCGATAGAGAACCAAGTCTATTCCATTTCAATGGAAAGCACTCAAAGCTAACATGTTCTAAAATTGTTCTAGGAGAAAACTCAGTGCCTGTCCATGTTGAAACCAGACAACCAGTTTTGTCTTTTACATTTTTATAGAATTTTCCAAGGGGAGAGGGGCAGGGCAGGGGGGAAATGGGTGATGGGCATTGAGGAGGGCACTTGTTGGGATGAGCACTAGATGTTGTATGTAAGCGATGAATCATGGGGATCTACCCCCAAAACCAAGAGCACACCGTATACACCGTATGTTAGCTAACCTGACAATAAATTACATATATATAAAGAATTTTCCAAGGTGAACTGTAATTGGTTGAGTGGAAGTTAAACACCACCTGATACTAAAGCTCTCAGTTTTTACATATTTTCTTTTTTTTTTTAAGTTCCATTTATTTTGAGAGAGAGGGAGAGAAAGGCTGTGTGCAAGTGGGGAGGGGCAGAGAGAGAGGGAGAGAGAATCCCAAGCAGGCTCCACAATGTCAGCACAGAGCCTGAGGATGACGTGGGGCTCGATCTCACGAACCATGAGATCCTTACCTGAGCCAAAATCAAGAGTAGGACGTCTAACCCACTGAGCCAGCCAGGCTCCTGTACATACTTTTCCTAATGTTCCAGTGTGTACAGAGCATGCGGGATGGGGGCAGGCCTCCAGCTGTGCATTTATTTATCCAGCCTCCCCATTTATTCCATGACAGCTTGCTTTCCTACTTAAAAAGAAAATTCTTAGCAAAAATATTCCAATGAGAAGACATAATAGCACTTGAAACTAAAGTCTTTGATGTTAAGAAACAAGATGCTTGGAAAAATCTGAAACGTAGAACCGTTCCATCATTAAGGAATCATTTTGTGGATTCATGAATTCATTTTCTGTTGACCTTTCACAAAGTATATAGTTTTTTTAAAGGTGTACCAGCTGATGACCATAAATCAGTTAACATGCTTAGAATGTGGACTTTGGAAATTATTTCTGATATCGATAGACTAATGCACCTGGGCCTTAACAAGTTTCAGCAAGGATTTTCAATTTTGAAAGTAAATTAATTGCTTTAACAAGCAAGTTGTAATTCGGGATATGATTCCAGAATCTGAGTGTGGCAGGCAATCACAGAAATTCAAACACAATGTTTTTAAAGTTCTTAGTGCAAAATTATTTCAACTTCACACAAATATAATGAGTTGCTAGTGTTTTTAGGTCAATGACTTCTATTGTCTTGCCAAGTACCCTGACATGTATTCAAAGCAATGACCCCATATATGTATCGTGTATAGAGATATATATGCTATTTGTCTATAGTAACCATTTCTAGCTTGGCTGAAAGGAAGCAATAGCTTCTTCTGGTAGAAAAGGGCCCTACTGTGTCCAATTTGAAACAAATTCAGTGCTTTAGTCCTTGAGGCCATTATGAAACGACAAAGAAGCTTGTCTCTTACGGATTGGTACTCCTCAAAAGTAGGTGTCTTTGAAGCTCTGCCACTAACTTGCTGCACGACCTTAGGTGAGTTGTTTGACCTTGCATAAGTCCCACCTTCCTTACCAGAGAAGAGCTTCGGGGTTGTGAAAGGTGGATGAGACACACACGGAGAGCACGCTGCCCAGCACCCAGAAGGCTCCAGTGACTTGCTCTCTTTACTCACCAACAAACATTCATTGAGCACCAACTACATGCCAGCTTCCCAGCTGAGTGTGGGAACACAGAAATGAAGGCGACATGGTTCCTGTCTGCCCAAGAGCTGGTGCATATCGCTGGGTGCAGGGCATAGATACACGAGTGTGGTGAGTGTAGTAAAAAGGATACCACAAGTCCCTGTGGCTGCAGGAATTGAGGAAGTCTTCACTGAAGCGATATTTGAACCGGGCTTTAAAGCTTGGGAAGGCAAGAGAGGGAGAAGGGCACTATGGGGAGGGCAGAACATATAGGAAGAACATATAGGAAGGCAGAGAGATGAGAAAGAATATACGGTATATCTTTCAGAGTCTAAGAAAGTTTATTGCATAATAATGTGTGTAGTGGAAAAGCATCAAGGATCGTTTGCTTTGCTTGCTCTCTCTACCCTGCAATTTAGGAGGTGGCCCGTTTGGGGTTTTGTTTTGTTTTCTTTTGCCAAGTCACTGAATGTTTTCGAGATCAATTAATTGCAAGTAATATCTGGCCTATTTCCTGGTGCCCATGTCTACCAGTCACACTCAGCGGCACTCATTTCCATTCCTTGATAGTATATGGAAGAAATGTTGTCTGTGGTGGCTCGCTGAGCTTGACTGTTGGGGCAAAGGAGCCAGAGAAAGGTGGGGAGAGGGTCAGCAGCCGCATCTAAAGGAATATGCTTATGCTCAGTTCCTCAAATCGCTTCACTGGCTGTTTGCCTTGACTGAAACAGTGATCTCCTTTTTGTCAGTGGTTTTCCTCTCAAGACCTTCAGCGTTTTCCACCTCCAATCAAGGCAATTACCAAAGGAGAGGGCAGGAACATAAAGGCTAACAACGTAGCATAGATTAAAAACAAATGTAACAAGATAAGACAAAAGGGAGACAAAAGTAGAGCAGCAGTCTGGAGCCATGAATCACATTAACAAAAACCTGCTTACCATGAATTTGGTTCAAAGCTTCCTAAGGAGCCCAAGTGAAGAAGGAAACCAGACACAGTTTAGATACCATCGAACTCAGCTGTTCAATATGGCAGCCACTAGCACTGGAAAAGAAGCTAGTCCAAGTTGAGATGAATCCTGGGTAGAAAGATACACATCGTATTTCAAAGACTTAGTATAAAAGAAAATGTAGAATATATCATTCGTATTTTTTAATGTTGATTACATGCTGAAATAATACTTTAGATATATTGGGTTAAAATATCTTAATAAAATTAGTTTTATCTATTCCTCTTTTAAAAAAATACAACTACCAGAAAATTTAAAATTACAGCTCACGTTTGTGGTTCTCATCGTGAATCTATTAGACAGTGCTGGTCTATAAGATAAAAAGCATTCATCAACTGATGAATGGATAAAGTGTGGTATATTCATGCCAGGGAAGATGGTTCAACAATCAAAAAGAATGAAATAATGGGTACAGGGTTTCTTTTGGGGGTGATAGCCATGTTTTAAAATTGTGGTAAAGGCGGCATAACTCTGACTATATTACAAACCACTGAACTGTAAACCTTAAAAAATGAATACAATGTACTTAGCTATGTTATAGTAATAAAATAGAAGTTTTTGAACTTTATCGGGTCGGGGGTGGGGGTACGGTGTGGAATAAAAGCATACTCGCTTGCTCAGAAGAAACTCGACTCTTCTTAGCACCAGGTTAAGAAGTATCTCTCTAAGGGCACCCACTGGAAAGCATACCATCCCTATTTAATTTAACATCAATATTCATTACCAATATTCTCAGAGCAAACACAGGGATGACTTTTGCAGATCTGTCTTGCGTGGTGTTTTCAATTTTTGTCAGTGGCATCATACTCTGTTTGGCAAACACCTACATGCTAATGGCACTCAAATTCCTGCCTTCAGCCCAAGTCTTCCCCTTAAAACTCCATACCCAGGCATTCTTAATGTCTCACGCATACTTCACGTTCAACATGACCAAACACCATCCCCCCTGTATTTTCTACCCAGTTGGTGCTACCATCTACCGTCCCTTCACCAATGCCAGAAACCTGGGATTCCTTGCATTTTCATTGTCTTTCCACCCACACCCTCCCTCTGCCAATTCAGGCTTTCCAGTAGTTCTCGAATCCGTGTCCTCATCTCCATCCTCTCTCCACTGCCCCTCAAGCGTTCATCATCTGCGACCTGGAAGACTGCAGCAGCCCCTTAACTGGTCTCCGCTCCAGTTCTTCCCTTCAAGTCATCCCCTCCATCATTTGCTGCCACATCAATCCAGAACACAATGGGTTCTTATCACCTGCAGGATAAAGTTCATTAAAGCAAATATGGCTCTCTAAGACCAGGGCCCTGTCCCCCTCTCTCTTCTCAGCTCCGAACGCTCCTTCAAATGGCCTATGTCTTCTGCTGCCCACCCCTCCTGAACCTGAAGTGGCCAGTTGCAACTCATCCTGTCAACTCAACTTAGGGATGCCTCCTCTGCGTGCCCAGACATGGATCACCATCACTGAGCTTTCCATATTGCATTATTATAGTATCTACTCATTCTTCTTTCTTTCCTATCACCTAAGCTGCCCAAGAGCCAGCACTGTGCCCATGTTTTCCTAATCTCTGTAACACCAGCACAGGCCCTGACATAGCAATGTTTAATAACTGCTTGTTGAATAAGGGATGATCACAGATAAAAGAAGTATGATTTAAATTTTGGGTCTATGCAAACAGCCAAGAAATCTTAGAAACCCAACTTTGAGGTACTAATTACCCTTATCTGTTTCCATGAGGACACACTGTGCCTCCAGTGTCATTCGGTATTTGCTGAACGGGTGGATAGGAAGATAAATCAACGAATGAACAAAGGTATAGGCAGAGAGGTGAACTGAAAACAAATGGCTTTCATGAGAATAGGGCTGCCATTCACAAAATTATATCTCTGTCGTCTCCCAAACCAAGATTACTCAGTATCTAACACTTTGGAGCCTCGGGAAGCATTTATTTTTCCCTTGAGCAAATAATTATTCGATTGAATGTGAAAATTCATGTGACAAATATCGCTGTATTTTTGCATCCAGCTATATTCTAAGGCCTGAATGAATATACCCCAGGTTCTAAAAGAGAAGACGTGAACTGCTTTAGTGCCATTATGTAGTGAAAATGGTCACATCTCTGGAGTTCTAGACCCTTTGATTCATACAAAACAGACTGATGTGTCACAGAAATATGAAAAGGGGAGCAGAATCTTTCTTTTATTTAGCTCTGAGACAGTGTAATTTTTGTTTCTATGATTCTGTACGAAGAGTGAAGGGTGTCCATGTTTCTCAGAACAGTCTCAGGGCTTCCTGCATCATGAGGCACCAACCACAGCATTAAAAAGTGCTTTATAAAATGAAACATTCAGTTGATGTGGTGAGAAAATAAAAATGTCCTTGCGTGCAGTACAGTTAGAGAAAGGCTATATATTTTACTACCAGTTCTAGTTCTTAGTCTATACATTTGCTAACTGTGTGATTAATATGAAAGATCCAAGCACTGATGACAGACCTGCAATCATCACCACACAAAAGGTAGTGAAAAAGATAGTATTTGTAATGCTTCTAAAGCACAAAGCTGAGAAATTAGTTTAATGGTAAGAGATTCTCAGCTTAATGACACATTCATGCACAGGAGCTAGCAAAAAAGTGCTTCGGGAAACTAAATGAGCTCTAGGCATTTAGACACCAGACATTCAGATGATTGGAATATGCCTCAACTAGAAACACACCCGAAATCTCAGAGCTCAGTTGAGGGCTAACAGAAGAACAGGTCCTGTGCTTTTGGGAGCTTGACGAACTGGGGAGGAGAGGTGTTTGAGCTAGTCCAGGAGAAGTCACTGAAGGCTTGAATTATGACAGGGGACTGGTGACAGGGAGGAGAGGGCAAATCCAAGGACTATTTGGGAGATTGAACCAGTGGGGTCGGTCGACTAAGTGGGATTGAGGGATACAAAAGAGTGAGAGGTCAAGGATAGCACTGAGGACCCCAACTTGGGCCACCCTAAACTATGATACCGTTAATCAGAATAGGAGTGGATTTGAGTGGTAGGATAATGAGTTAAGATTTAGACATGTTGATTTTACATGCCTATGAGATACCCCCCAGCAGGCATCCTGGAGGCAGGTGGAAGCATGAATCTGGAGCTGGGTGAGGGAGTAGTGCTGGAAATGAAGACTTTTGTTGTCAAGTAGAAGAGTGGACAGAAAGAACAATTGGAGACGGAGCCAAGTGAAGGAAAAGGGGAAATGACCAAGGATAAAGCCCTGGGGGGATTGGCAGGACAAGAAGAAGAGCCAACGGATTTTTATAGTAGGCAAGGAGGTATGAGGGAGAGCTGGAAGTCAAGAGAGGAGAAACTTCAGGGAAGAGATTCCTCACCGCTTGTTGTGACACATACTAGACACTCAATAAATGTGTATTGAACAAATAAATATGGTAACTACTGAGTTTCCATTTGACTTTATTTTTTTAATGTTTATTTATGTATTGGGGGGGGAAGAGAGTCCACCCACATGAGTGGGGGGAGAGGGGGAGAGAGAAAGAGAGAGACAGAGAGAGAGACAGAGAGAGAGAGAGAAATCCCAAGCAGGCTCTTGCAGAGCAGAGTTCGACACTGCACTTGAACTCAAGAACCCATAAGATCATGACCTGAGTCAAAACCAAGAGTCAGACGCTCAACCAACTGAGCCACAAGGTGCCCCTCATTTGACTTTAAAACAAAATTTATGTTTGTGTTCATTCATACTCTAGTGGTTACGACTGTTGGCTTTAGAACCAAATGGAAGTGGGCTGGAGCCCAGCTCTGCCATTTCCAGTTGGATGGCCTTGGACAAGGTACTCAGCCCTCAAATGAAGATAATATTACTCACCTCATTAATTGAGTATCAGAGGGGGATGACTAAATAAACTCTGGGACAACGGCTGCGAGGAGCAGATAACAAGAATAGAGTTGGTTTTTATGAACTGACATGGAAAAAAATTCCCCGAGTGAAACTGAGGCATTTTCAGAATGAGCAGTTTACAAAACCACTCTTCAATACGCCAGGTATAACGATCTGTCTATATACGTCAATAGGAAGTTCTGGAGGATATACACCAATACAATAATAGCAGTGACTCGGGGAGGGGGCTGGGACTGAGGTTGGAGGGTCATGTGGGTTTGAGTGCTTCCTATAAAGTTTAATATTTTGTATGACAGACGTATTTGGCTATTGCCTGTATAATTACAAATTGATTCACTTTAAAAATACATTTAAAAATTATTCACCCTCCAGTGTTGTAGGGAAGACTTCAACGAGACAATGACTATAAAATTTGTTTCCTGGCACAAAGAAGCTCTTGTTACACAGACTATATTCACTGTACTGGAAAAGGCAACAGGAAACAATATTTCTGAGCACTGACTCTGCCTGGCACTTTCTTTACATGACATATTCTAGAAGGTAGATGCTTTGTGTGGCCTTGGGCTACTTAGTTATTTAACCCCCCTCTGCTTTAGTATCCTCATCTACAAAATAAGAATAATAACAGAACCTGTTTTATAGGGTGTTGGGAAATAGAAAGATAGATGGATGGATAGATAGATAGATAGAGATAATAGAGAGAGAGATAGAGAGAGATAAAGAGATAGATACATAGATGATAGATAATAGAGATAGAAAGATGGATGGATAGAGAGAGAGAGAGAGAGATAATAGAGATAGATACATAGATGATAGGTAGATAGATAGGGATAGGTAATAGAGAGAGACAGAGAGAGGTAATAGAGATAGATAGATACATAGATAGGTAGATAATAGAGATAGATGGATAGATAGATAGAGATAATAGAGACAGAGAGAGATAATAGAGATAGATAGAAAATAAATAAATAAATAAATAAATAAATAAATAAAGCTAAGTATGGAATAAATTTGCCTTAAGATTGCCAGCCTAGGAGATATAAAGGCCCTTCATATGCTTGGGGCTCTCAGAGCCTCCGGCCATGGCCTTCCCCACACCTGATCTGAATTCCTCCTAACTCCTCGCCCAGCATCCATGTCTGTGTAGATCCCCAGAGCAGCTCCCATCCCTCTGCTCAGCCCTCTTGGTTCTGTCCTGGTCCAGAGGAGCAGGTTGTATGGTAGCCGCAGCTCTTCCTCCCAGATCCTGCCTCCAGCAACCTGGGGACCTGCTTTTCTCTCCGATGCCCCTCCTCACAGTAAGGCCTAGCGCAGATCTCACCTGTTTGCTGAAGGCAGCAGAGGTGCCGCGTTGTGCCCAACACCTCAGCCAGCGCACGGCAGGCGACACGTTCACAGGGGCACAGTCCCCACCGGCCTCGTGAGTGTGCCAGCCGGTGACCCGCAGAGGCCACTCAGTATGCAGACTGCGATGTGCTTAGCTAGCCACGATGAAGACGCATGTCAGTGAAGGGCTCAGATAGAGTTTTTGGGTTTGGGTTTTCGCTAGAAGATCAGCAATGAAATATTAATGTCAAGACTGCCCCTCTGACCAGTACAAAGCGATGCCTGCCATTCCATAGAGGGGACATCTAACGCCCTCTGCTCCAAAGCCTGACAGTGTGGGTGATCTCTGTTGGACCCTGCCCCAGAGGGATGGGGTGCTTATACATTGATCCATTTTGACATTACTCACCTGCACACTGGCTCAGGCATTAGTCATTAGCCAGTAGGAATGTCCCGGCAGCCCTTCCTCGGTCCTGGAGCTCATTCAGAAACGTGCATCACAGGGAGTCTGTCCCTTCCAGTCTTACTGGTGGCACTGACCAACATGTCACACGTGTCCAGCCTGGGAGAATTTGCTAAGGGATGTTCATTCAACGAAAACCCTTTATGAGGCCTCCCAACCCTGCTTCAGTCACGCGGCAGGTCAGACGGACTCCCCGGCAACCTGTGATTTGTCTACCGCCCCCCCACCCCCTGTAAGAGACCTGAACTCTACACTTCACGCCGGCCCCTCTGCCCTTGGCTTATTTATCACTTGTCAGCATTTACTCTGTGCCAGGCACCGTGTTGAGCACTGGAGATAAATAACTCTGCACTCATGGAGCTTCCAATTAGCGGAGGTGACAGACCCCACCCAATAAACAAAATGACAAATTGCAATGGGAGCTAAGACGAAAAAGTATTGGCTGCTTTGAGACATAAAACAGAGGCATCCGTGGCAGAAGAACTTCATTTAAATTGGGGGGAATGCAGGGAAAGCCTCTCTATGAAGATAGTGTCGATGAGAGTCCTGGAGAGCGGCTATCTCCACCGCTTTCCCCTCTCATTTCACCCCCACATTCACAGACACACAGTGGCACAAACACACCCACATACATACACACGGGCACATAGACACAGATTCACAGAGAGACCCGCACACACACACAGACACATGCACACACATAGACGCAGGCGCATACACAGGTGCACATCCCTGTGTGACACGTCAGAGATGCTCCTGAAAGGCCACGTGAGGCGTCTTTTCACCCAATGTCACACATATGAAAGTATTTGGGACTGAGGGCACGTGAAGAAGCTGTTTCCATTTCACTCAGCACTGCGCTTGGCAAATGGCTTAGCATTCCGCCAGATGATGGCTCTTGGTTGATTTAACTCTGCTTCTCGGTTCCTCTCTTGGCATCATTTGCTGAGGCCAGCACTCCAGTCTCTCTGAATATGTGACATCTGCACATTCCAGTTTCCAGGCATCAGCTCGTCCCTGAAACATCAGCTCAAACGAGTCCTTTAACATCAGGACTCGGAGCGTCTGTTAGTTCTGCCGCTTTGACACCCATTTACATATTCCCATGGTGGGTGGGGGAGGGTTCAGGTAAATGTGAAGGTCAGTAGGACATTTCGACTTGACTGGGATTTTTAGCATTTACTTTTTAACATGAGAGGGCTTTTTAAAAAAACGAGACTACTGAATAATCAGTGATCTCATGTTTTAAAATTGGCAGATTACATAGTAGTATATTTAAACGCCTCCAGTCGTTGGCTGCCCAGCTTCACAGCACAGTGGAAGCTAGTGACTTCACCTGCCATGAGAAAGGGCCCAGAATTACTTCGGGGGCCCCATCAGTTCCTGCCAGCACCTCATCCACAAACAGCACTCAAATCTCGAATCTGGGAGAGGCATAAGGAAAGCTGTCTGGCTTCTCTTTTAGCGAGCGGTGGGAAAGCCCAGGGACATCCTTGGTTTTGTGCACTGCGGTTTCCCACCTCTCCTCCCGCGTGTTCCACCAAAGAAACGCAGGCTACAACCCTGCGATGGTGGCCTTTGTAATAACTGCCCCTGAGCATGGTGGGTTACAATTCAGCTGCTCCCGGTAGAGTCAGCCCTGGCAGACCCACAAAGTTTGCCAGAAAAATCAATACGAAGCTGACAGATCAAAAGTGAGTCATGCCAGCTCGCCTCTTAGGAAATGGTTAGATGGGTGTCTGACTGATAACACCTCAGTTCTTTTCATAGTAGGTCTGAAAATAGCTCAGAATTCTTTAAATGTCTGGAGATGTAGGCGACGGAAAGAGTTTTGAGTGGAAAAACACCTCCTGGAGAACCCCAACTCTGTTTCTACCATATCCCCCAGTCTGCCTGCCTCATACCACATCCCTGGGTGTCCAGGAATGACTCAGTGCTGGACAGGCCCACACACTCTTTGGGAGACCTTGAGCCTAGGAGTCAGGATTTGCCATCCCGGACAGGTGGTGAGCGTGGTCATCCAACATTCAATCCCTCCACGCTGCCAACTTTTGTGTCCCTTGTTACCAATCTCTATGTCCCCATCACCTGCCCCTCATTGCCCCACGTAATGGCAACTTTTCTCTGTCCTTGAGCCTGATGTCGATTTTTCACTTCCTTAGCTGTGACCCTTCATGTCCATGGTGCTTATGTGCAAGACGCACTCAAGAGAGGAGTGATAAAACCTGGTGTCCACTGGGCGGGGAGTTGAAGGAGAGGGTGAGTTCTGTAAGGGAGATCCCTGAGCCACTATTTCTCCATGAGGGGTCTGAACACCACTTGCATCAAAATCACCCAGCAGCATTTTAAGAATACAGATTCCCGGAGACCTACTCCCAAGGGTCTGATTTTGTAGATGGAGTGATGCCCAGAAATCTACTTTGTTGAAAGCTCCCCAGATGATTTCAACGCACAATAAAATGGCTTAAAGCCTATACTGCTTAAGGGCTATGAGCAATACCCTTTACATTTGCTTCCCTTACATCAATATGGTGCTTGGCAATTAGCTGTCAAGAAATGATTGCTGTGGTGAGTAGATGTCTAACTAAATGGAGAGGATTCAAGGATGACTAAAAGTCCTGGGTGGCTGAGAGCACTGTGTTCCCATTGCCAGAAGTGGGGGAGAAGGCGGGAGGAAGAGCAGGCTTGCGCTAAAGGTGAAAAGTCCAGTTTTAGATATGGTGACCCTCGAACGCATGGGCAACGTACATGGGGCTCAGAAGTGACGTGGGGTCAGGCAAGGAGACATGCAAGTCGTTTGCACACTAGTTGAGGCTGCTGCTTGGGTAAAGTGCATTGCAGGCTGCTACAGACAAAAGTTGGGGGGGAATGCATGATCAAGAGGGTCAGAAGGAGGACAAAGAGCCAATGGGAACGTGAGAGAGAGAAGCAGAGCCCTCGGGAGAACCAGCAATGTGCAGTGTCCAAAAAGTAAGAGAGGAGGGAGCGCAAAGAACTTAGAGGTTGGCCTAGGTGGGTGAAATTTGGGGGAGCCTGAGAACCGAGGAAGGGGCACCAAATTTAGCTATCAGAAAAGCACTGGTGATCTTCAAAAGAGCAGTTGGAAGAGAGTGGGAGGAACAGACGCCAATTGCAGAGATAAAACAAGGAAATGGATGAAGAGGACAGCTGAGGCTGCCAGCAGAGATCACCCACTGGGAGTTTCTCAGGGGAAAAGAAGGAGCTAAGATGACGGCTATCAGGGGCCAGCAGAGGAAGACAAAGCCCTGGGCCTCGCTCATCCCTGTGGCTGTCTGTCAGATGTGGTGGCCTGCTGCAGAGACCTTCCTTTCTTCTGTTTCTCTCTGTACCCTTCCTGGGCTATCTCACCCGTGGCCTCAACGTCCACCTCGCAGGTGAGGGGTCCTGTCCCAGTCTCCCCCCTGCACACCTCCATCCGCACGCTCCCAGGCACTCAGGCAACACCACCGAACCTCAGGGACAGGTCCAGGGATTCCCTGTCTCTCTTGGTGGCACCACCATCTACCCCATCACCGACCAAGCCAGACCTCCAGTCATCCCAGCCTCCCTCTCCACGTCCAGTCATTGACTGAATCCTGTAGAGCCAACCACCCTGGCAACCCGCTCTGCCCCTTCCTGTCCAGCCCACTCCCTTCCCATCGGACCTCAAATAGGTCTCCTGGCCCCTGCACACCTCCCCGCTGCTGCCAGAGTCGAGTTCTGACAGCACTGACTTGGTCAGATGTCCCACCCCAGTGACCAAAGAATGAAGCTCGAGCCCCTTCAGCCTTTTCTCTGGACTGGTTTGCACCGTGCTTCTCCTCAGCTCCTCTGACTCCCACGCGCTGGCCTGTGTGGGCCTCCTTGTCTGTGCTCGTGTAGGTCCCTGTTCACGGAGGTTTCCTCCCTTCCCTTCCCCCCCGTGTCCCCATTTCAGACTCCCTCGGCCACCTGTGTCTGGCCAACACCTGGCTATTTCTATCTGCACCCCAGAAGTCCCATCTTCAGAAGGAAACATTTGCTGCTCCCTTCCTTGTGTCCTCACTGACCTCTTCATCCAAAACGAGTTTTGTAGCTTCCACGTCTATTCTGCCGGACCGCACACCCCTTTGGTGGAGGCGGGCAATGGAGGCGTCAGGTAGATGGTGGCGGTGGACTCCAGAACCGGTCACCTCCCAGGAGGCCACTGGTGGACTCCGAGCAGGTGACGCTGACTGGGAATAAAATGAATTCAGGCCTAAAATGACCACATCAAACTTAGCCTTTCCTATTCTCCCTAATTTTCCGTCTGCCCTTTCCCTTCAGTCTCCTATGCCTTTTCTTTCCTTCACCCTCTCCTCTGTCCCCTCCTGTGAGTTTCCTCTTTTCCCTGGCTTCTTTCTATCCCTTCTTCCTTCTGTGGGAGTTTGCACCAGCTCCTAGGCACGCCTCCCCCCTTTTCCCTGTTGTGTCTCTTTCCCCTTCACCATGTCTTTGAGGCCTCATTTGTATCTACCTTCTACTAAAAGCATCCGCTTGTCACCTGCAGACACAATCATTGGCTTTGGACAATTTAGCCAGAAGGATGATAAGATTGACAAATGAGGTCACAGAATGAGGAAAATGTTGCAGATTTTCAGACCTACAGTATCAACTGGGTATAACGCCCAGATAAGGTCCTTGGGCAGAGATGCTAGTTAAAAGTTCTCCTAAAAATAAGAGGAGATAATAACCATGCGAGCACAGTATGTAAGTTCTTCCCCACAGAGGTGTTCGTTTTCCTTTTAAGACACAAGGCATCCTGGCCTCAAAATATTCCTGAACATCCATTTTCTACCCCTGGTGGAGGGAGGACACCCGCTATGCCCCTCTGCGGCGATCGCAAGTGCCTCTCCGTGCCGCGTGTGGGTCCCTCAGCACCCTTCCTCGGCCACTGCTGTGAGCCCGGAGGCAGGCTGACACAGCCTGTGGCATGCCCTTGCGCCCATTATGCAGAAGACACGTGCAGGCACCACGGCTCCTGAGAATTAAGTGTGGTGGGGGGGTGATCCGTCTGCTCTGGCTCCACTCGGGGGCCCCGGGACCTCTTAGAAACAGGGTGGGCGATCCACCCTGCTTTACAAAGGGAACAAACATAAATGGCAAGAGCCCTGAAGCCACATGGGATCAATGTGATTTTCCTCTCTGTCCTTTGATTTAATAGCAGGAATTAGATTAGGTGTAAATAGTATAAAGCCCAAAGGAGACACCTGTAGGTTATGTTAAAACTCTATTCACCTGGCAGAGACCCCGGTCCCAACATTCCTCTGGTATCACGATCCCTGAAACTTCCATCTATCGTGGCTGGCTGCTGAAGAGAGAAATGAGAGAAAACAGGTTCATGAGCAGTCCCTCTGCTCTGCTTAGGAATAAGTCTAGGATATCAGGACCGGCTCACTGTTACTATGTGGACGTAGAGGGGCCTGTAGAAATTCTGTTTCTCTATTGTGATGGAGAATTGGCCAGAGCTTTAAGGATGATCTAATCCAACCCTTTCACTTTGCAGCAGTGGATGTAAGGCTCAGGCCAAATGATGTGTGTAAGATCACAGAATTGAAGGCAAAACTGGGAGTAAAGCTCAGGGACCTTCCCACAGACTCGCCGTGGCCTTTGCGATAGCTCGTGGTCTAGGGCACTACCAGGGTAAATGGGTGCTGAGGGCTGGTTCTATGTATCGCCCAGCAATACTCACACCAAACCAGCCGGGGCACTCAGGTTACCCAGGACCCAAGTTACTGTCGGGGAGGTACTGCAGCAGCAGAGACAATGGCACCCGGCGGGCAGAGGGTTGGCATGGGCAGGCCCCCCAACAGTGGTGCTGAGCAAGACAGTGTAGAAGGGGATCATCCTGCGAGAGCTGTCTGTTTCACGAGGGCTCCAAGAATAAATGACCATCCCTTCCACAAAGCAGTCTGGAGGCTCCAGATCCTGGTGAAAAGGGTACCACCTCTATATGCCTACAAAGAAGAAGTAACAGCTCTTCCTTCCCAACAAATGCTCAAAAAGCCTAGCCTTTCCTAGGAAACCCGGTTCCCCATGCCGAACACCCTTGCGGGGTTTGCCACTCCATACATAATTGAAGTGCCTTAAGGAAGCGTAAATAATCTTTTTCTATTTAATCTTCGGGGCTGGAGTCCTGAGTGCGTCAGCGTCCCTCCTCACTCTCGAGTCCAGGCACGGAGACTCGAGTGCAGCCACCAGACATAATGGTTCAGCAGGGCCTGTGTTAATGCTTGCACAGTAGTGTGTTAATGAGTGTTAAAACTGACATCGCAAATACAGCGTTCTCAATTTTGAAAATTACAACTCTGTAACAAGTCATGCTGTTAAAACATACAGGAAATACCAGTTAAGCCTTCAAGTAGACAACACGCAGCCTGTACAGATCACTGCTATCCCAAAGTGCAGAACAAATCATTTCCTTTGAAATGAGGCAAGAATTAGCAGGTAGTTCAGGTATTCGAGTACTAAGAGAAGTAGAAATAACAAATCCGAATATTAAATACCAATTACTACCTTAGGAGCTACAAATCGGCTCTGCATTGCAACATGCCCCTCCTCGGGAGCAAACCCAGGAAATGAGGGCCTTTGGCAGAAAACAAAAACCTATAACCAATATCCATGCGGTCAAGACACAGGGTCACTTCCCAACTGACACTTTTGAAGTGCTCTTCACATACGTAGTGAGAAGAGCCTGGTCCATATATTTGTCCCAACGGCATTGGAAATGCTGAGAGGGAGCTGCTCTTGAGCCACAGCTGGAAATAAGCAACCTGAAGCTTCTATCGGGTCCCCCTAGAGGAGGTATATGGGTCAGTCTGACAGCTTGGTGGCCGAAGACATCACCTCATAATTATAGTCTTAACTCCAGAAACAGAGCACAAAATTAACCTGATCCTCCCTGATTAGTTTCAGAGGCCAGAAGAAACTGCTACATAAAGATGTTATCTAGTATCAGTCAGAGCCCAATTGAGAGCACTTGTGAACTCTGTCCCTCGGTGGTACTCTGGAGGAGAGGAAGGTTCTTTCTCCTGGGCCACAGTCAGGTGCCATCCTTTGTGGGAATTAACTCCAGGGTTCAAGCCAGCTGGGTTGTTCTCTCTCCCTCTTATCTGAAACCACCACTTGGAGAAGTCGATGCTATTAGGACATTCTCATGCTCAGAAGTGACTGCCGTTCCAGGATGGGCACAACAATATTTTATACAAGTGTATAAATATATACAAGAGATGTTAAAAAGACAGTCTCTAAAGCACTTTGGGATTCCCCCAATGAAAGGCACCAAAAAAATGCAAGTCATTACTAAAATGAAAAGTCAAGTTTTCTAGCGTTCGCATCTGTGAAGAGCAACCACTAGGGATATCTCTTTTTTGGTGGTAAAACCTGCCTGTTGAGAAAAATACTCATGAGAGTGACTGAGTTATTCTGCCTCCTTCCTTGTTTCAACTTTTTCATGACCTTTGTGGCCCGTGACCATGGACACCATGCTCAGTGACCTGGTACCATCATCCTTGCCAAACTGAATGGTCCTGACAGATTTGTACCCTCCCCTGCCCTCAGTGCAGCTAGGAATCGTTTCATAAATTCTCTGCCATCCGGTGCTGGAAACACGAGCCTAGTGCAAATGCTAAAAAACAACCTGCTCTTCTGACCTGGTGGCCAGTTGCCCCTAAGTCATCGCATCTCTCCTGATACTTCTGACCAAGAGACGAAGACGGTAAATTGTCTGGCATTAGGAAGTGGCCACCTCCTCGCCCTTCCCCCATGAGGCTCCAGTACGATGGAAGGATTTGAACTTGGAACTCAGGGGTGTAAGGGACTGGTGCATTCATCCAACAGATTGCTCACTCTGTAGAAGCCATGGCAACTCTAAGTAGCAAAGCCTTCTGACAAGATCCTGAGGTCTGTGTTTTCTTCAACCAGCAGAAGGCCCCAAACTTGCATAAAAAGCCAGCCTTTCTCCTCGCTGAGACCCCGGGATTCGGCAGCCTTTTCAAAGACCGAACAGTAACAAAAACCAACCGACGAACCACCTGACTACCTGGAAGATAACAGAGAACTACATTACAAAGAGGCCCAGATTGCCTTCACCATGTTGTGTGCTAGTTGACTGAAGAAGAGGAGAGAGGGCATTGTGGAGAAGGAAAGCGTTCTCAACCTTCAGCACAAGCGGAGAAATTTAAAGGTCTTTTAAGTAGCAGCAAGCTTTGCAAGAAGTTTGCCATTATATGTGACATTTTATGAAGTAACGATGTTTTGTTTTACAGCTCTTTCCTTGCTCCTGGCCTCTCCCCACCCTCTCCCGTCGAAAGGCTGTTGAAATGGAAATAATCACTACAGTATTTCCATCCTGGGTAAGCCACACAGCCTTCATTCATGCATGGCTATATTCTGAGTACACACTTGCACGCCGCCCGGTTTCCATGTCAAACCAGGAACTCCAGGGCAATTAGAGCATCCTATATAACATACTGTATCCTGGAAGCAAAATTACCTAAGTTCTGCTTGGAAATAAAAGGGCTCTCATTTTATGAGCTACCAGAGCAGGCAACAAAGTTTCTAAGCTACTGCCCTTGCTAGCAACCCAATAATGTTTGCCTCAGGGAGATAATACAACAGTAAACCTCTTTTTAGTTGAGAAAGACAACACGACCTTATTTCTAAACATCTTAAAAAATAAATATTTCAAAAACATGCTTTGATCTAAGACACGGCAAAGTTTGGTCAGTGGCCTAGACCAGGAACCTCAGCCAGAAATAAATGTCTCCACGGCCACCGTAGGAAAATGAAGGCCTGATTTTGAAGGTCTTCAGGTATCCCGCAATTTAGCCCCCGTTTAGCTGAAGCCCTGTCCCTAATGCTTCTCTTTTGGGAAAAAAATACTCAACCTTCACCACATGTTTAACTAAGTAACATTCTCTAAAAGTGACATTTACGAGATGAACATCAGTGTACCCATGCAAGCCACAGAGTTACAGATGATTTGTAAAAACAACTCACAGCCTTGCATCCGTCATATGCGCTTAACTTCACGTTCTTTGTTTTGGTATCGCAACTAAATGAAAGCAATGGATAGAGAACTGAGATTTTGTTTTCAGCTGACTGGGCAAAATCTCATCACATCCTTGCTGACCTCACCAATGTGTTTCCACGGGACAGAGTTGTGGGGGCTTTTTGTACAGAACTCACATGACAACCTCAGAAACAAGAGCACAAACAACTCACAGACAGTACTGGGCCACGAGCACTAGAAGAGAGTACACAATAAACAGAAAAAATTAGCATTCTGGGTGGTACTCATCTGGCAGAAAGGTGAACATTTTACGCCCACGATGCAAAGACCAGTGAGTGTCATTTCATTGAAGGGTGCAAAGGCATGGTGTCTGACACAACACCCTCTAAAAAGGATTCTAAATACTGTAAAAGCAACCTGGGGTGCACAACCCATGCATCTCTCCCCTTTGGGGCTGGGCATACTCCTTACGCCATAACTCTAAGGTGCCTGGACTGTGCCAGAGGCACCAGAGGCAGCTCAGCAACGTAGGTTTGAGGATGACAAGTCCTCTCGGCTAATGTAGGGAATCATTTAAACTTAGTTCACTTGGTGAGCTCCTGCTCATGTTCGTCAGGCTTGCCATGAGGGATTTAACTTTATGTGCATAGTAGTCCCTTAAATTGACAGAGGGAACCTCCTTCATTCCATCTCCGAAGTCACAGCTGCGCATGGCACTCTCAAGTTGCTTTTGGCGCCGATAAAAGTGGGAGAACTTGTTGAAGATCAAGGTGATGGGCAGTACCACCACCAGGATACCCGCCAAGATGCAGGCAGAGGCGGTCAGCTTCCCTGCGGTGGTTCCCGGGACCACATCCCCGTACCCCACAGTGGTCATACTGACGGTGGCCCACCACCAGCAGGCAGGGATGGTGGTCAGGCCCTCATTCTCTTCCTTTTCAATGGTGTAGGCCACTACAGAGAAGATGGAAATCCCCACAGAGAGATAGAGCAAAAGCAGCCCTACTTCTTTGTAGCTGTATTTCAGGGTGGCGCCCAGGGAGCGGAGGCCAGTGGAGTGTCTAGCCAGCTTTAAGATGCGGAAAATCCGCATCAGCCTCAGGACCTGGGCCACCCTGCCCAAGTTGGCCAGGGTAGGTGTGCTCTCTACCACCAGATTCACCACCAGAGTGATGTAAAAGGGTACAATGGACATGAGGTCAATAAGGTTTAGGGCATTCTTGAAAAATTTGAGGAAGTCAGGGGCCACAGCAAACCTGGCCACCAGCTCAAACGTGAACCAGGCGATACCAAAGTGCTCCACAATTTCGAACCTGGGGTCCTCTCCAGGGTTGCCCTGGCTGTCAGGTATTTGGAAGTCCGGCAGGCTATTCAGGCACATGGTGATGATGGACCCCAACACCACCAGGATGGACAAGATGCTGAAGACCCTGCTCAAGACCGAGTAGCCAGGGTTGTCCAGCGCCAGCCACAGCTGCCTGCGGAAGTTGCCCAGCGGCTGCCCATCAAACTTGGAGGCATCGTTGTAGAAGGCCAGGATCTCGTCGAAGGAGGATGTGGTGCTCTCCTGGTCGCTCTGCTCATCCCACTTCTCCTGTTCCGGCTCCACTTTGCGGCCATGGTAGCTGTAGCTGCAGCAGGAGTCGATGAAGAACTCGTTTATGCCCCAGTACTCGATCTCCTGGCTGAAGGAGAAGACGCACAGCTCGGCCATGACGTGAAGCTTGCCAGTGTGGTAGAAATGCAGCACATAGGGGAAGAGCTCGGGGTTGCGGTCAAAGTAGAACTCACGCTGGACATCGTCGTAGTCATCACAGAGCTCCAGAATGGCCTCGCGCGAGTGGCAGAGCAGCAGGCGGCCCAGACGCGTCTCAGGAAAGCGCAGCAGGGTGTGCGAGCGCAGCCGCCTCTTGAAGCCTCCTACGTTGATGCGGATCTCTCCATCTTCGACGTTGGCCTCCGACACGTCCCACAGGCTCCGGCGGGTCATGCTGGAGACGCCCGGCCGCCCGTGCCACGCGGGGGCGCTACACCTGAAGGCGGAGGAAACGGCGTCCTGTGAGCGCGGGGTGCCCAAGACCACGGCTCCCCTCTCCTTTCTCCCCACCCCTCTCTGGCGAGCCCAGTCCTCCCCAGGCGGGCCTCTGGGGGGCTGAAGGGCACTGGGATAGGGGGAAGGTTCCGTGGGGTTTGGCCCCCTCCCAAGGAAAGGTTTGGGAGGAGAAGGTATGTTTTCAGTAGCATGGCTGCGCCTCCATCCCCACCCCGGGGGTCCTGTCGGTCGCTTTACGCTTGTGGGGGTCGCGCCCCCGCGGCTCAGAGAGCCCAGGGGGGCTGAAAGCTGACCTTGCCCGTGGGCAGGCCGAGGAGACACCCCCGCCCGCTCGCCGCAGACAGGCGGGACTGTACCTGGGATGCGCACGGGCAGGGCTGGGCCGAGGGTGGGGGACGCGCAGCTTCGGCAGGGGGGGCGGAGAAATTCACCGCTCGAGTCTGTAAACCCGGGCTGTGGGTAGGGGGCCAGCCTGGCGTCCACTGCGTCCAGCCCTCACGACTGGAGCCCCCTAGCCCCCCTCCCCGGGCCTCCCCGCCCGCCTGGCGCGGTGCCCGGGAGCCGCGTGCGCCGCGCCTTACCCAGCGGAGCTGCCCAGGCTCGCCCTGCGCGTTCTGGAAGCGCTTACCTGCAAGCACCGGGGCCCGCGGCCGAGGCCGGCGGGAAACTTCCCCGACCTGCTTGTTAGCATCTCTGCGGCCGCCGCTGCCGGCTGGCTGTGCGTGTGCGCGCGGGTGCGAGTGTGTGTGCGCCTGTGTGTGCGCCCGGCGGGCCGGCGGGCGGGGTCCGCCAAGCGTCTCCTCCTGTCTCCGGCCGGAGATGCTGCCGCCGCCCGCAGTTGCGGGAGGCTCACAGGTGGCTGCGTGGCCCCGACGCTTGCAGAGCCCCCCTCTCTCGATCCGCATGCCCCTCAGCGCCCGAGAGAGACAGCAGCCCGCGCCGCAGGCGCCGGCGGGAGCGGGAGCGGGAGCGGGAGCGGAGCCGGTGCGCCTCGGCTTGGCCCTGCGCTGGGGCGCAGAGCGGTGGTGCTGAACGGACAGCTCCACGCGCCCCACTCCGGGGCGCGGCCGCCGCCCCAGACTCCGGAGATGGAGCTGCCGCCACCGCCTGAGCTTCTCGGCTCTCCTCCGGCGCGTCACCGCGACCCTTTTGCGCCCGCGGCTCGACGCAGGGCCGACACCTTTCCCATCCCTTGATGACAGCTATTACTGCCACGATCCCTCCTCCCAGGGCGCAGGCAGGGGACTGCCTACGGTGACCTTTCCCCACTGGGTGCTGGGCAAGAGCCCGGCCGAGGAAGGAGGGGTGGCTTGCGCGAGTCTGGGGGAAGGGCAGGGCTCCAGGGACCCCAGGTTTCCCCTTTTAGGGACCTGATGAAAAGTTTCCTGAAGCTGGGGGTGGGGGTTAGCGAAAGGCAACAGGAGGGAAGATAAGGGGCAGGGAAGCCTGAGGTCAGCTCATCTTAGCTTGCCAGGGGTGGGAGCGCAGGCCCCACCTCTTGGGAGGAAGTCAAGGGGTTCTTTGGGGGAATTCTGTGTGGGTGCCATGTGTGTACAGGCCAGTGGGGTGTGCAGGCTTTATAGGAGAGTAAGGAGCTCTGTGTTTGTGTGCGTGTGTGTGTGTGTGTGTGTGTGTGGTCTGAGGACAGTACGACTTTTCAGTATCTGTGTGCACAGTGTTGATAAAAATGGAACCTCTGAACGGTGAGGAGATAGATGTGCACAGTGTGCCAGAACAGGGGAACCTAGGGCATGTCAGTGTAGCGTGTCACAACGGGTGACTGTTAGCTCTGTGTACTGTGTGCTGTACACAGTGTAGTATTCAATGCGACTGTGACAGTGTCTGTGTGTAATAAAATAAGAACTGTGTGCCTACGGGCTCCGTGGGGACTGTGCAGGTCTGTGAGTCCAGTGCAGATGTGCTCAGTGTCTCTGTCCCCATTCCCCAGGAGACTTGTGGCCCAACTCTGAGCTCTCGGTCTCCCAAGATTGTTCCTTAAGTCACCGCCTGTTGGGCCTGAGTTGAGAAATAGACCCACAATCTCTGGGGAGCCCCCTCCCCTTGGTCTTTCAGCCCTTTCATAGACCCCATTTGCAAAGACTGGAGCACCTTGTGAGCTTAGCAGGGAGCTAGCGGGCTACAGGTCTTGGTCCGAAGTCCTGGGGAAAGCCCCTGCGGTGTGGCTCTGGACTCACGGGGGAAGCCAGCACAGCCACGGTGGAAAGCACATCCCTTCTTTCTGTGGGTCTGGCAATGCTGTCCCAGTTAGACAGGTGCTCTGTGGAGCTCCAGTGCTTTGGGGCTCCCTGGAGGGCCTGGGAAAGACCCTTGAACTGGCTCTGTGCGGGGGTTCTTGGATCCAAGCCTGGCTTCACTTAGAGGAGACCATGCCTGTGCCAGCCATTTGCCTCAGGATATGTGGGGAGGTGGGTGTGTGCAGGTGTGTTGTCTGCTGAGAGGGCTCCACCCCCACCCCCATGTCACTGCAAGCACCTGCAAGTGCAGGGGTTTCCAGGGAAGCAGCACATGTGGGAGGGGGATGAACAGGGTGGCGAGGGCCACATGAGCATCCCTTCTCTTGTGTCTGATGTTTTTAGAGAGGGGTGTGTGTGTGTGTGTGTGAGAGAGAGAGAGAGAGAGAGAGGTGGCGGAATCTGGCATTTGTCGTCTTTGTCTCCGTCCCTGTTTCTGTCAGGTCTGCATTTGGAGTACGTGCACTTCATCTCCTACCTAGTTCTGTTGGACCCACCATTTGAAGTCTGTGGCTCCCTCTGCACCTGACTGGGTTGCAGTCTGGAGGCCCCTGGGTGTCCTTTATCCCCATGGGAGTGCTGCTGAGAGTGTGCCAGCCCTTGCTGAGGGTGTGTGTGTGTCTGTAAGTACAGGCGTAATCGCTGTGTTGCTGCCTCTTTCACTCTTCTTCAACCCCCTCCCACACCTTGGGGGTGGCGGCTGTGAGATCTCCCTGCTGCAGGTGCCCTTTGCAGCAGCACCTGTGGGGCTGGCTTTGTGGGCCCAGTGACTTGCTGTCTTGCCCTTCGCTGTCATCGCCGCCGTGTGCTGCCTGGCTGCTGGCTGCCCCAAAGCTGTCAGCCCCCCTTTCTGCTTCACCAGCACATGTCTGTATGGCTTCTGCTGCATGGCCACCATCCCCAGCCACTCCCGTTCCCTTGGCCTCGCTCCTGACTCTTCTGGTTTAGCTCAGTGTATAAATCACCTTCTCCTGAAGAATTTGGAGGGCTCCCTCCCCCCACCAAAAAAATGCTTGGGTTTGATAACTCTAGGGTTCTCCTCCCTCCCCTGCTTTATGTATCTGCCTGCCTCCTTCTGTTCCTGTCTGTTTTTGTTCTTGCTCATTCCTTCTTCCTTTACGGTCGTGGGAGATTTTGCTCCACGGGCCCATAAAGACAGAGCCCCCTCTGCCTTCTGTTTCTCTTTGTTTCTCCCACACCCGCGACCACCCGGCCTGTGCTCTGCTCAGGCCCACTGGGCTCTCACCCATCTCAGCTCTGCACCCTGCTCCCGCCAGCCTCCCCTCCTCCTTCCTCTTTTCCATTCACCTTCCCTTCCTCCCTCTCTGCCACTCCCTTGTCCACTTCCGCAGCCCACGGAGCTATGCCAACATGCCCCCAGCTACTTGGCAGCCCACCGTTCCTACTTGCCCTTTGTAAGCTTTGCCTGGAGTCAAGGACAAGCCCCCCCGCCCACCTTTCCTTGAAGGGAAAATGAACTTAAGGGCTGCAAAGAGAAGCCCAAGTTTGGGGCATCTCAGTTATTTCTTGGAAAGGCTGAGGCAGAAGCTCTGTGTGTGACAGATGCCTTTGCAGAGGGTTAAGTGTATGTGACAGGCAGAGCCACTTGTTTATTTCCCAGTCACTGTGCTGAAGAGAAATGGAGCCATCTCGCTCCTTCTGTACCGGGGAAGCTGGCTGTGTTTATGGTTTATTTAGAGGTCTGAGCCCTGATCTTAAAATACAGCCGCCTGCTCCAGGCACACATCAAGGCCTACCCCCCCCCCCAGCTGGCCCTGCCAGGGAGATCCTGAAGGGGTGGGGTGGGGGAGGGTGGGAAAGGCACCCTGGGAAAGGGGACAAAGGGACCCCCAGGCCGTGGCCCAGATCCCTGCACCTGGGTGACTATTATCTCTGCCTCCCCTGCCAGCAGCACTGATCTCTCAGTGAGCCCACACATCTCAGAGTCGGCTTTTTTCTCTGACAGGCGAGGGGGCTGCTCTGGCGGCTTGGCTGAGGGGGCTGGGCTGCCTGACCTACATTCCCCACTGCAGAGAGCTGAGCGCTCATGCCTGCCATCCCACTGGAGTGGACTATTCACCTGTGTCCATCCTGCCCCCTGCCAGCCACCCTTCCCAGTGTCTCTTAAAGACACAAACCAGGTCATGTCTTTCTTTTCTGAAAACCTTCCAGAGGCTCCCTAACAAACTGAAAACAAAAGCCACTTCCTTACCACAGTTCCAAGACCCTCCACGATGCACCCCTGCCCAGCTCACAGACTTCATCTCACCTGTCTCTTCTCTACCAATTATGCTCTAGCTACATGCCCCTTTGCTCCATCCACAGGGCCTTTGCACCTACTATTCTCTGCTCATCATGGCAGCTCGACAAGGCAGTTTCCTGTAGCTCAGGTCTTGCGTTAAATGTCACCTCCTCAAAGGGGCCTAACCGCTCAATTTAAACTGGATCCCACATGGGGCACCTGGATTGTTCAGTTGGTTAACCGTCCGACTTCGGCTCAGGTCATGATCTTGCGGTACATAAAGTTCGAGCTCTGAGTCAAGCTCTGTGCTAACAACGCAGAGCCTGGAGCCGTTTAGGGTTCTGTATCTCCCTCTCTCTCTGCCCCTCCCCCGCCCCTGCTCACACTCTGTCTCTCTCTCTTCTCAAAAATAAACATCAAAATAAATTTTAAACTGGATCCTGCAGTTTCTATTATTTCTCACACAGAACTTATAGTAAATAGTTATTGAACATGTGATTGAATGATGAATGAACGGGGCTGAGTCTTGACCCCACCTCCTCTTCCTCTGATGGATCAAGAAGGCAGTTGGAAAATGAGGAGTTGCTGTGCCTGGGGCTATGGCTTGGGGACCCCAGACTCTGGGGTGCTCTCCCAAGTAATTGGTTAGACTAATGGGTCTCATCCCTGGCTGCACATTAGAATCACTCAGGAGCTGTTGAAATAGTCAATGCCCCTGGATGCCTGGGGTCTCACCCTAGACCAATTAAATCAGAATCCCTGATGTAGGGCCAGGGAATCAGTGTTTTCTTAAAGCCCCTAAGTGATCGCAATATGGAGCCAAGATTGAAAGCTTGAGCCGCATGTCTTTGTGAACGTGAACACAGAACTGTATGCCTACGTGCAGCTCAATGGTCAGCACCAAAGGCAGGGGCTGTATCTTGCTCAGCTTAGTAAACACTCACACCCACCCCAACTGTTAAGTTGTGCCTGCCCCAGTGGCTACCATAAATGCTGGTATAGGTGTGCCTCTCAGAATCACTTACTTTAATGATAATTTGTGATTAGGAATAGTCAAGGTTCCTTCCCTACCTCGGAAGAGGATGCATTCGTGAGTGAGCCTTTATTATGTGAACAGCGGTGATGGGGACTGGGAACCAGGGAGCCAGCAGGCCTGTCTAGGTGGATTTAGGGTAGAAAGGGCACAGAGAAGTGGCTAGGGGTGGAGGCAGACCAAAGAGAAGAGGGAAGCAGGAGGGGTAGGGGGCAGGTCCTGAGCTGGGCAATTGGCCTGAGCCTTGGGAAGGAGGGCACTGGGGAGGGAAGGAACGAGACGTGTGGGAGATTAAGAGACAAAATGGGGGACAAAGGTTTTAAGTTTTGCTGCATTATGAATGCAATTCCTCATTAAGTGTTTTCTCAAGAGGCAACAGTAAATATTTCTATCACTTTTGTATTGTTTTTCGTTGCAGGACTGAATATATTATAGGTGGGTCCTTGCCTAGGCTGTTTGCTTTTATCCCCAGAGACCACCCTCCCCTCCTCCTACAGCCCTCCATCCCTAGGCACCCCTGGAGGTCGACAAGGGAGGGAAGGTTGTTTCTGAAGGGCTCCTCTTTGAGTTCCTTAGTAAAAAGAGATGTCCAGAGGTCCCACAGCTGGCAGACATAGGAGTTGGGGCCTCAAGGTCCTGACTCTTGTGTCTCTCTCTGAGAGCCTTCTCCTTGGGAGGCCCTCCCTAGGAGCCCTGCTGGCTGCTGCTCCATGCGGGCCCTTTCATGGATCTCCCAGAATATCCTGGGAAGAGGCTGAAATAATTAAGATAAAACTGATTAAATGCAGACTTAAGGTCACCGCAAGGGAAATGACTCAGAGGACAACATGTCACCCAGGTAGCAGCCCTCCCAGTCTCACCTTCACCTGCCTCTTGGGCTCTGTCTCCTCCCTACCCCAGGCCTTCCTGAAAGCTCACGGTGTGGAGTTTGAGCCACAGAGACCCAGGAGACCCCCCTCTCTCTGCGTCAGACATGTCATTTCTGTTGTCCCTCCTCTACTGACCCTTCTCTGGGTGACTGTCAGCTGGACTGAAGCCTCCAGTTCTCAGCCCGGCGCTAATCTCTGGGCCTATCAAGACACTAGATCAGGACAATCTGCCTTAAGGCCCTTACTTGTGGGAGTGGCATCTCAGCCCAGCAGGTGGCTGATGAAGATAAGGTGGCAGAGAAAATGACGCCGAGGGTGAAGACAATGAGGGCAGCAGCAGAGGGAAGCCTGGCGGCTGGGGTATGTGCCCTGGAGGCAGGCTGCTTGTGTCCCAGTCCAGCTCTTCTTTCTCCATGTGCCTGGTGAAACATTTGCCCCCTCCATGCTTTGAGGTCTTCATCTTGAAAACCTGTGACAGTCGCAAACTCACAAGGTTATCTCGAGAAGAAAAGGAGCATTAAAGAGCTATAGCAAGGCCTGGCACATAGCGAGTGCTTCAAATGTGAACCGTGACCAGTACTGATGGCTGAGCGCTTGTGATGTGATCTGCCTTGTGTTAAGTGGGGGGTTTAGACTCCAACATGGCTCTCTGGTCCCAGATATGCCCTCTTAACCATCTCAGGTAGGTGCAGAATTAGTCAGGGCAGGCTAATTGCTATAATGAATACCCCCCAGATGCCGATAGTTTAACATGATAAAAGGACCATTTCCTGCTTCGGTTATACTCCAACTGGGTGTTTGGACCGGCCTTCCAGGACTCAAGTGATCCCAGTCTCCTCCCTAGAGCAGCTTCCAGGACTTTGGGCCCCTTCCTTGGGATCCTCTGCATCAAGATGGCACACGAGCGAAGAGAACGTGGAGGATGGCACGAAATGTTTCCAGGGCCAGGTCTGGAAGTGGCTGACTGCGTTTCTGCCCATATTCCTTTGATAGGACTTAATCACATGGCCCCATGTAACTGGAGAGAGGGGGAGAGGAGGTTGTAGAAGAGAAATTAGCATTCTCTGTTGCCATGCATGTGTAGAAGCCGGTAGACGTCCTGCATCCATTCTCCGGAGATAGGAGGAGAGAACACACGAAGATGCCCCCTGGCTGTTTACCATGAGGTGGCTGAAGGTGTCCCAGCTGGAAGGGCTTTGCTCCAGGACGCAGGCCCAGGGTGCCCTGTCTCTCTAGGAGTCCTGAGCCGGCACTGAGGAATGGTTTTGTCTCAGATAAGGCCTTATTCCCCTTTTTTCAGTACTTTTCCACACCACATATTTGAAGAAAGGTGTCAGTCCCAGTGCTTGGTTGGAATCAGCAGATAATTAGGCAGAAAAAGTGTGTAATAAAGGAGGTCACAAACTTCTAGGAGAGAAATGAGACTTGGAAGCTGCAGAAGCTAAAACCCCACCCTCTTCCTCCTGCTTTGATCTTCACTCCTTCCCTAGGCTGGGAACTTGGGAGAAATTACTCAGGGAAAGAGTCCCTTTCTGCCCTGGCCTGCATTTCATTTATCATGCCCACCCATCTACCCTGGGACACGTTCCCCGCTCCCCACACCTCCCTCAGCTCAGAGGTGATCAGAGCTGCTGCTCTCAGGCCCTCCCTCTTCCGTGAAAGTGACAGCCACCCAACTATCCATCTATCGCCCATCGATTGATCCATCCATCCACCCACTTCCCATCCCACACCCTGGATGCCTCTGTGGGCTCCTGTTTCTATGGTTACTCCAGGGCCTTAGTTTGCTTTGGGTTTGCTGAAAGATTCTCCTTTCTAGACTGTTCCCAAAGCAGCCTTACTGCCGGACTCAAACCCTTGATCGCTGGTAGGTTGTCCTGCTTCTCACAGCTCTGCCTACCTGCGGATCACACACTGCTTGCACATCGGTCCATCAGGGTGATCAGCTTCCTAGATTTAAAATAACAGCTTTCTAGTATTTGAACAGAGAGGTGATCTGGAAATACAACGTCTGGGAGGCTGCCACAGGAAAACAAGTGGAAGTTCCCAGAGATAGGTAGGGCCCCTTTGCGATAGTAACAAAAGCTAACATTTCCTGGGCACTTACTATAAGCCAGGCACTGTTATAAGGATTTCACGTCCATGAACTAGGTCAATTCTCACAACGACTCTGTGGGGCACGTATTAGGATTATCTGAGAGGAAACAGGCACAGAAATATTGAGTAGCATGTTCAAGGTTATAGAGCTAACCGGCAACAGAGCTGCGATTTGGAGCAAGACAGTCTGACTCTAGAGATTTCTTCTGACACACTGCATTCGTGACCTCTCTACAGCCTTTCCTTCCTACTCCTGGATTCTGGAAGCTTCCCTGGTTCATTTTTTTCAAGATAGGAAGTAGGTTTCGAACACCTCCCCACTACTCAGCTCTGCTCTGAGGGCAACGAATGCCCATATGCGAGAACTCCCCACCCCCACTTTCCACCCTAGACCCACTCGACAGCAGCTTTCTGTTGCTCAGAAGACTGGGTGGGCCACAGCTGTTCTCATGAGGAGCTCTCTGACCCTCCCCACCCTCAGCTGGTCTGTCTGTGGGCTCTAGAGGTTTCCTCAGGTCATAGCCAAGTGGCAGCTTGTCCTCAGAGGCCTTCAGGAGGATGGGAAGATGCAATCCCATCAGAGAAACCCAGCTGAGGGAAGACACAAGATGTTCCCCACGAGTGACAAAAAACCAATTCACACTCTTTCCTGCAGCCAAAAAATTAAGCTAATTTTTCACTTCTCTGCTTACGTGCAACTCAACTAAACATAGGCATCTAAGAATGCAAACAATGACTAGATTTTCTTAATTTAGGGCAGTTTTAATTAAATCTTGCTAAGATGACAGAGGGTCTGGATATTTTTATCATGGCAGGAAGCAATGTGATTGGGAAGAGGTGGGGAACACGATGCTGGAAACACCTCCCTTGCCCATCTCCCATCCCGGACTGACCTTCCAGGCCCGCCCCGTTAAGCACAGCTCCAGCTCCTGAGAAAAGGTGCGGTCTTCTTGAAATTCTGGTTTCCTTTGCTCTTTTTTTTTTTTTTTACCAGACTAGTTTCCTTACACCACGCTCTTCCTAGCTAACTGGAGTAGAAAATTCCAAATGATTTGGGGGGAAAAAAGTTTATAAATTACAGAGTTATCTTTGAGAAAACGTTTGGACTTTTCTGAAGTTCATGGCATAAATATGAAGAAACCAAAAGTTTCTAAGGTAGAGTCTTCCAGTGCATACTGCTTACCCACATCCAGTGTTCCTCTCTCTCGGGCATATAGAAGGATGGCATTTCCCCATCCTCTCCCAAGTTTGAAGGAACCACGTGACTTGTTCTGGCCAATGAGCTGTGTCTGGAGGTATTGCGTCCTATGTGGGCCAGAGCACTTGACTGCCGGCGTGAGAGGCTGCAGCTATTTCTTCCCTTGCTGTGAAAGTACATATTGCGATGACGATGCCTCAAGATCAAAGCAGCCTGGATCCTTGAGCACCTACATAGAGCACAGCCGCCCTGGATGCTCCTGGATTTGAAGCAGACTCTTGTGTGTTTGAGGGATACATTTTAGTTGGGCTATATTCCTGAGCTTTGAGGAGAGTTGGCTGTTTCCCACAGCAGAATCTCTTCCATCCTGATTAATACAACATTTTTTTCTGATAATCGTTGTACAATAGCACCCCATTATTTTAATTATTTTAAATGAGACTATTTTGGAACTTCAAAAAATCGTTGGTCCTACATCGTCTGGAATAGCCCATAGTCTGGGCTGAAGTTTACTTTTGCCAGATCTGAATAAGATTGCTGGAGAACATATTTAATTTATTTAAATAAAACGTTATGTGTCAACAGGAGGCTTTCAAATTTACCAAAAGTCCAGGGTAAGGTTAAAAGCAGTCCCTCAGAATAAAAGTAGTCAGAATGGGAGGCAGATTCATTTCTCAGAGAAGTATGCGTGTGGGCAGGTCCATGAGTGAAAACATTGACTTATAGAAGGGAACAGTAACTGAGTGGTTGAGAAGTCCTGAGAAGATGTCTGAAGAAGAATTTTAAGAGGTTTTTCCATGATGTGCTGCCCGACCAAGAAAACCCGTTAAGCTATATTAGTGAAGGTAATGCCAACAAGTATAATAAATACATGTATTATGTCTCAAGTGTGATAGAAGTTTACTTCTTACATAAAGCCCAAAACACTTGTTCTAATTGGTGGATCGTTGCCCTCCAAGTGGTGAGTCGGGGAACTGGGCTCCTTCCCATAGTCAACACCACCTTCCAATGGTGCAGAGCTCATCTGCATCCAGCCGCAAGGCAAAGGAGGAGGGTGAGGATGAATGTGGGATGTTTTTACAGCCTAGACCTAGAGGTGGTGCACATCACAGCCACTGGTGTTTCATTGGTCAGAACCCAGTCACGTGACCCCTCCTCATCGCAAAGGAGGCTGGGAAATATTCTCTAGCTGTGCAGCCTGGAGGAAGAGGAATCAGGCTTATGAGGACTTGACTGGTTTATGTCACAAAAGGTCTTAATTCTCTCAAAGTTAGATTTGAGTATGCTTTGAGAATGCAATTCTATGTACAAAGAACCGTAAATGGACCAAACTGTGTGCAGGTTCCACTTGGGGGCCCTAAGCAGGCCCTAAAGGACAATATTCTGCTTCTTAGATTAAAATAATAATCATAGACCTGAGCCACAGATATACCTTCTGGGATTCCCAGATTGTTGAAATTTTAATACACAGGTGTAGGTGAGTCAGATATAAGCAGTGACAGCGCAGGAAAGCCTGAGAGAAATGGTGGCACATACTCTGACATTAAAATTGCCATTTTCAAGAATTAAATGAATGCAGGGCCCTGGCAATTGGTTAAATGGAGGATGCCTACAAGAGCTCTCTCTGCAGATTGCAAGTTGGACATCAGCATTTAATCCAACCCTCATAGACCTCTAAGTGTCTTAAGACATAAGAGACTCTTGCATAAGGAGTGGAGAAGTTAATGCTAAACACAGTTAGACTAGTTCAAAGTTGTTGCCCTGCCCTAGCTGGGGTCAGCTCCCCTGGAGCACGACTGCTACCTCGAGGCTTGCAGTCAAGTTGGCTTTGAACTGTTTATACAAGCTGACTGCTACTAGCAACATAAGAAGTTCGCAAAATGTTCTGTGCAAGGAACCAGAGAAAAGGGCCTTAACTCTGGAAGGGAGTTAGTGCTTCTCGGAAGGTTTCAAGGATGGCAAGCACTGAAGGCAGAGAGAAGACACTGTTAGATGAAGTACGAAACAGCAGAGATTGTTCGCAGCTCTCCAGCCACCAGGTGTCTGATTTAGTGGCCGACCACCTCACTGCCCCAATGCAAGTCAAGGGTAGAGTGGAGGGAAGCTAGGATTTATATGTGGAGTTCATAATTAGGAACCTACCAGCAGTGCAAATGTTTCCTATGCTGCATCCCCAGGGGAGCTGTGGAAGCTGGCTTGGATAATGAGAAGCACTTGGATCAATCCTTGTGGGAGAACGATCAGCAACTTTTAGTAAAAAGTGGCTGAGCAATTTGAGATCTGGTCTTAAACTTGGAGAGACTTCTTGAATTCCCTCTGTTTGAGATGCCTAATTGAGCCTGAGGAACAAAGAAAGGCAATATGGCGCTCTCTGGGAGCAAGATGAAATAATGGAATTCTAACTGGGGCGGTCGGGATAATTTGGGGCACCAGTGTGCCTCAACTTGAGAAGCAAGATGGACGGGAGAGCAGCTTCCCTAGTCCCACTCAAGAGACACCCAGATCCAGCCCAGGACTTAAGTTGAAGACAGTATCCCTGACTGTGCTCCCAGAGGGGTAACGTTGGTCACATAGAAGCCATTTCTCAGGCCCCAGAATGAGTGAGACAGTGTCACCCTTAGGCTGCCCTGAACATGGGAATAAGTGACATGTGCATTTTATTTGCAGCAAGGAACAACATCGCAGCTTGTAACTCCGAGGAAACATGGTCGGTGGGGATTGCCAAGGGGCAGGGACTCTGGTGGAAAAGGCTGGGTGGGTGGGCTCAGATGTTAATGGTGCAACAGGAAGCAGTGGAGGCATGCTGCAGGGGTGACAAGCCCACCACCTTGTGTCTCTGTGTCTCCAAACTGCCTCCGGAAAGAGAAGAAAAGAGAATCTAGATTGAATGAGGGGATATGTTGAACATGGAGAGAGCACTCACTGGTCACAAGTTAATATGACATTTTGACTGTGACTGTGTACTTCTGGAAGGGAGTTATGCAATTGGTTTGTTGGTTCTGGAAAAGTTGGAGGATTTTATTTCATGGCCTTGAGAGGGAGTGGAGCATAGGTTGGTGGCTTCTCATACAAAGAGCAGCTAGAATAATGCAAAATCCTTGTGCCACCTTATTTAGAAAACCCGTCCCCAAATCTCCATTATTCCTCAAAGATTTAAGAGTTGAATGTCTATTTCTTTTGACCGTGAAAGACCTGAAAAGGCCATGAGGACCCTTAAATTTATGTGGGTAATACTTAAAAAGGCACATAAAAATGAATGTGACTGATTGAAAATAAGCCTCATCTAAGTATTAACACCAGTTGGCCAAACTTTTGGGGAGGGTGGTGGTGGATATTTGTTGGTACATAATTCATTGTAATAATGAATTGCCATTGTAAAGAGTATACCACTGGATATTAGGTTTTCTTTTTTTAAATTTTTTTAATGTTTATTTTTGAGAGAGAGAGACAGAGAGAGAGAGAGAACAAGTGGGGGAGGGGCAGAGAGAGAGGGAGAACAGAATCTGAAGCAGGCTCCAGGCTCTGAGCTATCAGCGCAGAGCCCGATGTGGGGCTCCATCTCACAAGCCGTGAGATCATGACCTCATGATCTCAAAGCCAAAGTCATAAGCCAAAGTCAGATGCTTAACCAACTGAGCCACCCAGGCGCCCCTGGACATTATGTTTTCTGTCATAGGACCTTCAGATGTACCAAAGCTCTTATTGATCTAAGGGTAAATGATTACATGAGAAGAAGCACTTAGAATCTGCTCCCCACCTTTTTACTTCCTCCTAGTGCCTGTACCATTTATGAATGGCTTTGTCTTAGTAACCATGTGAATATGTTGTGTATATGGAGAAGGAACTTATCAGAGGGCTGGTAGAAAAGAACACAGTGGGATCATATGGACACATTTAAGATTACTAATTAAGTTATACACTGTCAGCAGAGAGAGAAATATAAATGGTGCAGGTGTTTCCATCAACCATATCATTCAATGAGCAACAATTTGATTATTTATCTATCCACTCGTTCACACCTGCATACCTAATTCTCAAAAGAGAGAAAGAAAGAAAGAAAGAAAGAAAGAAAGAAAGAAAGAAAGAAAGAAAGAAAGAAAGAAAGAAAGAAAGGCATTCAGAGTAGCCAAAATAAGTCCTATCCCTGTTCTCTCTCCTTCATTTATTCGACAAATACTCATTAAGACTCCTGAGCAAGACAGATGAGTAAAGGAGTCAAGGGCAATAAGACCACATTGTAGATGAGGTCCACATGTTAGGGACACCTGGGGAATTCCCGATCCAAAAGGCAATCCCTATCCCTCTGTCCCATTATTTCTAGAAGGAGGGAGAAGTGAGAGGACACAGCTCACATGTCTCCACATGTGTTTTCACAGGGAAGGGAGGCAGATCCTTGGGATTTCAGCCACTCCTTGGCCAGTGCTCACTCCCAGCTCTGACTTATACAGAGCTTGAGTCAGAGATGGCCTTCTAAGATCTTCCAAAGCCATTTTTTGCCAGCCGGGTTTTAATGCAATAACCACTGAGATATTCCATTATTCTCTAGATCAGTGGTTTTTAATTTCCCCCCTTTTCTAACAGCCCAGATCAGAAGTAATGTGGAAAAACTTAGGAAACACAAGTGCAGAGATAATGAGGCTGATTCAGTGGCCTTCTATCCCAACAAAATCTGATTCTTGGGCCTCTGACTTGGGTCAGTTCTTTCCTTCTGGATGTGTGGCACTCTCTGGCCAAGGAAGGGACCACTGAGGGTGTTTGAGAGACACAGGCTTTCCCTCCATCACCCAGCCCAGCCTAGAAGGCATTTGGCAGAGAAGGTGTAGGGGATTGTCCTGAGCTTGAAGACAGCTGTGAATGAGTCAGAAGGGACTTCAGGTCAGTACAAGGCCCCAGAGCCATGTTGACCATATTTTTCAAGGCTTAAAATTGAAACACATGGTTTGACACATGAGTTACAATAGGACAGAAAATCTGGAATTAGAAAATTCACATTGCAGGGTGGTATTACTGAGTCCAAAGTGGGATTGGGAGGTTTGCCATAGGTTGACCTGATGATCCATATGTCAAACTCCCAGCATCTGCTTACATGAAATGACATGCACAGGGCCTTTGTTGGCTGGAGAGCATGGCGGGAAGGGTGGCCATTGCCTTCAGAAGGGAGAAGGAGAGACTGGATGGAAGGAATGGCAGAGTGTCATAGAACATGCAGACAGGGGGCTTAGAAAGTAAGCCAGAGGGGCTGTTTTCATGAGGAAGTTGAGGACAGTCTGGGTACAAACCAAACTGCTTTGGGGCTCACTCACAAAACATGAGAGACGCTGTTTTTCTCACGTGCATGGAGCCCAGCACTGCCCTTGCATCTTGCGGGATGGTGATTCTAGATGCCCCAAGAGATGGTGCCTCCCTCTCACCCAAAATAGGATTTTCCCAGGGGCACCATTAGCAGTGGATTCCCAGAAAGCTTCAGGTGAGTGAATGAAAACATGAGGCTTCATAGACAATTTAGGGATGAGAGGTCCTGAGAGAGAAGATAAGGCGAGTGGAGGGATTCTAGGTCACTGATTATGAGGCTTAAAGAAAGCTGGTAACATTATAGAAAAAAGTTGAAGACCACAGACCAGGGGACATTTTCTTTCAAACTCAATATTGGGTCATATAGTGGGAGACATAGTTGGATAATAAGATAAAGAATCTGAATGTGGGACTGGTCTGGAAAAATTGCCAAAGCAGTATCAGATTAACTTGATTGAGGGTTTCATTTGATTACATCCCTAAACTCTGGTTACATGCGCTTATTTATCCAGACTATTGTTTCAGCAGAAAGGGAACCCACGGTCAACTTTATAAAACCAGAAGAAGCATTGCCAGCCAGCCTCTGGCTCTAGATGTGTGTGTGTGTGTGTGTGTGTGTGTGTGTGTGTGTGTGTGTGTGATCTAACTTTTGAAAAGGGTTGTGTCAGTGAGACCTATTTAGAATACAAATGATTGCTCAAACTCTCTTAAAGGCTTTAAGAATATATTTTAATCATTGAATCTGCCCCTAAGCCCAGCAGAGTTATTCATGAATAAATTGTTGTGCCTTTGAGTCAACAGGAATTGGGCAGACTTACTGAATTAATGGACCCTTCTCTTCTTCTGGTCCTTTCCATGGCTGCGGCGAGGTGCATTTCTTCTACCTCTGTGAAATGCAGATGGAGTATCGGTTTCCCTAAATTGATCTGTTCTACATCACTGAATTTCAGCTATTTGCATTTTTATGCCAGAATCAAATCTAGCTCATTATTATTGTTGTGGAAAATAATTATAATCCTTTAATTGTCAAGGCACTTGACAATTTAAAAAAATATTCACAAATGTTACTTAATTCCATCCTCACTCTAACACGGAGGAGTAAGCAGAGTAGGACTTATCAAATGTACCTCCAGCTCCAAACTGCTCCTCTTTGCCAGATGGTACAGTGAAGTTCTTAATGGTTAGGTGTCTTGCCCACAGACACAAGGATAGAAACTGTGGAAGCAGGAAGAGAACCCAGCGTGAGTGGCTCGGCCAGTCCTGAGCTCAGGTCTCTTCGAGTCCTGTCTTCAAAGTCCGTTAAGGGGTTTGATCATCTTTGCCTTGCAGGCTCACTGTGGGTGATGGGTGTGTGGGGCCTGACATAGGCGAGTAGTTGGTTGCCCCCCGTTCTCCTCCCACCTCCAAGGGATTGCGGGGATTGCCGTCTGGAGGTCCTGCATCCACCAGGGCTGATATGTGAGGGCATAAAATTTACCTTTCCACCAGCCTGGAGGCTAAGGGGCCAGCAATCATACCACACAGCATGCACGCACACATACACGTGCACATGCGTGGCCTCCTCTTCCATGCTGGACTCCAGGGCTGGAACCAAACTTTGCTATCAGTGGTCCAACCCCTTCTTTTACGGAAGGGGAGTTCTACACTGAATTCTGGACTTCAGCTACACGGGAGGCGTTTGCATTCATTTGTGGCAGGACAACTATATACGCCATGCCTTATTTACCTCATCGGGGGTCAGAGGTCCCCCACCTGGTTTCAGTGAGGAACCACATTCAGGTGCAAGTAACAGAAGACTCAGCTGGAGCCATTTTCACAAACAACCTGCAGGAAGCTGTCTGGAAGCCCCAGTTCACTGTTCATCGGCGCTGGCTTCTGAGTGATTGTTTCTGTCTCTTCCTCATGCTGTTACCTGAGGGCCTCAAGAAGATGGTTGTACCTCCCAGCATGTGTCCGCATATCAGCCAGGAAGAAGGAAAGAGGACGGGACATTAGTAACAAACTTCTCCTTAATCTCATTGGCCTATGCTGTGAGTCTGACAGAAGGCTTCTCTGTCTGTCGGAGCCTGCTCGCCTGAGCACGGAACAGGTCAGGGGGACACCTGACCAGCCCTGACCCTCTCCCCAGGGGCAGCTGTCAGCCAACCGATAACTGGTAGGTACTGGCAGATCAATACCCCAGCTCCTTTGCCCCCATGGGGGTGGTGATTCTAAAACGTCTTTATTCTGCACTGTCTCCAAGAGTGCCCAGCGGGGGATTAAGCTTCAGTTTTGCTTAATATTACATCTCTCCTTGCCTCCCTTTCCTTCCTGGCACTGGCCTCCTGTCTCCCAATTAAACTACTTGCACTAGAATCATCCTCTCAGGGTCTGCTTTTGCAGGGGAGACCAATCTAAGGTGATGGGGAACCCCACGACCAGAGAACTTAAGCAGATTGTCCAGGGTTGCCAATAAGCGGGTATCCAGGATTCAGATCCAGAACGTACAGATTCAAAGGCTGACTTCCTAACTCCTATCCTGAACTGTGAGTGTCTGAAGGCCCCTGGCGTCAAGGGGGAACTGCAGCCAGACAGGGCCTACCTTCAAGCGGGGTGGGGGAGGGGGGAGACTGTGAGTGTGGGTGGAGCTGGGGAAGCATTTGGCTGCCCTGGGCTTCCCCCAAGTGTCGGCAGCTGTGGCAACAGCTGGGGGACAGGCTGATCACTCAGTTTTGAATTCTCCTTCGGAATTAGCTCAAGGCCATGAAAGCTGTCAAAGAAAGGTCAGGGCCTCCCTGGAGGCTTTCCTCCTTTTCTGGGGCTACAATGCATGCGTGAGGTCTCCTCCTTCAGCCTCCCACCCAGGGTCCCTCTGGAGGGGAGACAGCAGATGCTGGCCTCCTGGGGCTCTGTTTGGAAAATGTGCTCATCAGGGAAGGTTTACAGAGAACGAGCTGCATGTTCCTTCCCTGGGAAGAGCAAATCCCTCCTGGCAGTGTCTCTTCTAGGGCTGAAGGAACAGTCACAAACTGCCTCCCGGGCATGTCCTCCTCACCCAGCTGGCCCTGCACAGATACAGCCATCACGACTCTGGACGGGGGGAAGCAGATGACACATGCTGAACTCAGTAGAGGCCACCCCCGGACTTAGGATAGCAGGGCCCTCTTGATCCAGCAGACACAGAGGTAGAGGGTCTCCTGTGTGGCTCTGCCCTGCCCCTCCCACTGGGCACAGACCTTCTCCTCCTCTCAGAGACTCAGCCCCATTAGGTAAATGAGCCAGACCCCACGGAGCTCTGAATCCTCTGAACTCCAACAGGAATTGGTCGGGCACTAGGTCTGGCTTGAGTTATGCAGAGCCACGATAGTCCCTTTACAGGCTTGGGAAAAGGAGTCAGGAGCCTATGATTCAGCAGAAAGAACACAGGCTTTAGGGTTAGGTGGGCCTGGGCTCACATCCCAGCTCTGCCTCTCACCAAGATCCCTTAGGAAAAAGAAGATGGCGGTAATGAGCCTGCACCTCAGGGTTGTGGATGTCACATTTATGCAGCTGCTAAATACATACCAGGTGCTGAATAAATGGTAAAGCTATCGTTAATACTGTTAATATCGTTAATGATGCCTAGGGGAAAACAGGACAGGAAGGAGAGTGTGATTCTATTTGTGTGAAGTTGTCTTATACTGACAGGAGGTTTATCAAGACATGAATAGTAATTATCTCTGGGCAACGGGATTTAGGGGCCATTTTTACTTTCTTTTATTTGTCTGTGTGTCCCTTGAATATCTTTATAATGCATGTCCACATAAGAAAAATTGCCCATCTATAACCTCAATGGGTTCCAGTAAAGGTTGGATTCTTGATGCACTTGAACGTGAAAGTTCTGGATTAGGAGCGTGGGGGAAGCTGTATTACTCTTCATAGCAGGAGAAGGATTTGGGCTCCCAGAACAACCTGAAGCCCAACGGAGAGCGTAAGAGGATGGGGGGGAAAGAGGCAGCTAGTTAACAGAAGCCCATGTGGTCAGCAGCACGTATCTAAATTTTCCACACACTCAGATGGTTGGCGTGAGTAATTTTCACTGGGGGGCACTAAAATTGGGGCCCAACTTCACATACGAGTTAACATGGGGTAGGACAGAGGCAGCATCCGAGGACACATGACTCACAGCGAACAACCCATTTGATTCCTCCAGAATCAGCAGTAATCTTGGGAGGCCTCTTGAGCTCCCTGGAGCATAGACTTGCTCAAGCTTGAACCCAGTTGTCCTGGTTCTCTGTTGCTGCGTAACAAACCATCCCACACTTGGTGGCTTAAAGCACTGACAATCATTTATTATTCTCTCACATAGTTCTGGGGATTGAGTGGGCTCAGCAAGGTGGTTCTTGCTTGGAGTCCGCCCTGTGGTTGTATTCAGATGGCATTGCAGATGGCGGCGTGCCACAGTCTTCCGCACTCGTGTGTATGGCGCCTGGGCTACATAGGCTCACGCCGCTGGGGCCGGCGCAGCTGGAGCTCCTCAAGGATTTCTTTCTGTCCCCATGTGATGTCTCCACATGGTGTCTCCAGCTGGGCATCTTCACCGGGCCTGGACTTCTTACGTGGCCGTTCGTGGCTCCAAAGGCACATGTACTGAGAAAGAGGGAATGAGGTAGAAGCTGTACTGCCTTTCTGATCCAGCTTTGGGACTCACACAGTCACTTCTACTGCATTCTATCGGTCAAAGCATTCAAAAGGCCCACCCAGGCTCAAGGGGAGGTGACACAGACCCCATTTCTTGATGGAGGAATCACAGGGTTTTGGAGTGAGCATGTGGGATTGAAAATATTGTTGTGAGGGGTGTCTGGGTGGCTCAGTCGGTTGAGTGACTTCAGTTCAGGTCATCATCTCGCGGTTTGTGGGTTCAAGCCCCACATCAGGCTCTGTGCTGACAGCTCAGAACCTGGAGCCTGCTTCGGATTCTGTGTCTCCCTCTCTCTCTGCCGCACCCCCCCCCCCCCGCCACACACACACTCTGTCTCTCTCTTCTTCAAAAATAAACATTAAAAAAATTTTTTTAAAGACAATATTGTTGTGGCCATTTTTGGAAAACACAATCTGCCACAAGACATTTGATAGATTTTAAGGGGGCATGGCAGTCCCCAGCTGATATCTGAGTTACAATCAGGGAAAAATAAAACTTTCTTTCTTTCTTTCTTTCTTTCTTTCTTTCTTTCTTTCTTTCACCAAATATTAACAAAGTAGACTTCCACTCCAATCTGAGATTATTTAAAAGAACATGGATGATGAATAGGGACTTTGAGTGTAGCAGATTTGCTGGAATTGGCTGTGAAAATCATCATGAAAATGAACGAGCCAGAAAGAAAAATGTTACTCTCTTGTTCAAAACTCTTTCTGGATGGAGCTAGTGTGCTGGAAAATGGAACAGGAACATCCTGAGAGGGCCTGAGGGTCAGGAGGGTCAGATCTTGGCTATTAGCAGGATTTCATGGATGAATGACAGATTACTGAGATGAAATGTTCGGGACAGAGCCTGTGGTGGGTACGTGGAGGAGGGAGTTGAGGGACACCAACGTGAGCACAACAGGCACCTGCTTCTACACATGCACCCCCTTGGTGGGGACACTTGGGGTGGGGGGCCATGGCCTCGGAGGCCCAGGATCTCCTGTTCCATTTTAGACTCCCGCAGGTGAATCAAGGGCTTATGGAGTTTGCCTCTGTTCGTTGCTGGTGTCCCCAGACTCCCACCTCAGTGACCATCTCCTGTAAGTGGGGGCCCTTCATGGCAGGGACATCATTCTCTCTCTCCTGCTCTGCTTCCTGCTGACTCTGTGTTCTGAGCGCCCATAGTCAGACCTGGAATATCTGATCCTGGCCCTGGAGGAGCCTCAAGGTCATTTGGGTTGGAGAGCAGCTCTCTCTCACCTTCAGATCTGATGGGTGAGCATCGGCTTTTGTGTTGAAAAGGATTCTGAGGTTGCATTTGCACTCAGAGGAGAAGAAGGCCTACATGAATGGTCAGCAGAAGGTGTTCTGAAAACAGCTCCAGATTGTTTCAGTGTTGGGCAGCAACATACTTCTCAAAGCAGTTGGCCATCTAAATGTTCCTCCCATATTTTCAGGGCTAGCCTTCCGTACCCTCCTGTACCCACCCCTACCTTCCTAGGCCACACCCACACTTTCTGTACCCTATTCTCTGCTGACCTCAGTCGATGACATTTTTATTCTGATTCCTGTTTTTTTGTAAAGTTTTTTAAAAATGTTTATTTATTTTTGAGAGAGACAGAGACAGAGTGTGAACAGGGGAGGGGCAGAGAGAGATGGAGACACAGAATCTGAAGCAGGGTCCACGCTGTCAGCACAGAGCCCCACGCGGGGCTTGAACTCACGAACTGTGAGATCATGACCTGAGCTGAAGTCCGACACTTAACTGACTGAGCCACCCGGGCACCCTGGTTCTGATTCCTCTTCAAATAAGCTGTCTCTTTGATCTTCTTCACAGACCTTAGCAAGTGTGGAAAAGACCCTGGAGATCATCTAGTTCTATGGCCTTCTTTTACAAGTGAGGAAACTGAGGCCTAGAGAGGAGAAAGTAGATTTTCTTGCCCACATCCCCACCAACATCCCAACAAGAGCTTGCAAAGGGCCCTCTTAAGGCATGGTGCAAGCCTCCTTCCCCACTGCCAATATCGCTCTCCATTTCCTTCCTTGCGGTGGCCAGGCAATGCCGAAGACCGTGCCAAAGAGTGTCAACCAGGAACGTGTCTTCTTTCTTGAAATACATCGTGGATCAGCAGGCAGGCCCCTCAAGACCCCAGCAATGCAGCTTGCTCGGCCCAGCACATAGTAACCCAGAAACATATGTGGTGAGCAATAACAGTCATAAATTTTATGAGATTATGTGTTCCTAATGTGAGATTTCAGGCTGATCTGTTTGTTGAGCGATGCCAAGCTTCAGCATGATTCAATCAAGTTGTGCTTAATCTTCCCTTATTTACTCTGGGTGAGGGTGAGTCACAGAGTAAGTCTCTAGTCCAGTCTGCTGAACTAATTTACCCCAAGGATTTTGATGGACTGGTGATTTGTTTTCTCTGAATGTCCAGAGTTTATTTACTTATATCATTAGATGGGGTCTGGATTATATACAGTGAATATCTGTAGCCGGGCTGAGGACTAAGACCTCTCTGGGGAATCCACTAGGGACGGCAAGCGTCTTGGAAGTGGTCATGGCTTCTTGTCAGTCCTGGCCCAGTCATGCCAGATGTTTTGTCACCTGTATGTTAACTCACAGGATTTAACTCTGTGCTCCCTTTATCATAGAGAAAGCCATGTTGACCAATTCCCCATGCCTCTGACCCCGAGCCATGTGGATCTGGAAAGAAGGGGGAATACTGCCATCGCATCCAAAGATGTAAAAGTCTGGAAAATTTGCCCGAGGCTGGGAGTGACTCCAGCCATCAAGCATCTCCATCTCCTGGTGTCCAATTTTTTTAAGCCTCCGGGGAGATGGGAACATGTGGACGGAATTTGGGGCCTGTGTCCTTAATGCTTTTTTCTCCATGCTCCAAGGGGATGTCATATCCCTTTGTATGGAGAGCAGTGAGGACTGATCTATAGCCTGATTGTGACAGTTTGGGGAGATCCTGGCTTCCATGGATCAGGAGAAATGTGGGGTCTGGGCCTTCTAGGCTTGAGGCTACAATGGTAAGAGTTTCCTTAATTTCTACTTTGATCAGGGTACCAACTGTTGGGTTTGCTGGGGACCGAGGGGATTTCCAGGATGTGGGACTTTCAGTACAAGGAAAGTTCTGGGCAAACTGGGACAAGTTGGTCACCCTAACTTTGATGTCTTTTGTCTTTGGAAGTCAGGCCTTAAGATGAAGCCAGGCTTCGGTTGGGATAGAAGGGTAATTTTCCTTCCCAAGCAGCTGCTATAGGGACTCAGGCTCTAGGAAGACAGATCCCCCATGGCTTTAAAGGATGAAAATGTAAAGCCGAGTCCTGCCTAGTTTCTAGGTATTCGGTTCCGTTTTCCCTCTGCTGGGAGGCCGCGGCAGGCTTTCCTGCCCATGGTGGGGCATTGACAGCCTCTGAACCTACCTTAAAAGACGGAAAAGTCTACAGTCTGTGTGGGGAGGCAGATGAGCAGAAGCAGCTGTCATTAGGAAGAGGGTGTGACCCTGCTGAAGTGGCAGATTCTGAGGGTGGATGTCAACATTGCTGAAACCCTGATGGGCTGAAGCAGTTTCAACCTGGCAGCAGGTTTGGATTTATCTCTTGGGGAAGAAATATGGTTGTTTTGTTTTTTTTTGTTTTTTGTTTTTTGTTTTCCTTTTTTAGGGCTGAAAACTCAGACCACTATGGTGGGCCTTTTGGTTATAAGGGTACCACTGAAATTGTACACTGAAATCCTATAATACCCTGATTAACAGTGTAGAGCCTCACTGGAGCCACACCACTTGGGTTAAGGTCCTGGCTGCCATTTAATTTGACCTCGGGCAAGTAATATAACCTCTCTGGGCCTCAGTTTTCTAATCTATAAAATGGGCACACTGATACAGTGACTGTGAGGATTAAATTAATACATACAAAGAATTTAGAATGGGGCCTAGCACATAGTAATTACTCGAAAAAAAAAAAAATCTATGGACCCGGAATGAGATGGCTGAGTCAAACATACTCAGCCACCTTGTATGGTGGTATACGAAGTTGTCTCAGCTGTCGTCAGAATTGCACACCAGTGAAAGCTCTGTACTTAGGACCCATGGTGGCTTTTCACCTCTGCCGGCTGTTCTCACCACATCCCCCATTCTCTCTTGCTGCCTGGTCACTGCCTCCCAGGCTGGGGTGGACAGGCTGAGCTTCTTGCTTTGAACAGGGACCTCAACTGCAGAAAAGATCATTGACCACAGGCTGGCAGACATAAAAATTCCACGATGTCAATGGCAAAGGCCCTTCCCCAGGAATCCCTCCTGGTCGATCTCTGGCCTCCCACCCTGCAGGGCAGGCTTGCCTCCTCTCAGAGGATGATTTGACAACACCTTCTCACCGAGTCCAGACTCCAGCAGGAGGAAGCTCGCGTGCTTTCACCCCAACCCCTAGTCCACACAACAAGCCTCTGCAGACACACAACCCTCTCTGGACGCTTCTTAGGGCAATATGTTGAATTTCAGCTCCTGTGTTATTTTGGATATAGCACTAATTTTACTTAAAACATCTTGCCAAATTATCCCTGAGCAAATAAATTTAGTAGCGGATGTTTTTGAAAGCCTACCTTTGGCTTGAATTCTACAATCTTTGTCTTCATTAATACACCATTTTCTAAAAAAGAAGAGCCTAGAGTATCTAATTGAGTTTTTAGTGCCATAATGGCATAAACTCAACTTTCCCATCATGCATTTGACAATGTTTCAAATTTAAGTTTGGTAAATGTGTTTTTAATACACAAACCTATACAACTAACTGCCTTTCGGCTTCAAGGAAACATTGTGTATTGAAGCCAAAAGGCAGTTGTATAGATCATGGATGGTATAAATAAAATTCAGTGGTGTCAGGAGAGATTTTTGCTGCACCATTCACTACCGAGATGAAAATATCCAGTCAAGGAACAGAAAATTCCATAGAATCATTTTTTTTTTGAATCATCTATTTCAATCTGTCATGTTTTCCATGAGTATCTGCAGTATTGTGATAGCCATGGCCCCTCAAATTATCTTATTCTTGATTGTTTTTGTAGTTCCTCTACCAACACTGCTTATAATCCTTTTCCAGTTGTGTCATCTACTGGGAAAAAAAATCCCAAACCGTGTTTACATATAGAAATATTTGCATTTTGGGAATCCACAGTCTAACAAAAATTGCAATCTATAGTATATTCATCAGGGGTTGTGTCTCAAATACAACATCAAAGTTTGTAGCCAAAATAATGAATAATATTTAGCTCTTCTTACCTTATTCAGACCGGTTTTATTCATCGCATCTGCTACAATTTTAATTATTTAGTTTTGTATTTCATCCCCTAAATAGGTGCAATATTATTTTGTGTAAATATTTATATTATGCATAAATGCTCTGCCATAATATTATCAAATTTTTGCTCTGACTTCTGCCAAATGGATAAAATTCCCATTATCATGTTCATGCTCATAAAGTTTCTTGGATGCTCCTCGGCACACTAGACCTTGCCTGCCAAAAATTAAACCATGTATAATCTGCATTTGACAACAGCACAAATTTTTCTTCCTCACTTTTGTAATTTATTTGCAGCATTGATAGTTTTTTCTTTTAATCAGATTTTTTAAATTTCAGCTTTCCAATACTATTCGTCGGACTAGGCCAAGGAGTGCTTTGGGAGCAGGCAACACCAAGACTTCATGGCTTGACACAACCAAGGTTGATTCACGTTCGTGCAATACCCACTGCAGGACTGAGTGGCTTCTAGGACAGGTGCCTTCCTGTGGGGCGACCCAGTGATCCAGGTGGACAGAGATGCCACCACCCTTATGCTTTCCACTGGAACGTGTGGCCTCCTCGGTCAGTATGGCAGGCGAGGATGATGGAGGATCTGAGACCAACAATCAAATGCTTCAGTTCGGAAATGACAAGATCACGACTGTTCACTACCCATTGGCCAGACCTGGTCATGGAGGCTCTCCTGACTGCCAGAGGAGCAGAGATGTGAAATCCTCACACTTGCCTGGGAGGAGAAGAGAACCAAATAGGAGTAAGCATCAGACTTTTGTGCCACAGTATCTTAACATGCGTTCATGAGCACTTTATTTCATTCATTTTTACAAAGAATATGTGATAAATGCTGCCAGCCTTTGCACCCATTCCTCGTATTTTGTTTTTAACTATCCCCAAAGAATTAGCAATGTAGAGAAAAATATAGAATCCTTTGAGGAAGAATAAAGTAGCCATGATTAGTGACTTTTGGAAGAACTCATGCCTAAGAAGTTTATGAAAACTTCCTATTTCTAATGTCTTTTGGGAAGTTCAAGTTTTTATTTGAGGTTAAAAAAAAAGTTCAACAAGTGTATCCTCATCCATTATATGCAAATTATGTGGTCTCCCTGTCTTTAACTACATCCACTCTGTAAGTCCTCCAGCCCCTTTACATGTCTCCTAAAGATTTCTGGGAGCCCCTGGATATAGTTTTAAGGGTGCTTCTCCAGCTGATCCTGTGGGCTTCTGTTCAGTTCATTTTCTTCCTGCTCTGGCTACTCCTGTCACTGCTAAATGCTAAAACTATATCAACGTCCTCAAAGACACAACCCTCACTGCTACCAACCACTATACACATACTTTCTGTCTCGGTCTATTGGCTGACTGGTATTATGAAAACCTTGTGCTCCCAATATTTTAAGAAGTGGTAAAGAAATAGCTCTTTTAGTGCTCAGCCTCTGCATTGGTTAGCTAGAGCTATACAATAAACTACCTCCAAATACAGTGGCCTATAGAACAACAACTGTTTTGTTTTGTTTTGTTTTGTTTTTTAGCTTCTGATTCTATAGGTTGAAAGTTTAGGCTGGAATTAAATGGACAACTCCTCTGGTCTTAGCTGGGCTTCCTCTTGTGTCTGTGCATCAACTTTGCTGATCTTGACTGGACTCTTCCACATGTCTGGGGTCTCGGTTGGAATAACTGGGCTGACTAACTCTGGTTCACATGGCCTCTTATTCTCCGATGGGCTAGCTCACATGGATGAGGAGGAGTCCCAGGGGAAGGGAAAGAAGTGTGGAAGACATCTTAAAGCCTAGACTCAGAACTGGAAAATGTCTCTTCCAGTAGATTCTGTTGGCCAAAGAAAGTTACAGGATCAGCCCAGAATCAAGAAAATGGGAAATAGACTCCACCTCTTGATGGGAGAGCTACAAGGTTACATCACAAGGGCTGTGGGTACAGGGAGGAATAAAAGGCTGCTGCCATATTGGTAACACCTAACATCCTCCCCTTAGAAGTAAGGTGGGAGTCCGTGGGGTTTGGGCTAGAGAATATATGAATATGTTCTCAGCCCAGCTGCTGTATTATGTAAGCCCAGACTCACTCAGAATAACCCCTGCTCCCACTGTTGATCTTTTGACTTTGACCATGTTCACACATGTTGATACCATGGTAGTAGGCACAACCTAAGTTCAAACTCAGCCCAAGGAGTGTGACAGGGGTCTGGCTCTGGCTGCTAAAGCTTACCAAGAACTGGGGGAAGGGACTGTTCAAGAAGTCTCCTGAGTAGCTCTCTCTTTTTTGGCCTCCTGCTTGCTGATATCACTTCCCTAGGAAAGCCAAAGGCAGCAAGTAACTCTTGGGTGGACACCTCAGAGGAAGGTGGCTGCAATCTGTGCCCCCTCAGTGTGATTAAGGGAGGGAGAGAAGGAATGAGAGAGGCTAATCTACATGCTGGGTTCAGACTGGCTTTTCTGTGATCAAGGCCACATTCTGCCCCTCCTTTTGAATTAAAAAGGGAGGTTTCAGGATGTAGAGTAATAATAGGAAAGAGTTGTGACAGTCATCCTTCGCATATGCCTGCAGGACAATTCTTTGTCTCACCTCTCAGTGCCAACCCAGGAGGAGATACTTAGTTTCATGGACAGGAATAGGAGTGGAGAACCCACTGAGTACACAGGCCTACTCTGTTCAGGGATGAGTTCCTAGTCTAAGATAGGAAGGGGTAGAAATTTTATTGTGCCCCTTCAAGAGACATCAAACCTTAGCATCTCTAGGGGTCCCTGGATCCCAGGGGGATAATTAAACCAATCACAAGGCAGTCTGAGAAAAGAAGACTTGGTGGGGGTGGTCTTAAGCTTGGGGTTCTTAGAGTGTGGGGTCCCACAGAACACCCAGAACTCTCTAGAATGGTTTCCAAATGGCTTGTAGCCTTGGTGCAACATTCAACAGAAGACAAAAATGGTTCATCGCTGCTGAGGGGGAGGGGTACCCGAAGAATCTTCAAGATGGCCTGTTTTGGCTGGGTGCCAGCTTCATCTTCCGTAGAAGAGGCTCATGCTACCTTTTCTCTTTCAGTCATCTGGGATATTTTTTAGGGTTAAATATGGAAACAGGTGTGAAAGCAGCTTTAGAAATATGAGACATTCTATCAATACATTTTTTTCTTGTATTTGTTCATTTACGGCTTGACTCTTTTCAAACGGGATTGAGACAGTTCCCGAGATTAATATGGTGAAAATAGGTCCCCAAACTACCATCACAGAACCACGAGAAAAGCCAAGTGATAAAAGGAACGGGAATAAGGAAAATTGTATCCGAAAACCACACCAAGAAAGGTTTCTTCAAATGAGCATAAAATTGAGCTCTTGAAGGATAACAGGATAGACAGATAAATATAGAGATCACTAATGTTTACTAAGCACCTCCTGTGTTCCAGACATTGCAGTTCAATTGCATGAGCCAAATAATTTTTTTCTGAGCTCTTCAGTAACCAGGGTAAAAGAAAGGAATTAACAGTGGAAGAAAAGAAATCTACATAAATTTATCACTTGCTTTTTTCTGAGCTTGAGTTCTGAGATGAGTCTTTGTATAAGACACATCAAGGAACATATGGCAGAACATCTTCTAAATGAGTGTATTGTGTTCAGGCTCCAGGTAAGACGGAGTAAACACATGCCACCTTATCTCCCCCAGGGAAATGCGGTTATAAAATCTGGAGAGAATTCATGGGACACTATTTGAGGAGTCAAAAGCAAATGGTAGTAGGCAAACTGGGGAAAAAGACCAGAATTTGATGAACCATCAAACTGCCGATGACTTTACCACTTTTCCCCTCCGATCCCCTCACAGCTTAGACTTAAAGATGAGTGTCTATGTGGGAGGTACACAACAAGGTGGCGTAAGCAAAGCCCCAGATTTCTGACCAGGGAACTGAAAACGGGAACCTCAGAGAATTGGAAAGTACCAGAAAGATAGTAGAGAAAGTGACCACATAAAGGTGTTTGTGACCTGAAGGGCTCATGCTAAGCTTCACATGTGTGGATCTGATCCCAACCCGCAGACCAGACCACTGCCTGCATCCCAGACTAGCAGGTAGAGGGTACTTATATATGGATAGGTCTGACAACACTACAAAGAATTTGACAACTGAACTGACATTGTAGTCGCAGCCTACATGAAGACAGGTTGGAACTTAAGGCCTGAGTTAATCAGGTTCATCACCTCCTATGACAAAAATAGCAACATTCCTCATAGGATTTAAACAAGACCCAAAGTCTCATAACATAATTATCAAAATGTCCAGGATACAGTTAAGAGTTCTTTGGCACATAAAGAACCAGACAAATGTCAATTTGTATAGTAAAAGACAACCCATAGAGGTCAATGTTTAGATGGCACAGATGTTGGAATTACTAACAAAGACTTTAGAGCAGTTATTATAAAACTGATCCAAAAGTAAGGACAAATTCTCTGTCTCTCTCTCCCTTTCCCTTTCTCTCCCTCACTCTTTTGTTCTTACTACAATAATATTTATTTTATTATTTAGTCATAATTTTTAATTAAAAAGTATTAGTATCAGCCTAAACATTGAAGGTTCAAATGAAGGTTCAATATTCATTCAAAAATGAATAATTAAGCACTGACTTTGCATTTCTGAAGAAAGCTGATGGTGAACATGTAATTTACACAAAGTTATTGTTGACATAGGGGCTGTGATGATTCATGGACTATAGGAAACCAGAAAACATGCCTGCTAAACACGCCTTTGCTAGCTTATCAGTTTCTTGCCTCTCAGCTCCAGATTCACTTTTTTCCTCCTCTGTGATAATGGATATGGGATATAAATATTTTTTTCTTTTGTCAGCTGGCATTATGTTAAACTTTTAAAGTAGAGGGGCAATTTCTCTTGCCAGGAATGGAAAAGTAGAAGGCCTCCGCAGGGAAATAGAAGATATGAAGAAGAACCAAATGGAAATTTTAAAACTGCATAATATAATATTAACTGAAATAAAAACTCACCGGATGAGCTCAACAGCAGAATGAGGGTGATAGAGGAAAGAGCGAGTGAACTTAAAAGATAGATTAATAGAAATTATGTAATCTGAACAACAGAAATAAAAAATGTTGGAAAAGTGAACAGAGATCAGGAATCTGTCAGACAATAGCAAAAAGTCTAATACTTATGTCATGCAAGTCCCAGAAGGAGAGGGGAAATAGTGCAGTGCTGAAAAAATTCCTAAAAAGGGGTGCCAGGTGGCTCAGTCAGTTAAGCATCCAACTCTTGATTTCAGCTCACAGTTTGTGAGATGGAGCCCCCACATCAAGCTCTGCACCCACAGCGTGGAGCCTGCTTGGGATTATCTCTCCCTCTCTTTCTGCCCATCCCCAGCTTGTGCTCACTCTCCCTTTCCCTCTCTCAAAATAAAGAAATAAGAACATTAAAAAAAATGTCTGAAAACTTCCAAAATTTGGTGAAAGACGTACACCTATATATTCAAGAAGCTGAGTGACCCCGAAACAGGACAAACCCAGAGAAATCTATGCTCAGCCACTCCATGATCAAACTACTAAAAACTAAAGAGGAGAGAAAGTCTCAAATTCAGAGGAAGACAACACAGTGCTTTCAGTAGAACTACAGTTCAAATGACTGAAGACTTCTTATCAGAAATCGTGCAGGCCAGAAGGAGGTGGCATGACATTTTTGGAGTGCCGAAAGAAAAGAAGTGTCATCCCAGAATTTCTATATCTAGTGAAAATATGTTTCAGGAATGAAAGTGAAATAAAGACATTCTCAGAGTAAGCAAAACTAAAAGAATTGGTTGCCAATGGACTTGCTCAAAGAGAATTGCTAAGGAAGTTCTCCAAGCGGATGAAAAGTGATACCAGATGGGAACTCAGAACATCAAGAGTGAAGAGAGAGCAAAAGAAATGGTAAGTAACCAAAAACAGTTTTACTGAAAGTGCAGAGGTGTTCCAATTTTGGCTATTTCTGACATCAACCCTGAGGGTACGCCAAGGGCATGCATTAACCTGCAGTTCTAAAAATCAATGCTGTGGGGGAAGTGGAGGTCATGCAGAATATCAGATCATGTCAAATCATGTCACTCCTTAGTTCAGTAGTGTGTCATCTCAGAATATGTCCCAGTCCTTACTCTAACACACAGGCCCCGTGTGATGTGGCCCCTTATTACCTCTTTGATGTCTTCTCCTACTGTTTCCCCCACTCTCATGCTCCTCTGCAGACAAACTGGATCTCTTGTTTCCACCTCAGGGCCTTTGCACTTGTTGCTTCCTCTGTCTGGATCTTTTTTCCTCAGCTGTCTGCATGGCTGGCTCTGCCATATCCTTCAGGTCTTTGCTCAAATTTCCCTGACTATTCTGTTAAAAACTGAAAACTCCTCTATCTACCCTGCCGTTCTGTTTCTTTACTTCCTATTTTGTCTTTCTCCATAGCACCTATCAACATTATCATACCATCTAATTTCTTATTTATTTGTTTATTTATTTATGTATTTATGTATTTATGTATTTATTGTCTCTCATGTCCCACTTTGATGAAGACAGGGTTTTTTGTCTTTTTATTTACTGCTTTATGCCTGGCACAGGGCCTAGCACATGGAAGATAAATTCAATGTCAGTTCCCTTTGACTTAACAAAAGTTTATAATCTATGGTCTCAAGTGGCTCACGGAGTGAACGTATTATTGACACATATAGTGGACGTTTCATGGTTTATATGTTCAGCTCTTCTTTTTCCTTCTGATGGTAGTTGGCCCATTTTGAGGGACAACTTTCCTGTCCCCATCGCTAACATTTGGTCCAACAGGAGTTCCATCACACTCCCTGGCTGTGGGTGTGGGTATAGACCAAGCCAGACCAATCAGAGGCCTTTCCCAGAACTCTTGAATCAGAATCAGGCAGCAAGACGTCGGGGAGGAAGCTGTGTCTCTGTCACGTGGAAAAGACTGTGTGCAGTAGTAGAGAAAGAGAAACAGTGAGTCCTACCCATCCAGTCCCTGGTAATAGTCATCCTTCAGGCCCAAGCCGCCCATGCCCTTCCTGAAATCTGGCTGTGTGAGCCAGTTAATTTGTTTTTGCTCAAGCTACATTGAGTTGGGTTTCTGTCACTGCAAAAAGAGTTCTGAACAATACAGTTTATTTGAAGCTGCAACTATCATTAGCAGCAAATACATTATTGTATATAAATACGTGCTAGGATCTGTGGTGGAGGGAAGAATGGGTAAATGAGACAGAGTCCGTGTTGTCAAGAGTCCTTCAGTCTAAACGGGAAGACAGTCATACCACAAAATGCCATTTCAAAGTGCCAAGTGAGCATTACAGATTAAGGTCCATGAGAAGGGAAAAACCACTGTGAGCTGAAGTGGTGAGAAAAGGTTTTATGGAAAAGGTGAAACTTGGGCTAGGGCATAGAAGGGAAGGTGAAACATCCATTAACACACGAGATGGAGGACAATACTCTGGATAGGGGCAAATTACATGAACAAAGGCAAAGGCTCCGGTATGCTTGAAGGAATCCTGTAGGTTAGTTATGGAAAAATGGCTTAAATGGTTTATAAAGTGCTCTCACATTCATTATGTCATAATTTCACAAGAATCCAGTAAGGTGGTTCTGAGCCATTCAATGATTTCCTTAAGGATGTATCGCCTAGTATGTCGCACATCGAGAACTTAGGCCAAATCTTTTGATTCAAGTGTAAGGCACTTAATAATACCAGGTCAGAGTGAATTTTTATCATAATGGCAAAAGACATCACCTAATATTTAACAATTTCCTATATTGTTAAGTAATAAATTTTCTCAGTTGTCTTTTCAAAATCTTTTGATGTGTCTGAATCAAAATCCAAACAAGGTTCCCAAATTGAATTTAGTGATAGGTCTTGTAAGTCTCTTAAAATTTATAGGTTTCCTTCTCAGTGTTTTCCTTGCAATTTATTTGTAACATTCTAGATTTGGCAGACTTCATCCTATCGGTGTCAGTTGACATGTTCCTTTGTCCCTTTTTACCCTGGAAACTGGTTAGAACTTGAATCTTGATTAGGGGCGCCTGGGTGGCACAGTCGGTTAAGCGTCCGACTTCAGCCAGGTCACGATCTCACGGTCCGTGAGTTCGAGCCCCGCGTCAGGCTCTGGGCTGATGGCTCAGAGCCTGGAGCCTGTTTCCAATTCTGTGTCTCCCTCTCTCTCTGCCCCTCCCCCGTTCATGCTCTGTCTCTCTCTGTCCCAAAAATAAATAAAAAACGTTGAAAAAAAAATAAAAAAAAAAAAGAACTTGAATCTTGATTAGAGTCTAGTTTGTTTTTTGAGGAATGTTCCATCAGTAGTGTATGCTTCTAAATGTGTCATATCAGGTGGCATGCAATGTTTGATCATTTCTCTTTTTGTCATCTTAAGTTTGATCATTGGGTTTAGGAATTATCAGTATGAGTCATTAAGAAGCATCCCTCAGTTTTTCATCTAATGATTTTAGCAGCCATTGATATAGTATGTTGGTATAGCAGCCAATGGTATTGCCTATCCCATGGTAACACTGGGAACCACAAAATGGTGATAGTATGATTCTATAATTCCTTCTTCAGTTATAGGTTAGAATTATTCTATAAAGACCTTTTCGGGGCGCCTGGGTGGCGCAGTCGGTTAAGCGTCCGACTTCAGCCAGGTCACGATCTCGCGGTCCGTGAGTTCGAGCCCCGCGTCAGGCTCTGGGCTGATGGCTCAGAGCCTGGAGCCTGTTTCCGATTCTGTGTCTCCCTCTCTCTCTGCCCCTCCCCCGTTCATGCTCTGTCTCTCTCTGTCCCAAAAATAAATAAACGTTGAAAAAAAAAATAAAGACCTTTTCTCCATCAACTTTTTGACTACCTAAAGAGGAAGAATAAATGTTTAATTTTTCTCTTTATTTATACATTTTCAGAATAATGAGTTAGTTCCCTCGCATACTCCAAAGATGACTGATTAGTTTATTATTATTATGAACTCATGGATTTTAATATTTTTGATGTTAAATCCCTTGCAATTACTATTCATTTTGATGCTCAGATTGTCTCATCTTTGGTCAATGGGAGCCCCTTCAGCTTGGCTCCTGGGTCCTTTATGTATGATTTCAAAAATCTTTGATATCTTCCTTACTTTCCAGTCTCATCTTGTACATTTCCTGGTCCAGATCTGAAATCGGCCATTCCACAAAGAGCTCTAATTTCTTTTCATGGCAAGTGGTATTTAGAGGCAACAATCTGTGCCCTAGGGGTGCTCATTATTCCTAGGTAGGTCATTGTATATAGGTCTTTTCAACAGACAGAGAAGGGAAAGAAGTGGTTTTTTTGTTTGTTTGCTTTTTTGAAGAGAAAATACATCATGTATTCATGCTGAGATTTACAATTCAAATTAAAACCACATGTTTGTTTACTTAATTTTAATTTTATAGTTAAAAATCTCATTTCTCTTGTTCTGAAAATCTTGAATCCTAAAGTGAATTACTTATTTGCTTTATCCTGTTATGTGTATATTTCAGAATTAACAATGTAATTACTGCAAAAACAGTTTAACCTTTCTATTTAAAGTTTGGTGTTTTTGAAATGCTAATGCTATATTTCACTAGAGTTATTAATCAAATTACTGTGTTTTAAGGTCATTAGAAATAATTATTCCCTATGTGATAAGGCACTAAATTTATACACAGGCTTAACTGTTGTATTTACTTTCAATTCTTAAGGATTACATTTTTATATTTGATTAATTTTTAAATAATTATGTAAAGCATTTCCATTGTTCCAAGGTAAAAAATCTATAAGATAAGATATATTCAGAGAAGTCTTGCTTTAGTCCTTTCTTCTCCATTTTATTTCCTCTGTTATCTATAAGAAACCATTATTAATTTTTGTTATCTTGCATTTAAAAATATGTAAGGAATATGTATAAATAATCACATAAACTCCCCTTTCTCAAAGAAAATGTAACATTCTATACATAGTATTCTGCACCTTTTTCTCCATCAATAATATGCTTTGCAGATCACTCCACAGTAGAATTTAGAAAATATTTCTCATTCCTTTTCATACCGACATGGTCATCTATTGTATATTTTAATAATGATAAACTCCGTAATTTACTTAACCAGTCTCCTATTGACAGGCATTTGAGTGGCTTCCAGTTCTTTGTTAATATAAATAGTGTTGCAATTAATAGTCTTGTGTACACATCCCTTCCTACTTTTGCAAAGTTTCTTTGGTATAGATTCTTACAAGAGGGATAGGTTGTTCAAAGGGCAAATGCATATGTAATTTTGCTAGATATCGCCGAATTCCCTTCCATAGGGTTGTACCATTTTGCATGTCTAATAGCAATGTATTGAGTGCTTCTATCTTCATAGACTCCCTAACGGTATGTTGTCAAATTTTTGGATTTTTGCTTGAAAAATGGCATCTTGATTTAATTGTATTTTACATCTTTCTTATGACACTCCATTTAAGATTTTTAATCCCCTAACACAGCTCCTGGCTCATAGTAGCTGTTCAATAATTATTCTTTGAATCCATAAAAGTATAAAGTGGTATTTTAGGAAGACTGATCTAGCTTCAGAATACAGAATAGTTTAGAATATGGAGAGACAGAGGCAAGGAGCAATCATAAATTTTAGGACACAAGATCAAGTTGTAAGAAATCCAACTTTACTTTTCTACAATGCCCATATTACATTTTCTCTTCTTGGGGGGTGAGAGCATTGATTTAATAATCTCTATCAATTCAGATTTTGCCTATTCCCCCACCCCCAAGATTATGTCTGAATTCTAGGGTCTTATGTCAGTGCTACAATAGGGAACTGGGGGAGGAAGGGGGAAGGAGAGTTGAGAAGGGGAATCAGGTTCTTGGTGGTCATATGCCATCTGACCACTGGCTGAGATGCACCCCAACCGCTCCTCCTGGCAAGCCCCCAGTCAAGGAACCAAGGAGGTTGCAACTGTGTATAGCCTCTTGCACTTTCATCCAGAGGGCCTTTTTTTCGTTGGCATCTAGCTCTTTCGTTCCTCTTTTGGGAACCTAAGGAAATCTGACTGTTCTTCCATCTTGGGGTTCACAAGATACTGGGAGGACAACTAAGGTCTTATCTTCCAGAGACCCTATGTAGCAATTTCTACTCAGCACCTGGGCTATGCTGGGCCCCCTCCTGGAAAATGAGACATATATTTGTCTCCTCTAAAATGCCTCCCAAATCTCTCTAGGGCTCAGCGTGGGTGTGGGATAAAGGCACAAATTTTCTCAGAAACCTTCCAGTTTCTCCTCTTCTGAGCCTTCCCCAAGGAGCAGCATAGGACTCTATCTCCTGGGAAAGAAGAGGGTGTGATGGGGAACTTCCTCTGAGTGAGCCCCCCACCCCCACCCCATCCTCAAGACTGATGACTGGCTTTTGCAATTCAAAAGCCAAGAATTTGACAGTCCCATTAAGTTCTAACAATGCTTTCTTGAAACAATGGGTGGATGCCTCACAATCTTGTTTGAATGGTAGAGGGCCACAGGGGGGAAAAGAAAGGAATGGGTGGGGGGAGCCTCAGTTAATATCTCCAAATATTATCCCAGTTACATCAGTTAAGAGCATATAGCAACGGCCAGGTATGACGTGTTGAGAGGTGGAATGAGATATTGGCTGGAGTTTGGGGGCTGATTGATGAAGGAGGGAAGGAGAAAGATTCAAGAATGAGGCTGGGATTTGGAGCTGCCCACACAGAAGAGTGATAGTGCAAGTGACTGAAATGAGGCCAGCTGGAGGGTGGGCACGCTGATTCTGGGAGAAGGATAGTGAACTTGCCTTCAGGCTTGGGTGAGATGTAGAGGTGACGTTTAAATCCAAGAGAGGGGTTGAGATCCATGCTTTCTGGAGGACAAGACAGAGAGAGAGAGAGAGAGTTGCCAAGGTCCAGGACTGAGTCTTGGGCTGCTTTCCACAGGTAAGGGGTGAGGACATTATGAGTACAGCTCAGAGAGGCCAAGTCTTTGTGGGGCCAAGCATCATGTAAACATGCCTTTCATCCCAGCACATGATCTCACCCTGACACTTGACAGGAGGATTCATTTCAGAGCATCTGATAAATATACCAGCCTGGTCTATATGAGTATCTGACTCTCCATCTGCTGTCCCAACGGGCAACCGGAGCCATGTCATTTACCATTGTACATCCTAAAGAATATATGAAATGGTACCTTTTTACCCCCCGCAGATACAACTGTCCCTAGAAGTAGGGCTGGGGTTTACTTTCTAGTTAATGTAACAAACATTCAATGTGCACCTAACATACACAGAGCACAGTGTCATGCAACCGCATGGAAAAGAAGTTGCAAACTGCTAGCCCACGGGCTATATCTGACCCAAAGAGAAGACTTCTGTTGTTTAGCATGCATAATGCTGTTGTTTGTTTGTTTTCCTTTTATTTTTAACTAGCTGCCAAACTATAGATATCAAGGCATTTTTTTTAACGTTTATTTATTTTTGAGACAGAGAGAGACAGAGCATGAACAGGGAGGGGGTTAGAGAGAGAGGGAGACACAGAATCTGAAACAGGCTGCAGGCTCTGAGCGGTCAGCACAGAGCCCGACGCGGGGCTCGAACTCACGGACGGTGAGATCATGACGCGAGCCGAAGTCGGACGCTTAACCGACCGAGCCACCCAGGCGCCCCAAGGCACTTTTACCTAAAAATGTGAGTTTCAAGGTCTTCTAAAAAATCTGTTTGACAGCTGTGGGCCTGCATTCCCACCCGGCAAAATCAGCGAGAGGGGTGGGGTGCCAGCTCTCTCAGACAGACATACCTCTCCTACTCACCAGAGATCCTACCTGTTCATCCTTTCTCATTTAGACTTCTGGCCTAACTCCTGTGGTCCTTGGCATCTGACACTTCTGGCTTGTTGCTTCAACCCATGGGCTTTGCTCATCAACTGACATACGCTCTAGTCTTACCTCATCCACATACCAGTGACCTTGGGCAAGTTACTTTACTCCCCGAAAAATCAGTCTCCCCTTCTTCAGAACGGTAATGTTAATAGTGCCTACCTCCCAGGGCTCGAGCAAATAAAATAATGCATACGCAGAAATTGCTTAGCAAGTGGCAGCTATCACCATGAGAGATGGCTGAGACAAATTCCCTGCTGACCATATTCTGCCTGGTCAGAATCCTGACGTTCGCCATGTTTCGCGAATATTAATAAATACAAGGCTAAGAGCTGTCAGTCTAATCTGTAGGAACAGAACCTCTGATTGACTGAAAGGCATGTGGATTTAGGTTCATTTTTTCACGTCAGACCTCTCTGAACGTGGAAAGTTTTTCTTCCCAGTGGCTGAGGTTGTAAGTGACAGAGAGCTTTGGGCCTGTGTGCACGCCAGGTGTGGGCCTCCTCCTACCTGCCAGTAGGGGCTACAGATGCCTGGGAACCAGCAAAGAGAGGGCCCTTTGGCAGCCATACAATTTTTTCTAAGGTTATGTTGCTTAGGAGGGCCCAAATGTTAAGGCCAGCGTCTTCGTTGTAATTTCCGGAAAAAGTTCACTCAGGGGAGCCTGGGTGGCTCATTCGGTGACGCATCTGGACTTTAGCTCAGGTCATGATCTCACAGTTTGTGGGTTCAAGCCCAGCTCTGGGCTTACTGCTGTCAGCACAGAACCTGCTTCGGATCCTCTGTCTCCCTCTCTCTCTGCCCTTCCTCCACTCACACTCTCTTTCTCTCTCTCTATAAAAAGAAAGAAGAAAGAAAGAAAGAAAGAAAGAAAGAAAGAAAGAGAAAGAAAGAAAAGTTCACTCAGACCTCCCTGAATTGAGAGGTCTAAGTTTGAAGGGAAATTTCACAAAGGCTTCATTTGAGGGCACTGGTGAGGGTGTGTCCCTCTCACTGGTGGTACCAAGATACCCATTTCCTTGTATGAAGTGCACTTCGTGTATTTCCAATAAGATGACTTTCCAGAAAGTGAAATTTGTTGTGTTCTGACTTTTAAAAGGTGAAATATGAATAAATTTTATAAACTGTCTGATTTGTTTTTTTAAAAAGGCAGAATGTGCCCTGAGGGAGGAGAGGGTCTGTGCTGGGGAGGTCAGGAGCCGGCAGAGCGCCTCAGTCTGTGGTATAGGGAAGGCTTCCTGGGTGAGGAGGAGGCTTTGGGGCCTGGATTTCTTTGTCTTCTGTGGGAGGCAGGCAGCCCAGCTGGGGCCTGCATGGACTTTGAAACCCCGCCATGCAGGACAGAGCCCAAACCCTGGGAAGGCTGGCCCCCACCCTAGCAGGCCGGCTCTCTGCTGTGATTCCAGGAACTGGGCCCTATCAGTTGGGCCCCGTTTCAGGAGTTGTTTCTTGCCATTTCCCCTCAGTCATGTGGCCGCTGGAGTGGACAAAGTGGGAGGGAATGCGATTAGCTATCAGGCTGCCTTCCAGGCAGGGGGAGTGGGAATGTGGCTCAGATTGGAGCAGGGTTAGAATGTGGATGGGGAATGTGGGAGCCCTGAGAGAAACTGGGCAGACCCCACCTCAGTGAGCTGCCTGAGCAGGTCTCACAGGTCAGGGAGCTGAAAAGTGGCCTCCCCTTAGGTCCCCGAGCCAGACCCCTCTCTCACCCATCCTAGAAACACAGACCCTCCTGGGAAGGCCTGTTTCTGGGCTGGAGGAGGCAGCCTGGATCCTGAGGCTTCTTCTCCCATCATCCTGCACTTGGGAAGTTCTTGCTTCTCCTGCCTCCCCTGCCTCCTGCCTCCCCTGTCTTCTAGGGGCCTGGGCTGGGAAGGGGCTGTGCCTTTTAAACAAAATGACATACAGACTGTGATAGTTCAGAAGGCTGCTCATCACCAAATGTCAAAATCGTGTGCATTTATGTGGAACATCTTTCTTATGTACAAGGGGCATACTGAGCACCGTGTTCGTTTTCCAGGCCTGTTTCTGAGGCAGGAGGAAGCAGATCTGCTACGGACAGGGCAAGAGGCACAGGAAGGCCAACATGCTGCTCAGAGCCATACACAAGAGTCACTGTGGGAACTGGGTGTGATCCCAGGCCTCCTGCCCCGTTCTGCACTCAGCTGACCAACCTCCCTCTCCCCCAGTACACACTTTAATTTCTTTGAAAAGGATGGATGTTCTTTCCCTTTAGGGTGAGGTCAGCGAGGTACTCACTTGAGCACAAAATTTAAAGGGGAGGGGCAAAAAATTTAACACTGAGGATAAATTATATTTTAATGCAATGTGTGTGTGTGTGTGTGTGTGTGTGTGTGTATTTTTGAGAAAGAGAGAGAAGGAGAGAGAAAGAGAGACAGCGAATGCACCTGAGCAGGGGAGGAGCAGAAGAAGAGGGAAAGAATCTTAAGCAGGCTCCACACTCAGCATAGAGCCTGACACAGGGCTCAGTCTCACAACCTTAGAGTCTCTCATGGGCTCATGACCTGAGCTGAAATCAAGAGTGAGCTGCTTAACCAACGGAGCCACCCAGGTGCCCCTAATGCAATATATTTATTAAATAAAAATTAATGTCAAAAAAATCCATGTTGCAAAAATCATCAAATTTCTAAGTAAAGGCAAGATCTGACTCGGCACTTGCATAACCCACCTCATTTGCCTCCTCTGGTCCCAGCCCTGCTAAAGTACATCGTCCCCAGAACCCATGTGGAACACAAGAAGCATGGGCTTCGGCACCAGACAAGTATTCCATTCTGTTGTTTACCAGTTGGGTGACTTTAGGCTAAGTGACTGAAACTCTTTGGGTTTGGACTGAAACTCCATATCCTCATCTTTAAAATGGGGGCGATTAGGGATGCCTGGGTGGCTCAGCTGGTTAAACATCCGACTCTTGGTTTCGGCTCAGGTCGTGATCTCATGGTTCATCAGTTCAAGCCCCATATTGGACTCCATGCTGAAAGTGTGGAGCCTGCTTGGGAATCTCTCACTCTCTCTACTCCTCCCTTGCTCACACACTCTCTCTCTCAAAATAAATAAATAAACTTAAGAAGTTTTTTTAAATGGGGGCAGTGTTCTCCAGAGAAACAGAAACAACAGGATGTGTGGGGGGGTATATTATATGCTATATAATTATAGATATGTCTTCATATATTCAAATTTTCACACATATAAATATATATCTGTACATGTATATATAATATAATTTATAGAAGTTTACGTATATATGATTTATGTCATGTAAGTGTAGATTTCACACATATAAATTTTATATATATAAAACTTTCCAAGTATAAACATACATATATGTACATATAACTAAAGATGTTTATGATAAGGAATTGGTTTATGTGACTATGGAGGCTGAGCCGTCCAGACCCAGGAGAGCCAATGGTATATAGTTCCCATCAAAATCCAAAGGTCTGAGAACCAGGAAAGACAATGGTATAAGTTTCAGTCTGAAGGCAGGAGATCAATGTCCCATCTCCAAGACAGTTCAGCAGAGAGATAATTCTTTCTTACTCAGCCTTTTATTTTATTCAGACCTTCAACACGTTCGATAAAGCCCATCCACATTGGGGAAAGCAATGTGCTTCACTCAGTCTACTGACTCAAATGTTACTCTTATCCGGAAACATCCTCACAAACACACGAGAAATAATGTTTAACCAAATATATGGGCATCCCCTAGCCAAGTCAAGTTGACGTATCAAATTCCCTATCCCAAATGCCTACCTCAAAAGTTGTTCTAGGGGTTAAATCGGGAGGAGTACACAATGCCTAGCACAGACCTGGCACACAGGAGGTAATAACTAAATACTGGCTCTCACCCTCATAGTTGCCCATCAGGTTTTTCCGGAGACATTATAAACTGGTAACAATTCACTTGAGCACCCAGTCCAAGTGTCTGCACTCGGCAGAGGAGCCAAATATGTTTGTTGAATACTCAGATTGAGTATGGAAAGCAAATAGATTCAAAACTATTAATGAAGTAATCAGTAATGTAGGTGGGACTGGGGAGAAGTGTCAGGAGTTCAGAGGCCAGAATACACTTCTCAGGGCCCCTGGAATAGAAATGTGGGCCCCCGCCAAAATAGTAAAATTAAAAATACATACAACAATCGGAGGGAAGAATTTCCAACTCTCATGATAGACAGAAGATTGATTTCCTTGTTATATGTGTGCTTTTACAAATTTACAAGAAAAAGATAAAGAAAACCCAATGGGAAAATGAATAACAGATATTGATAGGTCACTCATGATGAAGAAATTCAAGGGACCAAGAATCCCATGAAAGCACGTTCAACTTAACCAATAATTAAAGGAATGCAACATTTTCATGTATCAAACTACAACTTTCGAAAAAAAAATTACAATTCCTGGTACTTGGAAGAGTTGGAGGAAACAAGCAATCTCATACATTGCTGAAATGAGAGTATATAGATATGATTTTTCTGGAGGTCAGCTTGAATAAAAAGCTTTAAAACTGTGCAAACTCAGTAATGACACTCCTTGAAATAACGTCCATCCTGAGGTAATAATAGTAGATGTGAACAAAAATGGTAGCAGGAATTGTTTAGCAGGACACTGAAAATAACCTGTGTTTAACAATAGGGGATTATTATTATTTTTTAAATATATAGAAAGATGGGTAGATGATATCAAAATATTAGTGGTGGTTATCACTGGGAGATAAGATTATGAGTTGTATTTTCTGCTTTTTGCTTTTCTGTATATTTAAAAGTTTCTGCAGTAAACATGTGTTACCTTGTATAATAATTTTGTCTTAAGAATGAAAGAAATTGAAAATCTGATTATCCTGAGGGGTACGAGAGTGTGGTGTGGGTGACCCTGCACCTGTGACTTTTGGAGCTGTTGTGTCCAGTTCTCCAGTCCTGGGGCACTTGACGGAGGAATGAGGGTGGAGGCAAATTCCCAGCTGAACCCCAGGTCATTGCTAACCAAGGTGGCCAGAACAGTGTGGGAGGAATTCAGGAGGCCTGATGCAGGTTTCTGCAGCATTTGCTCTACTTGAAGTGAAACTAGCAAAGAACAAATTTTTGAGTAGAATAATGGCATTGTCTAATACTCCAGGGCCTGAGAGGAAACCTGCTAAAAACCATTCTAAGCTAATTATTCCCCAATGGTCAAATAGTGCTTATGTATCTCAGTGGCTGCATTTAGCGAAGTTATGCCAACAGATCAGCCCATTGTTGGGGGAATATCAAAGTTTAACATATTTATGAAGGCCATTTGTCCTTGTAGGAATTTTTTAGCAGCTGGGAATCCAGACTCTAATTGTTCTGGAGGCCTCTCAGATATTAACCCCTGAGCTGCTTTGACTTACTTAAACCATGATTTCCCCTATAATACCCATACCGGAGCGAGGTGAAGAGCAGACCAGCAGAGACTAATACCCAGTAAACCCACAAACCTGGGCTCAGTGATGTCTCCAGCAGCCAGGGCTTGGAGCCTCTCTAGATGTGGTTATGCCCCAGCTTCTTCTTCATGTCTACCTCACCCCAAAACTCCACAGGGCTCTCAGTGGGGTTTTCATGCCAATATCTGAGCTCTGACAGGATTGCAAAAGACCAATGTAGTCGAGGAGGCCAAAGCCCACCTGATTAAGAGATATCCCATCCTCCCGATTTTGAGGGTAGGCTACCTCTTGGCAGGTGATGCTCAATTAGTGTGTTTTCCAACCTTGGCCCTCCCAATACTAAATAGGCCAGAGAAGGAAGTAGAGCCTTCCTGATCATTATCATAATCATGATCATGATGATTCATGATGATGAGAAGGAGGATGTTGATAAAGATAACTATCACTCATTGAGCATAAACTCACACTATGTGTCAGGCAGTAGGTTAGGGGCCTTATACATATTACCTCATATTATTCTCGCAATCTGAGCACTATTCTTGTGTCCACCTTAGGGATGAGGGAACCAAAGCTTAAGACGTGTAAAAAACTTGCCTGAGGCACAGCTAGTAAATGGTAGAGTTAAAATATGAATCCAGATCTAACTCAAGATCCAAGCTCTTAACTATCCATGGTATTGATCTTAAACATGCAGGAAAAAACCAGTAGGGAAGAGGATGTGGTAGAGTCCCTCCCTAAGGAATGTGGTGAGAACTTCAAGACAAGGGAAAGCAACCTGGCCATGTGCACCTGCGTGACCTTCCTCACGACTCTGTAACATAGACCACCCATTCAGACTGTATGTTACCATATATGGGAAACAAAGGAGCAAAAATTGTACAAAAGGCAACCCCCCACTGTGCTTTTGAGTCTTAGCCCACTGAGCCTGTGCGGCAAGAATAAAGCTGCTTCTTGGAAAGAAAAGCCTCAGTGTCCTGACTCTCTATGTGTGATTCACCACTACATGACATGGGAGCTTGTGCAGGATGTGGAGACGGTGTTTCACTTCCCTTGTCACTGGGGTTCAAACCTCAGTGCACCAGGAGAGGCGATCTTACCTGGTGCTAGCAGACTGCTTGATCTATAGGAGACTAGCCCCTCCTGGTGCACTGAGGCAAGGGCCCCGGGTGCACAAAGGAACCTGGTATGGCCTAGGAACTAGCTCAGGGAGCTCTGCCCATCAGACTGGTAAGAACCTTGGTTCGTCTTGGTAGACCTGCCTCTAAGAGGCAGAAGGGGAGCCTGATCACCTCCCAAGGTTGCCTGAGTAGTTCCATAAGAGACGAAACCACAACTCTAAGGCACTGGGTACTGGGCAGTGGGTTGGGGTCCCTGTGTGACTTTGTGTGAATGAGATGTACAGTGGAAAGGTTCCGAACTGACCAATGGGCAGAAACGAGTGTTGAGTCCCGATCTACAGTTCTGTGGCAACCTCATATGGCTCAGGGCAGCCTTAGACTTCCTTAGGAGTCTGATCTGGGTCAAGGCTTGATACCAAACCCACCAACGTTAAGACGCGCCTGAAATATCTCCAAGGGACAGCGGCCAGAAATGGAAGAAGTGAGTGTGCATCCTCTCCAAATTAGTCCCTCCCTTCTCCCTGTTTCCTCTCTTGTGTATGAAAGTTATACATTAAGGGGGCAGAAATGGGTGGAAAGCAGAGTAAACAGACTCCCCTATAGTGTATGTTGAGGAATTTCAAGAAGGGATATTCAGAAAATTATGGTGTGAAATTAACTCCTGGAAAGCTCTGGACATTCTGTGAAATTGATTGGCCATCGTTCAGGGTGGGCTGGCCCTCCGAGGGCTCACTTGATGAGGAACTAGTTGGCTGAGTGTTCAGGGTCAGCTTGGGGGATCCAGGCCACCCCAACCAATTTCCTTCCATTGACTGTTGGCAAGACCTGGTCCTATCCTGGCTGCTTTGGCTAATAGTCTGTATTGAAGAAAGCTGTAAAGTTATGATGGCTTATGTCACAGCGACCTCCATATGCCAGCCAAAAATTGAAAAACCCATACTGTCAGGAGAGACTGAGGGGACTCCACTGCCATATTCCCCACTGTACCCCTCACTGCCACCTGTGCCTCCAGCCGCCTCGGCTGCTGAAACCCCACCTGAGCCTGCCCCTAGTCCGAAGGCCTCACCACTGGCCTCTCCAGACATGACCAGCTCACTTGGACCACCGGTCCAAACCCCATACACCCCTCCTGGAAAGTGACTAGAAGATCAGGCCAGTGGAGACAGTCCCTCTCTGCACCCACACTGGGGAACCCTACAGATGCCACTGGGGGAAACTAGGAGACCCGTCTATTATGAGCAGGAAGGCCAGATCTGAGGAGGCCAGCATGTTTTGTGTACCAACTCTTTGCACTACAGACCTCCTAAATTGGAAGCACCATACTCCCTCTATATGGAGAAGACCCAGGCTATGATTGAACTAATGCAGTCCATAATTCAAACCCCTTATCCTACTTGGATGGACTGCCGCCAACTCCTCCTGACCCTCTTCAACACGGAGGAACATCACCGAATTACCCAGGTGGCCCTAAAATGGTTAGAGGAGAATGCCCCGGCTGAGATGCTAGACACCCAGGCTTATGCGCAGGCTCACTTCCCTGGGGAGGACCCCAATCAGGAACCAAACAACTCAAGTGTAGATGGAGGGCTCACAAGGACTGAAAGGTATCAAGAAGCTCTTCTAAATGGCATGAAGGAAGGGGAGAAAAAGGCCATAAATATGAGTAAAACATCAGAAGTGCTCCAGAAAGCCCGAGCCAGTTCTAGGAGAGACTATATGAGACATTTCATCTCTACACCCCTTTTGATCCACTGGTTAACCAGTGGATGGCCAATGTGGCTTTCGTGGGTCAGGTCCAAGGGGACATCTGTCACAAGCTGCAAAGGCTAGAGGGTTTCGCTGGCCTGAATGCCAGTCAGTTGCTGGAAGTAGCAACTAAGGTGTTTGTCGACCGTGACCAGGCAGCATAGAGGGAACACCGGAAGATGCAGAAAAGCACAGACTTGCAGCTGCGGCCTTGATGGAGTGGTTGGAACGCTCCTGGAAAGGTGTCCCGCAGGGACAGGGCTGAGGCCAGAAAGGGGAACAACGAGGAGGATCATCTCACCCAGGACCAAAGTTAGGATGGAACCAGTGTTCTCGCTGTTGTCAGGAGGGCCACTGGGAAAATGAGTGCCCTCTGCGGCTGGGAAATTCTCAGCAGGGCCCCTAAAAGAGTGGCAGTCATGCATGTCGGGGACATCAAAGGGGAGACACCAGGACACCAGGACAGGAAACCATAAGGCAGACTGAGAGGCAAAGCTTGTGGCTTCTGAAGAAATAGTGGAATCAGCAGCTTTAAGGGCCGCACTGTTCCCTAGTCCACTGGAGAATGGCACCCCAATTACTCACAACATGAGAGTACCTGATTTAAGACTGAAAAGGGAAACTACCTCCCAGGTGGATGGTGGAGATTTGCAAGTAGCAATTCCTAAGGCCCTGGCTCCAGCTTTTGTCAAACAGTTCCATCAGGAAACCCATACTGGCCGGAGAGCTCTTGAGACTATGTTGAGCCAACATTTATTTCTACATCCCTCGACTCTCCAGCACAGCCCGGGCAATACGCAAGCAATGTGAACGTGTGCTGGGAGTAACCCACATCAGGGACCCAAGGCCACCCCTGGGGTGCAGAGTGTCAGGGGACGCCCGTTTGAAAATATGATTGCGGACTTCACTGAGCTTCCCTGGGTCTGAGGCTGTAAGTATCTGTTGGTCTTTGGGTGCACTTTCTCGGGCTGGGTGGAAGCCTTCCCTACTCTCACAGAAAAGACACATGAACTGGCCCAACTTCTTCTAAAATAAATCGTTCCTCAATTTGGGATCCTTATCACTATTGGATCAGATAACAGTCCTGCATTCGTGGCTGAGGTGGTGCGGCTGGTGGCGAAGGGGTTAAAGATCACCTGGAAGTTGCACACGGCATATGGACCCCAGAGCTCCGGGAAGGTGGAAAAAACTAACCCTGATACTGCTGTTAAGCAAACTGTGTCAGGAAACCCACCTACACTGGGACCAGGTATTGCCGATCAGCTTGTAAGAATCAGGTGTAGCCCCACTAAGCAGACGGGGTTCTCCCCTTATGAAATCCTTTATGGGCACCCTCCCCCCATTATCAAGGGCATAAGATGGGATCTAAATGAGATAGGCAATCTAACCCTAAGGTAACAGATGCCACCCTTGGCTCTCCCCTGACCACCTTATACCACTGGGTTAGGGACTGGTTACCTGTGAGTCTGACCACAGATGCTCACCCCTTTAAACCAGGAGATGCTGTATGGGTGAAGGAATGGAATGTCCAAACCCTATACTCCCTCCGGAGGGGCCCATTCACTGTCATATTGTCCACCCCTACTGCAGAAAACGTAGCCGAGGTGGGTCCCTGGATTCACCACAGCAGAGTGAAACAGTCATCTTAAAACTGGGAGTGCATTCCTGATCCACCAACGCCCTGCCAAGTGACCATACAAAAGAAGCAATCTGCGACTCCAGAGGCTGTGGGAGACCACAGCCCTGCTTTAGTCACTCCAGAAGCTGACTAATCTACACACGGCAGAAGCTTGAGAAGTCGACGGTCCTGTGGAACAAATAACCTGTCCTTATTTTCTAGACCTGTTTCCTTACTGTGATGCACTGCCACCCCCTGTGTCTCGCTGTTATTGTGTTTCGTGTTCTACTTTTCACCATAGGATTGGCAGAGGACTCCCCAGCTGGCTGGGAGTGTGGTGAGAGATTTCTGTTAGCACTTACCTTCCTTTTATGGATAGGATGCTTTGTTGGTACTGGTTGCTTCTAATCTGGACCTTTTCTGTAGACCTAGATTCCTCATCATGTGACCAATGTATTCACATAACCGGGTCAGGCCAGGGAGTCAATTGGACCTTACTATGCCATACCCACTTCTCGTGCCAAGGACAATCCTGGGGACCTGCACACAATAAGATCACCTACTCTACCTGCCAATGGGAGAGTCAATACACTTGTTTTGACCCACAGTACTCCCCAGTGAAAATTGATTAGAAGTCCAATCTACCGAGAAGGTGGGTGGGGGGGGCTTTGTCAGCCGGACACAAAGTACTAACCCCAAACAACCGGTGTCAATGCTGTTTGACGTATATGAGGTTATAAGTATTGGTCTAGAAGCATCTGTCAGAAGAAAAAAGTGGGTACTTGTCATAGAGGGCCCAAGGACTCTTGATATGCCATGGGGAGGCTTAGATTGGGAGCAGGAATACTGACTCAATGACAGATACATGTGTGAGGAAAATGGTTTATATGCCTATACACCTAAGTTTTATGCCCCAGTTGGAGCTGTGTTTCATGGACTACTTGGGAAAAAGAAAACACAGCAGCCCTCCTTCATAAGGGGGCTGCTATATCAAGTTGTCCATCAAAGGCCTGTAACCCTGTTAATTAACCCAGGAGATTCTAAATGACAATGGGGCACCTGAATTGTCTCCGGATCCATAAGCGAGGCAGAGACCCAGGGACTGTGCTATATTTCAAGAGAGTCACTACTGCCCATCCAACCATATCCCATCAAGTCTCCCACTCCTATGAAGAAATGAGAAGTAGCCCCCCCTCTATTTCAGTCACAGCAAGGAACTTGTTTCTAGCTCTAGCAGAGACTATAGCCAGACTCTGAAGATCTCTTCCTGCTGTGTATGCGGGGGAACCAACACGGGGGATCAAAGGCCATGGGAGGCTAGAGAAGTAGATCCCCAAGAACCTTATAATGTAACAGAATACCCCAGTCCTACTACTGGGGTGTGGCTCTTCAAAACCTCAAGTATTGGGAAAAACTTCCTTGGCCGATGGGGAAGAAAGTTCAGCATTGCCATTGGAAGTTTAACGTGCCTAGGCCAAAGATTTTATAACTCAACCACCTGGGAAACCCAATGGTGGAGATCCCCAGATCACCTTGAGCCAATCCCCACCCCTTGTCTAACTTCTTTCATCTCTGAGAGGCCTGGGACAATGTCGATGCAGCCATTGAATGGCGGGCCCAGGTGGACTATACTGGATGTGTTGAAGGACAGCCTATACAGTACTTTCCCCAGCCTGCTCAGGGTCACGTCTGCTGGGGACTATTCATCCATCTTTCTTCCTGCTCCCACTTTCCAGAAGGGAACCTTTGGGAGTCCAAGTGTATGGACAGGGAGACTCAAAGGAAATGATATGCCCTACAAATTGGCAATTGGAAAGATGATGAATGGCCTCCTGAGCATATAGTCCAATATTATGGCCCTGCCACCTGAGCAGAAGATGGGCCCTGGGGCTACCACACTCCCATTTACATGCTAAACCGCATAATCAGACTGCAAGCAGTTGTAGAAATTATAATCAATTATAATCAAACTGCTAGAGCTCTTAACTTACTAGTCAAGCAGCAAACCAAAATGCACGATGCTATCTATCAAAATCACTTGGCCTTAGATTACTTGCTTGTTTCTGAAGGAGGAGCTTGTGGAAAGTTTAACCTGAGCAGCTGCTGCCTACAGATCGGTGATGAAGGAAAAGTCATAGAGGAGATCATCGAATGAAAAAGGTTGCTCATGTCCCAGTCCAGACCTGAGAAGGTTAGAACCCTGGGGAGTTATTTGGAGGATTCAAAACCCTCATAGGTATTATCCTCTTGATTTGGGGAGCTGGCTTGATCCTACCTTGCCTAGCTCCCCTGGTCGTGCAGTCTGTCTCCAACCTCATTGAGGTAATGGTCGAAAGGAAAATGGCCATGCATGTGATGATGTTATGGAAATATAAACTCCTAAACCAAGATGATGCTCTATGACCCAAAATAGGGGGTCTGAGCATCAAAGGGGGGGAATGTGGTGAAAACCTCAAGACAAGGGAAGGCAACCTGGCTATGTGCACATATATGACCTTCCTCACGACTCTGTAACATAGACCACCCATTCAGATTGTATGTTACCATATATGGGAGACAAAGGAGCAAAATGGTACAAAAGGCACCCCCACCCCCCGCTGCTGTCAGGGTTCAGCCTTTTGAGTCTTAGCACCCCGAGCCCAAGCTGACATGAAAAAAGCTGCTTCCTGGAAAGAAAAAACTTCAGTGTACCGACTCTCTGTGTGTTACTCACCACTACACGTGGACAAGCCAAATGCTCTTGCTCTCTGTCTCTCATTTTTCTCTATCTTTTTCACACACACACACACACACACACACACACACACACACGACCAAGTAACTCTTCAGGAAGCCAAGTGATGGAGATCTTCATTTAGCTCCTGACTGAAGAAAAAGGTGGGCCCAAGGATGTCATGGCTGGATGTGATTAAGGGTTGGGAAGTTGGCTCATCAGTCCTACCACATTCCTTTCATTTCCTGGACTACCTTCAATCAGTGAAGCACAGCTCATTCTTGAATCTGTGGCTTCTCTGGAGCAGTCCTACTTCTTCTCCCCACCTTCCCTCTGGATCTGAAGGACCTGTGTGACTTTAGGCAACCCTGCTATGGAAGATTCCCCTTAGGAAGTAAGCTGGGCACCTGGCAGGTGTGTTCACTGGCTTGACACCTATATCCCTGAACAATGTCCCCACTGGAGGCTAGGAGAGAATCGGTGCAACTTGAATCTTATCAGATGCTTCAAGAAACACATTTCCCTCCCTGAGACCTGCATCGTCTACATTCTGCCAAGACTCAACTGGGGTGATGTGGCAGAGGCTACGAGTATCCTGAGGCCCAAACCTAACCAATGTCCCTACTGATTGATTACTCATAGTCAAGAGACTGGAACTTCTTTCTTTAAAAAAAAAAATTTCAATGTTTATTTATTTTTGAGAGAGAGGGAGACACAGAGACAGAGTGTGAGTGGGGGAGAGGGGCATAGAGAAAGGGAGACACAGAATCCAAAGCAGGCTCCGGGTTCTGAGTGGTCAGCCCAGAGCCCGACACGGGGCTTAAACTCAAGAACTGTGAGATCATGACCTGAGCTGAAGTCGGATGCTTAAACGACTGAGCCACCCAGGCGCCCCTGGAACTTCTTTCCATTTGTGAAAGGAAGACGAAGCTGTCTCAGGACAGTAGGGTTGACTGTAGGCCTTTAAACTCTTGGCCCACATGAGGCAGGTGCCACAAATCACCTTTTTCCAGGGCTCACAGTGCCTGCTGATATAATGGCAAATATAAATTGTGTAGAAAGTAATTTTTCTTTTTAAAATGATTTGAGCATTTTTTAAGATTTAAACTTCGAATAGGTAATACATATGGTATGTATATACCATACCATAACATATGGTATATATATATGTTGGGTTCCATGTGAGATAGAGTAAGTATGCTTCACTCTTTCTCCCCCACTGACTGCAGCTATAAAGCCTGAATAGACTGCATGGAGGATGATTTGAAGTCTGAGAAAATTAAATAGCAGCAGGCAGATGGAGGAAGAACACCAGAATTCAGAATACCACAGAATCTCACCAGTGCCAAGTTTACCACATTTTTTCCCACTGGTAGCTTATGACATGAACTCAAAGCATCCAGAAACCCAGAAGCTGAGCAGAGAGCACCTCAGGAGAAGCCCTGTAGCTCCTGCTCAAGAACTGGGCAAAGGAACTTCTAATGCTCCAGAGAGGATGGAAATATCCCAATGTATTTTCTCTCATTTCTCTTCTCTTATGTCCCCACACACCCTGCAATCTGTTGGCTGCGGCCAATAGCAATCTACCAGAACCCAAGAGACTCAAAACTCTGAGGAAGGGGAATCTTCTACTCTGAGGCTGGTGCCTGGACCACCAACTCAGACAAATTGACAATTCCCATGGTCAGCCTACCTGGGCCCCCTAACATTTGCCCCACAGTCAGTCATACCAGATGACCCACATCTCCCCAACACACTTCTCCCAGGATGCTTTTTAATCCCAGTGTTTGACCTTCACTGATTCTCAACCTTCTCTTGCTAGGGCTTGTAATACATTTCCCTCATCACACTTCTCAGAAAGTTACCAGATATTTGAAAACTAAGACAGGTTTGTGGTTAACATGAACTCTTGATCAAACCTAGACCCGATCACTACTCTTCTCAGCACACTCCTCCAATGTGGGTGAAGGCTCTAAATTCTTGATTCTCAGGGCACCTGGGTGGCTCAGTTGGTTAAACATCCTACTTCAGCTCAGGTCATGATCTCACAGCTCATGAGTTTGAACTCCACTCCACCTCAGGCTCTGTGCTGACAGTTCAGAGCCTGGAGCCTGCTTCAGATTCTGTGTCTCCCTCTCTCTCTGCCCCTCCCCTGCTCATGCTCTGTCTCTCTCTCTCTCTCTCTCACTGAAAAATAAACATTAAAAATTTATCAAATTATTAAATCAATTCTAGACTGATTTTTTTCATTTTAGACAGAGAAAAACAGAGGCCCCCATAATTTAGTATATGCTTAGAGAGGACACAGTATAGCAGAGTGAGAAGGTGGAAAGACTATAGGTTTCAGGGTCAGATAGTTAAGATCTGAGGTCAAATGCTAGCTCTTGTACTTTCTAACTGTGTGACTGTGACAAGCCACTTAGGTTTTCTGAGATTCCGTTTCCTTCCTCATCTGTAAAACCCAAGAGGTGGTTATAGGGCTGGAGGGACAAGATATATAGAACACATGGAGTGGTGCCTGGCACATTGCAGGTGTTCCAGAAAAAAAAAATGTAGATATTACCTTTTTGTGTCTTTAACTTTTTTTTAAGTTTATTTATTTTTGAGAGAGAGAGAGAGCGCACACATGAGTGGGGGAGGAGCAGTGAGAGAAAGAGAGAGACAGAATCTGAAGCAGGCTCCAGGCTCTGAACCATCTGCACAGAGCCCAGTGTGGGGCTCAAACCCACGAACCATGGAGATCATGACCTGAATCGAAGTCAGACACTTAAATGACTGAGCCACCCAGGCGCCCCATTTTTTGTGTCTTTAGACAGTGGAATTTCTACCAACTTCTTCAGGCTATGAGATGGTATGGTGGAGTGTAATGGTCAAGCATGCCAGACTGCCTGGGTTCACTGTGAGTCCCTAATGGTGTACATTTGAGCAAGACACTTAATCTTTCTTGGTCTCAGTTTTCTTATCTGTGAAAATCAACATGAAAATAGTACCCACCTTCCAGAGGTGTGACAATTCAGTAAGATAATGAAGAGTAGTGCCCAACGCATACAAAGTGTTTAATAGATACTATCAAGAATGCAAGAGAATGAGCCAGACCAGGAGCCTCTGTTGATGTCATATCTGCCAACCACCCACTGGCCAAAACAAGCCATGCAGAAGGCATACTCTGCTCACAGTGGGAGGAAGTGCACCTTGCACAGAAAAGGGTGTAGATAATATAATCCAAATACAGGGAGGAAAGATTGGGAGCAATTGACCACAGGTGTCTGGGACTTTGACCCTGGCTATTAATGGCCCTGATCTGGTTCAGACACATGACTTCAAACAGCAATAATAAAAAGGTAATAATAACACCTGCCATTTATGGAGCTCCAGCTCAAGTGGGAGGGCCCATGCTCATGAAATTGGAACATGAGCTTGGCAGACAACTCATTTCTGACGGTCTCTCCCCTCATATAATGCTGTAATTCATGGTGTGGGCTGTTCCATTTCAGGGACATAAAGAGAAATAATAACAACAATGATATAAAAGTAATAGTAATAATATTTATTGGTTAGTTTCTATGTCAGGCACTTCACGTATATTATCTCATTTAGTCCTCATAATAACTTCATGGTGCAGATATTCTCTTTCTCATATTGTAGATGAGGACACCAAGGCTTTAAGACCAAGTGGCTTTCCCAAAGTCACGCAGCTGGTGGGGAGCAGAGCTAGAATTTGGACTCTGAATCTGAAATCTTTCTTTTCATTTTCCTACTCTTCCTCTTCCCCATGCACCATTCAAAGTCTCAAGAGCCAGTGTTCTCCAGACCTAGAGCAGAGCAAATGTCCTAGACCCTCCACCTACACTGGGGGAGTGCATAAATACAGCAAGGATATTGGTGCTTACATTAACAGGAAGTTGTATTTCTCAGATTTGTGAAGGATGTTCTGAGCTAAGAGTTGAATGAAATGCTCACCTGGGAGATGTGGGCCCCATGAGATGAGGTCTGTCTTGTCTCACAGGATTGGGGAAGGGCTCGGGGGCTCTGGCATCCTGATGATGGACTCTGTGAGCCTACGCAGCTGATGGCCAAGATGCCAGGATCAGGAGCTTGGAGGCTGCCCATAAGAACTTTCTACATTCGTTTCCTAGGACTGCCTTAACAAAGGAGTAAAGACTGGGTTTAAAACATCAGGAATTTATTCTCTTAATGATTCCTCCAGGCAGAAGTCTGAAGTCAAGGAGTCAGTAGGGCCATGCTCTCACTGAGATGGGGTAGAATCATTCCTTGCTGCTTCCTAGCTTCTGATGGCAGCTGGCAATCCTTGCTGTTCCTTGGCTTGCAGCTGTATCTTTCCAGTCTGCTCTGCTCTGACTTCACACAGTGTTCTACCCTTTGTTGGTGTCTGTGTCCAAACTGCCCTCCTCCTATAAGGACACCAGTCACATTGGATTAAGGGCCTACACTCACTCAATACACCCTCATCTTAACACGATTGCGTCGGCAAAGACCCTTGTTCCAAATAAGGTCACATTCATAGGTATTGGGCATTAGGACTTCAGCGAGTCTTTTGGGGGGACACAATTCAACCCATCACGTTTGCCATGACCTATGACTTGGGTGGGGTAAACATATTGCCTCACAATAAGTACTGCCTGTGAGCCTTCAGCACAGCTGAGACAAGGGTTATTCCAGGTGGCCCTTAAACAACTTGAAAAGCATAATCCAGAGAGGTCAGGCTATATAGTTCCGTTCTCCTGCAGGTGTGAGATCATCCCTCACTTTGTGACTGAAGACTTGCCAGGTCCTGGAAACATCTGGGAAGTGTTTTTTGTTGAGGAGAGTTGAACATCTGAAGAAAAGAACAGAATGACATTCCTGCCTGGTGGCTCCCTTCTGAGGCACTGCTCTTACCCTGCCTCCGACCACACCATGGTCTGCTGGCCTTCAAGGGAAAGCCTGGTCCCATCACTCACTAGTTATTTAGACTTATTTCACCTCCTGGAGCCTCTCTTTTCCTCATCTGTCAGAATGGGAACTTCAATGTTTACTCGGAATTGTAGTGACAATGAAATGGCATAACGCACGAGAAGTGTCTGTGGTAAGTGTTTAGGGGAGTGTTCGTTTCCTTCCCAACCCTGTCCTTAGTAGATGGGATCAGAAGAAAGGATATATCAGTTACCACTTCACTAGTTCAATTCAATAAATGTTTATTGAGCACCTACTATATATCTGGCGTTGTGCTGGGTCATGTTCTACAACAAATAATATCAACTCTTAGGAGCACACAAGCAAGTACAAATATAGTAAGCTGCCATCCTGTTCTCTTTAGCATATTTCAATTTCTCAGGCACAAAAGAAACTAGTTCTGAGTTTCATTTCATTGTATAAGACTCTGAAGCTTGGGGTCAGTGATAAAGCCAGTGTTCTTTAAAGTCACACACACACACACACACACACACACACACACATTGTAGGCCAGGAGGTCTGTGGTCTCAGAATATATTTTAACAGGCTTCCCTAGTTCCTGGAAGAACAAAAGTTCCCGGTCTAATAACATGACAATGCTGAAGTGACTCTGGTCTTGCCCAACACTGTAGACCTGGGAGACTTGGGGTTCCTGGGAGCTAGTGGTAATAGGGACTGCCTTGATAGGCCATGTGAACAAACAGAATCTATTGCTTCTCCCTGGCCTGTAAAAAAATCAGAATACAATTTTTGATTTTTGACTGCTGACAGCTTTCAAGCCCCATCACCCTCTTTTCTGTTCTGTGTTGGTGCAAGTTTTTGAGAATGGCCAGGTGCACAGGTGCCTGTTCCTTTAGCACCAGTGGGAAGTTCAAGCTACATGAGCCCTTGGGGACAGGAGCCCTCATTCCAGCCCCACTCCCTAACCACCATGAAATCCCAAGCCTTTTCAGATCTCCTTGGGAGCCTGGCCTGCTCTATCTAGAAAGCTTCTTTATGTGAGTAATAATCTTTTTAATAACCCCCTTGGTGCGTGTACGGTGTCATCAGTCTCAACATCTGAACCAAGTTTTGGGTAAGGGTACATCCCGTCTCTATCGCATGACTCAATGGAGCCTCTTTTGTTTTATCTGTAAGGCCTGGGCTGGTCTGGAATTACTTCTGATTCCTTCACTGGGCCCCTCCTCCTCCCTACAGGGAGTTCCCAGTATGGGAGAGGCCTTCACCAAAACTGTGTGGGACTTGCAGTTTATTTTCTGGGGTCCCAAGCCTGCCCTGTCATGTTTTCCTTTGAAGACATTCCTCTCACATCCTTAGCTGCTAAGTCCCTTAGCTTTCTGCCTCACCTCCATTTCTTTATTTAAAAAGGCACTGAAAAAAGGATCTGAATAACTCCTTCCCACCAAGGCCTGAATGACTTCTGAACTTAAATACATTTCTTTTGTGGGAGGCAACCCTCAATAGTTTCAGCAAAGGACTCACTTGCTGATGGTGAAATTTTAGGCATCGACAACAGGGTAAGCCTCTGTGTAGTTAGGATCCTCAATCTCAAACATCTTCTCCTTCAACTCTCCAGCTAAAAATTTCACAATTAGGGTTTCACTCCTTTGGTTCAAAGCATCATACTTCTTTCCAAAGGCAACTCCTTCTCCCCCCTTAGTGTACACACTATTATCATGTCCTTTCCTGAGGGCAGAATTTTAGGGATGGAGACCAAGAGCTTGCTTGTTAATCCAAGGGGGCAGGAACTAAACAGAAACTTCCATGGGGGAAAGGTTACAGGGCCCAGCAAGAATGGTCAGAGCCCTGGAAATTCTGGTAAGTCCTGATTTCCAGGGATCTTAGACGTGCCTAGAGACACAAAGTACAAAAGAAGTTTGGCCTCAAGAGTGTTAGTGCTGCTGGTGTCCCTAGAGGCCACCAGTCTGACCTCACACTTTCACAGATGAGGAAACCAGCATTCAGAGAAGTGCTCTATCCAAGGACACTGAGGGTCGAATACTAGAAGTAGAAATCAGACCTCCTGCCTCTAAGATGGCACCATCAGTATTGAAATGCATCACAGTTAATGTGTTACAAACAATCAAGAATGGTCCTTGTGCGTGGATTCCTTTCCTGATACATAACTGGCACTCACTTGTATTCTGATGGCACTTACACGAGCGCAGAAGAAATGGGGAGGCCGCGCCCCGGAATTGGCCTAGCCCTGGTCATGTCCATGGAAGTGTGGTGTGCATATAAACACTGCCGTGTGTCTGGGAGTGTGGGTGGGTGTGTGTGACAGCAGATAGAGTGCCACCATGCATGCCGCCATGTCAACATATCAAGGAAGGGGGGCCCTTTGTCCCCCTCTAAGGAACAGCTTCTCCTTGAAACCTCTAATTTTAAACCCAGATTGAGTGTTCTTCTTTACTCCCGTATAAAAAAGGTTATGGGGACTCAGCGTCCTCACTTAATTTAGGGGAGCAAGGTGGGATGGCTTAAGGAAAAAGTCCTGCTCTTTCCAAATTGTCGTATGCAGAGGAATCCATGGCCCTAAGCTGCTGCCCCAACACCCCAAGCCAGACCACCAGCAGAGGAAAATCGGCTGTAGCCCTTTTGGGTTTCTCTCTGAGTAACTGGGTGTAATTTTCACCTCTTTTAGGACCCAACATATTGCCTCTCTTAAGACTCAGGCAGGATTTCCAAGTTAAACAAGGGAGAGAGGGCACTGTCCTCTCCACTCCTGTTTTCCTGTTATTCTGACCCCTGTGGAGTGTCCTGGGGCCATAGCTGGAGCTGTCGTTGATACGGTGCAGATGTGAGGGGTGGAGTCAAAGAAAGCCTGTAACCGATGTGTACAACCCACTGCTTCTGAAATAGAATCAGCGTGGAAATACATGCGTACTGTGTATATGTGTGTTTGCTTTTCCTACAAAAACTTCAATTAGCAAGAAAATTGCAAGTGACCATAATCCTCCAGCATTAAAGGGAGCCCGTGCGCTGTGCTGGATTTCTCAAGTCAATCAGCTTCCTTTGTCAATGTGGTTCCCATTAGTCAGAGAGCTGCCCGGAAGGGCTGTCTTGTTTCACCTGCTTCCTCTGAGGGAGGCCTACAGTTGCCTTGTTGCCATGGGAATCACTAAGGGATGACTGGCCCCAGTCCTTCCTCAGGCAGCCCAGAGAGGGAAGATGTCCGCTCCAGCTCCGAATGCCTAGAAGGCTGAAACCTCATGACAGCCACTCAATAGCCAAGCTTGCTGTGTAGGTCCAGAGCTACAGAGCAGCTGTTGATCCTCAGCCCTGAGGTTCAGCAGGAAGAAATAAGATTTCTAAGGGTTTACCTTCCTTGTCAGCTTCCCCTCACCAGTCTTCCAGTTGCTCCTGGGAGACCCTAACCAGAGGAAGCAGAGTGGAAGGTGGAACTATCCAAAGACTTCTGCCCCTACTCACTCCACCCACTCTTGCCCAGCCCTCCTCCTTCCCTGGGATTCTAAAGCAGGGATAATGGGCTGGGGTAAACTTTCTTTCTTTCTTTCTTTCTTTCTTTCTTTCTTTCTTTCTTTAACTTTGGCAACTATTGTCTACTTTTTATTCAACTTTAACTGGCATTTATTGAGTACCTATTATGTGGTAGGCACTGTGCTAAGTGCTTTCACAATTATAATTTCACATAATCCTTGTAACAACTCTGCAAAGAAGGATTATTATACCCATTTTAAAGACAGAAAGATTCTGAGATCAGGTGAGGACCAGATTATGGAAGTCTTGAAGGGCTAGAAAGTGGAAATGGGGTGCCATCAAACAAACCTGGGTTCCAGTTGTAGCTTTGTCTTTTACTGGCAGTATGACATTGGCAAGTTTCTCAACCTCTGAGACTCAGTGTCTTGATTGGCAAACATAGATCACCTTACAGGGCCGTGAGGAATAACTACATAATATGTGTGTAGTTAGCACTGTCTAGCACACAGTAGGCACAAAATAAATTAGGTGATGATGATTCTTGGGAAGATAGGGCTCATAGATGAGTGCAGGACAAAATTAAGGAGGGAAATGTGGAAATGGGGATTGGAGATAAAAGGCTATGGGTTTTGTCTAATGTGTTTAACAAAGTGAGTGGGAGGGTATGGAACAGGGATGGACAAATCTATCAATAAAACAGAATAGAAAACCCAGAAATAGATCCAACATAAATTGGACTCCGGTGTATGATAGAGGAAGCATTATAAATTAGTGGGGAAATTATGAGCCATTCAATAAATATGTTAAGACAACTGGACTCCTATGTGGAAAAAAATTACATTAGATTCCTACCTCACACCACACCCAAAAATAAATTCCAGATGGCTTAAAGACCTAAACGCTTGTGAGAATGTTTTTATGACAGGGAGGTAGGGAAGGGTTTATTTTATAAGACACGAGAATCAGAAATCAAAAAGGAAAATGTCAAATTTTAAAACTTCTGAAAAAAAGGTAAAAGTCAGGTCATAAAGGATTAATATTAGAAATATATAAAGAATTCTTTAAGTCAATTTCTAAAAAGGACAAAAAGCCCAACAACAACAAAAAAATGAGAAAAGACTTTAAACCAACAATTTACAGAAGAACCCTGAGCATCAAACATACATGTGAAAGTTGTGAAAAGATGTCTGAGCCTCACCGGTAAATGGGAATATTCCATTTAAACAGTACAACTCAATTTCGTGTTTTTAGCTTGGTAAAAATGAAAAATTATGACAATACCAAGTATTGATAAAAATGCAGGGGAATGGGAATTCACCAGGTAGGTAAAATCATTTTGGAGAATAATTCTGGCAAACTCTAATAAAACTGCAAATACACATATCCAACTGAACTGAACATTCCATTTCTGGGAAACACTTCCCTTCTTAGGGAAACTTGTGTATTTGTTTTAGAAACACTGCTTCCAGAAACCAAAAAAGCCTGAAACCACAAAATGCCCACCAGTGGGAATTTGGGTAAAACGAGTAAGTTATGGAGCTTCCATATGATGGAATATTACACAGCAACCAGAAAGCATGGATCCAATCTCTGTGGAGCAAAGAAGCCTGATGCAGACAACACAATGCTGAGTAATAAAATCAAGGTGCAGAATATATGTAGAAAATGACACCATGTTTCATACAAGTTTCAAAGCATGGAACATTGTTATATACTGTTTATCAATACATGGATGTACAGTGAAGTTGTAAACAGGACTGGGAACACGTAGAATTCATCACAGTGGTGACTTTGGGAAGGAAGGAAAGGGAGCAGGTCTCTGGTGTGAGCACATAGGGTATTTTAAATCTGTAATGTTTTGTTTTTTTTTTTTTAAAAGATCTGAATTAAATTTAAAAATGTAAGCATTTGTTCATTTTGGGTGGCAGGCACATAGATTCTTTCAGGGGTTTTGTTTTATTTTGTCTTGTTTCCTTAAAAATAAACAGATCTGGGATCACGGTGCCTCACTCTCTTCTTCCAAGGCTGGGCTCTCCCTCACTTCTTTTCATCAGGGAGTCAGGGTCTCCCGCCAATCATGGGAGAAACTTCTTGGCAGACCTTCTCATCTTGTCTCTCAGAGAGTGTCTTTTCTTCCCATGATGCCCAGCTTTATCAAGGAATTTAGCTTCTCTTGAGTTCCTCTAGAGCTTCTAGTGGGCATAATATTGACACCAAAGCATCCATTCTTGTGATCTTAGTGGAAAAATTATATAATTTTAAAAGGGCAGTGAGTCAAACTCTGAAATTAAAAGTGGAGAACTATTGCATCCGTATGGTCACAACAGGAAACAGGATTCGCCCCCAGAGGGCTCTGAGACTATTACAGAAGCGTGGGCAGGGTTATGGGAACACACGGTGGAGCACGCAGAGATCAGCAATGTGGGAAGTCATTACCACCCTAGGGCTAAAGGGAGGAGGAGAAGTCACGGTGTGACTTTGGTCCAGAGAAAAGTGAAACTACAGAGGAGACACTGCCTAGTGGAAGCCAGAGTCATGGAGGGCCTCAACAAAAGCCCCAGACGCCCCCAAAGCAGAAAGAGGGTATGGAATAGGTGAGAAGTACCCTGAGTTATCTTTCCTCCCAGCCCCCACCCCCTTCCAGGTGCCTCCCATTGACTGAACCCGATTGGAACGAGTTACAGGGGATTCTGGGAGATGTAGTCCACAGGAGGTCAGTCTCCCCGGGGCTCAGAGAAGGGGTGAGCTGGTTTGGGGGTGCAAGCAACTGGTGGCTAATCAGCCTAAGGGCTAGAAAAACCTCAGTCATGGAGTTAGTGAGTGATAGTCACACATTTTAGTTTGGAAGAACAGGAAAAAAAGAGACTCGAGCCAGCTGCCTTTGGAGAAAGGTCAGTCAAGGAAGTGGAAACCAGAGAGGAGAAAGGAATATGGCTTGGGATTTGGGGTCTTGCTGCACCTCTGGGAAAAGAGGCTGGCAGACCTCATGAGGCCCAGAGTGAGGGACGGGAGGAGGGGTGCAGAGGCCTTAAGGTGGGACCAGAAGGAGCTGGCAGGCAGTGGCTATAAAGCCCCATCTGTTTCCTCCAAGTGGGAATCAGTAGATAGCCATGATTGCTGAATGCACAGATGTGGAAGATGCAGGCAGCTGATGGAAAGCAGGTGAGTAGGAGGAAAAAGGGCCTTGTGTGAGACCCAGCACCTGCAGGTAGGAACCACCCAGACCACCCTTCAGCCTGAGGCTGCCCGGGGCCCCACAGGAAACAGTGCTTATCCCACTCACCAGGCCCCAGGAGGGCTAGAGATTCCTTCGGGAACCCCCAGAACCCCTTCAGCAGACAGACGGACACTCACCAACTCATTAAGGAGATTTCTCTCAGCTTCTCGCTCCCCTGCTGAGGTCTGCTCGGCTTGACTGAGACACAGAAGAGCAGCGGGGGACAGCTCAGGCCAGGGCCACATCTGAGTGTTGTTGTACTCCTCTTCTATGCCCGTCAGGACGTTCCCAGTGTCTGGTGGCGTGTGTGAATTTAGAAGCTCCACAGTTTAGCCATGGCCAATAGTGAAAGGAGAAGAGCCCACAGGTCCCTCCCTTGGCTGTGACATTTCTGTGGCGTTATGACTTCCACTCACCCCAACCTGAGGCTGCTCTAGTCAGGGAGACACAGCATCTCAGCCTCTTAAATGTGAAAGGGTGGCTCTCAGCCTTCGTGGGGGCCCCAGGCCCTAACTATGAAGTGCCATAGTTATCCATGCGCAAGACTGCATGCTCTTTGAGGAACGGAGCTGAATCTGGGCTTTAAAAAATATTTTTCATTTGTACAGCACATATGCAGCTCAGACACTGTTGAATTTCATCTGGTCTAGCCCCATCCCTTCAGAGAGAAGGTGACAAAGGCCCGGTGAAGGGAGGCATATTTCCTGGGGGAACACAGGACAAAGCCTATACTAGAACCCGAGCCTACATTCCTTGACTATTTGCTCTTTCTCCTCTGGCAGCGTGACTCTCCTCGCGGTCCTAAGTGACTTCCTGGGGGAGACTTTCCACCAGGTGAAGGGCGTAGCATCTGGTCTCACAGGTTTCCTGACTGATGGCTTCCCCACTACGCACAGATGGGCTCTTCCTGGCATAGAGCTGGGTGCCATGGAAAGCTCTGAACTCAGTTTTTTATGGGAAAATGTGTGCTGCCGACTCGGGCTCCCGGGGGACATTTTAGCTGCATGACTCATGGGATATTCAGAGATCCTTGCTCCATTTAAGGGTGATCTATTTACAAGCATGTGTAGGTTTTTTAGAATTTTACAGTAATTTGTGGGGAGGGTGGAGTATATATTCAGAATGTATGGGTCTTTCCTGGACTGTAAATAAAATGTGTGTGTGTGTGCGTGTGTGTGTGTGTGTGTGTGTGTGTGCGTATGGGTGGGGGGAGAAAGAGAAAGATGATTATGTAGAAGCTTTCTAGAAACATAACTAACTCCTTCCAGATCTGAAAGGATTTTCTGCAGATTAGACCTTCAGACTATCCTTTTTGGTTTGCTGATGCTGTGCTGGCTGAGGGAGCAGACACAGGGAAGAGATACGGCTAAGTGAAGGGAGCAGCCTCTCTTGCACAGCCTGGGCTAAGCCACAATTCTGTGATAGCTGTTCAGGCAGAAGCGACGCACTCTTTGTCTTCTTTACCCTAGTTTCTAAAACTGCACCGTAGGACGCTCTGTGGGAGGCAGAAGGAGCTGATGCCCCCTCTCCTGTAGGCATCTACCCTACATCTGGGAAGGGATGGACGTCATTCCAGCACCTTCCCCTGGGGAGTCAGCTAGAGATTTTGCTGGATGGAAGTAGATTTCATCTAGGAAAGGTACCCCAAAGTGTCCGTCACCCTGGTTCCTCTAAAGCACAGTGGGACAGTCCTGAGGGAAGGGGAGTTTGATGAGCGGGGTGATGGTGGAGGGTCCAATGGGGCTGTCACGGACACCCTAACTTACTCAGACTGGAAAGGGGGTGTGCAGCCATCCAGATGCTCCAAGAAAAAGCCGTAGAGCCATTCTCACTCTCTCCCCTACCCTATGGAATCCATCACAAGTCCTGTCAGTGCTAATTCCCAAACCTGTGTGTCTCCTCCCATCTTCCCACTGAGCTATCTTCATCCGAGCTCATTTTGGTGTGAGAGGGGCTTTGAATTCCTCCCCAATCATCCTCCTTTGCTCTAACTACATCTCTTCCTGGGTCAACCTGCCTTCAAACACCCTGTGGGAAGAAATACTTTTGCACAAGTCTCCCCAGAGGGAATCTTTGCCACCCAGAATCCAGTCTCACTGGCTCCACTAAGGAGCTTGTGTGGCATCTGTAACGCCAGCTCCAGTTTGCAGAGGACTCAAGCTGGCAGCGAGGACTGAGCTGAGATCACGAAGCCCTTGGGACTGGCTGGAGTTCAGAATGCTCTACTGCTTGATCTGAGAAGCAAAAGAACTCGCCTGTGGCTCCCTTGTCCTGAAACCACAGGGCCACATTCTGAAAGCCTGTTCCCACAGCTCACTCTGGCCTGATCAGACTGGTGAAACCACTTCATTTCTAGATCCTTTCTAAAGCCAGCAAACCAGGGGGTCAAACAGCCAATGTCCTGATGAAATATACACCCTTTACACAAGATATGTTGCTCTGTTGTTTATCGTGGTCACCACAGCAGGGTTAACTCAAACAGAGATAAAGTCTGTTCACCCTTCTTGTTATGGTCATAACTATAGCTCCCATCTATTGTGATGCTTACCTAGTGTCAGGCACCGTTCTATGCAACTCATCAGCTAATTTAATCCTCTCAACAACTCTGAGAGATAGATAGGTATTGTCACTGTCCCCTTTGAACAAATGAGGAAACTGGAGCATGGAGAGCTTAAGTAACTTTCCTAAGGTCCACAAAGTCAGTAAGTGGCAGGCAGCCACATTGTATGTGTAGACAGGCCGCAGGACGTGTGGGCCTTAAACTCCCAGTAAGCAGCTCTTCAGCTTCCAAGGGCCTTGTCCATCCCTGAGCATTCATTAGAGCCAAACATATAATCTCTCTGGCGTCCACTGTGGTTGGGGATGGGGTATTTGATGTAATCTAATACTCTGCTTGTATGCATCCTGCAGGCTTCTCTATCTACAGGAGTTGGACAGTAGTAAATTATCAGACTGATGAGATCAAACGTTGACCTGGTGATTCAATATTCTGCAGAGCTTAGGTCCTATAGATGTATAGGATGTAAGAAAGTGAACGGAATGTTCAATTTTGTGACCCTCTGACACCCCTGGAAAATGTTTTAGCAATCCCTGATCTCTATTTGTTTACAGGTCTTTTGTGTAAAAGTAGAACTGAATACCTGTAATCACATAGCCTCAGCTCAAATGACCTGTTAACAAAGCTTTCTAATTCCTGGAATCCCAGGTGAATCACTAGCCTTGACTACTCTACTCTGACATTTGATTAACAGAGACAATGCCCTTATACCCTGAAAAATGGCTGCATAATAAAATATTAAGGTAATGGAAGTGCCTGTGAGAGAGAGCTCTTGAAGAAGGAGGGATATTCCTTACAGCAAAATAAAGCAGTCAGATCCATCTGTCAACGGATGCACCACGCACAGGCCAAACTGTGGCATCATTAATAATATATTTTATTTGACCAGAAAAAGTTAGCCCCAAAAGCCAAGGTAGTCTTTTGATAGTCTTGGGGAAAGGAATATTTTCATTGAGAAAATATTGAGCTCCTAGAGTATGACAGACTAGGAATGGGGACATAGCAGGGGAAAAGTTGCCTTTCTGTGGAGCTGGCAGTCTAGAAGGGACAATGGACAGATCATCAGGTAATTATGCACGGCATGCAAAAGGTACAGTAGGGATACGCACAGGGTGACAAAGGAAGGCGATACCGGGGGTGTCCCTATGAGTCTTGGGTAGTCAGAAAAGCCTTCCTTGATGAAATAATGTCTAATTCACTGTCCGAAGGGTAAAACAGAAGCAGGGATGTGAAAAGAGAGCCTTGGGTGTGTGCAAAAATCCAGAGTGAGTGTGGAAACTATAGGGGGCAGAGAAAAGGGGAGCAGAAGAGAACACGTGCCCAGTCTGTGGGGATCCCTCAGAGACGGGAGTCTGGACAAATTCTAGCCTGTGTAAGGAGAAAGGACCCAGGGTACATTGCAATGCCCCCGGCACTGTTTACCTTTCCTATGCCACCGAAGACACGGTCCATTCAGGGAGCTACAAGACCTCCTGAAAGGGCAAGACATGAGATTCAGAGGTAACCTCAGAGAGGAGAGTATGGAGGGCCTCATCACTTATGCCTGAGGTGGGCCCTTATCCTGTAAGCAGTGGGGAGCCACTGAAGGATTCTAAGCAGATTCCGATTGGGAAAGATCCTCCTGGCAGCACTACGGAGGGTAAATTGGGGAGGTAATCAAGACCAGAGGTGGGAAAGCCATTGCAGTCACTCTGGAGGGAGATCACAGTGGCCTAATTCTGGTATAAAGTATTCAAGACAACACTCATTTCTTATTTTCATCACTTCCCCTTGGGTTCCTATGCTTTTTGGAACTCTCTGAAGTCAAGACATTTGTTTTTATTATCAACATTCAGCAGGAATAAAGGGACGGTGCCCAGTTCTCGCCCTCCAGAGCTCACTCACAACTCTCTCCGAGAATATCGTGACTTTTTTCCCCAGCACAGGAAGGAAATACCATTTCCCCAGCTCTTTTTAGGGGTGGGGGGAAAGTCATTCTTCATTTGCTTCTGGGAGATGTTTGTCTTTGGACAGTGTTTGGATTCCACGAGTGTGTGCGTGTGTGAGTTGCAATCCAGCTAATGGGTGGCTCTGCTTTTCTTGGTTTCCTGGATGCAGGCAAACTTCAAACAGTGCAGTTGCCTCCTGATGCTTATCTCCACAACCCATTTCTCAGAATGTCTTGCCCATTAACTTTCAAACAGCACCATTTTCAGTGCCAAACTGCCTGCTGCAAGGTTTGGAGCACCACTGGAGCATAAAACAATAGCATTTCTGCCTCCATCTCCCTCCCATTCTTGCTTATCTTTCTCCTCGCCCCCAACAAAATAAAACAAAGCTTTACACTTCCTGAGAAACACCCCTAAACCAGAACCTGCCCTTGGTCCCTAAAAAAGATTCATGGGTCATCACTGTAATGCATTTTAATGCATTTAAGTTGAAAATCCAGGGAACACCATTTTTGCAAACGTGTTTCCCAAAGATGTCAGAGATATTGAGCAAAAGAGGCAGGATGACCCAGTACGATTCCATAGATGTCCGTGAATCCTTCAGTGGCTCCCCATTGCCCTCAGGAAAAATGACAAATCCACTGGGTATCTGTGTTCTTTTGGACAGTGACTCCCTGCTCTTTAAGCCTTAGGGAGTTTCTATTGGGTAACCTGTGAACCAGGGGAAGAGCTCCCCCTGCTGGCGGGCAGCTCTGTTGCACATTAGCTCCAATTGCCCATATACTCGACTCTGCATGGCGTGTGTTCTTGGAGATTTGTGCATTAAATTGAATCATATGATAGGTGCTCTTGGAGTGTGCACTTTTAAAAGGAAATCCATGGTAAATCCTTTTGTGAGTCAAGAAATCCTTTTTTTTTTTTTTAATTTTTTTTTTCAACGTTTATTTATTTTTGGGACAGAGAGAGACAGAGCATGAACGGGGGAGGGGCAGAGAGAGAGGGAGACACAGAATCGGAAACAGGCTCCAGGCTCTGAGCCATCAGCCCAGAGCCCGACGCGGGGCTCGAACTCCCGGACCGCGAGATCGTGACCTGGCTGAAGTCGGACGCTTAACCGACTGCGCCACCCAGGCGCCCCAAGAAATCCTTTTGTGATGGGGAATAATCATTGCTCTTCCCCAGCCCTTCATTTGTTGATGTTATGAATTGGGGGATTTATTGAAGGGGTTCTCTTGATGCTGGTGTTCCTGTTGAAGACCTTGAGCATGGTTCCTGGGAAAAGTCCATGGTAGTTGAAGCTGAGCCTAAAATGCTGGCACATCTTACATTTCCATGGTTTGCTGAGGCTCCTTGTAACCCAAAGCTTGTCTCTATGGATTGTTGGTGCTTCTCAAAGCCTGACTGGGGGATGTTGTCAGCACCCCCAAAAGTCCTCCACTGGCTGATTTAGCTGGACCAAAGCACACATTTGGAAATGGGTCAACTCCTCCTGTGGGCCTTGGCTATAGAATGATCAGGAGGGAGCAGAAAGAGAGAGGGCAAAGAGAAACACCCCCTCCATCAGAAGGGTATCAACTCCTACCCAAAGGGATTGTGCCTGTCACAATTAGGGCTGTTTTTCCTCCTTCCAGATGTTGTATGTTACAGAATCCTTTTTTGGTAGGCACACACATGGCAGCCTTAGCAGCAGCCAGTGCCAGCCTGGAGGCCTCAACAATGGGGGCTGCAATTGAGCACAAAGTGTGATGTGCCATGCACTGAGGTATGAATGCTGTGCTCTAGGGACACAATTCTGTGCTGTTCCCAAAAGCACAGACCCAGTTTTTCTTTGTGAATTCTTTATCACCAGTTATAATGAGGCCCCTGTTTGAGCCTGGAGACGGGGCCCAAGGGAATGTGTAATGGGGTTAAGCTTTAAGGCCTGATGACTTGTTCTCTTGTGATTTGAATCCTTTCTGTAAGAACCCACCTTCAAGGCTGGCCTCATGGTTTCACCTGCAGGCCCAGGAAGATGGGCCCTGAGTAGTTCCCAGAGTAGACCCCATGGAAGTCAAAAGTCTAGAGAGGACAGGCTGCTTCTCTGTAGTTGATTGGTGTCCTGGAAATCACGAAGGAGACTGTCTTGTGGGATCCCTGCTAACCCAGCCATCAAAGGGGGCCAGAAACCACTGAACTTGAAAATTACGTTCACAGCACCTTGAGCCCTGAGCAAGAAGGAAACCCAGAATAAAAAGCACAAAGACTCTTTCCTTCCTCAATCAGGAGGGCCGACAGGCTACATGCATTCGAAAGTGGTTATAAACACCAGGCCCACCAACTACAATTTAGGAGGTCTTCTATGTAATCTGCCCAGTCCCAGATATTTTAATTCTATGTTGCAGGGAGGTAAGTGCCAGCTGGCCGCTGACCGACCATGCTCAGGGTTCAGTTCTAAACAGCACTGTTTGGGAAAAGCTCAATCTAAAACAGACAGCTCTGGACGTGTTTAGGTTTTGCTTTCTTTCCACTTTTAAATATTAAAAATTGACTCCAGCTGTGGGGTAGAAAGTAACGCCTAACCTATAAAAACATTGACAAATAAATCACAATGCAATTTGCTGCGCATTTTTGTGAGGTCTAAACACCAGTTCTTGAAAGGAATTTTCCATTATTGCATCTTGGGAAGATAACTTCTTCATGAAAAATTCATTTGACTTTTATATTTCATAAAATCATCACATCGCATTCCCACATTTGGGATCTGCATGTGGGCTGGAGCACCCATGCTTTCAGCTTGGCTTTCCAGACTCCTAAACCTCTCTTCTATGACTTTTGCAGGAAGAGGGACAGCTTCAGGAGCCTTATCTGGTTAAGCTGCATTCCCTGCCGGAGGCCCCGTCCTTCTAAAAACCAGGCTGAGTCTCAACAAAGGACAGCTCTTTTTGAGCTGGATTGAACACCAAACACCCTTAACCAAAAGGTCCATGTATGCACCCCGCTAGGCACCAGCCGCATCCAAGCAAGAAAGAAGCTCTCAACTCCATTATTTCTTGGTGGTATCACTACTAAGAAATAGCACTTTTCTTTCTGAGGTAAGGATAAAAAATTCATGGGAGGCTCAGAACAGAGGAGGGGAGAGGAGTCTGTGTGACCGACTTAGTACTACGAATTAGACTTCAAGTGACTTTTTTCCAGAAATGATGCTGATCCCAGCCCTGTTTACATGGTATCAGTCAATAAGGTAGTCAATCAGTCAAACAGCCCTGAATCTCAGTGACTTATTTCTACTTATATTACATGCCCATTGCAGGGCCATTGCATTGTAATATTCATGTCAGGATCCAAACATCCACTGTCTGAAACATTGTCAATGTTCATGGCAAAGGGAAAAGGCCATCTTGGAAGGCCTTTCATAAGTCATTAAATGCTCACAGCCTATTGGCCAGAACTGATCACATGGTGTGATCCAACCTCAGGGTATGCCAGAATATAAAATCCTACCTGCCCAGAAGACAGACAGCTGGAAAGACTTGGAGTGTTGCACTGACAGATATTATATCCAACACGTCCACCTAAATGTGGAGGTCCTTCTGTGATATCTATTATTAGTCAGCAACTCTTTAAGGCCCTGGCCTTAAGAAGATCATAGTCCTGGGGAGGGGGGCACATGGGTGGCTCAGCTGGTTAAGCATCTGACTCATGATCTCAAGGTTCATGAGTTCAAGCTCCATATCAAGCTCTGTGTTGATAGCTCAGAGCGTGGAGCCTGCTTCAGATTCTGAATCTCCCTCTCTGTGTACCCCTCCCTTGCTAACACCCTGTCTCTATTTCTCAAAAATGAATAAACATTAAAAAATTTTTAAGAAGATCATAGCCCTGGGAGTATAGCTGTGGGAATCCAGAATGGGTCAACTATAGTCAGGCTTGTAGTGAATACCCTCTTGGGGTGTCTGCCTTATCCGTGCACACCTCTGACTGCTACATCCAGCCTATCTACTCAGAGGGGTGGCTCTTACAGTTGCTGTCATGTTGGTACTACACAGCCCTCCCTAGATACAGCTGATTAGATCAGAAGAATGCCCCTAACCAAAATTGAGCCACTAGGATTCTCTGTCCCAGAAATTTAGAATTATAGTTCAGAAACAGCTAGTCTGGGGCCCCTGGGTGGTTTAGTCGGTTGGGCATCTGACATTTGATTTCGACTCAGATCATGATCCCAGGGTCATGGAATCAAGCTCCACACTGGGCTCCAGGCCGAGTGTAGAGCCTACTTAATATTCTCTCTCTCTCTGTGTCTCTCAAATAAAAAAAAAAAAAAGCTTTAAGAAACAGCTAGTCTGTATGGCACATGTAAATTTGGGAGCTCTGGTAAGGCATTTTCTGCCATATGCATGGAAAAAAACTAACGAAATTAAACTGCAGGACAAAAAGAACAATTCAGACATACGGGAAGAAGTGAACACAAGAAAGCCCATGAAGAGAGAGAGAGTGTGTGAGAGCAAGAATAGAGGGTAAGGGAGGGAGAATTATAGCTTGTGTGCCGGGCATATAGCCACCTGAGTCTAGCATAAAATCAGCACCTGGTTGACAAGGAAGTGTGAATGATGTACAGGACAATACGAATACCCACCACAGAAGGCGATTACTTAGATCAAGGACACTGAGTGTCTGAATCATAAAATACTAACAGTCTTGGACAAAATAACACTTGACATCATTACCAGTCATAGCTACTTTATGGTGGATACATTTAGTGAGTTAGATAGCCATTTGGTGAGGGAAAAGAGCCCAGGATTAGTCAAAAAGATATATATATTATATTCATATCAGGATCCAAATATATATATATACATATATAAAATTATGTATATATGTATATATATATATATATACACACAATTATCAAATATATGGGGGAGGAGAGGAAAGAGAGAGAGAGAACATTGGATTATAGAGCTTTTATTAACCTCTTATTCTGTATTTCTTTTCTTTCATGCCAAGCGCCCTGGTTCTCAAGGACACAGGGAATGATAGATGAGAATATTCCACAATTATTTATTTTATCCCATATTTCATACACAGCAGTCTCAGAATAACAATACCAATCCTGCCATCATTATGATGACCAAAACCACTTTTAAATGTTTTCTATATGATCTCTCCATTCCCCCCACCATTAAGAAATAGTTGTACTGTATCTACGTTGTCAGAGCATAGAGCTATTAGATACTTTACTCTCCCTCTAAGCCTTCATGTAGTCTTAGTGTGACAAGTAATTACAGTAGCCCCCTTTTCAAAAAAATTTGTTTGTTTGTTTGTTTATTTATTTATTTATTTAGAGACAGAGCAAGAGGGAGAGGGGCATACAGAGAGGGAGAGAGAGAATCCCAAGCAGGCTCTGTGCTGTCAGCATGGAGCCCAATGCAGGGCTTGATCCCATGAACCAAGAGATCATGACCTAAGCCAAAATCAAGAATTGGACGCTTAACTGACTGAGCCACGCAGGTGCCCCTACAGTAATCCCCTTTTATCCACAGTTTTGCTTTCCACAATTCCGGTTACCTGTGGTTAACCTCCATCTGGAAGCAGACAATCCTCCTCCTGATGAATATATTGTCAGAAAGTCAGTAGTAACTCAACACTATAGTCACAGTGCCTACATCTTTCACCTCACTTCATCTCATCACATAGGCATTTTATCACCTCACATCACAAGAAGAAGGGTGAGAACGGTACAATAAGATATTTTGAGACAGAGATCATATTCACATAACTTTTATTCTATTATATTGTTATCATTGTTCTATTTTATTATTGTGGTTGTTAATCTTCTACCTTGCCTTATTTATAAATAAAATTTTATCATAGGTATGTATGCATGGGAAAATACATAGCATAAGAGGGTTTGGTACCATCCAGTTTCAGGCATCACTGGGGGTTTTGGAACATATCCCCCATGGATAAGGGGGGTATATATTTAATGTATATATTTAACGCTCCCCACAAATATCTCTCTGGTTGCTTTGTTCATTGTTGGTTCTCTAGTAGACTTTTTTAGGGAGGTCTATGAGACCAGTTTCCCTAAATTGCCACATGTTGATAGTCTGTACCCTTTGCAATTGAGAGGCAGGTTTGCTGAATGCAAAATCTTGGCTCACATTTTCTGTTCTTCATTGTCTTGCACATGTCACTCCATTTTCTTCTGACATAAAGTAGTACTGTCAACGTCTGATGATTATTTTTTTCTATTTTATGCCACATGTTCTTTTTCTATTCTTTACTTCTATTGCCCTTCTATTTTTCTTGTTCTTTAAAGTCCTGTGATTTTTATTAAAATATGTCATGGAATTGGTCATTCAAGCTAGTATTTCCAGGAACATGGTGTGCTTTTTCCTTTTTATGAATTGACCACTTTGATGTTGTAAGATAGCCTTGTTTCTTTCTGGTAATATTATTTGCTCTGAAATCCATTTTGTGTAATATTAATATACCACCTCTCCCTTCCTTTTTATTATTTTTAATTGTGATAAAATATACATAGTATGAAATTTAACATACTATTTTAAAGTATATAGTTCAGTATTATTAAGTACATGCACATTGTTGTGCAACTAATCTCCAAAACTCTTCATCTTGCAAAACTGAAACTTCATTCCTGTTAAACAAACTCCCCATTCTCCCTTCCCCCTAGCACCTGGCCAATTACGTTTCTACTCTCTCTCAATTCGATTGCTCTAGATACCTCATGTAAGAGAAATCATACAGTAATTGTCTTTTTGTGACTGGCTTATTTCACCTATCATAATGTCTTCAAGGTTCATCCATGTCATAGCATGTGTCATAATGCCCTTACTTTTTAAGGCTAATATTCCATTGTATGTATATAGATTTGTATGCCCAGTCATCTTTATATGTATGATATTTTGTTAATACAATCATCTGTCAATGGGCACGTGGGTTGCTTCCATCTTTTGGCTATTGTCAATAATGCTGCTCTCAACATGGGTGTACAAATGCCTCTTTGAGAGCTATTAAGTGGAGCTGTTGGGTCATATGATTATTTTATGTTTAATTTTTTGAGGAACCACTATTCTGTTTTCCACAGTAGCTGTCCCATTTTGCATTTGCACCAGCGGTGTACGAGGAAGGATTCCAATTTCTCTACATCTTCACTAACACTTATTATTTCCCTGGGTTTTTGTTTGTTTGATATTAGCCATCCTGATGGGTGTAAGTTACTATCTCATTGTGATTTTGATTTACACTTCTCTAATGATTAGTGATGTTGAACATCTTTTCATGTGTTTATTGGCCATTCATATATGTTCTCTGGAGAAATGTCTACTCAAGTTCTTCCCTCATTTTTAATCATGTTTTGTTGTTGTTCAGTTATAGGAGGTCTTTATGTATTCTGTACACTAACCCCTTATCAGATATCTGACTGCAAATATTTTCTCCTATTATGTAGGTTTCCTTTTTACTCTGTTGGTTGTGTTCTTTGATGCACAGAAGTAAAGTTTTCTTACGATTGCTATGAGTATGTTTTATCTTCTTTCATTCTTTTACTTTAATCTATTTGCCTTTGTAATCCATTCCAATAACCTCTGCCTTTTAATTGAGGGTGTTAAGACCATTTAAATTTATTGTGATTATGGATATGAGTAGGTTTAAATCTATCATTTTATTTTTTTTCTATTCATCTCATCTGTATTTTGCTGCATTCTTCTCTATTTCTGCCTTGTTTTTGGATTAATTGAATATTTTCTATGATTTTATTTTATCTCCTTTGTTGGTTTATTAGCTATGACTATTATTTAGTCATTGCTTTTAGGGTTTATAATTCACATCTTTAACATATCATAGTCTACCTTCAAATAACATTATAGCATTTAATGCATATTATAAAAGCTTTACTTCCATCTCTCCCTTTCTGGACTTTCTGCTATTGTTGACATACATTTACTTTTACATATGCTATAAATCCTAAAATACACTGCTATTATTTTTTTCTAAACAGATAATTATTTTTTAAAGAAATTCAAATAATAAAAAAATTATACATTATACACATGTACTTACCATTTTTGGTGTTCTTCGTTCCTTTGTATAGAACCATACTTCTCTCTAGTATCATTTTTCTTCTGCCTAGGATGTAGTGAAATATTTCTAACAATGCAGGTCTGCTAGTGATGAATTCTCTCAGCTTTTTATATTTGAAAAAGTCTTTATTTCACACTTTTTTTGAAAGATATTTTTGGTGGATATAGAAGTCTAGATTGATGTGACCTTCTTACTTGCATTGCTCCCAAAAAGAAATTTGTCATCCTTATCTTGTTCCTTTGTATGTTAAATGTCTTTTATCTCTGGATGATTTTGATTTTCTCTTTATCTGTGGTATTGAGCAATTTGATTTTGATGTGCTTTCATATAGTTTTCTTCATGTTTCTTGTACTTGGGATTCATTAAGCTTCTTGAATCTTTGAATTCTAGTTTTCATCAAGTTTGGAAACATTTTGAACATTATTTCTTCAATAACTCTTCAGCTCCTGTCTCCTTCCTCTCCTTCAGGGACCCCAATTACATGTCTATTAGACTTTTGAAGTTGTCCCAGAGCTCGCTGATGCTCTGCCAACTTTTAAAAAATTGGTTTCTTCTCTCTTTTTCATTTTAGATAGTTTCTATAGTTACATCTTCAAGTTCAACTATTCTTCTTTTTTCTGCAATGCCAGTCATCTCATCCAGTGTATTCTCAATCTTAGACATTGTAGTTTTTAATCTCTAGAAGTTCAACTTGGATCTCTCATATTTTCCATGTTTCTATTAAATTTTTGAACATATAGAACACAGTTATAAAAATTGTTTTAATGTCCTTGTCTGTTAATTCTAACATCTGTGTCAATTCTGGATTGGTTTCTACTGACTGATCATTCTTCTCTTATGGTTATGTTTTCCTGCCTCTTTGCAGGCATTATTTTTAGGGCTGTATAGAGTGTCAGGTACGTTTCTTCCAGTCTTCTCACGTGGTTCTTTCCCAGCCTTGGATAGTACTGATCAATACTTGACTGAATGCCCTATATGACTCTAATCAGATCTCTGGAGTTCTTTCTCAGTATTCTTTCCTGATAACTCTCTCTCCTTTTGGTCTTAACTGGCCTCATAACTTCGTCTCCTCAACTTGAAGAATCTGCCAAGTTCCTGCTGGATTTCTCCGCCTGTACCACACCTTGGAAATTCTCACAAGGCAGCAAGTTGGGATAATCATGGGGCTCACCTCAACTGTTTCCCATATCTTGGGAATCACTGTCCTTCATTCCTTGATGAGCAGTGTCTTGAAACCAATTGTTTCATATTTTTTGTCCAGTTTTTTTGAGTTGTTTCATATTGGAGAGTAAATCCAGTCCCTGTTACTCCATTTTGGCCTGAGTAGATGAGCGATGTGCCTTTTCAATATTATGATTTCAATCTTTTTTCAAGAATGTTTTCTTGAATTATACATGTTAGTAATTTTTTTCTATTCTCTTTAATTTTCACCTTCAGGGATTTCTATTAGCTGTATATTGGACTTTCTTTGCCTATCTTCAATACTTATTCTTTTTTTCTCAATTTCTTTTAACTCATTCTTCATTTTTTTATTTTAAACTTTTACTTTAAGGCATTAATTATTGTGCATTTTGCTCTCACTGTTCCTTATAGTTTAGTCTTTGTTTTGAAATATTTTTTCTTTTATTTTTACATCTTTCCTGAGTTCTGTCAGCTCATTTCTGAGTTTTTCATATTTCTTTATTTTTTCAAGATTTTGTTTTTAAGCAACCTCTACACCAACATGGGGCTTGAAGTCACAACCCCAAGATCAAGAGTCACATATCCAATGAGTCACATATCCTGACGGAGTCAGCCCGGTGCCCCGGGATTTTTCCTATTTCTGACCTGTGTTGTTCTTTCAAGTTGCCAATTACTTCCTTAATGTCTTTTGCTTTCTTTGAGGTAATAAGTTACAATTTTGATCTGTTTTGCAGATGCATCTTTCCAATGTTTTTATTATTTGTAGGGATAGTATTCTCACTGTCTTGTTTTTAAATAGTAACTTTGTATGGGCTTTGAGTGTTGCTTCTTTTTATGTGACATTAGTTTTCCTAAGCATTTAGATTGAGGCAGGAAATGAGGTCCAGAAAAGCTTTTCTAACCACTCTGAGCTCCCTCGTCTGTGGTTGTGCAGTGTTAATAAATACATGAGCCTGTTTTCTGACACTTTGGGACTCCATTCTTTCCCTCGATATTGGACTGGACTTTTTTCCCCATCTTTTTATCCGCTATGTCCTGATCAATTTCTATTCCATTCCCATAAGTTTCTCCTAACTGTGGGACTCTGTCATGCAAGGGAGTTCTGGGTTGGGGTTGGAAATTCAAAGGGCTAGACGGATCCAGCCTCTTCAGTCATTCTTGTCACGGGCCCTGTTATTCACCTAGGTTTGGAAACATCAGCATCCTCCCAGTTTCAACTGCCCTTCTCCAATTGGCCTACTCTGCTTTCCAGTGTGTACCTGTTGTCTGTTTGTTCTCAGGTTTATCAAACCCTGTACACTTGCTTCTCTCTCCTTCGTCCCATACTGATACTGCTACCATGCAGATTTGTGGCTATGAACGCCTTGTCTTCATCTGTTTGTATTTGGGGGTTGGTGAGGATACCTTGTTATCTAGTTTTGTTTAAATGTTATCCATGGGTTTTTCAGTTCCACTATCCAGTTTCATTGTCTGTTTTCATGAGGGGATTCAGACAGATTGAACACTCTGCTGCCACCATCACCCATTTTTGAAAATTCTGTATTAGTGTCCAGTATTTTGAAAGAGCTAGCTTGTTGCTCATTGGCAGAGCCCTAAACAGACCAAAACCAGGGAAGGGAAGAGAGAGATAGGTTTCCTACTAAGAGAAAACAGAGAAAAGCATTAAATGGTTATCCGAAGCCTTCAGTTTAGGTGCTGAGTGTAAAGGGATGGTGTTGGTATTTAGAAAGCTGCTTTGTTTACTTCTCCTGAGTAAATATGAGCTCATTTTTTCACTGTGAGAGTCAAGAGGACCTGTGATAGTTTGTGTATGCATTGTTTGATCTAGTATTCATAGAGCTCAAACTACTTCAGGCTCAGTAACTTGTAGTACTTTGTCTTTTGTTTTTTAATGAAAATGGTCTATTTCCACATTCTTGCTGACTTTCAGCTCTAACATTCTGTGCTTCTAAGGATCTCAAAATATTTCACAGATATTTTATGTATGGCTCTATACTGACCTTTGGAGATGCAATTCAGTATTTCAGCTGCCCTATATTTCACTAATATTGGTGATGGAATTAGCATCGCAGGGTGAGAAATTGGTAAGGGTCCCAGACTTCCTACTCATGCTTTCCTGCTTTAGCCATGTTGCATTCCCAACTGAGCGTGTCTATCCCACTCTTGAAAATAAACTCAGGTCATTTGTCAAGGGGACAAAAAGGCACTCAGCAATCAGTATGCCTAAATTATACTGAGCATATTTCCCTATTTTTCTCGTTTTGAAAGTTGGACTTGCCTGGCAATCTGACTTCGTGGAGATGCTCAGAATATTTGCTATAGGTAACTGTTCCGTGTTTCATTTGAACCAGAGATATAGGAAGCCAAGGAAGAAAATGGGATGGATTCCCAGATATGAAGAACTATGACATTGGAGAACATGGTGGAATTAGGGTAAACTTCATCTCCAGGTGGAAACCGTGCCTTTCTAAGACGTCAGATGATTTGCAAAACGACTGTATTTTCCTCAGTGGTTTGGAACAATGTCCAAACAGGTTGTTCATGGTTCTAGCGTCCCACAAGGTCAGTATCTTTTCAAAATCAGATTCAAAGAAAATGTACTTCAGAAACTAAAAGCAATTTTTGAGGCACACTAGTATTTACTGGACATCTCTAAGATGGGGATCCGGTTTCTAATCCGAGACAACACAATGTCTGATCAATTTTTCACTTACCTCCAGTTCTTTCACTTCACAGCTACTCTGCAGCATCTAACTCGCGATGTTCTCCAAAACTGTCCCTGACATTCATCCAAAGGGTCTTCATACATGATGCTTTTCACTATCATTATTCTCTGCCCTGAGGCCTCACCAGAAGTTGCCACAGGGATGATTATACCCACCAGGCTGCTCCAGAAAAGGCAGGAGAGCCTCCAGCTCCATATTCCTTGGTCTTCTTTTGTTGCCTACAGAGGGAAGCTGGCAGGATCACCGGGAATTATATTCCTTGCTTGTTCCGCTTTTTTGCAAAGTAATAACAGGACAGGATTATTAACGGATAAATACCCCCCTTATATATTTAATCAATAGTGGAAAATATATTTGATAAAGCTTCCATATGAGCCCCTGTGGTCAGTGGTGAGAAGGGGCCTAAGAGGCTGGACAAAATTATCACTAGCCAACCCAGTGGGTGAGCAGAGCTTCCAAAAGACAGACCTCTGAGGAAAGATTGGGGAATGAGTGTTATTGAAGAAGCTGAGTGTATGGTCCAGGCTCCCTAACACCCCTTTGGGAAAATTCAGGCTTGCTTATAGTCCTCTTACAAATGCTTCAATGTTACCTGGGGGTGGTTTAAACGTAGGGAATAGACGGCAAAAGTTGAGGAGGTGTTATGCAGTGACCAAGGGTGATCAAAAGCTTACAAGTGGGCCTAAAATATAGGAACATTTGGAAGTCAGAGAGAGGTGATGTGGCTCAATTAAGCAGGTGGTTACCAACAGGATGGTCCATCAGGAGCAACAAGAAAGTAGCAATTATCTATACATCTAGAAGGTATTGGGGAACCCAATGCTCAGACTCATTGGCAGTGCTAGAAAGATCAAGGCAAATATTTTTGTCCTGGGAAAGTAGAGATTCTGGGTATGGCAGGCACTCAATGCAGGAGAATTCGATAAGGAGGCAGTGACCAGAAATAGGCCTACAACAAGGAGACTGGTCACAGGAAGTAAGGCAGAACCTAGGTTTTAGAATTCAGAGACAATATCAGAGAGGAGCCCTAGGAAAACTCAGTGAGTCTGAGCCCCCAAAGTACAAAATGTAAGTAAGTACCAAGTGCCATGTAAGACATGCTGCCCGATATTCATCAAGAGCATGAGCTGGGTTAGAATCCTGGTTCTGTGACCTCCCATTTTTGTGACCTTGGAAAGTTAAATTCCAGCCCAGTTTCCTATCTCTAAAAGGGGGGTAGTAATTCCCACCTCACAGAATAGTCATAGACATTGTATGGCACAATAACTGTCAAACACAGTGTTTGTTAGCTCTTCTTCTAACAAGAAGCTCTTCTTGTTAGCTCTTCTTCTCCTCCTACCACCACCATCATCACCATCATCACTGTATCTTACCCACCCATTCAGAACTGGACTGGCCCCAGAGCCTGGGCTGCTGATTCTGCAGATGAGTGTTGGGAAGATGTAGGCACAAGATGCACACACACAAATAAGATGGCCCCAACTTACTCAAGCTTGTTTGTAAATCAGTTGTTTGCCACTTCGAACCCCTGTCTGTAAAAGCTATACTGTAAACAATGGTTGGGTTTCCAGGCTAGCCCAACCCTGCCTTTTTGTTCATGAGACAGAAGCAAAGCATTGAGGCAGCATAAGGTGAGGCCACCACATTCACTCCACCTTTTAGGGCTGACCTTCAAAGGAGAGGACTTGACAGCAGAGAAGGAGTGGGAATCCACTTGAGATGAGATGAGCTCATAAGAGCCACATGAAGCCTCTCCCAGAGATTCATGTTCCTCTTAGGGTCGTGCTATGACCCAGGGGTTGCCCCAATCCCTCTAGAATGGCAGCCCAGATGTTCCAGGGTTGAGAGCTAGGGAGAAGGAGGATGATGGACCTTCTTTGCTATTATTCATTATCCTCATTCATCTTTCCTACTCCTGCTGAAGTAGCTCCAGTGAGTGGGCACATCTGTTCCTGCCATGTGCCAGCTGTTGTAAAAGAATTAAAAGTCCCATATAAGGCCATGATGAACAATTTAATGATGTGGCTGTGAATTAGGGCATAGCAGCAGAATTGTCATTTCATTTTTGGACTTAGTTTAGTCGAGCTGACTTTATGCTGCCTGACCAGTAAATGAGCCCTGAGATGCAGCTCTGTGCAGGGACAGGCAGAATTCTCCAGGATGGAGAAGAAGAGGAGGAACAACAAAACTTGATCAGGCCGTTCTGTGCCAGAGGAGAGGCAACAAAAAGTCTCAGATTAAATGGGAACTGCAGCAATACCCGAATTATCCCAAATTGCTGGAGAAGAAGGAACTCAAATTAATGCATTTTTTTAGACAAACTGAAAGCAAATACTTTTTCCCAAAAATGGAAACTTCTAAAAGCACATTCATCATTGTTCCATGCTGTAATGGAGTTGTGTCCCAAGGAGCTTTTGAGGCATGTAGGGCTATTTGCCCTGGCACTAAATGACCCCCAACTAATGTGTTTTTCTATTTGGAGTCTCTTGTCTCTTTTTTGCTGCCAGCTACCACTTCTCAGTGTGTCATCTCCCAACATGTGCCACTCTACTTGCTTGTCTTTGAACTCTGCAGAAACAGCAGGTTACCAGGGAAAACAAGAAGATCAATATGGTAGAGCAATATCCATCAATTTCATTTGATTCTAAGGCAATAGAGTTGTGTTAAGGGTAGTTCTTCTTCTTCACCCTCTATATATCATCACTGCCACCCACCTGCCTAAAACATACAGAACACACACACACACACACACACACACACACACACATCATTGATCATAAAGGCCCTGACTCAGTACTTTTCTCCATCCCAATCCCTGCCATTACTGCCTTTAGGCCTAGCTCTTTCAGTCTCTCATCTGGCCCATCTTTTAGAGGACCCTGCTATGGCTCTCCTACAGCTATGTTTCTTCCCAAGGAACAAGGAGTCCCAGGAGCCAAAGCTAGAGTCCCATAGGGAGCATGTGCCTCCTCTTTCAGAGCCATGTTCTGGGTACCAAGGACCCTGGGTGTCCTTGCCCAAATGACCCTTTGCCCTCTTTTAGGGCCTCTTTCATTTATCTGTCCTCTAGAGGGTAGACAGTGTTACATGTGCACTCTTAGGGTTAGCCAAGTCACTTGTGATCGAAGAGGTGAACTTGGATGTGCAGGCTGAGGTTGTACAGGTTTAAGGGTAAGCCCCCGCCCAACTTGGAATGGAACAGGGCTGGGGTTGAGAAAAAAGAGTGGCACCTGCGTTTGTACTCCTGCTGAATCTGCACAAATCTTGGGGGTGAACTCCATCCCTGCTTGATTCTAAGACTTTCCAATGGCTTTGTGGATGGCCCATCTAAGACAGTTCTAGTTTTTTGGGTTCTTGGCCCCCTCAACTCCAAGCACCTTCATCTGCACTCCAGATCTTAGCATTCATGAGTACTCCCAAAGTTGCTGGTACTAAAGCACACCAAATATAATTTGCTGACTCGGGCTATTCCCCTCCTAGCCTCTGCTGCCTTAGAGGCACTGAACCTAGAAAACTCAGTCTTCCGTTCCTTCCAAAATCTGGATTCCCTTTCCTTACCATTCCTGTAGTTCTACCCTTTGCTGTTCCTTCTTTGATATCCAATTTTATTTCTTTGATGAGCCTAGAGAATTTTTAAAACACAAAGTCCTCTATAAGGAATATTTACAAGGCAGATTATCTTCTCTACCAAAAAAAAAAAAAAAAAAAAAAGAAACCCACAAAACTCTGAGAGAGAGCAGCACAGAGGTGAGAGAGAAATACTTTTCACATCTCAACAGATCAGACACATCTCTCGAAGGGCACCCAGACACCCATGGGCTCTCCCTGGCTCAGAGGGTTGCTACCTGTAGTTCAGTGTCTTCTGGGACATCCTGTTCCATTTCTTGACTCTGTACTTCCCTCCTTTCATCACCCAGAGCACCTCTTCCTTGCATCATGTTAGTCTCTCATCTGGCCTCTGTTCTTTTTTTTTAAATATTCCTAATTTTATTTGTTTTTTTTTTAATTGAAGTATAACATACATACAGTATCCTATTAGTTCAGGTGTACATCATAGAGATTCAATATTTTTACCCGTTATGAAATGGCCTCTGTTCTTTAAATCCATGCTTGATGCTCCAGCAAGACAAAAATCAGGTTGTCTTACCCCGTGCTTGAGACATTGCCCATTCCGTGCAGAAGAGGTCTCCCACTCCTTGGTCAGGGCGCCAGGCCCTCCATGACCTGACCTTTCCATCTCCCCAGATTCACCTCTGATCCATCCCAGCCCCAGCAGCATCATATCATATGTAATTCCTCTCCCACATCTTGCCAGAACTTGCTTCTGTAGCTCGGTTTATGCCGCTCCTCTGTCTGGACGACCACTGCTACCCTCCTACCCCTTCACTGCCCACCCCCCTTCACATCTGGTTGTCCCTTTGCACCCAGTCCAGGTATCATACCTTCCAATCTTGCTTCTATCTCCTAGCAAAGGCCAGGTTGGTGGCCCTCTGCTGGACTCCCACAGGACTGGTAAAGTCCCTTTATCTTAGAATGTATCACATTGCATTGAAATGATCCACTGCTGGGCCTTTAAGTGACTTGAAGTACCTCTAAAGTAGGGACTGCATCTTTTTCACCTCTGTGTCCCAGCCCCACTGCACTGAGCACTCAATAATTGTTCGCGGAACAGATCCAAACTGAGAAGAGTATGTGGGTTTTTGTGATACTTATTTCTGCACTAGTGATTCACTCAAATATAGATACCTACCTAGAGTTCTGTTCACTTGCTTCTGGGCTAACTAGGACTAAGGCTGCCAGAAGTCTAACTAGTAGATGATCAGTCTTAATTAATCAAGCAGGTAATTCCAGATTTATTGAGCATGTGCTGTGTGCCAGGCTTTGTGGACAATTATACAACCATACTCAAAGGAACAAAACACAGTCTCTGCCTTCAAGGAGGTGGTTTTTCTGGAAATTAAAAATAACATCGTTTATGACAGAATATTTTTAATACAAAGGACACTTAAAAATTCTCTTTTCCCTTTCAGTGTCTGAAAATGTTTGATTATCAGTTCCCCTAACGTTCCCAAGCCACAGGGCTTTTGTTTGGCAGCCCTGGTCTGCCCGAGAGGACTGGGAAAATCAAATAAACTATTATAGGGGAATGTGTATTTTCGGGCAATAAAAAGACTCTGGATGTTAGAAAAGCAACTAAAGACTAAAAGGAGAAAAGGTGAAGACCTGTTTCTTTTTCTTTTGGGAAAAAAAAATCAGAACGACCCACTTAGAGAGATTTTTTGGAATAATTTTGTTCCATAACAATGATCCTGTGGCCCTAGGTCAGTGGTTCTCAAACAGGGGCAGTGTTGCACCCCAGGGGACATTCGGCAATGTCTTCGTACATTTTTTGGTTGTCACATCTTCAGGGAGGGGTAGTGTACTAGCATCTGTGTGTTGGATGAAGGCCAGGGATGTTGATAAACATCCTATAATCTAAAACCCATAATGAAGAATGATCCGGCCCAAAATGTCAATAGTACTGAGGTTGAGAAACCCTGCCCTATGTTATAGGGTGGGATTAACACTAACTGCATTCCAAAATTCCACAGAAACAACCAAATGTAGTAACGGCCCTTGGTAGTCACAAGCTTGACCCCTGGGTGCCTCTGACTCATGCATAAGGGTAAAGCCGGGACTTTGACAGGCCAAAGCAGAGCTCTTGGATTATTTTTATGCTGTAATTAGTTTTTAAACACTCTCGTCCTCCTTTCCTTTCCCTGCCCCCAGCTGCCTTTTTTTTAAAAAAAGGAAATTAAATAAACAAGAACAACCCCCAAAATACCCGCTGTTTATGTCACTGGCTTTTTCTCTTTTTTCCTTGCTGATGAAGTAAAACACAATATAACGGAGAAAGAATATCATCAAAGGCTTCTGCTAGGGCTTAGTGGTAGCTCACAGAGCACAGCAAAAGCCTTGCTTATGTGAACTGCTCAGAGAGGCAAACACCTCAAACGGAGATGAAATGCATAGGTGGAATATGATCGTCATAATTTGTTAATTGTGCTTTCCCCATGGTAGATATTTCTGGGTTATTTATTTATTTAAACACTGTGGTATATGTTTGAAGTAAGAATATCTCAATCCATATTGTTCTGTTTTCCCCTGCAAGGGTCATATTTCCTCTGTCAATAACACAAGCTTGGATCTCCTTGAGCCCCAAATTACACTTCCTCATAAGAGATGAAAATGTCACATTTTCCTTGAGATCTTTATTCCACATGACTTTGCTAATGACTAGGGTAAAATTGAGAAGTTCAGGAAAAGGAAATCTCTCCCTCCATCAAAGTGAGTAAACAAACCAAAGGAAAACAGGATGCCAGAAGCTAAAATGGGTAGAGTTTTTAAAATATGTTCCATAGATCTGGAAGATAGCCTAGATCTATGGTTGGACCTCTTTGCCCGTCCACCCAATTATCCCCACAATATACAACAATGTCATATGGCCAACGCTAACAAAAGAATTTCACCATTTTGTTGTAGGTTTTTGTCTCTTGGCATTGAAAAGATGTGATGCAAATGCTTATCAAATCCCTCCAATCTCACCTTGCCCCTGGTTGCCTCAGCACCACCCCCTACCTCATCTGGGCCCAGGTGTCCCACATTAACATGCTAATTCACATCTACAAGCCCTGGTGCGTAATATCTTCTTGGTCTGAAACACTTTCCCTACTCGTCCACCTGGAGAACTTTTCCCCTTCAAACCTTGCTAAGACGGCACCTCTGTGGAAATTTTGCTGATCTGCAATATTCTCTCCCCACACTCATATTTCTGTGTCCAGGTAGCAGGTGTTGTGGGTGCCTCACTCATATCTCCTGGGACTACCCTAGAAGCCGTTGGAGATTCCGCAGATAATTCCTGTATGTGTCTATGGTCTTGTTTCTCAAGCATCTGTTTCTCTTGACTTGAGGGCTTTCTCTGACCACAGGAGCTCACCATCCCCTCATGGAGTAGGCAAAAGTGCCAGGAAGTTAATGTCCCAGAAGCAACCCTTAACCACTGAGAGGCAGGAATTCACTGATAAACACCCCAGCTTCCTCACTTTACAACAGTACATTCTGAAGGGTGCTCTCCACCGTGTCTCAGAGGGTTCCTAGGAGATCCAAGCCCTTATTTCCCCCAGTCTTTACCTACTTTTTAATATATTCTTGATTGGTTTTTTTCTCCTTCTCTGTTTCACTCTCTTATTCTCTCATTGTGCTTCCTTGGATCACCTCTCAAAGTAATGCATGGCACTCAAAACTTTATCACAAGCTCTGCTTTCTTTTTAATGTTTATTTTTGAGAGAGAGAGAGAGAGAGAGAGAGACAGAGCATAAGCAGGGGAGGGATAGAGAGAGAGGGAAACAGAATCTGAAGCAGGCTCCAGGCTCTGAACTGTCAGTCTAGAGCCTGAAGCAGGGCTCAAACTCACAAACCCGATCATGACCCAAGCCAAAGTTGGATGCTTAACCGATTGAGCCACCCAGGCACCTCACAAAGTCTACTTCTGGGAGAAGCAAACTAAGATAGTCCCGTACAAACTTCTGTTATGTAACTGGTCTGTATTATATTTCTTTCTCTCTGTATGTCTTGCATAATTCCTTCAAGGACAAGAACTCTGTTATTTATCTTATCCCCAGTGCCTACTAAATGCTGGACCCCCTGTAAATGTTTGTTGAAGTGAACAGTCTACAAGGCCTGAAGGACCACCTGCAGAAGACCTAGAAGGCTGGATCAGTGAGTACAGGAAGGAAGTGGAAAAGGAAGTGACTGAAAGAAACTGAGTTGTGAGGAAAGAACAGATGAATTAATGGTGATTTAATAGCTTCCAGAAGTAGCAATAAAAAAAAATGCATTGATTGAGGGGAATTTTCCAAGCAGACAGAGTGGTTTGATAAACAAGTGGAAGGCGACCCCTAGGGTGGGATAGAATCCACACTGGCTTTTGGATGGCCAAGGAAAGAAGATTTCAAGCTGTGTGGAAGGTGTAGACTGGACTGGACACAGAGTCAAAGTGAAGAGGTGACCCGGCTCCTTTTCAGGAGACACCTTCTTGAATGGTTGAGCCCCAGAATGATGGGTCACGTGACATCGAAGTTCAGCCCTCTGAGCACTTGCCACCTGCTTGTGTATAGTTTCTGCTTGGCATGAATGCTAACATGGTGGAAAAAAAAACACAATTTGGTTTCTAAATGGCTAACCATGTGCTGGGCTGCGTGCAGGTCTATTGTGGAGGGGTCAGTAAAGAGAAGTGAGGGAAGGAAGATGACCCAGTTGCCCTCTTGCCCCAGATGCCCGGGGTGGAGGAAGCAAAAAAGCTCCAGGGGCAGAGCACTGGGGTTTTATTTGGGGAGCTGGGGGCACATTGTTTCATCACAAGGCTACACCTTTCCTTAATTTTTTTTTTGTATTTTCTATTTTTTCCCCATTTGTGATGATGCGCTCCTGATGAAAATTCTCAACTGATGTGAATGGACTAAGTATCAGGCCCCATTGGGGGGCAAAAATATCATCTCTACCCCCAGGGAGCTTACAATTTAGCAAGGCCATATTTGTAGTCTTGCTAAATATATTATGTGTATTAGAGCACATTTCCAGGAGAGCCCAGAGAAGGGTGTGCTAATTTCACAGAGGGGACAGGGCAAGCTCAGCGTTAGAGGAGAGCTGAAGCTAGAGCCAATATTTGAAGCAAAGCAGAGATTTCATCAAGAAGTGAAGACAGGGAAGGCATTCCAGATATTCATTCATTTGTTTATTTTTTTACTTCCTTTGCTGGATATTTACTGAATCCCTATTATGTGACACGCATTGGGGAACAATAATGAATAAGCGGAGAAACTTGCCAGTCAGGGTATGCATAGGCCAGTGCTACAAGCTGACAAGAACCAGGCTGTGACCTGACAGTGGGATAAAGACAAAGGGAGTGATCAGCACATTGTCCTAGGGCACATTGGATGGCACAATATGCTTCCAAGCCTGGAAGATATTGGTAGGGACAAGGGTCTAGGATAGCATTCAAGAGGAGATGACATCCCAGCTGAGACCTGAAGGTTAAGAAGGCATTAGCCAAGTGAGGACTGAGGCAGAATATTCTGGGCAAAGAGGCCTTTCTGTGCAAAGGCCTAGGGGTGACATGGCCTGTTGAGGAGGTTAGTGAGAGATAAAGACTGGAGAGGTAAGCTGGGACAAGGTCATGAAGGGCCCTTTGAAGGAATTTGGACTTGATTCCTTTGGCAATGGGAAATTATTCAGAGGCCTTAAGCAGGGGCATGCCATGCTCAGCTCTGAATTTTAGAAAGATTACTCTGGGTACCAAGTAGAAAATGAATTGGATCGGAGAAAGAGATCGAAGCAAGAAAAACATTTGGAAGGTGGCTGCAGTAATTCAAATGAGGGCTAGAAGCCTAGAAATGAGTGCTAATGGCAGGTAGGGATGAAAAGAAGTGACCCAAATAGCACATGCACATGCCTGTAGGCACCAGAGAACACAGTGGAGCTGAGAGACGCCCATAAGGTAGTTATAGCCTAGAGTGAGTGGTAGAAATTGACGGGAATTGAGGCCACACAAATGTTGGGGGAACTCCAATGCCATGCTAAGTTTGGAATTCACTCTACAGGCAGCAGTAAACCATTGAAGGATTGAAGGAAAAGAAGATTATAACTCTACCATCTCTGAAGAATGTATTGGCAAGAGAAAAAACTGTCACCACCTTGGAAGTTAATAGTCCAGATGCAAAATTTAGGAGTTTGAGGAGTTTGAGTTGCATGTAACAAAAAGAATCTAGGCCCAAAAGAAATGACTGACTTTGGCAAATTCGACTTTCCTCTTTTTGTTCTATTCAGACCCTCAAAGAATTGAAAGATGCTCACCTACACCGGGGAGGGCCATCTGCTTTACTCTGTCCACCAATTCAAATGTTAATCTCTTCCAGAAACTCTTACAGATACACCTAGAAGTCACCTCCCATGGCCCAGTCAAGTTGACACATAAAATTGACCATCGTTCATAGTAAGCACTTGTGTTAACCTATTTGCTTACATACTGTTGTAAAGATTAAATTAAATAATGTGTATAAAATTCTCAGCAAAGCAATGGTCCATACAAATTCATAAAGAAATAATAGCTATTACTATTAGTTTTGTTATTTCATTATTAATGTGGAAAGTATGAACTAGGTCTGTGACAGCAGAGAGCCAGAGGAGGGAATCATGTCACCAATGCCATGCTGAATGCACACTTTGATAAAAAAAAAAAAAAAAAAAAAAAAAAAAAAAAAAAACACTTTCCAAAAATAAAAGAGAGAAAGAAATGTTCTTTTTTCATTGTATCTGAATAGTTGGAGGTAAGAAAGCCAGCCATTTACTTTGAAATATTATATTATTAAGAAGAAACAGGCATATGGTGAGAATGCTTTGATAGATTTCAAACTCTTCAAATTCCTATATTGAGTATTCTCAATTTTTTTTTTTCATATGTAGACTATATTGTCAGTGCAGATCTTTGCAACAGTTAGTCATTTCTTTCTAGTCAGTCATTTCTGTTACATGGAGATTTCAGAGTTTGCCCTTTTTGGGTCAGTGAAATGTCAATTGGTTATTTTTTCCTTTACCTGTACACAGAAGTGAGTTTACCCTAAAAAGAAAACCAAGCAGAAGATGTGCAGTATTTGACATTTCCGGCTCTGCTCAGGGTGCCCTCTGACAGCAGCTCTGTGGCCAATGTTGGGAGCAGCCCCCTTGCAATGGAAGTCTAGGGCCTCTAGAGTGATACTAGGAGTGTGACCTGGGCTTTGGGTCATTCATAACCAAAGGACCTGTAGCAGGATGCGCCAGAATAAAGTCGCATCTCTTGAACAGAATATGCAAACACGAAAGAATTAGAGTTTCTCTTCCATTGTGTCAGGACAGCTGGAATTTTTAGGAGATGCCTTATGAGGTTATGTCTGGATGAAGTATTAAATATTCCTCACAGGACCAATTGGTGAGTGAATGCTGCCCAAGATGGTACTCTAAACTCTATGAACCTCCCCAGTGGGAAGGAGTAAGTAATACTTGTGCAATCCTGTGAAATTATTTTCCTTCAGCTCCTCCTGCTTACACACGTTCTCCGGGCACCCAAGAAAAAAATGGTGGCCATTAGTTCATTAGTGTTTACTCAGCGAGTGCTGGTGTCCTCAGGAACATCTCTGGCCCAATACTCTATTTGATCTTTTGAGGGCTGGCTCCAAACTGGCCCCACAAAGGATCTTATTAGTTTTCCAAAGTAATGATAGGGATCATCGTTTAGACATCAGAGTAGAATCATCTACTTAAAAACAGAGCTCTCTGGTCAGAAAAGTGGTTTATTTCCCATTGCTCCCTCTGTATGGAGGTCTGTTTAAGAACTTGGTACCACCTAAGTCTGTTAAGACTCCTGTTGACTGAACAAGACAGAATTTTAAAATACATAAATTTTTTTAACCTAAACTTGTCAATGCAATATCAGCCTCATATATCTTGATAGTAAGATCATCAAGATAGGCACTCTTGTTTTCCTTCTCTTCCTCTTCTGTTTTTGAAATCCTGTTTTAAATTAGGAGAAATGGGGGTAAGATGAGCTACAGAGTGAGAACAGGACATTTGGAGAACTCAGCCAGTACGAGGATTCTTCATGCACGATTCAAACTAACTCAGGAGCACACAGAAGCCTGCTGACCATACCTGTGGTAGGTAACTGGGCTTAAACCACTTTCAATGGTAGTCCTTGCTGAGAGTTCTTAATATATTTTATTTCCTTGATACATTTTTTAAAAGTTTAGTTATTTATTTTGAGAGAGAGAGCGAAAGAGAGAGCTGTCAGCCTGGAGCCTGACTCAGGGCTTTATCTCACAAACCATGAGATCATGGCCTCAGCTGAAATCAAGAGTCAGATGCTTAACCGACTGAGCCGCCCAGGCTCCCCTATTTCCTTGATAATTTATGGGCCGACCTTTTCAGAGTGGTTTACAGGTTTCAAGAGAAAGGAAACCTGTAACTTAGTTAAGATATTGAGTATGTAAAACAATCAGGATTAAAAGAGAGAGAAAATTTAGGACATTCTTGGTTAGTGCTAGGAGTTGTACTATTGGACTTTATTGTGAGGATTCTTTTCAAACATAACCCAGGGCACTGGCACTAAGATTTGTGTTCGATTCTATTAGCCCTCATCATGTAATTTTGGATAAGTAACTTAAAGAGAAACGTCTTGAACTGGAGAGGACATGGTTTCTGGAATCAGACAGATCTGGGTTTAAATCCTGGCTCTGCTACTTAAATAATTAGTGATCTTGGGCACATTAATTAAGTTCTCTGAGCCACTTTCCTCATCAGTCAGATGGAGAGGGTGATCCTTAACCTCACACTATTTTATGTTTTATGAAGAATAAATGAAATATGTGTGTAAGATAACTTTCACTTTCTCTTGGGTTTTTTTTTTTTTTTCCAGCTTTAAAAGATGAATTTTACCTGTACCTATTTCTCTAATGATTTTTCTTTTTTTGGAGAATCAGTTAAAATTAATTAATGCCTAGAAAACAATTTCAATGAGTAAAATAAATTAGTTTACAATAAAACCATTATTATTAAGAATTAGGTAGTGCAATTGCCCAGGGGCCTCAGGAGTGGGTGGGATTCACAAGCCAATTCTGGCCAATGAGCCCCTAGGCAAGTTACTCCTCTGAGCTGTCAGTGTCCCCCCAGAGCAAAGTTGTTCTGGGTGGAACAGCAGATTGTAATGTCCTTGTATGAACACTAAAATCCTCCCCAGGTGTCACGATCTTTGATTCAGTCAATGAATCACCTTGCAGTTTGTAAAATGTATTTCCATAGGAAAACATTCAAGGACAAGTAAGGGTTTGTCTAAGAGTGACTTTTGTGGCATCTTCTTTCTGTGATTAGATAAAAGTTTCTGATTTCTCAGGCTTTATGATGGTACATGAATGCAGATATTCAAATGCAATGCATTTGGTGCTTTGATCCATGAAACATATTATGCCAAGTTAAAATTCCCTATTCGACGTTATCCAATAGAGAGTCCTTAGCTATTTGTTTCAGTAATTTCCATGAACCAGGAAATAATACATGTGCATGTGCATGTGCATGGGGTGGGGGGGAGGGAGCTTTGTTTGTAGTGAATTTCACAAACATTTTAACATCAGAGGAGATAAGCTCTGAAAAAATTCAGTTATCTTTTCACAAACAAAATTACAGGTGTATTAATGCTTTTATAAGTGGAGTCCAAACATTTTTGTCAGACTTTCCTTCCTCCTGTCATAAACAAGACTATAATAATTCCTCTCACACTGAACATTCATATTTCAAAGGATTTCTTTCCAAGAGCAAAGCCTACAGCAATATCAACTTCTAGGATAAAGGAGGGTACTTTCATTACTGAGATAAAACGTGCATTCTTCATTATGCAGCAGGAAGCCTGCAGCTGTCTTGCAATGCTGTCCCCAGGGATTATGCCCTGGATGATCCCACAGTGACGCTTTATAATGTGAAGTTTCAACAAGGATCTCCTTTATACAAAGTTCAGTCTTTCCTGAAAACATAGCAAAGTGCCAAGGACTTCAAAGATTTCTAGAGCTTACAGTTATCAAACTGCACATGTATTTCACAATTAAAGATATCCTGTTAAATATCATTTCAAATGTTATCCTTACTGCTTATCAAAACTCCTCCCAGATGTATCCTGTTAAAGAACAGGCCAGTTGATATTGAATAATAACCAGCAAATTAAAATTTTTGCCAGTTTACTGAACCTTTACATTTTTGACCATGACATCACGTTTATTAACGGAAACAAAATCTCTGAAAGCCTCGAGAACTCAGTTTAGGTTCTTCATAGTGTCAAAAAAAGACATGCATGTGAAACTTACAGACCATTTTTAACTGTCTTTCCAACTTCCTAATGTTTCTATAAGGTAATACAGGTAAAAGTCCTAGCACTTATCTACAGTAAAAATTAGTTATCTTCTCCATTAATAAAAATTCCTTTTATCTCACTGATGACGCCTTTAGTGTAAACATAAATGTCAATAAGACATTTCCTTAATGGAAAAGTTAGGTCAAATAGGCTAGGAAAACCTCAGTAGAGGTCCGGGGCTGGACTGTCTGAAGCTGTACTTCAACATGAAGAACTCTCTGACCACACAACACTTTCAGAGGAGGGCATTTCTACTTTTAAGATCTGCAGTGCTGAGATTTATTGGGAGCTTGGGAATTTGCATCTAAACTGAAGGGCCTCTACCATAACATAACTAATGTTGAGGAGTAGGATTTATAATCCTCTAGAGAGCCTTAATTATTTGGCCACTACCTCACTTTCATTAACTGGAATGAAAACTCTGGATGGTTTTGAGAACCCAGTGGTAATCGTACAGGATATACTGACATCTGGTGGCATCGATTAAGCAAATACTTATGAATTAAGAAGGAGGGCTGTGATTAAAATTATTGACCAAATTGCTTTTAAATACTCAGAACTCCTTCGGAGCTTTTCCAAACACTGTTTTCAAAGGCTTTTCTTTTCCTCCTATGCCATTTATCATCTGGCCTAGTCCATTCATTGAAGCCTTCAGTAAAAAGTTATGTTTTAACTCAAGGTTAATTAACCCTAGATTAATAATGATAAGTGTGAACTGTTGACTAATTTAGGACTTCAATTTTAATAATGAGATCTAAACTGTAATCAATTTTTATGGGGTTATTTGGCTTGAAGGAATACTTTAACATGGAATAAATGTGATCCCTCTAGTTTCCTCCTTAGAAGCCAAGAATGGAGAGCTGCCCACAGTAAAACTGGGGTGTGGTGTGTACAATTTCATGCTCCTAAATCATTTGACCTTTCAAAAATACATCTAATCAAATCTAGGAGAGAATTACCACTGTCTTCTTATTAGCATGACTCTCTCCAGAGTTGTCCATCAAAAGAAGTAAAACAATAGTTTCCACCCTGCTTTTCAGAGTAAAAACTGAAGACAGATTTTGACTTGTCCAAAGTCAGTGACAAGTCCATGAATAGAATCCGGGAGTTGCTAAGTCTTGCTTCTTGCCACCTTTCGACGTGTGTTTCCGTTTAGGATGAGTGACCTATAGTCGGTTGTCATGGTTTTTAAAAGAGCTCTGTGAGGTCTGGCTTTTGCATCAGATTCTGGACTCAAATCATGTTTAAATTGTGTTTCCTCTCATCTTTTCCTGGTTTTGATTATTTTTTAAGAGTAGTTGATGGTCTCATGACATGAGCCTTCTATTTTGTATTTTGTGTCTCGTGTTTTGAATTTTATGTGAAATCGTGGGTTTGATCTTTGACCTCTGTTTACTATAATACTGATTCGCCACTAATTTGATAGCAAGCCATAGGGATCTACTGTAAACACGCTGCTCACTTTACACAGCTCTGTTTTACTCTTAAGTGAAGAAATATGTGTGTAGAATATAATTTAGAGACTCTTGCAGAAGTAATAAAAACCACATAAGTTTTCAACTTCCCAGGTAGCACTCAGATTAATCACTTTCTGTGATAGAAGGACCTGGTAAGTTGAGAGGAAGTCATCAGTGTAAATAGGTATAACGTCACATTTAGTTTTACTTGGTCAGTGTACTCATCCAGAAACAGGGGAGACGTGGCCTAGACCACACAGCCCTACCTAGCTCGCCGGGGCTCTGAACTCAGAGAAAGCGGATCACAGGACGGGAGATCATTTTGTGCACTGATTCTGGGGTGGGGGGGGCGGGTAGGGGGAGGTGGGCGGCCAGTGCAGCTAGGCAGGAAACACACAACACAGACACACGAGGAAGCAGCACCGCCTATGAGTGAGGATGGCAGAGAGTGGGCATCACGAAGGCTTAGTCAAGCCTCACAAACTGGCGAGGTGATACTTTCATGAATTTTATTTCCCATTTATCAGCTTACCAAAAGACAACGATGATTAGTTCTTAGTCCAACAACCACGGAGACCTGAGAAGACTCTGGCAAAGCTCCAAGGAAGGTTTGCTTTGTTGCAGCTGCATCCCGGGGCCCAGGCCAGGAAACTGGAGAGCTTGGCCTCAGGAAGGTAGAGATATGGCAAGGCCAGCATCTGGGGAGGAAAATACCGTCTTTCTCTTTCTTCCTATTACGCCAACTGCCTGTGAGTTGCTGGCCTAAGGAAGTAAAAGGTACAAAAGGGTTGTCTTATCCGTGTATATTCCAAGTCTTAATTCCCTATGGGCTGGTTTATGTTATGCCCAGTTTAAGATCAGTCAGCCCTGATGACTCTGGGCTCGGCTAAACATGGAGCATCGGTGGCTGTCCTTGGAATACTTTCATTCGATAGAAAAGAATTTGCTATTAAAAACATATTTGCGATATTCGACCCAGTCTTCTTTTTTTAGTTTCATCTCCTTTCTCTTAATCATATTCAGAGATAGCATGAGAATGAAGTCATTTGTTTGTCCAGCAAATATCTACTGGGCCCCTGCCTTCTTTACACACTATGGTAAGCAGAGGAGAAAAAAAATACACGCTGCATAGATGCCCCCTCAAAAAGCGTGTAGCACCGCTGGAGACATGGGGCATTCACTTGTGCAGAGTTAAAGAGCTCTTCGAGAATCTCCCTGTCCAATGAAAATATCTAATAAGGCGAGAGGTGCCACAAAGCCTGGTAGGGTTCTGAGGAAAAGGAATGGTGTCAGCAAAAATGTGTGTGGGTTTGAAGGAGGAGAAACAGAACACGAAATCCCAGAGCTCTGGAAAGGTTTGCTAGCAGAGACAGAAAAGGAGCTCGAACTCAAAGGCAGCATTCCACGTGGAGAAGGGGAAGGCGTTCCATGAGCCAGGAGCAAAGATGAGGTAGGCAAGCACAGGGCATGTTTCCGGGAACAAGTCTAACTTAGAGGAAAGGAATCAAAAATACACCTCATGGGGCAGGAGCCCCAGGTTCCAGCCCTAACTCAGCCCCTCACTGCTGGGTCACCTTCAGCCCGTCTATGAAGCCAGCTGTCCCTGCGCCTATTTCTCTGAAAACTGGGAATACTGCTTCCTCCTCTGACACACGTGAAGGGTACTTGTAAAGAGCAAATGAGGTAATACACATGAGAACGCTTGGTGATACCAGCATAAGGGACAGATTAGAGAATGCCTGAAATGCCAGCCGGGCTTGACTCTAATCCTTTAAGTAATAAGAAGCCATCAGACATCTTTGAAGAAGGGGGTGAGTGACATGACAAACAAGATGTGAGGAACCTAATTCCTTCTTCAAGTCCCTCCTACAGCCGGGCAATCAGTCTCTCTTCTCTGCTGACAATTTTCTGTGATGTCTATTCAACATCTCCTGCAGGTGCTGGGAGGGAAATCCAGCCCAGCTCTTGGGAAGGGCTGTGCACGCCTTGAAACAATCATGCCATGTAAATCAAAGGCCTTGCTGCCCCTGAGCCTTCCTGTTCACTTGAGCATATCTATTGTCTTTGGAACGTCATCCAATTTATTCACATTTCAAGATGCCTCAGACTGTGTACAGAGCATTCTTGTACTGTATCACCAAAAAGCATCCTTGTTTTATGATGTGCTGTCTCTGGCTAGGCAGCTCTAAAGATCATTAGCTCTTTTCCCCATTTCTCTGCCTTGCTAGATCCAAACACACTTCTAAGCTCCTAAATCTTTTTTAATATTACCCACCTTTGGGGAGGAATAGGTTTACTCTTTCTTGTATTTGAATATCACTTTAATCACTACTAAAATTTATGATATAACAGAGTTTAACTTAGGGATGAGTCATTTTTCAGCAACAAATTAGAAAAGTATTAAGTTTCCAAGATATCAAATACAGCTAATTTTAAAAAGCATACTATCCAACTTAGATTTTCCTTTCTTTGTTTGAGACAACTGAGAGGTTTGAAGAAAATTAAAGGACAATCTCTAAAGTCCTTTTTAACTAACTCCTTTTGTGTGTTTCTGTGATTTTTAGTTCTTACCTGTCTACGTAAATGACTAGGTGAATGAATGCATGCATGAATGAATGAATGAATGAGTTGAAATAATTAGATCTAGAAAAATATGTTTATTTATGTATCACTTCAGTTCCTTTAGCAAATGTTTCCCATAACGGGCCAGTCAGTAAATATTTTCAGGTTTACTCTTATGTGGATCCTGAGAAACTTAACAGAAGACCATGGGGGAGGGGAAGAAAAAGCAAAAAAGTTAGGGAGGGAGCCAAACCATAAGAGACTCTTAAAAACTGCGAATAAACTGAGGGTTGATGGGGGATGGGAGGGAGGGCAAAGTAGGTGATGGGCACTGAGGAGGGCACCTGTTGGGATGGGCACTGGGTGTTGTATGGAAGCCAATTTGACAATAAATTTCATATTAAAAAAAATATTTTCAGGCTTGTGGGCCTCATGGTCTTTGTCACAACTACTCAGTTCTGCCATTGTAGTGTGAAAGCAGCCATGGCCAATACAAAAATGGTGGGTGTGGCTGTATTCTAATAATGTGTTATTTACAAGAGTGGGCAGTGGGCATGTTTGGCCTTTGAGGTGGTCTGATTAATTTGTTCCCAAATTTCCACGTGCACCAGGATGACCTGAGTGACTGGTGACCAGAAAAGATGCCGAGACCCCAGATTCTGATTCCATGGATTCAGGCTGAGGCTCGGGGTCCCAAGGTTATTCTGATATACCAGAGTTTGGGAACCTCTGCTCTTTTTCCTTAAGGAATGCAGCTCTAAAATGTTAACTACCAAAATTTTGATAAGAGACTCATAAGGGACTCATAGAAGGGAGGTTTAGACAAGAGAATCAAAGTTGGCCCTCTGACAATTAACACATTTTAAATTGAAAGAGTAGAACAACTTCTACATTTCTAGAAGTTTTAGGGACCAATAATTTCGACCCGTAATTCTAGCTAGCATCAGTTTTCATAAATCATCTAAATTGTGGCATTCAAATAAGTTATAGAACTATAGCCATAGCCAAATAATATTTTGGATGTAGTCCTTAGGATGTAAATTGAATTTAAAGAATTTCAACTGATTTTAAAAGGTTCATCAGCCTTCCAGCCTCTAAAATAGTTTACTACTACTATTATTAAAATTATCGCAACCCAAAAATTATTTAATAATAAGAGCTTTACAGCCCATAAAATATCCCCATTGTTTTAGCATAGCATCAGTTGATACTTTATAAATCTGGATCCAGACTTTTTCCAAAAGCTTGTTGAAAGCTACTCAGCAAAGCAATGAAAAGATAGAAAATATTTTTTTCCATATAGAAATTGAGAGGAGCATGGGTCCCACCCTGTGCAAAAGCATTTCTCATACAAAGAAAAGACACTCAAATTATAAACAGATGGCCAATCACATGACAATCAATTAAAATATATCAGGTGAGGTCTGGTTCCAAATTTGAATTCCATTTTTGTTGGCTAAGCCCAAGAGTTTCCTTCACAGTGGGATGAACGGCCACGTGGAACTGTAGGCTCTGGCCACTCCCTGTCCTCCCTCCCAGAATGGCAACGACAAAGACTACTGAGTAAGCAGAAAACTTGGCATCTGTGGAAGTTTGCCTTGAGCCCATCTGCCAGCTGGTGGTGATGGATGGGGGAGTGAGCGAGAGCCCTTCTTGGCGAGTGGATGAGTTTCCATTTGGCGCTCTTTTGTTATTGAACCCAAAATGAATAATTTTTATTATCTTACTATTTTCCTTCTTTTTTTCTTTACAGTATGCTGCCCTCCTGACATACTGTACAAATACTGGCAGGGTTTAAAAAAAAAACCGTCAGAGTTCAATTCTCGAATTTGAACACCGGATCGATGAACATGTATGCACAAATTGCCTCATTTCCTTGCACTGCAATTTTGATACATGAGGAAATTACACTTTTTAATGTATTTACTAAGACAATAAACAGGTTAATCTTGCTGTAAGGCAGTTGGGTATTAGAACAGAGGAAGTTCAATAATCTGATATTTGAAGTTGTTTTTATTAAGTGATACAAAGCTGTTTCAAATATGTGGTTAATGATGCAAGACTTTAATGCCTGTATAATTAAGAAATGATTTTTATATTTGCATTTGGCAAATATAAACTAACTTATAAATGCTTAGTAACATAGTAATGATCTCTGCATGTGTCCAAATCCTCTTAAACCCAAAGTACCCCCTCCCAATGATGACACATTTAGTACTCTCTGGTTTTTATTTTGAAAAGCTGCTAATCCTCAGCTTGTCCTCACTAAAGCGAACACTGGTGATCTCATTGGTTTCGTTCAAAGCAAGGTGAACCACACTGAAACCCTTTCTGAAGCCTCTGGTAATGCCTAACAAACGGCTCTCAGCAATGAACGATTGTCTGCCCACACACCACACATGCTGATCCTTTTCCAGTGGATGGTCAATAAAACCCATAGTATTCTGGAGCTGATTCTTAGGGGTCAAACTTGTAACTGTATTTTCCCCGAGATAGTGAAATAAAATGTCTTTATGTTTGCTTGATTTAATTTTCCCCCAAAGAACCAGCATCATGGCCCAAGAATGTTGGTTTACTACCAAAATGATATTTTATCTTAAAGTCACAATACTCTTAATTTATTCCTCTGGATTGTATTCCTCCCGTCTCTCTCTTCAGTTTGAAATCAACCCCTGTACTTCTCTCATATTGTGATCCAAGAAGATGTACATTCATATCACGTCTGATATACATCTCCCAGACCTCCACTGTATGACTTCCACTTTTGATCTTGAAGTTAAACAGTGATTTGCTTACTCACACCTCCTACTTGTAAAGTGAGAGATCTTTGAGTGGTTTCTTAACTTTCTACGTAACGTGCTACTAGCCTCCTTAAGAACAACATAAGGAACATTTTGTTGAAAACTTTTAGGGTATATTTCTAAAAGCAAAGTGGATAAAGAAAAATAAAGAATGACTCATCCATACTAAAGGAAGACTTTGCTTATAGATATATACTTTTTCCTTTCTTTTTCTTCTTCTATCAAGTATCCAACTGTACTATATCAACATCTCAAATAAATAAGACTCCACAGTTCCCAAACAAGAAAAAGCCAACACAAAGATACATTTCTGGGGAAATTTGTGTCTTCAATTCTCTCTTCTCTAGATGATGATCCACCATTTTTGAAGTCAAGTATTCCCCCTCCACTATTGTATCGGCTGAAATCCTGTTCATTCTGACACTTGACCCAAGTTCTACACCCTCAGTAGTGTCCTCTAACCTGCTGCAACCAGGCAACTATACTCATTCTGATTTAATCTGTTTCTGACAGTATAGTGGCCATAGACTAGCCTTCATGATTTCATACCTGTGCGTTGTGGCTTGCCCAAGTCACATAACCAGTAAGCTCCTATGAAGAAATGAAACACCATGGCTGCCACGCCAAGTTCTAGAATCTTCCTCTCCACATCATGAACTGATGAATCTCCTTGAGCACTGCTGTCTGTCACTCTTTACTCAGAAGAAGGAAGAGGGTTTTCTTTCCCCAAAGGACTATAACTTAGTATTTCATGTGCTTGCCAGCTACTTTGTCTCCCAAAGTTACATTCTTCCAACTGGTTCTCTACTCCTTGGATTTCTCCCTCGGTCCTTCAGGGGTTCCTCATCCTCTTATCGCTCTTTGCAGTTTTGAAGTTCCCCAAAGTGTATCTTCAGTCACCTTCTCCTTTTGCATTCTCTACATCGGTGACTTCATTTATACCCATGAGTTCAGAGACTGCTCAAGTGTAGATTACTTAGCTCAAGTCTCTAGCCCTAGCCCTATAGTCTCTCAAGTTCCACTATTATATTTTCTGGTATCTGTTTAACACCTGCAGAGTGTGTGTGTGTGTGTGTGTGTGTGTGTGTGTGTGTGTGTAATGATTTCACCAGGTTTCCTGTGTCAGCTCTTTCTCATACCCTACCAAGTTCTCCCCAGAGAGAATTGCAAAGTTATCATTTCTTTCTCCTGCATCCTCACTCCAAATGCTAAGCAAATCATAGAAATCTGTCCTTCTTTTCCATTCCTAGTGGCATCTCCTTAATTCAGGGCCTCTTCATCCTGCTTCATGAACAAGTACAATAGTTACCTCTTTTTCTCACTTCCTATCTCCCTGCTCCAGCCCTTCCTACACGTCACTTGAAGCCAGGGAATAAATGATGCCAAAGCAGAGGAGGCAAGTCTAGGCAAGTACCTTGACCCTAAATAGATGGAAAACCAAGATTTAAAGATCAAGGCAGGATAAATCAATACATCAGTGTTTTTAAACTATTGAAAAATATAGGTGGAAAGAGAAAGAGAGAGGGAGAGAGAGAGACCCTGAAGGGGTATCATGATAGCCAAGTAGGGAGGAGCCAAATACCAAAGAGGTCAAAGATACTTCTTTATCTCTGATGCATTCTACTTCCTTACATCTATTTTCTTATCATATCACCAACAAGAAATCGTATTTACATTAAAGCAAAATAAAAAATTGATGGCCAGTTCATTTTAGTTTTTACAATTAATTGCACCTGTCAGATTAATGAGTCTCAAAAGATTCGTCAAGTAGGAAGTCAGAGCAGTATTAAATAAGATATAAACCTAGATCCTGGGAATGTGCCAAAGTGTTCTTTTTGTGGGAGCAATTATTTCTGCTGTATCAGTCTCAACACAATCTCCTTTATAAGGTTGTATTGTATATGTGTATCCACCAATGCTGAAGAAAAAGTGTTAGGTTTACCCCAGGTAAACATTTAGACTTAACAGAAAAGACAAAAAACAGAAAAACAGAATCAAACACATTGCATCCTTGAAACGAAGTGTTTCTCATTTGACCACACTTTACCATTTGCAACTGAATCAAGACAGGACAGAATAACCAACCATTAAAAACTCCTGGGTACATTAAGGCTCCAACCAAAGGTAATCAGCCCTGAGGAGGGTTTATAGAGTTATAAAATTCATATGCATCTTTATTTAGAACAGATTTTTGCCAACTGTGGTTTCCAACCCATTAGTGAGTTGTGAGAACAATTTAGTGGGGCTTGATCAACATTTTTTTTAAAACCATGAAATACAATAAAACAAAATTGTTAGAATGCATCAAAAATTGTAAGACTATTATTTCAGGAAACTCTTTATTTCAGTAAGTATATTTGTGTATATGTGTGCACTACACCATAAAAGATATATCTTCTTGTGTGTTGTGGTCAAAAAAGTTTGAAAAATTTAGGGCAGTATAATACGCTTCCTGCTGCTTCGAAAAAAATAACAGCAGCAAATTCCATCAGATTATACTGCCTTCCATTATCCTAGCTCTTTCTAGAGAAGCTGCATTAAAAAGACACCCTTCCTCTGTCCTCAGCAGTACCTTCAGTGCATTCTTATGCCTGTGATTCTCAAAGTACTGTCCATGAAACCGTGCAGGTCCCTGAGACCCTTTCCGAGAGTCTGCAAGTTCGAAAATACTTCGTTGTGACACCAGGACATTATTTGCATTTTCAGTGTGCTTCTATCTGCATTGGTGGAGCAAAGGCACAACAGCTAAAACTTCTGGGGTCCCAAGCACCAGCCGAGGCAGTGGCACCAAATCGTAGCAGTCAGTGTGTGTGGCACTGCCACGCATGCATCCGCGGATTTTTCTTAAAATGCCAATTTCGCTTAACAGTGACCTTGATGCAGCAGTAAGAAGTATTACTTTTATTGGGGCGCCTGGGTGGCTCAGTCGGTTAAGCGTCCAACTTTGGCTCAGGTCATGATCTCCCGGTTCATGTGATGGAGCCCCGTGTGGGGTTCTGTGCTGACAGCTCGGAGCCTGGAGCCTGCTTGAGATTCTGTGTCTCCCTCTCTCTCTGCACCTCCCCCACTCGTGTTCTGTCTCTCTCTCTGTCTCAAAAATGAAATAGAACATTTAAAAAAGTATTAGTTTTATTAAATGTTTACCCTTGAGCACATATCGTTCTAATATTCCGTGTCAGGAAGTAGGAAGTTGTCATAAGGACCTGGACGCATCCCAGTTGTGATGGTCGTGTCTTAAGGAGAATCCTTTGTGTGGTGAGCGAGCTAGCTGCTTTTCAGTGAAAGAGCATTTTTACTTGAAGAAGCTATGCTTATTCAGATGTTGGTATTTGGCAGACATCGTCTCTAAAATGAACAAAGTGAGACCATCACTTCAAGGAGAACAACTGAAAGTATTTATTGCCAAAAATAAAATTTCAGCTTTACAGAAAGATGAATATTTTAGAAAACTTGACAGTGTGGCAATACTTAAAGAACTGTAGGGTGAAATCAGTGGTGATATTGACAGAAGTGACTGTTCGATACGGTGGAATGAAATGTTTGGAACATTTGGGAGATCTGCAGAACTCAGCGAACCAATACTTTCTGAACGACCACTGCACGGTACTAGTACAAGATAGACCGTTGGGTTTTACAGGGATGGGGTACAAAAAGCCACTGACACGGTTTTAGAATCCACCAACTTTTCAGAAACCAACCTTTAAGACACTATCACTTGCTGAGTTCTGGTGTCACATCAAAAGGGAACATCCAGTTTTCTAAACGGGTTCTTAAAATACTTCTCCCTCTTCCAGCTACATATTTGCACAAGGCCAACTTTTCTTCATCTACTTCAACCCAAATGATGCATCGCGTGAGATCGGACGCAGAAGCAGATATGGAACTACAGCTGTTTTCTATTAAGCTAGACATTAAAGAGACTTATAAAAATGTAAAACAATGCCACTCTTCTCACTTTTTCTCATTTAAAGCCCCTTATTTATGTTATTATGTAAGGGGCTTATTATTTTTAACGGAAAAAATAAATTAAATTTTTTTTTCACGGCTTTAATTTCTAATACAATAAGCACTGGTAAATAAAACATGCATAAACAAGGCTCTCTGGAGCCCTCAATGATTTATTTTTAAGAGTAGAAATGACCCTGAGACCAAAATATTTGAAAACCACTGTCCTGGATCTTATTTGATTCTTCTTTTAAAAATCACCAAATCCAAAAATAGGAATGTGTATTTGAGCTTCCGAGCCACCAATCAACTGTACTGTTTAAGACAAGCTTGCTAACAGGTATGAATTGGGGATATTTAAGGCCACTTCTAGATTTAAAAAATAAATTTCCTGGGGCGCCTGGGTGACTCAGTCAGTTGAGGGTCCGACTTTGGCTCAGGTCATGATCTCGCGGTTCGTGAGTTCGAGCAGCCCCACAATCAGGCTCCATGCTGACAGCTCAAAGCTTGGAGCCTGCTTCGGATTCTGTGTCTCCCTCTCTCTGTCCCTCTCCCGCTCGTGCTCTGTCTTTCTCTCTCAAGAATAAATAAACATTAAAAATTTTTTAAAATAAATTTCCTAACTGAAGAATATTTAATGTACACATCATATAGCAGGTAAAGTTCACATAGGGCCCCATATAAAACCCTTAATTATTCTCTCTCCTGCTGATCTTGATTTTTAAAGTGTTTGCTTTTAATTACTATATTGTCAAGCTGGGGATCATGTAAAACATAACCTCTATTGATCAGTAGAAGCCACAATTCTAATCTGACACTTGAAATTCCTCATCTCACCCTAGCTGTGCATCACACACGATGCAAAATGCCTGTCACAGTGTTCCCCACATCAAGAGCTTTTCTTGATGAAATGTCAGTACAAGAACCCATGCCCCAATGTCTCCAGAACACTCCAGAAAAGACGTTAGCCTGCAATGAAAGTTTGTATGAAATCAACATGACTTAATTACATTCATCATACTGAAAATCAAATTCTGTGCCAATGATACATGGCACTTGGAGCTTATTTTACAAACATTAACTAATTAATCTGCAAAACATCCCTGAGAGGCAAGGCATAATGATATATGAGCTGACAACCTAATTATGTCTAATTATTCATAAGATTTCTCCCTTCCAAGTGTTTTCTATTGCCAGTTCAGAGAAACAGGCCTGCTACGTGCTTAAATCAGATGTGGAAATCAACTATCACTTATTCCATCCAGGATTCTCTTGCTACAGAGTGCCCACATTTCCTTTTAGAACAGATCATCCTGTACCATTTTCCAATGGAACAGTTCATAGAGACCCCAACGCCCCCCCTACCCCCAAACATTAATCTAGTGCTGAACTCACAGTTCTAGATCTTAAATGATAATTCTTTGCTCCTTTCTTTCCCCCAGGGCAATTTTGATCATTATCCCAATTTCTCTGACCAGTTTTGCTCTATTGTCCTTTCTTCCCACAGTATCTTTTTCCACTGTAAAGATACTCACAGACACAGACCCAATTGCCGTGCATTTTCTTTCCTCCAAATTTTGTCAGCAGAAGGCCAAAGCTGCCTTCTCTCTGCTTTCGTTTCTGTCGCCTCCTTGACTTGAACACTTTTGGGAGTTCCTCAAGCTCTCTGCATAATTCTTTCACTTCTCATCCCACTTGAAACTAGGCAACTTTGTTCTGATAATTCCACTTCGGCTTCTAAATTTTCTCTTTAGCAGCAAGTTGGGCCTTGAAAGTGAATGCCATATGTTTAAAAACATTGCTAGAAGACATATTGTGAAGTGGGATGTTACCATTTGTTGGGGGGGGGAGGGTATTATACAATTATGCCTAAAAATGCATAGATTATCTCAGGAATGGGAAATAAAAAACAGTTCTTATGAGAACTATATTAGGGTTCCCCAGCAAAACAGAACCAACAGGATGTATGTGTGTGTGCGCACACGTGCATGTGTGTGCGTGTGTACAGAGAGGAGAGATAGATGTATTTAAGGAATTGGCTCACACGACTGTGGAAAGCAGTACATTCAAAATCTGCAGGGTAGGCGGATAGGCTGAAAATTCTAGCAAGAGTCGATATTGCAGTCTTGAGTCTAAAGGCAGAATTTTCCCATCTTGAAGGGAACTTCAATCTTTGCTCGTAAGGTCTTCAACTGTTTGGATGAGGACCATTCACATTGTGGATGTCTACTGATGTAGATGTACAAAGTCTACCGATGTAAATGTGAATTGCAACTAAAACATGCATACCTTCACAGCAACATCGAGGCTAGTTTTGACCAAACAAATGGGCACGGTAGCCTCGCCAGGTTGACACATGAAATTAGCCTCACAAGGTCCTACCTTGTTTCAGAAAGCATTTAAGGCAACCGTCTACATTTTCCATCTTTGTAACTTTACCAGCTAACAAAGTACCCCCTATACGAAGTGTTCACTCTTCGGTGGCCAAGTAAATAAATGTGTGTTGGACTTGTGTTTCCAATAAAATTATAAACTTGAGGGACAATATTTATCTTGCATTTCCTAAAGCAATCGAATAGTTTAACCCAAATTCTCCAGGGTAGTACTGATTTCAGTACTTGTCACACCATGTGTCCTCATTTTTAATTTGTAGAAAACGTGGTTACCATACCTCTAACAAGTAGTTTCACGCTGAACACAGTCCTTAAATCTCACTAAATACTTGCTGATTAAAATGGAAATTTCAGCCCGTGGACATTTTGCTTACAATTTGACAAAATGCAACCAGAGGAGATCATCGTTTCTCCTCTCATTTATTCATGAGACACAAAATGCAGTCTGGTTCTTGTGTTTTAAATTTTCCATGTCCAGTACAGGGTGTGGTTATAATGAATTGCCGAGCCAATGTGAAGTAAGATACTTGGTAATCAAGGGCAAGTTTAAACAGTGTTGAACATTTTTTTAGAGTGAGTAAACATGCAGGTAATACATCCAGGAAAGGGCTTGTGTAGAAAGGGAGGGGCACAATTAGACAAATAAAAATCCCTATTTATGGATTCTCTATGTTGGTAATATGACCTTACAATTTCAAGAGGAAGGTAGATGATTTTTTTTAAGACATAAGAAGACATTAGAATCAAAAAAATAAATAAAATGTATTTCCAACAAAAATTACTTGGGGCTTTTCTGGACTGCTGGAATTATTTTCCTACTTTATAATCTGATGTGATTTTTAAAACTGCTGGTTTGTTCCAAAATGATATCTCAAAGGAGTACAAGTTATACCACTCGGAGTTTGGATAGCCTTGGTGAAAATTTAAAGCTATTATAGAAAAATGAGTGATGAATTATCTTCAAGGAAGCCAGAAAGTGCTTGAACCAAAGCCTTCAGATACTCAGTCAAAAAATCAGTGAGATTTAGTGATGGCTTGGGTACAGGGGTGAAGATATAGAAGAGATGAAAGATGTCTTAGCTGCAGGGGGGACTGAAATTATGCTGATCTCATTATGAGAGACAGAGAAATTAGGATAGAGAACCGGTATGGAATATTTAGCAGAGGAGTGAAGGTGATGAGTGATTTGGAACATGCTGAATGTAAGTGAAACATGGAGATACCCTGTAAACAGCAGGCAAGGAATCAGAACCAGAGCTGGAGTTCCTAGGATCTTTACAATGGAATTTAAATACAGCCCTACCTATTAACCACAGTTATTCCTTGCCTCCTCTATGCCTACCCAAGCCACAAATTTAGTCTTCCCAGACTCCAGCTGGATGGGATGATTTGCAGACCCCCTACTTTGAACCCTCTGGAACATGTGATTGTTCTCTTCTCACCTGGAATGTTCTCTTTCTTTCTCCAGCCCCACACCCAACAACCCCACACTCCAATTTTAACTCAAACTTCAGGTTTTACTTTAGATGTTGCTTCCCTGATTGCCCCCTTACACACACACACACACACACACACACACACACACACACACACACGTACACACACAGGCTCCTGTGTTAGGTTAGTTGCCTTCCTATGAGTTTCCAGAGAACTTAGTATTTATTCCCCCCATTATACCATGTTATAAGCTGCTGGGGCACCTGGGTGGCTCAGTCGGTTAAGCATCTGACTTCGGCTCAGGTCATGATTTCATGGCCTGTCAGTGTAAGCCCCAGGTTGGGGGCCCTGTGCTGACAGCTCAGAGCCTGGAGTCTGTTCCGGATTCTGTGTCTCACCTCTCTCTCTCTGCCCCTCCCCTCCCCCTCTCAAAAATAAATAAACATTAAAAAAAAAAAAAGGATCCTGCTTACTCATCCTCCTGTCCAACCCAAGTTTAACATTCCCAAGGGCAGGCACTGATTGCATTCTTCCTGTTCGTTACCATGCTCCTAACTCTGCTGTTCATAGCAGGCCCTCAATAAGTGAATTACCAGAGAGGGTTGAATAAAGGCCAGATCACAGTGGGAAAAGATCTCCAAAGGCATGACTGAAAAAAGAGGATGGTAGTTGACACTATTAGATCATTGATATTTCAAGTAGCAAGCTTGGAAATGCCTTGAAAAATTAATTCCCTGTTGTACATGTATATCCTGTGGAATGGGCGTTGAGGCTATGGTGTTGTGTTCTCGTATGGTTTTTCTAGGGAGACATGTAAGGGCAGAGCACAGCCATGTGGGTGGTGGGTGTATCTTCTAAGAAGCCTGAAGCCTTTCTCTAGGGCAGCCACCTGGGAAATAAGTGGGTCCTCAGGCAGGAAGTGAAACTGAAGGGTGGGTTTGAGGGTGCATGGAAGAAGAGGCTTGGTCTTGCTTTCTTAGTCTGTAGCTATGCCTTCCAATATAGGGGCCACTAGACACATGAAGCTGTTGAGCACGTGAAATATGCTCTCTCGGGGCGCCTGGGTGGCTCAGTTGGATAAGCGGCTGACTTCGGCTCACATCACAATCTCACAGCTTGTGAGTTCGAGGCCCGTATCCGGCTTCGTGCTGACAGCTCAGAGCCCGGGGCCTGCTTTGGATTCTGTGTCTCCCTCTCTCTCTCTCTCTCTCTCTCTCTCTCTCTCTCTGTCCCTCCAGTGCTCTTGCTCTGTCTCTCTGTCTCTCTGCCTCTCAAAAGTAAACATTAAAAAAAATTTTTTAAAGAAATATGCTGCCTGAATTGAGATCTGCAGCAAATTCAATACATACCAGATTTCAAACTTAATACAAAAAATATTAAATAATTTTGATTTTGATTTTAATTTTGATTATTTGTTGAAATGATAATATTTTGGATATAGCGGGTTAAATAAAGTACATTATTAAAATGAATTTCACTTATTTTTCTTTACTTTACCAAAGCTACTAAGACTTTTGAAATTCCATATGTGGGCGGTGCCTGGGTGGCTCAGTTAGCTAAATGTCTTACTCTGGATTTGGGCTCAGGTCATGATCTTGCAATCATGAGATTGAGCCCCACATCGGGCTTCACGCTGAGCATGGAACCTGCTTAAGAATCTGTCTCTCTTTCCCCCTCTGCTCCTCTCCCCTCCCTAAAGAGATAAATAAACTTAAAAATAAAAATAAAATAGAATTCCATATGTGGCTCACATCATATTTCTTTTGGACAGGACTAGTCTGGAGTAAAGAGGGGGTCTCGACATCTCTGAATGTCCTCCTGAGTGGAATTGTTTAGGCAGAAGACGACATAAGCCTGAAAGCCTGAAAACTAAGCCAGGTCTTGCCAAAGAAGAATGACTTCTGAGCGTCTCTTTCTCGCTTCCACTATCAGTAAGGGCTTTCTTTCTGGGGTCCGCATGTGCTGGGCACCCTGCTAGATACTGAAGCTATAGGATAAACCAGGTGGAGATGGTCTTGCCCTTACGAAGCATGATTCAATCCCTCTCCTCAGGACATTTTCCTTTCACCGCTGCCACCCTTGGAGGAAAGCCAGTGGGGGAAGGAAGCACAGCACTTGTTATTACTTTTGTTTGTTTGCAATTGTGATGAAATTTGTGGAAGGCTTGCTCTGTCTTCTTCAGGCTCAGTGAATGCCTTGTCTCGCTGGAAGTTCATTCATAATTCTACAAAGCAGGAATTATTATTATTCCCATAAAGAGCAAGAAACTGAGGCATGAAGAAGTAAAATGACTTGCCCAAGCCACACAGCTGGTTAGAGACAAAGCCCAGACTGAAACTCAGATCTGCCTTAATCCCGTTCCCGCTGGCAACTGCTATAACCCTACACTTCATTTCCTCCCCAATACACCGGCGACACTCATACTAATGGCTCCAGTTCATGGATATTTACTATGTGTAGGCACTGTCCTAAGGGCTTGATGCTTACATATTTAATCCTCACAATTCCCTTCAGGACTGTGGTTCTTGTCATTGTTATTATTATTATACAAATGAGGAAACCGAGTCCCAGAAATTGAAGGAACAGGTTCAAGATCATACAGCTACTAAATTGTGGCATTATTTGAATGTTAGTCCTCCTACATTTAGAGTTCTCTAAATATTCCATCTTTTGAAAATACCCATAAAAGATATTTTTTGAATGTATCTGGTAGGGGGTGCGTGGGTGGCTCAGTCGGTTAAGCGTCTGACTTTGGCTCAGGGCATGATCTCATTGTTCTCCAGTTCGAACCCCGCTTGGGGCTCTGTGCTGTCAGCTCAGAGCCTGGAGCCTGCTTCCAACTCTGTGTCTCCCTCTCTCTGCTCCTCCCCCACTCATGCGTACACGCTCTCTCTCTCTCTCTCTCTCTCTCTCTCAAAAATAAATAAGCATTAAAAAAATGTGTTTCGTAGGTAAAAGCCAACTCTCTTTGATTAGGGACTAATATCTCAAGCCATTTTAGAGAGAGGAATGAGGACCTTCTAGAGCTACTCTCTCCTCCCTTAAGCAGCCAGAGGAGAAAAACACTGTCTGATGCAATTCAAAGAAGGTACAAATCCTCCTAAACTCATCCTTCAGAGTTGGAAACATTCTGCATGGTCATCAGTCCAAACCTCTCATTTCACAGATGAGCAAATGAGAGATAAAGGGACTTGCCTGAGGCCACACAACTGGTTTGCAGCAGAGCAGGACTGGAGCATGTGTAGTTTCTCACAGCGTTTGACTCTCTCCATAACCTACACAGCCTCCCGAGGTCTGAGGAGGTCTGGGGAAATTGGAGGGAGGAAGTGAGCTGCACTATTGGCTGACAGGAAGCAAAGCTAACACTGTCTCGTCGCACGCACAGTTTCTGTGCCGTCTCCAAAGCAAACTGAGCACAGCACTGAGCAGGGTCCTGCGGGAGAACCACTAGACCAGTCCATGCTCGCTTTAAAATCCACAGCACACCACTGCTGTGACAGGCAAACAGGACAAACCATAGAAAAACAGCATTAACTGTGCACGTGAAAACAGAGCCTTTTTCTTTAGTTGCTTTTTTTTTTTTTTCTTTTAATCATGTGCAATTCCAGGCTTTTTCAGAGGGAGTGTGTGTCACTGGGTAGAGCAGCAGTGATTCTTGACTGGCTGGACAGGTTTAGAAAGTTGTGTTGAGGAGGAGACGCCTCCATGAGACGCAGATGACTCTCCGTTGCTGATCCTGGAAAATTTCACACACAGTGAAAAAATTTTAATTAGCAACCTGGACCTAAAGCTGTTCCTGGATGCTACTCTCCAGGCATCAAGCTGTTCGATGGCTCAGGAGCCCACCAAACCGGGACTTGCTGTCTGTCCCTGCACACACTGACACTTTTCACTTTTGTCCAGGGCGTTCTCCCTTCCTGCCGTCTCTCTCCTTCCTGACACTTATTTTGGACGCACTCTTCCATCAGGCGCTGCTCAAAGGTCAGAAATGTCTTGAAGCTTTTCCAGACCACTTTCAGCTGCTAATCTCTCCTTTTCAGCAGTCTTAAGACGAAGGTCCCACCGCACTTAGCACCTAGTTAACTAGTTCATAGTTGGTTTGCATTTACCCGTCTCTTTACGCGTATGTTCTGTCTCCTGAACTGTAATTAAGCCACTCAAAGCAAGGGATAGATCTAGTTCTCCCCATGACTCCCAGATTCCTTCCTGGCACAGAGCTATGAGAGCAGCAGGCATTCAATAAACCTCGGCTACTGCTGATGACAGTATGATGATAATGTCGATGCAGGAGAAGGAAAAGGAGAGGCGGAGAAAGATAGAAAGTAAATCCTGTTCAAGTAAAACGGTCATAGAAAACCTACAGGACAAACTGGATTACTACAGAAACCAAGCTCCAGGCCAAAGAAAAGTGGTACAAATGATCAAACTTATGTCTGTGAGACTTGTGCCTGCCACATTTGTCACACCTGGTTCCACAGGCCATTTCATTGGTATTCAATGCAACACAAGATCATCTTATTCCCTCCTTCAGGAGCTCACTGTCATGGTTAATTTTAAATGTCAACTTGACTGGGCCACAGGGCACACAGACGTTGGGTCAAACATTATTCTAGGTGTAATGTGAGGGTGTTTCTGGATGAGATTAGGATTTGTGTCAGTAGACTGGTAAACAGATTGCCCTCCCTCGTGTGGGTGGGCCTCCTCCAATCAGTTGAAGGCCTGAATTGAAAAAAGAAAGATTGAGTAAGACAGATCTCCTTCTGCCTGATTGATGAGCTGGAACATCAGTCTTTTCCGGTCTTCATTATTGAGCTGAAAATTTGACTCTTCTTGGGTCTCAAACCTTCTGTTTAGACTAGAACTGACACCATCAGCTCTCCTGGATCTCCAACTTGCTCACTGCAGATCTTGGGACTTCTCAGTCTCCATAATCACATGAGATCTGTATCCATATCTCTATATTTATATCTGCATCTCCTATTGATTCTTTCTCTCTGGAGAACCTTCACTAATTCGCCCACCTAGCTGGCCTTCTTAACTGAGCAGCAGAAGTCTGGACTCCGCCACAGCATGGAAGATATAAACTGGAAGAAAAGCGTAATACCAGGATATGGGTAACTACATCTTGACCTCGGATTTGTGGCCATTTGTCTAGCCCTATATTTCCCACATCAAGGCATCTTCATTTGGCAATTACATCTAAAATCTGTTGTGTTGTCACCTAAAACTAAGGTTCTTATTTTTCTCTTAATGTCTTCTCCAGTTCATGACAAGCCCCATCAGTGACAAACCTATTATATGGTAAGAGCTGAGAGGCAACTTTGCATGCCCCACCTCCATCTGCCCAAGTTTTATTCCTTTGACAGAAAAAATCCTTTGGGTTAAGATGTCATGTTACCAGGAGAGTCCGTTTAGAATGCAAATAGCCATGGAAGAAGACCTATTAACGTTAGTATCTTGGCATGCACCCATTCCTAGATGCCACCTTGAGAGTGGAGACCAAAGGAATGAGACACAACACAGTACAGTTTCAGAGGAGGCAGAGGGAAAGATGTTGGGGGACTGGCTGGGGAGGACCAGCTTGGGTGGGACACAGCCTTGGAAAGTCCCACACAGTCAGATGTCAGTAAAGGCAAGAGAGACAGGATGCAGAAGGAGGACAGGGGCTAAGGAAGGAGGCCTGGAAAGAAGTCAAGAGAAGGTCAGAGTCCCAAAAGGGGGAGGGCACTAGACTAATATTTTGCCAGTTGGACACTTGTGTTAGGACTGGCTCTGGTACCGTTTCTCCAGGCCTGAGCCCAGATACTCTTATCAGCTCTCTCCTCCCTTGGCCTCTCTCACCTCCCTCGTGATCTCTCACTAAATCCTGCTGTTTTCAATTCCATGTCGCTTGGATCCTGCCTTCATGTCTGGTTCCCAGATACAATTCTGCTGCTGTCGGCCCTCCAGATACAATTCTGCTGCTGTCGGCCCTGAGGGTCACACCAGGACTGTGCTCCACCCTTCATCCTGGTTCCATCCTTGCGGGATATATCTCCCACTTCGAAAATCACCTCCCTCTCATGTGGGTGATCCCAACACTCCCTTCTCCCCGGGGCCACCTGTGGCTTCAAAGACACGCACTAGTAAGTGAAACTCCTGACTCTCCCTTAACAGACTCCTAACCTGCTCCCTACCTAAGGTCCTTTTTAGGAATAGCTAACACTCGTATAGTGAATTACAGTTTATGGAAATATTGCCATCAACTATAACCTGGCTGGCACCCCCAACACTGTAAACCACCCAGGCTTCTATTGGTCATTATTGCCAAAGCCAGTGAATACCTTTCATTTATTGTCTTGCCCTTCTCTTTGCCACCTGTGGCATAATTCAACATATCTTCATTTTTGTTACTCTCCCCTGCCCGTCTCCCTGGCATGACTGTATGCCACTTCTTCACGGCACTGGCTGCAGCCTTTGATCACTCAGCCTCCCTCTCCTCACCTTGGTAACTGCCCCCACCTCCCTGAAGAGAGTGAGCAACAATCCCTGTGGGCCAAGCATAAAACCAAATCTCTCTGCCCTCAGTAATTGAGCCAGAGATGGGTCACACGTCCCAAATCAGGCCAGTTTTCCACCAGGACTTTCTAAATGAAGCTGGTTGGGGCACACCTTTAATGGATCTGTGTTGCTGTATAACAAATACTCTCAAAATCTCAGTGGCTTATAACAACCAATATTTATTTTCTCATCCATGAGTCTGTAGGCCCGATGTGGCCAGGATTGGCCTCAGGTGTGCTTCCCAGGCTTCATTCTCTCTGGACCAGCGGCTACTTAGGGCCTACTCTTCTCAGAAGAGAGCCCAGGAATACAGAGCAAGATGAAACACAGGATGCCTCGGATGGCCTTGACCCAGAACTGTCACATTGTCACTATCCACATTTCCAAAGCAGACCGTGTGGCCCAACCCAGCATCACTGAGAAGCTGCCTGTAAGTGGGAGGAATTGCAGTCACTTGGTAATTGGAGGGGAGGGAGGGGGGGAGGAGTGGGAGTGGATAATACAAATATCTCTGCATGGGAGTGGGGCACGAAGAACCGGGAACAGTAACCAACCTGTCACACTCCCTTTACCTTTCTGAACCCAGGCTCAGACATTAGGAGTGGATGGACATTAGGAGTTGCTCTGGCCATGCCCCCACCATGTGGGGCTGGCCTGAGGATGAAGCCCGTGCCCAAAAATCAGTTCCTGGATCTAGAGGTCCGGCTCCATCCCTGCCTTCCCAGGTTTTAGTTATCAGTTACTGAACTTCCCTTTGGTTTGGGATTCTGTCACTCACTCGCCAAGAGGACCGGCAAGTTTCTTCTCTTACCTCTCAAGTGGTCCTTGTTGGCCTTGTGTTCTGCACTCCGCTCTTCTCTCTCTAGAAAAGGAAGGAGTCAGCAAACTCTGGTTTGTGCCAGCCACCTGTTTTTTGTAAACAAAGCTTTATTGGAACACAGCCATGCACATTAATTTACATACTGCCTGTAGCTGTTTCTGCACTGCACCGGGAGAGTTGGATAGTTATGGTAAGAGACCATATGGTCCACAAAACCTATTTACTATTTGGCCCTTTATAGAAAAAGTTTGCCTGGTCCTACTCCAAAAGATGGAGGCCATGTGGTTTCCCTGGCCAGTCTCATCCACCTGCACACTGGTGACTCCCAAATCTCTCTGGCCCCAGACCTCACCCCTGCATCTTAGGATAATCGTGCACATCGTTTTCTGCTCAGATGCCCCACAAGCTCCTCAAATTCAAGGAGCCTTCAACTCCAGCTGAGCTCACCCTCTCCCCCTAGACAGAATCCTCTTTCCTAGTCCCCAGTGTGGGCAAGTTGTGCTGTCTTAGCAGCCAGTAGCCTAAACTAGAACACAATCATAGACTCTCTCTTCTCTCTCCTCCCCCTACTTCCCAGCTCCTCCCCCTCCTTCCCTTCTTCTCTCCCCCCCCCCCCCCATCAACAGGTTGTGCTGGTTTTGCTTGGAAACATTTCTGAAATCTCTCCAGTCTCCAGTTGTCATCATGTATCCTCACTTGAGTCATTGCAGCCTCTTAACTTGTCTCTCTGTCTCTGGTGTTTTCCACCTAAACCATCCCTGCCCTTCCGGCAGGGAATCTTTTAAAGCACCAATCCTGACCTGTTGTAAACTTACTCAGTGGCTCCCATTAGGAGTCAAGTCCAACCCTGATACCCCAGCACACGAAACCTAAATTTCCTGGCCCTGCTGGTCCTCCTGTCCCTATTCTAGGGTAGATCTCCTCTCACCCAAGACTAACGTGGAGATATGCACACTATGCTGTCTCTGGCCTTGGTTTATGCCTGTTCCTGCTGTCAGCCCTGCTCACCCCCACCCCTCTCCTGCACTGGCTAACTCATCCTTCAGGATTCAGAACACTCATCACCCCCTTCTAGGTGACCCTCTCAGGTACCACTTACCTTCCCAAGCTGAGCTGCGAACAACTTTTTTCTTGTCTCCCAGCTCTCACCCTAAAGTTACCTGTTTACCTGTCTGCTCACCTCGCTGTCAGCCCCTGGGGCACAGAGCCCATGCTTTATTCATCCCTGTGCCTCTGGCTCCTGGCACCAAGTGTTTGGTGAACAGAGCTGACTGTAAGGCGTTTCTCGCTCATATTACCAAGCACTGAATGTTTACAACAGCCTTTGAAATATCATCCCCAACTTTATGAATTAGGAAACTGACTTTCAGAGAATTTGCCCAAAGCCATGCCGCTGATAAGGAATAGAAGACTGAATGAACTTAAATCCAGGTCTACCGCCCTTGAACTGTTGGGAAATTTTGACGACAAAATCTTGCTTTTTTTTTTCTTGATTAATCCATTGTATTAGTTACAAAATATATCACAGTTATGAAAGTTATGTCACAAGACATAAATGTGTATCTTTTGTAGTAATAATAAAATAAAAAGCTATCCAGTCAGTAGTATTTTGTTATAACAGCCCCAATGAACTGAGACAATATAAATTTAAAAAAATTTTTTTGCTTTCCTGATTATCGGTGAGATGGAACCATTTTATATATTTATCAGTCATTTTACTTTCCCTTATGAAAAATGCCTGTTTATGTGCTCGCCCATTTTTCAACTGGGTTATCTGGCATTTTCTTACTGACCCGTAGGAGTTATTTATATATTCTGGATGTGAGCCCCTGTCAGTTATGTGTCGTGACAAATAATGTTCTCACTTTATGACTTATCTCTTTATATTTTATGGTCTTGATTTATGAAAGTTCTTAATTTTTATTGCAATTGCGTGTATCAATCTTAACCTCTGTGGTTTGTATTTTGTGTGTGTGTATTTGTTTGTTTAAGGAATTCTTCCCTCCCCCAAGGTCATCAATAATAAAAGATAGCATTTACTGAGTACTCTCTATGTTTCAGTACTCATTATCCCCCCTTTTACAGATGATGAATGCAAAGCACAGAGAAGTCAAGCAACTCCACAGCAAATCAGCCGTGGAGTCAGGTTTTAGCTTCAAATGATGTGGCATCTGAATAGAATTCCTTGAGTTAACTGAGGAACATACCTCCACCATTTCAGCACTAAAAGTAGGCAGTTGATTAAAGGCTTTTGGTGTCCTGTAAAGTGAACAGGACATCCCCTGAAGAAACCTCCTAAGAGGTAGAGGCCTTCACAAACCCCAGAGCAGCCTCCAGCAACTCCTACGCAGCCAGGACCAAAATAGCTCACACAGCATTCCTGCCGCCTCCTTGTGAACTGTGTGGAAAAGAACATTGGTCACGAATTCTTTGTTCCAACCACCCCCACACACCAGGACAGCCACAGCAACTTCAGGGGCATCTTGGAATCTGGAGAACAGCATGTCACCGGCTACACATCACACGGACCTAGTCCGTACCAAGTGCTGTCTTCCTCCACAATTAGAAGTTGTTTAAATAAATGCAAAGAAACAGAAAATGATTTTTTAAATTAAAAAATAAGATGGGGGCGCCTGGGTGGCTCAGTCGGTTGAGCGTCTGACTTCAGCTCGGGTCATGATCTCCAGTTTGTGGGTTCAAGCCCCACATCGGGCTCTGTGCTGACAGCTCGGAGCCTGGACCCTGCTTCAGATTCTGTGTCTCCCTCTCTCTCTCTGCCCCTTCCCTGCTCACACTTGTCTCTCTCTGTCTCTCAACAATAAATAAATATTAAAAAAATTTTTTTTAAAGAAATAAAAAATAAAATGGGAGTGAATTGAGTGTAGCAGAGTATGGGGGTCAGATTATAAAGTGTCTCATATGCCAAGCTTAAGAAGTGTGAACGTTATTGTGTCAATGGAGAGGTTTGGTAGCATTTTAAATAGCAAAGTAACACGATCCATTTATTATCTTGCTTGTTAGAGACTGTATGACTAGTTACAATCTGGCTGATAGAATATATTAAGCAGTGGTTGTGCCAGGCTCTGCTGATAGTACCCTCCCACCCCATCCTGGTTTCTTCCTTGCTGACAGAGCTCGCCTCCCACTTTGGAGACAGGAAATGCTCAAGAATCACCTTCCCAGCCTCCCTTGCTGGTAGAATGTGGATGGGCATGTGACCCTAATCCTAGCTAATGGGACCTGAAGGGGAGTCTGCTGGGAGAGTTTGAAAAGGTTTTCCTCTCCAGTAAAAAGATGCATCAGAAGAAATGCCTTGACTTTTTTCTAAATGCGGTCATGTTTGCATGCGATGCCTGGAGCCGCCACTGCGCAAAGGGAAAAGCCTGATACATCAGGCATAGTAGAGCAGAAAGATGCAAGTGATGACATCACAGAGCCACATAGAACCACATTCCCTCCAGAGATAACAGGTGTTTTTTCTCTAAGCCACTTGCATTGGGATATTCTGTGACTTGTACCCTAAAGCATCTCAACTGATGGAAGCATTAATAAATCACCCACACAATGTGATATTACAGAAGATATTTAAAAAAACATTCTTCCTTCAGATATTAATTTGAAATAAATGAGCCTCTTAAAATTGCAAGTAGTTAGCTACCATATTAACTGTTCCTTGAACGTTTTGGGTGCTCAAGCAAAAAACTGCAGAACTTGGTGATTACTTGCCTTCATATTTCTTTACCTAAAATGATTTTTTTTCTCATTTCCTTCTCTCACCCGTGCACTTCCCCTAACAAACACTGAAAACTTTCTCCCAGTTTTTTTCCACTAGGCAACTATTCTCTTTTCATGAAGGTCTCTCTGTAATGAAGTCATGGCAGTCAAAACACGTTGTGTAAGAAGAACCTCAGCATTTTGTGAACAAAAGAATTGTAAGTTCCAGTGCTTCAGGCAGCAATATAGAATCCTAAAAATCTCAAGATATCTTACAAATCCTTTGTAGTAACCCAGTAGAATTAAAAAAATTTTTTTTGTTTTTACGTTTTATTTATTTTTGAGACACACACAGAGAGAGAGAGAGAGCCTGAGCAGGGGTGGGGCAGAGAGAGAGAGGGAGACACAGAATCTGAAGCAGGCTCCAGGCTCCGAGCTGTCAGCACAGAGCTCCCATGTGGGGCTCGAACTCGCAGACCGCAGATCATGGCCTGAGCTGAAGTTGGGTGGTTAACCGACTGAGGACACCCAGGCGCCCCCGATTCTAACTTCTTATACCCAGTAGCTGGCAAAGTTTCAGCAATTCCTTCTGGTTCCATCGGAAGGAAAACCCATTTCTGAAAGAAACGTTGGGGTCCTCCATCCTCCAGCTCCGCAGAATCCTTCCTTCCTTGCAGGGATATTTACTGAGGACCTATCAATTGTTGGCATCGAGATGTAATCGATCCAACCTTTATTCTCGTGTTGCTTACAGTATTTCCGGGAACTCGTGACTTGCCCACATACAAACAACTTTGAAAAAGCAAGTGAGAAAAGTCATAGCTGGAGCTGCCAGGTACAGACGGGGCGAAGGGAGGAAGGTGGCTGGCCGCGCTGGGTTGGGCGCGTTTGTCTCCCATTCACTTCGGTGCGTTACTGCCCGAGCGCTGGCCGGGGCTGGCAGCGAGACACCTCCCTCCCGGCCCTGCAGGTGCGGTCCCCCCGGCGCGCTCGGGGGATCCGCCCTGCGCGGTCTAGTGCGCCGCGAGCCGTCCCGGGAGGCCGCGGCCGGCCGGGCTCCCCGCGGGCACCTGGCGCGGGAAGACTGAGGCCGCGCGGGGCGGGAGCCGCACCTGCCGCCGCGCGTGGGGGGGGGGGCGGGAGCCAGGTGGCCCGGCGCGCCCGCCGTCCCCGGCGCCGAGCAGGAAGTGGCTCCGGCGCGGCCGGGGCGCGGCCTCGGCAGGGCGCGCCCCCTCCGCGGCGCCTGGCGGAGCGGCGGGGCCGGGAGCGGCCGGAGCCGGAGCCCGAGCCCGAGCCCGAGCGCCGGGAGCGAGCCCCAATGGCCGCCGCCTCGGCTGCCGTGGACGAGCTGTCCCGGAACTTCACGTACGGGGCGCTGGGCGCCGGCAACGGCTCCCTGTCGGGTGCGTGGTACCGCAGGAACCAGGTAAGGGCCGGCCGGGCCCGTCGCCCGGTGGGGACACGGGCGGGGCCGCCCGCCTGCCGGCTCTCAAAGGACACCGGGCTGTGATGTTGCCAGCCGTTCACTTAACTGCCCCTGAATGGGGAGAGGGCGGGCGCCCCCGCCTTCGTCCCCCGGGCGTCGGTCCCTGGGACGGGGGCGCAAAGGTCCGCGGCTGTGACCTCCGCGGGGTCACTCCTGAGCCTCTCGGTCCCGAACACTCCCGCCCCTCCAGCCTGAATCCGCCTTCTCCCGGAAGGATTCTAGGAGTGTGGGGTGAATCTCGTTCCACTCATAATCCACCCCCCTCCCAGGATCATTTTACAGTTAAAAAAAATAAATAATAAGTGACACTCCATTCTCAGAAGCAGGGAGCTCATGAAGGGCAACCAGATGTCACCTCCGTGCAGATGCTCTGCGTGCGTGTGTGTCCCCACAGTCTCAGCACACAGCTTTTCCATTTCCGTGCGAGGAACACCGGTATTCTCGGGTTGCAGTTGCAAGACTCCCTCCTGTCTCACCGGAGTATTATTGGGAAAACATCGTCGGCCTACACAAGGCCAGTTTATGCTGGAAACATACATTGAACGAGATCAAAAGGGAGTGGAGCTTTCCCTTTCTGGCTTGGTTTAAGATCAGAAACACAGTCCTGGGAGCCCATCCTCTAGCCGTGTTCATATTCTTTCAAGTGGGGGCCAGTGATCTTGATGTAGTGGATCCCAGGCTTCCACCTGTGATCATAAGTGTGTTTTGTCTTGTTCATTAACAAATCCGTGGGCCGCCTTATTTTACAACAGTGTAATCAAACTGGTTGTTGCTCTTGGTCTAAATCATGTTTTCATCAATAATAATAGGCCTAGCATTCCTTTTATGCTCGAAAAGCGTTTTGAATATACATTTCTAAAATGTTAAAATTTTGTTTTCGGAGCTTTAACACAGACGATTACTTATATAAAGACAAAATAAGCCTGTTCACCCTACTAGTTTTCAACAAAGAGGAGAGTTATTTGCTTTAAATCTGTTTTACCACAAAACATCCTAAAGTAGGAAAAATGAGGGGACTTTGAGCCTCTTTGTATGTAACCTATTGGACCTCTTCCTTCGCAGGAGTTACAAAGAAAAGAATTGCTTTTTATGGGAAGCTCTTTGAGTCTGTTAAACGATGCTTATGCTCCTATAGATTATAAGCATGTTACAATGTGCTTGTGCTAGAAGTACTCCCAGTAAAGGTTTAAGAATGGACTGTTTTTCTTTTGGTAAAGAAATTAGAGGGTCAGTAGTTGTGACCTACAATGGCATCATCCAGAACAGGAAAAAAACATTGTTTTCACAGTGGAAACCCCTGTAATCAGTTTTCTTTGATGTTTCCTGGAATTCAATATTGTCTTGGCTCTCTAACATCAACCACGTTACCACGTGACATAAATGTGAGGCCTTAACTTTATGTTTGCAAGGTCTAACTTGCCATTGACAGTATGTATTTGTACAGGTTTAAAAGGGTGTATCTAGGATATGTTCGTTGAAATTACTCAGCTGACATCTAAACTATAGCTCGTTTGAGGTAAGATTGTATCAACTTTTCCCATTATTGTATAAATTTAGGCCATCTTTTAAGACTTACAGGACTGTGAAAATTGATTTTTTAAAATCCATTCAGCAAACATATTATTGAGTGCCTCCAGTGCTGGCCAGGTCAAGTAAAGATAAAATGGAGTCCTTTTTTTTTCTTTTCTTTTCTTTCTTGACATAGTTGAATGTAGATGACTGGAAATGGGGGTGGTTCCAGAAAAACAAAGTGTGAGATACAAGTTTAAGATGCTCCTGCTTGGGGCGCCTGGGTGGCGCAGTCGGTTAAGCGTCCGACTTCAGCCAGGTCACGATCTCGCGGTCCGTGAGTTCGAGCCCCGCGTCAGGCTCTGGGCTGATGGCTCGGAGCCTGGAGCCTGTTTCCGATTCTGTGTCTCCCTCTCTCTCTGCCCCTCCCCCGTTCATGCTCTGTCTCTCTCTGTCCCAAAAATAAATTAAAAAAAAAAAAAATGTTCCTGCTCAGAATTAGCTTTGGTTGCTGGAAAGTCAGGGTTTAATCAATTTTACCACAACTAAACTATTTGATGACAGTGTCTGTTCACCAACAGCTCAGTCTCCCTCTGTCTTTCCAAGTGATAACCATCAGACTGATAAATTAACCTTCCTCATAGAAAAAGACCAACACTTTCACATAACAGATGAATATTTAACAGTGGTCTCTTAGCATCAGTGTTGTCCAAGGCAAAAACGTGAGTGCTTCTAGAGGAGGAAATCTCAAAGCAGGTAGAAAGTAGTAGTTCAGTGGGGAAAATGTTTTGGGGAACCAGAGAAGTGAGGTCTTTGCCCCTTTTTTGGTCACTCAGGAGTCTACCTATGAAAGTACAGACGCAACAGTACTGTAGTACAGTACAGTACTGTTCGACCCACAAGTTTTCAGTATAAAAGGTAATATTTCTAAGATGGCTATTGAGCCCCCTGCTTTGTACAAAACACCGTAGTCTTCAGATCCAGACCCTTCCTTCTAGGAGTGTTGCTAGGTGCTTGGAGAAATGAACTATGCAGGTAACTCCAAAAGCAGGCAGCATGCTTTAAGTGTCACGTGAGTGATATAAAGTCCTAAAGAAATTCGGAGCAAGGTGGTTTTTCGTAGGGGCCATCAGGGGTATTTTGTGGAAGGGTGGTATTTAAGCTGGGCACTTAAGGATGGACAGAGTTTCGCTGATGGGAGTGCACAGGTGGAAGTCATTCCAAGAGAGGGAAAGTCTGGGGACCAAGGACAGACCATGAGGCCGGGTCAGGTGTCTTTTTGAATATTTTTGTACCTGGTGTACAGGTCACTAGCCATTCTGGCTGCAGTGGAGCATGGAGACTGTAAGGTGGAAATACAATTTGGGGTCTTAAATATGGCCACGGATTGCCTTGAAGGACTGGTTAAGAAATCTGGACTTTGTTGGGGCGCCTGGGTGGCATGGTCGGTTAAGCGTCCGACTTCAGCCAGGTCACGATCTCGCGGTCCGTGAGTTTGAGCCCCGCGTCGGGCTCTGGGCTGATGGCTCAGAGCCTGGAGCCTGTTTCTGATTCTGTGTCTCCCTCTCTCTCTGCCCCTCCCCCGTTCATGCTCTGTCTCTCTCTGTCCCAAAAATAAATAAACGTTGAAAAAAAAAATTTTTAAGAAATCTGGACTTTGTAGACAATGGGGAGCCATCGAAGGCTTTTTGAGCAAGGAGTGTGAGAATCAAAGCAAATTAAATAAAAGGAACTTAAGGTTAGCAGGATGCAGAGGCCTCAAATTGGCTAAATCCAGCCCACAGATGTGTCTTGTTTGACCGGCAGAGAGGCTTTAAAAAATGTTTAATACATTGCCAGCCTTAAAAGCAAGTCGATTGTATATGAAGTTTCAAGTTTCAATGATCTCTTTAAATGTTAGAAGTTCTAGCAGCACTTGGCTCTCTTCCCCACCTGTCCCACAAGCTAACTGCGCGTTGAAGTTCACAGTTTAGAGCAGCTGTGCTCCCCACCTAAGACCCTCCCTTTGCTCTCATGTCTTTTACCTACTGGTCCCCGTAGGCATTTATTTTGCAACCAGTGTTAGAGGCTGTAGTCTAGCCTCTGCTGTGAACTAGAGAGTGTGGTCAGGCAAGTAACTCTGGGCTTCAGTTTCCTTTCCAGTAAAACGAGGGTTGGAATAAAAGATCTCCAGTCTCCCTTTTGCTATCTGATTGATTAAGTAGTGCCAAACCAGCAAGGTTGTGGAAGGAATGGACAGAAAGGATGAATGTAGGAAATATTGTGAAGGAGGGGTTTTGACCCTGGTTCTTCAAGTTTAAGCATGTTGCTAAGTATCTAAATTCACAAGGACATTGTCAAAAAGGTTTATTCTGCATAGGGTGAAATGAAAATTCAGAATTTTTATGTCCTTTATTTGCACTTTTAATTTTCAATGGCTTGAATTTTTAAAGTCAGCATGTTTAAAGGAAAATTGATACGACTTGGCAGAGAAGAGGCAAAACCAAGAGACTGACATTTGTTATGCATTTACTATGTGACACTTTATAGCTGTTATCTCAGTGGAGACCCCCCAACAACCTCGTAAGGTACAGATTATCTTCTCTGTTCATGTAAGGAAACTTGTGTTAAATAATTTGCCTCTAGATCTTATAACAAGTAGGTCTAACTACAAGCTATTCTTATTCCTTGCCTGAAGGCCATTGCTTAGAAACTAAGGCTTGAAAAGAATGTGGCGGTAAGAGGAAAAATGAGGGGGGAATGAATAGGGCTTGTTTCATTGCACCACAGAAGAATCACACTGAGTTTTATGTTGACCTTTTATTAATTTTGCTTTGCTACCATCTATTTCTTTTCTGCTGGTAGCTCACCTGGCTATCTCTTAAAGAAAGAAAAGTGCCCAAACTTATAAATAACCAAAGGACTGGGTAGAGGTTGCTGGTCCTTTCCATTTCCTTCCCAAGAAAAATCCCTTTTTTGTTTAGTTTATGTTTATTGGGGTTTGTTTTTTGTTTTTTGTTTTTTTGCCTTCCTTATATATCCAACGTGGCATTTTCCCATTACCAGGTTTTCTGTGAGATGTATGTATTATGAGGCAGCAAGAGGAAGGAAGAAACAGATTACCTCAAAGCAACTATATCAAAGCTTTCGTAAAAAAAAATAAATCATCATCATCATCATCATCATCATCATCATCCCATGGTTTTGTTAGAGGAAGAGTCTTAATGCCTCTGTGAATTTGGCAGACAAGATGTTTGCATTTCAATCTACCTGATATCCTCCTTATGGCTTGATTTATACTAACTAGTTATAATATTTGTATTGATGCAATCAACAAAATTCAGGCTGTGGGAAACTTTGTCATTTTATAGGTTTAAATGGTTCCATTTCTTCAAAAATCATTTTTACAACAACAAAAAAAGGGAGAGAATGGATAGAGGAGCTGTAGATTAGAATAGACCTAAAAAAATAAAAAATAAAAATTAAATTAAATTAAATAGGCCTAAAAACCGTATCTGAAAAAGGATGCACACTTGGGTGATAAAACTAAAGGGAAGGCAAGAAAATGATTACAGTCAAGTCAGGCCAGTGGTTCCTTGTGGGAAGGGAAAGGGTTGCCATGGGGTGAGGCAAAGGGAGGGCTCTGGGTGTGTGCCCAATTTCTGTGTTTTGATCTGGATGGTGTTATAAGAGTGTTTACCTTATAATAATTCATTTAAGTAATTTATTCATCTCTGTCATTCTCTCTGCGGTTGTCTGTATCCTACAATTGTTTTAAGTTTAAAAAATAATATTAGCGTTGCTACAGCTGTTCAACTAACATGCTTTTTACCCAGGTAGACAATGGTATACCATATACACCCTGTGGGAAGTGGTATGCCATAGTCACTTTGCTTAAACAAACAACTGAGAATTATTTAGGCAGTTACTTCTTAAGATGTTGATGATTGTTCAAGTTGGCATTTGAGAGCTTACCATGGAAGGGATGATATTCCCCTAAACTATCCTTTTTGGTTTTGTATAGTGCAGTTTTAAAAGCTCAGTCTTTTTACCAGAGGTGTTGGCAAGTTTCCTAATTTCTCCAAATCTTGGCTTTCTCTGTTGGAATGGTAATAACAGTATGCCACTGTTGTATACTTTCTATGGTTGACAGAGGAATAAGAAAAGATAATGTATGGGGGCGCCTGAGTGGGTCAGTCAGTTAAGCACCTGACTTTGGTTCAGGTCATGATCTCACGGTTCGTGAGTTTGAGCCCCATGTCAGGCTCTGTGCTGACAGCTCAGAGCCTGCAGTCTGCTTCGGATTCTGTGTCTCCTTCGCTCTCTGCCCCTCCCCTGCTCATGCTCTGTCTCTCTCTGTCTCAAAAATAAACACTAAAAAAAAATTTTTTTTTAGAAAGAAAAGCTAGTGAATGTCCAGAAGTTAGCAAAGTGCCAGGCACAGAGAAAGTACTCAAATACTGGCTATTATTACTAGTCGTATTGCAGTCAACCTATATTATAGGAAATGCCATGAAATATATATTTCTAATAATTAGTAATTGTTGGACTTAGTTCCTTGTAAATGGAAAGACATAAGAGAAATCATACTAGGTGTTTGAGGTAACTTTTCTTTCTTTAATCTAAAACCACTGACTTCTCTATCCAGTGCCTTCCTCATTCCCTCTGGTGTTTGCTGCCCCTTCACTCTCCAAACGTATTCACATTCCAGAACACTTGCTAATTGCAGTAATTTCCTAACTGGAACGCTTGGTATCTTGAAGCACTAAGGCAAGGATTCTTCCTATGGCTTCGGCCACTTTCCAGACTCCTGGGCCGGGGAGATGGCTGTGTAGCACTGGGAACAGTGACAGACGTGTTTGGTGGCAGCAGTGTGGTCACAATACCAGACACTGATCGTAGTTTAAGCAGAAGGACCAGCACTCCCAACCTGGGAGGGACTGTTAATGTTGAGACTTCCGTGCCATTTATTTTAGCTTGGGTGTGCTTGTTTATTTGTTTTCACCCAAAGACCCAACATTACTCTATTCCGTTTGCACCTCTTGATAATTCATCTCCTGCTGTGTTCCAGATAAACCTACCTTTTCCATGAAGTAAAGCTCATTGCCCAGTCTTTCCTGCTTCACAGAATGTCCTGACTGCCTGGAAGCTGGAAGGTAATAGTCCACGTCCCCTCACATAGTTCCCTGCCTGTACCTTCTCTTGTCACTTGCCTGGCCCTTGGTCATTCTTGGCACGGCCTCCTGTCATCTTTGGCACATGTCAGGAGGTACAGACTATTCCCTTATATAAATACAAGCTAACATATGCTTCGTCCTGAGCGCCGCACCTCACCAAGGATTGTGTTTGTCCTGGCCTGACCCCTTCAGAGACCCTGGCCTTGACAGGTCATTCCTACAATGAGAGTCCTGCTGCTTGCCTGCAGTCTCACACTGGTTTCCTAAATCACCCACCTCTCCTTCTGTGTACCCCTCCAACTGGTTTCTTCTTGGAGTAACTTGGACCACTGGCCTTTAGTTCTGTCTTCTAGCTTAGCTTAGCTTCCCTACCAAGAATGTTTTGTAATTAAGAGACCTTAGTTTGCAAGTCACAGAAAACCTGACATTAACTGCTTAAGTAAAGGAAAATTGATCAGCTTAACATGAAAGTCCAGAAGAACTCTGGGTCCACCTAAGCCTTGACCCAGAGGCTCTAAAAACATGGTGAAGGCTCAGTATCTCACTGTACTCTTCAACTTTTGTTCCTTTGTTCCTTTTGTTCAACTTTTGTTCCTAGAGTTTGTTGGTTCCACTTTTAGAAGATTTGCCCCACTAGCCCACATTCTCCCTTCCACTTCCAGGAGGGGAAGCTTGACTTTCTCAACCGATGAAAATAAATGGGCTTTAGTCTGACTGGATGAGGTTAGGTCCATGGCCTTTCCCATGCCAGTCACCAAAGCTAGAGTTATGGGGCTTGGTGTCCCCGAAGAATGTGGGAAGGGCTGGCTGCAAGAGGGGTCCTATAACCAAGAAAAGGAGTTACTATATGGCCCTAACAACAGTGTCCTCCTGCGGATTATGGTCTTCTTGGGCAACTCTCAAGCTAACACCCTTTGCAACTCATCTAGGACCTTCCTTTTCTGTATCCTGTCTCACATGAGCAGCCCCCAAAAAGTTGCCTCCTATTTAGCCTGCTTGTCTTTGTGGGTGAGACCTGACTAGTATAATCTCCTTAGAAGCTTAGATTATAAGATCAATTTCTAAAATATTTTTATTAGCACAAGGTCTAAGTGGTGGCTTACTTCACCCCTCACACACCTTCAAAAAAAAATCTACAAAGGCCCCCTCTCTTTCCTATTGATGGAAAAGTCAAAGGGAATCATTTGGCAAAGGTAGTGTACCTTGCTTAGTCTCTATCTTGATTCTACCTGCTTAGAAATTTCTTTACCATCAGCAATCACCTCTTCAATAAGTTGGAAACTCCTAAAAGTTTAGTGGATTTAGGTGAAAAAAGGTATGGTATATGAATGCAACACTGTGTGCAATCCTAGAAGCCAGGTTAGCATTTCTAATATCTCATTCGAGTTTGGTGTTAATCCTGTGAATTCTGGGGTTTTTAAAATTTCTTCTTCAGTCTCTGGACTTGTAGATGTCTGATTGTTCCAGGGCTGTTAGGGACATAACTTTGTGTTCCCTGTTGTCACAGCCCATATTGAGCTTGATCAGCTAATCAACAAATGAGAGCCTAAAATGCAGTCAGTATTCCACTCAATAAAAATCACATGCAGAGAGCCCTTCTTAACAAAGCAGTGTTGGACAGTGATGTCAAAGAAATCAGAAAACATGGACCATGTCCTCAAAATGTAGACATATATATGATGTATCATATATGTGTGTGTGTGTGTATTGTGTGTGTGTGTGTGTGTGTGTGTGTGTGTGTGTGTATTTATGAGAGAGAAAGAGGGAGAGGGTCAGGGAGAGGGAGAGACTGTTTTATAATTACTTGATAAACAACATTTGAAGGCTGGTGTGAAGCTACCCCTTGCTTATACTATCTGATGGACTGTTTACATTAAGCTTCCAGACTAACATAGTACAGGTATATATTTGTAAATAAAAGAGCCAAACAGAAGAGGAAATACTATCATATACCTTTAGATATGGCTCTCTGAGTCACAGCAGTGGAGAAGTTGAGTGGTTCTTTGTGAGCAAGGTACAAACAGACCTCATATTATAAGCAGCTGCCACAGCCATAAAGTAGAGAAGAATTGTGAGTTACATGTAGAATGTTTTATTAATCTTTGGAACTACATTTGCAGACCCAAATCATAGTCACTATCATTGGCCCGGAATGAGGAGCTTGGGGATAGGGGAAATTATCTTGGCTGTGAGGAGTGGCCCTTTAGAGGTGATGAAATGTGCAAGTCACGGTGCCTAAGAGGTGTAGAAAATTTGAACTTGATTCCTGCCTTCTGTCAGGAAGATCTGGTGTGGTGGGTGGTAAGGGCCACAGAAGTCTCTGGCAGAAGTCTGTCAGAGAATGGCAATGTCGTTATTTCTCCCTCATATTGAGGCAGAAATTCCCCTGGTGGCTGATGCCTGACTAGACGACAGAGTTCAGTCTCCAGGCGGATGGAGCTGACCAAACACAGAGTTTGAGGCAAGCCAAAGGCCTTTTGCTCTTCAGAAGGACAGGTACCCCAGAAACTCAGACAGGTGTGCAGGAAGGAGTTATAACTATGAGAGCTCTCAGGACCCCAGCTTTAGGGTGGAAAGCCTCTTCCACACCCTAGGCTGGCCCCGCAAAAGGCAGACTGCAATCTTGCTGCTTTGAAGACAAGGGATTACAGAGTTTTAAAATTATTATTATGAATGTGTCCTTGCAAAATTTGAAAGTTATGGGACCTTATATCTGTCTGGATGGAAACAGTAGCATTCTTTGTGTTCAGCATGTCTGACTTTGTTTCAAAGATTCCCTTCCCAACCTTATAGGAGGTTGATTTGTTTTATAATGGAACCAAGTTTAAGACTTCCTGAATTCGTATCTCACCTCTCTTGACTATTGTTGCTCTCCTTTTAAGAAAGTGTTAAAAGCACCCAAAGGACATATTATTAAATATATTACTTTTCCCGTAAATTTTTTCTACTGTAGCTTAAATTTCTCTAAGGCAAAAAACATGATGGCTTCTTGGTAAGCTTAGGAAGGCTTATCCTTAATGGAGTTTGGTTTTTAAAAATAATGAATGTACAGTTATGTAAGTAAATGTGTTCCCAAGGAAAAGACAAAATGTAATAGTTCTTAATTGTATGAGAAGGCAATATGTTGGGCTTTTTCTGCCTAGGTTTAAGGTTGATTACAAATTGGCATGGAACTGCTTGTAGGATAGCAACAATATACTGTGTTATGTAATGTACATCTATTCTTTTGGCTTTAAATCACCAGATTTGGGTCCAATATCATGAGACTTTTTCAGGATAGAAAGGTAATAACCTTATAGCATACAATAACCAAGATAACAAATTAAAAATCTGTTCATGCCTGAACATTTTTCTTTCTTTCTTTTTTTTTTCACATATGGGATTATAGTTTTAACTCAGTTTGGAGTATTGCAGACAACTCAATTATCTACAAGGGCAAAGGAAATTAGTGGTAAGAACAGTCTAACCCATTCAGTAATCCAAAAAGCATTACATATTTCAGGTTGTCTCCAGTGTTTACCACTATGAATATGAAGATTGTTTCTTCCTGGCCCTATTGTGATTAACTCTCCCATTGCCCCGTTGCCCCTGCTTCTTCTCTGAATTCCTGAAGTAGTCTCCCAAATGGTCTTCCTGTTCTCTGGTCTTGCTCTGTGCCAGTCCATCCTCCACACTGCAGCCAGAATAAGTCTTCTGCTTTTTTTTTTTTTTTAATGTTTATGTATTTGTTCTGAGAGAGAGACAGAGAGTGTGAGAGGAGGAGGGACAGAGAGAGACACACACAGAATTCAAAGCAGTCTCCAGGCTCTGAGCTGTCTGCACAGAGCCTGACATGGGGCTCGAACCCATGCACCGTGAGATCATGACATGAGCTGAAGTCAGACGCTTAACCGACTGAGCCACCCAGGTGCCCCAAGATGAGTCTTCTTAAAAGTAAAATCTGGGGGTGCCTGGGTGGCTCATTCAGTTAAACGTCATGATCTCACAGTGTGTGAGTTCGAGCCCCACGTCAGGCTCTGTGCTGACAGCTCAAAGCCTGGAGCCTGCTTTGGATTCTGTGTCTCCCTCACTCTCTGCCCCTCCCCCACTTGTGCTCTGGCTCTCTCTCTCTCTCTCTCTCAAAATAAATAAACTTAAAAAAGGAAAATCTGGACCTATCCTCTAGTGTAGAGTCTTTTGTGCCATGCATAACACCACCTACAGATTCATGGCACACAGCGTCTCCTGCCTGCCTCTCCCGTCCAACTCTGCTGGCATCTTCTGCTGCAGGGCCCTTCAAGCACCCTGTTTACTGCAGACATAATTAAGTTAAAGATTTCGAGATAGGAAGCCTGTTCTGGATTATCTAGATGGACCCTAATGCCATCTTTGTGTAAGAGGGAGGCATAGGGAGATTTCATACAAAAAAAAGGAGATGAGGTGGCCACAGAGATTGGAGTGATAGAACCATAAAGCAATGATATGTCAGCAGCCATCAGAAACTGGGAAAGGCAAGATATGAATTTTCCTCTAGAGCCTTCAGAGGGAATGTAGCTCTGCCATCTTGGTTTCAGCCCAGTGAAATAGACTCTGGGCTTCTGGCCTCCAAAACTGTAAGAGAATGAATTTCTCTTGTTTTAAGCCACTACCAGGCTTGTGGTAATTTGTCATAGCAGCCGCTTCTGTGGCTAATATACTCTCCAAACTAGGCAGATGTGCACTCTCTGTCCCTTCTGTTTCCATAGCATCTATCTCTAGTACAGATTTCACAGGTGGTAGTCTGTTTGTAATTGGTGCTCTTTCTACTTCTTCTGAGCTCCTCAAGGGTACTTTGCATCCTCAGTTCCTGAGATAGAACCTAATGTTCAGCAGTTGTTAAATAAATACCAAACAGACGCATGACTGAATGAATAGCACCACAGGTGAGCTTCCTCAAGCTGTCTGTCTCCCATATCTAGCAGCTTCTCTCCAATCACTTGCATGGCATGTCCTTTCCCTCTACATTGTGCGTTTTTCCCAGGCAGTGTCTACACGTGGTTTTAAGTTAAGTGATGGTTTTATTTTTCTCCATAATATCTTTCCTTGGCTCAGCCAGCTTGCTTTGTGTTTCTTGCTAACATGTCTTCTTTTAACTCTTTTTAAATGAATCCATATTCCCTTTAATTTCATTGAGTCTGTAAAGCAGTGATTTTTTTAAACTTCTTAGTTTGAAAATTTTCCAACTTCTAGAAAATTAAGAAGAGTGGATAATAAACACCACATGTCCTTCACCTGGAGATTCACCAGTTGTTAGCATTGTGAAACATTTCTTCTCTGTGTGTGTGTTTTGTACTTTATGTTATGATATGCCATTTGGAAGTAAGTTGTACACATTATGAGTCTTCATGCCTAGTACTTAAGTATTACGAAGTATTACAAAGAATGTGGGCATCCTCCTGTCCCTTTCTAACTGTTCAAGAGATGAGGTAGTTGTCTACCTGTTTACAACGTGCAAATGCAGAACGGCCCCAGCTCATTCCTGAGAGTTTCCCATGAGACACGGTGAACTGAACACCCATTTCTCAGACGCGTCATCCCTTTGTCAATTTGGGCTCTTAATGGTCATTCCTACAGGGATTAGTTGACCTAAATCACTCAACCTGTGGCATTTCCAGTACTAGAAACTGAATCTGTGTGTTCAGGCGTATTTTACTTCCTGGAACGGGAGAGACAGCCTTACTCCAGCTGCAAGGTGAATATGACTATTGCAGTGTTCGAAACTAGCCCTGAAACTGTGGTTCTTTTGAACCACGCACTAGCTCCACTGGGTTCTGATTCTAAATTTATGTTTGAAGGCAAAGCCAGGAATATGTTTGAGTTCAAAGCCGGAACTGAGACAGACTATTACCAAGTCCATACACCCCTGTTATGTCCCACCTCCATCTGGCCAAACCACCCCCACCCATGGATTAGAGGTCAACAACTTTATGCAAAATATCCGAAGAACCTTCTGGCACAAAAGGTAGGATAGAAGATAGTTCTTCCAGATAACACAAAAACATCACTGATCCTTCTCAGTGCTGGTATTTTGAATCTCATTCCAGATAAATTACTAGCTGTGGCTCCTACCATCTGTTTACCAAGACATCCTGGAAAAGTCAGGAATTAAGCTACAGTGGTGACAAGAGTCAGCACTGAACGAATTGAGGGCATGTTTCTGTGTGTCCGGCCTGTGCTTCTAACTGCATTATTAAGGGGCGGAGCAACCTCTCCCTTTGACTATTATCTTTGCTTTATTTTACTTGCACTGAGAGAAAGAAGCAGACTCTGATTTTAAAAGTGTAGTAAATTGACACTGACTAGCCAGAAGGTTACCTACTGCAGTCAGAAATAGTGATTCAGACATGAGCTGGGTGCCTTGCTGCCAAAGTTTGCCTGCTTCTAGCTGTGTGACTTTGCACAAGACACTTTCCTTCTCGGGCCCTCTGTTCTCTTTCCTGACCAGTCTCCAAATCAGTGAGGGGAGAAAGGAGGCCAGGGAAGGAGAGGAGATCTCAACTTCCAGTAATTCTAAAATGCTACAAAACATAACACTGTGAATAAAGTAATGATGTAAACTAGACACCTGTAATTTAAATGGCAAGTTTATAAGGGCCTGCTCACTGTATGCAAATGATACTCCTGTTTGCAGATGAGGATTTTTTTAAATTTTTTAACATTTTTTCTTCATTTTGAGAGAGAGCAAGCAGGGGAGGGGCAGAGAGAGAGGGAGACACAGAATCTGAAGCAGGCTCCAGGCTCTGGACTGTCAGCACAGAGCCTGACGTGGGGCTCGAACCCACGAACCATGAGATCATGACCTGAGCTGAAGTCGGACACTTAACCAACTGAGCCACCCAGGCGCCCTGAAGATGAGGATTTTATAGCCATTAAAGCACATTTACCAGAGCCTCTAATTGCAAACAGCATTTAATCTTGGTGACTTCAAGTTACTGTATGTTCTTGAAGGTAATTAAATCATCTTATTTTAAAAACACTGCAGATTTGAAGTTTCCCTCCTTTCAATTAGGGACATTAATGAGGATTTACTGCATTACTATTATTTATAATTATGTGTGAAATGAACTTAATGAGTATGCAATTAACCTTAAATAATTAGGTAAAGTTTCTGAAGAATGAAGAATAAGATAGGCCAGTTTTACTGAGTGTTATCAGGAAACTGTTTCTGACACCTGCTTTATACCTACATATTTCTTATTCTTTGCATAATATGCATTCACTAGATTTTTAAAGTCGGCAAGCAGCTTTTTATTGTACACTGGTAGAAACTCTTAATTGTTGAAATCTGAGTTCCTGGGCAAGCTTGTGTTCTCACAAAAACTGAGAGCATGGTGTATTCAAACTCCAGTTGATTACAAAATATTCCCTTTGAGATCTTCCTAGGACCAAAGGCCAAAATGGACTATTTCTAGACAGTTTATAATCAGTTCAAACAGCATTTAATAAACAACTTCTTTGTGCCAGTTCCTATACTAGTCATTAGGGTTACAGAAATGAGTTGATAAGTAAGTCACAGCTCTGCCCTCAAGGAACTTAGAGTCTAGAGAGGAAATGAGCTGGTACAAAATCATCACAGCACAGCCTAGTGTATGTAGACATAGAAGTGTATAAAGACTACTCAAATCAGAGGAGGGAAGTCAGGAGACTGACCTAGAAGTCAGATCTGAGGAAATTATCCAGAATTCAGTTTACAGACATAAAGAGTTGGAAAACATGATATTTTAGGAAACAAGGAGGATAGAATTTAAGAGTCTCACATGCTGGTAACAGGAGTTTCCATGTGGAGGGAATAGAACAAAAGGGGGATGACATTCAAAGAGAGGAGTGTTAAGAACTTAACTCAATTGGTGAAAGACAGGAGTCCTCAAATTGAGGAAGCATGAGTTCTAAGCAGAAAGTAATTCACATGCTGAAAAATGGTAGTGAAAAACCAATGACAAAGACAATCTTAAAAGCAGCCTGAGAAAAATACCAGACTATCTGCAAAGGAGCGGCAATTAGGTTGACAACCTACTCCTCAACAGCAAGGGCCGGGAGACAATGGAATGATATTACCAGAGCACTGAATGAAGTAACTGTCAGCCTGTATTCCTGTACTCAAAGGGAAAGATGACATAAAGATTTTTGCAGAATAAGAGAGAACTGGAATTCAAAGCTTTGACTGAAAGAGCTAATTGGGGCTCCTGGGTGGCTCAGTTGGTTAAGTGTCTAACTCTTGATTTTGACTCGGGTCATGATCTATCTCACAGTTATAGATGGAGTCTCGTGTTCGGATCTGTGCTGGGCATGGGGACTGCTTAAGATTCTCTCTCTGGCCCTCCAGCATGCACTCTCTCTCTCCATCTCTCTCTCTCTCTCTCTCTCTCTCTCTCTCTCTCTCTCTCTCTCTCTCAAGAAAGAGCTACTAAAGTTTTATTCAGGAAGGACATTGAACCCAAACGAAAAACTAAGATATGAGAATGTGATATCCAAAAAGTAGAAACAACCGAAATGTCCGACACCTGATGAATACATAAGTAAAATGTGGTATATTCTTACAATGGAATATTTCCTAGCCGTACAAAGGAATGATACATTCTACATACCTGATACATGCTGATGCATGCTACAGCATAGTAAGCCTTGAAAGCAACATGCTAAGTGAAAGAAAACAGACACAAGAAGTCACATATTGTATGAGTCCGTGTATATACAAGGTCCACAGCAGGCAAATCCATACAGACAGAAAGTAAATTGGTGGTTGCCAGGGACTGAGGGGACGAGAGAATGGGCAGTGACTGCTCACGGGTGTGGAAGTTGTTTTGGGGGTGAGGAAAATGTTCTGAAATCAAGACAGTGGTGACAGTTGCAGAACTCTGAATGTTCTAAAAGAGTGTTGAATTGTACACTTTAAAAGGGTGAACATGATAGTACGTGAATCATATCTCCATAAAGCTATGTTTTTTTAAAAGAACAGTGATGAGCAAAGAAGTAGATGAACGTGAACAAATAAGCAAGTATTGATTGTATGAAGGAATCATAACGACAACTCGTTTGGGGATATAAAAGCAAGGTGGAACTAATAATAGACCACCAAGAACATAGGAGGGAAGAGACTGTAGCTAAAACAAAGTTTTTATAATGTTCAGGAGGATAGAATGTTTATTAACAGTGGAATTTATGTCAAGAATGCATGATAGATTTAATATTAGAGCAACTGTATGACTCATACATATTGCTGTTGGGAGTGTAAATGGTACAGCCACTCTGGAAAGTAGTTTGGCAGTTCTTTTCAAAACTTAAAATAGGCTTACCGCACAATCCAGGAATTACACCTTTGGCATTTATCCCAGAGAAATGAACTTATTTTCATGCAGAATTTGTACACAGTGTTCATAGCAGCTTTATTCATACATCCAAAAACTGGAAACAACTCAAGTGTCATTCAGTGGGTGAATGGTTAAATATGTTGTGGTACATCCATACCATGGAATACTACTCAGAAATCAAAAGGATCAAGGATTATTGATCCAACTTGGATGAACCTCAAGGCTGATGCCGATTTCAAAAAATTTATAAACTGCATGGTTCCATTTATGTAGCATTTGTGAATTAATATAATTCTAGAGATGGAGAACAGATTAGTGGTTGCTACAGGTTAGGGTTGGGGAGGGGAAGAAGATGGGTGTATCAGTAAAGGGGTAACAAGGGAATCTTATGGTGATGGTACAGATGAGGATCTTGTCACACACACACGCACACGTGCGCACACACACACACACACACACACAAGTGCTAGTATAGCTGGTAAAATCTGAACAATATCTTTACCAATTCTGATTTCTTGATTTTGATGTTTTAGTATAGTAGTGTAAAATGTGAACTGTGAGGGGAGGCTGGGGGAAGAGTGCTTGGGGGGTGCCTGGGTGGCTCAGTTGGTTAAGCGTCCAACTCTTCATTCCGGCTCAGGTCACGATCTCACGGCTCTGGAGTTCAAGCCCCACATCGGGCTCTCTGCTGTCAGTGCAGAGTCTGCTTCAGATCCTCTGTGTCCCTCTCTCTGTCCCTCTCCTGCTCATGCTCTCTCTCTTTCAAAAATAAAATAAACATTAAAAAAAAATACAACCAAAAAAGAGTGCTTGGGACCTATCTTTACATTTATTTGAAGCCTACTGTGAGTCAATAATTATTTCAAAATAAAAGTTGAAAAAACACAAGAATTACTAAAAGAATATAAATAAGGTGTATAACTTCCTAGCCAAAAGAGTAAGGGGAAGAAAAAAGAGTGCTCAATCAATCCAAGAAGACTCTGGAAAGGAGAAATTAGAAGCAAAGAAAAAGCAAAATAACTGCAAATACAAAAAAAGATGGTAGAAACAAGTGAAAATATATTTTTACTCACAATAAATAAAATGGACTAAACTTCCCATTTAACAGAAAGTCTCAGGTTTTTTTTTAATTCAGTTATTTTCAGTGTATAAGAGAACTGACTAAATATAGACACAGAAATGTTGAAAGTAAAGTGATATGGAAAGTGGCAAATATCCAAAGAAAGCAGCTACATTATATTAATATCAGATAAAATAAACTTTAAAGGGAAAAGGTTATTGAGATTAAAAGAGTCAATATATAATGATAAAAGCAATAATTAACTGGAAAGATAAGACAGTCCTGAACTTTTATATACCTACCTAACTCCATAGCCTTAAAATATGTAAAGCAAAATTCAATATATTTAAAAGGAAAGTGGATACATTCATGTTTAGATTTTTAATATACCTATATTAGCAATTGATAGGCAAAGCAGTCTGAAATTTATTATCAAAGATTTGAGCAATGAATTAATGGAGATAGGTAGATAGATGGATAGAAAAAAATACATATATAATATGTTAACCCAACAATTAAAAATACTTTCTTTTCAGGAGTTCCTGGGTGGTTCAGTGAGTTAAGCATCCAACTCTTGATTTCTACTCAGGTCATGATCTCACAGTTCGTGAGTTCGAGCCCCACATCGGGCTGTGTACTGACAGTGTAGAGCCTGCTTGGGATTCTCTCTCCCTTTCTCTCTGCCCCTCCCCTGCACACTCTCTCACGCTCTTTCTCAAAACAAATAAACAATTTTTAAAGAATATTTTCAAGCCTACATGGAATACTTATAAAACTTGACCATACACTATTAGGTCACAAAACAAATTTCACTTTCCACCATACACTAGGTGAAAAAGCAAATGTTAATTTACACACAGCATATTTTCTGTCCACAACTCAGTAAAATTAGAAATTGGTAAGAAAGCAATGACCAACATCACCATTCATTTAGAAATATTAAAATACAGACCTCTGAATAATATAAGGTTCAGATAAAAATAATACAATATTTATGAAATATTTAGAACTAAATGCCAATGGAAACTGTGCATGCCAAAAGTATGCATGGAACCAAAACAGAGGGTGTACTTAAAGGAACATAGGGGCGCCTGGGTGGCTCAGTCGGTTAAGCGTCCGACTTCAGCTCAGGTCACGATCTCGTGGTCCGTGAGTTCGAGCCCCACGTCGGGCTCTGGGCTGATGGCTCAGAGCCTGGAGCCTGCTTTGGACTCTGTGTCTCCCTCTCTCTCTGCCCCTCCACCGTTCATGCTCTGTCTCTCTCTGTCTCAAAAATAAATAAACGTTAAAAAAATTTTTAAAGGAACATATATAGCTGCACTTGCATATGTTATTATATAGGAAGAAAGAGGAAAAGCTAATGAGTTGAGAGTCTAAATGAAGATGAAAAACTCACTAAAGAAAGATAATAAAAGCAAATACAGGAAGGAAAGAAATTGATCTAAATCAACTTCAGAAAAAAGTTAACTTCTCTTCTGGAAGTGAGAAGAGACTGTAAGAGAGCTAGCTACATTGGGAACGTTTTATTTCTCTGGGCCAAAAAAAAAAAAAAGTAAATACTTTCTGTACTAAAAATTATTTTATTGTTTGCAACAACTTCATTAAAATGTAATTCATATAGCATACAGCGCCGAATGCTGTAAAAACACTGGTTTTTAGTACCTTTACAGAGTGTGTGACCATCACCACAATCAACTTTAAAATATTTTCATCACCTCAAAAAGAAACCTTCCACCCTTGAATGCAAACTGGTGCAACCACTCTAGAAAACAGTATGGAGGTTCCTCAAAAAAGTATAAGTAGAATTACCCTATGACACAGCAATAGCACTACTAAGAATTTATCCAAAGGATAGAGTGCCAATTCATAGGGGCACTTGTACCCCAGTGTTTATAGCAGTGCTTTCAACAATAGCCAAATTATGGAAAGAGCCCAAATGTCCATCACCTGATGAATGGATAAAGAAGATGTGTACACACACACACACACACACACACACACACACACACACTGGAATACTACTTGGTGATGAAAAAGAACGAAATCTTGTCACTGCAACAACATGGATGGAACTGGAGGGTATTATGCTAAGTGAAATAAGTCAGTCAGAGGCAGACAGGTATCATATGTTGTCCCTCATAGGTGGAATTTGAGAAACTTAACAGAAGACCATGGGAGAAGGGGAGGAAAATTAGTTACAAACAGGGAGGCAAACCATAAGAGACTCTTAAATACAAAGAACAAACTGAGGGTTGATGGGGTTGGGGGTGCAGGGAAAATGGGTGATGGGCATTGAGGAGGGCACTTGTTGGGATGAGCACTGGGTGTTGTATGTAAGTGATAAATCTTGGGAATCTGCTCCTGAAGCCAAAACTACACTGTATGTTAGCTAAGTTGACAATAAATTATTAAGAAAAAAAAAGCAAATGAAAGAAACCTTCCACACTTTGGCTGTCATCCCCAAGCCCTGCATCCTCCCCATCCCTAAGCAACCACTAATCTGCTTTCTCTATTAATAGATTTGCCTACTCTGGACCTTTCATATAAAAGGAATCCTTTAGCACATGGTCTTCTGTGACTAGGTTCTTTTACATAGCATAAAATTTTCAAGGTTCATCCAGGTTGTAGCATATACCTATGCTGCATTCCTTTTTGTGGATAAATAATATTCCATTGTATGAATATATACTACGTTTTGTGTATTCATTTGTTGATAGACATTTAAGTCATTTTCACTTTTGGCTATATTATGAATAATACTGCTCTGGACACTTGTGTACAAGTATTTGTGTAGATATGTTTTCATTTCTCTTGGATATATACCTAGGAGTGGAATTGCTGAGTCAAATGGAAATTCCATGCTTAAAATGTTGAGGAACTGCCAGACTGTTTTTCCAAAGTGGTTGCAACATTTAGTATTTCCATCAGCAGTGCATGAGGATACTGATTGATCTACATCCTCACCAACACTTGTTATTATCTGACTCTTTGATTATAGCCACCTTATTTGATGTGAAGCGGTACAGCACTGTGTTTTTCATTTGCGTTACCTGGTGACTAATGATGTTGACATCCTTTCATGTGCTTGTCAGACATTTGTCTTCTTTGGAGAAATGGCTATTCAGGTCCTTTGCCCATTTTTATTTTTATTTTTATTTTTTATTTATTTTTGAGACAGAGAGAGAGCACGAACGGGGGAGGAGCAGAGAGAGAGAGAGGGAGACACAGAATCCGAAGCAGGCTCCAGGCTCCGAGCTGTCAGCACAGAACCCGACACGGGGCTCGAACTCACGGACCATGAGATTGTGACCTGAGCCGAAGTCAGACGCTCAGCCGACTGAGCCACCCAGGGGCCCCCCTTTGCCCATTTTTAATTGGGATATTTTTCTTTTTGTCATTGAGTTGTAAGAGGTTTTTTTTTTTTTTTTATATATATATATTCTAGGTACAAGTCCTATATCAGATATATGATTTCCAAATATTTTCTCCCACTTTATGGATTGTCTTTTCACTTTATTATTAGTGTCCTTTGAAACATAAAACTTTTTCATATTAATAAGGTCTAATTATTTTTTCTTTTGTTGCTTGTGACTTTGATATCTTACCTGTAAGAATCCATAGCCAAATCCAAGATTATAAAGATTTATTCCTGCTTTTGTCTGATAATTTTAGAGTTTTGGCTCTTAAGTCTTTGATTTTGAGTTAATTCCTGTATGTGTTGTATGATCAGCAGCTGTACTATTTTACATTCTTTTCAGCAGTGCACAAGGGTTCCAGTTTCTCCACATCCTTTCCAACACTTGTTATTTTCTGGTTTGTTTTAGAGAGAGGGCTTGAGTGAGGGAGAGAGGGAGAAGGGGAGAGAGAGACTCTTAAGTAGGCTCCACACTCAGTGCGGAGCCCAACATGGGATGGGGCTCAATCCCACAACCCTGTGATCATGACCTGAGCCAAAGTCAGAGTTGGCCGCTCAACAGACCAAGTCACCCAGGCACCCCTGTTTGTTTGTTTGTTTGTTTGTTTGTTTGTTTGTTTGTTTTGTTTGTTTTTATTATAGCCCTTCCAGTGGGTGTGAGGTGGTAGCTCATTGTGATTTTGATTTGCATTTCCCTAGTAATTAGTGCTGTTGAACATCTTTTCATGTGCCTATTGGCCATTTGTATAATTTCTTTGGAGAAATATCTATTCAAGTCCTTTGCCCATTTTTATTTTTTCAGTCATTTGTGGCTTTAATTTTTTTTAATATGAAATTTATTGTCGAATTGGTTTCCATACAACACCCAGTGCTCATCCCAACAGGTGCCTTCCTCAATGCCCATCACCCACTTTCCCTTCCCTCCTACCCTCCATCAACCCTCAGTTTATTCTCAGTTTTTAAGAGTCTCTTATGTCCTTTGCCCATTTTTAATTGGGTTATCAATTTTGTTGTTGAATTGTAAGAGTTCTTTATGTATCTTGGATATCAATCTTTGTCAGATATATGATTTGCAAATATTTTCTCCCACCGTGTAAGTCACCTTTCACTCCATTAATAGTGTCCTTTGTTGCACAAAAGATTTTTTTTAATATATGAAATTTATTGTCAAATTGGTTTCCATACAACACCCAGTGCTCATCCCAAAAGGTGCCCTCCTCAATACCCATCACCCACCCTCCCCTCCCTCCCACCCCCCATCAACCCTCAGTTTGTTCTCAGTTTTTAACAGTCTCTTATGCTTTGGCTCTCTCCCACTCTAACCTCTTTTTTTTTTTTTCTTCCCCTCCCCCATGGGTTTCTGTTAAGTTTCTCAGGATCCACATAAGAGTGAAAACATATGGTATCTGTCTTTCTCTGTATGGCTTATTTCACTTAGCATCACACTCTCCAGTTCCATCCACGTTGCTACAGAAGGCCATATTTCACTTTTTCTCATTGCCACGTAGTATTCCATTGTGTATATAAACCACAATTTCTTTATCCATTCATCAGTTGATGGACATTTAGGCTCTTTCCATAATTTGGCTATTGTTGAGAGTGCTGCTATAAACATTGGGGTACAAGTGCCCCTATGCATCAGTACTCCTGTATCCCTTGGATAAATTCCTAGCAGTGCTATTGCTGGGTCATAGGGTAGGTCTATTTTTAATTTTCTGAGGAACCTCCACACTGCTTTCCAGCGGCTGCACCAATTTGCATTCCCACCAACAGTGCAAGAGGGCTCCCGTTTCTCCACATCCTCTCCAGCATCTATAGTCTCCTGATTTGTTCATTTTGGCCACTCTGACTGGCGTGAGGTGATATCTGAGTGTGGTTTTGATTTGTATTTCCCTGATAAGGAGCGACGTTGAACATCTTTTCATGTGCCTGTTGGCCATCCGGATGTCTTCTTTAGAGAAGTGTCTATTCATGTTTTGTGCCCATTTCTTCACTGGGTTATTTGTTTTTCGGGTGTGGAGTTTGGTGAGCTCTTTATAGATTTTGGATACTAGCCCTTTGTCCGATATGTCATTTGCAAATATCTTTTCCCATTCCGTTGGTTGCCTTTTAGTTTTGTTGGTTGTTTCCTTTGCTCTTGCACAAAAGATTTTAATCGTGATGGAGTCCAGCTTATCTAGTCTTGTTTTTTGTTTTGTTTTGTTTTGTTTTGTTTTTCTGGCCTGTGCTTTTGGTCTCACATCCAAGAAATCATTGCCAAATCTTGCTACCAATTTCTAAACACTCAGCCTGGTAGTGAGTTCAATTCAAACTATTCAGTGAGTGATTTAAAGTACTGAAGTAAGTTATTTCTATTCTATAATTTACTGTTGTAATTGTGGAAGATCTCAAATTATCCATTCAATCCCAAACTTCTTATGAAACTTTATTTTCGTGATTACTGCCAAACGCATTCGATTATAAATTGAAAGCATGGAAATAGCACAATTATGATACGATTTTTCCCCATGAGGAATAGTGATCAAAATTATTGCCAAGTGTCTTTATTAGGAAAAGAACATTCTTAACTGATTAAAGGCTATGGATATTATATATCAGCTATTAAATGGGTTTTCAACTTTTCTGCTTCATTTTTTAAAAACACTGAATTTCACTTCAGCACATATAATAAAGTTTTAAAACTTCAAAGGCATTTTGCATTCTGAAAAGAGCTCCTTGTGGTTATAATATTCTTTTGAAATTCAAATAACTCCTTGGAATTTGAAGCTAGCTAGGAGTTGTGTACTGTAGAAAAAGAAGGGGGAAGATCCCTGATATCACTGCTAATTTATCCTGCTAGAAAGATATGATGCTTTTGTGCCTTGATAGGAGCAGTAAATGCATCTTTTGAAGTAAACATGTTCAGCAATGTGTAAAAACTTACTTTTTTAAGTTTATTTATTTTAAGAGAGAGACAAAGAGAGAACCAGTGGGGTAAGAGCAGAGAGAGAAGGAGACAGAGATCCAAAGTGGGTTCTGGGCTGACAGCAGAGAGCCCAATGTGGGGCTCGAACTCACAAACTGCAAGATCACGACCTGAGTTGAAGTTGGATGTTTAACTGACTGAGCCACCCAGGCTCCCCAAGCACTTATTTTTTAATCTCTTTTTAGTTCTTGTTTTAAAAATTTTTTTTCAACGTTTTTTATTTATTTTTGGGACAGAGAGAGACAGAGCATGAATGGGGGAGGGGCAGAGAGAGAGGGAGACACAGAATCGGAAACAGGCTCCAGGCTCCGAGCCATCAGCCCAGAGCCTGACGCGGGGCTCGAACTCACGGATCGCGAGATCGTGACCTGGCTGAAGTTGGACGCTTAACCGACTGCCCCACCCAGGCGCCCCTAGTTCTTGTTTTAAACCATTATATACTTTTTCCAGCACGTATTTTTCAAGAGCCCCTAATTTTATAAAGTAGATGATGTAGGAGATCCAAGAGAAGCCTAAGACATGGTTCTCTTCCCTCAGACAGTTTGCCATCTCTTCATAGAACCTAGTGATGCACATGACAATCTAAAAGAAGAAATAGGGGTGCCTGGGTGGCTCAGACGGTTAGGCATCTGACTTCGGCCTAGGTCATGATCCTGCACTTCATGGGTTCGAGCCCCACATTGGGCTCTGTGCTGACAGCTTGAAGCCTGGAGCCTGCTTCAGATTCTGTGTCTCCCTCTCTCTCTGCCCCTTCCCTGCTTGCACTCTGTCTCTGTCCCCAAAAATAAATAAATTTAAAAAAAAGAAGAAGAAGGAATAAAGGCACTTACCATGTAGAGTGTGAGAAAGCAAGATCAGAGAAAGCCACAGTGTTTCTCTACAGTCAACTACATCGAATATAAAACTACTTTACCAGTTCCCCATAAGCCGTCCTCATCCGGACCATACCACAGCATATTTAATGGAGTAGTAGGAAAATGTAGTCTACTCCCGATGGAGATCATAGAACTTTAGAGGGAAGGGGATTTTAGAAACATCTTATTCAACATCTTCTTGTTTACTGAGGCCAGGGAGCTGAAATAATTTGCTCAAAGTTACCTGTTAGAAAATAGCAGATCTGGGGCGCCTGGGTGCTCAGTCAGTTGAATGGTTGACCCTTGATTTCAGTTCAGGTCATGATCTCAGGGCTGTGGGATCAAGCCCCATATCAGGCTCTGTACTGGGCATGGATCCTGTTTGAGATTCTCTCTCTCTCTCTCTCTCTCTCTCTCTGCCCCCCTCCCCTGCTTGTGCTCTCTCTCTCAAATAAAAAAAAAATGTTAAAAAAAAAAAAAAAAGAAAATAGATCTGAATCTCAGATTCATCCTTTATCTCCAAGGCCAGTGATCTTTCTTTCATACTACAGTCCTCCAGAATATGTTAAGAGAAAGGAGAGAGGGAGACCAGATGGGAAACAATTTTACGGTCCATACTTGAGGCAATGAACACCGCAATCAGGGGAGTTGCTGAGGAAAATTGACAGAAAGGATAAATAAGAAGCACCTTAGAAAAAGAACCTGCTAACTATTTTCTTTATTTTAGTGAATTAAGCAAATATCTAGAGAATTCAGTAGCTAGTTCTAAAGAATAATATTTGACTAAAGTGAAAAAAACCAAATCCTGACAAAACCACTATTCATAATCCAAATGATCCTGGCAAATGGGTGCTATGTAAATACTTGCTGAATGAATGAACAAATGAATGAATGTATCAACTTAAATTTTATTGTTTTTTGGGGGGATGAGGGGATTTTTAGTAAATATCTTACAAGTGTTACTGAAAAAAGAAAACATTTTCGTTTACAGATTCACCTTTTTGGAGTTTTGCTGGCCATTTTAGGAAACTTGGTAATCAGTATTTCCCTAAATATTCAGGTAAGAAGTAGCTTGTTTTTCTAAGTGTAGTTTGATCTAGGGACACATTATGGCTTGAAGGGGTCTCAGGCACTTTTGCCCTCCTGGGATCCTTCCTCCACAAAAAATCTAAACAATTATATTTTATGACCTCACTGACATAAAGACAAATATATCTTAGGCTGGATTGCGTTCACTTTTTTCTTCTTCTAATTTTAAAAGAAATTAAATGTTTTTGTGGGCATCTTAATAGTATTGCATATCCTAGGCAAGGTGCCTCAGTAGTTTGTAAATTTGTACCACAAATTTGTACCAAAGTTGTTCATAATCTTGGCATAAACCAAGATTTATTTTTAATGTTCTGTGTTTTCTTCTAGTACTTTTATTATTTCTTTAAGTTTTCAAACATAATGTAGAATGTATATACTTCTTATAAGAAAGTAAGTTCAGTTGTCATAAAATCAATAAGGAAATTGGGCTTTATGTAATGGCCATGAATATATATGTTTCAAATACAAAAAATACTCAAACCAGATGTAAATAAGCATCTATCACCCCAACCCCCAACTATCAAAGCATTCTGCCTTGCTATGTTTATTGTGGTAGCTACTTTGACTCATACATTTGAATCCATTTTCAAAGGATTTTCCTTTAGTAACTTATTATTTTTATTTCCCGAATGTTTATTTTGGCATCTGAACTTTTTCGACATTCTGAAAGTAGTGTTAAGACACTTAACTCCTTAACATACTCCTCATCTTTGGAGAGGAAGACTGGTACTAACTTTACAGTTATCAGAATTAAGCAACATTCCTATGTGAGAAGGCCCTTTCCTCCACAAAATTCTCCATCAATGGGAGTCACTTCTGCAGTTAATATGTTTGGAACAAGCAGAAAGCCATAGCAATTGCTCTGTAATAACCTGCAAATAAAAGCCATGATGCAAATGCACAGGACCAAAACTTTTCAGGGCAAGTTTTAATTTGTGGTAGAGATATTTTCTTATTTGCATCCTGATTTCCTTCCAGAAATATTCTCATGTCCAGTTGGCACACCAGGAACACCCAAGGCCATACTTCAAGAGTGTGTTGTGGTGGGCTGGGGCCGTGCTCATGGCCGTTGGGGAGATGGGCAACTTTGCAGCCTACGGATTTGCCCCCATTACTCTCATCGCTCCGTTAGGCTGTGTGTCTGTTACAGGTGAGCCATTTCTCTGTGTTTTGACAAATAGAAAGTTTTAGACGTCAGAATAATTGGCAGAAAAACATACAACTTAAACAACACGCGAACAAAGGAATGAAGTCCTGTTTTCTTAGCAGGTTAACTTGGCACGATTATACTGCTGGTTTCACTTATCTGCCATCATGCTGCCACATTAACCAGAAAGAAACTTGCATTTTGTAGCTGTAGTATTGATGTTTGAAAGCCTTATTTCCAGTGTGTGCGTCTTAATAAATTAATAGTAACAGCAAATGCTATACCATGCTTTTTAAATTGTTAATGAATTATCTAAAAACATTTGTACAGTGTTGTGTTTTATTCAGATGTTAAGCTGATGTTGCTTGTAGTTAGAGCATTTGATGCCTCATCTTGACTGCATAGTCAGTATCTCTTTTACACTAAGGATCAAATATTGGTTATTCTCCATTACTATAAGAATGTGTACATTTACGGTAATGTCACAATTAACCTATTTTTCAAAACTTATATGATGTACTAAATATATATAGAAAAGAGAATATGAGATGTTGCTAAAGACTAAAAAAAAAGAGCAAAATCACTGCTAAAAAGATGAATAAATTTTCCAAGACTTGTTAAAATCAATAAAAATCCTTTTAATTTTACTCTATTTGCTGCTATGGAAACAGCATGTTTCTAAATGTCTGTGAATTTGAAATCTTCACTGAAATAGAAACAAGTTGATGATTATTGTCTGGTAACAGCTAGATCAAGCATAAGATGTGCTCACGTGTCCCGATTTTAATATTTCTCCTAAGAATATGATATTCTTAAAGAAAGCAGAATTTAAACCAAAATAATGTATATTCAAAGAGAATTTTATTTTATGTTGAAAGTAGTTTCTCCTTGTTAATCATTCAAAATATCTTACTTAAAATACTTCCGTGGTGTACTAGGGTAGAATATTTAGCAAAGAACACTTTTGTAGCTTTCTAGAAATTGTTCAGTTAAAATTACCATACTGTTACTTCTCTGAATAGGCACACAATTTATGTAATCATTTACCATTTTTAACATCCCAATAAAATGAGCAATTTTAGTGTATCTTCTTTTTGCTACACATACTATGTATGTGGACATTGTGGATTTATTTTTTTCTTCTCAAGATCTGACAAATAATACATAAAAGATCTCGTTATATTGTCACCTTGGGACTTCTACAGGCCCCAGTTATTCTGAAAATGTTGTGTTTTTCTTCATAATGATTGTATATTTAGAGCTGGTTTTTATTTTTGCTTCTTGTTTTGCTTTATGCTTCATTTCCTGGAAGTAGACAAAACAGTGTCCAGGAATATAAACAGACACCTGGAGGAGGGTTGGTACACTCAGTTGAAATTCTGCAGTTATCTCAAGTCACTCAGCACTGGGGATCCTTTCCTCTGGGAACAAGAAAAAGAGAGCTGGTCCAACTAGCTCAAAGGAAGGGGAGTGTGGCTGGACTTGTTGTAATGGTCAGAGATTTCACAGAAATGAAATATAGCCAAGCTCTGTGGGACCTAAAATGAGAATTTGGAAGTCGCCAGAGATTAAGGTCACCTTGATACCCTTCACAGCCCTTCAGCTGAGCTGCCTGTGAGGCTGCTCCTCTTGGCCTGACTTGCTCAAAGCTCTCATTAGTAATAGGAAGCTTAAGTTTTCCCACTCACCTTAGACAGTGCCCTGTCCTCCCCAAGCCCCCTGTGGGGCCAGTGCACTCATGTTCACACTCTGAGCTCACTGGTTTAACAGGTGGACCTTTCTTAATGCTACATTCTTTGTGTGCTTTTAGCCCCAGTTGATATTTCAACATTACAATCTTTTTAACAGCCTCCCTCTCTGCCCATAAAGTGGTTCAAAGAAGTAAACTTACAGCCTCAAATACAAGCCATTTCCTACTTTACAATCTTTGCAAACTAGTATATGCTCACGAGTAAATATTCCCACAGCATTCCTGAGCTGCATTTAGGTTGTGAAGTGTCGTGGGTGGGTTGTGGACCACTGGTGATTGAGAATAGTCCCCAGCACAAACCCCTACCACCCTGAGGTTCCTTATAAAGATTCTAGAAACTCTGAAGGACCTGAAACAAGAAGGAGAGTATTTTTAAAATAGCCATATCATATGGCTCTGTCTACAGATGAGGCAGAAAAGCGTCCACACTTTTCTGTGCTGGAACTTTCCCCCCACTGTTATGTCTTGAGAAATTCATGAAAGAAATCAACATTTCCTTCTGAGTTAAAAAAAAAAAAAAAAAAGATAGATAGTATACATTGCAGTGTTGCATGGGATGGGAGAGTGCATATTCTTGCCTGGTCTGTCTTCTATCTTTTGTTACTTTTAAAATTAAAAAAAAAAAAAAAGAACGAAAGAAAATTAAAATCCAAAACTTAAAAAAAAAAAAAAAGCTTGAGCTCTCAAGTCCAACCGAAGGGTAGGTACTTTCTGCCCTCTTCCTCCCTCTGCCGAGGTGATCTGGTTCACACCAACAACACCATGCTCCTTTTTTCCTTTCCGGAAGTGAGGGGAGATACCGTGTGGGGAATCATGTGTTCTAATCTCGCTACCCACAGCATGGCAGGCCCCCTAATCTGTCAGACCCGCTGTTTTGCGTTACATAATCAAAATTCCTTTTCCCTTTGTAAGTTTAACTGAACACATTGTTTTCAGGACTAGTATGTAAGAAACACCATGGTAAGCAGTATGGCTATCTCAGTTTGTGCTCTTCTCACAGTCCTGCCTCAGAGCATCTTCCTTGCTCCTTGCTTTCCCCTTCTCCATGTGTTCTGCCACTCCTTGCTGACAGGCCCGCCTTGCAGCCGCGCTCCTCAGGCCCTGGTTTTACTGGTGGTTCCAAAGGAGGCAAAGGGCTCCATAATCAAACGGAGTTCTGTGATACTGGGTTTTATTTTTTTTTTTAATTTTTTTTTTTTTACCGTTTATTTGTTTTTGAGACAGAGAGAGACAGAGCATGAATGGGGGACGGTCAGACAGAGAGGGAGACACAGAATCCGAAGCAGGCTCCGGGCTCTGAGCTGTCAGCACAGAGCCCGACGCGGGGCTCGAACTCACAGACGGTGAGATCGTGACCTGAGCCGAAGTCGGAAGCTCAACCGAATGAGCCCCCCGGGCGCCCCTGTGATATTGGGTTTTAAATGTCAGCCAGGTTTCATTAGTGTCGGGTTTCTGGGCACATTGTCAGTCTTTCAGAGGCAGGTGCAGTAGGCCAGGTTTTTGGAACCTACCGACCACAAAACGTTTTTATATGAAGCATCCTCAAAGGACAGCAGTTCTGGGGCACTGGGCGACTCAGTCAGTTGAGCATCTGACTCTTGGTTTTGGCTCAGGTCATGATCCCAGGGCCGTGGGACGAGCCCTGCGTCAGGCTCACTCAGCACCAGCTCCGTTCCACACTCAGCGGAAAAAAGAAAAGAAAGAAAAGCCTGCTTGGGATTCTCTCCCTCCCTCCTTCTGTCTGCCCCCCCCCCAAAAAAAAGAGAAGAAAAGAAAAAGGACGGCAATTCTGCAAAAAACCCTTTAGGGAATTCTTAAGGCAGTGCTCACATTAATAATTCTCTAATCTCCACTGCCCGGCACGAGCGAGTGATCTAGCCTGTGTGAGTCTTAAGGATTGGATAATGGGAAATAATCCTGGCAGATCTGAATGCCCAGGCCTGGGTCCAGCTTTCTGAGAATGTCAGAGCCCTAGTATTCTTGCGTCACCTTAATGCTTTCTCCCTGAAGTGCTTTCTCACTGGAGAATACGTCCAAACGCTCATTCTGACTGATAGGCTAGTTACACTGGCAGTGTGGTTAGTTCTAGATGTTGACTTGTGTTTGTGTTTCCATTAATTAAGAAAGCTTAGCGGTTATTTCTCAATTTCGTCTCTAGCCTAGGCTGGATATTTGTCCCAACCAGACAGGGCAGTTGAATGGTCCAGAACATGAGCTCTGGGGCCACACTGCCAGGGTTCAAATCCCAGCTCTGCCGCTGGAAAGCTCTGTGGCCTCATACAAGTTATGTAAACAGGTTCGTGCCTCAGATCCCTAACCTGTAAAGTGGAGATACAAAGACTTCTTACCTCAGGGGGCGCCTGGCTCGCTGAGTCGGGGGAGGAGCGTGCGACCCTCGATCTCAGGGTTGTAGGTTCCGGCCCCATGCTGTGTGTCGAGATTCCTTAAAAATAAAAAATAAAGAAGAGTTCTTACCTCAGAAGTTGTCCTGGGGAAAAGCAGAGTAAACACAAATGGCTAAGAACAGTGTTGGATACGAACTGCAGAGTTTGACATGTAGGCAACACTAGCTACTGTCACTGTGATTTATAATTATTAGTGTTACTTAGAAACAAAGCTCATTCTTCATAAGGGCATCCCTTCCCACGCCCCCAGAAGATGGCTGATGATTAAATTCTCTCAAATGGAGGAACCAGTTTAAGAAATGCTTTCCATTGTTCTCATCCATGTAATGGCTCATTTTCAGGGAGCAGAAAAGTAGGATCCTCACAGCTCATTTGTTCAGCCATGGAGCAGCAATTACCCCTTGACCGTTCCACATGTTTCCTACTGAAATGTGTTGGAAAATACCAGAATTTCCAAATAACCTACCAAGACAAAATACATTTAAAAACACACACACACAAAAACAAACACAGGGGCACCTGGGTGGCTCAGTCGGTTAAGCGTCCAGCTTCAGCTCAGGTCATGATTTCACGGTTTGTGGGTTCGAGCCGCCCATCAGGCTCTGTGCAGGCAGCTCAGAACCTGGAGCCTGTTTTGGATTCTGTGTCTCCCTCTCTCTCTGCCTCTCCCCCACTCACATTCTGTCTCTGTCTCTTAAAAATGAATAAATGTTAAAAAATATTTAAAAAAAAAAAAAAAACCAGACACAGAAATTTGTCCTAGGAAAAGCATAGCAGCCTAAGGTGTGTGTGTAACTTTCTGTCTTCTTGCTCTGGCTTCCTATCACTTCCGTTTACTTGCTAACTAACTTCAGAGAGGCTGAAGGGCAGATTTCTTTCAAGGTCTAACTGCAATTTGAGAATGTGTTTTTAGAGAAACTGTTATACCAAAAATCTAGTAAAAAGAAATAAGTTGGATATTCTGTGGAGTTTGTAGTACAATTTTAAACTACTACTAATCCTTCCCTCCCCAGAAGGTCTTTCTTGGCTTCTAGACTAAATTAAACAGGTTTATTCTCTCTGTTCCCTTAGCACCCTACAGGGCCCTCTTCTTGTCTACATGGTGTCTTTTTGTGAATTAGAAAAAGGCAGCCTTTCTCGTGATACATTATTTCTGTTTGTCTGGAAATTACTGTGATACAGTGATTTCATTAGTACAGCATGCTTGGGCACCATCTGTCATAGAATTGTCCTGAGAGATATACAACTCAGCAAGATGTGAGATGTGGGTGGTGCTTCCTCAGATTTTGTGTCTTTGTGCACTGTACAACCTGCTCAACCACACACAGCAGCCCTGGTCCTGCATTTTCCCTCCAGCAGCTTTCATCATGCTCACAATGACCTGTTTAATACCTGTCCTTACCATTTAACTGAGACCTAGGAGATGTGACTGCGCGTGTCTGCTTGCTTTCCGTCTGCTTCCTCCAGGAAAGCGTAGTACAGGAAAATCACACAATACAGCTTTGTAGAGCTGGTTTGAATTTGAAGTTTGATAAAATGAGGATAGGATGTTCTGTTCTTGGGTGTTGGAAGAGAAAAACATTTGCTTAAAAGCATAATGGTTAAACATTTCATTGCAAGGAACTCATGGATATTTACTTTTGTAAATACTTAAAAGTCTTTAAGCCTGTCCTTTGGGGATTAAGTTGGATTATTTGTGCATCTACAAAGTACAGGCTTTCATTTCACATTTTCCTTTTTTTGTTCATCCTCATGACTGATCTATGCTGTGCTGAAGCACTGAGAGATGGTTAAAAATCATGAAGCCATCAACAACCGAAAGAGTTGAAGTCACATGGAATTAAGGAGATTCATGGTAGACCTTACTCGATATAAAATTAATTTGTGGGGGCACCTGGGTGGCTCAGTTGGTTGAGCGCCTGACTTCAGCTTGGGTCATGATCTCGCGGTTCATGAGTTCAAACCCCACATCGGGCTCTGTGCTGACAGTTCAGAGCCTGGAGCCTGCTTCGGATTCTGTGTCTGCCTCTTTCTCTGCCCCTTGCCCACTCATGCTCTGTCTCTTTGTCTCTCTCAAAAATAATATCCATTAAAAAAATCTTTTTAAAAACAAACAAAAAAACCAAAACAACAACAAAAAATTAATTTGTGTAGGGGTGGTAAGGGAGTGGAATATGAAGGAAGGTTGTTGTAGGGCCAGGGAGGGTGGGAGAAATAGGACATAATAGAAGCACCAATGACATTTCTCTGTTCCGTACCTCTGAGAGTATATTGGTTTAAAGTAATTTGAAGAGAGTTCACAGACTATATCAGCCTTTTCCAAGTTAAATTCAGGCAGTAATTTAGAAATAAAGGCAAGAAACAAATATTGAATGAGCATCCACTATGTCAGGTAATGTATGAGACACACAAACTTGCTATTTTACTTCATTAATGCCCAGATGTATAGAAGTGAGTAATGAGTAGATGAAATTTGAGATGAATTGTATGAGATCAAACACTTGGCATTTTACGTGGAATGATAACATCGATAGCAGCGAGATTTCCTTGGCCCTCAAATAATTTCCTAAGAGAAGTAGTCACTGTGTGATGGGCGAATTTGGATGAAAGAGAGCCAAATGCCCTGGGAAAATGAGGAGAGAATGAGACATGTGACTCTTAAGTCTTTTCCATCTCCAGTTTTCCCTAACATGCTGGCTGTGGCCCAAATGGAAATTCATGATGTGGGATATATGTTGTTTCGTGTATTTCTGTTGTGCCGTGATAGAGCTGTAAGCTTAAGTGTGTCTGTAACCCATTAGACGATGGTCACAGTGTAGCCAGAAAGCCCTGGTGAGGCCTTTTTGGAACTCTAAAGGAGTCATCTCAAGCAGAAACTTTGGTCTCCAAGATTTTTATTAGAAACAAATGAAAGGAAGCATAAACAGACCAATAAGCAAGTGACCTGTAACATTCCACAGACCTAGATGCTACGAATTCTCTCTGTCCTTTGGAGCCCCGTGCTTAGTGCCAGCCTGGATGAAATCACGAGAGGTCTAAACCGCATGGGCTGCCTGTGGGCACCTCACGCAGACGTTTATTTTCATGTTGGAAATATGCAGAAAATATCCCTTTCTCGGTGGCTTTGGGTTGTCTGCTCCAGCAGATTTGTCCCCAGACCAGCCTAAATAAAATGCGCAGAATTAAACTCTGAAGTTCTCATTTTATGTCTGCTCATGCACTTAGCTGAGAGCATTCCTAAAACCTAAAAAACTCTATTTGAAAGGTCTTTTCCACCCATCCTGACTTTTTGAGGATGTGTTTCTGGAGAAGTTGCTACTGACGAAGTAATGTGCTATTGAATTTATAATACGGAGTTAATCCTCTCAGCGACAGAGTTTTTACTTTTTCAGAGTCTTTTCAAGCTTAATCACTAATGTGTGTCAAGACAAATGCAGAAAAGAAAGGACTGTTGTTCTTAATCCAGGTACATTTCTTTGTTTGAAATTATACAAATTACCTTTGAATAATTTCTCCAGTATCTTCAATAAGTGACACAAGCAAATTTTATATTAATATGAACAACTTGACCACTGCATTCCTGCCGGTATGGGTGGTAGGACTTTTTTTCTCTATCAAGAAACACTTTTCAAACTCTCACATTTTCAGATTTTCAAATCCTAACTCCATAGAGTACGTGGTAATTGACCTACTTTTCCCCTACAGTTCTACAACAGGGAATGATAATTTTGGGTCACTCAGTACCTCCATACAGTTAGAGTTGATTGAGCCTGGGAGCACGCTCAATGTGTCCACATGTTTGAAGCTTGATGGTGAGTGACGGGAAAGTGCTTTCGTGGTTTGCTTTTTAGCAGTACAATAAAGTTGCCATTGTAAGTGGTCAGAAACCACAAGCCAGATATTTACATGTGAGGATCTGTTTGTAGCATTGTTATATAAATATGTTCTTTTCATGTCATGGGTTATTTTTTATGAAATGGTTTCCTTTACTACTTTGTCTTCTACTTGACTATATTATAAAGATATAGCCTGGTTTCCCTTCAGATCACAGAGGCTAACCAATGAATGGAATGTACACTAAATGAAAATTGATGACATTTTCATTGCAGACTAGGTGAGATTTCAAAAACCGGTGTCTTGTAAATCAGATCTTTGCTGTGTTTTGTTTGGCTTAAGCAATGCTTTTAAAGAATACAAACTAATTTTCCAGTTTAAAAACTGGACCATGAAACACAAAAAGTGGTTTGCCTTAAAGAATCAGATTTGGTAACCCTGGGCTTGCATGTGGCTAGAGCTGAATTATGGCTGCCACTTTTCACTGATCTTGTATATTCCAAGTCACCACGGCCCTACTGCTCCCCACAGCTACAGCTCCCCGCCCTCATCACACCAGCCCCCCAACCTCATCATCACACCCTACCACCCTTCATCGCCCCAGCCCACCATCTTCATTACTTTTTTCCTCTATAGAGGATTGCCTACTTGGCCCCTGTATGCATTTGAATTTGTAACCCATGGACCAAGGGTTGGTTTGTTTGTTTTGTTTTGTTTTTTATAACTGAATCAGATATGAATATTATATCCACAATCACAGATGAGTAAAGTGTAATTGTTTTAATTTGGGGTTAAATGTGTCTTTTAAGAAGTGGTCACAGTTGCATGAAAAAGAATAAAATACCTAGGAGTAAATTTAACCAAGGAGGTGGAAAACCTGTACACTGTAAGTGTAAGACATTGATGAAAGAAATGGAAGATGATGCAAATAAATGGAAAGATAGTCTGTGCTCAAGGATCGGGAGACTTCATATTGTTAAAATGCCCATACAACCCAAAGCAATCTATAGATTCAATGCAATCCCTATTAAAATTCCGACAGCATTTTTCACAAAACTAGAAAAGACAGCTATAAAGTTTGTATAGAGCCACAAAATAGCCAAAGGAATCTTAAGGAAGAAGAACAACGCTGGAGGCATTACGCTCCCCGGCTTCAAATGATATTACAAAACTATAGTAATCAAAACTCTTTGGTATTGGCATAAAAACAGACACAGATCAATGGACCAAAACAGAAAGCCCAGAAACACATCTATGCCTATGTGTTTAATTAATTTTCTACAAAGGAGCCAAGAATATGCAATGGGAAAGATCAGTCTCTTCAATAAATGGTGCTGGGAAACTGCATAGTCACATGCAAAAGAATGAAACTCGACCAGTCTCTTACATCATACACAGAAATTGACTCAAAATGGATTAAAGGCCTGAATGTAAGACCTGAAACCATGAAACTCCTAGAAGAAAACATAGGCAGTAAGCCCCTTGACACTATTCTTGGCAATGATGTTTTTGGATTTGACACCAAGAGCAAAGACAACAAAAGCAAAAATAAACTACACTGGGACTACACCAAATTAAAAAGCTCTGTACAGCAAAAGAAACTATCAACGAAATGAAAAGACAAACTACTAAATGGGAGAAAATATGTGTAAATCATATATCAAATGAGGAGCTAACATCCAAAATATATAAAGAACTCACATAATAGCAAAAACAACAAATGATCCAATTTTAAAATAGGCACAGGATCTGCATAGACTTTTTTTTAAGAAGACATACAGATTACCAACAAGTACATTAAAGATGTCCAACTTCATTAATCAATAGGGAATTGCAAATCAAAACCACAATGAGATATCACCTTATACCTGTTTGAATGGTTACTATCGAAAGATAAGAAGTAACAGGTGTTGGCGAGGATGTGGAGAAAAGGGAACCCTTGTGCACTGTTAGTAATGTAAATTGCACAGTTAGGAATGTAAATTGGTGCAGCCACTATGGAAAACAATGTGGAAGTTCCTCAAAAAATTAAAAATAAAATTACCATGTGATCCAGAAATTCCACTTCTGGGTATTTATCCAAAGAAACAAAACAGTGACTTGAAAAGATAATATGCATCCCTGTGTTCATTGCAGCATTATTTACAATAGCCAAGATACGGAGACAACCTAAGTGTCTATCAATGGATTCATTTTTTTTAAAAAATGGTGTATATTCATGATGGAATATTATTCAGCCACAAAAAAGAATAAAATCTTATCACTTATGACATGGATGGACCTTGAGGGCGTTCCACTAAGTGAAGTAACTCAGAGAAAGACTAATACCATATTATCTCACCTATATGTGAAATCTGAAAAACAAACAAAAAAATCAAGCTTATAGATACAGAGAACAGATTGGTGGTTGTCAGAGGCAGGAAATGGGAGGTGGGTGAAATGACTGAAGAGAGTCAGAAGGTACAAACTTCCAGTTATAAAATAAATAAGTCATGGCATACACTGCATGGCATGTGTAAATAAGGATGTCATACACTGCATGGCAACCATAGCTAATAGTACTGTGTTACATACTTAAAAGTTGGTAAAAGTAAATTTTAAAAGTTCTCATTATAAGAAAAAACATTCTGTAACTATATATGGTGAGCAATGTTAACTAGACTTAATATGGTGACCATTTTGCAATATATACAAACATCGGCAGATTTAATGCAATCCCTATCAAAATACCAACAATGTTTTTCACAGAACTAGAACAAATAACCCTAAAATTCGTATGGAACCACAAAAGAATCGAATAACCAAAGCCGTCTTGAGAAAGAAGAACAAAGCTGGAGGTGTCACAATGCCAGATTTCAAGACATGTTACAAAGCTGTAGTAATTGGAACAGTACAGCACTGGCAAAAAATAGACACAGAAATCAATGGAACATAATACAGGGTCCAGAAATAAACCCACACTTATATGGTCAATTAATCCATGACAAAGGGCGCAAGAATATACAATGGGAAAAAGACAGTCTCTTCAACAAATGGTGCTGGGAAAACTGGGCAGCCAACATGCAAAAGAATGAAACTGGATCCCTTTCTTATACCATACACAAAAATAAACTCAAAATGGATTAAAGACCTAAGCGTGAAACCTAAAACCATGAAACTCCTAGAAGAAAACATAGGCAGTAATTTCTCTGACATGAGCTACAGAAAAATCTTTCTGGTTATGTCTCCTAAGGCAAGGGAAACAAAAGTAAAAATAAACCGTTGGGACTACATCAAAATAAAAAACTTTTGTACAGTGAAAGAAACCATCAACAAAACAAAACAGCATACTACTGAGTGGGAGAAGATATTTTCAAATAATATATCCAATAAGGGGTTAATATCCAAAATACATAGAGATCTTATTCAACTCAACCAAAAACAAAATCCAATTAAAAACTGGGCAGAGGACCTGAATAGATATTTTTCCAAAGAAGACATAAATGGCCAACAGATATATGAAGAGATGCTCAGTATTCTTACGGAATACTCAGAATTCTTAAGGCAATCCCTAATGGTAGAATCTTTAAAAAAATGATCTTAAAAAATTGAATAAACAAGCTAAAAGCAAAATCAGACCTATAATTATAGAGAACAAACTGATGGTTGCCAGAGGAGAAGGGATGGGGGTTTGGGCAACATGGGTGGAGGAGAGAGGAAGATACGGGCTTCCAGTTATGAAATGAATAAGTCATGAGAATAAAAGGCAACATGGGGCGCCTGGGTGGCGCAGTCGGTTAAGCGTCCGACTTCAACCAGGTCACGATCTTGCGGTCCGTGGGTTCGAGCCCCGCGTCAGGCTCTGGGCTGATGGCTCAGAGCCTGGAGCCTGTTGCCGATTCTGTGTCTCCCTCTCTCTCTGCCCCTCCCCCGTTCATGCTCTGTCTCTCTCTGTCCCAAAAAATAAAATAAACGTTGAAAAAAAAAATTTAAAAGGCAACAGCATAAGGAATACAGTCAATGGTATTGTAATAGTGATGTAACGGGGCAGATGGTAGCTACACTTGTGGTGAACACAGCCTAATGTATAACCCTGTCAAATCACTAAATTATACACCTAAAATTAATATAAGATTGTGTGTCAACTATACTAAAATAAAAAATTAAGTTTAAAAAGAGTGCACTAATCTTGATGAGAACTGAGAAATGTATAGAATTGTTGAATGTTGTATACCTGAAACTAATATAGCATTGCATATAATTATACTTCGGTAAAGTATTAAGTGAAAGAATCTTAAAAAATAAAACAGAAATACCAATATAAAATCATTATGTTGTATAACTGAAACTAATATAATGTTGTATGTCAATTATACCCCAAATTTTAAAAAGGATTTAAAATATTAAGTTGTCAGGTCACCTGGGTGGCTCAGTCAATTAAGTGTCTGACCTAGGCTCAGGTCATGATCTGACCGTCCGTGAGTTCGAGCCCTGCATCGGGCTCTGCGCTGACAGCTCAGAGCCTGGAGCCTGCTTCTGATTCTGTCTCCCTCTCTCTCTTCCCCTCCCCCACTTATGCTCTGTCTTTACCTCTCTCAAAAATAAATAAACATTAAGAAATTATTTTAATAAAATAAAAAATTAAGTTGTCATAAAGGGTAAAAAATGAAAAGTAGTAAATAAATGTGAGCAAGATATTTTTCAATGGCCATAGTATAATGCGTTAAATAGTTATTGAACTCTTCTGTGCCATTAAACCTTTAGTAAAAAATCATTATTTGGGGGGTAAAGAGAGTTTAGTAAAGTGCACATATATCTTAATGTAAAAAGGGAATCCTCAGTTATCTATTCTACAGACACAAAGATCTAAACTCACCTGTAAAAATCTACCCTTGAGTTTGATTGTTAACATCTAGAAGTTTGATGCTTAACTTCTGTTTTACTGATCCCCATTAGTAGCTATTACAGAAGAAAATCCAAATCAAGTTTGTACAGTCTTTCTGAATTCTCATGCACCAGATTAATTTATAGTTGTTTTTTTTTTTTTTTTTTCCTTTCACCTGAGGCCTGCTATGGATTTTAGAGCATCAACTCTTATAACAGCCAGTCCTTGGACCAAATCTGAATGATGTCAAAGGAGGCAAATCAGGGACAAATGTGGGATTCATTTCAGGCAGCGTTAGGAAGCCCAACACCAGGCCACAGCCGACCCCTGGACCTGGCACCCTCGCCCACATCTAGACTTGGTTCAGCTGAAGCCACCAGAATCTTGGTTGGCCTTTATCTAATTTCTTCTGCAAATCCAAATCAGAATTCCCACATGTACATTTCTTTATATCAACCTTGACTGGACAGGATACTCTGTTCTGATTACTAATCTGAGTGACATTTAATGGCCAAAAACAGAACAGTTGACTCACCCATAATAATTGTTGTTGAGTCTTCCTGATAATGAAGCATTACAACTTTAGGGCCAAATGAATACATTAATAAATGGCTCCATAGGAACACTGTAGAAGCTTTTTTTGTTTTTTTCTCCTAACAGAAAATATTCCTGCTATCTTCCCCCCGCCACCCAACTTCTACATAACCACTGATTACATTTTGGTACATTATCTTTCATATGCTACCTTTCACCTTTTCTTTTTTAATGCATTGTGGTCATTGTGGTTCAGTGTCTGCCTCTGGGGTCACCATATGACACTGTGTAATGAATTTAATCCAGCATCCACAAGTACTCTCTGTGTAGACCCATGTCTGTGAGCACTCTGTATCCATCTGTGTCCGTATGAAGGCTAGAATGGAAAAGCGTTCTTGAACCTCTTGCCCAAATATGCCTCAAGTCAAAAATGCACACAAAATGTGAGTGCTGACGTAAATGCTCAGTAGTAACTATAGGTTGATCATACCTAGTCCAAATCTGTTTAGTTTACAACTGTGTCCTGTTTTAATGCTTTTTAAACTATTGATCTTGGGGTGCCTGGGTGGCTCAGTCAGTTGAGCATCTGACTCTTGATTTGGGTTCAGGTCATGATCCCAGGGGGATTGAGCCCCACCTCAGGCTCTGCGTTGAGCGTGGGGCCTGCTTAAGATTCTCTCTCCTTCTCCCTCTGTCCCTCCCCCTCTTACATGCCCTCTCTCTCAAATTAAAAAAAAAAAAAAAAGCAAAAGCCAAAAAAACTATTCATCTTGAAATGCTCTATTTTTGAATATTAAGTTTCACTACAGGAGCAAAAGCATAGTGGTTCTTTCCTCTTCCTAGATGTTCATCAGGCAGTGGTGGTGGTTATAGCAACAACTAGACAGGGTTGTGTTTGACAAATCTCTGATTGCAACTATATATGAGGCACTTCAGTTTATTTTTTCTCATTTTAAAAATTTACTGTTCTACTTAGAAGTTATGTTATTAGCTGTTGCTCAGATACTGTCTTTTTGCTCAGCACAGCTCTCATTTTAACCATATTTTGAAAGATAAATGAATTACAAGTAAATGTTCCTTAACAGAATGTTCTTTTTTGTTGCTTCGTTTGCTAGATAAATAAAACTAAAAAATCTTATTCTCTTATCTAACAGTTTTGTAGAAAACCTCATATTCTCTTAAAACAGAAAAAAATGAGTATGGAAATGCATTAGATATAAGTTCTTTCAGAAAGTAAAAGCATATTAATGTTCTTAAAACTCTGATAAATATTTTGTAGCCGATTGATATAATTTGATGCATATAAGTATATGTCAAGCTTATTGTTACCAATCATGTCCCATTTTTCTTTTAGCAATGAAATTGTCACCTACCTCTTTTTCCCTATCCGTTCTTTTTTTTTTTTTAATGTTTATGTATTTTTGAGAGAGAGAGACAGAGAGAAAGAGGGGGAGGGTCAGAGAGAAAGGGAGACACAGAATCCGAAGCAGGCTCCAGGCCCTGAGCTGTCAGCACAGAGCTCGATGTGGTGCTTGAACCCGCGAACCACAACATCATGACCTGAACCAAAGTTGGATGCTTAACTGACTGAGCCACCCAGGTGGCCCCCATGGGTTCTAAAAATGCTGAGCCCCACGTGGGGCTCAAACTCACAAACCATGAGACCATGACCTGAGCCGAAGTCAGACGCTTAGCTGACTGAGCCACCCAGGTGCCCTGTAATATAAATGTTTATTAAGTGAATGGATCAACGAATGAACAAACAACTCCTCTGGACCTGTCTCCCAGATATAAAGTTTAGAACCTGAAGTACATTGTCTTTGTATCTCCTATCAGCTCTAAGGTTTCCTCATTCCACGTAAGCAATGTCTGCCTTCTTACTAGACTCCTTTGCTGTGAAATAGTCATCTTAAGGATTGTTATAATGGAATGCATTTGGATTTGGTACGCATTAGTAGTGATAATTCACCTATTTTTTATTGATCGATCTCCCTCCACTTGAAAACATTCCTTATGTAATTACACAGGAGGTCAGTGATGGGATGGGAATGGGGTCTTGTTTTTTATACTTTTTCTAATTCTCTGAAATGTTAAATTAGTTTCCCTGAATTGTTTTGGTCCAAATATGAAATGGAAATTTTTCATACATTTTTACCCCTGTCCTGAACTCAATTCTTAACCTAATGGGCTATGTATCTGTACAGGAAACATTGCTTTAATGTTTTAAAGTCACATCACCCAATTAAGTTCATGCTTGGTGGACATTTTTCACACTCCGTTTATTCTGTGTGAAATGTCCATTCCGATAAATAACGTGCCCAGGAGAATTTTGCAAGGACTTGAATAATAGCTCAACTTGAATAAGAGAGAGCGAGGTTGAGAAAAAGATGGAGAAAACATGAGAATCCCAGCTTATCTTGAATGAGGGTTTCTGGTATGGATTTATTTTGTTTTAAATCAATTGCCAGAATAACAGATATAGTTATATTCAAATTTAATTGATTTAATGGATTATTATACAGGCTTATTAAAATTTTTATCTATGAAAAAATTTTAATGATGTTGCAAATTGTTTGTAATATGGTAGCTAAGGAAACTGAAAAAAAAAATTGCATTATAGTTTCAACTCCGCTAAGGTAAAATAAATGTGCCAACATGCTAACTACAATTTTCTCTAGGTGATGAGTTATTTTTATGATGACTTTTCTTCCCTATTTTCTTCTGTATAGTTTTACTTTAAAAAACAAACTTAAAAGCCTTGCTAATAATTTCTGTTAAAAATTTAAAATTCAAATTATGATGTGTATTATTTTGTAGTATTGCAAGTTTGGGTTTTCCCATGCCTCTACTCATAGAGGAATGGCTCCATAAGAGGAACAACTCAGAGATTCAACTTACCCTACACAACCTGAGGCCATAGAAACAGGTCAAGGCTCAGTTAGAGGCTGAGGATTCAGTAGCCTCAGTAATGGGAAAGAGGGTCTTATACTATGAAGGCCAGTAAATGCAGGGCAGAGATCCCACCAACTCTCTTATCTATGTGCTAGCTACACCTGGGAGATCTTAGAAAAATAAGACATCTCAGAGTAAAAGGAACTGATAGTCTTTGTTGGGGGTGGGGGATAGGCAAATAAATCTTCCGTGTAACATGAAAGCTATATGACAAGGGGTAATCAATCACACTAAAGAGTGGATTGGTCGACTGGGTCTGGGGGAATCCAGAGGTGATACTTGAGTCTAGAGTTGGTCTCAAAAATGGAGGCAGAGTTGCAAAGGGAATAACATGAATAAAAGTCCTTTAGAATGAAACTAAATGAGGGGTGCCTGGGTGGCTCAGTCAGTTAAGAGTCTGACTTCAGCTCAGATCATGATCTCACAGTTTGTGGGTTCGAGCCCCGCATTGGGCTGTGTGCTGACAGCTCAGAGCCTGGAACCTGCTTCAGATTCTGTGTCTCCCTCTCTCTCTGCCCCTCCCCAACTAGTGCTCTATCTGTCTCTGTCTCTCAAAACATAAAAATAAAAAATTGAAAAAAAATTAGAATGAAACTGATGGTTCTGGGAATTATGATGATTTTAGTAAGGGTGGGCATAGAATATAAAAGAGATCGAGGACAAATGTGTGAGGAAAGTGGCAGGAGCTTGAGGTCTACGCCTGAGATGAAGCCCAGTGACAGTGGACTGAAGAGGAGGGTGAACTGGACAGTTGGTGAAATCTGGACCTGACAGACCCAGGTTGCTGTTGGACGTGTCGTGTGAAGGAGAGTGGAGACTGGCAGGAGTCCTAGGATTCTGGGGCTCCTTAGAGGTGTCATTGGAATAGACTTTACCAACTGAGCCATCCAGGTGCCCCTTGGAATAGGAATTACAGGAGGAGATGAAGGGAAATAATGAGTTTCAGTCTGGCATATATCGAAAATTAAAACTTCCTTCTTTCCATTCTTTCTTTCCTTCCCTTCTGTCTCTTTCTGCCTTTCCATCCCTTCCTGCTCTATCTACCTATCTATCACCTATCTATCTATTCATCTATTCATTTAGTTATTTAGTAACCTTTATTTTGCCCTTGCTGTCCATGGGGCATTATCCCAGCCACTGTCCTAGGTCCATTGTAAACCAGGCCAGTTTTTATGTATTCTCAACCATGAGGGGGCGAGAGGGAGTTGTTTTCACAGCCACAGCTGCTGGGTGTCTCTGACCAGGACATAGCTAATCAGGTATAAGACACCAAGAGCTTAATTTCTTTCAGATGGTACCGTGTAATGTATGTTTTTTTATATTGGAAACACCACTGATGGCCATTTCCTTTCTAGGTAGTGCCATTATTTCTGTTATGTTTCTGAAAGAAAATTTAAGAGCTTCAGATTTACTAGGTAAGTAATTATTTAAGTCATGTAATTATAGCACTGCTTGATCAGGAAATAAATAATATTATCCATAAAAAAAATATGTGCTTTAAAAACAGGGGACAAATTGCTGAAATGGATAAATCTCATTTAGAGGTGACCAGGATTCTTTCTTGGAGTTGCCATCTGCACTTTCATGTGAAGTATTTCTGTTTTCATTGTGCCCACTGCCCATGCTATTGACCACAGCGAATTATTATTTTATACTATTATTATGAATGTTATGAAATTTTCATGAGCATAATAAAATCCAAGAAAACATCTGTATTACCTAATAGAGTCTTCCACTTCAAAGGATGTATTTGTTACATTGTCAAGTGAAAGTCCTGCATAAAAATGAAAACCACACAAAAATTAGATGCACCAATTAACCACCTAATTTGTATTTTGCTCTTTCCAAAAACAACAGAGAACATTCCCCTTCAGATTTTCATTTAGAAAATGAAAAAACAGCTGTTAGTAGAAAATAATAACAGCCTTCCTGGCTATAAGAAGGGTTGCTATTATATAGCAGAGCCATCATGTTATTGATTACATCTTCTACGTCTTACTAGAAATATCATTTGTGAGAAGAATTCTGGAGGTTCATATTTTCTTCCTTGACAAAGTCTTCTCTGAATTGCTGCTGACATATGATAACAAATATGATACTTTAGGCACTTTAAATAAAGGAGCGGCTGCTCACTTCCAAGGAGATCACATTTTTTTAAAAATTTGAGCTTTAAATGTGACGCCAGTGTTGGTATGTTGAGCATTTGTTTTCCCTGATTGTGTTTCCCTTGAGCCTGTTGTCTTGAAAGTGTTTTCACTTTTTCTTTTTCCTCCTTGGTTTGATTCTGCTAGTAGAGTTTTTAGTCCACATCATCAAGTTTGTCATGGTTGAAATGTTTTCCCAAATGCACACATATATGCATTGTATCTTTTCAAATATATTACTTTTCTATACTCTTTTTTTTAATATATCTTGGTTTGTGGAATCATTTGGGGAAGATGTACACAATTAGAAATAAGAATGAGCAATGCCTGAGTTTTATAAATTAAAAACAAATTACATCTTACATTATTTTTCTCATTTGTCAAATGCCTTAAGGAAACTCTAAATCATTTTATCTAACATATGACATCTTTTATAGTTAATGGTTGATTAATGTTTAAATTAATCAAAAGTATTTGATGAAGAAATACAGATGGATATATAGGGAGACTTGCTAACTATTGTGAATACTGGTGATAAAAAGATGGCGAAGACGGAATCTCTGCCCTCAAATAATACAGTTGGTGATAAAATATATACATAAATAAGTTTTTTAAAAGCAGAAAGCAGTATGTATCCTAATGCCTTGAGGCTTTAGTTAAGAACAGGATCTCTCAACCTCAGCAATGCTGACATTTTAGGCTGGAGAATTCTTCTCTGCGGGGAGCCGTCCTGTGTGTTGTAGGCTGCTTACCAGCGTCCTGCCTGGCTTTTACCCATTAGATGACAGGAGCACCCTCCGCCCTAGTAATGACAACCAAAAACAACTTCAGATATTGCCAAATGTCCCCCGAGGGACAAAACCACCCCCAGTTGAGAACCACTGGTTTAGAATAAAGAGAGGTTACTCTAGTTGAGAAGCTCAGAGAGAATTTTTTTATAGCAGAGGTAACATTCGTATCAGTTCTGATAGCTGGATAGGACAGGCACGGGCAATACCCAAGCATTTGGAGGAGGGTGTACAGAGGGACGAACACAAGAAGTATTAACAAATGTGCAAAAAGGCAGGGTAAGTTTTCTATTTAATATGGCACTCAACTGCTGCCAGTTAGGATCGGGAAAAATTAATGAAAGTCACAATTATGAAAAGGGAAGAAGTAGAAATATCAGTGTATGCAGATGATTTGATTATATACTTGGAAAACCCGAGATCAACAGAACATTACCAAAAGCAAGAAACTAGCTCAATGTCAAAGGATGTAAATTAAACTCACTTTCATAGGTTCAAATCTGGATTCAACTTTCGCTGTCAGCTATGTGGCTGACATGATATTACCTAACTTCTCTAAGCCTCAGTTTGTTGACAAACATAGAAGACGGTTCTAAGGATCAAACTGGATAATTCATATAAGCACTCTGAGAAATATAAAGCCCTGTTGATGTAATTGTCATGTCTATGATCAACTTCATTCCTGAAAGGTAATATTAAAAATGTAACATAGGGAATAAGAAACAGACATATACACACACACACCAAAAAATAATAATAGTAAATTAAACCTCTATTAATTCTTTGATTCTTTGCTAATTTCTCTTATTTTAATAATAGCTAATATTTATTAAACATTTCCTCTTTCCAGGTGCTATCAGTGTTTTACATGAACTATCTCATTTAAATGTAGAAACAACCTATTTACAGAACTGATAGTTAGGTTAAATAGCTTGTCCAAGGTCATATAACTAGTAAATGGCGGACCAGTATTAATGGCAGCCTGATATAGGCATAGCGTAATGGTTGAGGGTGAGTCTCTAGTGACAGAGAACTGTGTGACCTTTCAAAGTTACTTACTCTCCTTAAGCTGCATTTTCCTCACGTTTCAAATGAAGATAATATTACCTACCTTGTAGGATTAAGTGAGTTCCTAGAGGTAGAAGTCTTAGAACAGGGTCTGTCATGTAATAAATCTTCCATGTTAGCTATGATCATGATTTTTTTTAATGTTTATTTATTTTTGAGAGAGGGAGAGGGAGAGAGTGTGAGCAGGGGAGGGGCAGAGAGAGAGAGACGCAGAATCTGAAGGAAGCTCCAGGCTCTGAGCTGTCAACACAGAGCCCGACGTGGGGCTCAAACTCAGGGACCACTAAGATAATGACCTGAGCCAAAGACAGATGCTTAACTGACTGAGCCACCCAGGCACCCCCAGCTTTGATCATTATTGCTGCTACCACAGTCACACATCCCTACACTCTAATGGTTCATCAGAGGAAACATTGATTAGGATATTTTTGCAAACTTCAATAATTCAGCTAATATTTTCCACAATTCTAATTGGGTATTTTTGCCTTCCTAATTTAATGCTTTGTGAGTAGGGCTCTGTAGCTGATCCCATATTTGTTTTGGACTATAGTTAAAAGTGATCAATTCTTAACTTTAATCTGTTGTCATAGGAATAAGAAAAATTGTAGCCACCTATTTCATACCCATGCCTCCAAGAGCAAGTCATAAAATTATCTTGATCTGAAATGTAATAACCCATTTCATACTTACGGAGAAGGATTTTTCCCCAACCTCACTCAGTAATGTGTTAAATCACATGTATTTTCTTTGTGTCTGTATTGTTGTTGCCTTGGGAAAATTTAGCTCTTTCTGTTAAAAGCTAAAAATGCATTTTTTTTTCTTTACAGGGACTAAAACCAAACAGAGAAGAGAGTAGTTAGTGGCTTAAAAAAAAAAAAAAAAAAAAGATTAGCATATAAGCATGCTAAAAATTAAATTGTCAAAATGTGCAAAAGAAAATCATTTATTTTTCCCTGCCTCAAGCAAATGAAAGTTTGTTTTTCATGATGGAACAAATGAAGATTTTTTGGGCCATGTGGAAACAAGCTGAACTAATTTATTGCCAAATGTTGCTCTGTGGCTATGAAGCTTTTCACCACTAGCCTCAAAAAATGACCTCACAAAAGCTATGTCTGAAAGGAATTGCCAACTATTATTAACTCAATGACAGGGTTTGGACTGTGCTCTGATTCTTAGTGGATTAATAACTTTAAATTATTTTAATGATTATTTTTCCTTTAAAAAGCACCAGATTTCTCTCCCCTTCATTCAGCCAAAACCTATAGTATTTCCCCCTCTCTCCTCCCTTAGTCATCACAAGTACTAAATCTAATAGGCTGTGAGAACCTAGTTGACTTAAGTCCAGATAGTATCATCATAAGAAAAAAAAAATGACAGTCAATTCATCAGTACTCTTCAGAGACCAGTAACTTGATTATTTTAAGTCACCTATAAATGGTTTCCCTGGATAGAATGTCAAGAGATTAAAAATGACATGAAGACCATCTCTTTCCTTCTTTCTTCCACACCAAATGGTCAGCTTGATTTAGGGCTAGTATCTAGAATACTAATCTAGCCAAACAAACCATCATTTCTGGTTGAGGGAACAGATTGGCCATTTTGGTTTCAGGGTTGCCTCAAGAATGGGAGACTTTCTGGTGGTAGGTTCAGGACTATTTGGATTCACTACATTATTGAGACTTCCCAATCCAGGGCTTCTTTAAGATTTAAGTATGATGGAGCGCCTGGATGGCTCAGTGGCTTAAGCGTCCAACTCTGGATTTCAGCTCAGGTCATGATCTCACAGTCATGATCTTAAGGTCATGAGATTGAGACCTGCGCTGGGCTCCACACTGGGCAAGGGACCTGCTTAGGGATTCTCTCTCTCTCTCTCTCTCTGCCCCTCCCCCAGTCACAGGCATGTGCATGCTTGCTCTCTCTCTTCCTAAAAAAAAAAAAAAAAAAAAAAAAAAAAATATACATATATATATATATATATATATATATGGCGCTACTATGAGCCTGAGGAATCTGGAGAGATTGTTCTGAGGGGAAGACATCCCAAATGGTTTGGTGTTAAGGGAACCAGTTTATTCTGTGACTCCTGGTCACAAAAGCAACAGCGAGACCCCCATTGATCAGGAGACATACTATAAGGACCAAGAGAATTAGACGCAATATTTGTGTTGGAATCAGGTTAGCTGAACGTTAAAAAACTCTTAAGGCTACCAGAAGTCAGGTCAAGCCAGAGTCCAGAAGCTAGACACTAGTTAATTAACACTAGCTGGCATCCAGTTGGGGAGTGGGGTATTTCAGGTTTTACCTAAGGGGAAGGGTGGGTTGGGAAACCAGATGTCAGCTGAAGAACTGTACAAAAAGATCTTAGAACCCAAGGCTTCCGTACGTGAGGAAGTCAGCTTCTAGGTGCCAGTGAACAGAAGCATCAGAGGAACCTGATTCCAGGCTGTTTTCCCTTTGACCACTTTTATACTTCATTCTTAGCCCACAAGTATCCATAGGAGACTTTTACAACAGAAGATCAGTAGCCTCTTGAAACAGAGGCTGCGTTCTCACAGCTGGATCCAGTTAAATGTCAGGCATTTCCCGAAGTATAAAATATTCCTCAAAACACTCCTTCAGGATGATATAAATGGTCAGATATGTTTAGAAAATATTACAATCATATCCTCTTCTAGGAGATTCACAGTGAACACTAGCACATTGAGGATCTGAGGGGGTCTTCTAGTAAAAGAACTATTCAAGTTTGTCTAACTCATCTCTTCCCAAATAGATTTGACTTGAGACTCTTTTTGGTGGAGCATCTGCCTTATGAAACTGGTTCCAGGGAATACCAGTTTGAAGATGCTTTTCTAAAGGAACCTCAGGGCTAGTCATGAAGCCCAGGGACCACTGCCAGGGAGAGTTGATTCTGTCTATCCCCAGTGGGGATGTTGCATCTGGCTTTAGGTTATGCTTTGTACAGCTCCTGGCCTGTATACCTAGGCTGGGGCACCACCTACTGAGCCTACAACATGAATGACAGCCCTGAGTTGTCCATTCATCAGTCCTGGCTCTTTATGGATACAAGAGGTGGGAGAGTGTAATCGTTAAGCAAATGGACTACCTAGGTTTTCATCCAAGCTCTCCACTTAGCAAGAACATCCCAAACAAGATTATATAGCACATATATAGTATAATATTTTAACAGTATAGTTATTTTTCACAGATTTGTTGTAAGCATTAAGTTAATTATATATAAAGCATTTAGAATTGTGCTTAGAAGTATTAGGTATTACTATTATTATTATCATCACATTTTAGTATGATGGTGATGTAATGTAACTCTCATGCCAGCCATACTTGTCAATGAAATTAACAGTTTTAAGAACACCACTTCCAAAAAAAAAAGATTACCCTCACTTGGCATGTACCTTCCCACCATACCTAGTCCGTTTACTCTAAAGAGCAGAGATGAGCTTGCTTCCCTGTTGTGCATATGTGACAAGTTTATAGGAAGAAATTTTATTAACATCTGTGCATTGTGTCAAGCTAAATCTGAAACTCCCACAAGATCACTGTAGAAATTTAAGTGACTTGAGTTTGTATTTGATGAGAAAGTATATTTTGTACAGGACTGGCCATGAGGGTGGCAGATGCATCATGTCCAGCACCCATTCACTGACCCCACCTGCCGCTCACCCACAGCTGCCTGACTGCTCCGTCTTTGGTTCCCTCTGAGGCTCAGCTCTTGGTGCTTTGTGCACTAGTCTGCTGAGATTAGCAGTGGGTAGCAAACATAGTCCCACTAGCATTCTCTGTGTTCTGTTAAGTGTGTTATTTCCTTTCTTCTGTCTTCTTAAGACCAGTGGGGAGAAGTCTTCACCAGGCAGTCAGAAAACACCAACCAGTTCCTTCCTGTTCAGTCCTTCCATTCTCAAACTGGATTGTTACCCTTTTAGAGACAGCCCCAGTGACAGTCCATGATCTTCCCTGGATCATAAGATTAAAGATACAATTTTGAATACGTTTTTTTTAACGAGATCATAAGGAAAGTGGAGCCATCCACTATTTCAACAAAGCATAAAGCATGTTTACCAACAGACCCAAGTATCCTCAGTTTCTCTGCTATGAGAAACCAAAAGCACAAACGTATGTTTAGTAATTAATGTGTTAGTATTTTATCTTGGTTGGAAAAACTTAGATAGCCAATGAATCCAATCCAATTTATCATACAAGCAAAACTTTAAGGTTTCAGATTATCAAAGACTTTGAAAGTTATAAACATTTTCATTTATTCAACCTAGTTGGGTTTTTTTTAACAATTACCCATGAGAACTTTAAGACAAAATTAACCGTCATTTTAAGTCATCTTTTTGCTGACAAATTGCAACAAAGATAACACAGGCTTATTTAACTTTCAGGAATCCTTGGTAGAATAAAAGTTTTATATTTCATGCTGATAACTCTAAGGACGTGTCTATCTTAATTAATCCAACAAACTTAAATTAGTTTACCGAATATGTTGCACCTAGGTCCACTTAAAAGCCAATCAATTGTCAGTTTTTTACCTGGGGAAATCTGAAGCGGGTGGTTTAAGTCCAAGGGGGTACTCTTTGCTCTTTGATAGCAGGGTAGGAGGAGCAGGAGCCAGTAACACCAGAGGCGCGGAGGATGGTATAGGAGCAGGTTATTCGGGCTCTGCAGAAACAGGAGGAGGGCAGGGGAAGCAGAAGAGGTGAGGTGCTGCTAGCAAGGCTGGAGGCAGGTAACAGCCCCGAGGGCAGAGAAAGAGGATCCCTGGTCCTAAAGACCAAGCTCAGACAGATGACCAGACACATACTTTCTTTCCACCGACAAAAGGTGAAAACAGCCAATCCATGTCAGGCCAGAGAAGACAGGGAATCTCCCTGAAACAAAAGGAGTTCTGGCCTCTGCTTAGGAATATTCTTTAAGCCCCTGTCCTGAGGTTTAGCGACTACCACAGACAATTGGCTCCAATTATCATAGCCATTAATAATTCAGGCAGAAGCCCCCACATGCAATAAGAAGCCTCATTTGTTTCGTCCTCTCAAGATATATTTTGAGAAGAAGTAAACAAAGATGAGTAATTCGGGAAAAAGAGAGAGGCATGTACAGGATCCTGGCAGCAACTTGTTTACAGGGGAGACAAAGGATTGGCACATAGAGAACAGGACAAGACACAGGTAAGGTGGTAGAGGGGCCCAAGGCAGCTGAGCTGGTGGGTTGAGGGTGGAGGGTGAGGAGAGGGGGGGTCCTCATGCCCTGTAAAAGAATATGGACAGATCAGAGTTTGGGTACAGAACCATAAAGGCCTGGCCATATGGGATTTCGGTCCATTTTCCCTGACATTTACAAAAAAATTCTAATTGATAAGTAGTATTGAAGTTTAAGTATCTGTTAATGGGCCATTTTTCTTTGTCTCCTACGGAGTACTGAGGGTATGTGTTATTGCAGAAGAAGATGAGTCCTTTCTTCATTAAATCTTGCAATCCAAATTGTCTCCAGTGGGTTAAGAGACATCCCAAGGGGGAGTTTTTGGGGAATGAAGAAGAAAAGTCCATTACCATAATCCCCCTGATTGTTGGATGGCATTCCACTCAGGATCATATCAAGGGTTCCTAGTGTTCAGAGCAACCAGAGCTTCCCTCAAAAAGTTGTTGATGAATACCAACCTGTCTACTGAAGAGATGTCGATATCCCTGCATTTCCCCATTGCATTCTAGACTACAAATTGGTGCCAGTGAATAGACTGAAATACCATGGAGAACCTGCCATTTTTAACCGAGGGAGACACTAAAAAAGTTCTACAAGGCGAAATTACCGAGTATTGTAATTCAAGTAGTTAGTAGGGGACATTGATGAAGAATAGTAAAGATAGAAATCCATCATGGTCTAAGTGACATTCCAATACATGTAGTCTTTACAGACAACTTCCCAGGAAATGGTCCCCAGTTGGGTTTTAATTCAGTTGATATTGACATTGGTTTTGGCTGGTTCCCAGTGGTCTCATGGCCAGAAGTGGCTAGACCAGGGATGCGGAGGGGATCACATTGGACCAATGAGGAGGAAACCTCACATGGAAGTCTTAAGGTTGTCAGCAATCCTAGTGACAGGTGTCTGTCCCATGCTTTGTATAAGAACAGGGATAAGAGTGCCTGGGTGGCTTAGTCGTTTGAGCATCCGCTCTCGATTTTGGCTCAGTTCATGATCCCAGAGTTGTGGGATCAAATCCTGTGTCAGGCTCCGTGCTGAGTGTGGAGCCTGCTTAAGATTCTCTCTGTCTCCCTCTGCTCCTCTCCCCTGCTCACACTCGCTCTCTCTTTCTCTGTCTAAAAAAAAAAAAAGAAGGGGTGGATAAAGAGAGGGCATCAAGTTCTGGGTCTTGTTACCATTCTGGCCAGGGTACTAGCTTCCAGTCAAAAGGCAGGCCTTTATCCTCCCTGGAGAGTAGTCACAGGCTCGAGGGTTGCAGCCAGAGCAGTCAACATGAGATTGTTCCAATAAGACCGTATTTCTTGAAAAGCCCCTGGAGTTAAAGTAAAAGAAAAGAGGGAGTAACTTAAGTTTGTACCAAGGCTCGAAGTCTAGAAAGAAGAACAGCCCTAGGTTGGGCACCAGAAATGTTGTGGGGCTGCTGAGTGAACAGTCAAGAAAGAATTCTTAAGATACTGTCAGTGCAAAAAGGCGCTTTTATTATAGCCCAGGGACAGGACCCAGGGGCAGAAAGAGCTGCCAGTTTGGGATTAATTTTTAAGCTTTTCTGAGATCGCTTTTGACTCCCAGTGGTCTGTATCCTGAGGTAGATCTGTTCCAGGGTCCTCTGTCACATCAGGCTTCCGGGTGAGCTTTCAAATCTATTCAGCTCTGCAGAGCTGAATTTGGCCTCTTGCTCAGCCAAATTCTGGAGTCTAGCAGGTGTGATAAGTTCATTGTACCCAGAGATGAGGAGACTAGGTCACAGAGGGATAAATAACATGCCTAAGCTCTTCTAGCCAGCAAGTAGCAGCGAAATTTGAAATCTGTGGGGGCAGTTTCAGCATGGATTAGTCTTTCATGATCCAAGTTTTGATCTGTAATGTAATCATTTCCATGGGCAAAGGGCATGCCAAGGGCTGCTTCCCTTCCTAGAGTATCTTATGCTACCAGATTACTCCCTTGGGCAAGTGGGCCAGCAGAAGGTAAATTAGCAAGTTTCTAACTTAGAAATCTGTGTCTTTCAAATGAAAGAATATGTGTGGCTTCACTGAGAAAAAAAATATCAGGAAATGACATCTTTTAGATGCCACTTTTAGAAAAAGATGGGCTATAAATACATTTTAAGGAAATTTATTTAAGGAGCTGCTAATGACTATCTTCAACACTTTTACACACTTATGGAAAATGTGCACATGATCCATACAGGAGACAGTGAATCACACAAATACAAATGATACCAAGTAGACAAGCATATAACAGGTAGCAGCTCTCTAGAACTGCCTTTGTAATTGTCACAGGAAGCTGAAATTAAAATTATAAAAAGAAAGAATGTGCGACCTACTGAGCTGCCATAGAGTTCTTTACTAGATTCCCACTGATATGGGGCTCAAGTGAAATAATGTATGTACAAAAGTACTTTGAAAGTACAATTGCAAAATCATCAGTCATTTCATTTGTGTTCAAGGAGTTTTGAAATGGAGCGAAGATCTACCTTGGTGAAAATGGGCACAGTATGCAAATGAGGAAGCAGATGTGAGGCAAGAAAGGAGATGTCAGGATGTGAACCAGGGACCCTTTTGGAAAGTTAAGTGAAATAATGCAACATCCAAAAATGAGATATTATGCAGACTTGAAAAGAATGAGGCTGTCCTACATACACTGATGTGAAATGTTCTCCAAGATATTCTGTTAAGTAGAACAAAAGCAAGTGTGTATAATCTGCTATCATTTGTGTAGAAAACCAAAACTTAGGCAGTCTCTCACACACCTGCATAAAACATCCCTGGAAAAGGACATCTAAGATTTGGTGGCAGTATTAACTTCCAGGAGGGGAACTAGTGTGCCATAAGGGTGTGAGAAAGATTTAACTTTTCACTCACCACCCTTGTGTGTCTTTCAGATTTTTTTCACCTTACGTTACCCATTCCAAACTAACTTTAAAAAAAGAAATTTAAGGGGAGGGTAGGTGATGGGCATTGAAGAGGGCATCTTTTGGGATGAGCGCTGGGTGTTGTATGGAAACCAATTTGACAATAAATTTCATATATTAAAAAATAAATAAATAAATAAAAATTAAAATAATTGAAAAAAAGAAATTTAATTGACACTAGATACAGTTATAGGAGATAAAAAAAATTACTGGCAGAGGAATTCAATAAAAATAAGAAATTTGGACTTCACAAAAGGAAGTTGGAAGTCTCTGAGATTTTTAAGTTGTATTCAATGGATTTATTCTACTTCAGTATACCAAGTTTAGAAAACTGTGTGTGTGTTTTTTCATTCCATCCTCCTAGGAACCTAATATTGAACAATTTTCTTACAAGATCTTTTTTTCTTTTCCAAAGAAAGGACAGGGCTGAACAATAATTTTGCCCAAGTTCTTATGTACGATTTTTATTATTTTCTCTTTATTGCAATGCTTAATAGAGTATATTGTTTTTTCATTTTTAAAATTCTCATTAGAAATAGCTTTTACAATTTTGTATGTAATTTCTGCCTTCACAAAGTATTACAGAGTAAGTTCTTACATTAGAAGAAGCTTATTTTATAGCTTCTACAAATACCTTGAATAGCTATTGTCTCGCTTGTGTGAAAAGTCAAATGCTATTTGTTCTCAAAAACTAGAGTTCAAAACCCTAAATCATTTGATTAAGAGGAACAGGAAATTGGTGTCTTTGAATTGTGAGGTTTTATAGACAAACCAAATTGCTTCAGGTTGGAGTCAGTGCTGCTTGTAAATTATATACACAACAACACCGACCTCAGTTATGAAACAAGTTGAATTATGTTTTCAAGGGTGCTATCTGAAAAATGCTACCTATATCATTTTTCTTTGCTGATTATTAATAAATAAGCAGTCTTCAGTGTTATTTGCAAGGTCAAGGCCTCCCTCTACTCCTCCTTATGTGGCCCCTCTTCCCATACACATTTCTTTCCTCCATTATTTTTTTAATATGAAATTTATTGTCAAATTGGTTTCCATACGATACCCAGTGCTCATCCCCAACAGGTGCCCTCCTCAATGCCCATCACCCACTTTCTCCTCCCTCCCACCTCCCATCAACCCTCAGTTTATTCTCAGTTTTTAAGAGTCTCTTATGTTTTGGCTTCCTCCCTCTCTAACTTTTTTTTCCCCTTCCCCTACCCCATGGTCTTCTGTTAAACTTCTCAGGATCCACATAAGAGTGAAAACATATGGTATCTGTCTTTCTATGTATGGCTTATTTCACTTGGCATAACACTCTCCAGTTCCATCCATGTTGCTACAAAGGGCCATATTTCATTCTTTCTCATTGCCACGTAGTACTCCATTGTGTATGTAAACCACAATTTTTTTTATCCATTCATCAGTTGATGGCATTTAGGCTCTTTCCATAATTTGGCTATTGTTGAGAGTGCTGCTATAAACATTGGGGTACAAGTGCCCCTATGCATCAGTATTCCTGTATCCCTTGGGTAAATTCCTAGCAGTGCTATTGCTGGGTCATAGGGTAGGTCTATTTTTAATCTTTTGAGGAACCTCCACAGTTTTCCAGAGTGGCTGCACCAAATTGCATTCCCACCAACCGTGCAAGAGGGTTCCCGTTTCTCCACATCCTCTCCAGCATCTATAGTCTCCTGATTTGTTCATTTTGGCCACTCTGACTGGCATGAGGTGGTATCTCAGTGTGGTTTTGATTTGTATTTCTCTGATGAGGTTTCCTCCATTATTTTAAGTAATGTGAAAGGCATGACAGTAACACATGGCTTACATAGGTTTATAATGTGATATTTTACTAAGTTACTCCTAGAATTCTAGATTCTAAATTGGATTAAATAAGTCTTACAGCAAAGTCAGCATTCACTTTTGTCATTTCTGTTAAAAGGTCTCTAATAAATGGCAATGATTAAGGTGCTCTTTTACCAGAGTTTCAAAGTGTAAAATCGTGTGTGTGTGTGTGTGTGTGTGTGTGTGTGTGTGTACAAGCTGCAAAGATGAGTGAGTAGATCATCAGGTGTTGAACTTCCCCACTCTCTGGGCTCTGATGGATCTATCATTTTCTTAGTGGTCCATGTGGAAACAAACAGCCAGCTTGGATGTGTTTTCATGTCTCCAAATGCACGTGTTCTGATCTTTCCCATCTTTGGGGAAAGGTTTTCTGAGGAGGCAAGGATTCATCTGAAACAACAAGAAAAATCAGAAGTCATGTCCTACCCCATCCTTTCCCTGGCCCTTATCCCCCTTTTAAAGATAATGCTATCATGTGGATGCAGGATGCTATCTAGGGATGGTTTGCTGAATTGTATTTTAACAAGGAGGGGCTGTAGGTATTTTTACAAGCAATACTCCGTCTATAGGTAATGTTTGCATTGACAAAAAAGCTTAAATATCCCTTTTCAACTTGGTTTGTCTTTTCAATTTTATTTAAAGGTATGACACTGGGATTTGCAGGAACCTATTTATTGGTGAACTTTGCTCCAAATAGAACTCAGTCTATCTCTGCAAGAACAGTACAGTATTACTTTGTTGGCTGGCAGTTCCTGATCTATGTGGTAAGAATTTAAAAAAATTTTTTACTATCCCATAAACTATATTATCTAGACCACTTGTACCTACAGATGTTAGAGAATGAATATAATCTTTGCTTCTCAACATTAATATCTCATTAAACCATAAATAGATTTGACTAATACCAAAGTATTTGAAACACTAAATCAGCAATAGAGCACCCCCAGTTTCCCAAGTATCCTATTCTTGACCTGTCACTGGAACAGTTTCCACAATATTTAATCCAACAAATTCCAAAGCAAGGTGTTTTAGGACAACTCAAAGTAAAAACACGAACCCCAAAAACCTCTCTTCCCGGGTCAAAGGGAAATACCTGAAGACACATTTTAATTCATTGGCTTTAATTCAAGATAGATATTTTTTTCAAAAAAGTGTTCATTGAGAACATGTACCAGATTGTCTGGGGAGAAGTAGACAGCAGAAGGATAATGCTGAGAGATGTGTAAAAGAAAGAAAGGAATGAGCTGATATAGAAATTTGAAGCCACTGACTGGGATACTTTATTTGATGTAGTGGCTGTACCCCGTGAGTATAGAGAGAACGTGCTTGTGGTGGTTGATGTGTAACTTGTTTCAGAAGTCAGTTTATATTAAAGAAAAAGCGTATTCCAGGAGGGGCAGGTGGTAAGAAGAAAACTGGGATAGACTAGGTGACCTTTAACCGAGAACTATATTAGTAAAATAATTGTGAATTCAACGAGAAGAATCAAAGCACAGAGAATCATACATATTTAGCATCAGAAAAGATTTTGAAAGGCTATCTGATCTAGTCCTCTGCCATTGAAATAGGTAAAATAGTATGACCCTACTTCATATACCTGTTATTCAAAACTGTGCCATTGGCATTTGCAGGGACATGTTTACTGGTGAACTTTGCTTTAAGTGTAACCCAGGATACTACAGTGGGAACTATATGATATTACATTATTATCTGGCAGTCCTTAATCTTTGTGACAGGAATTCTATATATCTCGCCATCTCTGATATATAATTCCGACCACCAGAACACAAATGCTTACAGGTGTTTTCTCTTTCTAGTCTCCCTCTATACTGCTTTCTTTTACTTAAACAAATTAGGTTTCTCTGTTTTTGTTTTTGTTTTTAAATCCTCATCCATACACACTCTTCAATTAACTGTCCTATTTCCCTTCCACTCTACTCTCCCCTCTACTTTCCCAACTCCTATTCACTCCTCACTCTTTATCATCTGATAGATCCGTGCCCCCCCCCCAACAAATTGCCAAATGGAATTGCTTTTTTGGTCCTGCTGTTTTTTGAACCTTGTGCAGCATTTACTCATAACCCACCATCTTCTCCTTGAACCCCTCTCTTCCGTGGCTTCCTCAATTTATTTTCCCGATTTCTCCTCTTCCTCTCTGACTAGGCCATTCAATACTCTTGGTGGGCACATCCTTCTCTCATGCCAACCACTCTTGATCTCTTCATGCTACATATTCTTCCAAGGTTTTCTAGTGTGATCTCATTGACAACCCCCATCATCCTTTAGAAAGACTTCTAAATCCAGTCTACATCTCTCTCCCAGGCGTCTTCTGAGCTGCAGTTCTGTGTTCTCATCTGTCCACTGATTGCTCATCCCTGTCTTGGACGTGTCATGGGTTCCTCGAATGTAACATCTCAAAAATTGAACTCAGTGTCTTCTCTCCTGAACTCTCCTCCTTTTTATATTGGAAGGCTCCCCTTCCCCTGTACATCAGACTTTAGGACTGGACTGCCTAATTCAGATTAGCCTTCTTCAGGTCTGTCATTCTTTGTGTCTCTCCTCTGCCCCATTGTAACTTCCTGCTTGTCCAGCAGACCCAGCCCGTTAACAATCACAGATTTTATCAATCAAATCCATTTTCATGATAGCTGAGACTTGAAGTCCTACCAACGTATTATTATTATTTGCCTACAGGCAAAACAGATTCTTCATCCAGTAAGAAAAGGGTCACCCAATCGGTGACCAGAAAATGAATAGCCCGAGTTGAATCCTTGGGAGATTAAATATGCAGCAAGATTTGATTTCCTGGAATAAGCAGCAGTGTTTGATGATGGCATGTCTTATATTATTTTAACACCAGAGAAAACATTTAAAAGAACGAAACTACTCTTTCTTAAACCTTCTATTTCCACAAAAGAAACTCTGACATTACTTGTATTTTGCCGTTTTCCAAAGTCAACTCTTAAATTCATTCATTCATTGATTCACTAGTTCATTCAACAGACTGGACATCCAGGGTATAGAGAAGAAATCCTGTAACAGGAATTTTACAGCCCTGGGAGAGACCCATATTCCCATAAAATAATGAAAGTATATTTGAAAGTAAATGTCATCCAAAAATGTAACTAATTCCAGATATTATAAGATAGCATAAAATAAATCTTTAATAAAGTCACATTTGAATAACACTATGGGGGAGCGCCTCTCACGGTCTGTGAGTTCGAAACTTGTGTCAGGCTCTGTGCTGACAGCCCAGAGCCTGGAGGCTGCTTCAGATTCTGTGTCTCCCTCTCTCTCTCTCTCTCTCTCTCTCTCTCTCTCTCTCTCTCTCTGCCCCTCCCCCTCTCACGCTCTGTCTCTGTCTCTGAAAACTGAATAAACCTTAAAAAAAATTTTTTTTGGGGGCGCCTGGGTGGCGCAGTCGGTTAAGCGTCCGACTTCAGCCAGGTCACGATCTCGCGGTCCATGAGTTCGAGCCCCGCGTCAGGCTCTGGGCTGATGGCTCGGAGCCTGGAGCCTGTTTCCGATTCTGTGTCTCCCTCTCTCTCTGCCCCTCCCCCGTTCATGCTCTGTCTCTCTCTGTCCCAAAAATAAATAAACGTTGAAAAAAAAAAATTTTTTTTAATAACACTATTGGCTTTAGACTCTAAAGGGAATATATCTACATTATCTTAGTTTGGAATTTAATCCATTTTATGTTACCTCTCTAAAGACTCTAGATGTTACCAATTACATGCAAAGCTCTTGAGCTGAAGTTTGGCTTAAATCTGACATCGATGTTTAAGTTTGGTTTAAACATCGAGGTAATTAATATTTAATCCTTAGAGATGGAGGTTTCCATGCTTTTTCTGCAAACCATGACTGCAGAGATCATAATTACAGCAATTAAGGCTATTCTTTGAAGGATCATTCATCTAGCTACTCTTGTATTACACTGAATAGAAATGCAGTACCTGAATTGCTTTTTAGGACTGATCAAATAACTACTGAAATGAATAAGAAAGCATTTTAGAGTCTGAATAAGCTGTACGTTTCTTTTTTTTTTTTAATTTTTTTTCAACGTTTATTTATTTTGGGGACAGAGAGAGACAGAGCATGAACGGGGGAGGGGCAGAGAGAGAGGGAGACACAGAATCGGAAACAGGCTCCAGGCTCTGAGCCATCAGCCCAGAGCCCGACGCGGGGCTCGAACTCACCGACCGTGAGATCGTGACCTGGCTGAAGTCGGACGCTTAACCGACTGCGCCACCCAGGCGCCCCTGGAAGGACTTCAGATACCAGAACCTAAATTAGCTTCCAATTACTTCCATAACGAATTGCCACAGACTTAGTGGCTTAAAGCAATACAGATTTATTATCTTACAGTTTTAAAGGTCAGAAGTCCAACACGGGTCTCACTGGGCTAAAATCAAGGTATTGGCAGGGTTATATTCCTTGCCTGTGCCTCTGGAGGAGAATCCATTTCCTTGCCTTTTCCACCTTCTAGAGGCCGCTAGCCTTCCTTGACGCTGTTCTTTCTCATGTTCCATCTCTCTCTGACCATGCCTGGGATGGTTCTCTGCTTTTCAGGAGTCGTATGATTACTTTGAGCCCTCTTGGATAATCCAGGATAATCTCCCCATCTCAAGGTCCATAGCCTTAATTGCATCTCCCAAGCCCCTCTGCCATGTAAAGTAACATACACACAAGTTACAGAGATTAGGACATGGGCATCTTTGGGAGGCCATTATTCTGCCTACCAGACCTACGTCATTTAACCCCTCTGAGCCTTGGTTTCTTCATCTGTAAAATAGTGCCTGCTTCCTCAGGTTGTGAGGATTGAGTGAATTGGTACAAGTAGAGCGGGCGGTGAGCCTGCAGTTAAGTGCCATTATTATTTCTGACCTCTGAGACAGCAATCAGCAAAGCAGCCTCTCCCTGGGTCTCAGCAACCTGTAGAAATCACAGCCGCTTTAACAGTGATATTTTCAGAGAGGGGGAGAAATGTTGCTAGGAAAAAAAATTAACATTAATTCATGCTGCTTGAATATTTTATTCCTGGGAACTCCGTGACCTCTTGCCACAAGGCAGAATGCAGGGCAATGACAGCCATTCTGTGAGTCATAGGAGCTCGTGTTAACCACAGAGATGGAATTTGGAAGAGAAAGAAAGGAAAGAAAGAGAGAAAGAAAGAAGGAAAGAAAAGAAAAGAAAAGAAAAGAAAAGAAAGAAAGAAAGAAAGAAAGAAAGAAAGAAAGAAAGAAAGAAAGAAAGAAAGAAAGAAAGAAAGAAAGAAAGAAAGAAAGAAAGAAAGAAAGAAAGAAAGAAAGAAAGAAAGTCATATTTGATATTTAGAACTGATAACTACCCTCATTTCTCCCTTCCCCCCAATTAATAATCCTCCCGCTAACAGATTTAGCTAAGACACTCTGTGCATTAATGCAGGCTGAGCCACCTTCTTTCCAGCAACAAATACAGTGGTCCCAAATGCTGCCGTGAGTTGTTTATGTCAGTGTGAGAAATGGAAGCCTGTGGTTGAGAGGGGAGTGAAGCCGACAGGGGTATTTCTGCTAACGATTGATGAGCTGCACAGAGGTGGGGACACCCAACCCATGTTGTGATGGCAGTTTGGGGGAAGACAAAGTGATAGGAGTTTAATAGCCTTTGTAGCATGGCTTGATTCAATTAAAGACCTGGCAAAAAGTCCTTTAAGAAAAAGTTAAAGTAATTGGTTTAATTTACCAGGAAAAAGCTGAGGGATGACTTAATCTTCCACATGAGATGAAAGGTTTTTAAATGAGGAAGATATGGTCTTGCTGCTTTCCATGCCCACAGAGGATTAAAAAAAGAAAAAAGCAAACCTTGAACTGAAACAGTAGAGATTCATGTTGATTTAGAGGTGGCTCCATAAGTAAAATATAGTCCTGAATGTACTGAAGTCCGTAACTCTAGTAATTTTTAAGGAAAAAATTAGTGGTGGTGTTTTTATGTCAGAAAAGTAAACATTCATATTTACGATTTCAGGCCAGGGATACTACCTCTTTGAAAAAAAATAACTTGCATCAGGCTATCTTAAGGACTTCAAAAAAGAAAAAAGTGACAACAAAAATAAAACTGAGAACTCAAAGTGACATTAGAGTTTTCTTATGGGCAGGAAAATTTTAGACATTCAGTCAATCAATATTTATTGAACACTCAGTTTATTAGACATTAAGTCTTGGTTTTTGGCAAGGTGTTCATAATAAATTTGAGGTGTAATTTATTCATTAATTCCATAAATACTCATTGAGTAACCGACTGTGCCCAGGCACTAAAGACAGTAGCAAACAGGACAGATAAAGTCCCTGTTCTCATAGAACTGATGTGCTGGATGGGGAGACAGACAAGAAACATACAAATGCATGAACAGGAAATATTCTACACTCCACAGTAAATGAGGGGTGGCTCTGTTAGAGCAGTCAGAGAAGCCATCTTGGAGGAAGTGATGTGTAAGCTGAAATTTGAATGACTAGACGGAGCCATTGTAGGGAGATCAGGGAAGGAGTATTCCAGGCAACTCCAACAGTTAGTGCAGTTAGTGCAAAGGCCAGAGCAATCTGAGCACTGCAGAGAACTGGCAGGCGGTGGGGGGTCTGTGCCTGGCAGAGGTGGGCCATCCAGGATTTTATTCTTTTTTTTTTTTTAATTTTTTTAATTTTTTAATTTTTTTTCCAACGTTTATTTATTTTGGGGACAGAGAGAGACAGAGCATGAACGGGGGAGGGGCAGAGAGAGAGGGAGACACAGAATCGGAAACAGGCTCCAGGCTCTGAGCCATCAGCCCGGAGCCTGACGCGGGGCTCGAACTCCCGGACCGCGAGATCGTGACCTGGCTGAAGTCGGACGCTTAACCGACTGCGCCACCCAGGCGCCCCCAGGATTTTATTCTTAATGTGATAGAAAACCATAGGAGATTTAAGCAAAGGAATGACTGGATATAATATATAATTCTATTACATATATCATCCTGGATAAATCTCATAAACAATGCACAGTGGGGGAAAAAAGCAAGTAATCAAAACCAAGTATGATTCTGCATGTATAAAGTCCAGACGTGCAAAAATAAACAAGGCGCTGTTGGGAGACACATGAAAGGTGGTAAACCATAAAGAAAATGAAGAGTAAACACAGAATTCAGTGTAGTGGTTGCTGGGGAGAGCCGAGGAGGAGGGGGGTGCAATTGGGGTGGGGTGAACAGGAGACCTCAAAGTATGGGTAGGTTCTCTTTCTCTGGCTAGGTGCAGGGCACATGACTACTTGTCATATTATGTAAATACCTTATATGTGTATCATATACATTCTCTATGAATGACCTAGTTCATTATTCAAATTGTGCTTTTAAATGATTCCTCTGGCCGCTGAATGGCTGGGTTGTAGAGGCAAGAGTAGAATCCGAGACGAATTGGAAGCTGTTGCAGTGGTCAGAGAGAGGGCGGCAGGGAGTGATGGAAAGGAAAGAGTTGCTGGCTGGTGCAAAAGGTGTGTGGTGAGGCCATTCATTGCAGGGGTGAAGGCCCCACGAGGGATAGGTGGGGAAGGAAGGCCTTCAGGAATTTACTGCCCGCATTTGTGTGCTATGCTATTAAATGTACACGTGGAGATGTCTAGAAGATAGTTGGGTAAATGAGATCAGGGTTGCTGATCTCGGCATCGTTGGCATATAGGTGAGGTTAGAGCTCTGGGTCTGGATGGCTGAGGTTCCATATATTGTCCTCATATGTTTGTAATTGTCCTCAGGAACGCCAGGCACCCTCAATTCTCACAGGGGAACGAACTGTTGCAAAACCAGAAAGAGAAGTGTGGCATTCAGAAGACTGTGTGTAAAATAATTGATACTCTTTTGCATCTTTTTCACTTCTAGATTTTCGAAATATTAATTTTCTGCACCCTCCTCTATTTCCATAAAAGAAAAGCAATGAAGCACATGGTGATCCTGCTAAGCCTGGTGGCACTTCTAGGTAAGAACGTACTGTTCTCTCATTCTCCAATCTAACCATGCTAAGTGAAAAAAGAGGTTTGAAGGAGAACACTTAAGCATTCTGTTCCTTTCTCATTGTTTCTACTTTTCAACTCTGGTCTGCAAAAAGAAACCCAGGCTCAATCACGCAAACTGTATTTTGCACATCCATATCTACAAGTGGTGTCTGTTTAGTTCCTTTAAAAACATGTCAGCGTTTTTACTTCTGGGTAATTTTATTTGCTCTCTGACAGTTGGAGGATTTTGTTTCTTAGGATGTAATTGAAAAATATTAAAAGAGGAACAAAAGAATAATCCCAATTGAAACTTTTTTATCAGGAATTTCTTACCAAAATATGGCTAATATGAAATGTAAATGTAAGCAGTATGATTTTCTTAAATATAACATTTCTTTCATTCATTGTTTATCTACCCATTTCCTTTTTTTCCCCAGGATTTGAAAACTGATGGTTCCGTAAGCCCACTGTGTATTTTTAAATCTGCCCTTTCCCCTTCTCTTACACACACGCACACACACACACACACACACACACACACACACACATCTTCATATAAATCAACACTCTCTCAGGAGCTCTCAGTAATCACTTGGAAAATTGCCTTTTAAAAAGTTATTTATAATTCTTTTTTTTCCTCTTCCTTGCCAATAAAATGAACCATACGTCGTGTGTTGTTTGCTATGATTCTGTAGATTATACCTGTACCACTGGGACAGGCAGCAACCTTCAGGCTAAGGAGGGGCTGAGTTTCATTTGTCCATCTTCATTTCACAAACTAGTTCTCTCCTTTGAATTGGAAGATTTGTACTTGTGATGATTACTTGTAGAAATGAATTTATACCACAGTCAGGTATGCTGTTGATGAAAAGAATGGAAGAAGAACTTTACTGTTGTTTCTTTCCAAATTGCCAGATAGGGAGAACAAAAGCAAACAACTAAGAGATAAAATGCACATTATATAGGAAAATATTGAAAATAAAGGACATTTTAAATAGGAAAATAAGATAACAGAATTAAGACCATACATAGCAGTTATGATCATAAATGTAAATAGGGTAAATTCATCTAATAATAAAGAAAGATTCCCATATTGGGCTTCAGAAAAATTCCCAGATTGATTTTGAAAAAAGATTCTGAAATTGGATTCATCCACAGTTCTCTGGTTTAGCTCCACAAGAGTTGTAGAAATGGTGACCTTTCTAACCGGCCCTTGCTGGTTGTGAAATACTCTGACTTCATACATAAATGTCATCTAAAACAAGTTAACTCAGACTGAAAGGAAAAGAAAGCAAAAGGGCATACTATTACTATCTAAGTTAAAACCCAGGCAGAAGCAAAGGCTCCTGGAGGCTCCATATTAGTATTTAGCTGCTCATCGTGGCAGAATTGAGGGTTGGGAGGGGGAGACACCAAGGCCAGGGGCCCTCAGGAGATTCAGGCAGCAGCTCTTTTGAAAACGATGTTAATAGAAATATGAGAGGAGTAGAAGACTTCTCTTAGTTCATGGAAGGTAGGTAGACAGAAAGATCTATAAGGACAGAAGAATGAGTCCTCAATGTTGCTCTAACGTTGAACTCTAAATCCTGAAAACAGACCATACACCTGCCTTCAAGCGCCTGTGTGACATTTACAGAAGTTAATTGTGTAATTGCCCACAAAGAAATCCTTGATAAATTCCAGGAAGTTGAAGTATGGACCACATTCTCAGATCACAGTGAAATAAAAACAGAAAATAATAACAAAAATAACAGAAACCAGTAAAACTGTAACATCTGGAAATGCTGACACTACTTTTAAACTGCAGCTGGGCCCAAGGAGAAATGAAGCTTTCATTGCAGCATATATTTTTAAATGATTATGAAAACACTTAATATTAAACCTGTAGTTTATGACTAATGCTGTATTCAGAAGGAAATTCATTACATTAAATGTAAGTCAAGCACTCAGCTCAAAACGGGAGGGAAAAAAACACTGAAATAAAGCTGAAGCAAGCAGAAAGGAGTGATTAATAAAGGTAAAAATTAATGAAATAGAGCACAGAAAAACAATGGATTGATAAATAAACCCAAGAATCTATTCTTTTTTTAAAAAAATTTTTTTAACGTTTTATTTATTTTTGAGACAGAGAGAGACAGAGCATGAATGGGGGAGGGGCAGAGAGAGAGGGAGACACAGAATCGGAAACAGGCTCCAGGCTCTGAGCCATCAGCCCAGAGCCCGACGCGGGGCTCGAACTCGCGGACCGCGAGATCGTGACCTGAGCTGAAGTCGGCCGCTTAACCGACTGAGCCACCCAGGTGCCCCAAGAATCTATTCTTAAAAGACATTAAAATATATCCTTCATAAGACAAAAAAAAAAAAAAAAAGGAAAAATCTCAAATATACAAAATTAGAAATAAAAGCCACAACAAAGATGAAAATTTGATTAAATTGATTATTTTTTAAAGGAAAATAGATATGGAAGACATGGAAGAACGGTTTAAAAAGCTACATCCTGAAAAGAACCAGGCCTACATACTTGACTTTCTTTTTTTTTTATTATATGAAATTTATTGTCAAATTAGTTTCCATACAACACCCAGTGCTCATCCCAAAAGATGCCCTCTTCAATACCCATCACCCACCCTCCCCTCCCTCCCACCCCCCATCTTTACTTTCAACCTAGAAGGTTAAATCTTTAAGAAACAGATTCTGTTTTGTTGTTGTTGTTCACACTATTTGAGGACATAAGAAGAAAGCTTTCCCGTTTTGTTTACATAATGAGTATCAATACTGATCCCAAGTAGCACACAGTAAGAATACCCTGTACTAATTTCCCCACTCAATATTAATGTAAAAGTCTCAAAAAATTAGCAAGTAGAATCCAGAAAAAAAAAAACCCGACATACTTCATGACCAAGTGGTCTTAATGAAACCGGTTCTTTTTCTCTGTAACGCTTACAATTTATACTTACATATCCTACTTACATATTTACATTCTGATATTGCTCATCTTCTCCACCTAATCAGTTCTATGAGGACACAGCCATGTCTGTTCTAGTTACACTGTATATAATTATCTAGAACTGAGGACAGTGAGCACAGAGAAAACATTTGAATTAACTAAATTAATTATGGGAATGAAAGCATGGTTCTTTAAGAAATCCATTGATATGGGGCACCTGGGTGGCTTAGTTGGTTAGCGTCGGACTTCAGCTCAGGTCATGATCTCACCATCCGTGAGTTCAAGCCCCGCATCAGGCTCTGTGCTGACAGCTCAGAGCCTGGAGCCTGCCTTGGATTCTGTGTCTCCCTCTCTCTCTGACCCTCCCCTGTTCATGCTCTGTCTCTCTCTGTCTCAAAAATAAATACACATTAAAAAAAAAAAAAAAGAAATCCATTGATATAGTTCATCATGTTAATGGCTCAAAAGGGAAATATCATGTAAATATCCAGATGCTGAAAAGACATGTTAAAATTTAATATCCGTTCCTAATAAAGAATTTGAAATGTAATCAGAATAGAAAGATATCTGTGTTAAAAACATATTTCTCTCTTTTTAATAATTTTCACTTTATTGGGAAATTATTGACACATAGAGTGTATGTATTTAAGTACACCACGTGGTAATTTGATGCACATATACATTACAGAATGATTACTGAGCTCATGATAATGAATGCATTTATCACCCCCTATAGTTAACATAGTGAACTGTGTGTGTGTGTGTGTGTAATGAGAATGTTTAAGATCTCTCAGAACTCTGAAGTATACAATACCGCATTATTAACTGTAGTCACCATGCTGTGTCTTAGATCCTCAGAATTTACTCTTCTTAAACTAAACATTTAGACCCTTTGACCTACATCACTCCCTTCCCCCTACTCCCTGCCCCTGACAACCACCATTCTAGTCTCTGTTTCTGTGAAATTGGAAAAATATATTTCTCTTAAACCAAAAGCTGAAGCCTACATGCTGGAGAAATAGCACAAGTGCTGTCATCATACTAAGAAATGAGAAAAAGATTGCCCACTCTTCCCTTTCTACTTATCTGTGCTGGTTGGGCATTTTACAATGATCACTAATGACTTCTACAAGAAAAAATGATTATGGAAACCATGTAGCAGCTTTGAAAAATAGTTACAGTGTCAAATTAAATGGAAAATGTAGCACACAACATGGTACCTACCTTTGTTGTGATTAAAAGGGTGCATGAAGCAGAGGCTGGAGATGAGTGAGAGGTAACAGTAGTATGCAGGTGGATTTGTTTTTACTTTATTGTTAATATTGTTTATGTGATAGATAAAAAAAAATGAACTAAAAAGAAAATAGAAAGTGAGGGCAACCAGGAAGAAAGAAAACTGGCTCTGGTGAGGGGCTCCCCAGGCCTGTGGCTACAGTCTCTCTTAAGTCTTAAAACTCCCAACCGAATACTTCCAACTAGGGGCACCTGGGTGGCTCAGTTGGTTAAGCGTCCGACTCTTGGTTTCAGCTCAGGTCATGGTCTCACGGTTTGTGGGTTCGAGACCCGCATCAGGTTCCACACTGATGGTACCGAACCTACTTGAGAGTCTCGGTCTCTCCCTCTCTCTCTGCCCCTCTCCCGCTCTCTCTCTCAAAATAAATAAATAAATAAAAATTTTTTAAAAAGATGCTTTCAACTGATCAGGAAGCTGAGAAAGCTAGGAAGTCCTTCTCTATGCTTAGCATACTCAGATTATGGAAGCCAAATTAATAAGTGAAATATTTGTGGCTCTAATAAGGAGACATTGGTAGCAATTTGGGAAAGTCTCTGGAAGGAACAGTTGATGAAGTCGGAGGAAACCGAGAAGGCCAGATTTCAAACACAGGTCAGCTATGTCAGGCAAAAGCAGTACCACTGTGATGACGAAAGTAATACATGTCTATTGTTGAGAAATAAGAAAAACAGAGAGGGCCATCAAGAAAAAGGTAAAAATCCATGTAACTGAACACTGCCTCACAGTACTATGGGAATGTGACTGATAGTCTGTAGAAGGCAGCTTGCCAGTGTATTTCAGAAAACAGCATCTGTCACCAGAGCCCCACCCCCACCCCGCTCCCCCGCCCCATAGCTCATTTTCCTAGGGCAATTGGCAGAGTGCTTTGCAAAGATATATATTCAGGGATATTCATCACAACCTCATTTTTAATTCCAGAAAAAAAAAAGGATGTACCTAAATAACCTAAATATGCAAAAAATAGGGAATTACCAAGATGAAGTATAATTCATGCAAAAGCATACTTCACAGCTGATGAAAATCATGCTCAGAAGAATATTTAATGGCATAGAAAATACTTGATGGCAGTTGAAACTAGGTTCCTAAATAGTATATACTATTTGTTATATATATATAACATATGTATATACATATGTTATAATGTATTCATATCCAGAGACAGGAAAATAGCTACAAAGAAATATTCCCTGTATTCATATCCAGAGACAGGAAAATAGCTACAAAGAAATATTCCCAAATGTTAAAAGTGACTTGGGGATGAGTGTTGAGATTACAGGTGATTTTCATTTTTCTTTCCAGGCTTTTCTGCATTTTTCCAAATTTTCTTAAAGGAACATATAAACTTTTATAGTTTTAAAAAATGAGTTTAAAGGTTCTTCATAATCCCAGTGCCTAGAGATAACTACCGATAGGATCTTGACATTGTTTCTTCTGGCATTTTTTCCTAGCTTTTTTTTTTCTGTATATAAAAATAGAAAATATATAAGCACTTTATATTTTTTATGTATACATTAGAATGATAGCATGTTAAATTTTGTATTTTCACCTGTCCTCACCAACCACATTCCCACCCAAAAATAAAACAGAAGTACTTGTCACCAGCCTAGAAATAACTTGCAGAGTTACAATAAAGAGTGATTAATTGGTTGGTGATTGTACATGCTTTGGCAATACAGTGATTAACTATATTAGCAAACCAATAGTTGGTTTAGCTATTTAATGAAAAGTCTAGTTTTGTTTTTGTTTTGCGGTCAAGTATAATTTAACATCAGATGGTAGTTGCATTAGATGACCTTGAAGGGCCTTTGCAATCCTGAGGTTCTGAGGCTAATGGAATAGTGTGTTCAACTCCTTCCCCATTAATGATCCCTTTGGGAAACCTGGCTGTTCAGACCACAAGGCCATAACCACGTTGTACTCTAATTTCAAGCAAAATTTTGAAGAGGAAATCAAGGTCCCTCAAGAGCTAACCTTACAAACTTAAACCATCAAGTGGCGCACATCACTGCAGATAAAATTCCTAGATTAGCTGAGATAGGACTATTGTCATAATCTGTAGAAAACATGTAAGATGATCAGGTCAAAAGCTATTTAAAGATGAAGAGGGACCCAGTTGTAAGGGCCTCTTTGTTCAGATTGGGGGTTTGTTTTTAGAATTTGTCACCTGTTCTCTGTTACGATTTTTAATGGAAAGGAAAATGCCTGATTTGGAAGTGTGCCCTGGTACTCTTCAAGTTGAAGTATATTTTCAGTTTTTGGAAAAGGAGGTTATGGGAGGCTTTCCCTGGTTGGCCATCAGCTGCTATTTTAAACATTCTCTCTATATAATGCCTTTTCAAAAGCTAAAAGGGATAAAGCTCAGATATGTCATGACCAGGTAGACCAACAGCACAAAGAAAATGTTTCTTGTTCGCATTGCCTTTGACTTAGAGTTATTTGATTTCACGTAAAAATGATTTTTTTCACTTTCTGTAGGTTTCAGCTTAGTTACGGAATTAGATGCGACATTAAATTTAAGCAACCTAAAACCAAAAGAAAACACGATTTTCTTCCTACAGAGACATGGTGTTTCTAGAAAATGCCTCATTGCTTTCATATCAAGTCACTTCTTCATTGCTGTTGGGAACCTATGAAAAATTGGTTTGCCTAAGGCCAGGTTCCTCTTTAGCATAAGAGTATAAATAGAAAGTGCTTATGTAACCCTTAGATTTATGGTTGACTGAGAGATGGATGCTCAGCTCTGGTCCTGCTTCCTATTACTGTCTTCAAAAAAAATTTTTTTTCATGAGGCTTCTAGACATTTATGGACAAAAAGGCTCAGACATAGACTCAGTACAATTCTTAGTAAACTCACAGAGGGAGTCGCTTCCCACTCTCCAGTTTTCTCATCTATTTGGCTTTCGATTTTTCAGTATCGTTTAATAGTTATTTTCCCACTCACGTCACATGGACTGTCTGACTTTGCTTCTCTCCCCCACCTTCATTGTTTTCTCCTCTCCCATCTCCTAGTAATTATAACCTCTGCGACATCCTTTCAGCAGTTAGGGCTGGAAAATAAGCATCTTGCTCCCAAGATAAAAAGCACCCAGTCGCGTAGCAGATCTTTAGCTGATTTAGGCAAATTCAAAGTGCCGCACGGCTTGAGCAGCCGGGCCACCCCTTGTCCGGAGCCACGTCCTACCCCCACCTCTCACAAGCCTGCGTCCTGAACATGACTGGAGTATTGACCACTCTACTGTGTGAGCTTCAGATATTTGTTGGTAATTCTGTCTCAAAAATGTATTTTATTTGTGTCTCCTGTTTTCTTTTTCAGCCTCGTTGACTGTCATTTCAGTAAAAGCAGTCTCAGGCATGATCACTTTTTCTGTGACGGATAAAATGCAACTAACTTATCCCATCTTCTATATCATGTTTATCGTCATGATAGCGTCTTGTGTTTTCCAAGTCAAGTAAGTTAGCTTCTACCTATTCACTAATCTTTCAACATTCCCGTGCTTCTCTGAGCATTAATCTTTATTGGCGTCCGTGGATAATTAAAATGAGGTGTAACTGATTTCTGAGGGTGAAGGGCCTTCAGCTTGTCCTCAGCCAGCACGCCTTGCTTTCTCCTTCGCGTCCAATAATAAGTTTTTACTAAGCTTTGCCTTCATGTCTTGTGAGTTCTAAAGTATGGCCGCAATCTAGCTAAGTGCACTTTGATACTTTCCTGATGCTCTTCTGCTTGTAATTAATATCCATCGTACGCAGGTTGTCATTAGCAATAAATCAAAGGGGAAGGTCCACATCCAGGATTTCATTCTAAATATAGGAAATACATGAACCCTTCACCTTCATTCTTAGCTCATGCTCATTAATTGCCCAGGGATGGACAAAACCAGACGTTTGGCCGGGAGGGAAATCCTTTCCCCAGAACTTCGCATCCTTGGCCAGAATTTTCTTTGTACCCATGGGATCGCGGAATGATTGTTTTATGTTTCTCTTGGGGCCTAAGAGTGGTGACATGGAACATTTTAAATTTCTGTTCTTCTCTCCCCCCCACCCTCTGCCACCTCCTTCTGCTCCAGTCACTTCCCCTCCGTTTCACATCATGATTATGCCTTTGCCTGCGAGGCTGTCTTTAGCCAGCCAGGAAGTTTTCTGTTTATCCCAAAATGCTGTGCAAAAGCTCCATCCTGGAGCCAGCTGGGAAATCAGGGCCTAAACTTGGGAAGAGAGCCGCTCCCTCCATAGATGCTAGCAGCAAAGCCTAATAGTTCTGGGTCAGACATGGGCCTGTGGCAAGGAAGGTGGAGAGTGACTGGAAAAACCCAGTGTTTTGTCACTGTTTCATTTGTCATTTCCTTATGAGAATGAGTGTGTTTCTAATGCTTGAGCCTTGCCACTTTGTTTCATCTCCCTTTCTTCTTCCGAATTCATCAGCACAGCTATAACATCTTTTTGGAATTTGGTGATTAGCGTCATTATCTTTAAACTCAGCTTTATGAATTTAAGAGGCAGGTCCAACCCAAGGCACCCTGCATTCCCACCACCCTTGTCCCAGTCCCTGCCTCTTCCACACTGGTGCCCCGTGAATGCACTAGAACTATAGAACTGGCCACCCATCAAAACTGCCTGAGGAGTGGTCTGTTTGTTCATAGATAGGTACATATACACACACACATATACATGCATGCATGTACACACACATGTGCTCAGGCACACCTGGGATCTACCTACAAAGCATTTCTTTTTAATTGTGCTAGGACAGGACCTAAACGTCAGTGCTTTTTAAAATTGCTCAGTTGACGTCAATGACAGGGCAGCACGGCTTCACTGTGGGAACCTGAGTCGCGCTGGTGGCCAGAGTGCGAAACTGAGCTCCCCACATGTGCTGTGCAGCTGGAGCACAGAGCATTGTTTTTGAAACATTAAACATTCCTTTACTTCTCCATCTTCCTTCTTGGCATGTGGCATGTCAATGGATAGCTACACTATTCCCCAGATATGATATTTAACAGATTCTAGGGTCTATCCTAATGAATCAGCTCCAGTGTGATACTGGTCCAGCAGCTTGACTCACTTCCAACTCAAACTTCTGTGGCCTCAGAATATGATTAATTGCTTTTCATTGTTACTGTTGTTGGTTTAAACAGACCATAAAACCTGACATCTGATCTCATACATCAGATGCATATAAGCTATGACTGCTGATTGGAAATGCCCTTTTACTGCACTTCCTTTCCCTTTGTAGTTGTAGCTTAAGGACATGCATTTCTTGAGGTTACTGTTAACTTGTTGCTGAACGTCTCTTAAAGCCAGAGCTTCAGTAAGTGCCTTCTGCTCTAGGTTCCTGAATCATGCCACGAAGCTCTACAACACAGCGGTGGTGGTGCCCATTAACCATGTTTTCTTCACGACCAGCGCCATTATCGCAGGTGAGCTTGGGTTTTCTCTGCTCGGGTGATTCGACCCCTGCAAAAGCATAAATAAAGTTTCTCTCGGAGTAAACAAGACAGCCAAGGAATCTTCGGTTAAAAGGACCTACGTAGCCGGTATCATACCCTGCTCACCTCCACCCGGATCTGAATTTGCTCCATAACATCCTCGCAGACAGGTTATTCTGCTTTGTGGGGAAGGCTTCCCAGTGCTCTCTGTCTCCCGAGACAGCTCAGTCCTGTTTTGGATCCCCCTAATTATTTGGAGCGCTCTAATTATTAGAAAGTGTTTCCTTATAGTGGGGTTGAAACTAGCCTCCCTGTAAATTCAAGACTCTCATCTTAGTTCTGCTTTCTGGAGTCTTCTCCTTGCCAGCCCTTCTTTTAATTTTTTTTTAATGTTTATTTTTGACAGAGAGAGAGAGAGAGAGAGAGAGAGAGAGAGAGAGCACGAGTAGGGGAGGGGCAGAGAGAGAGGGAGACACAGAATCTGAAGCAGGCTCCAGGCCCTGAGCTGTCAGCACAGAGCCCGACACGGGGCTCGAACTCGCAGACCACGAGATCATGACCTAAGCCGAAGTCCGACTGAGCCACCCAGGCGCCCCTCCTTGCCAGCCCTTCTGATAATCAAAGCAGCTGAAGGGTCCTCTTGTGTCTTGTCTCTGGGCCAAACATTCCTCTTTCCATTAACTCCTCCTTCCTTGCCCCTTACCACTGATCACCTAGATCAAAGACTGGGGTCCAAAACTGAATCCAGTGTTCCAGGGAAAGGCAGGCAGATGAGAATAGAAGCTACTATCTTCACTGCTCTGGCCTCTATTTTTCTACTATTACAGTCCTTTTGTATTTATTGACAATTCAGAAACATATATATGTGAGACACAATAGCGTTTTTTTTAAAAAGCATAAATTTGACTTCACTCATATGAGGACTTTAAGATACAAGACAGATGAATATAAGGGAAGGGAAGCAAAAACAATATAAAAACAGTGAGGGAGACAAAAACGTAAGAGACTCTTAAATATGGAAAACAAACAGAGGGTTACTGGAGGGGTTGTGGGAGGAGGGGTGGGCTAAATGGGTAAGGGGCATGAAGGAATCTACTCCTGAAATCATTGTTGCACTGTATGCTAACTAACTTGGATGTAAATTTAAAAAATAAATTTTAAAAAAAAGAAGAGATCAAAAAAAAAAAAAAGCATAAATTTGAAACTTGGTCCAAACCAAAATATAATAGATTCCAGTATATCACTCCTAAGGTTAGTACTGTTATGCCCTAGTTTATTGGCTTGTTGGATATATTTACTACCTTCTTATATTGGAAGTTCATTTCCCAAAGCAAAGTTTATGTATTTTGGAAGCAATTAGGGATTATGTTTCCTAATTGACAAACCTTTCTTATTTCATGGCAATGTGACTGCCAGTGGGCAGTTTCTAAACGATGCATTTTTTATTTCCCAAAACTGAACCTTACGTTTAAAGAGAAAGATCATATACCAAGACGTCTGATTTTTTTTTAGAATTTTATGCTTGCTGACAAAAGAAAGTATGAAAAGACGGCACATTAGTGTGCCCTAGAATTATTAGAAACAAAAATAATAGGGCCCCAAAAGAGGTACAGGCATGACATACAGCCTAATAGTTAATGTTGTAAAGACGTGTAAAAAATGTACTTCCCTTGAAAAGAACATTTCTGTAGTAGGACCAACAGGGCTGGAATCTCAATATTTAGCACGCCAAGTAATTGATGAGTCAGAGAGGCTGGAACTTTCTGGAAGTGATAATAGTTCATCTGCTATTACTGAAGTATGGAATGGAGATGAAGCTTCTTGACTAATTTTCCTTTTTTGCCCCCATCAAAAAGTCTAGCTTAAAATTACAATGTGATATCATATTTTGCCTATGAACTAGTGAAGTTTTTGTTTTGTTCTTTTTATTGCAATAACTAACGCCAAGAAGGCTGCGGTATTACTGGCACTCTCGTGGAGTTGGGTAGCATGGCACTACCCTCCGAGAACTGGGTTTCATTGTCTTCATCAAGAGCCTTAAAAATGTTTCTAATCTTTGATCCTACAACTCAACAACAACAACAACAAAAATAACCCAATTTAAAAATGGGCAAAGGACTTGAACAGACATTTCTCCAAAGAAGATGTATGAATGACCAATAAGCACACGAGAAGATGCTCAACATCACTAATCATTAGGGAAATGTAAATCAAAACCACAAGGAGACACCACCTTTTACCCATTAGGATGGCTACTAGCAAAAAAGAAAAAAAAAGAATTAACAAGTGTCAGTGAGGATGTGGAAAAATTTGAACTCTGTGCATTGTTGATGGGGATATAAAATGGAGTAGCTACTCTGGAAAACACTATTCCTCAAAAAATTAAACATAGAATTACCATACAGTCCAGAAATTCCACCTCTAGGTCCATATCCAAAAGAATTGAAAGCAGGGACTTGAACAGATATTTGTATGCTTGGATTATAGCAGCATTATTCACAACAGCCAAAAGGTGGAAGAAACTCAAATGTCCATCAACAGATGAGTGGAATAGTATGTCATACAATGAAATATTATTAGCCAGCCTTAAAAAGGCAGGACATGCTGAGACATGCTACAACATGGATGAACCTTGAGGACATTATGAGATAAGCCAGTCACAAAAAGACAAATGCTGTAGGAGTAGTCAAACTTACAGGTACGGAAAGTAGCATGGTGATTGCCAGAGGCTAGAGGAGGGGGAAATGGGGACTTGTCATATAATGGGTAGAGCCTTCCAGTTTTGCAAGGTGAGAGGGGTCTGGACATTAGGTGTACAATAATGTGAATATACTTAGCACAACTACAAACTTAAAAATGGTTATGATGGTGAACTTTTTGTCATTTGTATTTTACTATGGATTTTAAAAAAGATGTTTCTACTCTTTGAAGCAGAAATTCTGCGTTAAGCAGCAGTAACAAGAAAAATCCTGGGGTGCCTGAGTAGCTCAGTCAGTTCAGCAACCAACTCTTGATTTCAGCCCAGGTCATGATCTCACAGTTTGTGAGATCGAGCCCTGCATCAGGCTCTGCACTGACAGTGTGGAACCTGCTTGGGATTCTCTCCACCTGCCTCTCCCTCCCCCCATCTGCACATGTGCAAGCTCTCTAAACAAATAAACAAGCAAATTAACAAATAAATAAATGAAAAATCCTAAAACGCTGAGAAAAAAATACGTATGAAGAAGTTTATCACTAATTTTCTACAACAAAAAAATTTCAAAACAGCTGAAAATGCCCTTAAAAGAAATGAATATTATAGGGCAGTTACTTAGAATAACATGGAAACATTGAAATGATTACACAAAAGTGTGCAATAACATGGAAAAATGCTTCCAAACCTGCTCATCCATTCAACAGATAGGTATTAGGACTGAACGTGGTTCCTTCCTGTACGAAGTTTATTCTCCAGGTGAGGAGATGGGCTTCTGAGAGCACTCCTTTCATATAGGGCTCTGTCTTGTTCATCATGGTGTCTGTAGCACCCCGAACAGTAGCTGGCCCAAAGGACTCAGTAAATATTCGTTGGCTAACCAGCAAGGATAACACCGCACACACAAAAATCCAATTCCAAGTAATACATAATTTAAAGATGGCGTTAAGAAAAAAACAATTCTATGAAGCCTTTGGGACCTTAGACCAAGAAGAAATCCTTGAGACCAACAAGGAGAGAAGAAAAGTTCCTCATAGTAAACAACGCATCCAAGTTTTCCTTCCCCCAAAAGGGCGACCAGAAGAAAGAGAAGGGAGAGGGGGTTGACAGTGAGAAATGGGGCTGGGTGGAATGACTACGGTGCCCTCCAGTGGCCGAGTGCACACGGGGCATTGCCAAGAGTGACAGCCTGGGCGGCCAACAACTGCCCTGAAGGGAATGCTGTGTCAGAGGCCCCAGAGTCCACGCAGGCTCTCAGGTCAGGCTTGCTGACCCCTGGCCTAAAACTGTAGGTAGGCAATGGCACTAGAGTCTTGTTTTCTTGCGTGTTCCAGTGGGCTAAATCCTAAACTGGATAAGAAATTTCTATTTGCAAAAGTTATGTTAATTGTGTTGATTGTATAGTAAGAATACATTAGATAGAGCCTAAGAATCTATGTTCTTTTTGAAATCACTGAAAATCTGAGTGTGGCTTGCAAATATTTTCAAACTAAGCTACTGGATGTGCATTTTAAGGGTACCTATGCCTAGAAAAAATAATACATTAACATAATTTAAAAAACAGTGTGTAGCTTTTATATATATTCTTACCCTAAAATTAAGTTTGTCTTTCGTTCCCGTTATAGGTGTCATATTTTATCAGGAATTCCTTGGTGCAGCTTTTCTTACCATATTTATATATATTTTTGGGTGAGTAAGTGTCTCAGAAGTAAGGAATGTGAAATCCTGTTACTTTTATGTAGGATTTTTGGCATTGTACCTCAGGTATAGAAAATTGGAAGGTAATATAAGAAAAATTAGTTTCCTGAGCTCTTAAAAGAAACATATTTTTCAATTTAACACCCTACACAGGGTGTTATATGACCCTACACAGGACTCCGTGTCTTTGACTTGGTGATTTGGGTATCTCTCTGAGGGTTCTAAAACTGGGGATGTTCAGTTCCAGCCAAAGTCTCAATAAATCCACTGGTTGTTGTAGCTACTCCGTGACCTTTTTGTACTAAACCAGATTTACCTCACTCTTGGAAAATTCTAGGTTAGATCTCACTCAGGAACCACAGATGCCTCTGGGATTATCTAGAATAAAAGGTCAAGTCTAGGACAGATTATTAGCTTTGGACCTAATAACATCAGATTGGTGGTACCCCTTCCTTGTATCTGGACGCCCCTCATTCCCCCTTCCTGGAGATTTGGTGGGCATGATTGCTGACATTCTTGCAAACAGAGGGCAGAATGTTGACAGAATGTCACCGATGTCTAAGATCCTCTGTTGGTTCCAGCTGGCACTCCCTTAGCACTTTAGCTGTTTCTTGATCTGGTGTTCTGCATGACCATTGTTATGCAGACTTGAGCCCAGACTATTTTCAGTGTAGAAAACCATCTAGCTTGAAAATTCAATTTCATAAGATGCTTGGGCGAGCCTAAACTTCTAGGATCTGGAAACTATGACTATTCTTATGGCCAAGGACAATTAAATTTCTTAGAAAATTAAAGAACTTTGTTTTTTTGTTTTTTTTTTTTTTTTTGCTTGTGATGCATGCCAGTAATGGGTCTGGGCATGCATGGATAGAAAATGAGACCTAGTGTCTACCCAAAGGGTTTAGAGCCTGATTTAGCCTCCAGATGGTAAAAACCTGGGGCAGAGATTTATTGGAAGCTGCCCAGGTCTTGGTTCTGGGGGAAAGTATTATTGGCTGCAGCAATTAAGACAAGTTCTAGAAGGCTTACCATGAAAAACAGGAAAAACAAAACCAACGGAATTTGTGTCATCATGTAGAATATGGAGCTCGGTTATTTAACACCATGAGTTGTTTCAGTGTTCTTGTGTTCCTTATTAATATTACTCTTACAGGTGTTTTCTGTCATTCCTTGGTGTGTTTCTGATCACAAGAAATCGAGATAAGGAACATCTGCCACAGTCTTACATTGATTTTGGAAATATTCCTGGTAAACTGTCTATTCTTTAATTTATGATGGAAAACTTTATCCATATAAATTAGTAGTCGCTGCTATTATTTTGGGTGTTAAAATTACTATAAAACATAATTCTTATCCTTAAAAAATGTACATTTAGCGATGAAACCAGAAGTGATGTTTTAACTGTAAGTGTTAGTAATCATTTATTTGAATGTCAATTTCGCACAGAACACTGGGGATATAAAAGAACTGGCCCTGTTTTCTTGATTTGGGTGATGTCGCAAATTTCCTTTTTGGATTTCCTTAAACTGAAAAAGGGTGAGGGGTAGGAGTGGGGAATGGCTGCCAACAGCAGACCCCTGCTGCTTGGGGAGCCTTTGAAGGAACATCTAAGGGCAGGAGGTTGGGCTGCTAAGGAATATAGTTCCTGGAAAGACTGCAGTGGCCTCTGCACTGTGGGACCAAAAGGGATGTTCTTCACAGTCACCTGAAAATGAATAGCTTCTTCCCCTCCCCCACATTTGCCTTCATCCTGATCCACGTAACATGCACCGTCTTCCCAGTCCCCCACTCTCACTGGGAAATAACTTGCTTTAGTCACGTAGACAACAGAAGCAATGTTCAGAACAAAGCAAAGTTTGCTGTGTCCTGCCCACCCCTCTCCTCTCCTGCCCACCCAGTATCTCCAGCTTTGCTAGGGATTTGGGGTGACCTATAGGTTTCTAGACGAAAGTAACGGTAATCTGACAGCTTCCTTTGCCATTCTGTTAGGCCCAAACCTTCGAAGCAAAATTCATTAAAGCCTTCTCCCTATGACTGGGAAAATATGGCCCAAGAAGTTCTGTGTTCTCTTTCCCTCTTGAGTCCCCTGATCGGCTAAGAGCATTCAGGGCAAGAATTGGCATTCGCAGCAAGGGTGTGCATTATAAATGACGTGTATGGTTAGAAGTTCTTGGGTGTCGCGGCCGGCGCGACAAACACTGAGGTCAGGGTCCTGAGGGTAGGGGAATGCAAGAAAAAAAAGAGAGAAGAGAAAGTTTGGGAACAGGAGGGTCCCCTGGGCTGATGGCCCAAGTGACGGCTTTATTGTTGCTGTACACAATCTTTTATAACCAGACTCTTATGGGTTAGGTCATTCTAAGAATAAACAGGTTTCACATAATTGCTGCCCACCAAAACATTTAGTTCTGTGTTTCTTGTGCATTTTCTAGATGGGTCACAAGACCTTGTTGATAAGATTGCTAGCAAAACACAATTCCCATGTTTGTTTCTATCTGACTCGGGGTAGAAAAAGGGAGGTAGCATTACTGCCAACACCTGCAGACCACAGTCTTCAGGAATTAACTTTCTCAGCCTTGACAGGGCTTTCGTATGCCCTTGAAAATGGGGGAATGGGAGGGGGAACCACCGGGTTGGCTTGAGTCAACGGGGAACATTGCTCGACCCGGTCTCAGCCTGGCACCGGGGCCCGGCCCCCCACACTTGGGTGGAAAATAAAGTTTTCATATTTTTAACCCGAGTTTTCATTTCACAAAGCCCCATACATAGGATCAGTAGCAGCTTCCAGAATCTGCTATGAAAGTCTGTTTTCTCTGTTGTTATATACTTAGAACAAACATGGAAAAGGGGGAAGGACACCGGGCAGGAAGGTGTGGAGATGAGTGGATGCTTCATGTCCCCCCCGGGACTGATCCAACCTGGTTTCCATGCCCAGCACAGTAGGCCCTGTGCAGTGGGGAGACAGCTCTCTCCTGTGGACCGCGCATGGTCACAGTCAAGGGACATGGAGTTCCGAGGCCTTTTCTTCCCGGTGTTTATCTCTTGTTTAGAGGGTGACCACATATTATAAAAAAAGGTGGAGGGGAATAAAATGTGGCTTGGAGAGAGGAGAAATTATTAAGACTTATCCTTTTGTATGAGCGCAAAAGATTTTCTGTGATTACTATCTCCACAGGGAAACAAACACTGGACAAAATACAACCAGATTCAAATGGCTTATCCTATGGAACTTTGCCTGATGGAAGTGACTCAACGAAGAGCCAAAGTGGAGAGAAGAAAGAGGTCTAAAATGCCGAGAGGGATGGCTTCTGGCCTGTTATTCGATATCACTTTTGAAAAAAAACTGCACATGTTCCATTTGTGTCCACAGCTTTTCTGTGCTGACATGTGCTAGCTAGCATTACCGGTCCTTCGCCGTGTCTCCGTTTGTGCGGACAGCGGGGCCTTCCTAAGCCTTGACAGCCTCATGTCTTCATGGAATGTAATTTGAAGTGTTCCCCACACCCTGGACTTGCCCCTGGTGAACTTCTAACTGGCTAGATCTTAATTAGGGCCTGGCTACTCAAGCAGGACTGTCACACAAAAATGTGCGTTCACGATTTGGCTACAGAGCACATAGGCTGCTCTTCCCACTCGACTTAGAGCGTCAGCTGCTTTGCTTTAAAGAGACATGTTAATCCCACAACCTCATTCTGGTACCAAAGGTTTGAGAACATTCATTTCTCCTACGACATCTTTTATGAGCCTCCCCCATAAAGATCTCACCTTTCTACTCCTAAGTTAGAATGGTGAATCATCTTTCCTGAAAATGAGCCCTATTATAACCATCCTTTTATCTTTAAAATTAGAGTTTGTAAGTGGCATTCTGTGTTGGTGTGTACCTTGGCTGGCGAACTTTTTCAGATTAAGAAAGGAACCACCTCAGAATTAGGACCAATTTTTCAAAAAACATAGAATGATGAACATTTTCTTCAGCTGTATGATCCTATTATACTTGAGTTGAAATTGAAAACTTCATATCCTATGCCTGTATTTGTTTAGTTCTTATGACTTATCTACTGGGTATATTTTAACTCCTGACACAAGGATCAAAACTCATATTTAAGTTCTTAGTGTTACCTTCACTAGCATACCATGTCTTCCCCAAGTTATTATCTCGAGCTTTATAAATTCTTCTAGGCAAAAGGACAGCTATGATTAGAGACCTGGATTTTAGCCATTGAAGTCTGTAGACATAGCCAGGTGGCCCAAGCTGAGACCAGAGAGGAAGGCCATGTGCTGCTGTACCCTGCCTGGCTCCACTGCTGTGACTAGTCAGATACCTACTAAGATATATTTGTAGGGAGAGTCCATAATCATATCTGTTATTTATGAACTACTAATATATTTAAATGAGAAGAAAAAAGCTAGCCTTCACTGTAACCAAAATCAAGTAATAAGCCCTATCCCTAATGACATTTCAAAACCTTCAGATCACGTCTGACATGCCAGTCCAAAATTGTTCAGGCCAGTTGTCTGGCATTTGTAAAGGCTGTTTATCCCGGAGCTCTTGAGACTGTCGTCTGAACTGCGTTGGGTCTTTCAGCCTCGTTCCTTGTCGAAACCTATGCTCCTGACCAAACCTGGCCACAAAGGCAAGATCCGAATCTATCACCCACGTATGAATAATAGCCTAGAGCCCATGTCTGGCTTTTGAACTCCTGGTAAGAATTCCTGCTATTGTGGAAAGTATCCCCCTAATTCAAATAAAACAGTCCTATAATTTATGGCATGTTTTACTGAATCGGTCCAACATGTTGGCACTTGAAGGCTCAGCTAAGAAATGTGTCTGGTGTCTTAAACTACAGATTTCTGATGACTCTTAAAACTGGTTTCAAAGATTGCGAAAATATTTAGACTAAAGAGTTGTACTTGAAGTGGGACTCCATTTATAGCTACAGCACGTGGTTTTGAGCACTGCAGAATTTTGCACAGACACAAGCATGATGCCAATACTTTAGTAGTTGCCAACATTCGCATCTTTTAAAAATTTTGTGAAATGACATTGACTTATGCACATTTGAGCAATCCAGCAACGCTTTAGAAGTCCAGGCAACGTACAAAATATATCGAGACCTAATTTTACTTTCCACGTTGCTTCTTCAAAGCCAGGTGAATAGGAGTTTTAGTTGTACTGGCTCATAAGATTTTTTAAATTACAAAGTGCATGACAACAACCAAAGCCAACCCAGTCCTTCTCTTGGCATTGTGAATTGGGGACCTTTAGCCAATACTTGACTCATTTGACTGTTTGTCTAGACGAGGGGCCTGCAAAATTTTCCTGTAAAGACGCACAGAGTAAATATTTTTGGGTCTGTTGGCCAATGTTGCTTGTCGCAGCCACTCAGCTCAGCCATGATAGCATGAAAGCAATCATAGATGATACGTAATGAATGAGCACGGCTGTATGCCAGTAAAACTTTATTTACAAAACAGGTGGTCAGCCCTAGGCCTGTAGTTTGCCAAGCCCTAATCCAGACTCCCTCGCCCTTGCTATGCAGTGTCTTTCTTGTTCCTTGGACATTCAGGAGTTGAAAAAGTGGCACTTCATGGTCCATGACAAACTAGGATGCTATGGCATGGTGGAGCCATGTCTTGAAATTTACATTAGGCTCTTGTTGCTTATATAAGATACAGATGGAAGCGGTGAGTTCATTATGGGTGCCCAAGTTTCTCTTGAAAGCAGTGGTGCTTTTGTGAGCACCACTACCTGAACTGGAAGAGCCTTTCCAGTCCCATAGTCCAAGTTGATAATAGCCTCAGAAGTGAGTACGAGCTACCTTTCGTCAAAGCAGAGGACTTTACCATCTGATTGTTTTCACTTTAAGTGTTTGCTTAGTCTATAACCGTAATACTTTCACTACCAGAATCACTTGGGGAAAAAATACAATAAAAACTTCTCAAGCAGTGACTCAGAATGTATTTTTCAACACCCCCATCCCACCCCCACAAGCTCCTGGAAATTCTATTTTGTGGCAAAGAAACAACAGGAAAAGGCAGATTTCGTAGATTATTGCAATGTCAGTGCTAGTGAAGAGTAATGGTGATAATGTGCAAGTTTGGCTCCAAAAGAAGCAGGTGTAAATGGTGGGTATGACTTAAATGGATTGAAACACTGAGCCAAGTTCCTGGCAGCCAAGAACCCTCTCTGTGCTCCTTGTTTCCAAGCGCACAGCTCATCCAGGGATGGTAACCGTCTACGCTCGGCCACGCTAAAGGCTGCTTCATACTTGCCAATTTAATAGTGATGTTATGGACATAAATATAGCAGTAATTAAAATGAACCTTCCCACCCCCCCCCACCCCCACCGCCCCCCCCCCCCCAGACTGCTTTCCTTAAATTCCAGGGCTGGTTATGGAGATAATCCTTGCACTGGCCACTGCCTACCTAATTCACATGTCTGGCGCTAGTGAACCTGAGTGCTTTAGTGAAGTTGCTAGATAAACACCACACGTGTTGAACTTTTAGAAGAAGATCTCAGAATTGAGCCTAGCGTGATTGTGTGGGAAATTTAGGAGCTGCTTCTAATCGTTGGACTCATCAACAGCCTGGCTCTTATTATGGCTGTCTTGGAATTTAAAAAGAAAAAAAATCCCCACAAACATGGTTTCCATGCAAATACAGACCAATCTTGGGCTAGTAAACGTCGCGTTTTTAGCAGTTGTGGTAAGTGCAGGGAAAAGCCTTCCCACCCAGGAATTCTTGAGTCTGTCCCCTTTCTTACCAGCCTCAGGGTACCACACAACATGCAGCCCTGTGCCAGGAGCGCAAATCAGTTACAGGAGCTACGACCCGTCCAAGGAAACATTTTTTGCAAGAAAGAGAGGAAACTCCTCCCTCAATGTTGGTCCTTATTGAGAGTTAATGAGTCCCAACCACAATGTAAGAGAGGCATATCAACTCCAGTATCAAATAAATGTGGTGTTTTGGGGTGCACCCAGCTGAGCCAGAGGTTGCCAACAGTTTCACAGAGTTCCAGGCAAGGTGCAAGATAGCCCCCGTGTTCCAGGAAAGAATCTCCTTCCCAGGGAGCTGGCAAGAGCCAGAGAAGGAGCCCCTCCACTCCTGACGTGACCAGCACGCGTGAACCAAAGCCACTTTGCACATTTGAGCTGCTGCTACCCAGACGCAAGCTAATCCTTCCAGTGTGCACACATCCCACTTTGGGAGACTTTTCCTTCATGGTTCTAATTTGAAAACCAACCTCAGCAATTTTCTGAGGTTTGGGCTCTACTCCTTCCGTCCAAAGTTCCTCACCTAAACCTTCTAAAACGCTAAACACGAACAAGGAAATGACCCAACTCAAGCACTCTTGATCCAGGGTCTTGAAGTTTGAGTTGTTTGCCTGATTATAGACCCAATCACCACATGCCTCAAACTTCCCAAAGACTGATTAATTCGCTTAAACGTAATTGATCACATACTATTTTCGATGCAGTGTGTTTAAGGTTATTAGGAGTATAAAAATGAATTCGACATGAAGACCAGCTCTGCAGGAACTTACTGTCTGGTAAACAACAGCTTTCATTTCTTGAGCCCCTATGATGTGCCAGGCGCTGTGCTAAGTCTTTCACTTGTGCTACTCACTTAACCCTTATAATTTCTGTACCAGGGAGGTCATTATCCCTATCTTAGAGATTAAAAAAACAGGGCAAGAGGCAGGGCAGGGACTAGGGTAAGTCAAGAGAGGCACCTGGGGCATGAAATTGAAGAAAGATCATGGGAATCTTACTCTCAGTATGGTGACAGGGCTGACCCAGCACCTGCGGGGCCCTGAGAGTGAGTTGCTCCTTAAATGCTGTGCCCTAAGCACCTCCTTGCATCCTAGCTCTAGCAAAAAAAGTGAAGTGATTCAACCAGTGTCATTCAGCTGGCGACTGGCAGAGCTGGGATTTGAACCCAGGACATCTAACTCTGCAACCCACACTCTTACGGCTAGTATCGCTATACCTACACTGCACAAGACAACATCAACAGTTCCTTAAAAGACTTGAATAAAGGCTATGGGAGCCCAGAGGGGAAAGCGGTCATTTTTTACCAGGAGGCAGTCTTCAAAAAGAAATTGGGGATTATGGTGGGTTAAATGGTGTCCCCCCCCCAAAGATTTGTCTACCTCCTAACACCCAGAACGTATGAATATGACCTCTTTGGCCAAAGGGTTATAGATGTAATTAAATTAAGGATCTTGAGACAATGTCATCCTAGATTACATTCTGGACTACTCAATCCAATAATAGGGTCCTTATAAGAGATGGAACAGGAAAAGATAACAGACACACTGGGGGAAAAGCCACATGAAGATAGAGACAGAGATTGGAGTCATGAAGCCATAAGCCAAGGAATGCCAGGAGCCCCCGGAAATGAGAAGAGGCAAGGAAAGATTCTCTTCTAGATCCCTGGGAAGGAGCACAGCCTGCCAACACCTTGATTGATCAGAGGATACCTTTCTATTATTTAAAGCAGCCCAGTCTGTGGTACTTTGCTGCGGTAGCCCTAGGAAACTAACGCAGGTATTGAGCTGGCCTTCAAAGTCCATATAGAATTTAGACCTAGATGGAAGCCCGTGAGCAAAAGAGAAGCTGAATAGCTCAGAGTAAGCTTGGAAACGTCTGCAACATGGAGTCACGAGAAGAGGAAGGCAATTGATAGGACGAGAAAGGCAGGTTAGAAGGCCTTGAGTGGCCAGCTCTGACACAGAATTAAGGGCTTGGGTTTGATTTGGGAAGGAAATGATGGCACTAACTTCAGTTCTGGGGGTGCAGGGTGGACTTAAGGACATAATAAGAAACTCGCCTCTCAGAATTTCATGACATTCCCCTTTATCTTTCTTAGTCATTCACCATCGATATTAGATGGCATAATAAACATTCAAGAAGCAAGGACTGAATTCAGGCTTTGCATTTGTGGCACATCACATCCTACCAGAAATGACCAGTGTAGCCAGGCCATAAAGGCTGGGTGGTGTCCCCCGAAATGGCCTTGGGCAGAAAAGCTGGGCCCAGAGAAGGATGTGCCGGACCAGCCAGAACTGCACTCCCCAGAACCTGAATTGGGAGATGTGGAGAGTGTCAAGGGGTTAGGCGGGGAGCTGTGGCTGGGAGCCCTCCTGGGGAGGTGTGAAGGCAGAAGGGACAGCAAGGGCCATAGCAAGCCACGGTCAGTAGGAGACTGAAGTTATAGAGAAGAAGGAATTGTGAGCATAGAAGAACCAAATCTGTTGGCAAAGCAAGAGAGGCAGTAAGCAATACTATAAGAGTAGATCCAGAGTGGGGTTGACCAGCGAGTTTCAGTGACAGATAGCCAAGGCCCGGGCCCAACATGGCAAGGTCCAGGTGAGTGAAGCTCACCTCCTTCCACTCAGAGGCATGTTTACAATAAACAGCCAACCGCCAGGGCGCCCTGGGGGGCTCAGTGGGTTTAGGGTGCCACTCTTGATTTCGGCTCAGGTCATGATCTCACAGTTCGTGGGATCGAACCCCACATTGGGCTCTTCTCTGACAGCACGGGGCCTGCTTGGGATTCTCTCTTTCTCCATCTCTCTGCCCCTCCTGCACTTGCCGTCTCAAAATAAATAAGCATTAAAAAAAAAAACAGCCAACCCCTTCTCCAGCTGGCTGGAGAGACTGCGTTCCTGGCCACGGGAAGGGTCTGATTTTTCCCAACACTCATGGGGTTAACAGAAAACATTAGTTAGATGTGGCTGCTGCTAGCACATAAGCGGAAAGGATGAGCCCATTTGAGAATCGCTTCATGAAATTCAGGAAGAAGCTCTTCCCAGCCTCCAAATTACAGGGCAGCACTGTTCAATGACAGTCCGTAACCAGTAGGGGGCAGTCTTCAGATAGGAGACAGGAGAAGGTGGGCCCAAGAAAATGACCACAAGTTTCTGGTGGCTCCTACGCTTAATCTTAATGAACATCATATCCTTGTTCTTTTTTAAAAGTGTAGTAAACCTGATATATGGTAATTTAAGAATAGCCAAGGCATCTGCTTGGCTGGGGGGGGGGGGTGCTGGAGGAGGGCAGTGGGATGAAGACAGGTGTTCCGAGGGGAGCAGCAGACATAATGGGAAACCTTCCCAATGAAGAGGGAAACATCAGTCGCACCTAAACATACAGACAAGGAAAAGTCCCGAGTTCAGTAGCAAAAGAGGCTTATGATAACCTCATTCCTTGACTATCCACCAGCTCCCTACAGGTGGCCCCACGGCAACACCAGAGAAATGAACAGGGCAGGGGTGGAGGAAGGCATCTCCAAGCAATGCAGCCCTTTGGCCAAACGAGGAGTTCCTCCTGCGGAGTTTGCCCTGCTTCGGGACCAGTCGGACATCCCTGCAGACCACAGAGCCATGGCCACGCTCTCCCCGTGGCGCAGAGGTCTCCAGCCTCCAGCCTCAGGGGATGACTCTGATGGGGACGTGATCAGGGGGGACATGAGCAGGAGCGCCCCCCTTCTCCGCTGCTGCCGTGGAGCGGGGTGGGAAGGGCAGGCTTCTGAGGAGGAGGACCGAAATCTGCTACAGGGGCCCAAGTGCTGCCCTCGATTGCCTTTCCACGGGCCTCCTCTAAAGCAAGCCACCTGCTTCCTGCACAGCCAGCCCCAGCCTCCAAGGTCTCCGCAAAGAAGAAACTGATCCAAACCACCGCTGAGGATCCAGAGCCTTGGCATTGCCTCCGCTTATATTTGTTGTTCACTAAGGAGTTTTGTGGAATCCAGACTCATTTTCCACTGAAACAAGGGAAAGTAAAGACAGCACCAAATAAAAATAGATTCCTGGCGTTTCCTGTTTACTCAGCGCCGCTGCTCTCTGTAGGCCAGGGGCTTCTCTGGACATCTGGAGAGAACACCCCCTCCAAAGAACATAAAAGTGATGATCTCTTCCGTGTTCCCACTTCCTTTTCTTTGGTTGCTTATAGGTTTATCTTGGGGGGTCTGCTGGATGAATCCCCAAATCTCCTTTTTCTAGCTCTATTTAGAGGGAAACAGATTTCTGGGTGCCTGTCTGCCTCTGGTGACCCCGTTTCCCCACTTATACAACAGAGATCATTATTTCTGGCCTGCTGGACCTCAGAGAAGATACAGGAGGGACTGGGTGACTGCTAGAAAGAGGGGGCTTGAGGGCTGGAACAAAGACCTCACGTCCTCCTTCAGAATAATGCAGGCAGAGCCCGGGGTCCCCAGCAAAGGCCCAAGGTGACAAGACAGAAAAAGTTTATTCAAAAGGACTAAGCAGAGGCGCCGAATATATCGGGCCTAAGGACACATGTGTGACTTTAAGTCCTTTCTGACAACCGTGGGGACGTCAAACCGGTTTGGAGAAAAGGTCTGAGTGGCGAACCAGCGGTGCCTGGGTGGGCTGGGGGTGACGGGTCCTCGCTGCAAATTGGTATATGGCCCCTGTGCATGGCCCACGTGCCGAACATGTTTTCCCGTCCAAAAGCAATGAGAACAGCTTCACTTTGCCGACTGACTTTTGCACCACAACAATAAAGTTAATAATGGAAAAAACATTTATCCCGTGGCTAGGGACACTCTCCACTACCAGAGTGTTGGATCCACACTCTATCAACAGAAGTTGCTGAGAGCAAACCAAAGCTTATTAACTGATTTTTATGAATGATTGAAGCAGCAAAGCAGATTTATTTCATTTCCATAATTTAGCAATTGACAATTACATAAATAGCTTTCTAAAGTCATCAGGATGAAAACCATCCTGTTCTTGAGAGGAAGAGAAATGAAGTGACAAAAAAGAGCCAAACCAACGCGCCACTGTAGGGGACGGTTATGGGCTGACTTGTGTCCCCCACCCCCCACCCCCCACTCAAAGTAGGCGCTGAAGTCCTAACCCCCATTACCTCAGAATGTGACTTTATATGGAAACAGGGTCTTTACAGAGGTAATCAAGTTAAAAATGAGATCAGTTAGGGCAGGCCCTGATCCAGTTACCGCTGGTGTCCTCGTGGAAAAAACGGGAATTTAGACTCAGAGGTCCACAGAGGGAAAACAATGTGAAGATGCAGGGAGGAGACAGCCATCTATGACCCCAAGAACACCTGAGGCTCCCAGAAGCTAGGAGGAAGGCATAGAAAGATTCTGCCCTACCGCCCTCCGAAGCAACCGATCCTGCTCCCACCTTGGTCTTGGACTTCCAGACCCCAGAACTATGAGCTAATACACTTCTGTATTTATGCACCCCCAATCTGTGGGTACAGCAGAACTAACCAAGTAACCTAGGGGCTTGTGTCTCCTGTGGCTTCCAGCACGTGACCCCCCCTGTTTGGGGAACCTCCATGGCACAGACCTTGCTGGGAAGCGGAAACTCCCCCCTCCTCCCACTCTGAAAGCCGTAAGGCAAGACCCCCTGTCCCCAACCCCCGGAAGTTCACGCTCCCTCCCGGAACACGGAGTCTGAAGCACGAGACGGGTAAGATTGTATTCATTTGTCACCGGCAGGGGTCGGCATCCGACGTTCAGTTGTCACGCCAGTGCGCCCGTGCGGGTGACACCACTCAGTGCTTGCCGAAGCCAGCCAGTTGGTTTCACCTGGCTCCTGCCCCTTTTCCCAGCCTAGTCCTGCAGGCTTCCCGCCGCTTCTGTGATCTCCTCAACAAACAAATGGGCGCAGATCAGCAGAGAGCGGAGTGTGGCCGTGGAGCTTTGACCGGCATTCCCAACCCCTGCTTGACCACGGCCCCCTGGACATCTTGGTGTCAGTATGTCCAAAAGCAAAGTCATCGCCCAACCACTTCTCCTCTCTTCTGCACCCCTGCCACCCAGCTACTTCTTTTAGGGGCACCCCTATGCTCCCTAGGCCCAAGCTGGGCCTCAGGGCCATCTCTGACTCCTCCCTTGTCTGCCAGCCAATCACCGCACAGATCACATTAGACCTCTCCCAAGCATCCTGCCCATGCTTCCCCTTCTTCCGAGACCCCTAGCTGCTGCCCTCATTTTAGGTCCTCCTGACCTCCTACCTGAAACAGCTCCCCAGCTCCCCCACCAGTCTGCCCCAATCTGTTCCCTCCGATCCAGGCTGAGGCAGGAGAGTAGAGATGGAGAGAGAAAGGCCTCAGCCTGTCCCGGCCTCTCTGCCCTTCCTGCTTTTCCCAGGCTGCAACTCCTGCCCTAACTGACTTCCCACATCTGTTCCCCGTTGGAACCCTCCACCCTTCAAAGCCCATCTCTAACACTTGAAGATTTAATGATTTTATCAGCCAGATGTGCTCCTTCCCTCTTGAGAATCCCTTCTTTCTTTTGCTGTTGTTTTGGTGTAACTCTTAGGTTATTCCACTTAGAGTTGGTCATCTACAAGCTCATCTGATTCCTGGTATCTAATTATAACTCTTTGTGGAACAGGATTTGCCCTGGACTTGTCACCACCTCCACTGTCATAACTATCATCTCCCACTGGATTATTGCTATAGCCTCTGACTGGTCATTCATGTAGAAAGGCCCGAGTCCAAAGACCTTATGTGATCTGACCTCCATGACCTCTCTGCCCTGAAGGCCCCCTCCTACCTCCTTCTCCAATTCCCCTCCAGCCTCACTGCCTTCTCCCTGGTCCTTGAACATACCACACCTACTTCTGCCTCAGGGCCTTTGCACATGCTGTTCTCGCAACCATGCTAACCCTGAAAGTTGTCTAAATCTTTGCTCAAATGTCACTGACCACCGTATTTAATGCTGCAACCCATCCCACCTTCACCCAGCACTCTTAGTTCCCATGAGCTTTTTCTCTTCCTCCTCTTTTTCTCCATAGCATCACTTACCTCCTAAAATACTGTATAATTTGTGTCTTTATTATGTTTATTGCTTGCTGTCTGCCTCTCCACCCTCCCCTGCCACAGTGGGAACTCCCCAAGAACAGGGATCTTTGTTATGCCCTCCGATGCCTCGAATGTGGTAGATGCTCATCAAATATTTGTTACATAAATGAATTTCTGTATTCTGCATACACAGGGCTATGACAGTCACTAGGTTCCCAAATCATACTACTTTTTTTTTCAAGCATAACTGCCTGGTTGCTTGGCTGCTCTTCCTGGTGCTGCCATGGAAACCAACAGCCCAGGGACAAGTTGCTTCTCATCAAGTCAGGCAATGTGTATCGCCCCCCACTGCCCCCCCCCCTACAGAACACACAGCAGTGTGCCCGTGCCCCCCACGGCCTGAGGACATGATGCCATGGCCAGTCAGCTGGAAGTATCCAGGATGCAAACAAGAGAGGGACGGGCCCCTCTACCGGCTGGAGCGGCCTCAGGCTTTCTCCGTGACCCGGTGCAGCGAACAGAGGAGTCTCCCTGGAGGATTCACCCCCGGCTGACGTCTGCCCACACAGACCACACGGTCTGTTCTCAGGAGATTCTCAAGTCCAAAAGTTCCCATTGCCTCCCCCAGGCATCATTTTTTTTTCTCTATTCCCAATAATAGCAGACATTTATGATGCACTTTCTAAGGACAAGGCACTTCGCGTGTATCATCTGCAAGCCTCAGAACACTGCAAAGTAACCATTATCATTCCCCCACCACAGTTGAGGGCCTAAGGCGCAAGGAAACTGATCAGCATGCCTTAGGTCACAGAGTTGAGTGGTGTGGGGACCCAAGGCACGGCACAGTCCTCGGCGCACTGCTCCCGCCCTCCTTGCTTGCTCCCCTCTGCTGCAGCTGTCTCCCACCCTTGCACCTGCAGAAGGGGGCAGGGGGCAAGCGGTGGGGGCAGAAGGTCCCTGTCTCTGCAGCACCCCTGGAGCGTGCACATCGCACACATGCACACACACGGCTCAGCGGCACGGCCTGGGGGCCGCTGGCTCTCACCGGTGTGGGTTTCCGAGGGAGGCCGAACTGTCTCCGGAGGTCTTTGAAAACTAACAACAAATAAAAGATCAGCCCTTCTCTCTGGCATGACGTATGTGTGGTCGTGCCTAAAAGCAGAGATGAGCTGACCCCTCAGCTTTATGACAATGATGAACCATTACTGGACAGGCGGACTGACTGCTTGGAGCATTACTAAATCTGTTTTTAATAACATCACCAATCCAGGACCAAACCCTAGCCCGGCGCTGCAATAAAGTCCATCATCGCTGGAGAGAGAGCACTGGGTCAGGGAGGGCAGAGCGGGGAGGCTGGGGACGGCCTGTTTGTTCTGAAGTATGGGGCTTCGTGAGTCATAGACCAGCTCGGGGAGGAGTGGAGGGCTTGAAGATTTATCTCAGATGAGGTCTGAGGAATGAAGAAGAAAACAATGGCAAGGAGACCGTGTTGGAGAAGCAAGGATAACAGCCCGGCTTGAATGCTGCTCGGCAAAGGGACGAGGACGCTGTGCTGTGGGCACCCACACGGCATGCAAAGTGTGGGAGTCAGAAGCACACAGAGAGAACACCTAATGTGTCCAGGGTTATCAAGCAAAGTTGGTCTCGAGCACCGATTCCGTGAGTCAGATATTAAGTAGTACGATGAAAGTCCGCCACCAGCAAAACCTGGTAGGTGCTGAAGAAACAAGAAGGGTCTGCAGGGCAGAATAGGAGCCCGCAGCCACCTTCCAGGAGCTGCAAGGCGGTCACAGGAAATGGAGCGTGACGAGCAAAGAGGAGAGCGGACAGGATCTCAGGGCAGTAATGCCAGCGGCCCCGCGTGAGCATCCCAGGGCATTTGGCTGGCTGGCCCGGGCCCTCAGCCACTGCTGGTGTTGACGGCACCCCATCACCTCCAGTCCCTGCCAGAATCTGGCCGTTTGGTGTCAGAAGGGGTAGGACAGAGTCCTATTGGGCAAAAGAATGCCGAACTGAGTAGAGGAAGGTCGGAGGTTCTGGGTGTGAGCTTTCAGATAGCTGAGAGGCAAGCCGTGGATGCTGCTTGGTGGAGAGACTAAGGTCCCTGGAGCCCCCAAGAGTGTGGCCGTGCAGTTCCCCTAGGCGACACAGGCAGGGGAAGAGGGCCTCTTCTCTGCCCCTGCACCGAACCTGCACTTCACCAGCTCCCGGAGTCCATGGTGCATCCAGCCTGGTGCTCACATGTGGGGCTCCAGTGGACAAGCAATAGCGAGGCTCCTCATGGCTCCTGGGAGAGCGTGTGTCTGGGATGGGAGCGGGGGAGCCCCTGTGTCCCTGTGTCCCTGCAACCCCAGCCAAGGGCTTCGTGTGTAATATTCCCGGGGCCCCCTTAGGAGGGAAGGGTTGAAGGTCAGCAGATGAGGGCGGGAATCCATGGCTGCTGAACGGGACGCCTGGTGGTGGGGCCACAACGTGGAACTTGTGACTTTAAAACACTCCCAGGGGCGCCTGGGTGGCTCAGTCGGTTGAGCGTCCAACTTCAGCTCAGGTCATGATCTCACGGTCTGTGGGTTCGAGCCCCGCGTCAGGCTCTGTGCTGACAGCTTAGAGCCTGGAGCCTGTTTCAGATTCTGAGTCTCCCTCTCTCTCTCTGCCCCTCCCCTGCTCATGCTCTGTCTCTCTCTCTGTCAAAAATAAATAAACACTAAAAAAAATTTTTTTAAATACAAAATAAAACACTCCCAGACTGCACTGCGGAAGTGGGCAGTTCAATTACAGGAAGGGTCTTCATATCTGAAATTCTACCCTTTGAGTCCTATGTGTATTAATTAGCTCATGCTGCATAACAAGTCCTTCCAAAACTTAAGAGATGTAAACACCAATACCCATTGATTATCTGTAATCATTTCTGTGGGTCGGGAATTCAAGAACAGCTTAGGTGGGCATTTCTGGCTCAGGGGACAGTCATGAAGTTGCAGGTGGATACCAGGGAAGGCAGCCACCATTTGAAGACATGGCGGGGCTGGAGGATGCACTTCTAAAATAGCCCACATGTGACTGGCAAATTGCTGCTGGCTGTGGACGTGGGGCCTGTGCTCCCGCCCACGTGGGGCTCTCCCCAGGACTGACGGCTTGAGTCTCTCCATGTCATGGCGCCTGGTTCTCTCCAGAGCAAGTGATCCGAGGACCAAGGCTGCGGTGCCTTTTTGACCTGATCTTGGAAGTCACCCCCCATCACTTCTACCATAGTCTATTCATCATGCAGGCCAGCCCCAATTCAATGTGGAGAGGGATACCCAGAGGTGAGTGCCCTGGGAGCTCCCTTGGAAGCCAGTTACCACCTTTTTTTTTTTTTTTTTTTTTTTTTTTTGAGAGAAGTAGGGAGTATGAGTAGGAGAGGAGAGGAGAGGGAGAGGGAGAGATAATCCCATGCAGGCTCTGTGCTGACAGAAGCAGGGCTTGAACTGACAAACTGTGAGATCATAACCTGAGCTGAAAACAAGAGTCGGACGCTTAACCAACTGAGTCACCAGGTGCCCCACCACCCTGTCTTCTGTGACATCCAGTCATTGCCCACAAGGGCCTCTGGGAAAGGCAGTAATTAAGTCACGTCAACCCAATTCTTACCCTATTGGAACTGACTTCTAACTGGGTTTTATTTCCCCAGGCATGAGGGAAAGTCTAAGGGGAGGCTAAACGAACATGACAGTGAATGGGGGGGGGGGGGGGGAGACGTGGGAAAGGAAGTGAGATCCAAAGGAAACAGGGAAAAGCTGAACAAGGGTCTTCTCTCCTGCATGCCCAGGGCTCCCCTGCTCACTCATTCGCCTCTAGAGCAAACAGGGATTGCACCATGGTGTGCTAGGGGCCCTGCAGTGACCCAGCCCTCCCATCCAAGTTTAGAGTTCCAGGTGACTTCTGTTCCCATGTGGGTATCAAGGTCCAACAGGAGCACAGAGGAAGAACTGCATGGAGTCTGCGGTGGGGGAGACCAGGAGGGCTTCATAGAGGAGGCATCAAAGTGAGCTTTCCCAGTCTTTATACAGTTGGAGAAATAAGCAGAAAAGCCTGAGCGTCCCATGCCCTGTCAAAGGAAGTCACAGCCAGGTTTTCTAACCTCCGGCCACCAAACAGCACATTGGCCGACTCACGCGGGACACGGCTCTCTGGCCGTCGCGGGGAGGTGAGCCTGGAACCACAGGGCTGGCAGATGGCCGGGAGCAGGCAGAGACACCACTGCCGCTTACCAACATGAAGCCCAGGCGGGACCACAGGCTGGCGGCTCTCCGTCCTGTCACCTCCAGAACCGGGGAGGCAAACCTCGGTAGCCATCTTCACCCAGTCCCATCTGGGCAAACCGCCCTCGCCCAGGGGACGGTCCTCCAAAGGCCCAGCGCCAGCCTCTCTGGCTGGATGTTTATGCTAGTTCTCACCATGAGAATTGTCACAGTCACTGCACGGTGTTTGCCTTTTTGGGCTGACTTATTTCACTTAGCAAAATGGCCTCGGGGTTCATTCATGGTGCAGCGTGTCAGAACTTCCTTCTTTTTTAAGGCTGAGTAATATCTCATTGTATGCGCATACCGCATTTTGTTTATCCATTCATCTGTTGATTGATCCATGAATTGCTTCTCCGTCTTGGCTGTCAATAAGGCTGCTGTGAACATGAATATACGAGTCCCTCCTCATAGTCAAGTATCTGCTTTCAATTCTTTCGGATTTATATCAGAAGTATAACATTGCTGAATCATATGATAATTCTCTTTTTTTTTACGTTTATTTACTTATTCTGAGAGAGAGAGAGTGAGAGAGCAGAGGGGAGGGGCAGAGAGAGGGAGAGACAGAATCCCCAGCAGGTTCCATGCTGTCAGCACAGAGCACCATGTGGGGCTCGAACTCACAAACCTCGAGGTCATGACCTGAGCTGAAATCAAGACTCAGACGCTTGCCTGACTGAGCCACCCAGGCGCCCCTCATGTGGTAATTCTATTTTTACTTTTGTGAGAAGGCACCATACCATTTTCTGAACCAGTTATTATGTAACAGCTAATAGCAGTAGAAGGATTAGCGAAAGCAACCACCCTGCAAAGCCCTATCAGCACCCACAGGTCTTTCTCATGTAACTCATGGATCTGGGCTCAGATCCCGACAGAGAACCTGCACTTGCTTGTACTCAATGTCGCTGTCATAATTAACCTTTCCAAACTGTGCTCCTCTCACAGATGAGACTCCTCAGTTGAGCTGAAGAAAGGGAACTTGTCATGGGCAATAAAGAGTTCAGGGCTCGAGAGACTTGAACCCTGGCAGCCACGCTCCCATCTGCCTCAGGGAGGTGCGGTTCCGAGCCGGGGTTAGAACTGGAGCTTGTGCAGCTGTATTGCCCAGGTCATGCCCCCGAAATGCTCTTTGCTTCAGTTTTTCATCTAGAAAATGGGTCTAATGGCACTGACCTGGGGATTTAAGGATTAAGCGAGGTGACTGTCTTAGTCTGCTCTGACTGCCATAACAAAATGCCATAGACGGGGTGACTTAAACAACAGAAATGTATTTCGTATGGTTCTGGAGACGAGAGGTCCCAAATCAAGGTGTCAGCAAGGGAGTTGTCATTCTGAGGCCTGTCCTCTAGGCTCGTAGGTGGCTGCCATCTCACCATGTGCTCACATGACCTCTTCTCTGTGCAAGCTTGGAGAGAGTGCAGGCTCTCTGAGGTTTCTTCTTAGAAGGACACTAATCCCATGCTGGGGGCCCCACCCACATGACCTCATCTAAGCCTAACCACCTCCCAAAGGCCCCATCTCCACACTGGGGTTGGGGGTGGGGGGAGTTAAGAGCTTCAACTTAGGAACTGGGGGGTGGGGGCCACGTGCATTCCATCCATAACAGCATCTTACAAGGAGGTGTCCCTGTGTGCCGGGCCCAGTGCTGAGTGCTTCACCCCCATTATCTCACACTGCCCTCATCACTGCCCAGCAGGGCTGCCCAAGGCAGGAGACTTTTGCTGCTAACCGCACAGGCTCAGAAACCAACCGCCGGACAAAGGGTAAGCGCTCAACAAGCACTTGCCATTACTTGCTCTACAGATAAGGAAATGGAGCCTAAGAAGTTGGCAGAGGTGGGGAGCTGGGCCACGGATCCAGGCTGCTTGACTCCAGGCTCCCTGTGAAAGAAAGGCCCTTCGTATGCTTCCTGGTGCAAGGTAAGTACTCAGTGACGGAGGTACTGGCCACTGATGACAATCATGATGTCTCCTTCTAGTTCAGGCAGCTGCCCTGGCTGCGGTTGCCTGGGTGTGGAGGGCAGACCCCAGAGGGACAAGCACCTGTCCCCGAGGCCACACCCACCTCTCCACACTGTTGTCTCGGCCTCTGATCCTTCCCCACTCCCGTGAGCCACGGCCCAACTGCAAGATGCAGCTTCCCATACTGCCCTGGTGCTGATGTGGGGGCTTCTGATGGTCACAGGAAGTCAAATGTCACAGCACGCAGAGCCGCCGTGGTGTGGCTCCAGCTCCTTCCCGCCCTTCCCGTGGACTTGCCTTCGAGAGTCAGCTGCACCCTGCGGTGCTTGCGGGAGCTACCGTGTGCAGGGGTCTGTGCTCTTCCCACGTCAGAGGGTTGAGTTGTACCCATGCTCCTGAGCCTGGTCTGAAGACTCCCGGAATCGCTTCGCAATGCCCCTCTCCCCACGCACACACACGCACATGCGCATACACACACACATACACACACACCCTTCAGCACCGTCTCCCACCTTCCACTTTGTCTTACAGTTATTAAAATGCATGTGTTGTCTTTCTTGCCAAACTGCAAGCTCCCTGCAGGCAGAAACCAAGAGGACTTCGTGTTCTGAGTGCCCAGACAGGTGCCAAGCTCTAGCCGTCACTCCAAGAATGCTGATCAAACTGGAGCAAACTGTCAGAGTGAAATCCAAAGCTCCCAGGGAATCTCATTATCTCCTGAGCCGGGCCAGAAATGCCCGCAGGAAAGAAAGTCTTTGTGTCCCAGACACTCGCTCCAGGCCTCCCCCAAGAGGGTGGGAGAGATCAGTCAACACCGAGGGCTTAAAACCTCTGCTTTTTTTTTCTCTTTTCCCTTTTAGGGCATGTTTATTGTTATAATTGGCCCAAATATTTTAATTCCCACAAAGATGTGTCACCTCCAATCTCGGCAATGTCAAAATGTCATCGAGTAACCTCCCTAAAGTTCCTTTGAGCCTCCGTGTCAGCCAACTCCCCCAGGAGGGCGCAGCACAAAGCCCGGTGAGGGTGAGGCCGTAGGTGTATTCCCCCACCTGCTTCTCCCGCTTCTATATATATGCAAACTCGTTCCGAGAAATAAAACAACTGTCTCTGGCGCTCAAGCTAAATCTTGCAAAGATTATGTCTTGCTGCTCTCTATAAACCGCCCAAGAACTGCTTGTCTCCAGAACTATTATCCTCAGAAACAGAAAGAACATTAGCATCTCTCCGCGTCATCCTTGCTTTTGCCTGCTGCTCTTCGAGCTTTCCTCCACAGCAGCATTTTGCTTTCAGTCCTAAGCATAGTACTTTGCTAAACAATGGTGCGGGGAAAAAATCTTTTTTAAGAAACACAGCCCTTTTAGTTTCCCAGCCTGCAGATTTGCTTTACACATGTCCTTTCTCTCTAGTTTTTGGACGCGTGGAATGGTGCAAGCTCTCTGCGTCTATGGTGGCGTTTCATCTTTAGTACTTGTGTTGGAGCATGACTCATAGGTGTGTGCGCTCACGTATGTGTATCTTTACGTGGATGCGGGTGCATTTGTGTAGATGCATGTGTATATAAGCACACGTGTGTGTGGTTTTGCGGCAGTGTTTGACCCAATATGCGTGTTAAGTTTCTCAGCCACCCCTGCTCTTATGTTGAGACACGTGGCTAGTTTTGGCCACTGAATCGTGAACAGAGGTTAACTTGGGGGCCAGGACAATCCATGTGCCTGTGCGGTGGCAGCCATTATGAACCGAACGTTTGTGTCCCCCCTCCAAATTCCTATGTTGAAGCCCTAGCCCCTAATGCGATGGTATTTGCAGGTGGGGCCTTTGGATGGTGATAAGGGTTAGGTGAGGTCTTGGAGGGGAAGGTGAGGAGACAAGATGGGATTCGTGTATTTATAAGAAGAGAAAGAGAGACCAGAACTGTCCTGCTCACTCGCTCTCTGCCATGGGCGGACACAGCCAGAAGACAGCTATCTGCAAGCCAGGAAGAGCGCCCTCACCAGGGACGGAATATGTTGGCACCTTGATCTTGGACTTCCCATCCTCTAGAACCCTTAAAAAAAAAAAAGCGTCTATTGTTTAAGCCCCCCTCCTCCCTCCCCCTGCGGTACTTTATTAAAGGAGCGGGAGCTGACTAAACCAGGTCTTAGAGAGATGGTTTTTTTTTTAATTTTTTTTAACGTTTATTTATTTTTGAGACAGAGAGAGACAAAGCATGAACGGGGGAGGGTCAGAGAGAGGGAGACACAGAATCTGAAACAGGCTCCAGGCTCTGAGCTGTCAGCACAGAGCCTGACACGGGGCTCGAACTCACGGACCGCAAGATCATGACCTGAGCTGAAGTAGGCCGCTTACCCGACTGAGCCACCCAGGCACCCCTTGGAGAGATGTATTCTAAATGAAGTAGCTTCAAGGGGGAAAAGGCTGTCCAACTCACACCAGACTGTGAAGCAAGGTGTAACTGCTGAGTGTGCTTAGCCGTTGAGATTTCAAGGTTCATCTCTTGCTGCAGCAAGCATCATCTCATCTATAAAACAGTGCAGATAATTATTGGGGCGCCTGGGTGGCTCAGGCAGTTGAGCGTCGGACTTCAGCTTAGGTCACGATCTCGCGGTTTGTGAGTTCAAGCCCCGCCTTGGGCTCTGTGCTGACAGCTCAGAGCCTGGAACCTGCTTCAGATTCCCTCTCTCTCTCTGCTCCTCCCCTGCTTGCTCTCTCTCTCAATATAAACATTAAAATATGAAAATTAAGAATTAAATCATAAAAATAAAATAAAATAGTGCAGATAATACCAAGCAAACAGTGCTGTTGTGTGGATTGAATTAGATAATGTGTTAAAAAGCCTGTGTGCCTTCTCTCTCAAGTAACTTAATTAAATTGAACGAGTACCTAATGAGCCTCTTGCTTGTCTGGGACCGCACGAGGTGCTGGGGATCCAAGTCCAGGAGCTCTGCCCCCCGGGGGACATTTTAGTCTAACAGGACAGATGTGCAAACAGCTTTTTCACAATGTGATTAGATGCCCGGTTATAGGAGGGTACACAACAGAGGAGAGAGTAGTTAATTCTGGAGGAGTCAGGAAAAGTGACGCAAAAAGGGTTAGAATGAGCAGTGTTTTGAGACAGAAACAGAGCTTGCCAGGTTCAGTGAGGCCGGGGTCTGCCCCAGGTGAGATAGGGTGTTGGGTATAAATGGTGAGCTGTGTTAGTAAGAAGGGCCCTTTTCTGGTCTCTAGAACATTCATCTCAGTCCTAAGATCCTCAGACTCCACTTTCGATTGGGGATGACCCACCCTCAGTGAGCAGCCAGGGGTGAATGAGGGAGAGAATGAAGTTTTTTTGGTCTTGGAAAAGAAAATACAAGTTTTCATTCTTTTTTAAGGCCATGACAAACGAGTCCTTTCTTTGTATTCATTCTGAAGGGAGCGACATCGTCCTCCTCTGCCTTCGCAAAGAGACCGCGTGCTCCGAGGGGCCAACGACAGACCTGGTCATGCATGTCCCTGGGGTCCCCAAGGCCGGGGGCCCGGTCTGCATATAGAACTCCACAAGCACCCGTTGAATCCAAAGGAACATAGAGCTCGGCCAGTTCTCGGGCTGCAGCACTGAGCAACAAAACCGAACGCCTCTCCCTTGGTGCTTTTTTGGGTCCCCCAAAGTCCCTCCATCCCAAGCAGTCCTGGCACTGAACCGAGGCTCCTCTCTGAGACCTATGGGGGCGCCTGTGTCGGTCCACGGCGCCACCCTGCGGCCATGTCTGGGAACTGCACGGACGGAGAAGCGCCAGGGGCCCCTGTCGCTGCGTCATCCTCTCCTGCCCACAGTTAGGAAAACCCGGATCCTGGGCCGGTCATCCTCAGGCCCACTCTCTTCCCCTGTGAAGTCCCTGAAATTGGACAGGCACTGCTTTGACCACGGTTATTTTGATCTTGATAGCTTAAGCCCTTGTTTTCCAAGACACTGAAGAAGGGGTCGCTGTGAGAACCCAAATGGCATGTGAGACACAGGGGCAAAGACAGGGTGTGGCGAACCCTCACCAAAGAGCATGTTGGGTAAGGACGCTGACAGATGTGGGTTTGATCCCAACTAGTGGCGTGACCCTGGCAGTTCCCTCACCTCACTGAACCTCAGTCTCCCTCTCTATAAAACGGGGATGATAAAACTCATAGAATCGCCACGAGGATCTAAAGATATAATCCATGCCAAAAAAGCCAAGGCTCTGTGAGAGGTACACAGCGAGTGCTCAACAAGACACTTGGGCTTCTATGACTCCTCTGAGTCTCACTTCAAGATAACGAGGTAGAGGGGCGCCTGGGTGGCTCAATCGGTTACGTGTGACTCTTGGTTTCAGCTCAGGTCATGATCTCACGGTTTGTGAGTTCGAGTCCCGTGCCGGCAAAGCCTGCTTGGGATTGTCTCTCTCTCCCTCTCTCTCTCCCACTCACATGCTATCTCTCTCTCAAAATAAATCAACTTTAAAAAAAGAGAGCAAGGTAGATAACAATTTTATTTCCATTTTTATTGACGAGAACACTGAATTTGCTTAAGGATCCGCCCGTTGCCTTTCAGCCAAGAAGTGACGGGAGTTGAAGGAAGCCTTCCAGGCGGCACCTTGAGAGGAGAAACACGCAGGGCAGAACCGCTGAAGAAGAGTTGGGATGGCCGAAAGGAAGAAAGAGGAGATGCAGAACTTGAATCCAGCATGGCAACGTGCTCTCTTCCTTCGGGGATTTGAGACTCTTCCGGAAAAAAATCCGTATTCAAAAGTTGGTCTTGAAAGCACCTGGCCCCGTCAGGAGACCTGGGTTCTTGGTCCCAGCTCTGCTACGGGGCAGCTGTGTGACTAGAGGATCTTCCTTCTCAGCAGCATTGGGGGGGGGGGGGGGTGCGTGGAAGAAGGCACCTGCCTGCTCAGGGCCCCTCAGCTCTCACCCCATCACTCAAGTCTGTGCCTCATCCAGGCGCCCTGTAGGAAAGCTGCCCAACGTTCACCCTGCGACGTCCATGGGCAGGGGTGCCACCATTTGCCTTCAGAAACCTCCGGGAAGGAGGAAGCAAGGACATAGAACTCTGGCCTAGGGGGTGACAGATGGAAAGAATAACTCTTGACTCAATCACATGAACGGGAGATTAACATTAATCCTTGCCGGGACTGAGTAACTGCCCAAGGAGGCCCACACGAGCCGCCGAGGGAGCAGCAGGCTCAGAGTGATGCAGGCTGGGGAGCCAGGCCCGCTGATTTATGGGCAAGATTCAAAAAGTTAAATGAGCAGAGGCTTTGGAGACCAACACGGGGCAGAGCGGGAGGAGAGGCCAGTGCTTGGTGACAACCTCTCTGGATTCAGAAAAAGAATGCTGCATAGTATACCCACTTCTTTCTAGGTGAAGGGGTGGCTGTGTGTGTGTGTGTGTGTGTGTGTGTGTTTTCATGTTTTGCTTTTGGCTGATGTTTTAAATACGAGCAGGCCAACTGGGAGACGTAATCACAGGCCTTTCATAACTGCCTAACGATGGCAAGATGAATGGTTTGGGTGGTGCTGGAGTCATAAATAACAGCAGCATATCAGGGCAAAATTAAACAGCAAGAAAAGCGAATGAAATAAATCTCCTGGGACTCAGGACCATCTTTTCCTAGGAAAACATCAGGATGAGAAAGCTTGATTCCTATGCCAGACCAAGAGCCAAAATCCCAACACCCTTCACATGGCACCACAGCAACACGTCATTGACCTTGAAGTGCTTAAGGACAAGTCCCCGCCTGATTCATGTTTGCATCTAACCCCTCCGGTGCCCCGCACAGAACAGGAGACACGTTGTGCCCAAATGGATGGGGGCTGGGTGGAAGGACCGCATGGCATGCCGTTGTGAACTCAGACTTGAAGTCAGCTGATCTATGCCCAAACCCCAACTCTGTGTCTTTCCAGCAAATTATCAAGCCTCTCTAAACCTCAGTTTCCTTGTCTGCAAAAATGGAGATAATGATAAAAGTGTGGTTGCAAATACTAAATGGAATATTGCACATGAAGCCTAGTGTATGGTGGGTTCTTAGTGTTCCCTCTTTATCATTACTAATGGCGGAATGAAATAACTGGGAACTAAAACTCCATTCCACTGGCCAAACTGGTAGAACTAGTTATTTTCACACCTCAGGGAGATAAAGGCTAAGGAACCATGGATGACTATGATGAGGGAGGTGTCATGCTGGGGTTTGGGGGCTCCCTAGCCATCCCTGCTCTTGGCCTGACTCTTGGTTACCACACCCCCCCACCTCCCACCGTCCCTTCCCCTTTGACCTAGGGAAGAATCTACAGATTTAGACTAGGAACATGGCGGACACCCAGCCCACAGCTAGCCTCATCGCTGGCCTCTGGGAAGGGCAGGGAGAGGGAGAGCCCTCTGTGATGATGCCTGCCCAGGAAAAACAAAACCCCAAATTCCAACCGTCATTGTCCCCGTACTGAAGGCCTGCTTCTCTTTGGCCACCACTTCCTTCCCGACAGGGAGTACCCAGCCCAGGTATGGTCACTTGTAAGACTGCCAAGCTGTGTGGGGAGCCAAGCTCTGCCCTTGGTAAGAAGCAGTTCCTACTTTTCCAAAGGGACAGCCCTATAGGCTAGTGACAGGCAGAAAACAATGATGCATCATGGAATTTTATGACCTGAGGTATTATTTTGCATGAGAGCCCAAGTTCCAGGAAGACCTTCTGAGGAAATCTTTCTCTCGGTCTGGAGCCTCTTGTAGCCTCTCAGCCTGGTGGGGTGCCCTGAGGGCTTCGACCTCCCTCCTCTCACCTCCCAGTGCTGGGCACTCTGAGGGCCAGTTAGTGCCAAGCCCACTCGGCTCTTATCCTTTTGTGAGGGGGGGCACCACCACAGACGCCCGAGCCACGGCTCCCCGGGCAGAGGCTTGGAGTGCTTCCTCGAGACCACTCAGGCTTGTGTGGGCATGATGTAGGGGGACAGGAATGACTCGGGGCCATCCAAGATGCCGGATGAGACCAAATGCAAACAGACGCTCTGACCTCTCTCTGTGACGCTTCAGGCTCCATCTCTCAACAGGGAGTCAGGTCTTGGCATCTCAGACAAATCCATCCAGAGCCTAATGGCTGACGGGCCGTCCCAGACGCCACCGGAGCATCCCCAAAGTGTGAGGTCGTGGGAGCTCGCGGGGCCTGGCAAAGTACCCGGACATTACTTAAATGCTGGAAGAAACACAAGCTCTCCACCAGAATATTTAGCAACCAGAAACTAGGCCTCACTATTAAAACAAGCAAACAAGCAAACATTTAGGCCTTACGAATGCCTAACACCCAGAAAGAGTGACATTCACATTTGTGAAGTCAGCATCAAAAATACCAGAATCTCAGGATTGGCAAAAACCCAAAGATGCCCATCCTGGTGATTCTCAAGCCCGATCCCATGAATGGTCTGTGTTGGAATCATGTAGGGTGCTTAATAAAAATGACAGACTTGGGGGCCACACTGCAGACGCTCAGAAATTTCTGTGTTTTAGCAAGCTCCCCAGATGCTTTTGATGATCACCAGGTCTGGAAGCCACTGACTCAGTCCACTGCTCCTGCAACTTTTCTGTGACCAGGAATCCCCCCTAGCAGTCTTATTCAAGTGCAGACCTGTTTCAGGTCTGGGGTGCAGCCTGAGATCCTGCCCTTCTAATGCTGCGGGTCTCAGGAACACCCTGTAAGAGGCAGGACTGTTCCCCAACCTCCTCCACTTTACTGAGGAAACCGATCAACATGAGGGGGTGAGGGCTGGGAGTGGGGTGATGAAGTGGGCAGGGGGTGAGCACAAGGAAGTTGCAGGCCTCGCTGGGCAGGAATGCTGGGAAAGCCAGCCCTGGAGGAGCCCACAGAACATCTCCCGACAACAGTGTCAGGGCTTGTGCCCTAATGACTGTTGCAGGCACACAGTGGCAAATATTCAGAACCATGCCGGGTAGTGCCCACAAACAGGAGAATCAAGCTCCTTGCCCAGATCCAGTCTGAGGGCTCGCAGAAGCCCGACCGTAACTGTCCCTCCCCCGCCCCGCTTTGGCAAGATCAACTTTACATCTATATGTCAACTGCTGGTACTTATTCCAGAGTGCTCATCAGGCACCCCTGACATTTCCTCCCACGCCCCCCATGCATGCGCGCGCGCGCACACACACACACACACACACACACCTCTTGGCTCCTCACAAGTCACAACAGGAAATAGTCACCCCACCTCCTGAGAGCTCTGGGCTACTAGACATCTTTTCTCCCGGCTCACATTCCCTCGGCACACTTCTTGTCCAGCTCTAGCTGCAGCAACCTGAGGGGCACAGGTGTGGCCCAACAGCACCTTGTCTTAGCTGCACCTCTTGTTTCTGCCCTAGGGGCTTCTTGCTGGCCTTCCATGGGATGCCCGCAGAGCAGACTCAGCTATTCTAGCACCTGTACAAACCCGGAGGGGCAAGGAAAGGAATGCTCCCTGGGAGAACCCTTGACCAGCAGGACTGAAAGCTGGGAACTGAAGACTGCCTTCTCTCTCGAGGACAGTTCAGAGGCGCGTAAGCCCACAGGCAACCGGCTAAACAATGCACGCTTGGATCAGCCTCCACTCCTTCCTCCTGCACTCTGCCAGTCTCCACATTTCTGTCCCCTTAGGTCACTTCCTAAAATAAACACCCCGCAGGTAAGCTGTTCCAGGCTCTGCTTTTGAGAAACACCAAGCTCACGCATGCCTCAAGTAGTAGCGGCTGAATCCTGCAGAGCAAGGGAAGAGGAAGCTGGACACTTCCGAGAGGGCCCACGGTGACCCAGAACATTTGAGACTCCCTGAAGCCAGCGGCCCTGCCTGAGGATCACCCAGCTGTGCAGGATTGTGCATGGAACAAATTATGTTGTGTCCAAAAAATAAATTTAAGATCCTCCGTGAGATGCTGGAGACAAGAAGGAAAGCTAAAGAAATGAGGCTTTTTTAGCCTGGAGAAGAGAAAGCAAAACTCCCTTCCTAGAAGGTCTGGCTCTCAATATCAGTGGACATAAGTCAGGAGGAGGGGAGATAGGCTTAAGCTGGGGCTGAAGGGGTAGTTCAACCACAGTATGGTGCCAAGGGAGCATCCTTGAAGGAATGAGCTCCCTGTCATTGGAGGCATTCGGCTTGTGATGGGGCGGAGGGTGGGGGGGTGTACTTCCCAGGGATAACGTGGAGGGGATTCACTTTTGAGATATGCAAATTGTTTCTTATCTAGGACCCTCTTTAAAAATCACAGAGACTTTTCAAACTAGGATTTTAAGAGTATGGATCTGCCCCAAAAGAAAGAATATTGATTGATCTGTAACTTCATTACCCCCCGCCCCCCTTTACACAATGACATACACGACTGAATTGTATTTTAGTTGTTTTTGCCCAGCAGGCTGCTTTCTCATGAGGTCTTGGCACCACCTAGTGGCTCTTTAGTCCATTGCAACATATGCCTCGGATAAAACAGTATCTTACAATTTACTATCAACATGCTTTGATTAACGCAGCAACTCAACAAAAATATACTAAATACAAGGCACAGGTTAGGGGCTCAGATCGGGCCTGGGGTGCAAGAATGATCAAATAACACATGGTCTCCCCTTCGTGAGGCTCACAGCCTAATAAACAAGTCAACAACCAAAGAATGTTGTGATATCATCAAGAAATAAACCCGTTCTGTGATAGAAAATAATGTAGGCAGAGGGAAGCCTCTCTGAGAAACATGAAATCAATTTGGAAGGATGGGATAAAAGGGGACAGGGGTGCAGAAACTGGGGGGAGAGGGGAAGGAACGTTCCATGAACACAGAGCACAGGGCATCCAAGTCCTGGAGTCACCAAGAGCTTGGTTATTCAAGGAACCAAAAAACAAGCCATTGGAGGGAAGAACAAGGAATATTCTATGTTTATAAACATTTCCTTGGTGAAAGCACGCAGATGGTTAGCGCGGTTCTTCCAGAACAGTACCTGGTTAAATTTTAACTTTAAAGAAGCGGGAAAGGGAAGATGCCATTACGTGAACTTGGCTGTTTCCTCAGGTCCAGCAGGATCCTACCCAGGGCCATCAGTGTTAGCCGTGCCCCCACTCAAGACAGCCTACATCTGCTCCCACCCTGCACGGTTCCGTGTTACTGACAGGCTTCTGTATCCTTGCCTAATTACACTGGAACCTCATATTAAAAGTCTAGAACTGGTTCTCAACCCTGGCTGCCAAGTCACCTCTGGGAGCTCTTAAGAATCCCAGACACTGGGTCACAGCCCTCAGCAGTTAAATCAGCATCTCTGGGAGGTGGGCCCCAGGCCCCAGGGCTTGGAAAGCTCCCCAAGTGATTCCAGGTGCAGCCAAGTTTGAGAACTGATGATCTGGAAGGATACTCACCCAGAGAAAATATTTTATACTCCCAAATAGTGAAGGTTATACATGTAATGAGCCATGTTGTTTTCTCTTTCAAAACCAGGCCTTCTCCCCAGGTGGAAGTCCCCACTCAGGGCCACCCGGCCCTCTCATTAAGTTCCCACCTAGCTGTTTCACAGTGCAGTCGACAGACCTGTGAGCTGGGCCTGCTAAAGGCACAAGAGTGGTGAGGTTCATTCACACCTTCCCAAGATGCAGGGGCTCCAAAGAGCCAGACGTCCTACCACCACAGCCTCAGCCCAAGTCACACATCAGAACAGCCTTGGGGCTTTAAAGAAATACCACTGCTTGGGCCCAACCCGAGACTGCTTTCTGGAGGAAGAGGCCTGGGCTGTCCGGTGATTCTAATGTGCAGCCAGGACTGAAAGCCACGGTTGTCAAAGAGACCCGTGCTACTGACTTCTGGAGAGAACGGCAGTGGCCAGAACCGCTGTGTAACTGGGGGTGGTGCTCTGAATAACCCGAAGTTGCTGGTCTTTGTTATCTTCTATCACCTGCTAAGCAGCCCAGTCCCGACCAGTTAAGACCCCAGCAGAGTCCACCCAGCTGTCAACTGCCCACCTCACTTCCCCCTGGCTGGGAAGCAAGGATCCCTTCCCCCAGGCTTGCAGCAGCCAAGTCAGCAATACAATGAGTGCATGATGGGTCAGTTACCTACAATAAAGGTATGAACATTCAGGGTCACACTAAAGCTCCATAAGGAACTGGCAATATGCACTTAACCTGCACAGGTACCACGTAGGATTTCAGATGAGCAATTACCAAAGCTTTTTTTTTTTTTTTTTTTTTGAGAGAAAGGTGTGCACAAGCAGGGGAGGGGCAGAGGGGGAGAGAGAATCCAAAGCAGGTTCTGCACTGTCAGCACAGAGCCCAATGCGAGGGTCGAACTCACGAACTGTGAGATCACGACCTGAGCCAAAATCAAGAGACGCTTAGCCGACTGAGACACCCAGGTGCCCCATGAAGCTCTTTTATTTTACCGAAAACTAGACGCACGCCTCAAGGCCTGGAAGGATATGTACCAGAAAGTGGTTACATCTGGGTGGTGAAAATCCAGGTGATTTTAAGTTTGTTGTTGCTTATCTGCATGTTCTAAGTTTTCTTTTTTTTTTCTAAGTTTTCAATGATGAATATGTATTAATGTAAAAATATTACTTATGTAAAAGCTGAGCATGATCCTACAGAATCCGTTGTTTCTCACACAACTCAGGAAGTGTGTAGCTGGTCTCCAGGCGTTCAGCTCACAACTCTGCTTTTTAGGACACTTCCTGATTTTGCAAACTCTGAAGACTCTGCCCCCATGACAAGAGGCCAGGAGCCACACTACTTTTTTGGTAGCTCTGTAGCACTCGTAGGATCAAATAAACATAGTTATTCATTCTACTGCTGTAGAGAATAAGACCATTCCTATGTCTTTTTCATAGAAGAAATGCATCCTTCACTGAATATGTGCATATTTTATCAGTGTTTTGCAAACTATAATCTATGAAATTAGTCTTCTCTGGACAATAGGTATAAAAAAAAACAAAAAGGGGGGGCGGGTATGTGAAAGATTTTCCTTCCTGCGGGTATCTGCAGGGCCTTGACTACACTCATTCATTGTGGATCTTCAATAGGAGAATATGGAATACAGCTTTTCCCCAATTTATTTAGCCATCACATTTTTCCAGTTAACATCTCCAGGGACCAGAGCTCCCATGAACAGATTTTGGGAAATGCTAGTCTATCCTTTCAGCACCTAGTTCTTTGACCTTCTACCACAAAACAGAGTTAACTGCCCTGTTCATGATGCAGGCAGCAGGCCCCAGGCAGGGTGCTGCACGGAATGAGGTCAGGTGATTCACAGCACGCTCAGACTTCTGTCATCCAGAGAGCTAAGCCACAGATGAAGTGGCTCAGAGCCTAGAAAACAAATTGAGGAATGGTCCAATAAACGTTCACAATGGAACATCAGGTGACACTTTAATTTATTCTGTTTACAGACACCCCTAAGTTACACTATTTTTTTCAGTCTCATTTGGGTTGGATACAAATACATCCAGAGGCATGGCGAGAGGAGAAACATAAGACATTTCATTAGCTACTGTAACACTTGCTCTCTCCCCAACTTGCCACCCCCAAAGGCATTTATACCAAATGCTACTGCAAAAACCCAATGCATTTACATGAAATAATGCTTAACTGTACAGTTAAGTTAAAAAAACAAACCACACTCAAACTCTGCTAGAAATGTGTGCTCGGAAGACAAGGGTCTGACGGTGTGACATACACGTGGATACTAAAAGTGAATGAGCACCTACTTTCTCCACAAGTGAAAAAACCAATGACTCTACTCTTCCTGTGGGAGAAGATGAGACCTTCACACCCTGCTCAAACGTCAGGTGGACATCATGACTGCATGAGTGTCTAAAAGCAGCTTGTTATTTTAATCATCACCTTGCAGGGACGCCTGGGTAGCTCAGTCAGTTAAGCATCCAACTTCAGCTCAGGTCACGATCTCATGGTTTGTGGGTTCGAGCCCCACGTCGGGCTCTGTGCTGGCAGCTCGGAGCTTGGAGCCCGCTTCAAATTCTGTGTCTGCCTCTCTCTCTGCCCCTCCCCCACTTGCACTCTGTCTCTCTCACAAAAATAAATAAACATTAAAAAGAAAAGTCATTACCTTGCAGAGTGCTGCAGTATACAGCCACATTCCCCAAAGTGTGTTCCTAAAAACACTGGTCCTACAAAGTGCTCCTTGCAAAACGAAGTTTGGCATCAAAGAGATTTAGAAAATACTGTAAGCTGTTATCCACTTCCTGGAGAGGCACAATGTGCATTATCACATGGAAGGTTCTAGAAATCCTTTAAAAAGAAATTGCTTAACTGGGTTTAATCCAGTTTCCCAAATCAATCTGACCTTGGAATCTTTTTTTTTTTTTTTTTAGATAACACATTTCATAGAACATATTTTGAGAACCATCCTCTACGGTGTTTTTGAGAAATTCTTTGCAAAAACAAAAAGCACAGAAAAATCCAGAAACTCCTAGAATCATGCGTTGTTCAACAGCAAAGAGGACAAACGGTCCTAAAGATCAGCACCCCATTCAGATTCCACCCCAACACCTCTGCCATACACCGAGCCTGCCTGAAAATGGGCAGCAATAAATTTTCCACAATTTCCGTCTGCATGGTGTAAAGCATTAGGCATGTGGGTTCCGGTATGGAATTGAACATGGTCCAGACGGGGAACCCAATTTCATGCACAGAGGCCAGATGTTTAGAGCCTTTTCCTCTTCTGCAGCAATCAAGTCATTAAACAACCACTGTTACTTATCACACATCTATAAGGCTTTTCAAACAGGCTTGACAGCCCTTTGTTCCTTATAAAAAAGGAACAAGAAAACGGGAGAGCTTCTGATTATTTTCAGCAAGAATTACGCAGACCAAGAAACCAAAATATAAAAAGCTATGTGGCAAATAATTTTAAAGTGTTGAGCAAGGGCAGGGAAAGATGGAGACCAATGATCTTGGAATAATGAAATGATGTCAGTATTTCATCACATGCATAATACAGAATTCTTTTATTCTGGTCTCCAAGGCATTTCACGTGGTATTTTAAAACAGAACATGGCAAAAACAAAGCTCTCCAGTGGTGGGACTTGGCAAACAGTTAACACTTACGCCCTGCAAGGACGTAAACCAGCATTCACACCTCCACGGCAATTCTCGCAAACCGATACTGCAAAGAGGCAGGGGCCCTCAGCAACACTAGGCCCCTCTCTGCGGCTGGCTGGCCGGACAGCATATCCAGCAGACCCGTCAAGCTAACAAACCCCAGGGCTTCTCCACAGCCCACAGCCATGGAGAAATCTCCCTGGGTGACAAAGCCAAGGAGAACTCTGGAGCAATGAGAAGTCACATCCGGGAGAGGGCCTGACCACAAGCCCAGGGTCAGAGCGTGGTGCCCAGCCGCAGAGTATGCCCCGGCAGGACCCTCAGACACAGTGCACCCTCGGTTCTGCCTCTTCTCTATTTTCTTCTTCTCTTTCTGTTTCCGGATCTTGCTCTTGAATGGGTCACTGTGCTTGGATTCGTGGGGCCCACAGTACAGCCGATCCTGACTGAGCTGGAGGAAATCCTCCTTGGCTGGAACACAGATCATGGTGTGCGGCTCGGGGCTGCCCTTCCCCAGCAGGGACAGGCTGACCCATACCAGGGCCCTGGGGAAACGGTCCAAGATGGACAGGCAGGCCTCTCTGGTCAATGCTTGCTGCCCGCTGCTGGGAGCTCGCTGGGCTGCCCAACGGGGTCCAGAACTGGGCCCACACCAGGCTGACAGCTGCTTCAGTGATTTTCTACTCCTATATGGAATTAGAGACACACGTTTGAGGATATTTTGTTTGAGGAGAAAACATGCAATTAGAAGATTGGGCACTGCTAGAGTTAATTTGACTTTTTTAATACTCTACGTGGGAAAGGATCAAAACTGTAATTTTTAAAATATTAAAAACAGACATTAATACACTTCTATAATGATATTTTTGTTTTTATGTGACTACTATTCTTAGACACTGAAGGATTAAAGGTTTAAGAAGATGAAGGCAGAAAAAAAATAAGACAGAAAGACAGAACCTAAGGCTGAGAGAGATAGTTATAGGGAATGAAGGATATGAAATTCTAAGGTTACTGTATAAAAAATAAATATAAGGCAAGAGAGGTGAGCACTTATTAAAAATATGAGCACAGACTAGAAGGTAACTTAAGCACAGTCTAACAGGCTACAGCAGGAGCATGTCTTGTACGGTAGCCTCTTCAACGTGATGATGGTCCAATGAATGGGCACTTAATCGCTCATAAATTCAGATCACTGAAAAGGAACTAGAAAAAATCTAATTCAGTGATTTAAGGAAAGAACACTTGCTCAGAGCTTCGAGAGGTTCCTCATTACTGAAGGTCACAGTCACGAGGGTACTGCTTTCTAAGCAAAGACCAATGAAACAGGTCACAGGGAACAACTGCCTTGGTTTATGTCTATGGATGACAATACTTTAAATCATTTGGTCAGTTAGTATCATGCCCCAAATCAAATGTGACTCAGCTATTTCCCTGAGCCCTCTATGGACACTGGAGGACTGGCTTTCCCCTCCAGAAAGTCCATGCATTCCCTTGGGCTTTGCATAAAGGAACAAAGATAACGTTTACATCCTGTAGCCCGGTCAGTATTAAAACAGACAATCTAGAACACATCCGGAAGTCGTGTGCACTTACCTAAGAACGCAGAGGAGACTGCTGGTGGCAGCTGGTCCTGTTACCCACTCAGTCCCCATCTGGGCTGGACGCTCTGTGTCCATCACTTCTCTGGGCTCGCTGGGGCTGCTCAGAGACATGCCCACTTCATCAGACAGCTGATCGGATTTTTCAGGCGTGGGGGTACAAGGCACCTTCTCTCTTTTCAAGTTACTCTCCTCGCCATGTGGAGAGGAAGCTACAGGTGATTTCTCTTGGGCCCGGACTCTTGATTCCCACTCTTGAGTTAACTGCTCCCAGGGATAGCAGAAAGGTGCCAGAGTGCCAAGCTTAACATAGTTGGGCCGTTTTGCAGGAGGGCGCCTGGTGAAAATCAAGGAGGAGAACCAATTTCGAACAATTTAGGATTGGACCATTAAAATAATTATGGCCACTTGTACTACATCTCTATTTAAAAAACAAACACACAAAAAAATGTTTTCCAAGAAATACGATAAAGAATAACCACCGACTCTACTGGCCAAGCTTATGTTTTCTTCAGTTTTAATTTGATTTTATTTATTTTTATTTATTTTTTTTATTTTAGAGAGAGAGAGCACACGAGCAGGGGACAGGAGCAGAGGGAGAGAAAGAATCTTAAGGAGGCTCCACACTCAGCATGGAGCCCGAAGTGGAGCTCGATCCCATGACCGTGAGGTCATGACCTGAGCTGAAATCAAGAGTCAGACACTCAAACAACTGAGCCTCCCAGGCACCCCTCTTTAGTTTTAATTTCAAAAGGTAATGCGTCCACAAAGTGGCCCCATGTGGCCTCTGCACAACTCCAGGGAGTGCTGTTCTTGAAAGACTACAAGCGAATGGTGTCCCTGGAGTTGTGCAGTTGATGTCCCTGCACATTACAACATTCTACGTTCTAAAGGAACAGAAAGGATGGTGGTGAAGTTTCTCCCTCACTCTTGACCTGTGGCTGGTGAAAAATGCTCCTGGGGTACCTGCCTCACTCGAAGACCTTTAAAAGGAAATTAATGAACCAGCTGCCCTACAAGAGATAGTATCATTTCTTAACATACCCTTCTGGAGACATTTTCTGTACATATGTGCAGATACGTACGTATTTCTTTCCTTTTTGTACCCATTTTACACAAATGTCAGGTCATGATCTCACAGTTCCTGAGTTTGAGGGTGCAGAGCCTGCTTCGAATTCTCTCTCCCTTTCTCTCTGTCCCTCCCCCACTTGTACTCTCTCTCTCTCAAAATCATAAATAAACTTTAAAAATAAATAAATAAAAGTTGGTGATATCCTATGTTACTGGGAGTAAGGGGAAGCAGGCACTCTCCTAACTACAGATGAAATCCTAAATTAACACAAACAGCAATTGTCAATAGTACAACAAATCCTTGAGATGTGTATCTTTTTTTTTTAACCAGAGAGCTTATTCGTGGGATTTAGCCTAAGGTCAGTGCTTTCTTCCCTTCCAGCTCCTCTCCAGAGGCAGCTGTTTGGTTTTGACATCCACGGGCCTGAGTGGGGCAGATGTCCTCCTGATGCCCACAGACCATCTTTCCTCTCCTTCCTCCCCGCAAGACCCCAGCCCCCTGAAGCACGTGACATCAGATAAACCACTGGCTCTCCCTCCTCAGCCAGGTCCCCCATCAGCTGCCCACACACCCACTCCTAGTCCAGCCCACCTACCCCTCCTCACCACGAGTCAAGCACTGGAGATTACTGTACATTTACATCTCCTCGCTGTAAACCACCACGCTGCACCTCTCCTTACAAAGCTCAAACTCTCCTGTTCGTGGACCCTCCACTCACCCCACCTGGCAAAGCCCATCCGGTTACATCCAACCCTCCGCCCACCCCACACCAGCCCCTGATGGGCAGAACACAACTGGGGAAGAAGACGCAGCAGTGCTGAACAGTCCTGTCGTAAACACAAAACTCAAGTGGACTACCTTACACTTCTCCAGTCAGTTCTATGTTCCATGCTCCTGGAAAACTGTCCACGTCGATTCTTTTCTCCTCAGATCTCCAGCAGCCTCTGGTCCCTTCTTATTCCTAGCTGATACCCTTGCCTCTCTGTTCACTGAGAAGACAGTCACGATCAGAAGAGTAGTACCTAATCTGCACTAACGTCTACCCTACCTAAATCTGTATTCACGTCTCACTCAGAGCCAGACTTCCAGCCTGCTAAAATGAGATCTGAGCCTGACCCTATAGAACACCATCCCCTCTTCCCCACTCAAGAGCTTTGCTCTTGCAAGGTTAGCCTCCCTCCGCTCTCCTGGATCCCTCCCACCAGCAGGGAAACATGTGCTTTCATCAAGAATATAAGCTCAGTGGGTGGCGTCTGGGTGGCACCTGGGTGGCTCAGTCAGTTGAGTGTCCGGTTGAGCTTCTGACTCTTAATTTCAGCTCAGGTCATGATCCCAGGGTCGAGCCCCACATCGGGCTCTGTGCTGAGTGTGGAGCCTGCTTCAGATTCTCTCTCTTTTGCCCTCTGCCCCTCCCCAGCTCTCACATGCATGGTCTCTCTCTCACTCTAAAACAAAAAAACAAACAAAAAGAGTATAAGCTCCAGGAGGTAGGAACAGACCTTGCCTGCCTTCCCCTGCTGTAGCCCCAGTGCCTACAAGGTGTTTGACACATAGCAGGTTCTAAATAAACATATATTAAATGAATGAATAAACCGGACAAAGGTGTAAAGATGTATATGGAAAGCTATTTATAAAAGCACATAGCACAAAATAAGAAATAACCCAAAGGGCCACTGACAAATTACAGTACACCCACACTGGAGTCCTGTGCAACTGTTCAGATGTATTTTGAGCAAGGGTTGGCAGATTATGACTCACACATCAAACCTGGGCTGCTGTCTGCTTTTAAATGACCCGTGAGCTAAGAAGCTTATACATTCTGAAATGGTTTAAAAAAAAGAATATTTTATGGCACATGAAATTACACGAAATTCAAACTTGAGTGTCCGTAAACAGAGTGAGACTGGCACACAGCCATGCTCATTCATTTATGCATCATCATGTGTGGTTGCCTTTGTAACACAACGCAGGGCTGAGCTGAGCAGCTGCCATAGAAACCAAAAGGCCCACAAAGCCAAAAATACTTATCATCTGGCCTTTTGTGAAAAAAGTTTGCCAACACTTGGTTTAGAGTCACATTTATGGATATGGGAAAACCATCCGTAATACATTACTAAATTAAAAAAGCAGGTTTTCAAATAGTATTCATACTATAATCCCTTTTCAAAAAAAATTATACCTAGGGGCGCCTGGGTGGCTCAGTGGGTCAAGCATCTGACTTCGGCTCAGGTCATGATCTTGCAGTTTGTGAGTTCGAGTCTTGCATCAGGCTCTGTGCTGACAGCTCAGAGCCTGGAGCCTGCTTCAGATTCTGTATCTCCCGCTGTCTCTGCCCCTCCCCTGCTCGCACTCTCTCTCTCTCTCTCTCTCAAAAATAATACACATTAAAAAAAAGTTTTAATTGTACCTCAAAGGCACCTCAGTGGCTCAGTCAGTTGAGCACTGAACTCTTGATTTTAGCTCAGGTCATGAGCTCAAGCCCTGAGTTGGGCTCTGTGCTGAGCATGGAACCTATTTAAGATTCTCCCTCTCTCTCTCTCTCTATCCCTCTCTGCCCCTCCCCAATTCGAGCCTGCACGTGCTCTCTAAATAAAGAAGTTAAACATTGTAGAAAAAAAATATTTGTACTTAAGAAAAATTTGTATGCGTGAAAAAAAATCTAAAGGATGAGAAGTATTACTGTCGATTACTTAACAAACACATCGAAGTCCAGAGCTACGTATTATAGGAGGCACAGATTACATGATTACTGCCCTCTAAGAGCCTGTAAGCCAGCAATCCAGGAAAGCGTCTCTGTACTTTCACTCACTCACTCACTCACTCACTCACTCATTCACCTATCCCCTGACAAAGTCTGAAAACCAGGCACTGCCTGCCTCTGTGGCTGCGTGAACAGGAAAGCACGATAATTGAGCTCACGGTCAAGGAACTACAACATCCCACTTTCTACTCCTTCATCAATCAACTAATACAAGCTATTAAGGACACTGTGCACCAGGCACTGGCTAGATGTCAGATTCCACAACAAACAAGAGAGTTTCTGTTTCTGGGAGCCCACAGAGTCATAGGATACAGGTTCTCAAAGTTAGCATGCACTTCATAGTATAAGGGTTGGTGAAACCCCTCACTGGCCACTCCCCCAGTGAGAAAAAAGAAAAGAAAACTCAGTCTAGATGGATAGATACCAAAATGCAAAAATAGTGCTTATCTCTTTGGAAGGAAGGACTACACCAGTTTACAAAGCATTTTTGCACATTACCATAGTTTCAATAAAATTTTAAAACTATGGGGGGCGCCTGGGCACTCAGTCAGTTAAGCATCTGACATCCGACCCAGGTCATAATCTCTGCTCAGGCCATGCTCTCGCTGTTCATGAGTTCAAGCCCCACATCGGGCTCTGTGCTGACAGCGCAGAGCCTGGAGCCTATTTCAGATTCTGTGTCTCCTTCTCTCTCTGACCCTCTTCTGCTCACAATCTGTCTCTCTCTCTCTCAAAAATAAAGAAAAACAGGGGCGCCTGGGTGACTCAGTCGGTTAAGCGTCCGACTTCAGCTCAGGTAATGATCTCGTGGTCCGTGAGTTCAAGCCCCACATCAGGCTCTGTGCTGACTGCTCAAAGCCTGGAGCCTGTTTCGGATTCTGTGTCTCCCTCTCTCTCTGACCCTCCCCTGTTCATGCTTTGTCTCTCTCTGTCTCAAAAATAAATAAACGTTAAAAAAAAAAAAATTAAAAAAAAAATTAAAAAAAAAAAAGAAAAACATTAAAAATCTTTTTTAATTTCATAAATATGTTATTACCTCAATAACCAGTTATAAAAAAACACAAATTCTATCTCGAGGGGGCAGGGGCTGGTAGTGGAAATCTTGAACAAGTGTCTGAGACTCAGGCCCATAGTTTTAGGCATGCACCATCATCAATGTCAGCAAATGACCACAGGAAGGGTCTATAGCCTGGAAGGGCCAGATGTGAGACAATCCTAACTTAATTATGTCTTGGTCATGTGAACTAAGAACTAAAGGAAGTCTATGAAAACTCCACATAGTGTAAGAGTTACTGAAGCTATTCCAAATGTCACTGGCCAAAGTGAGGAGGCCCTTCCCTTCCTCTTAAGACATTAGGAACCAAAGAAGCCGGTTTCTTACCTTTTGTACTTTTCAAGGAGACCCTTGGCTTGCTCTTCAGCAAAAAGAACCCCAGCAGGGCAGTCTGGGAAATCACCAGGGACGTCAGGCGATCTTTTATACTGAGAATGCACCACAGCCTCTTTTAACCCACCAACTCTTGCACCTCGATAGACCTAAAAGAAATGTCAAAAAGATCTTAACAACGTACCAACTTACAGTAAAATTAGTGCTTAATGTTTGTTTGGGGAAATGGGAAACAACCTAAATGCCCATCAAAAGGGAATGGATAAGTGTGGGATGATCCTACAAGGGGTTATACAATAGTAAAAATGATGACACAGAGCGTCACCCATCAATATGGAAAACTCTCAATGTTGAGTGAATATGGTTAAGTTGTAAAAGCATATATATGGTGAGATATATAAAGTTTAAAAACATGTCAAATATAGTTACTTTATTTTGGGATACAAGCATGCTTAATAAGCTATAAAAATAGGCAAGGTAGTGACAAACACTGGAAATAGGAATAGTGATTCTTTTAGAAGGAGGGTGGGAAACAGAACTGGAGAGAAAAGAGATAAAGTGCTTCCAATAAATCTGTAAGTTGGATGGTGGGTGAAGGGTACACAGGTATTCATTATACCAGGATTTATACTTTTTTGTATACACTTCATACACTTGAAACACTTCATAATTTAAAAATTAAAATTATTTAAAAATATTCCCATTCTCTTTTTTTTTTTTTTAAGTAAGCTCCATGCCCAACATGGGGCTCGAACTCACAACCCTGAAATCAAGAGTTGCATGCTCTACTGACTGAGCCAGTCAGGCGCCCAAGAAATATTCCCATCCTTAAATGATTAACTGAGTATCTCTTGTACTAAGCATAATTGCTAAAATTAATCACCTGTGTGAATTAACAGTTGTACATGTCTTTTCTACTCTCTTAAAATAATATTTAAACTCTGGAAGAAAAAAACACACTCGATTTTAATAAAAATTTTAGCTGCACTTAGGAATATATGGTCAGCACTTAAAAATGAAAAATGTATTCTATACATCTATAAACATTAGAACATTATAAAAATTCTTTTTTTTTTTAATGTTTATTTTTGAAGGAGAGAGAGAGAGAGAGACAGAGTGTGAGCAGGAGAGGGGCAATGAGAGAGGGAGATACAGAATCTGAAGGAGGCTCCAGGCTCTGAGCCGTCAGCACAGAGCCCAATGTGGGGCTTGAACCTGAGGCGAAGTCAGACACCCAACTGACTCAGCCACCCAGGTGCCCCCAAAATTCTTTTAAAATGTAACAAATTCCTTCAATTAAAAAAAAAAAAAAGCAAGTTCAACATTTTGTTACCACTACGATTCAAAAATCAGGACACTTTTAAAATTTCAGAAATCCACATTATGTCAGCCCAACTCTTATTAATGAAAATCTGGCTCCAGGGACTTTATGAAGTATCTCATATCAGAATCATAGCTCAAAGGGTAGAAAAATAGAACTCAATTTCTAAGTTGTGTGTGATGTCTGGAACACTTTCAGCTCTTGGTATTTACTGGGAATGTATTTTACACACTGTAAAGTCGGAATCGAAAAGGAACTTACAAATGGAATCCAGAAAGCCATGCCCCAGCCCTTTGGGAGCAGGACATCCCAGCCACTTCCCCAGCCTCGTCGGTCGTCACCAGTCACCCTTCCTGGCTGTTGAATCAAAAGTATAGGTATCTTGGATTCACGGGGACCTAAAACAAGCTGTGACCCGGGCACCAACAATTCACTTCTCTTCCGGTTTAAATCCTAAAGTGGAAGAAAATAATTCAAGACAAACAACCCTAATTTTCTGGGAGATTCTACTGGTTCTCCCTATAAGCAGCTTTAGAAAGTTAAATGCTCTTTTAAAAAACAAGAAAAAATGTTCTCAATAAATAAATGTGAGCCATTTGAAATATATGGTATTCCTCCTCCTACGATTTTCCTCTATACAAGAGCTTTGTTAGAAAATGCCAAATTATCTTAAATTTGAGCTACAATATACCAGATGACTCAAAACTATAAAATAATATACATCCATTCTACTAATCTCTTCTATCAGGATTAATCTTATCTTCTGATTCTCAGTCCCTACATTTACTTTGGTTAAGATCTGTTGTCATGAGGTGAAAGAGGTACAAACAATCAACAACTTTTTCAAGGAGGGGCAAGTGGGAAAATGCTCTCACCAGGTTTTCTCACCAGGTCTTAAAGATTTAAAAGAGAAGATGCTATAAATTATTTGTTACGTGTACTGAAGGGAGCAGTGAACAACAACGTCTTAGACTTTCTTGCCAGCTGTACAAAGAGACAAGCAGGTAGGAGAGAAGCCTAGCACTCCGACCGGAGAAACTATGCAAGAGACTGCCTCCGTGTTGCCAAGTCTAACTGCTCCCTCAAGCCTGACCAAGCCCTGATTCTCCCTTATTTTTACTTCTGGCTGAATTTTCACTACCATCTCTACATGTTGTTAATTCCAAAATATCTATCTCCTTAGCCGGGACTTTGCCTCCTGGGATCAAAACTTGTCCTCTGGGCATCTGCTCTGGAAAATCCTGAGGACCTTCACATTCAGCTGACCCCAGACTGAATGAAGTTGTCCCCACTGCATCTGCTCTCCTCCCACGTTCCCCACCTAGCTGAATGATGCCACAATTGTTCAGTCACTCATTCATTCATCCATTCTCATATTTACTGCCCATTCATTTACTCATCCATTCGAATGTTTACTGAGCACCATTTTTGTGCCAAACGCTCTTCTAGAACTTGGGAATGCAGCTGTGACAAATCAGGCTCTGGCTCTCTTTTACCTGAGGTGCGGAATCTAAGCTAGACTGTCAGGAACTAATCTACCAGGCTCCTCTTTTCCCACTTCCCACCATCCAAGCAACCACTGCGTCTTGTCAGACTTACCTTCAGGAGTCTGTATTCAACCCCAGGCCCTCCACTCCAGCCACCCTGCCCCAGTTCGGGCCCCCATCACATCCTCAATTAAGGACTATTTCCAAGGTCTCTTTTAAGGCCATCCAACCACACGTCCTCTCTCCAGCTCCTCCGCCTCCAGCCCCATTCCTACCTAGTCTAATGCATCTTGCACAGTGCTGCCATGTGTGATCATGTGGCCGACTTAAAACCTTCCATGGCACCTGATATCTTCTGTTCAAATCCTTAAAATGCCTCAAGGTCTTTTATGCTCTCGCCCCTATTCACTTCTTCATCTCCTTCCTCACCCTCAACTCCAAGCCACCAATCTACTTGGATACTCTTGAACACATCATCCTGTTTTTAGCCTGGGCCCTCACACATGCTGGTCTTACTTCCAGCAATCCTTTCTTCGCTGCAGCCTTGGCTCCTGGCCCCAAGAAGTCTTGTTAATTCTGACCACCCATCTGAGAGCTCAAATTCCAGCTCCTCCGTCCAAGAAGCTTCCCCAATTTCCCTCACCTGGGCTTCCGGCTTCCCTTGACCCTATACTTTTTCGAACATACCCTAGCCATCTATCCCATCATCTACTATGATTCCTGGTCCTGGTAGGAGCTCAATCATTGTGAAATTAAAGGACATTATATTGGGGACATTTAACATTTATAAGGGGGAAAAAAAACAATAAAAGAAAAATGTATTTAAACCATGGGATTATCATTTTAAGAAAAATTCTGTGTTAACTTTTTAGAGAGATTATTCTTCTCTAAGAATAGAAAAAAATTCATAAATAAGGGATCAATAGATTAAAAATAAGTCTATGAGATTCTATAAAGGATGAAATGACTTTTACAGCATCTAGAGTGAGGAATTTCAACCTGTCTTCAGGACTTTACCAATAATCCTTACACCATTAGTTACCTGATCCGAGATTTTATTCTCTGTGACATTCTTACAGATAGCTTGGTTCCAAATAAAGCTATGCGCACAGTCCACAGGCACACCCTCCAGAAGCAGCTGTCTAACTTTCTCATTATCTAAGAGGGAAAAGAAATAGCCTTCAAACTACATCCTTTAGATCAATGAAGTCAAACTATAAACATTGCCGGCTGACCTTCTGTTACAAGAAAATGTTCTGTAGGCACTCAACTTCTCTAGAAAAATTTACTTGACTAGAAATTATGTTATCCCTATAGTTGGCTTCATACTAGTCTGTGAAATAGCAAAGCCTCCTAAACTTATTATTTCTTATGTTTATTTTTAATGTATAAGATATAAACATCATATTCAACTGCCTCTAAATAATTGTCTAATTCCACACTTAAGATAACCAAATTCTAGGAACTACTGCACAGGTGAATAATTTCTTTATAATGTGCTATGACAGTACAAGCCACATTTTAACTATTGGTTTCAGGGTTCTTAATATCATTCTTGGCCCAATGGTGGTGAGCCAACAGATACCAGCCTTCTCTTCTGCCCTATTATTTCAAGTCTCTTAAAACCCTTTCTCACTGAGTATTTATTCCTTCTGTAAAACATGTTTTTCCCACTCCTTTAAGATGAGCGTATTTTCTGTGAAATCTATCGCTTCTTCCCTTTAAATAAGCTACACCGTGCCAAAAAGTACTCTAGTGGGAAAAAAAGGAGAAACTTTTTCAATTATAAACATATATATTAATAGATGAGATTTCCTACATGCAGTCCACTAAGGGTAAAAAATCTTCCAGATCTTATTTTTTTGGACTGAAAAATTAAAAGAAAAAAAAAAAGAAGGAAAGAAAGACAATTCCTCAGTTTGGGCTAAGGTCTAAACGGCCTATAAAGAAAGGTCACTCAAAGGCACGTACCTGCATGGGTCTGATGGCCAGAAAAAAATAAGTTGGAAGTGACTGAGCCACAGTGTGACAGATTTCAGGGGAGAACAAAGATGGAGAATATTAAATTGATGAAAAGATCTGAGATAAAAGCTCCTTAAAGCAGAAACTGCCTCTAGTTGCTGTGGTTCCTCATAGAGATAATAACCAACAGCATCCCGAGTAACAGTGCTGTGTGCCGTGAAGTTCACACAGCCTGTCTAGGAGCAAACGGGCTCCATTTCAAACAGCCCCTATCTACCCAGAATGCTTTCCTGTGGGGTCCCGCCATAGATTTTGAGTGACAGAACAGGGATTCTATTCAGAGCTGGCTGCAGACAAAAGACATGGCACAGGAAAGCACGACCTCACCTCTAAATAGTCTAAAAAATAATAGTAAACAAATAGATGAAACAAAGTAGGTAGTATATCCAGACAATGGAATTTTATTCAGAATTAAAAAGAAATGAGCTATCAAGCCATGAAAAGACATGGAAGAAGCTCCGATGCATATTACAAAATGAAAGAAGATAATCTGAAAAGGATACATACTGTATGATTCCACCTATACGACATTCTGGAAAAGAAAATTATGAAGACAGTAAAAACATGAAGGCTGAGAGAGGGAATGAGAGATGAATCAGGAGAGCACAGATTTTTAGAGCAGTGAGACTATTTTATGATACTACAATGGTGGACTCGTGTTGTTATAAATGTGTCAAATCCCACATAAAACACCAAGAGTGAACGTAATATAAACAATGCACTCTGCACAACCATGTGTCAATGCAGTTTCATGGGGGCTGTGCATATGTGGGAGCAGGAACGTTCTATTCCTTCCACTCAATTTTGCTATGAACCTAAAGCTGTTCTAAAATGTAACATCTATTTAAAACAAAACAGAATATGTCTGAAGGCAAAAGGGAAGGCCCTTTTAGGTCAACAGTCTTCAGTAGTTGAGAGAAAGAGAGTATTACCAGCTGAGTCAGCATGCACGCAAGTGGGCCTCGAATGACTTATCAATTCTGAATGTAATTCTAAGTCCTTTGCCCAAGGCTCATATTAAGCATATTTTCTTTCATACGTAGGCAAAAGCCTTCTAATTAACTACATAACTCCAGAATAACTTAAAGGTTGAAGGAAATAGCTTGTTTCCTCCTTTCTTAAGTAGGTTTGAAGATGACCAAATTTTAAATTAAAACTTTCTTAATAAGTTTCCTTACAGAAGCAAAGGAAATTAATAAATGCTTTTCTCATTTGGGAATCAAATAAACCAAATTTATAGTCTTCAGATTCACTCTAAATTAAATATGCAGAACAGTTTAAGGGGTGCAGCTGAAGCTGAGGGATTTTTCTCCCAAGAGCAGAAACAGAGAAGTTGGGGCAAAATGACCAATAATTGGACACTTTGCAGAGTCAACTATAGATCAGTGCTCTGAAGGTGCTTGGAAAAGCTGTAAAAAGGGACAATCTCTCACCTATCACTCTAAAGGCAACTTGACTCTTCCTGTGGTTTGGGTACACACTACCAAAGAGTGGGTAAAGAGAAAGATTATAAAAATTCCATGAGCACAACGTAAAGCATTGTCTAAAGCAAATTCATCTCTGGAAGACAAAGACTAGTTAAACAATCAGGGCAAATCAGCAGATGCGAAAGAGAATACATACTAAAATAATAGTACAAGAGAAATTCGATTTTATTTACATGGTGAAATACTGTGTTACGTTGAAAAGATTTGCAAAAACACACTATTAACATTTAAATCAAATTCAAGAATCAAATGATCAAGTAAACTTTTTCTTCATTTTTATTTTTTATTTTGAGAGAGCGTGCACGCGTGAGTGTGGGAGAGAGCAGGGTGGAGAAAGAGAGAGAATCTTAAGCAGGCTCCACGCTGAGCATGGAGCCCAACAAGAGGCTCAATCCCATGACCCTGGAATTATGACCTGAGCTGAAATCAAGAGTTGGATACTCAACTGACTGAGCCACCCAGGCCCCCCTCAAAGCATCAATATGCATCCTTACTTCAGGTTCTTCACTGAAAGAAACTGTTTCCTTCTCTGCACTCTTGCTGTTCTACTCTCAATACTTCTGACACGCAAATGTGTAGCCATTTTCCCCAGAGCAAGCAATTCTGCAACACCGGCTGATGTTCTACAATCCAAATCAATTCTGACACTATCCACCTGGAGATGGTGTCAGATCCCACAGTTTAAGGGCTCAATCCCACAAGACTGCCCCTTCCTCAGATGCCAATGCCAATTCGAAGTCCCTGGTTTCCTGTACTTCTGACCAGCTGGCTATAAATTGGTCTCACCCATGACCCCCTCCTCAAATTCAATAATTTGCTAGAATGGCTCCCAGAACTCAAGAAAACAGTTTACTTACTACTAATGTAATGTTCTTTTCTGTTTTTAAATAAAAAGATTTAACTCAGAAACAGCCAGATGGAAGAGATGCATAGGGTAAGGTATGAGGGAAGGGATGCCCTTGACCTCTTTGGGCTTAACCACCTTCCCAACACCTCCATGTGTTTAAAAAACCGGAAGTTAGGGGAGCCTGGGTGGCTCAGTCGGTTAAGCGTCCGACTTCAGCCAGGTCATGATCTCGCGGTCCGGGAGTTCGAGCCCCGCGTCGGGCTCTGGGCTGATGGCTCAGAGCCTGGAGCCTGTTTCCGATTCTGTGTCTCCCTCTCTCTCTGCCCCTCCCCCGTTCATGCTCTGTCTCTCTCTGTCCCAAAAATAAATAAACGTTGAAAAAAAAAAATTTAAAAAACCGGAAGTTCTCCGAACCCCAACAGTGTAAGATTTTTATGGAGGCTTAATCAAGTAGGCAAGGCTGATTAAATCATTGCTGTTGACAATGAAACTCAATCTCTAACCCCCGCCCCTTTCCACAAGCAGGTCTGGATGGGGCAGGAGTAAAAGGGCTGAAAGTTCTAACCTTCTAACCTTGTGGTTGGTTCCCCTGGTCACCAGCCCACCATCCTTAGAGGCTTTCCACCTCATTAACATAAAAACTGTGACTGAAAGGGGCTTTAATGAGTAAGAAAAGACACTCCTTTAGCCTTTAAGGTTTTAAGGCTGTTAACAGACAAAATGGACCAATTTTGGTGCTACTTAAACCATAAAGAAGGGTTTGACTGATGTGGATAACAAACTATCTTCTCATGTGTACTAGGAATTAGAGAACTCTGAAAAGAGAGGGTATATATCATTCGGATACTGTGATATAAGAAGAAAATATGGGGCCCCTGGGTGGTTCAGTCAGTTAAGCTTCCAACTTCGGCTCAAGTCATGGTCTCGCAGTTCATGAGCTTGAGCCCCACGTCGGGCTCTGTGCTGACAGCTCAGAGCCTGGAGCTGCTACAGATACTGTCTCTCCCTCTCTCTCTGTCCCTACCCTCCCTCCCTCCCTCCCTCTCTCAAAATAAACATTAAAAAAATTTTTTTTAATTAAGAAAATATGTATTTAGGTTTTGGGGCAAATGCCCCTTTCCTGGCATATAGCTCCTTAAACCCTTGTAATTTCCTAAGTCAAAAAGGCAGAGAATGACTTCAGATATAGAAAGAGAAACTGGAAGTTCTACATCAGAGAATTAAGTTTTAGATCATGACATTGAGATTCTTCCAAGGATTAGTCTTCCATCAATTGACCCAGCTCATCAAAGTTTATTTCTAACTTTAATTTTGAATTATCATCCTAGATGATATGTCACATTTGTTAGTAATATTGATATAATACTAACTGCTTAAAAAGTTTACTGCTTTATGTGACTCACATATGACTACGTCTTCAAAGAAATTACTTAAAACGGTTTTAATAAAATACAATGACCGATAATACAGTAAGCTTTTATAGAAATTAAATCTTGTTTTTCAAGATGAACTTTAATTTTCCTGGAACTGATTTATATTGAGATAAAAGGCTTAAAAAGTATTTAATACAGGGGTGGCTCAGTAGCTTCTGACTTCAGCTCAGTTCATGATCTCACAGTTCGTGAGTTCAAGCCCCAAACGAGGCTCTCTGCTATGAGCGCAGAGCCTGCTTCAGATCCTGTCTCCCTCTCTCTCTGCACTCCCCCACTCACTCACTCTCTAAAATAAATAAACATTTTTTTTAAAAGTGTTTAATATATAACTGCCTCATTCCAAAAAATGATTTCAGGCAGCCAAGGAAACTAAATAGAGTTTAACTATGGCTTTAAGGCGATTATTGTAGTCAACATTTAATGGCATAGTGAACACTACAATTTTCATGGTTGCACCAGACCATAATGCCATTAAAAAAGAAAAGAAAGAGGCAACAACTCATTGAGAAAAGTCTAAGGCTCCATAATTAACTAAGTTGCCTATATATCTTCAAACACCTCTACACCTCTCTCATCCAATCCACCTTTCATGTAAGGTCCTGAGACAGTAATTTATTGCTCCCTTAATAAGCTATTAACTACATGTGGAGGTAAAAAAAAAAAACAAACAAACAAACAAACAAAACTCAAGTTGTTACTACACATACCTGTATTTTTCCTCTCAAAATTCACAACAGAAATTTTATGATTCCTCCAATGAAGAGTGTTTAAATGACAGTAAATACAATGAGATATTAGCACCAGTGTGGCAAACGTGAGACTAGACTAAAATTTTAGCCAGCTCCTGCCCTAGGCCACCCCCACTAAACAACTCCCGTGAGCCACTCCACTGAGTCTAAACCAAGACATCTTACCCTTCAGCACCTGGGATGGCCTTGCCAGGATTCGAACCTGGATCATCTGTATGGTCAGACAGAGGCTTCCAATGAGCACAAGACCAGCTGCGGGTGCGGATCCCTTCCTCACAATTAAAATTCTGAAATGCCAGCCATTTTCAGAGAACCCAGTTTCCAGAAAGACAGTTTTTACCAGATACTAAAAATAAAGAACTCAAGGGGGAAAAAATGAACGTAAGGATCAGGCTACATGTCTCAAAGCTAAAAGACACTTCCAAACACACCATCTCCTTTGGTCATAATCACCTTGAAAAGGAGGCAGGTAAAGATCATCCCAACTTTTCATAAGTGAAGTTAATGCAGAGGTGTCAGACAGAACTCTTCCAATGGGACTAAACTACTCAAAACTAAGGAAAACCAAGGGTGTTCTAGAAACTTTACCTTGGCATTTTTCTGGGTTGGGCAAAACTCTGGACCTCTTTTGAGGCAAATTTATTCGAGGATCCCCAACTGTCAGTCCCAAAATAGTACCGGCTGGAATTTCTGCTGGTGATGTTATTCCTTTAACAAAAATAAAAACAAACAAAAAAAACAAGTTTACACAAAGTCACTCACAATATATACACATATGCTTGTATTTTCAATTTTTTTAATAAAAATTTCTTCTTGGGCTATTAAAAAACATGTATTCCTCTTTTTTCCTATTAATACTTTTAGGGAGTAAATTAACATTCGTAAAGAATGACGTTTCTTATCAAAAACATTAAATTGAACAAAACATTATTTCACAACACGAACATGTATATTTCCATCACTGATAACTACAGTAGCTTTATACACAAACGCTATTAAATACAGGTAAGTTTAGTCCTTGGTTTAGTACCTGGTCTATGTGTTTACCTATCATAACAGAATGGGAGCTATTTGGAATACTAACATATACTCAAATAGCGTTTCCCACGCTCACTGAGTCAGGTACCTCTCCGACATGTTTTCTTGCTATATTACGACAAGCAGTAACAAGTTAAAAAGTACCACTCCATGTAGGCAGCCCAACTGTAAAACACTCTTTGAACCCACTTCCCACTCCTCCCTTCTTCCCCAAACCACCCAGTCAGCATTCCCTCTGAATACCTCCCAACAATTCAAAAATGGCTTCTTGTTTGTGATGAAGGGAAACGCTATCAGGATTCTTACAGGTTTCAATCCACCAATGGTGAGGTGTCTTCTCTGTGTCCTCTCCCTCCTGAAAAATAACAATTCCTATTCACCAAATAATGGATCGGACTTGATAATTTTATTATGGCTGTGATATGTGAGAAACTGCCATTATATTTAACACAGTAATTAACACCAGACTGACTACTCTTCTCACTAGAGGCAAGGACATAGTGTTACAGTTCTCTCGAGATTTCACACACTAACAACAATACCCATGGTTTTCAGAGAGACCACCCAAGCTACTCCATAGCTGCATTCTTCTGTCAGCACACTATTGACAAAAGAGGCCTGCTCCTTGCTCCTCTCCTACTACCACCAACTTCATACCAATTTAAGTAACAAAACCTTCCCCACCAAAGAAAAACCAAACCTTCTGTTTGAAAAAGCAAAAAGATATCTTATAATCACATTATTCCAAAAAACTTCAAATAAGACACACAAATGCTTTACTTATATTTTTGTCAGACAGAACCAGGAATCGAGCAAGGTTTCAAAAAGCACCTCAGGGGTACCTGGCTGGCTCAGTTGGCAGAGAGGAGTATGACTCTCGATGGGGTCACAAGCCCCATGTTGGGTACAGAGATTACTTAAAACAAAACAAAACAAAACACAAAAACCCTTAAAACAAAAAACCAAAGAGCACCTCAAGCACCAGTTACACACCAAGGAAGAGAACCTATAGCCATGTTTCATACTGAAGTTCACTGAAGTAGGATGTGCTCCTACAGATTCTAAAGAAGCACCCTGTTAACATATGGGCTATTTACCTCACAGAAACTCAGAAAACATAGCTTACAGGTTTAAAGTACAGGCTCCGGAACCTAACTTCTTAGGTTCAGATCCTCACTGAGCAACTTATTAGCTAGAGTGGAGCCCCTACTCTGCTACAGGCACTGTGCTAAGCACTGGAGACAGAGTCTTTGCCATCAAAGCTCCATGTGAACATTGCATAAGTACCTAAGCAGATCTAGACATATACATTGAGGAAATGTGCAAAATACGATGAAATATAACTTATATAATTTAACTTGGGGGTCAGGAAAGGATTCTAGAGGGAAACGATATAGAGGCTGAAACGTGAAGAACAAGGAAGGTTTAGCCAAGCAAAGGCAGGGGCCGGAGGAGGAGGAGGGGGCAGAAAGTTCAGCCCGGTGGGGAAAGGGGGTGTGAAGGCTCTAAAGGAGAGGAGATATGACATATTCTGGGACCTGAAAGAAGGCCAGTGTGACTGAGATGCAGGTGAGGAGAGATGAGGGCAGAGGCAGGAAGGCACAAGAGTATGAAGTCACATTAAGGGCTTTGGATTTTACCATAAATACAATAAGAAACTATTTAAAAGCTTTTAATTGGAAAGTAACATGATGTGAATAAACTGTTAAAAGATCATTCCATTTCCTGCATGGAGAATGGAGTGAAAAGAAGGAACAGTAGAGGAAGTGAAAAAGCTGCTTTGGTATTCAGGCAAGAGACACAGAGGTTGAGGCAGGTGTGGAAGCGACGGAGAGGGGAAGAGAGAGAGAGAGAGAGAGGGAGAGGGAGGGAAGGAGAAGCTGCCTTTGTTTTTTAAAGTATCTTTCTTCATTAAAAGCTCAAAACCTGTTCAGGCTTAACATCTTATTTGGCATGTCAAATCTGTGAGAGGCACAGTCAACAGAAGGGTGAGTTGCACTAATCCAGGGGAAACAAACAGGACCTGAATCCGAGTGTCTGATTCCTAATTTAATCTCTCCTCTCTATATCTGTGTGGTCCACTTGGTAGCCACCAGCCACAGAGAGCTATCTCTATTTAATTAAAATTAATCGAAGGTACAAAATCAGTTCCTCAGTCACACTAGCCACACTTCAAGTGCTCAAGAACTACATGTGGCTAATGGCTACCATACGGATGCCACAGAAGACTATCATCCTTGCAGAAAATTCTACTGGACACTGCTGCACTAGACATATTGCTCTTAACCTTTTAGGGATCACACACCCTTAAAACAAGCCCCAGAAAATATGCACCACACAAGTACAAACAAACAAATAAAACCCGGTACACACTTTCAGTGATTTTAGGGGTTCTCTGTTACCCACAAAACTCACAAACTTGCAAGGAGAGTATGCACTTAAACAAGAAGTTGTTAGTTTACTTACTAGATTTCCCTAGATTTGTTCCTCTAGAAGTGAAAGATGACAAAGTATTTGATACTAAACATAAGTAGAGAAATAAACATTTATAGGGCGTGGCCCAAAATGCTACTGAAATAGGTTAGGTTTCAAATTTGCTAGGAAGGACATAACTGGATTAAACCACTACAGTCACATTTACTCTTACGGTATGGACAGAAGCAGCTTTTAGTGCCTCAGTTAGGATGGAGTGGGAAAGTGGACCGATCAACCGGAGCCTGTTCATCTCCATCGTCAAATCACTGAAAGAGAAAAGATCTTAAGATGGAAACCTTCATCATACACAGTGTCTGAGCCACTGGCAAAAACAGAACAAGGCTTCACTAAAATTGTTTGGAGGATTCAGAGAGAATTCACCTGTACCTGATTATAATGCCTGTGGCTGGAGAGACCCAAGAATATGGTTGATGTGGATCTCTAGTTCCGTCACCGATGACTTTTTTAACTGGTTTAGCATTTTCTCCATCATCTTTCCGTTTTCTTTTCTTGCCAATTCTCTCATCAGGTAGTTCCGTTTGGCTTTTTTCCTGCGATGGTGTCAGCAGGGGCTCCGGGGTACAAACAGTTGATTTGATGGGTTCCATACACTGGCACGCTGCTTTTATTTCCTCTAAAATATCCTAAGGAAATATTTAAAAACTTCAGGTAGTTCAGTTCGTATTATTTTTTTCTTCCTTTAAAAATATACATTTTTATCCCTTTACAAATTAAACGAAATTCATCATGACTTATCAAAAAGCTTTTTTGGCGCTGCCGAACAGTTGGTGCTGCACAACACTTGAAACAAAAAAACTTCAAAGTGTCAAAGATTAATGAAAATAATGTGACTACTCTGAACAATTAACATTTTCGAAAATCAGATTAAAGAGAAAATTGATAGTCTACCAGAAAAAAGCAGTGACTACGCCAAGAAAAAAAAGAGAGATTAGAAATCATCAGAATTTGGGGCGCCTGGGTGGCTCAGTCGGTTAAGCGCCCAACTCTTGATTTCGGCTCAGGTCATGATCTCAGGTTGATGTGTTCGAGCCCCACATCAGGCTCTGCACTGGCAGCACAGAACCTGCTTGGGATTGTCTCTCTCTCTCTGTCCCTCCCTCACACACACAATGCTCTCTCTCAAAATAAATAAACTCTAAAAAAAAAAAAAGAAAAAGAAATCATCTGAATTACTCAAAATAGCTTCTTATCATCAAAGAGGTTCTTACAAGGACCTGAATGCTAACAAAGCAATTCAGACCTGGTAGGACCCTTAGACCAAATGCAGCATTTCAAGCCACTGCGTACATAATATGGTGGGTTTTATCTCTACTTCCACTTAGGATTTACTAAAAAGTGAAAGGTCAAGATTTGCTTCATTTCATATTCACATAACGTTCTTCCCTATATTCTAATACCAAGTTCTCAGTGAAACTTTTATACTATTTAAATTTCCAGAGCATTGATTTCAACAGGAATTAAGAATGCAGTAACAGAGTCATGAGCAAATAACTCAAGGATTATACCTGTTTCAGAGTTGGATGAAGCCAGATCCATAACTGCCTGCTCTCATAAGTGTGACCAGGGGTCCACTCAGGCTTCCAAATAAACGTAACAGGCCCCAGCATCTCTCTAGGGTATTTATTTGCCCGGTAAAGTATGACACTACCTTGGCGTTTTCCAGACAAGTAGTAAACTGCTGCGAAAGTCAGTCCTGACACAAACAAAAACAAAATTCTCTCATTTCCAGTGCTGAGATAGTAGTAGTATTTCCTGATTGCCATCCTGTTATCTGCTGTCTATCTCTATGAGGGATGAGGTGCTGGTGTTGACCACTGCATAGATCAAAGCCTGGCACACAGTAAATTGTCAATAAACACTGAATGAATGAATAAATGGATGAATGGGGACTGAGTTTTTGCCCCACTGAATTCACTACACCAAAATAAAGGTTCTCTCACCTTCCACTTAACAATGTTACAAATAATTTGAAACCACCCCACCTTTCTTACATTAGCATTCTCATTGGGAACAAGAACTGTCTTACGCATTTTATATATATTTAAATTCCAAAACACTTACTTGCTCATGAAATGAACAAATATGCAAAGACTAAAAGAGCATTCAGCTTTAAAACCAGTTTACCTGTGTCTATGCTACACATTGGAGAAAGTGCCTTCAGTATTTCTTCCTCTTTGCCCTTCAGCTCCAAACAACAGTAGTAGGATAGATCCTGCACAAAGGAGGAGACGTGATCAAATACTTAGAATGGGACATGGGGGAAAATTGTAAAACGCCAAAAGTCACATCAGAAAAACTTCTACCAGTCCAAGACTCAGAACAAATTGCCAAAGCTATCATTTCTTTAAGACAAAACCTGAAACCTGTCTATTCTTAGGACATTAGCAAATATTTTTAAACCAATCTAAAGCAAAATCAAAATGAATTTTCATTTAAAATTTAAGTTACTGTGTCTTTTCTAGAAAGAAAATCTGTGGGGGTACCTGGCTGGCTCAGTAAGAGGAGCATGAGACTCTTGATCTTGGGGCTATGAATTCGAGCCCCACATGGGGTGCAGAGGTTACTTAAATAAATAAAACATTTTTTTTAATCTGCGTTTTATGCCATTTTTACAAACAAGTTTTAAGTAGAGTATAAAAACTGCTGCCTCTAAGTAAAGGGTTATTCCTCCCCCAAATCTATCTAAGAAATCAGAGTAGAATACCACGATATCAATATATTCTGCAAAGTTATGCTAAAGTTCACTTTGGTTAGCTAATTCAGGACTCCAAGATTATTTGACACTGAACCTAGAGACATAATGTCGTAATTAATTTATCCTATATTCCTCCCATGCTTAATCTTGACTAGGATATTCCACTCTGACTAAACAATGTTCAAGGAAAAATGAAAGTAATGAGAGCAAGACCTTACCGACTTAAATGAGATGGCAAGAGATCAACTGAGCTAGTAAAACAAGTATGTTAAAGAACCAAAACAACAGTAACAGTCACTGAACAGATGCTGAGTGCCAGGGCCTGGGCTGTCATCTACTACACCGTACACGTACCAACACGTGATGAGCCAGGTACTTTCTGCTGCCGTATGACAGACGAGGATACCGACACAGAGACTGTCCCTGAACAAAGCTATATATCAGCAAGTGGAGAAGCCAGCATTCAAGTTGGGCTCACTGACCCCCAAACCAGCCCCTCTGCCACATCACATTTAAGCAATTTCAGTACACTCAGCACCTGAGACTAAAAGGGAAACTATAGCTAAGCTTCTGACAAACTCACAGAAATCAGTGCTATCACACACACAGAAATCTTCCAAGCAGCAGGGATCCACCGTCAGCTATCAGTGTGCAGGTGAACCACACCCAAATCTGTACAACTGAGTGTCAGCACCAAACAACGGTTAATAGCCTGGAAGTCTTGGCATCAGACCTGGGCTAAAATCTCAACGTCACCACTCACTGGTTGTATAGCCATGGGTAAATTACGTAACTTCTCTGTTCCTTAGTTTCCTCATCTGTAAAGTAGAAATAATGCTAACTACGTCTGCTGCGGTGTTGTAAGGACTAAAAGAGTAAACATATATAAACCATTAAAACCAGGCCTGGCATAAGATTAAGTACTCAAAAATGTCTGTTACTATTAGCTATTATTTGTATTACTTAGGGCTGATCAAATGTAAAGAAAATATCTGATAACGTCAGCAAAAACCTTGCCCCAAATAAGAAGTAACTTACCCATCTGTCTCAAAATTTGGGAAATGGCAGTGTATGGCAGAAGAAGCACAGGCCAGGGAAATCAGCTGCCCAAAGTCTACCTAGCCACCAACAAGGTGCATGACCCTGGACAAGTCACTTTATCTCTCTGGATCCCAGTTTCCACAATATAGATAAAGGATTTTACTATAATCAATGATTTCTGCTGCTGAATCTTCAAATCAAAAGCCCTTAAAAGGTTCTTGTATTATTTCACACCCATTAGGATGCTATTATCAAATAAACTAAAAATAGTAAGTATTAGTGAGGATGTGGAGAAATTGAACGCTGGCACATTGCAGGTTGGAATGAAAAGTATCATAGCCTCTATGGAAAACAGTAGGGCAGTTCCTCAAAAAATTAAACACGGTATTACCATGTGAAACAGCAATTCCACTTCTAAGTATATACCCAAAGAACTGAAAACAGACTTGGAAAAGATATTTGCAAGTTCATTTCATAGCAGCATCATTCACAACAGCCAAAAGGTGGAAGCAATCCAAATGTCCGTTGCTGGATAAACAGATAAACAAGATGTGGTATGTACATACAATGGAGTACTATTCAGCTTTAAAAAGAAGGGAAATTCCAACACACGACACAACATGGCTGAACCTTGAAGACGTTATGTTAAGTGATGTGAGCCAGTCTCAAAAGGATAAATATTGTGTGATTCTCCTTATATGAGGTATCTAGAACAGGCAAATTCCTAAAGACAGAAAGTAGAATAGTGGTTGCTGGGAGTAGGCGAGTGAGCAACGGGGAAGATGAAAAAGACCTGGGGATGAATGGTGATAATAGTTAGACAACAATATGACTATAGTCAATGACACAGAACTGTGCACTTAAAATAATTAAAGGTAGGGTGCCTGGGTGGCTCAGTCAGCTAAGCATCCGACATTAGCTCAGGTCATGATCTCACAGTTTGTGCGTTTGAGCCCCACATTGGGCTCTCTGCTGTCAGCATGGAGCCTGTTTCAGGTTCTCTGTTCCCCTCTCTCTCCCCCTTCCCGGCTTGTTCTCTTTCTCTCTCTCTCTCAAAATAAATAAACCTTAAAAAATAATAATATTTAAAAGAGGTGCCTGGCTGGCTCAGTCAGTGGAGCATGTGACTCTTGATCTCAGGGCTGCAAGACGGAGCCTCACACTGGGTGTACAGATTATTCAAAAATAAAACCTTGGGCACATGGTGTCGGTTAAGCATCCAACTCTTGGCTTCAGCTCAGGTCATGATCTCACAGTTTCGTGAGTTTGAGCCTCCCATTGGGCTCTGCACTGGCAGCATGGAGCCTGCTTGGGATTCTCTGTCTCCCTCTCTCTCTGCCCCTCCCCCACTTGTTCTGTGTCTAAAAATAAATACACTTTATTTTTTTAATTACTTTTTTAATGTTTTATTTATTTTTGAGAGAGAGAACAAGAACAAGTGGGAGAGGGGCAGAGAGAGAGGGGGACAGAGGATCCCAAGCAGACTCTGTGCTGATAACAGAGAGCCCCATGTGGGGCTCAAACTCAAAACCATGAGATCATGACCTGAGCGAAGTAAGATGCTTAACCAACGGAGCCACCCAGGTTCCCCTTTTTTAATTATTTTTTTTAATGTTTTATACATAAATAAACTTTAAAAAATAAATAATAAAATCTTAAATAAGTAATTAAACCGGTAAAATTTGATGTCATGTATAGTTTACCACAACTTTTTTTTAAAGGTTTTTATATTGATTATTCTCCTCTACTGCTTTCAAGAGGCATCAGAGACTCCTAACACCAATGGTTTTCAAAACTTGGCCAAGGCTTCTAGTTATGGAACGAATCGGTCAGGGGGATAAAGGGTCAGGCACAGGGAATACAGCCAATGATACTGCAATAGTGCTGGATGGTGACAGATGGTAGGTAGCTACCTTGTGGTGAGCACAGCATAAAATACAGAGAAGTTGAATCACTATTTTGTACACCTGTGACTAATGTAACTGTCAACTACACGCAGATAAAAAAATCTTAAAAAACAATAAAACCTGGTCAAGGCCATCCTGCCATTCAAAGGCAGAATCTTCCAAGAGTAAATTTCTAAATATGTCCTGGAAGAATGAAAGCCATTGATTTACCAATTGGGGAAGGGGAGAGGGACGACCAGATAAATACTATTACCAGGCGTAAAACAAACTGTCCTCTCAGAGAATTTAAAACAAACTTCCTAGCATCCCACTGAATCCTAAACATCTACAACAGCATTCTGAACACTGCTAAGGGCACACAAATATTTGTTGTTGATGAATGACTTCTAAAAGAATCAATGCTGAATAAATCTCAAACATGACCACCAAGACCCTGCAGGACCTGGTTCCTACCTATTTTTCCTGAACTAATCTCCCCTTAATGTTATCCTCTCTTAATGATCTCACTCTCTTCATCTTTATCACACCGAATTTACCTCAATTCTTCCCTCTTACCTGACTTCCTCTGCTGCGTCAACTCTCTCCTTCCCTGATCCTTTAGAGCTGAGCCCAAACATCACTTCCATTTCGTCCAAACAAATATAAAAAGAAAACCAACTAGAGAAGCATACCTGGAGAAGGCAACGGTTTGTCATGGCTCGGTAGCAGGCTCTGTGGCTCTTGACTGTCGGCCTCTCCCCGAGACAGTAGCCCCACTTCTTGACCATGTGAAACCGTTTGGCGTGCCAGATGTGAGTCTCTAACCATATGTTCTTCTTTTGTCTACGGTTAAATTCTAGCACCCGGTTTTTGTGACATCTTCGAGCTTTATGGCATTTATTTTTTGAATGTTCTTTTTTCTGGTGCACTGCTTTCTCTGCCTGCGATTTCAAGAAGAGAGGAGGGTCCTAGTTGGTAATGATCTCAAAATAAAAGTTACATGTGAGGAATTCAAACAACTAACTTTAGATTAGGTGGGAGTACCTTTCAGACTCCATCAGTGTGCTTAATTTTTTGACTTGGCAATTTCTCCAGTGAAAGAGCAGACAGAAGGCAAGAGTGAAGGTTTCAGAAACGGGCAAACTCAGAGAGGAAGCACAGTTCTACCACTTACTAACCGGCAAGCTTTGTGGACTATGAGGATTAGAGTCTTTATAAAATGCTCCACACAGTAACGTAAGCTTATTGTGGCTATTCATGTTAGAGAGCAAGAGAAGAAGATGCCAGCTCTTTTGTTATTGGTTTTATTGTTTTGTAAACATCTGGGATTGGAACTAAACCCAAAACAGGATGAAAAACGTGAGGTGAGGAAAACCTATACATTTCAATGTCAGTTAGGTACTGATAGACAAATGCCATGGGAAACAAACCTTACAATCTAAATCTAGAAAGCACAAAATTCCTGTTCAGTTTTCACTCTTACTCTCCTCCATAGCTGAGCTAAACTTTTATGGGGGGAAAAAAAACCAAAACTCTTCTCCATTAGTTTGCTGAACTCCTCTCACCCCAACACCAGTACCACACACAGAAGGCACTCCATGAGGAACTTTTGAATCAACTAGTAAAGACATGGGTAGCTGAGACAACCTGAAAATGTCCAAGTGAAGAATTTTGATAAAGCCAAAAACAACTAGACTTGAGGAAAAATTAAATCCAAGTTTCAAGTTTTCAACGTTGAAAAAGTCAAAAGGCAAGTACTAGGCATTGTTGCTGCTTTTTCTCTTGATTTTCCAACTGTAAGCTGGCCACACCCCCAAAACATAGAGCTAAAATTGCTTATGTGGTAAGAAGGTGAGGATTTTATTTTTAATCTGACAGCTGAACATCAACTATTTAACACCATTAAAAAAAAAAAGGGGGACCTGAAATTAATGAAAAAAAAAAATTGAAGGAAGGAAGAAAGGAAGGAAAGAAGAAACAAAGAAATGAAAGAAAGAGAGAAAGAGAGAAAGAGAGAGAGAGAGAGAGAAAGAAAGAAAGAAAGAAAGAAAGAAAGAAAGAAAGAAAAAAGAAAGGGTTTCCAAATGCTATATGTAATATCCAACTGCTTGCTAATTAGATAGCAAGGAGGAAGGTGGGGGGATAATGATTAAATCCAAAAATAATGCAAAAGAGTACATTGCTTTTGCTTTTAACTTTAATTCTATTAGGTTAACATTTCTCAATTTCTTTTAGGAACTACTAACTTGAACACTTACACTAAGTGAAACATATACCTCTTTCTGGGCGATTTCCTGCAACCGCCTGGGAAGGCGTTTGACATTGTGGCTCATGGCTCTCCGTCTCATGTGCCGGGGCAGCGTCTGGAAAACCAGTGAATTAGAAGATTTCTGGGTCACTGCTTTCAACATAGCACTGATTTCAGCAGCTCGGGCTTGAGCAAAAGTAGAAGCTGTAGACAAAAATAGCATGATAATTAAAGACAAGTCTAGAATCAATACTTCTGGTCAATCTCAGAAGGAAGACAGATTTGAAGTATATGAACTTAAAATTCACCCACCACCCAAACCCTTAATTAGATTAATACAGATGGTGGCTATATCTGTATTATATATAAAGCCATTCTGTTTCTACTTTTTTTCAAGTTCTCTATAAGGATTCAGTGTTACTTTTTTAGCCATAAAAATAGTTTAAAAGCATGTTTACAAACAATTCCTTAAAACAGAGGGCTACATGCAATATAAATCACAACCATTTTTTTTTTATATAAAGTTATTTATTTATTTTGAGGAAGAGAGAGAGCATGTAAGCAGGGAAGGGGCAGAGAGAGAGAGAGAGAGAGAGAGAGAGAGAGAGAGAACCCCAAGCAGGCTGTGCACCGTCATCACAGAGCACAATGTGGGACCTTGATCTCACAAACCATGGGATCATGACCTGAGCCAAAATCAAGAATCAGATGCTTAACCAACTGAGCCACCCAGGCACCCCAACCACAACCATTTTCAAGTGCAATAATCACATAAGAAAACAAAGAAAAAGTAAAATTGAAGTCACAAAGGTTGTGACTTCAAAAGTTTGTTTTCTTTAATATTTTTTGCTTTTTCTAAATATATAATCATAACTTTACTAGTTTTCCTTATTGAAAAGCAGACCTTTTTTTGAAGTAAACAGAGTGCTGGGGACATTTAACTGCATTTTTCCCACCAGGCACAGAGACCAGAAGGCATACCTAATGAATACAGAGTTATGCATACCAGGGGTGCAGGTGATGGGGGGAGGGAGTAACAGGAGAAGAGATCTGAAGGGGCCTGGAGACAGGTATTTAAATGTCTTGGTTGGGGCGCCTGGGTGGCTCAGTCGGTTGAGCGTCTGACTTCGGCTCAGGTCGTAATCTCACATTCTGTGAGTTCCTGCCCCACGTCGGGCTCTGTGCTGATGGCTCAGAGCCTGGAGCCTGTTTCAGATTCTGTGTCTCCCTCTCTCTCTGACCCTCCCCCATTCATGCTCTGTCTCTCTCTGTCTCAAAAATAAATAAACGTTAAAAAAATTTTTTTTAATAAAAAAAAAAAATAATAAAGATCTTGGTTGCCCTCGGAGTGTATTAAATTTGGTTTCATCCTTGGCGAATGCATGTAGACGCCATTTTATATTTTAAAAAGGAGTGGGGTGAGGGAAAAGGTTTTAGGACAAAGTAGAACAGTTCACAGATAAGGACTTACAAGAACAAGGAGAAGAGGAAAAAAAGAGAAACTGAAGAATGGAGAGCAATCAGGCCCAAGGAAACTACAGCCACAGTCCAGACTAGAGGCGAGAAGAACCCCCAGTGGAAGGAGGAGAGGAGAGAGACGGTGAGGCAGGGCCAAGGTGGAGAGCACTGAAGCAAAGGGCTCATCGTATAATCAAACTTCACTTCTTCACAAACACCTACCAGTTATATACTTGGGAATCTCCTGAGAGGTGCCCTCAAGACCTGCTTTCCATCCTCCCTTTTTTTTAAACATTATTTTGGAGGAAGACTGTTCATTCACATCAGGATCAACTGGGGAATGGTGGATCATTTTGGTATGCCGCGGTCGTGAAGTTCCAGGAAGAAGCTCTAGTTTGTTTTCAAAAAGAAAACAAAAAGAAATATGTCAGCCTTACCAGGAATACAGATTACAGTGGAGAACATCATTTGCTGGGTGGCAATGCTAATTAGGTTTTTAATCCTACAACTACCCAGTAAGGTGGCTATTACTATCTTTCCTTAAAGAGGAGGAAATCTACCTACAATAGGGAGGTGAATTAATTTGACCAAGGTAATAAAGCTAGCAGGCAGCATACTGGCTCATCTTGTCAGCATGACAAATAAACCTTGCATATAAATTATGAGGGAACTTTCCTCCAAACTTTTCTCCAATAAATTATGAGTACAACATAAATTTTAAATCTAAGCTCCCTTCAATATTACAATTTACATGATTTTGTATATTCAGTCTTTTATCGTAATTCTCTGCCACACTCAAGTTGGGAGCCTGTGTTAAAGAAAAGAAATAAAAGCAAAGTCTATACAAATGTCTGTGCATTGAAACCACAGACTTTAAGACATCAAATCACGGTCTGCAAAGGGAGGGAGAGACTAGCAGAGAATTTTACAGTGTTCCTCTTATTCCCATTATACTGTTAATTATTAAGCCCCTATAAACCATGAAACATGTTACAAGGTTTGTCACTGGGAGATTTAAATGAGGTAAGACCCATTAACGCTTATGTGGCATGATGGGCATCAACTGTTGAATCTGAAATCTAAATCCTACAAATAGAAGAGTCTGAAACTTACTTCACCAGACCCAATGCACACTATTCTTTAAAGTGTCCCCCAAAAGTTCTTACTCACCTGCTTGCTATCTTCCCAAACTGGCATTTTCTATTGCTACCCAATGAACAACTAACACCTTGATATCACTTTATAAGGTTCTAAAATCAGCACACAAGCTAAATGTATATAAAACACACTATTTCTTTTAGGAAATAAAGAAGTGTAATTTAATAATAACTGTTAAGGTAGAAATATATCTGTTCTAAGATACATACAGCCAATTCTTGTCATTCCCAATAGTTATGCTCTATAAAGTCACAATGAACGCTGAATTAGCAAATACTGAACCACTGTTCCAAGAAATATATATATGTATATACGTACACAAGTATACATACACATATACGTACATATATACACATGTATACACACATACATACATATATATATACATACACATCACATGGATTGCGATCTCAAATCATAAAAACAACTCATCCTAGTAGATTCTGTTTCCCTTATTTTACAACTAGAAAAAAGAGGCTCAGAAGTGTTAAGTGATCTGTCTGAGGCCACCCACAACTAGAACTCAATCCCCAGCTAGAGCAGGGGCTTCCGGAATTATGCCGCACTGGCCCATCAGAGTCTCCACCCTCTGGCCATCTCTGTAAGAAAGCTGAACCAAGGCAGCTGGGAACCTCAGCTGAGAATGCCCACATGGGATGACTCAAATTTTTTCCCTCTCCTCGCAAATCCACGAATAACCACCAAAGTACCATGAGTATTAATTTGGGGGTTACAAATAAACTTAACTAGGTGAATGGGCAAAACAAAATGTGCGAATAATGAAGGTCAACTGATCTGTTTTTAAAAAGTGCAGGTCATTTAACCATTTAAATAATAACTATCAAAAAGAGCTAACATAAGCATTTTGATCCAAACAGAGTGGAGGGAGTACCGTGTGTATCTTACCCTGTTTTTGAGCTTGGAAAGATTTCCCACCTCCATTATAGTGCTTTGTGCCTCTATCCGCCATGAAGCCAGAGGATAAAGTCACGTTGGTGGGCTGATTTCTCATTTTCTTAGCATGTTTTCTTTCTTTTGCATTAGACATTTCTGGAAAGAAAATAATAAATTTGGCACAGGGAAAGGGAACTTCCATGCAAAAATAAAAAAAACATTTAGTAAATAAATATTCATGTAACTCAAAATTTGATTCTTCGGTAAAATAAATCTTCATTTATTATAGGTGGATTGATGATATCAAAATGCTATCGCGATCCTGACCTACAGCAGAGATTCATCACCAGGGCATCTCTAGGGGAGCCATGAATGGTATTAACACCACAAACCCAATTTAAAAGAAAAAAAAAAAAAAGTCTATTGATGGAAGAGACCATTATTAGTATATTCCAGATCACACCTAGCAGAGTGCCTTGCACAAAGTGGGGCTCAACATAAATTTGCTCAGTGTACACGTGCATGCATAAATGGAGTGAAGTGTGCCTATAATACATTTATGAACAGAATAAGAAATATTTGGCCAAGTACCACGCCTTCTGACACAGCATGACTATCTGCCAAGAGACCAGCCTATCTTCCTTTTTGAAAGCAGATCCCAGGCACCAGGGCTCTCACTTCAGATGTGAGGGGGATGCGTGGAGACCTGTAAAGCTAGAAGAGGCACCCGTGAATGGGAACATGGGAGGGGCGTTAGGTGGACGACGACGCCCAGATCTCAGAGTGGTCCCCTGAACGACCCAACTCATTCCTTAGAGTGGTCAGCAGGATAGGGGTGCAAGCCCATTCCCAGAACGGCGTCCGTCGGGCGGGACAATGCGAGGAAATGACCGACGCAGGGGGCTCGAGCACAGGGGCCGTAGGAGGCGCGGGGTCCCAAAGCGGGGCCCAGGCGCAGGCTGCAAGGGACGAAGAGGAGGTCAGCGGGGTCTGAGCGGAAGAAAACCGGGAGGAAAGCCGGCACGGTGCGCGGGCGCCGCGCGGGGGACCGCCACGCACACTCCCCCCAAACTCGCGGACCCTGGGGGACACCAGCCCGTCACGACCTACCTGCCAAAGGCTCTCAGGCAGGGCTCCTCGGGTCAGAACGAAAAGGCTCTGCAACACTCCCCTCCGTGGAGACGTGTGCGGCAAGCGATCTGCAGGGCGCATGCGCCAGCGCGGCCGTGGCCTCCACGTGGCCGGGAGCCTCGCACAGACTACAACTCCCAGAATGCGGAGCGAAACCCCTCCCCCCGCCGGGGAAACAAGTTACCTCGGGGATTCTGCCCTGGGTTGGTCAGTCCCGTGAGACGCAAGCCGGGGCGGTGTGCAGCATTTCTTTCTTGGAGGGGCAGCAAGTAAAAGGGTTAGCTATGGCATCTTTAATCAGAAAGGTGATCAGCACTGCGAAAGCTCCAGGGGCCATCGGTCCGTACAGGTAACGACGCGGGCGGGTGCGCGGAAGGACTCTGGGCTTGTGGGGTCGGGGATCCGAGGTTGGAATAACTCTGGGTCAGACCTGGAGCGGGCTTCGACCTTCATCGGGTCCAGCCTCCTCGAACACGCTGAACCCGGGAAACTGAACCCGGGAAAGGGGTTAACATACCCTTTCCAGTGGGAGCCCCACTGGCAACAGGAGCTTGTGTTCCCTGGGACTCTGCCCGGACCTGGAGGCCACAGAGTTCTGCCTGCCAAGTAGTCAGTTTTTTTTAATTTTTGGACTTTTTTTTGTTTGTAACCATTTTATCCAGGTATACTTCACATGCCCATAAAATTCACCCCCTTAAAGTGTACAAGTCAGTGTTGTTGTTGTCGTTATTGTTTTTATTATACTCACAAAATACTCACTACTACATAATTTCAGAATATGTTAATCACCTCCAGAAGAAACCGCATACCCATTAGCAGTGACTCCCCATTCTTTCCTGCTAACCCCTGGCAACCACTAATTTACTTTCAGTTTCTGTGGATTTGCCTGTTCTGGACTTCTGTAAATGGAATCCTACGATATGTGGTCCTTTGTGACTGACTTCTTTCACTTCGTATAATGTTTGGTCTAACCCTCTCAATTCAAAGGAATAAATCCCATGAACAGATGTGAGTGTCTCTCTGGAGAGCTGAATTTTTTTGACAGAGACGCTTAGAAAATCGCTGCTCATCTACCTAAGACACTGATATTTACAACCCAAAGAGAAATGCAGTGGGATGTGTATAAATTAGTTGCCCATGCTTATTTCCCACTAATAAAAACAGCACAACGAAAATCATTTGCTAAGATTGCCCTGACATGCTCTAGCTAAATGTGTATATACTGGCCAGAAAGTCTACACTGTGTACATGTACTCCCACTTGTCAGAAGTGCTGTTAATATAAAAAATTTCATTGCTTTTTTTTTTAAGTTTATTTATTTATTTTGAGAGAAAGAGAGAGGAGAGAGAATCCCAGGCTGATAGCGCAGAGCCCGGCGTGGGGCTCATTCCCACAAACCTCAAGGTTATGACCTGAGCCGAAATCAAGAGTCTGATGCTTAATCAACTGAGCCACCCAGAAGTTTCTAAATTACTTTTTTAAAAAAACTGTATTTTCTTAAAATGTCTCAGCTTTAAAACTATTAAATCTCATCCTATGCATTCTTGGAGACTTTTTGTCTCTAATATAATTTTTGTTACTTTATTTTTTTTTTAATTTTTTTTTCAACGTTTACTTATTTTTGGGACAGAGAGAGACAGAGCATGAACGGGGGAGGGGCAGAGAGAGAGGGAGACACAGAATCGGAAACAGGCTCCAGGCTCCGAGCCATCAGCCCAGAGCCTGACGCGGGCTCGAACTCACGGACCGCGAGATCATGACCTGGCTGAAGTCGGACGCTTAACCGACTGCGCCACCCAGGCGCCCCAATTGTTGTTACTTTAAATACTTCATAAAGTATACCACGTAACCCTTTCCCCATTTTTCCTTTTAAAAATGTAGTATCTGATCACGGTTAAAAGAATCACAGATGGAAAACTTCTACAACTGAACCACTTGGACTATGATATAATACATGTATTGAGTACCTACCCTATGTCAAGCACAGCAGAGGATGCAAAAAATGTATAAGAATCAATCCAGTGTGAAAGACATTCACACACGTAGGGGAGAGAAAAGGAAACATTTTCATTTAGTGCTTGCTGCATGGCGGCCACTGTGACAACCACCTTCTTCTCTGAGTCCCATCCTCATTTTATAAAAAAAAAAAAAAAAATACCTGTGTCCGAGGTCAGACAGTCCGTAAGTGGCAGAACTGGATTTGAACAAGCCCTAGCTCCGTCCTCTAAACCACACTGCCATGAGAAATAGCACTCCTAGGTGGCAGAACAATAATTACGATAGCAGGGTTAGAAATAAGTGCAGTGGGAATAAGGAGTCATGGGGGCAGGGATGGCAAAAAAAAAGGAGAAGAAAGAAATTGCTGATAACTGGGGACAGAGGAAGAGAAAGATTTAAGAGGACTCCTGCGACAGGTGGTCCTTGAGCTGGGTTTTGAAGGTTAGGTTTGCCATTTATATAGTACTGTTGTAAAGTGATTTTTAAATTACTTTATTAAGAACTTCAGCAGAAAGTCATTGGGCGAAGTTCATTCCAGATAGAGGGAATGACTTGAGGCATAGTGGTGGAAGAATACATGGCATATTTTTTGGAGGAAGTTTTAGTAATCCAACTACGACTTTTACTCTTTTTCTTTTCCATTTGCCAAATCTGTGTACCACCTATATCATAATTTACTTAACACTTTTATTTAAGAGGGCTCACTTTAACACCTTTAAAAAGGAAACTTTAAAACAGTACTCTAAATAGAAAACAACCTGAGGAAGGTAACAGTAAAAAAAAAAAAAAAAAAAAAAAGCTCAAATAAGTAAAAAGCGTAATTCTGGGAAGCTGCCACAGTTGGCTCAGAACCTAAGACTGCTCTCTCTGTTAAAAGTGATAAATTTCAAGGGCGCCTGGGTGGCTCAGTTGGTTAAGTGGCAGACTTCAGGTCAGGTCATGATCTCGCAGTCTGTGGGTTCAAGCACTGTGTTGGGCTCTGGGCTGACAGCTCAGAGCCCGCTTTGGTTCTCTGTCTCCTTCTCTATCTGCCCTTCCCTTGCTCATGCTCTCTCTCTCTTTCTCTCTCTCAAAAATAAATAAACTTTAAAAAAAAGTGATAAATTTCAGGGCACCTGGGTAGCTCAGTAGATTAAGTGTTGGGCTTTTTTTTTTTTTTTTTAGACAGGGAGAGCTCAAGCTGGATGAGGGCAATGCAGAGAGGGCAGAGGGGGAGAGAATCTTTAAGCAGGCTCCACACTCAGCCTGACTCGGGGCTTGATCCTTTGACCTTGAGATCATGACCTGAGCCAAAAACAAGCATCCAGTGCTCAATCAGCTGAGTCACCCAGGTGCCCCAAGCATCTGAGTCTTGGTCTTAGCTCAGGTCTTGATCTCAGGATCAGAGATCAAGCCCCACATTGGGCTCTACACTGGGCATGAAGCCTACTTTAAAAAAAGAGAAAAAAAAGTGATAAGATTTTTTCCCCCTAAAAATGGTATTTTTTCTTTCATATAATTAGAGGATTGATGTCATAATCGCTAACATTTAATGATGTTCACTCAGCACAAAGCACTCTTATAGGTGCTTTAGGTGCACAGTTATTATTACAGTACTCGTTTTTTGGGTGAAGAAATTGATCTACTTGTGGTTAAATAATATGCCCACTAGGATGGGATATGACAGAATTTGAACTTAGTCAAGCTCTAGAGCTCAATCTTCATCATTTAGTTTGCTATCTCCTGCTATGGAATTACTGAAAGAAAATTGAAAAGGGAATCATTTCCTTACTGTGATTCAGTGTTTGTATATGACCTACACTTTGGGAAACACAGGTTCAGAGTTGGACTTTGAATCTAAATTTTTGTTTTGCTTCTTGCTAAAAATTAGCTTTTAGCAAGGTCTGGACTATGATCATTTTCAGTGCTAAACTGAAGAGTATAAACTTTATTTTGTATGCGTTGAGGAGCATTCAAATGTTTTTGTAGAGGAAATGACATGATCAGATTTCTTTTATTTTTTAATGTTTCTATGTATTTTGAGAGAAAGAGAACACACGCTAGTGGGGGAGGGGCAGAGAGTAGGGGGGTAGAGAGAGTCCCAAGCAGGCTCCAGATTGTCAGCGCAGAGCCCAACGTGGGGCTTGAACACACAAACCATGAGATCATGACCTGAGCTAAAATCAAGAGTCAGACGCTTAACTGACTGAGCCACCCAGGCGCCCCCGGTCAGATTTCTTTTTTATTTTTTTATTTTTTTATTTTTGGGACAGAGAGAGACAGAGCATGAACGGGGGAGGGGCAGAGAGAGAGGGAGACACAGAACTGGAAGCAGGCTCCAGGCTCTGAGCCATCAGGCCAGAGCCCGACACGGGGCTCGAACTCACGGACCGTGAGATCGTGACCTGAGCTGAAGTCGGACGCCCAACCGACTGCGCCACCCAGGCGCCCCGTCAGATTTCTTTTAAGAGGAAAAATTATTTGGAGAAGACATTAAAGATAGTTATGGGGATATTAAAATAAAAGTAAAAATCAGCAATCTTTTTCCTCCTCTGCTCTGGATCGTTCTTCCTCAATCACCCAGTGGTTTTACTTCAGAACAAAATCAACACTTAACCAGACAAAGTGATTATAGAGCCTGGAGCATACACCTTCCTCAAGTGTGTACGTTACAAGCAGGGCAGTAATATGCTGGTTGACTTTATAGAGCTGCAAGAAAAAAGAAGGGAAATTTAATATACCAGTATGATGAGAGAAAAAACATCAACCAGCTCACTGTGTGGAGACTTCCCAGGACATAGTGCCCTTAATGCTCTTTTGTATCTAGAGATCATACAAGGCCACTAAAAATGGTGCTAATTTTCAATATTTTATCTTGAAGAAAACCACACTCCCAAGTAACTAGTTATATCCTGATAAAGTTAATTAGACATGTTTTAAGAACCATTTGAAAACAAATTTTTGTGCATAAAGTTTTTATGAGCACAGTTGTTGAAAATTCCAGGTCTTCTCTAGGAAGATTTCAAATGTGTTGAACTTTCAATCCTTGGCATTGTGATGGATGGGGTGTTGTCACCAATTCACTAATCAGCTGAGCACATTTCAGGAGTACCCCAGGACAGAACCTTGAGAGATTTCAACATCACATTGCATTGCTTTCCATTTTGTTAGCGCACTATCCAAATAGTCATGACATTTGGAAGCGATAGTCCATGTGGCATAGATTACAATACATTACAATTACAATGAGAATTCTTACTAAGATTCTTTTGAAAGTGTTATTATTCTTTGAGTTGGCAGTAGAACAATACACTTAAATGTTCTGGAAACCTAATGACTTGTCTGTGGATAGTAGGTTTCTTATTCTCAGGAAGAGCTAACTAGCTAATTATCTTTGTGAACATCTCTTCACTGATCTATAAGCGATAATTCACATAGCTCAAATAGTCTTAGAGGTCTGTTAGTTTTCTGAGAATAAATGAATTCCTTTTTACTATCATAAATTTTTTACTTTTTTTGTTTGCTTTATGTTTATTTTTGAGAGAGACACACACAGAGCACAAGTGGTGGGGAGGGACAGAGAGAGAGGGAAATACAGAATCTGAAGCAGGCTCCAGGCTCTGAGCTCTTACCATACAGAGCTCGACGCAGGGCTCGAACTCACAAACTGTGAGATCATGACATGAGCCCAAGTCGGACGCCCAACTGACTGAGCCACCCAGGCGCCCCAATAAATTTTTTGACCAATGGTAATGCAAATGGGCTTAAACTATATTTCAAATATAGGGAAAGTTAAAATTACTTTGCAGAGGGCCTAAGGTAGCCTAATTCTACACAGGACAGTTAATAAAAACCTTGTTAGTTGATGATACTTTTCAACCTGAAGAAAGCTTACACATTAACAAACTCCATAGTTACCTGTTTCTGGGCCAGGGTGAATAGCTATCTATTATGGCTCAGATAGTTGAGAAGAATTTCTAGACTTTCTAAATCCTATTAACCAAGTTTAAATCTACCCTCTTTCGCTCTCCAAGCCCACACAATAAGCCAGTGGGTCCTGCTAAAAAGATACTTTACTGACAGCCAAAGTCATTTAAGCTAGTAAGTGGTTAGAGAGCAAAACATGAACAAGAAGTTATTGTGTGCCCACTAGTGCAAGGAATCACCTAGGCCCTGCACAGCTGGAGACAGTAAGACACAGCTCCTGCCTTCAAGGGGTTTACAGTCAGTCTGGCATACCCCAGAAATAGGATAAGAACAGAACTAATTATACTATAAGACAAGATCCTGCTCATGGTATAAGAATGGCTCCTCTGAGGTTGAGATGAAAGAAAGGCTTAGTACTTACCCCAGGGAAAGTGTGTGTGTGTGTGTGTGTGTGTGTGTGTGTGTGTGTGTGTGTGATACGGTTTTCAGTGTAGTTTTGTTTACAGTAGCAAAATATTGGAATCAAGGGGTGCCCAGGTGGTTCAGTCCATTGAGTGTTGGACTCTTGATTTCAGCTCAGTTCATGATGTCACCATTCGTTAGATTGAGCCCCTCATCATGCTCCATACTACCAGTGCGGAACCTGCTTGGGATTCTCTCTCTCCTTCTCTCTCTCTGTCCCATCCATGCTTGCGATCTTTCTCTGTGTCTCTAAATAAGTAAATAAATACATTTTTAAAATATATTGGAATTGATGGTAACTAGTAAAGTATGTCCAAACAATAAAATACTATGCAGCTGTTAAAAGAATAAGGATGCATTCTGCATATAGTTATAGAAAGATTGCGATATACCATTGAGTGAAAAAAGCAAAATGTAGAAGAGCATTTAGTATGCCATATGTTATATAAACAGGGAGAAGATATATTTCATTTTTACTCATATATGCGTGAAGAAACTTTGGAAGAGTACGTAAAGGAGAGCATTCGTTATCTGTAGGGGCTGGAAACTGGGCAGGAGGATGATAAGGAGAGAAAGGAGGAGATTTTTCACTGAGATTCTTTGTATTTCTAGACTTTTGATCCATGTGAATGTTCTCTTATTCAAAAAATTATTAAGAAAAGAATTATAGGGGTGCCTGGCTGGCTCAGTCAGTAGAGCATGCGACTCTTGATCTCAGGATTATGAATTCAATACCACATTTGGTGTAGAGCTTACATAAATAGATAGATAGATAGATAGATAGATAGATAGATAGATAAGTATATACATACACACTATATTTTAAATCATAAAGAGAAAAGTTATGGTCAGGGAAAATCAGGGGAAACGAAGATTAGAAATGAGAATGTAATATTAGAAATGTAACATTGGAAATGAGAAGATGCTCTTTCTAAATAAACATGGAAATGATAAAACAAATTTTACTTCTAAATTTAAATTGATACTAAGTTTTCTTTATCAGGATTTTAAAAATGGTGGTACTTAATGCCACTGAATTGTGTACCTAAAAATGGTTAAAATGATAAATTTTATCTTATATATGTATATGTATTTTTTTACCACAATTAAAAAGAGAAACAACAGAGGTGTTTTCTTTATCCAAAAACTAACACATTTTTTTAAGTTGATTTGTTTGACTCTTTTTCAGGTCTCAGCATGGCTTATTCTGTTTCTTGTGATCGTACCCTAATTCTGAAATTTAGTATCCTCATTACAAAACAAGCCTTTTCCAAAAACAAGCACTTTATAGAAATAAAGTGTTCCCATCGTAGGTGGATCCTTAATTGACACTTCAAGAAGCAGTAATGAGTCTTGTCCGAGAATAACTACTTCTTTTCTAGCAGTGCTCTTGGCATTGCATTTTTGTTGTTACTGTCTTGCAGTTCTGTTGAGGTGTAAGTTACATTAAAGTTCACCCATTTTAAGTTTAGAGTTCCATGAGTTTTGGTAAATTCTTAGAGCCATGCATTTGCTACCACAGTCAAGTTTTAGCACATTTCCATCACCCCCCAAAAATTCCCTCATACCCATTTGTGGTCAGTCCCCACTGTCCCCAGGAAGTCACTAATCTACTTTCTGCCGTTATACTTTCTCTTCTAGAATTTCATATAAGTGGAATCAAATAATATGTAGTCTTTAGTTGGATCTATCAGTGGATGTTTATTTTTTGTTTTTCTTTTTTGCTATCATAAATAATGCTGTTCTGAACAGTCATGTGAAGTCTTTGGACATATATTTTCCTTTCTTTTCGGTAGCTGCCTAAGAAAGAAATCGCTGGGGTTGTATATTAAGTATATGTTTAAGTTTTTAAGAAACTTGCCAAACTATTTTCCAGAGCATCTGGACTATTTTTGCAGTCCCGCCAATGGGGTACATATTACAGGATTCTGGTCACTTCACATCCTCACCAATCCTTACTGTTATCAGTGACATCTTATTGGGTGTAATGGTATCTAGTGAGGTTTTGCTTTACATTTTTCTAATCAGTAATAATGTTGAGCATCTTTTAGGTACTCCCTAGCTCTTCATATGTCTTCTTTTATGAAATATCTGCTCAAATCACTTGCCCATATTTTATTGAGTTGTTTATGTTACTGAGCTATACGAGTTCTTTATATATTCTGGGGACAAGTTCTTTGTTAGATATGTGTTTTGCAAATAGTTTCTCCCAATCTGTGACTTGTGTTTCCATTTTCTTAAAGATCTCTTTCAAAAAGCAAAAGGTTTTCATTTTAATGAAGTCCTATTATTCTTTTATTTTACATTTTGTGCTTTTTGTGTCCTAGCAAAGAAATCTTTTAGCATTGAATTTTGTGTTTTATATTTCATATACATACTGTATTTCCGTTTATTGCAGTCAGGCTGTGTTAGTCGACAGGACCGTTTACATTTCAGGACAGATAGGCATGGACCCTGCAAGTGGACAGCTCGTGCCAGGAGGGGTGGCAGAGGAAGCCAAACAAGTAAGTCATTTTTCACACTTGAAGTTCCCTTCTTTATTGCTTTTTAATACTGAAAGTATTAAGAATCCATTTGGCTGATTTTTTATAGAGGTTATCAGATAAATGCTTTTAAAGTTACTTACTGATTGATTTAAGACAGTTTTATATCAGCAGAAAGTCCAAACTTTGAGGAATCATTTAACAACAACAAAAAAGTCTACCTTCCAAGGGTGACTTCAAACCTGAATGTTTGGATAGTCACTAAACTGCAGTAATTATTTTATAGTATATACATATGTCAAATCATCATATTACATACCTAAAACTGATGCAATATTATATGTCAGCTCTCTCAATAAAATTACTTCAATCTCAATTAAATTATTGAAATCAGATAGCATCTTGCCACTTCCACACGGATTGGGAAATTTCTTATCAGGGCCACTTAGCTGCAAAAAAAAAAAAAAAAAAACCACAGAAGTAACAGTCAACATTTGTTAGTAAGAGAGAACTATCAAAGATTATGTGCAGGGGTGCCTGGGTGGCTCAGTCGGTTAAGCGGCCGACTTCGGCTCAGGTCATGATCTCGCGGTCCGTGAGTTTGAGCCCCGCGTCGGGCTCTGTGCTGACAGCTCAGAGCCTGGAGCCTGTTTCAGATTCTGTGTCTCCCTCTCTCTGACCGTCCCCCGTTCATGCTCTGTCTCTCTCTGTCTCAAAAATAAATAAACGTTAAAATAAATAAATAAATAAAAAAGATCAGGTGCAATATGTGTCTTTTAAAATAAGAATGAGGAGGGGCGCCTGGGTGGCTTGGTCGGTTAAGCGTCTGACTTCGGCTCAGGTCATGATCTCACTGGCCGTGAGTTCGAGCCCCGCGTCGGGCTCTGTGCTGACAGCTCAGAGCCTGGAGCCTGTTTCAGATTCTGTGTCTCCCTCTCTCTCTGCCCCTCCCCTGTTCATGCTCTGTCTCTCTCTGTCTCAAAAATAAATAAACGTTTAAAAAAAATTTTTTTAAATAAGAATGAGGAGTATAATTCTAATCCAATAAATAGAATTAAACTATAATTTTATGCATTCACTGAGTTATTTATAATATCCAAAGATAGAAAACAATCTAAATGTCCATCCGTAAGGAACTAATGAAATAAATCGTGCTAGTTCCATACAACTAAATTAATATGGAAAAATCTCCCAACATAAATTGTTAGGTAATAGAATAAAACAGAGATGCAAAACAGCTTTGCACAATATGCTACCATCTGTGTGTGTGAGGGTGTGTGGAGGTGCGAGTGGTGTGCATTTATGCTGGTGTAAGCATTGACTGTCTCTTCAAGGATATACAAGAAGCTGGGGAAGAAGGAAGTAAGGGTAGGAGACATCTTTTCACTGTATATGGCTTTTTTATAGCTGTTGAATTTTTTTGCCATATCTATGTATTACCTATTTAGAAGACTTTTTTTTTTTTTGATAAAAATATCAGGGTGCCCGGGTGTCTCAGTCGGTTAAGCACCTGACTCTTGGTTTCAGCTCAGGTCATGATCTTACAATCGTGAGATTGAGCCCTGCGTCGGACTCCACACTGAGCGTGGAGCCTGGTTAAAATTCTCTTTCTATCTCTCTCTCTTCCTCCTCCCTCTGCCCCTCCCCCACATGCATGTGTATACTCTCTCTCAATTCAAAAAAAAAGAAGAAAAAAATAAATAAAAATATCAAATGTTATAATGTGCCCAGTAAAATAAAGAGGAATAATGAATTGAAAAAATTGTACATTAAGGAATGAGTGAAAAACTGATGTTTTTCCAAAGGCCAGAGTGTCAAGCATATGCATAATTTACTGATACTGTTTTTTGAGAAAAAGCTAGAACTCTTTAAAATCAATTATTGCTTTAAAAGGAAACATGTTTTAATGCTCACTAGCTTTTATTTACCCTCAAAGCAATACAGAGTTCAGAACTCCAGAAGCTATCTCTTTGAGCTTAGTGGACACTGGCTGAGAACTTTGCACCCTCTAGCACTGAAGAAGAGACTTCAGTCCAGTCTTCCTACTCACAAAAGTAGACAAGGTCTCACTGTATTTCAGAAAGATTCATTCCATTACAGGAAAGCCAAGAAGCAATTCCCTTGTATAGAGGTGGCCTAGAAGGAGTAGAATTTCCTAGAACGGGAGGATTTTTCTGCAACATAAGCTATTTAAGGAGATATTAGTAAAAGTTGATTAATTGAATTGAAATAAAGCTTTAATGTAACATCCATCCAGTGCCTTAGGTCTTTCTTGCCTTGCTTCATAGGCTCTTACAAACATGGGTGAAATTCTGAAAGCTGCAGGCTGTGACTTCACTAACGGTGAGCAACTCGATATTCCTTCACATTTGTTTGATACCTGTTTGATTCCTTCACATTTCTGTTTGATAACTCTTTTTGAAGAATATGGAGCATCCAGTAATATGCCATGCCGTATCTTGGTTGCTTTTGAAAGTTGTTTTAATTTCAGTCCCATTTTAATCAATTCAGTCGCAGAACCATATGTTTTTCTAAGTAATATTTTGAGTGAGACCAAATAGCTAAACCTAATAATGATGTATGTATCTTTTAGTGGTAAAAACAACTGTTTTGCTGGCTGACATAAATGACTTCAACACCGTCAATGAAGTCTACAAACAGTGTAAGTAATTTGGCTTCATTACTGTATTCCGTTTTAAGAGAAATGAGTGTATTAACCTTAATGATTGTCCATTATGAATTAAGAGTGATAGGAGATGCTAAAGAAATGGCCATAGATCCTGTCCTAAAAGAATTGTCTGATTGGAAACATACAGTGTGCCCCCATGAAAAAGATCCAAGATACTTCTATGGGATTCCCTAGAATAATATACTACAGTCTTACAAATTCATTTTCCTAAAGCTTAATATTGATACACTCTTCTCAGGCTTTTAAGCCCTCCTAATAATAACACATAGATTGTATTTTTTAGTGCTGTGATATGACCTTGCCACCATCTCTGTTCTGGCTCTCAGAATCCTTAGCTGGTTAATTAGTTAATGGTTTTATGCCTTGGTTTCTTCATATGGAAAATGGGGATAAAACTTTATAGGGTTGTTTGAATGCTTAAATGAGTTCATATCACATAAGTATCACTTTAAAAATAAAACCCTATTCATATCAAACAAGATCAAAGTCTCAAAGCATATGAATATTTTCCTTTTTCCCAGAAAGAGAAGACATCTTTAAAAGTATTCACTGTCATAGGAATCCTATGGCAAAATATTTTATCAAACTAATATGAATGTTAGCTTCTTTTTTTTCAGTGTTGCTTGTATCTAAGCACTAATAGATCTATGAAGCACTTACCAGATTCTTGATTGTGCCGTCACAATACAGTGTCCGAAAACTAAAATGAAATTCTTTTAAATTTAGATTTTAGGAGCAGTTTTCCTGCAAGAGCTGCTTACCAGGTTGCTGCTTTACCCAAAGTAAGTACACTTTCAAATGGCTAATGTACACAATTTTAAATGCCTACATTGTTTTCTGAATATAACAAACTAAGCACTTGTGCAGGAAATTTTTAAAAGAAAAAAAAGAAAGAATCTGTTTTCCAGGATCTTTTTTTTTTTTTTTTATTTACCTTAGAGAGAGAGAGACAGAGCACAAGCCAGGGAGGGGTAGAGAGAGAGGGAGACCCAGAATCCGAAGCAGGCTCCAGGCTCTGAGCTGTCAGCATAGAGCCCAACACAGGGCTTAAACTCACGAGTAGTGACATCATGACTTGAGCCAAAGTCAGATGCCCAACCAACTGAGCCATTCAGGCACCCCTCTGGTTTCCAGGATCTTAAAGACTAAAAGGAAATACCCAATATCATATGTACAAGGAAAAAAAATTAAGAAACTTAAGAATTTTTTTTAATTTATTAATTTTTGAGAGAGAGAGAGGGAGCACAAGCCGGGGAGAGGCAGAGAGAGAGAGGAGACAGAGAATCCCAAGCAGGCTCTGGGCTGTCAGCACAGAGCCTGAGGCAGGGCTTAGACTCACAAACTTCGAGATCATGAGCTGAGCTGAAATCAAGAGTCTGACACTTAACAGACTGAGCCACCTAGATGCCCCAAGAAACTTAAGAAATTTTTAAAAGTTGTCTTAAAAATTAAGAAAATTAAAAATTAAGGCCACACATAGACCTTCTATTAGAAAAAGAATCTCAAAACCAGTGGCTCACATATTTTCTCACCATTCCTAATTTGGTATTCGAGCCTAATCAGAAGCTCTTAGTAGCACGGTATTCCTGCCTACAAAGCAGCAGCCCCTACTGGCTTCCACTTGTAATTGTGAGTGGTATTTTTTATTGTTTTAATTGGCTGTTACCGGAATGCTCAGTATCATCACACTTAATTAAGGTATTGGGTATAGTAGAATGAGCTCTGAACTTGGAATCAGAAGACATGGGTTTGAACCTCTGCCACTTAGCTCTGTGTCCTGGGACAGGTTGAATAACCTCTCCAGGCTTCAGCATATCATTCTCTGGACTGAGGAGAGAACACTGTCTGATATAGCTGCAGTGAGAATCCTATGTGCTAATGCGTATGGACGTGTTCGGCACGGGAGCCTGGCACGGGAGCCAGGTTCCCAGGGAACGCCTCCTCGTCCTTTCTGTCTTTGAGAAATTTAATGTTAAAAACGCCCTATTGCTGTTAGTTGCATACGTTTTTAGTAGGTATTGCACAGCTCTCTTAATTTGTAAAAAATTACCTAAACGTTGCTTCCTTATTTTCCCTGCAGGGAAGCCGTGTGGAGATTGAAGCAGTGGCTGTCCAAGGACCTCTCACAACAGCGTCGCTATAAGCAGGGCCAGCATTATTCAGTCTGGAATCTCAATAATGTTTTTAAATTAACATCTTAATTTTTACAGTTGACGCTGGAAAGTGTATGATTGACTAAAACATTGGAAGTCACTATGGAAATACCATATAATAAGGGGAATTGAATGTGAACTGAAGATCGGATGACAACTCCCGTTACTGGTGTTATAAATCACACGCATACTCGTGACTGGATGTGGGAAAAAAAACGTGCATTCCGTACTTCCTCAAATAAATGAAAGTAAAGGGAAATAACATGTAGGAGAGAGAGGTTGCTATTCCTGATAAATAATAAAAGCACACCTAATTCAATTAAAGCCTATTAATTTAATGATGTGAAATATTGAATTCTCACGTCAGCTGTATAACTCTGCTTTCACTTGAGTAAAATTAAAGTACTGAAGTTTGAATGATAGAGGTGAAGGGGAAGAGAGTGGACCACAATTTTCATAGATAATATTTTTCTAATGGAAATAAACAGACATGCAGATTTTCCTTGGTGTGATCTGTTATTTTTTAACAGTTTAATTTATACATTAAAGCACTTACCTAAAGGTGGGGGGAACCATGAAGTTAAAACTCCAACTATTTTTTTCTCAAAATTTATTTCTGACTTTCTGCACGTTTACACTGTTGTAACCAGGCTGTGTATAACTATTTTGTGTTTGATTCATTAAAGTCTTTTAATTTAGACGAGTACTACATGAATACTTCCTTGCTGTAGAATAAATTCCAACACAGAAGTGTATAGATTAAAAAGAAGTACCCAGGGGCACCTGGGCGGCTCAGTTGATTAAGTGTCTGACTCTGGATTTTGGCTCAGGTCATGATCCCACAGTTCGTGGGATTGAGCCACCAGCACAGAACCTGCTTGAGATTCTCTCTTTCCCTCTCTCTCTGCCCCACCCCTGCTCATGAACATACACGCGTTCTCTCTCTCAAAATAAATAAACTTTTTAAAAAAGTAAAAGTACCGTTCACTCACTGTCTATCCCACTTACCTCCCCAAAGAGAACCACTGCTAAGAGTTTTCACTATAACCAGCAGACCATTTTCTTTACATACTTGATCATCCAGTTTGGTTTCCACTTGTTTATATAAGTGGCACTTTATGTGTTATTCTCAGATTGCTGTCTTCTGTCTTGAAGATCTTCCGTATACATAGGTATATGTCTACCTCATTTTTTAAACTGTCAGAGTGTTCTTTTGTGAGAACATGCCTTAGGTGATTTAACCCCTCCTCCAAACAGTTCTGTGTTTTCCAGATGATCATATTACAGCAAGGCTGCCATAACATTCTTAAACGTACACATACCATTCTTAAGTATACAAAATCTTGTTAGAGCATCTAACAAGAGCACAGACTTTGGAGTAATTCCATTGGGGTTCTAGGCCCACATCTACCACTTAGTCACACGACCTTCAGCTAGTTATTTAACCTCTTAAAGCCTCAGTCTCCTGAGACATAATTGCACCTCTCAAAGGGATGTCATTAGGATGAAATAAAATAATGAATATGAAAAATTACTTTGCAGAGTTTAACACACAACAAAGGCTCAAAAAGGCCACCTCTATTTACCACTATTTAACAATTATCAATCGTATGGAATAACATGCTAGATGCAAAAGTTTCTGCAATTTAAATGGCTATTAACAAAAGTATGACAACTCTTCAAGTAGGCAAGTTTGGGAGTATGGCAGAGTAAATTGATAAGATTGGGCACTGAAAATTATTTTAGACACTTTTACATGAAGCAGTATAGTTTAGTGGTTAAAGACATGTACTCTAGAGCCAAACTACCTGAGTTCAAATCCTGGTCCACCATTTATAAGCTTTGTAACTTTGGGCAAGGCATTTAAGATCTCTGGTCTATTCTGTAAAATGGCGCTGATTCATCTATAAAATGGGGATATTAGTAGGACCTACCTTATAAAGTTATAAGGATTAAATAAATTAATATGTATAAAGCATTTAGAATAATGCCTGGCACATAGCTATGATGATGATAATAATCCTAGAAGCCTTCCCATTATTTGGCAATAAAAAGAAATGAGCTGTCAAGCCATTAAAAGGCATAAGCATTTACTTAAATGCATGTTGCCAGATGAAAGAAGTCCATATGAAGAGGCTGTACGTAGCACGATCCCAATTATAGGACATTCTAGAAAAGGCGAAACTAGGCACCCCCTTTTTTTTTCTTTTTTTTTTTTTTTTTAGATCAGTCTTGCCCAGGAGTTTATCAACTTTCCTAACCTTTTTACAGAATCATTTGGGGGGCTTTCTTGATCCTTTCTATTGTATCTTTTTATTATAATTAATTTCTGCTCTTATATTTAATATTTTCTCCACCTCTTTTATAAAACATCTTTCTACTTTTAATGTCAAGACTCTTCTTGGTAAATGACAGAAACGCAACTCAAACTAGTATAAGTGGAAAAAAAGAAATTCTTAGACTCGTGTAGCAGAGAAGTCCAGAGTACAGCTGGCTTTATTTATCCATCTACACACCAAAAACTTCCTGGCTCCCCTGTCTCTTAGAGGAAGTAGCTGCAGGCCCGGACACACAGACCACCAAGGTCCTAACTCCAGCATTAAGGCATCATTTCCTGGTATCTCTGGCAAGTGTCCCAGAGAAGCCTCCGATTGGTCCAGCTCAGATTAGGGGCCCATTCTTAAACCAATCACTGTAGCCAGGAAATTAGAGACACAAGCCAGACTGGGTCTAAGGGGCATAATTATAAATAGGTCATGGCTTCAATTCAAACCCTAGAATGAAAAAGCTGGAAATAAAATGCTGCTACCCAAGTTAATTAACTTGTTAGTGGCTGGGTTGGGATTTTGAGTCTTCTTTTCATACTGAAAGAGAATCACTAGATTTTGTTAAAGGTGAAAAGGAACATTTATTTCAAGTTCATCTTTCAAACATACAGAAATAGCAATCTTTTTGAAATGTGCAACCACTAAATGATCATGAGATGTCTAAAAAGATATTTCCCTGCTATTGTCAAATTCCTTACCTTTCACAGAGGGTGTAATTTAAAGAATACTTTTCTTTCTGAAGGACACAAAGAGCCAAAAGTAACTTTGTATGTTTCTGTAATAAAAAATTGTTTCAGATAAAAAATACACCACAAAACATTTTCAAACACTTTATTAGTTCTAATAACATATTCAATCAAAATTGTAAATATTGAACCAGCAGTACAAAATAATTATTAAAAAAATTGGCCACATTTTCCCCTACAGCCAGTTATATTCAGTTCTGAGGAAACCATCAAGATTATATAAAATTAAAGAGCATTGATCATCAAGAAATATTTGAGTGCCAAAAAAAAAAAAAAAAAGAAATATTTGAGTGCCAAATTTATACTAGGCTCAGTAGGGCACCATCCCTGCCCTCTGAAGAGCTTACAGTCTTTAACATTTGGTTAGCAGTTAGTATTAAAAATAATTCTAAATAAAATATTAAGTTTCAGTGTTTTTCCCTAAGATATCAAAAAAGTATTTATCATAAATTGTGGCCAGCTAAGTGCTAACATACTGGGGCATAGCTTCTCTGTATATAGCACTAATTAGTATTTACTAACATAGCACATATTTATTATTGGAACATTCTCTAAAACCTATTATCCCCAGTAGATTGCAATGAGGAAAATCTGGAAATGCTGCACTCAACCCTTCAATAGACTTAAAGTTCTATCCATAGCTGAGCTTAGCTAACTTTGTATTCCAATACTGAAGAAAAAGAAGAACCCCTCATATACATCAACGTGATTTTTGACCAATTATGTGTAATATTTAGATTTCATCTTTTAAGGTTTATATTCTCTGAAGTTTCTACTGTGAACATGTACTCATTTCATACTAAGAAAAAAGTGATTATTTCATAGTAAATCTTTGCTTGCAATTATTACCTAAATAATCATTGTGTCACATTCAAATACTTAGGCAATACCAGTGTTACTTTTGCCGAAAACACTTTTTAAACAAAACTCTGATACCCGGAAAACATGAAATAAATCCGTACTGACCCACTAAAGAAGAAATATCTGTAATTGAAATAAACTACTTGTCTGTCCCCTCACAGAACTGCTATGAGTGTGGTGATGGTTAGAAAGTCACCTGTGGACCTTGTGACTTCCTGGTTGGTCCTGGGGCTGAACTCTTGCCAACCCGAAGTCACCCTACCACAGTACAGCTGCCATAGAAAGCCTCTGCTCTTGTCATTGAGTAATTTTTTAGATGGTTTATTTATTTTTGAAAGAGCACAAGCGGGGGAGGGGCAGAGAGGAAGTGGGACAGAGGATCTGAAGCGGGCTCTGCACTCACAGGAGTGAGTCCCATGTGGGGCTTGAACTCATGAACCACGAGATCATGACCTGAGCGAAAGTCAGACACTCACCTGACTGAGCCACCCAGGTTCTCCAAGTAATTTTTTTTTAAGTATTTGGGGGCGCCTGGGTGGCTCAGTCGGTTGAGCCTCTGACTTCCGCTCAGGTCATGATCTCCCGGTTTGTGAGTTGGAGCCCCCGTGCCAGGCTCTGTGCTGACAGCTGAGAGCCTGGAACCTGCTTCAGATTCTGTGTCTCCCTCTCTCTCTGCCCCTCCCCCGCTCACGCTCTGTCTCTCTCTCTCTCTCAAAAATAAACGTTAAAAAAATTTTTTTAAAGGTATTTGGAATAACGGTTATATAAATCAACTCAATATAATATGCATTACTTTTTTTCATCAATTTATATAATCAGACGAATGATATTTTGCTAGTTACTTTTATTAAGAAAAATTTGAAAACCATTTATGTTCTACAAGGAAAAAAACTGAGGCAGATTTCAAACCAATGTTTGTCAAGTATACTTCAGTGTCAAAAAAAAAAATTAGTATCCCTAACTGGTTTCTCAGAACTCTTTCCGGAAACTGGTAAGGCTTACGGATCTCCGTCCCCAGTAATGGGTAGGAGTAACATGTTTATTCATGTCAATAAGAGCACATTATGAAACCAAAGGGGTAAAAGGCTGGCTTTGATGTCTGGAGACTTCTTTCATTAGGCACAAAAATAACAATACAGTTGTGAGCTTGCAGTATCTCAAATATTGCCCAATAAATGCGCTGAGTGGCATTACTGAATAAAGCTAATAATGGCCTCCGATTTGATTCTACATGGGTTAGTAATGCTGGGGAGTCCCCTAGCTTTTGTTGACCGTAACAAGAACTGAACACAGAAATTCCATACCTGCCATCTGCTCTCTGGGATTACACGGATTCTGTTCCTGCAATTAAAACCTTGTATTATAACCAAATGTTCGTTAACTTTATAAACTCTGAGGAAGAGGAGAGCTGACAAAGTTTCAGATTAAAGGATATCTTGTAAACAAATATTTTCAACTTCTCAGACACACCTCTGCCCTGCTATTTGGTGCAGTGTGGGGAGAGAAAAAGAAGAGGGTCATTCTCTCCTCCCTTCCAAATGTGGGTGGCTTTATGATGTTCGCACTGCTGACATTTGTGAAACAATTCACAGGTAGGTCGCCAAATTATCTTTATAAAAATGAGATGTTTGTGGGGCACCTGGGTGGCTCAGTCGGTTGAGCATCCGGCTCCGGCCCAGGTCATGATCTCACGGTTTGTGGGTTCGAGCCCCGTGTCGGGCTCTGTGCTGACAGCTCAGAGCCTGGAGCCTGCTTCAGATTTTGTGTCTCCTTCTCTCTCTGCTCCTCCCCCACTTGTGCCCTGTTTCTCTCCCTCAAAAATAAATAAATGTTAAAAAAAAAAAAATGAGATGTTTGTGATATTAGGTGCTCTAACAAGCTTTTGTATTTTCCAAGAGAGCACAGATATAAACCCTATCAAGGTTATTTGGTGATGACTCCCCAACACTATCGGATTAGTTAAATGTGGGAAAAAACATTTTCCTTTTAAAGCCATTCTTAATTCAAGGCCAAGTGTGGGACAAAGCATTTGTTAGGAGGGATGTGGGTGTTCTGACTGCACAAGGCTATGCTAGGAGCTCTTACTCCAAAGTCGAAATGGAAAAGGCAATAAGGTCACAGGTTGACCACACACTCCTATCTTGTGGTTCCCCGGGAGACTCTGGGTACAGAGCACTTCTGGCCCAGTGTTCCTGAGTCAGACCGGGAACTTCCTAGCTTTGCTACTGGCACCCTCTGTTGGTAAATGCAAACGTTCACTCCCTATTGGGAATGCTAGCAGTCAAATCATTTGTTCACCATTTCCCTCCCAGTTAGGTATAGAAAATACTGAGATTATCTTAGTAGAACACAAATGGGCTACAATCCTGGGGCCAGACAGCCCCCCAGGATGAGAGAATCCAGCCCCAAAGGTAGTTTCTCTATTAATTCATCATGAATAGTTCAAGCCTTTTGTCCAACTTGTGCATTTTGAATCTGGGGCAAAATTAATAATCTCTCAGAGTCTGAGGACTTAGAAGCAGAGAGCACTTGGCTGTGCTGTCTACCAGTCTTAGTCAAAAGGGAAACATTTAAACACGGGAAAGAACAGAATTGTGGTTTCACATGCACTTTGTGTAATACAAAGCCTATGTAAATTGTCATTTGTGTTTTACAATGTGGATATGAAAATATACATTCATGTTTTGGTTTATGCATATAGCATGGCATGTACATTACCTTTTTGTGGAACTATATGCAAGAAACCTTATTATCTTTTCATAGAAGGACTAAAAGATATGGAAGGAAGCACTTCGCTGCCCATTTTATAGCTTTCCGTATTATTTGAATTTTACTACAGGCACTTATTACTTTCATTTTATTTTTAAAAATAAATAATTATTTAGAAGAAATATTCCAATGTTAGAATATTCAAATATTATGGAACATTTTAATTTTCTTTATAGGTTTTGAATTAAAATTAACTAATATTATCTAAGAGAATAAGAACGGTTTCTAAAAATGTCTTAATAGCCACACTAAAGGCCAAAGACAAAAGTATAAAAAGCACCAGAAATTTATACAAATTTCCAAAATTTTCTAAGAATAAATTATTTTAGTAATTCGTGGAAAAAGTAGGATTAATAGACAATTTGAAAACTTTTATATTACAACTATATAATAATGCCTTTGAGAAAGAGTTCTCTCAAGAATCAGTTCTGAATAGGTCTCTTTAACACATGTTAATGATTAAAAAAAAAATTCACACAACGGAGAATGGACCTTTATGTCTATTAAGTAAATGAATCTTACTATTTTAGTACTTGATACAAAGTACAATTCCACCTTTTAAGGTGATCAGATATATTTTACACTGAGCTCTGTCTTTCTCTACTTACTAGATATCTGTATAAAAATACCTTTTGGTCAGGGAGCGCCTGGGTGGCGCAGTCGGTTAAGCGTCCGACTCAGCCAGGTCACGATCTCGCGGTCCGTGAGTTCGACCCCTGTGTCAGGCTTGGGCTGATGGCTCAGAGCCTGGAGCCTGTTTCCGATTCTGTGTCTCCCTCTCTCTCTGCCCCTCCCCCGTTCATGCTCTGTCTCTCTCTGTCGCAAAAATAAATAAACGTTGAAAAAAAAATACCTTTTGGTCAGGAAAAACACCTTTGGATTACAAAAGTCAGCTTGAGAGATGTTATATCAGTTCTGATTTATATACACTTCCTGACCTCAAAATTTTGCTGTTTTCAGAAAACTACACCAAATATATAGCTCGTTGCTGAGTTTGAGCAGCCCTCAAGAAAATGTTAGTGCTACACAAATTGATATCTTAAATATATTCTTTTCTAATGAATTAAACATAAATGGGTATTTATTATTCATGCATTGATTTGACAAATATTTATCAAGTGCCTATAATGTTCCATGAAAGGAGATAAATGCCTGAATCAAAGATACACAAAACAGCCCTTGGTCTCAATAAAATCACAATCGAGCTACTTTGCAGAAAGGGGGACATCATCTACTCAAGTACCCCCTCTTGTTGTCTACTTCAACTCTTTAAAGTCAGAAACATAAACTACTATTAAAATCAGAATAAAGATAATTCTTCCCTGTATGCTATATTCTTGAAATTAATTACAAGTCATCTTAGTAGTCATTTTAATATAAAAGCCAAAGTAAAAGAGTCTACTGATGAATGGATAAAGAAGAGATTATTTATATACAATGGAATATTACTCGGCCGTCAAAAAGAATGAAATCTTGCCATTTGCAATGATGTGGATGGAGCCAGAATGTATTTTGCTAAGTGAAATAAGTCAAATCCAAGAAAGACAAATGCCATATGATTCCACCCATATGTGAAATTTAAGAAACAAAACAGATGAACGGCGGGGGGGGGGGGCGGTGAGAAAGAAGAGAGGGAAACAAACCACAAGAGACTTTAACAACAGAGAACAAACTGAGGGTTGATGGAGGGAGGTGGGTGGCAGATGGGCTGTGGGTGATGGGTAGTAAGTAGGTCACTTGTGATGAGCACTGGGTGCTGTTTGTAAGTGATGAATCGCTGAATTCTAAACCTGAAACCAATATTGCATGATATGTTAACTAAATTAAAAAAAATTAAAAGTAAAAGAGTCTAGTTAATTCATCTGAGCAGTTATCTTAAAAATACACATTTACAAATAAGAAAAGGAAACAAAATGTTTCCAGAATATAATTCTATCCTGATATACATAAACACAGGTCCTCAATGGTAGACAAGATTGCTATTGTCATTACTATATTCATGTATAATCTTTTACCAAAATCCCTTGGCAACTTAGGAAGAATTTGTGAAAAGTAACTTTCAATGGTGCATCATTTTAACATTAATGCAATATTATAAATGGTTTCTAAATCTTGATTTCTTAGCTCTTTTCTACCTTGAAAGCCTAACATTAAGCCACAGCAATCTGAGAAACAAAACAAAACAGGACCCAGGGAATAAATTCCACACAGGCAGCAAATAGGTTTTAATTCTTGCTGTCTGTTGTCTCTGAAATACGTTTGAAAGTCAATACGTTTAAAACGCCTTTAATGTCAGTTAAAAGGATAACACCAATGAAACCCTTCACAGAAGTGTAAGATCAACAACTGATTTAAAATGGCACCTGGAAAAACGTGTAGCCTTTCAGTGTGGAAATGCCTGATCTTGCAACAGCACCAGAGACTGCACTCCTTTGACATAAATAAGAGTCTATGGTAGTAGACAGACTTAAGGTGAGTAGGTTCCTACCAGCTTTAAATTCTGCAACAGAAAAAAAAAAAAAAAAAAAAAACGAAATAAAAAAAAAAAAACCCCACTAGATATAGTTTGCCCTGATGTTGTTGTTCATTCTTATCCCGTTGTAATTATAACTGTGTTACTTGATTATCATATGCTCCCTAAAATTTAACTCCTTTCTCCAGCCACCTACACCTAAGGTTTATACTTTCTTTTTAGGGTGTCATTTTCTGAACCGAATGGACGTGTTGCCACAGTGAAGAAAACACCCTCACAGCCTTCAGTGATCCTATACCCTAGTCCTTACTGGCCGTGACTACTGTAGTTCTAAATGGATAACTATTCTAAGTGCCTGAGAAAACTGTTTACAGCTTAGCAGTTTTATGGAACAATGTAATCAAGAACATGATAACCATACTCCTTGTATAAAACACACAGACATTTATAGACACAATCAGATCCGAAGTCACACACTTCACTACATTTTCTATCACAACACCTTTGCCTATTCATCTTTCTGCCACCACATCCATCTACATGGCTGCTGAAAGGTCCACAGCTTCCCCTGTTTCTTCTTCTTTTGTTCCAGTCCCTTCACTTACTTTCTCATCCTCCATCTCTGTTTCAACTTTTTCTCCTGTCTCACCTGGAAAAGTAACCAAAGGAGATATTAAGATACTCTCATTTATCATTGACAATAAAGCACCTCACAGCTGACTTCCAGTGGGGCAGTTTCTGCTCTTTAGGTCAAATTAGTACATTTCTCTGATGGTATCTAGAAAGGCAACTGCCCTGGGGCACCTTCAGCTCAGGTCATGATCTCACAGTTCATGAGTTTGAGCCCTGCGTCAGGCTCTGTGCTGACAGCTCTGAGCCTGGAGCCTACTTCAGATTCTGTGTCTCCCTCTCTCTCTCTGCCCCTCCCTTGCTCTCTCTCTCTCTCTCTCTCTCAAAAATAAATAAAACATCTTTAAAAATGTAACCCTTGAGGGGCGCCTGGGTGGCGCAGTCGGTTAAGCGTCCGACTTCAGCCAGGTCACGATCTCGCGGTCCGTGAGTTCGAGCCCCGCGTCAGGCTCTGGGCTGATGGCTCAGAGCCTGGAGCCTGTTTCGGATTCTGTGTCTCCCTCTCTCTGCCCCTCCCCCGCTCATGCTCTGTCTCTCTCTGTCCCAAAAATGAATAAACGTTGAAAAAAAAAATTAAAAAAAAAAAATTTAAAAAAAAAATGTAACCCTTGGAAAAAAAAAAAAAAAGGAAAGGCAATTGCCCTGATTCTCTCAGATCCTCTGAATGGCTGATGTCACTTAACATCTCCTATCTTGGCATCCTCCTACATAAAATCAGGCTACAGAATTACCCAAGAAATGACAGCAGAACATACTATAAATGAAAAGTTCCATTTAGGGGCGCCTGGGTAGCTCAGTTGGTTAAGCGTCCAACTTCGGCTCAGGTCATGATCTCAATGGCTCATGAGTCGGAGCCCCACATCAGGCTCTGTGCTGACAGCTCAGAGCCTGGAACCTGCTTCAGATTCTGTCTCTGTCTCTGTCTCTCTCTCTCTGCCCCTCTGTGTGCATGTTCTCACTCTCTCAAATAAAAATAAACATTTTTAAAAAGTGTTTTAAAAACGTTCCATTTATATCTAAATGAAAAGGTGGTCTAGGCATGCCCAGAAACCTAGGGCCATTATGGTGTTTAAAGAAAACAATTGTTAAAATTTAAAGACTGCAAACATTTAGGTGGCTCAGTCGGGTAAGCATCTAACTTTGGCTCAGGTCATGATCTTATGGTTCATGAGTTCGAGTCCCATGTCAGGCTCTGTGCTGACAGCTTAGAGCCTGGAGCCTGCTTCAGATTCTGTGTCTCCCTCTCTCTCTCTGCCCCTCCCTTGCTGGTACTCTGTCTCTTTTTCTCTCTCTCTCAAAAACAAACATTAAAAAAAGAGATAAAAAAAAAAAAGATTGCAAATATTTAAAAGTCTGGACGTTGTAGATACAAATCTGTCTCCCTAAGAAATCAGAATGGGCCACACTGACCCCCATGCTCATGGATGGAACCAAGAAGCGGTGCCTCTTTTGCTAGGACGGTGCTCCTGTTCACCACGGTCCCCAGGGCTCCCCATGCCATAACATGTGCCCCTCGCTTCACTCACGGTCATTATCCTAGGCCCTAACGACTTGAGTTTGCTAACCTTAGTGCAACAAGTACATCTCCCCTGTTTTCCCTGGAGCACTTTTCTACACCTTCATTAAAGCACTTACCTCGACAGATTGTGGTAACTTGTTTCCATTCTGCCTTCTTCCCGCTAGCCTATGAGCACCGTGAGGACAGGGCCTATCTCCTATACCCCTAGAACTTGGCATATGATTAGCACTCAAAAACTTCTGGGGTAATAAATGAATCAAGAAACAGACAGATGTGTGTTTTATTTAATTATACTGTAGTATGAAGCTAAAATTTACCAAAATGTAAACCATGTCCCAGAAGAAATGTTATTTTTAAATTATAATTCTAATAAAGAACAGTATGAATACCCTTTGTTTTACGCTGGTGAGGTACATTTTAAAAACACATTTTACCAAGACATAATACATTTTCTCCAGTCTTCCCAGAAAGACAAGAGGACTATATGAGGACACAAGCAGACTGACAGTAATTTTCTAAGGATAAGATTGGCAAAGATGAAAACTATAGTCTAAGATCCATTATGTGGGTATTCTTTCATTAGAAGCTTAATTCCCCCACTAACCACCTATTCACCTTTACTTTGGATCCTCGTACCCTCCATGGGGCCTGATGAAAAGCGAACTCGGAAAAACTCAGAAATTTTAACATGTTGCCTTCAACATCCAAGTGTATTCAACAATGAAACTCCAGGTTAAAAATTTCAGACACGGACTATGGTTTCGAAAATTTTTGCTAGAAAGCTAAGAGCTTGTTTTTCAGGTATGGAAGTCTTTTTGGTTTGGGTAAAATGAAGTTCAAACCCCTGAAATAGAGATCCCCAGGGATGATCTCTTATGTAGCACATCTAAACAACCCTGAATTTCGGACAACATCACTTTTACCTTCAATGTGTTGGTCCTCTTCATTAGTGTGAATTTTCCTGACCGTTTCCATATTAGCTCCTGTTTCTAGAATTCCCACTGGATGCTCTGTGCTTCCAACTATCCCTTCAGGTTGAATCTGCTCCATGTTTCCTAGACCTTCAGGAGTTTTATGGAGCAAATCATTGTTTACAGCTGTTTCCACAAACTGACTTTCCTCCAATACTTCTGGTGTTTCATTCTCTTTGGGAATTGTTTCTAGAAGTTGGAATTGCTCATCTTTTATCACTGTTTCTTGAAGTTGCCGCTCTCCAGCTGTTTCCACAAACTGGCTTCCTTCCAATGTTTCTGGAGATTCACTCTCTTTGGGAATTGTTTCTAGAAGTTGGGATTGCTCATCTTTTCCCAGTGTTTCTTGAAGTTTCTGCTCTCCAGCCATTTCCACAAACTGACCCCCTTCCAATCCTTCTGGAGATTCATTCTCCTTGGGAACTGTTTTTGGGAGCTGGGTCTGTTCACCCTTTCCCATTGCTTCTTGAGGTTGTGGTTCTCTAGCTGCTTCCAGAGGAGGAACTTTCTCCTCTGTTCCTAGAGGTTTCATCTCTGTGGCAGTTTGTGGATTCTCAGTACCTTCCACTGCTCCAGGAGAGTCCCTCTCTCCTGTGATCCTCGACGGCTGATACGTGGTATCTCTTCCTACAGATTCAGTCTCAGCATTTCCTTTTAAAGACTGAGCCTCTGTCACTGCTTCCGTGTCATTCTTCTCTCCTGCCCCGGGAGTATCATCTTTGACATGCGGCTGAAGTGGCTCAGATTCCCTGGGTCCTTCTAAAGGCTGAGCGTCTTCTGTAGGTCCTGGTGGGTCTGTACTATCGTCTGCCAGGGGCTGTTCCCGGAGGGATTTAACACCATTAGCTGTAGACGCTGCTGAAATCTTGAGCTTCTCTAACGGAGGCGGACTTTCCTTTTGTACCTTGCCGTAAAGAGTAGATGATTCTTTTCCCGGAGTATGTGGTTTGGGTTGGGCAAAGCAGGACTCGCTTTCTTCTATGATTGAAAAATAGATATGCAAAGTTACTTTTTGAATCTTCACTTGAAAAAGAAAAAATACAAATTTTTGGTTAGTTTCTATCCTCAGAAAATATATCACAATCAAGTAGTAGATTTAAGGGGCCCCGGGGTGGCTCAGTCGGCTAAGCATCCCACTTCGGCTCAGGTCATGATCTCACCATTCGTGAGTTTGAGCCCCACGTTGGGCTCTGTGCTGACAGCTCAGAGCCTGGAGCCTGCTTCAGATTCTGTGTCTCCCTCGCTCTCTGACCCTCCCCTGCTCGTGCTCTGTCTCTCTCTCTCTCTCTCTCTCTCTCTCCCTCTCTCTCAAAAATAAATAAACATAAAAAAAAAAAAAAGAAGTAGATTTAAGAGAGTCCAGTGGTGGGGCGCCTGGGTAGCTCTATCGGTTAAGCGTCCGACTCTGGAAGAGTCTGACTCTTGATTTCTGCTCAGGTCATGGTCTCAGGGTGTGTGAAACTGAGTCCCGCATTTGGCTCTGCACTGACAGTGTGGAGCCTGCTTTGGATTCTCTCTCTCCCTCCCTCTCTCTCTCTCTGCCCTTCTCCCCCCCCCCTCAAATAAGTAAACTTAGAGAGAGAGTCCTGTGTAGAGTTGAGTAAAGAGAGGCCATACCATGACCTAAACATTCCCCAAGTCAAACTTCTTTACTGTGTTCAGCTCTAACACGTCCCCCAAAACTACAATATTTTCTTGTTTGCTCCTTAGACACCTTCCCATATTCTCAATAAGCACATTTCACTTTGCTTTTTCTCATGTTCTTTCTCCTTTTCACTCTTAGCCTTAGTAGAAGATTTCAGTGTGTGGTGTTGGGCTGCTACAGAGGTCTTACTTTTTCCCAAAGCAGAATGGGCCTCAGTGGAAGGAAAGGGCCCCATGACGGAGAAGCTCCACTCGGTAAAGATCAAGATGTCTGGGAAGGAAAGTGGCAGGGACAGTTTAACCTGTGTTTCATTTCATCTGGGGGGCAGAAATCAAGAAAGAGTTGGGAACCATGCATTGTAATTCTGGCTCTTCCCCCAGCTGTGTGACCTTGGGGACCTAGCTCCTAATTGTCACATCTGTAAAATGGCAGTGAATCTCTCTCTCCCCCCATCTCAAGGCTGCACGAGGCATCAACATTAAAGGAGGAACACAAAAGTGCCCTAGACAGCTAAGCAACTTGGCAACATGATTATACTCTTTGACCCAGTAATCCTCCTTCTGGAAATTTATCCTAAAAGTACAAATGTCAGGAAAATATATATATTTTTGATATATATATATATATCATCTCAGTATTCTTCACAATAGCAAAAATTAAAAAACAACTTAAAAGTCTAATAAGTTGGGGAAAAGATAAATATTCTGCTGGATGGAATATTACTATACCATGAAAAAGATGGTTATGAAGACGATATGTTAATATAAGAAAATATTTATGGGGCACCTGGGTGGCTCAGTCAGTTGAGCATCCAATTGTTGGTTTCACCTCAGGTCACGATCTTGTGGTTTCGTGGGTTCGAGCCCCACGTGTGGCTCAGCACTGACAGCACGGAGCCTGCTTGGATTCTCTCTCTCTCCCTCTCTCTCTCTCTCTGCCCCTCCCCTTCTCACACTATCTCTGTTTCTCTCAAAATAAATATATAAAACTTAAAAAATATATTTATGATATAATAAGTTAAAATATTGGCACACACAGTTGGGTTAATCAAACGAAATGATGCATATAAAATGTGTATTGGCACAAGGTCTTGCGTGCACTTAAGTGCTCAGTAAGTTAGCTACCAATTTCACATATAGTATGAGTATAGCAATGTCAATGATTGGAAGGGAAAGGGGGCGGAAGAAAAAGTAAATCACAAATAGATGGTGAAAACACTGAGAGAAAATAAACCAACATGTTAAAAGGGACCTCTAGGTGATATACTTCTACCCTTTTTTCCCCCCAAAGATTGTTTTTCTTTTCTTCTCTTTTTAAATCTTTTTTCCCTGGGGCACGTGGGTGGCTCTGCTGGTTCAACATCAACTTCAGCTCAGGTCATGATCTCACGATTTGTGGGTTCGAGCCCCATGTCTGGTCTGTGCCGAGAGCTCAGAGCCTGGAGTCTGTTTCAGATTCTGTCTCATTCTTTCTCTGCCCCTGCCCCACTTGTGCTCTGTCTCTCTCTGTCTCTCAAAAATAAATAAATGTAAAAAAAATTGTTTTAATATTTTTCCCTAAGTTACTCCTCACCCCAGTTACATATGCATACATCTATACTGAATATCGCTTATCTAATGTAAAATGCACAACTAATACTCAGATCTCCTCTCCCATTTCCCCTTCCCTAGGGGAAAATATTTTAATTCTTTTAGCTGTCTGAAGGGATATTTTTCTTCTATATCTCTAAGCAAATTGCTACTTCACGATTTTTCAGTTTGGGCTTTTCAGTGAACTCCCACTATGGAAAATAAAGGCTTCGGTTCCTTCTCCTCCTACCTCTATCACCACACCCTCTCCCATTACACACTAACATTTCCTTTCAATTCACCAACTATATATCAGCAATCATTTAACATAGTAATCATGTTGTAATTTGGGTAAATCAACATTCAAGTGCATGTCCATAGAATGAGTATGTCTGCTAGGAAGAACTGAGCCAAACAGTAAGCTCTTACTTTGCGTAAATTTCTTTTTGTATTTCCCTGAAATAATAATTGTCATTGTCTTCACTTCCTTAGTTTATGTGTTGTCATTAATTCAACTCACTGCCAATTGTTTCTCTCCTTAATACATGTGTTCACACTAAATCATTTCCCACCCGGCCTCTGGGGCTGGGTGGGAAGCCCTGGGTGGAGAGTAATTCAAGCTGAGGCTTGGAGAAGCAGAGTTTGGGAAGGATGTGGGGAGACTCAGGGCCCTGGCTGTGGGCCCCCCAAGGGTCATATGTCAGAATAGGGAGAAGGGCTATCCTTCGCCTCTCCCTCAGGCTTCATCATGAAGGTTTTCAAATTAATAGCACTTAAGGCAACTTAATAAAAGTGATTTCTCAGGCCTACAAAATAATTCATTATGACAAGACGATTCATTCAGATCACACGAAGGATGTTCTGGTGAGGGCTGTCTAAGGAAATTAACAAGGAAATGTGTTAGTATACTAATCACAGATGTCTGCCAAATTATATTTTCTGGTAAAATAGTTATTACGGTGATTAGTACTGTCAGTTAAGTGACATGAATGACTTTCATCCAACTGTGCCAGCTGTGGGTGCATTCTAAAGGCATCATTCTTCTAGAGCAGAAAGCCATGGGGGGGAATGTGTCAACACACCCAAACCAAAGTCACTCAATTCTATATTTTGAAAAACATATTATGCTATCAGACTAAGTCAAGTTTTCTTCTCCAAAAACAAAAGTTTTATAAAAAGTTATTTTCCATGAATAGTGTCACAAATACTCAAGTGTTCTATCAATTTTTGCCATAACTAGAACATTTATGCCCATGATCACAGTATCAATTTTCATTCTTAGGTACTTTTCCTAATCTTATTGATATACTTGAAGTAGGCAAATGCCCTTGACATATAATATTTTTATAATATAACCTGAAAATAGTCAGCCAAACTGGGAAATATTACAGAAGAATGTCACTGTCTCTAATATTTTTCTAAGGTAGCTCAAAGGAGATAAAACGTCTTAAAAATGATCACCAAATCTTGGGGCACCTGGGTGGCTCAGTTGCTTAAGCCATCTGACTCTTGGTTTTGGTTCAGGTCATGATCTCGCGGTTCGTGAGTTCGAGCTCTGCATCAGGCTCCATGCTGGCGGCACAGAGCCTGCTTGTGATTCTCTATCTGCCCCTCCCCTGTTCTCTCTCTCTCTCAAAATAAGTCAGTAAACTTTTACAAATAAATAAATAAAATGATCACCAAAACTTTTTTTTTTTTTTTTAATCACCAAATCTTAACTATAGAGAACAAAACTGAGGATTACTGGAGGGAAGGTGGATGGGGGATGGGCTAGATGGGTGATGGGTACTAAGGAGGGCAGTTTTGTGATGAGCACTGGGTGTTGTATGAAAGCGATGAATCACTCAGTTCTACACCTGAAACTATAATATTGCACTCTGTGTTAACTAACTGGAATTTAAATAAAAACTTGAGGAAAAAAATTAAAAATAAATAAAATAATCACCAAAAAAAAAAATAATAAAAGAGAAAAGTTTAGTGACACCACATTCATTTTGTATTTATATTAATTAACTGCATTCTGCTTGAATTTTGAAAGGAATGTATTTTGGAGGTAATAGTTCTTTTTTTTTTAATTTCTCCTTTGTTTTTTAATGTTTATTTACTTATTTTTGAGAGAGAGAGAGAGAGAATAAGGGAGGGGCAGAGAGAGGGAGAGAGAGAGTAAGAATCCAAAGCAGGCTCCAGGCTCTGACCTGTCAGCACAGAGCCTGACATGGGGCTTGAACCCATGAACTGTGAGATCATGACGTGAGGTGAAGTTGGACGCTTAACCAAATGAGCCACCCAGGTGCCCCTGGAGTAATAGTTCTTACCTAATAGCCCCAAAGTTCTTTTTTCCTATGTGAGAGAAAAGCACAATCTGTTCTAAAAGGCAGGGCAGAGATCGTATGACCTTGAAGACAACACCCATAATGTGGGGGGTTCGAGTCCTGACTCCTGTACTCACTAGCCTGATTAAGCCTTTTTTGTGCCTCAGTTTCACCACCTGTAAAATGGGAACAGTATCGGCAGAGTCGTTGTGAGGACTCCATGCATCACATTGCTAGTGGAAAGCACCGGCACAGTGACCGGCACCACTGAGTGACAGTCCATGCTAGCCGTCACCGGTATCATACCTCACTTGATGGCCCTAGAAAGGAAGACATTATGGTGGGCAAACAGACATGTAAGGTAATTTCATTCATTCTAGTATCGGTACCTTTCTCTAAGCTTATTCAGAAAAAAAGAGATCGAAGTAAAAAACTGAAAAGGTTGGAAAATAAATGGTAATTTCAAACCGCCTCTCAGAGAATACAGCAATGAAGTCTACAGTTGCCACAAACACTTCCTCTCAGGCCCCAGACTGCATATCCTTCAGAATGTTTTTATCCCCAGCCACTGAGGGAAGTAGGATTTTTGGATCTGTTTGACCTTCCTCCTCTTCAGCTGGAACAGTACATTCCAGAGTGTTCTGATGTTGGATGTGAATCTTGATTTCAACGTTTATTCAACTGTACAATCTAGACAAGCTCCTAACCTCTCTAGACCTCAGCTTCCTTATCTGTAAAATGGGAATATGAGAGCTGCCTTTCAGGCCTCTTTGGAGAATTGACTGAGGTGATAATATGCATATTCCCCAATATGGTGTGTGATGTGAGAAGGTACTCAGTAAACTGGGGGGAGCAGCATACAGCTACGCAGGTGCAGGTTTCTCACTGCACAGGGCATTCTGCTGAGAGGGAGAGAAAGAGAGAGAGAGAGAGAAAGAGAGAGAGAGAGAGAGAGAGAGAGAGAGCGCTCAACTCCAGCCTCTGTGCACCTGCAGGCTGCAAGGCTGCATGTGTCAGGGGCGGGGAGGGCATCTTTTTCTAATTTCACAAAGGTCCTGTGTGGTCTAGTGGTGGCCCCTGTCAAATAAATTACAGCTAACTGAGCAACAGACAGAATGAACGTCAACATTAAAGAGCTTGGATAAATAGTCCCCTAAACACTATAAAACTGTCAATGTTGACCTACAGAATTGTGTCGTTACCACGGTAAGTTTTAAAATGTGATTACTGATTGGGGTGTCTGGGTGGCTCAGTCAGTTGGGCGTCCGACTTCAGCTCAGGTCATGAGTTCAAGCCCCGCGTCAGGCTCTGTGCTGAGAGCTCAGAGCCTGGAGCCTGCTTTGGATTCTGTGTCTCCCTCTCTGCCCCTCCCCTGCTCATGCTCTGTCTCTCTCTGTCTCAAAAATAAGATAAAAACATTAAAAAAAATTTTTTAATGTGATTATTGATCAATAATGTGATAGTATTCATAATGTCAGGCAGGACTTGACTGGCATTAATAAAGTCCACCGGCAGCTTTTTATAAATAAATCTCTTTCATTCTGTTTGTTGGCTTTGATTTCACTTATTCACTGAATTCAAGTATTCGAGTGCCTAATATGCCTCTTCTGAGCTGAGCAGTTTACAACGGTTGACAAGGAAGATCTGGTCCCTGCCATCCTTAAGTTTATTGCCAGAAAAAAAAAAAAAAGTTTACTGTCTGCATGGAGATTCAAATAATGGCTACCTCCCTCACTAAGTACGACTTAGTACCTATGCCTTACCTCTCACCCAAGAATCTCCACATGCTCTGTCTGCGTGGTTTTGTGAATCCCAGATATACCTCCTTGAGGTAGAAGAAGGTACTACATCATTTCTTCTAGCACTCTAACTTGAAGCAGTAAGATTTTTTGGTCCACACACAGAAGACATTCTGTGCCTAATCTGTATTACTATATAATAAATATTGTGGAGAGATGCATTGTTTCCACATCCAAAGTTGTTTAAAGATGTGTCTGTTTTCTGAACCCTACATTTTATCAAATCATACACTGCTCTGGGCCTAATCCTTTGGTGCTCATTATCTCTCTTGATTCTGTTGTAAGTTGATCCATGCACAAATTTGTTGTGACAGCTGAACTAACAGAACCCTGGTTGTAAGCACCGTTGTGATAGGCACACAAAGAAGTTAAATACTAGGCAACATTACAGAAGGGATTAGAACTAGAGCTAACATACCTGAAATTCACATTACAATGGAAGCTTTTCAACTCCGTTCATTACCCTAATCAGAAATGAAAAGTTTCTACCCAGCGAGGAGAAAAACTTGAGGTCAATATTTCCTATCCCATGGCTATGACCCATCAGACATCCCAGAGACCTCACTGGTTTGTCTGCTGGGTTTCTAGAGAATCAATGAGAATAGTGGGGTGGGGGGTGGGGGCTCCCTGGTATTTTCCCTTGCTGCCACCATTTCTTGGTTCCTGCAGCTTTTGGGCTTTGGGAACCCAGATGCCACATGAGTCGGCCCCAAGGGAAGAGTCTACTCATCTTCTTTCCCATTTTCTTTCTTTGTTTTCTCCTCACTTTCATCCTATCATTTATCCAACAAACATTTGTGGAGCTACTAGTGGAGCTATTCTAGATGTGTCTGTGCTCTTCCCTCACTAAAGTATGTAAAAACACTTTCCTCGCGGGCCGTGGCACAAATGCTAAGCCCCAAGGGCGTGTTCTGTCAGTCAGTAGATGTTGGCAGGGCATTCATGTTGAAGAGAGATGAACTTAAGCAATACCCCATATAACTGAAGTGTGAAACCATCAGGCAAAAAAAATCCTAGAGACGGTAAATAAAAATCGGAAAAGCCATATTTTTTTAAAATAATTTTTTAAATGTTATTTATTTATTTTGAGAGAAAGAGCATGGGCAGGGAAGGGGCAGAGAGAATCCCAAGCATGCTCAGCACTGTCAGTGCAGAGCCCAATGTGGGGCTTGAACTCACGAACCATGAGATCATGACCTGAGCCAAAATCAAGAGTTGGATGCCTGACCAACTGAGCCCCACCCAGGCACCCATGAAGCTTCTTTTTTTTTTTTTTAATGTTTATTTATTTTTGAGAGAGAGAGAGCACGTGAGCAACGAAGGGACAGAGGGAGAGGGAGACAGAGGATTTGTCAACACAGCCTGATGCAGGGCTCGAACCCATGAACAGTGAGATCGTGACCTGAGCTAAAGTCCGATGCTTAACTGACTGAGCCACCAGGCACCCTGAACAAGCCATCTTTTTCAATAGAACTACCTCGTTTGATATATTTAAACTTAGTTTTGACCATCACAAAGTAAATTTGATAAAATCTGAAGGTAAACCTAATGTAGAAATTTAACTATAAAGAAACAAGAACATGTAGTTGGAGAAACACTTCTGGAACACTTGATGAGCATACATGGAGATGTAGGGTCTGAAGAGGGGAAAGGCTGATATCTAAAAGCTACAGAGCCAAGTAATGACAAATAGTTACCTCCTTCAGAAAAGATTTTCCAATTTCATTTTATTTCTTTTAGACTCCTAGAAAATAGACTCTTACTTGAAAGAAGCTGTTGCAGAAAACATCACTTTTGAAATTATCAACAGTATTCACCACTAAAAAAAGACAGCTTCATTGACTGATGGTCATTACTGGCACACGGGGAGCCAACATTTGGGCAGAAATCGAGTCTACAAAATCAAAGGCATCTCGATGAGCAAGGACAAGGAGGGAGAAAGTGAAGATCATGTCTCTAATAGGCATAAGTTGCGACACTTCACCAACCTGAACAGGCCTTGTGGCTGATGTTTATTGAGGCATTTTGCCTAGAGCTTTTTGTGGATTATCTTACTCAATCTTCCTAAAAACTCCACAAGGTAAGTCGGTTAAGCATCCGACTTCAGCCCAGGTCATGATCTCACAGTTCATGGATTCGAGTCCCAGGTCAGGCTCTGTGCTGACAACTCAGTCTGGATGGATCCTGCTTCAGATTCTGTGTCTCTCTTTCTGCTCCTCCCCTGCTCTCTCTCTCTCTCTCTCTCTCTCTCTCTCAAAGATAAATAAACATTAAAATTTTTTTTTTAAATTTAACTATAAGATTTCAGTAAGACTAGAGTATAAAACAAAAATCTACATTCACCCTTCTTCAAGCTTCAGAATCTTAGAAAAGCTTAGGAGGGAGTAATAAGTCACACTGAGAACTTGTACCCTTGATATGATGTGATGTGAAGGACACTTTACCTCTGTGGTCTTCCTCCCAAAACCCACAAGCCTAGGAGCATCATAAGAAAAGCCACAGATAAATCCCAGTTGAGGGATGGTCCTCAAAATACCTGACCAGTACTCAAAACTGTCAAGGTCATCGAAAACAAGTCTGAGAAACTGTCACAGTCAAGAGGGGCCTAAGGAAACACAACAACTAACTGTAGTGTGGAATCCTGAATGGGACTCTAGAACAGAAATAGGACATTAGAGAAAAACTGAGGAAATCTGAATAAAGCATGGACTTTGGTAAATAATAATGTATCAGTGGGGCGCCTGGGTGGCTCAGTCGGTTAAGTGTCCAACTTCAGCTCAGGTCACCATCTCATGGTTTGTGAGTTCGAGCCCTGCATCGGGTTCTGTGCTGACAGCTCAGAGCCTGAAGCCTGTTTCAAATTCTGTCTCTCTCTCTCTCTCTCTTTGCCCCTCCCCCACTTGTGCTCTGTTTCTCTGTCTCAAAAATAAATAAAAACCTTAAAACAATTTTTTAAAATAATAATGTATCAGCATTGGTTCATTCATTGTGACAAGCCTGCCCTGCTCATGCAAGATGTTAGTAATGAGGGAAAGTGGGTATGGGGTCTATGAGAACTCTCTGCACTACTTTCATGAATTTTCTGTAAATCTAAAACTTTTCTAAAATAAAAGTTTTTTTTTAATATAGCAGCAAAAGTACAAGAGCATGTAACCTAGCAATATAACATCTGATAGCTTTAGAAAAACCATTTCATAAACTTGGATCATTCCCATTCCACTTTTATGATTTTTTGCTATTTTTGTACCACTTGTGCTACTACTAACTTAATAGTTTTTTTAAAGACAATTTTTTAAAGATTTTTTCAAATGCTTATTTATTTTTGAGAGAGAGAAAGAGATAGAGAATGAGCCGAGGAGGGGCAGAGAGAGAGGGAGAATCTGAAGCAGGCTCCAGGCTCTGAGCTGTCAGCACAGAGCCTGACGCAGGGCTCGAACCCACAAACTGTGAGATCATGACCTGAAGTCGTACACTTAACCGACTGAGCCACCCAGGTGCCCTTATTACTAACTTAATATTTTTAACAGTTCCTTTCCTTTTACAAATTTACCAAAACGAAAATGTCAGGAAATCAACAAACTCGAGGATTTAGAACTTGATCTTGAGGAAAAAAACAAAACTTGATCTTGGAAAAGCAATACAAAAAAAATTGAGATTTACTAAAATTGATGTTAATGACAGGCAATTTGTATTGAGGACTTACTAGGCAATATTCTAGGTGGGGGTCAGCAATTTTTTTTTCTGTAAAGGGACAGACAGTAAATGTTTTCAGCTTTGCTGGTTTGGGGTCATTATTGCAACTACTCAACTCTGTCACCATGGTAAGAAAGCAGTCAAATGACATGTAAATGAATAGACATAATTGTGTTCCTATAAAACTTCATTTATGAAAACAAGTGGTGGGCTGGATTTGGCCAGCAGGCAAGTTTGTCAATCCCTATTCTAAGCACTATTGAGGCTACCTCTAAGTGCTTTGTATGTATCAACTGATTTTATTCCTTAGAACAAGTCTATGAAATAGGTACTATTGTTAATTCCGTTTTACAGATGAAGTCACTGAGGCACAAGGAGATTGAGTGGCTCAAAGTTATACCACTAATAAGTTATCATGAACCAGGATTTGAAGCCAGTCTAACTCCAGACCCACATTCTTAATCAGCACTCTATACTGTCTCCCATATGTTGAAATTTACACACACACACACAAACACACTCACATGTTCAAATCCTCTCATAACCATCTAGTCTATAGAGGCTACTACTCTACTGCAAAGGAAAAGGAAATTAGCCAAAAGAAACTATGTGGTTCCTATCAGTCTTAGGAAAATGGAAACGGTAAGAATAGCCCCCCTCCCCAAAATCAACTAAAGGGAAAAGGAGAAAGAGTTCCTTATCGCTATCAATAACAGCAAGGTCCCTCCCTGCCCAGCTGCCTTAAGGGCTGGGAGAAATGCTGGCACACTGAAACTCATTCTCACAGGCTGGGGGGCTCTGATACATGCAACACAGGGACAAATATATTTCTGTCACCATCAACAGAACTAGAGGAGCATTTAGGTGGGCAAGGCTGAGAACGTAACAACAACAGATCAATCAGGGCTGTCTGCAAAGCGTGGAATGTTCTCATCTTGCAGGGACCCTTTAAGAGGAAGTTTTAAAGGCAAGCCTCTGAAGAAAACATTTTCACTCAGTGTAAGGAAAAATATATTACAGACTTGAGAAAGTATTGTCACCACACGGGAAAATCCTGATGAGGGGAACAGACTATTAATTGATAGTCAAAAACAAACAAACAAACAAACAAAAAAACCTTGGTTTGATGCTACATCCAAGGAAGTGGATGTCAAGGACACTTCTTTTAGTGGAGAGGAGACAGGTCCATCACTGAGAGAGGGGGGTCTGGGAAAGGGGGTACCTAGGGGCGAGGCAAAAGGAATAGCTACAAAGAAGCCAGGAAATGCTAGGGGTTCAGGTCATAGAGAAGGCTTGTTGAGTGGCCTCTTGAACATGAGTCATTTCCATCTTTGGCTTATGAGGTCATGTTCATTTTATATCTACCTTGGATGGTGTTAATTGGTGCTATTTTGATGTCCGCTTTGTCATGTTCTACAGTGTTCTACAGTGTCGTGGCTACAGAGTACATTGTTTATAAATGAAATGTGAGTTTTGGTGACCCTACAGTAGATCGATAGGGCAAGGGTGCCATTTTGCTGTCTACGGATGCTTCTTGATCTTCTTGCATCTTGACTTTTCTACTTAATGTACATTTGGACACTCCATTTATCTAAACTAGCCTGATATAATGTGCTCATCTCAAGCAAGTTTTCAGAGCCATACAGATTTGAATGTCAAGCAGTGTTCAGTATGAATGAAGAACACGTTATTGGGTCTTGAGTTCTTTTGTCTCATTAGAGAAGCCAGGACAGAGGAGCAGCCATAAGGAACTGTTGAGTATGTAGTCTTGAGAAAAGAGGGTCATCCCTCCTAGGTGTGGGACTCCAGCCACCCAGTCACCACAGCCCAGCCCAGTTATCCTGGGGACCCACAGATCCTTGGGCCCTTCCATGGGGAAGAAAGCGATGTCAGCTGAAGTTGCCCCTACAACACAGGCTGCCCTTTCTTTTCCTTGCCTTTTTCCAATGACCACTCCTCGTTTCTGAGCACACTGGCATCGCCTGGCCTATTTCGTTTACCTTCATAAAGTAATTCCCATGGGTGTTTAGCTGTTTAACACAATGTGGTTTTTCTTTTCAATCTTAATCCTTAAAGGGCAAACCTCTGACACCCTTGAATATATACAAAAGAATGAACTCCAGAACCTGACGTAAACTCCCAAGGAGGGGTTCAAAGAACGTGAACAACAGCAACATCCCTGGGAACGTAAAGAGGCTTCTTTTTGTTTTTAACGTTTATTTATTTTTGAGAGAGAGAGAGAGAGAAAATGAATGAGTGGGGGAGGGGCAGAAAGAGAGGGAGACACAGAATCCGAAGCAGGCTCCAGGCTCTGGGCTGTCAGCACAGAGCCTGATACAGGGCTTGAACCCATGAACTGCGAGATCATGACCTGAGCTGAAGTTGGACGGTTAACTGACTGAGCCACCCAGGCACCCCTGTAAAGAAGCTTCTGAGGTCATTTTGATACTTCCCAGACATTAACACTCACCTGGAGAGCTATATTCTGGTATTTTGCTTAAAAAAATTACCTAGAACTACATGCAGTTAAACACACCAGCTTTTGAAGCCTGGCCAAGTTTGATGCTTTTATCAGTTTTGGTGAGCCTTTCAGTAACCCCCCACAAGTGTTAGGTTTTTATTTTAAACTTGATGTTATAAAACATTAACACAGAAGTGAACCTGTGGATAACACATGGGACATGTGGCAACCTTACAGGAACATGATTTAAAAGAACACAATAAAGCTTTGTTTTGCTGTGTTGACCTTCTCCTGCCTGATTAGGAGACCCTCTTCACAACCTATTCTCTTCCCAAGCCCACCTCAACCAATGTTTCCTTCCAGTTTCTGTTATTACCTGGGTCCTGATTCCTACTCTCCCTCTGCCTCTTTTTTATTTTTTAAATCATTTACTGTCAAGTTAGCTAACCATACAACGTATACAGTGTGCCCTTGGCTTTGAGAGTAGATTCCCATGATTCATTGCTTACACACAACAGCCAGTGCTCATCCTAGCAAGTGCCCCCCTCAATGCCCATCACCCATTTTCCCTTCTCCCCCACCCCTGCCATCAACCCTCAGTTGTTCTCTGTATTTAAGAGTCTCTTATGGTTTGCCTCCCTGTTTGAAACTATTTTTTCCTTTCCCTTTCCCCAACGTCTTCTGTTCAGTTTCTCAAGATCCACATAGGAGTGAAAACATATGATATCTGTCTTTCTCTGACTGGCTTATTTCACTTCGCATAATACCCTCCAGTTCCATCCACATTGTTGCAAATGGCAAGATTTAATTCTTTCTCATTGCTGAGCAGGATTCCATTGTATCTACAAACCACATCTTCTTTATCTATTCATCAGTTGATGGACATTTGGGTTCTTTCCATCATTTGGCTGTTGTTGAAATCCCTGTGCTTTTCTAAATAGGACTTCTCATTCCCCTGAGTCCCCATCTCTGTCAATCCATCCATTCTCCCATCCACCCACCAAACAAATATGGATTGTGTTTTTCCTACAGGGAAGGCCATACAATGAGTTATCGCAGAAGTGGACTAGACTCCAGATGGAACTGGACTGTGAAAAGAGTAGTGGCTTCTGAGTCACACACACTGGGCTTCAGCCCTATCACTTGCTAGCTCTGAGATCTCGGACAAGCTATTTATCCTCATGAAGCTGTAGTTTCCTAGCTGCATTTGGTGATACAGATGTTTGCTTCAGAAGGCTCTTGTGGAGATTAAATGAGATCATAGTCCAAAGTATCTGAACCAAGTGGAGCTCCTGCCTTGTCTCCTGACTTCTCCACACCCATGTTTTGATGTGGCTGCACTAATCTTGAAAGTCCTTCAATTTTATAAGAAACTTACTGAAATGTTTCAAAAAAAATTTTTTTTGTAATGTTATCTTTGAGAGAGAGAGACAGAGAAGAGTGTGAGCAGGGGAGGGGCAGAGACAGAGAAGGAGACACAGAATCCAAAGCAGGCTCCAGGCTCTGAGATGTCAGCACAGAGCCCGATGTAGGGCTCAGACTCACGAACAGCCAGATCATGACCTGAGCCGAAATTGGAGGCTCAACCGACTAAGCCACCCAGGCGCCCCTTTTATTTTTTAGTTTTCTTTAAATGTTTATTTATTTTTGAGAGACAGTGTGTGTGTGTGTGTGTGTGTGTGTGTGTGTGTGTGAGAGAGAGAGAGAGAGAGAGAGAGAGAGCAAGGGAGGGGCAGAGAGAGAGAGAGAGTACTATACTGTTGAGGAGAGTGTAAACTGGTACAAGTCTTATGGAAGGCATTTAGGCAGATATCCATCAAAATCATAAATGCACATACCCTTTAATCCAATAATGCCACTTCTGGGAAATTGTTCTACAGCTGTGCTTGAACACATTCAAAATGATGCATATATAAAGGAATTCACTGCAGCCTTGTTTGCACTAGAAAAAATTGGAAGCAAACCAAATGCCTATCAATAGGGGACTGGTTAAACAAATCACACGATGGATTATTAAGCAAGGATAAAAAAGGAGAAAGACGTTCTCTGTATATCAAGATAGAAAGATGTCCGTCTTGTTAGGTGAAAAGAACAAGGTGAAGAACGGTGGGTATAATACATTTCATAATGAAGATGAGAGAGGGAAACAATATTTACAATGTATAAGGAAACTTTAGAAAAATTTAAAAAACCCCACCTAATAAAAGTATTTACCCATGGGTGTGATTGGAACTAAGTAGCTGGTGCAAACAGGACCGGAGGTATACTTTTCACAGCATGCATTTTTCAACCGTTTGCAAATTTTTGAACCACTCAAGCAATTCCCTCTTTGTTAAAAAGTTTACTTATTTAATTTTTGAGAGAGAAAGAGCAGAGCAGAGAGAGACAGGGAATCCCAAGGAGGCTCTGTACTGTCAGCGCAGAGCCTGACATGGGGCTTGAACCCATAAACTGTGAGATCCAGACCTGAGCCAAAATCTAGGCCTGGACGCCCAATCTTTTGAGCCACCCAGGCGCCCCCATGTATGCAATTCTTATGTTCCATTTTAATTAGCTGTATGTAATAACCACCCTACCACAAAAACTTGCCAAACATCCTCTGTGTGCCAGGCTCTAGAGGGGACACAAAGACATACAAGACTTGGTTCCTACTTCTAGCATTTTCAAGAAAGAAACCCCATTTATATAACATCTGCATGCACGGAAAGTCCATTAAAATGAGTTTTGGGGCACCTGGGTGGCTCAGTTGGTTAAGTGTCCGACTTCAGCTCAGGTCATGATCTCACGGTTCGTGAGTTCGAGCTACGCTTCCGGCTCTGTGCTGACAGCTCAGAGCCTGGAGCCTGGTTCGGATTCTGTGTCTCCCTCTCTTTCTACCCCTTGCCCACTCACACTCTGTCTCTCTCTCTCTCTCAAAAATAAACATTAAAAAAAAATTTTTAATGAGTTTTAATCTTGATGTTTATTCTTCAATTACAAAGAAAAAATGTCTGCTTAGGACTGAAATGTCACTATGTGAAAATATTGGTTGAAGGTGAAGGTATCTCCACAGAACAAAGAACAATTCACATAACAGCATGAAATTCAAGCCTCATTCTATTGCCTAGGTAACATGGACTCCAAGCAGCTAGCAAGAGTTCAGGTGAGAATAAACAAATGATTATAGCTGTCAGTGAAAATGTACACATTAACCTAGCAATGAATTTGTCAGTAATTACCATCTATTTACTTTGTCAATGCTGGTGCTTAAGCTGTAAGGTCTCAGGAAGAAAGTCTGCCAGAAACGGGTGGCGATTTATATTAGGAAAGAGAAAAGCAATAATTGTGCATGTACACAGAAGGCTGGCAGGGAGGAAGGTTCGGATACAAAGACCTAGACACCTGTGGGTCCATTAGTCCGTGAAATCAACAAAACCTTTGTGTTCAGATTCCATCAGATCCTCGGGGCTCTGAAAAGAACAGCAATTGTGAACAGAATATTGCCCTAATAATTAGAATTTGCTTCCACAAACATAAGAAATTCCACTCAATCTGTCTAATAGTCCTTCTGGAAAGAAAAGCCACTTTCCTCGCACATTTTAAGGCATTGAGTAAAAATGTATGCGTACCATGTACCAGGCCCTGCTCTACACTTTGAGTAGCACTGGGTAGTTAGTTGACTATCCACCTTTGTCCTGATCCCTCCACACTTCTTTCCCTAGTCAGTCATCTGGTGTCTGGTGGGTCAGAACAAATGCATCTGTGTGATCGGTAGAACGGATTTTCCTATTCAGCCTAACAGCAACCTAACCAAGTAGCTGCTATCTGATTTAAACTTAAGCCCAGAAAATAAACAGCTTCATATTTTAATGCTCTAGGATTTTAGAGCTATAAGAGATCTCAGAGGTAACCTACTCCAACCCATTATTTAATGATTCTTTTACTGCATCATGTACAACAGTTCTTAAGCCAGTTACAGAAAATTAAGTTGGGCAGAACTGTTAGATTAGTTTAAATCTAAATCTAAACAGTTTAGATTTATTTTTTTTTTTAACGTTTATTTATTTTTGGGACAGAGAGAGACAGAGCATGAATGGGGGAGGGGCAGAGAGAGAGGGAGACACAGAATCGGAAACAGGCTCCAGGCTCCGAGCCATCAGCCCAGAGCCTGACGCGGGGCTCGAACTCACGGACCGCGAGATCGTGACCTGGCTGAAGTCGGACGCCCAACCGACTGCGCCACCCAGGCGCCCCAACAAATCCAGTTTACAGGCTAGTTCATATATTTTAACATCAACCCATAGGGCTTTAAGGTTGATATTGTGATGGGTGCCTGGGTGGCTCAGTCGATTAAGCATCCGACTTTGGCACAGGTCATGATCTCCTGGTTCATGAGTTCAAGCGCTACATCTGGCTATTTGCTGTCAACGCAGAGCCCACTTTGGATCCTCTGTCTCCCCCTGTCTGCTCCTCCCGCATGCCTTCTCTCTCTCTCAAAAAGTAAATAAACATTAAAAAAAATTTTTTAAAGGTTGGTACTGTAAATTTAAAGAATCTCTGGTGTGATAGGAAGATTATCTGTACCTCTGTGGGAGGACACTGGTAGTTTCTCTACATCTATGTACATCTAAGGTTAGGGGCACCTGGGTGGCTCAGTCCATTGACTGACTCCAGCTCTTGGGTTCAGCTCAGGTCATGATCTCATGGTTCATGGGTTTGAGCCCCACATTGGGCTCTGCGCTGGCAGTATGGAGCCTGCTTGGGATTCTCTCTTCCTCCCTCTCTCTCTGCCCCTTCCCTGCTCTCTCTCTCTCTCAAAATAAATAAATAAACATTTAAAAAAAACTCTAGGGTTAAACAAATGTCCCCCAAATATTTATAGTTTGTAGTTGGAAGTAATATATATAAGCTTCATATTTTACCAACTTATCTAGGGGTAAACAAATATGTATTAAAATATGTATATTATATATTAATATCCAATAAATTTGTAAGTTATATATCACATCTGTATAATATATTACAATACATATCTTATTTAGGGATTATAATATTGTGATTATATTATTAAATTTATTAAATTATAATGCTCTATTACATTTTATTGTATTTCTTTTGTTGTTTGCATAGTGGATGAACACACCTCTAATGGGGATCCAGAGTGATCTGAAATTTAAATCAGATTTAAATCGGGGTGCCCAGGTGGGTCAGTCAGTTAAGTATCTGACTTCCGTCAGGTCATGATCTCACTGTTGGCGAGTTCAAGCCCCATTTCAGGCTCTGTGAGGACAGCTAGGAGCCTGGAGCCTGCTTTGGATTCTGTGTCTCCCTCTCTCTCTGCCCCTTCCCTGCTCACACGCTGTCTGTCTCTCTCTCTCTCTCTCTCTCTCTCTCTCTCTCTCAAAAATAAATAAACATTAAAAAACATAAAAAAATAAAATAAATCAGATTTAAATCTAGTTATCACAGGTGGTTTAAAGAGAAAGAAGTCAAGCTCTGGAATCAGAGTACCTGAATTCAAAGCCCAGCTCTGACTTTTAAGAGTAGATAATTTGCCCAAGGTCACAGGGCTCCTTATGTGTGAAATGGAGATGATCATAATACTTAGTCATAGTATTGTCTTAAAGATTAAATGAAGTAGTTCATTCAACAACCATGCGCCAAATATTGTTAGGCACCAGGGGTACAGTGAGTAAATGCATATACAGGACATTTAATAAACTTGGATTTTTTCATCTAAAAGCTCATACCCACAGACTTAGGATTATATATAGGATTTAAAGAAGTTTTGAGCTGTAGAACAGGAATGAATTATTTATTGAGCCTCCAAGATCATGGATCAGCATTGAAATGCTGATGAACAAACAATAGTATCCAATTACAAGAGAGTATTGTGTGATTGGGCATCAAAAGCAAAATGCACCTGTTGACTGATTTAATACGTGCATTGAGCAGTTTATGTAGCGTATTAATTAATTTTCAATGCACTGAAACTGGTTGTCAGGCGTTTAAATATTTCTTTCAGAACAACATCTGTGAAAACTTAGAACAATGATGAAAGCATGAATAAAAAATGAAAAGGTGTGACTTATGTAGACAGTTATTAATACTGGTGATAAAGTGTTGTTTTTTTTTTTAAAACGTTGTTCATTATTTTTTGAGAGGATTAAAAACCCTTTCCCCCTATTAGATACTTTTGCCCTTCCCTAAGAGTAACATTCCCCTCAGTCATGTTTTTATATAAAAAAAACTATGATGATTTAGTTCTCTGCTTTTTAAATCAGTATGTTACTCCTAGGATATCTGGGACCATGGAGGGGGATGAGAAAAACCAAATATGGTGTACCTTTCCTGAAGCATCAATTTTCCTCAATTTTTCATATTGAAACCAACAAGGATTTATCATGGAGCAGGATGCAAAATCCACCTGACTTCATAAAATAAAATGAAACGTTAAAGAAATTTCTCCTTGTACTAGCCTCTAATTAATCAATTAACTAACTTTTTGCACTGGCCTCTTGAGAGCATATTTGGGGTACAGAGGCTTTCTTTTCTTTAGGAGAAAGGTCAGCAACTATTGTACACAAGGAATGGATATTTCTTCACTTTGCATTGTCAGAGACAAAGGGTTTGGAATCACACTTAAACATGGCTTTAATTACTTTGCTTATTTCTAAACTTTTTATTGCTGTTATCTACTGAAATTAAAAATAAATTATCACACACCCGAAAATGAATTCAACGCAACATACTTCTAACTAGGACACGGTGTCTCAACTCTGAAACAGCATTCACGAAAACCCTGTGCTACTACAAAATCAGAGAGAAAGTCATTTCTGTGTTATTGGAATAACACAAGATGCTAAAAGAAGACCTGTGGAAAAGAATGAACTTGAGTGCAAATTTTCCCCTACAGTTAGCCTTGAATATGACTGCAAACTAATTTGAAGGAATTTACTTAACCTTCGAAGCTTTATCCAAAACGTCAGCCATTCAGAATCTAAGAAGTGCTTATAAAACCCATTCTCTAGTTCATTAATCTGCTTACTCTTTTCACAGGATTTACCACGGTCAGAAACGTATCTTAATCATTCGTTTAACTTGTTTGTTGCCTGTCTCTTCTATCCCTGACCCTCAAAAGTAGGGTCACTTGTATCTCCAGCATCTAGCCAGGCACTTGGCTATCTCATAATAGACGCTCAAAATATATTTGTTGAATTTCGGTGATGACCACTTTATATGGCACGCATATTCGTCAAGAAACACTGAAGCGAAGGGCAGGGGAAGTGTATCTGACCTCTTCAAAAGTGCAGGATCCTACTTGATGGAGTGAATGTCCATCTGTGCTCTCCGCATCCGTTACCATCTCTGATGCTGAAATGCTGACGGAAGGGCAAGGTCTTGGTAGAAAAACGGGGATCACGTTTCTCCTTAGGACCAGAAACTAATGGTTCCCAGGGAATTTGCAGCTTTATATGATCTGAAAGTTCGTACTTTTAGGAGATTAAATAGCACTTCTTGTAAGGGCAGGAAATTACTCATCTGTTTAAGGGAACCCCCGGCCAAGCGCGGTAGGGGTTTAACGCCACCTCCCCGCTCGCCCCGCGGATAACCCCGGGCCCGGCCCTCGGCCTCCCGCGTCCGGCAGCGCGCGCGGCTGGGGCGCACCGGGACCTCCACGCCGAAGCTCCAGCACCCGCGCTCCGGGGTTCGGGAGGGAGGGGCGCTCTGCCCTGGGTTCCACTCCCGTCCTCAGCGAGCAGCCTGCCCCCTGCCGGGCGGGTCGCACCTTTCGGAACCCTAGGGAGCAAGGCGACCCCGAGGCCCGGGCGGGGGTGGAGCCGGGTCCCCTGCTCACCGCTGCGGAGCCTGTTGCCGTCGCCGGCCTTGTTGAGCGCGCTGCTGGAGCAGCCCATCGCGGGCAGAAGGGCGGCCTTGTGGGTGAGCGCAGCCACCTGTCCCAGCCTGGCGCGAGCGTCGGCCAGGAGCTCGGATCCCGCGCAAACTGCACCGGCGGCGCAGAAGCTTCTCCGGCGGCTGGCCCGGCTCTGGCGGGTGCAGAGCGCAAGCGCACAGCGGAGCGCCGGGGTGCCGGGCGCACCTGCGAGGGAAGGTTGCCGCCGGGAGGTGGAAGGGGCCAGGGGGCCGGGCAGGCGGGAACGAGGAAGCAGAAGACAGGAACAGGGAGCCCGGTTGGCAGGAGGTGGAGGGTGGGGTCAAGGAGGAGAGGAAAAAAGACTCAGAGAGGCATAGGGAGGATGCCCCGGAGAGAACGAAGGACTGGGAGGGCTCATCTGAATCATCACTAAATAGCTGGGGAGGTGGGAGGAGGCGATTGTGGCCCGTGGCTATTGATTGGTAGACCAGCTTTGGATGGCAGATCTGTTCTTACATAACAGCAGTTGTGTTACCACAAGGAAGTTTGCTGTTAACACTATTTAATCCACCTCATATTCAACGTTGGCCAATTGTCCAATCCAGGACCACACATTACATTTAGTTGTCATGCCTCTTTAGTTTGCTTTAATGTTTATTTATTTCTGAGAGAGAGAGACAGAGTGTGAGCAGGGGAAGGGCAGGGAGAGAGGAAGACACAGAATCTGAAGCAGGCTCCAGGCCCTGAGCTGTCAGCACAGAGCCGACGTGGGGCTCGAACCCATGAACCGTGAGATCATGAACTGAGCTGAAGTCAGACGCTTGACGGGCTGAGTCACCCAGGTGCCCCTAGTTTGCTTTAATCTGATGTAGTTTCCCAGACTTTGTCTTTCATGACCTTGACATTTTTTAAGAGAACAGGCCATTTATTTTGTAGAATATTTCTCAATTTGGATTTGTCTGATGTTTCCTTATGACTGTTTTCAGGCAATGCAGTTTGGGCTGGAATACAAGATGTTATGTTGTAACATAGGCACATGATGTCCCCTTGCTGGTGATGTTAACTTTGATTAGTTAGGGTAGTGTTTGCCAGGTTTGCCGCCAAAAAGTTACGATTTTACTCTTCATAATTTATGGGGAAAGACTTTAAGACTAATACCCTGTATCTCATCAAACTTTTATCTGCTACTGTTAGCATACATTAACATTCCTGCTGGGATCAGTTATTACTATGATGGCTATCAAATGGTGATTTTCTTTTTCTAACGTTTATTTATTTTTGAGACAGAGACAGAGCATGAATGGGGGAGGGTCAGAGAGAGAGGGAGACACAGAATCTGAAGCAGGATCCAGGCTATGAGCTGTCAGCACAGAGCCCGACGGGGCTCGAACCCACGGACTGTGAGATCATGACCTGAGCCGAAGTCGGACGCTTAACTGACTGAGCCACCCAGGCACCCTATAATTGCCCCTTCTTATAAGGATACCAGTCATGTTGGATTAGGGCCCACCCATATGACCTCATTTTGCCTTAATTACCTCTTTAAAGGGCCTGTCGCCAAAAGAGCCATATTATAAAGTTTAGGAATTCAACATATGAATGAGGGAACACGATTCAGACCATAACACCATCATTACTGATTTGGATGCTCAAATTGCCTGAAATTTGGCATATTTCCTTACACGGGCCATAGGGGTACACAGCTATGGTCTCTACAGTGTATTTAGAGGTCTCCCTCCCTTCCTTCTCTACCCCCCCCCTTCTCCTCCCCTTCCTGCTCCCTTCTCTTCTCACTTTTCTCCTCTTTCTTTCCTTCCTGCAGTGCAGGCCCAACAAAGCCTAGGCCACCCCAGCAATCAATTCACAAATCCCTTCCAGTGAGGAGGAGACTGGGTGTCTTTGAGGAAGTACACTTTACAACATTACAAATACATATTATGACTCTTCTAGCCTTCTATCCAGGGTTACCATGTCCCAAGAGAAGTACTTTTGAGAGTGGCTAAGGATTTGGCTGGATTCCAAGTCCCTGAGTAAATTGACAGGATTAGTGAAAGGAAGTTTAGGGGGAGAGGTATGTGAATGGACCTGGCAGAATAGACCAAAATTTGGGGGAATATTCATGTCTTATATAAATGCTATCAAAAGGCTGTTAGGTTGGGCTGTCCTAACAAAATGCCATAAACTGGGTGGCTTAAATAACATACTTATTTCTCACAGTTCTGGAGCCTGGGAAGTCTAATATCAAGGTACCGGCCAATTTGGTTTCTGGTGAGAACTCTTTTTGGCTTGCAGGTGGCAACCTTCTCGCTGTGTCCTCACATAGGGGTTGGGGTGGAATCTTCTTCCTCCTATAAGGCCACAGCCCTAACAGATTAGGGCCCCACCCTTATGACCTCATTTAACCTTAACTACCTCCTAAACCCTACCTCCCCATTGAGTCACATTGAGGGTAAGGGGTTCCACATATGAATGGGGGAGGGAGGGGACACAAGTCAGTCCAGAGCAGGTTCCCACTTCAGCCGACGCTTTTGTAAGTTAAAGTCACATTTAATTTTATTTAGCTAGTGAAATTTTTCAAAACTCCATTCTTCCTCAAAAGAGCTGCAATAACTTACAGATTTTGTTTTGAGTTTATTTATTTATTTTGAAAGAGGGGGAGGAGGGGCAGAGAGAGAGAATCCCAAGCAGGTTCTGTGCTGTCAGCACAGAGTCTGATGTGGGGCTCGATCCCACGAACCATGAGATCATAACCTGCCCTGAATTCGAGAGTCGGATGCTCAACCGACTGAGCCACCCAGGTACCCCAAGATTGGTTAAATATGAACACTAACTTGAAATTGTCTGAGTCCTAATGTTTTCATGCTTACTGAGCCCAGTTAAGTTTCCTCCTTTCCCCATCAATTATTTTTTGACTGGGGTATCTTACTTTTCCTTGAAGATAATTTGTCAGCCAAGCCGTGGTCTCTTCCATTTTCTTCAGAGGAAGCATTTTATAATCAGGTGAGTAATACTAATCAGGTGTCCTGTGGATGTTAGAAAGTCTTTCTCATGAGCCACCTCAAGTTTTGCTCAATGAACTCAGGAATAAAATGGCTCTAAGAACAGGGAGAGAAGCCATATATATGCTCAATACCATGTTCCTCCACTTAACACGGTTTCCCTGGGTAAGTGCCCAGTTTGCCAGCAGCAGTAAGAGTAACCAAGTGTAAGCCTCCAAAATGGCACCTATAATTGGAGGGGACCTATCAGCCACCTTGTGAAAGAGTGATCAGACTTCTTTTGAAGCACTAGAAAATCTTTATTTTAATAGACAGTGGATTATGTTTGCTTTTCCTGCACTTCAGGCCCCTGGCAGCACCATCCATTAGTGGATGGTATCATCAAGACATTACACACCAAGACAATACATTCAGTGTATCTTATTAAATAACTCACTTTACTATGAGACAAGTAATGTAATAGGTTAATTTCTATGTGATTTACTGGTCTTCTCGTCTACCTCAATAGCCAGAAGCAGCTAAACCCATAGGATGATGGAAGGGCACAGTAAACACTCCCTTATGGCACCAACCAAGATAAAACCCCTTTGAAGGTTGGAGTGCTATCCTGTGGTGTGCAGAGTGTTCTGAACCAGTGACTAATAAATGGTACTGCTTCTCCCATGACCAGTATGCACACATCTGGGTCTTACTCTCCAAGCTTCCTGTTCACTTGGTAAACTACAACATAATTTTCCTTTTATGCTTAACTGAGCTAGTTTGTTTCTGTTGCTCACAACTTAAGTATCTAGACTAATATACAATGATTACCCTACCTCCCCCTCTCCATGACTATTTTCCTTCTTAGCAATTACCTGTCCTGTCTTATTCTTGATAATACCTGAACATACCTGATACTGCGATTTTAAATGCTAATAGTACCTTGATTGAGTTGTATCTTGAAAGCATAGTTCCTAAGTCTTTTCACCTCCAAGGAGTCCTTTTATCATTTTTCTTCGACATACTCATGTTTTGATGTCACAAATTTGCATTTATTATTTCTCCATTAGCTAATCAGTGACATTTTCTGATCTGCATGACATAGTTACATCATGTATAGTATTAATTAAGTTCCAGTTAAAAGCAAAAAACATCAGTGTCAATCTGTGTATTACAGCTTTATTAAGGATAAAAGTACATGTACATGGAAGGCTTTTCAAATTACTGAATATGTAAAATGTTATTATGGACACGTAGAAACATAGTAACCCCATTTATACTAAAATTTCAAAAATGGACTCTAAGAAATATAAAATAATCCAAAGACATTTATAGACACTACTTTCCCAAAATGTCACCCCTCTATAGTAAAATAGTGAATGAAGTATTCTGGGTTCTTTGTATCCAAGAATATAAAAAACCTATGCTCCTTGGATGGAAAAATGGTTTAAAAAAAAAAAAAAAAAAAAGGAGAAAGCATTTCCCTGGCTTATTTTTAATCCAGTGCAGTCTGGAGCATTCCTAGTCTGAACAGAGAGGGGAACAGAAGAAATATTTTGGATTCCTTATTATTGTGGAGGCAGAAAGGGTGCAGAGGAATAGGTAGCATTCATTCCCCTTTGTCCTCTAATGGTTCAGAATTCTTATATTGGTCTATGTGTGTTTAGTTAGTCAAAAGGTCACCAACATTCATTCAGTTTACAGGATCTTTTCACTTGGATTCACTGTCCCTCCCTCACCAGATTTCTGAGCATGTTTAATGTCTGGGTGACTTAAGAATGTGAAGGTTGAGTTAGACAAATAGAGTTCCAAATTACAGCTGACCCTTGAACAACACTGATTTGAACTGGAAGTGTCCACTTATATGTGGATTTTTTTTTTTTTTCCAATACAGAACTGTGATGTATTTACTCTTATGATTTTCTTAGGAACATATTCTTTTCTCGTTTACTTTATTGTAAGTATAATAGTATATAATACATAGAATATAAAAAATACATTATCTGACTGTTTGTGTTATTGATAAGGCTCTTCTGGTCAACAGGAGGCTATTAGTAGTTAAGTTTTTTAAGAGTCAAAAGTTATACAATGGGCTTTTGAAAATGTGGGGGGTCGGTGCCTCTGACCTCTGAGTTGTTCAAGGGTCACCTGTATTAATGGGCCACTTCCTAGTCTGGACACTAAGTAATAGCAATGATAATGAATATGATAGTTTTAACTGCTTAAGGGGATGGGCCAGAGTACTGAACCAATGAATATCACATGAACTTGTTAGTATTTGCTCTAACCAGGAATGCAGCCTGTCACTTTTAATTCCCATAGCAAGTATAAACCAAAAGCACAATGAATGCAGGTGCCTGCAGAGTTCTCAGAATCTTGGAGCAGCGATTTTGGTGAATGGAAATCCAAAGCCTTGTGTTAATTCTATTCTGTCACATATACCTGTTGGTATTTTTTCAAAATCACTCTGAAATGCTACAGATGGGCATCCAGAAAAAAACAAAATAATATCTAATGGCAACGTCCTTTCTTAAAGCATATGTATTTCCCAACTTTTTAGTATGATGATTTTCAAACTCAAGAAAGTTGAATAATACACCCAATACCTAAATACCCTCCACTTTAAATTCAACAATTGTTAACACTTTGCTGCATTTGCTCTACCCAACTGTCTACCTTCATTTATTTAAGGACTTTATTTACATTTATTTTAGCAATTCAAAAATAAGTTGCAGATAATCATGACACTTCATCTGTAAATACTTCAACATACATCTCTTTAGAATGAGGACATGACTTAAAGCACCCATTTTTAATAACAGTAAGAGTAATATTTTAACACAAGGGTCAGCAAAGTATGGCCTGCAGGCCAAATTTGGCCGGCTGCCTGATTCTGTAAATAAAGTTTTATTGGAACACGGCCATTATATATTGCTTATGGCTGCTTTTGTGAAACAGCAGAGCTGAGTAGTTGCCTCGTAGAACATATGGCCTCAAAGGCCTAAAATATTTATTATTTGACTCCATAGAAAAAGTTTGCCAATTTCTGCTCTAATAAAATACAAAGGTGGGAAATTTAATTAACATTTTTTTAATTTTAGAAAGACCAAGTGAGCGGGTGAGAGGGACAGAGGGAAAGAGAGAGAATCTTTTTAAATTTATTTGAGAGAAAGAGAGAGTACAAACAGGGCAGGAGCAGAGAGAAGGAGAGAGAGAGAAGCCCAAGCAGGCTCCAGACTGTCAGCACAGAGCCCGATGCAGGGCATGAACCCACAAACTTTGAGATCATGACCTGAGCTGAAGCTGGATGCTTAACCAACTAAGCCACCCAGGTGCCCCGACAGAGAGAATCTTAAGCAGACTCCGCACCATCAGCACAGACCCCAATGTGGAGTTGGATCCCATGACCCTGGGATCAAGACCTAGCTGACATCAAGACCTGAGCTGACATCAAGAGTTGGATATATAACCAACTGAGCCACCCAGGCGCCACAATTTTATAAAATCTTCTTGAGCCAAAAGATTTGACTGTCATTTTTGTATTCCAAGTGTTTCTTCCCCTAGTGCATAGGTTTTATGATGTTGTGAATGACTTTAGGTATGGGGGGGTGGCTGTGCTGGGGAGGTTGGGAGGTTAGGGAAGTAGGAGTTGGATTGAGGAAGAGAACTAATATTCACTGCCCATTTATTCTGTACTATGGGCTATGCTAGATGTTTTATACACCATTACATTTATTGTGATCCTCGCAACAATACTATGAAGTAGACATATTATTCTAGTTTTCTGATGAAGAAACTGAGGCTTAGAACCTTTAGACAATTTGCCCCAAGTCATGCAGATATTAAATAGAAAAACCTAGAACCTGGGGTGCCTTGGCGGCTCAGTCGGTGAAGTGTCCAACTTGGCTCAGGTCATGATCTCATGGTCCGTGGGTTCAATACCCTTGTTCTGCTCTGTGCTGACAGCTCAGAGCCTGGAGCCTACTTCGGATGTGTCTGCCTCTCTCTCTGTCCCTCCCCCACTTGCACTCTATCTCAAAAATAAACCAAAAAAAAAAAAAAAAAAAAAAGGAAAAGAAAAACAAAAACCAAGAACCTAAATCTGTCTCCATAGAGATATCAGCAAAATCCATTAAGATGCCCTAGGAAGAATTCTCAAATATTTTGTGGTCATGTTTCATACATAAAATAAGTGTTTTGGGCTTCTCTGTCTTCCAATTCAAAATAATAATAAGATCCCTGGAAGAAAGCAACTAAGGCCTTTCTTTAAAGTATAGAGAGGACATATATAGTAAGGACCAGAAACTTGGTAACATATAATGAAAAATACCCCAGGAAAGTCATATCAAGTACTTTAATCATTTAATCTCTAAAATGGGGGTGATCTCTATCCTGATTACTTTGGGAGAAAGTTAGTATTAAAAAGCTTTGAAAATATAGGGCTCAGTATAAAAGTGCAAGGCTTCATAATTTAGTTTATGTCTTTACCTAAGCAGGCATGCCTCAAAAACAACTTGCCCATCTCATTCTTCAGTTGTGTGTGTGTGTGTGTTTAAAAGTAACCTTTACCCACAACATGGGGCTCAAACTCATGACACTAAGATCAAGAGGAGTCATATGCTCTACCTACTGAGCCAGTCCGGCGCCCCTCATTCTTTAGGTCCTTACTCCTCAAATTCTAGTATTTATAAGAATCACTGAGGCTGCTTATTAAAACGATTCCCAAGCCCCACCAAACACTTCTTCCACATACCTGGGTGGGGTCCAAGAGTCAGAATTCAAGGTGATTCTGAATTACGTGATCTGGGAGCCATTCTTTGAGAAATACTGTTTTCAGATATAACTGATGTTTCACAAGATCTATTTAAATCACCACTTTATGATTAATAAGGAACTTTACATAATGCATGCTGTGAAATAATTCAAGTAGTACTGAAATATTTAAGGTAAAAAATGTCCTCTCATCACCCACTTTTCTCATATCTTATCCAGTGGTAAGTTTTGATGATTAGCTTTCCACACTTGAATTTTGTATGCATATACAAACACATGTATTGGTTTGTTTATATATATACATTATATATTATACATATATACATACATACAGAATGATGAGCATTTGGGGCGCCCCGGGGGCTCAATCGGTTAAGCATCCCACTTCGGCTCAGGTCATGATCTTGCAGTCCGTGGGTTCGAGCCTAGAGTCAGGCTCTGTGCTGACAGCTCAGAGCCTGGAGCCTGCTTCAGATTCTGTGTCTTCCTCTCTCTCTGCCCCTTCCCTGCCCCTTCCCCGCTCGTGTTCGGTCTCGGTCTCTCTCTCTCAAAAATAAACATTAAAGAAAAAAATGACAAAAAAAAAATGAGCATGTTTCTGATTTCCTTTGCTATCAAAAATAATACCAAAACATCCTTGTTCACATGTCTTTGAGCAACTGTGACTGTTTCTGATTCCTAAAAGTTGACACATAATGACAGCTTACCTATTGGTCCGATTTTACATTTTTGGTGCTGGTACATTTTGGAAGCTCTGTGCTTCCTATTTTGAATGATCCTTCACTGGTCATTTATATCAAGGTCCAACGTTCACAACAAAAAGATTTCTAAATTAGACCTGTTTATTGCTCTCTGTTGCAAACTGAACTTACAAGGTCGCACTAACACCGCCACTTAAGAGGTGAGTTTGGGGAAGCCAGCGCGGGGGCGCCACCGTTCTCCGAGAGGCCGGCAACTTGGGCGAAGACAGGGGAGGGCACACAGCTGCTTCGGCCCGCGCGGAACTGACGCGGGAAGGTAGACCCGGGAGCCGAGGCGCACCGAAGTCTTCCTCGAGTCTGCCCACGAGCCGCGGCTTCTGTACAGACGAGTTCAGCGGCAGCAAGACCGTGAATCCAGCCGCCTCTTCTCACCGCCCCTCCCGCCTCACCCTCAGTCGGCTTCTCTAACTCCCGCCCCGTTCGACGTCCCTCGAGTCTGCAGCTGGGAGCAACACACTGACACAGCTTTAAGTCCCGCAGCAAGAGAAAGCACAGAACCCCACCGCCACTCTAACTGGCTGTACTAACAGCGACCTGCAGCAGCCCTCCTCTTCTTGCCCTGCCCCTTCCGCTTGTGGCTTGCTTCCGGTTCCGGCGTCCCGGCTTTGCAGTGAAGAGCTTTGCATTGTGGGAACTCTTTCCTTTCTCTCTCCCGGCCATTTTGGCGGTTGCTTCTGGTGAGTGGGCTCTGCGGGGCCGAGGTGCGGGCCGCACTGGCAGCGCAGTGAGTTGCTCTTTGGAGTTCCGATCCTAAACGACCTGTCCTGTCCTTTGTACGTTCTAGGTTGGGTCCGCCCCGCACCTAAGGCAGGAAGATGGTGGCCGCAAAGAAGACGGTGAGTGAAGCGGTGCAGGGCCGGAAGCCGATTCACGTGGAGGAATGTCTAGGCCGGGGTGGGCCGATCTGAGCACACCGGGGAGACAGTATGCACACTGGCTTGGAGGGACCCGAGAGGAAACCGAGCGGTCCTCTCAGTGACTTGAGACCCTAGACTTAGGAGGTTTTTCTTAAAGGGGTCAGCTTCCAAAAAGCTGGATTCTGTTTTGAGATGGTTAAAAACAAGGCCTTCAGGTCCGTGTTAAATGTTTGCCTTTTAGAAAAAGTCGCTGGAGTCCATCAACTCTAGGCTCCAACTCGTTATGAAAAGTGGGAAGTACGTGTTGGGGTACAAGCAGACTCTGAAAATGATCAGACATGGCAAAGCGAAACTGGTCATCCTCGCCAACAACTGCCCAGCCTTGAGGTAATCAATCCAAGGAACCTTGAGTGTGTGTATCGTCCACTGCATATTCATCGAAGTGAATATCCAGGAGTGTAAGCTTGGGCAATCGGGGTAGCACTAACTCGGCTTTATGTAAAATTTGTTTTAGGAGCGAGCACCTGCAGAAAATTTACGGATGCTTCTGTGGTGTTTGGGTCTTGAACCACCACCCCCCCCCCCCATCATGTTTTCTCTTTGTAAGCTTATATTTTGGAGAAGTGTGGCAAGAAGGGGAAAAACCATGGAACGTCAAACTTTGAGGGAGGCACAGAAATTTGTTTTTCCATGTATTTTGTGTCATGCCTTTTTGGTCATTCTTGAAAAGTACTCCGTTTTGGGGCGCCTGGGTGGCTCAGTCGGTGGAGCGTCCAGCTTCGGCTCAGGTCGTGGTCTTGCGGTTCCTGAGCTCCGCATCGGGCTCTGTGCTAACAGCTCAGAGCCTGGAGCTGCTTCCGATTCTGTGTCTCCCTCTCTCGCTCTGCCCCTCCCCTGCTCATGCTCTGTCTCTCTCTCTCTCTCAAAAATAAATAAACATTAAAAAAAATTTTTTTTTAAGTACAGTTAAGTGTCCACTCTTGATTTTGCTCAGGTCATGATCTCAGGGTTAGTGGGTTAGTGGTTCCAGCCCAGCATAGGGCTCTGTGCTGACAGTTTGGAGCCAAGTATTCCCATTTTTTGAACTTGTTACTGTGTAGTAAAACTAAGGTAAGAAAAGCTCAGGCTGTCTGTGGAGCTACAGGTTCCTGGTTCCCCAAGTTTTTGCTTGACTTCACTGTTTTGAAATTGAACTTAGCATGGAAAATAAGTTAAAGAGACTTGGACTGTACAGAATATAAGCCATGTGATCAGTCTGCTACACTGCATTGAGTTTTTTCTGTGGTAATGCGTAACCTTCTCGTGGCATTTTATATAGGGTGTCTGTACATAATTGGCTTGCCTGGAGTGCTCTGTTCTCCATCCCATCCCATGGTTTGGCCTTCAGGCTTACCTTCTATATCAGTGCTTCTCAAACGTGAATGTGCACACAATTACTGGTAATCTTGTTAAATGCAGGTTCTGATTTAATGGGTTTGGGATGGGACCTGACATTATGCATTTTTTGTTAATTTTTTTTTTAATGTTTATTTTTGAGAGACCAAGTGAGAATGGGGGAGGGGCCGAGAGAGAGACACACACACACACACACACAGAATCTGAAGCAGGCTCCAGGCTCTGAGCTGTCAGCACAGAGCCCGAAGCGGGGCTCAAACTCACAAACTGAGAGATTGTGACCTGAGCCAAAGTCAGCTGCTTAATGGATTGAGCCACCCAGGTGCCCCTGAAATTTTTTAAATGTTTATTTGGAGAGAGAGAGAGAGAGTGCCCAGGAGCAGGAAATGGGCTAGAGAGAGGGAGAGCAAGAATCCCAAGCGGGCTCCCCACTGTCAGTGCAGAGCCCTACCAGGGACCACGAACCATGAAACCATGAGATCGATCGTGACCTGAGCTGAAATAAAGTCAGTGGACATTTAACCATTTGAGCCACCCGGGTGCCTCTGACATTAGGCGGTTTTAACAAGCACCCACACTACTGCTGGTCTGTGGATCCATATTTTGAGTAGTGGCAAGGTTCCGTTAGGACTCTTCTAATTTGTAAAACCATTAATGTTTGTCTACTCAATTGACGCAGAAATGTTAACTTTATGTAAGTAGTATCATTCCCCATCTAGGATTCAGAGCACCAGAGAGTGATAAAAGTGGTTTATCTTTTTTTTATAATTTTTTAAAGTTTATTTATTTTTGAGAGAGCACTAGTGGGGGAGGAGCAAAGAGAGGGAGAATCCGAAACAGGCTCCGCGATGTTAGCACAGAGCCCAGTACAGGGCTTGAACTCAACAAACCTTGAGGTCATGACCTGAGCTGAAACCAAGAGTCCAACGCTTAACTGACTGAGCCACCTGGGCACCTCCAGAAATAGTTTATCTTTGAAACATAACACAGGTTTGGATTCTGGAACCTCCACTTACTGATCTGTGCCCGGATGTCTTTATTAGTTAAAAAAAAAATGAGTATGTTTTACTTAAGAGGTTATTGTGGGATTATGTAAAGTGTCTGATGTGTAGTAAATGCTAAGTAAATATTTTTATTTCACATCCTGTCCTCTTTTCCATAAGCATATTTATGGTCTTAAACATAGGTATTCAGAAGATATTTGCTGGGTGTCCCATTTCTTAGAAAAGACCAAAGGAAAGGATGGTTTGTATTGGCTAATGGATATGATACTTTTTTTAGGGTGATTATTGATTTGATGACTGTTGGAAGTTAAAACTTCTGAGGGAAATAGTAACATTTAATCTGTCAGTCATTTGGTATGGCATTTATTTATTTGTCTTTTGTTTACCAAAGGAAGTCTGAAATAGAATACTATGCCATGTTGGCCAAAACTGGTGTCCATCACTACAGCGGCAATAATATTGAATTGGGCACAGCGTGTGGGAAATACTACAGAGTGTGCACACTGGCTATTATTGATCCAGGTATGTTTTTTAAGTCATAAAAGAATTTTCCCTTTATAATGTAATTACAAGTACTCTTTGGTATACAAATATCTTTGCTAACTAGGTTCAGATATTGAGAATATGGATATATGGCAAGGGATATCCTGTAGTTTTATTTCACAGAAAATTGATAACGGATATAAGTACATTATGATAGGTCTTGGTGTAAATGAAGTTTTTTTACTTTGAGATTATGAAAATTGTTTGAAGCCCTTAAAATTTAGGACCTTGGTAAAGGTGAAATTATAAAGGGGGGAGGAGGGATCAAATGAAATAGTAGAAAGGAATCTTTACTGGCTGCCTAAGGACAGATGGGTAAAGATTCAGTTGAGAAAAAGAAGTGGCTACAAATACAGATCATGTTATATTTTAGAACTTAGGAGTTTTTAATTAATTCATAAAAGACTGCGAATATTCTCGCTGTTCTGATTTTGTAATAATCAGGGCAGGCTAAACATTCGCTATATTAAGACCATGCATGTGTCCCCAGACTTAGTTCTTTCCCTAGGTCTGGTTTTATCAATGCTGGTGATAAACCAAGTCTGACTTACATGATGCATCCGTGGAAAATGTCTGTGACTCTAGGTGTCTGATCATCCTTGAGAAATGACAGCAAATCTAGTGTAACAACTTTTGAAGATAACCATTGCCAATGTGATGATTACCAGTTGCCATTTAACAAATTGTAAAACTGTTATGTCTTATTTTCCAGGTGATTCTGATATCATTCGAAGCATGCCAGAACAGACTGGTGAAAAGTAAATCACGTAAAATTTTTCGTTAATAAAATTGGCTAGAGCTTGTTTTAAAAACTGTATTCATTTCCGTTATTTTCTTTGTATCTTTCTGTTCCCATACATTTTCCTGAAGATAGAATTTGAGAGGATTAGGCACTTAGATACGGTGGCAAGACTTGGGTTAATAGCTGTACATCTCAGTTGCCATTTTCCTTTTTATAAAGGGAGTGCAGACTTCCTTTCCTATACTAGATTTTTAAGAGTTTCCAATCTTGGAATATTGTTGGCATTTTTTATTTGAATATGTTTGAGAGGCAGCAAAGATCAATACCCAGAATTTAACCAGAATTGCAATTCATAAGGCTGCGTATATCTACAAATGAGTAGTGGAGAGGATTAAATGAAATATCCTCACCCGAAATGTTTTCATTCTGAGAAAAGTTCTATTGAACTTTAATGAAGAAGGATTTTTCCAAAGGGTGTGTAGTGGTTCAGGTAGAAGAAATGTACTTAGAACCCCTCAGAATAATCCCAGGCCTTCAATAAGTGCTAAATCCAGTTGCCCAACATTTGTTTTATATAATTTTATTCCTGGAAGATAGCACTGTGAAGTGTTTGTTCAGATTTTTAGGAAGCTGCATACTACGTCTTCCATGTATGTCCATTGGAACCCTTTTCCCACATTTCCCTTGGAACATTCTCAGGAGTTAATTTAGGGGAAAATACTGTAGATATATCTTGACTTACAGAGTCAAATGTTGCTGGTGGGGTATACTGTATGCAATGCTGTGCTCTAAGGCTGCAAAAGTGTCAGAAATAACCATATCATATCGTTTGGACTTCAGATGATCCAACTCTCGTACTACCCAAAACTGGGTAGTAGATGAGTGAGACCTTGATGAGGCTGTCAATATGCTCTGGAATGTCACAAGACTTTTTTTTTTTGCTTCTTTTGGGAGCTGAGCATGCCAGTGGGGGAGGGGCAGAGAATCTTAAGCAGGCGCCACACCACCTGCCCGAAATCCAGCGCCTTGGGGCTCCATCTCAGGAACTGCAAGATTGTGACCAGAGCAGCCTGGCATTTCACCCACTGAACTACCGGGCACCCCTGAGGCTTTAATTGCTATGGTAACCATGGGTGGGTCAGATTCCCAGTTTCATAGAAGGGGGAATGGGTCTCTTTCAAGGTAACATTACATAATTTTAGTTTATGTCTGGAATTTGATGTTATGGATAACATGTGAAGAGTAGCTGTTACCAACTAGTTTTACTGGTTCGTCAGTTACTCAGTATTTCTCAATTTGGGAGCACTACTGACATATTTTAATGGGATAATTCTTAGTTGTGGAGGGCTGAATACTGCAGGATATTTCTTATTCATGTTTCTTCCATATTGTAATGACCCCCAAATGTTACCCCATGTTTTCAAAGTATCATCTCCTGGCCAACAGCCACAGAGATATGAAAATCTAAAAATTTTTAATGTTTTTTTAATGTTTTATTTTTGAGAGAGAGTGAGTGAGGGAGGGGCAGAGAGTGAGGGAGACACAGGATCTGAAGCAGGCTCCAGGCTCTGAGTTGCCAGGACAGAGCCTGATGCAGGGCTCAAACTCATGAACTGTGAGATCATGACCTGAGCTGAAGTTGGACCCTTAACCGACTGAGACACCCAGGTGCCCCTGTAAATGTTCTTAAGTGCTCCTATCTTCACATCCAGAGACTGGTATCCCCAAGGTGGTTTAAAATGTTTGAAATCTGTCAGATAAGACTTGCTTGGTCAGACTACTGCTGGTCTCTGATGCCATTAGTCTGTTCCTTAGTTAAAAATGGTTGCCCTTGGTTAAGGAAGTTTGTGGTGCTTATTTTCTACTTGATAAATTTTGCCTTTCAAATTGAGCTTGCAGCTACTTGGGTAATTTTTGGATTATTTTTCCCTCCAGTTTGACCAGTTAAAATTTAGTTAAGGGGTGTACCTGAAAGAATACATTGTTGCCAATACCAGGGTACCATTTCTTTGTAAGGATTCTGTTGCAGGACTTGTGGCTGCAGGCATTTTGGAGCGATGGCTTTTAGGAAATAATTGGTGATGTTTAGGGGCTTCTAGGTAGTGATAATATGCTCTAAGGTCATTCGGCTTTTGCCTTTTCTTTATATGTGCTTTCCGTGTACTCCTTGTTTTAAGCAAGAAAGGGATTTACAGTTCAGAGAAAACGAGTTTAAAGCTAGTAGATAGGAAATGTATCTCACCCATTCTGGCCTGGGACAGCTGTGATGAAGTGCCATTAAAATGCTGCCAGAATTGGAGAAAATACCACTGGTCAGGAAGATCTGGGAAGGTCTAAGTTGGCATTTTTAAATGTAATTTTCCGATTATAATCAAAGTAATGTGTTTGGCTAGGAAGCTCTCTTATGCAGGGGATTGTGGGAAATTCCAGCCAAATGGATTTATTCCATACTTGTACTGAGTTGTTACGTCTGGAGATAAAAATGTCCGAAAGAAGATGTTGGTCATTGTGGAGTGTATTAATTGTAATCGGTGTGGTATGGTGGCAGGGGCAAAAGGTACGTAGAGAAGAAAACAAACTTGAGGCTGGTGGCCATGAATGCAATGAGTTGGGCCTTCTGGAAGATCTGGCTCATGGAAAATTCTCTTTGCTTTGTTGCAAATCTTCCAGCTGCCTCTTAGATGTATGCTCCCCCTGTGTGCAGAGGCATCTGGTTTCCTTCCCCTCCTTTTGCAGGCCTACTCCACCATCCTCTTTCAGTCTAGATGGGGTGCCTCTGAGTTACCATAGAACCTTTTTTTATAACATTAGCTACATTTGTTTCTCTCTAAACTAAGATCGTAGAGGACAGAGACTCCGCATTTTCAACTCTGTTATCACTTAGGAGTTCAAACAGGGTGAACAATGACTTTAGGGTTTAAACATTGAATTCTCATTGATATGCTTGTGGCTTTCCAGGCCAGAATTTCATCTTTGTCTTGTTTATAGTAGGTCTTGAACATCTTGTACATTTACCATAATTTACTATTCCTATCTCTTTGCTTCAAAAGGTAATTTAGGAGTAGGAATCTTCCAAAGTACTTTCCTCAGGGTAAGGTAAGCAAAGCATTCATTTGCTCAACATATACTTAAATTACCTTCTTTGTGTCAGATAATTCTAGGAGGCTGAAGAATAAAAACATAAATAGTGTACATGTTAAGCCATTTAATCCTCTTGACAATCCATTAAGATAGTACCGTTAGTCCCATTTGACAGATGAAGAAAGCAAGGCCTGGAAAAGTCACACAAATAATGAAACCTGAATGCAAAACTTTTAACACCTAAGACATATGTACAAATAACAAAACAAGGAAAATGGGGAAGTATTTCAGATTCTAGATAATCTTAAATATCTTGGATTAATATGTAAATGTGATGAATTGGTTGGAGACCTTTTTTTCTTATGAAGGCATTTTCCTTCCCAATATGAAGAAAGTTGAAAACCTTATGATGAAATGTATTCAATAGCTAAAAATGAAGTGGGGGGAGGTACAGTCTAGAGCCACTAGGGGGAGCAGGGACTCAACAAAAAGTGAAGTACAACTGTGCCAAGGAAGCAATGCCTGAACTAGAAGTGTATCTCAGAAGGTAAGGCCAACCCAAATCAATACTTCCTCATGAAAACCTGTTTTCAGGGTCAACTGGATGACTCAAATACAAATATAAACTGAGGTTTGATACTCTGAACCACACAACTTTTATACTTAAATTCCAGTGATTTTCAGATAGGATTGAAGCTTAGATGTTCTCACTCTACCACACTGCCTTTTGGGAGGACATTCTGATGAAAACACTCATTTTAAAATATTTAAACAAGCATACTAAAGGTGTTTCATTTAAAAAGCATCATTTGGCCTCAAATACAGTAGCTTCCATGGGAAGGATGTCATGTTGGGGGTCTTCATTTCTTCATGAAGTTGTTACCTGTATTGTTTCCTGCTGCTCTAAGTGCTTTGAAAGACTTGATGTCTCCTTTGACCCTTATATTCCAACTTTCTTTTTTTCTCAGGGATGTGAGATCATGCAATCATGACCAGAAACCAAGAGCCAGATGCTCAACAGACTGAGCCACTGGGTTCCCTGATTTGTTTTTTTCTTTTAGTAGGCTTCACACCCAGTGGGAGCCCAATGCAGGGCTCCAACTTATGACCCTGAGATCAAGACTTGAGCTGAGATCAAGAGTCAGATGCTTAGCCTAATAAGCCACCCAGGCGCCCCTAGTACATTCCTTTTATTTTTAAATTATTTTTATTTTTTTTAGTACATTCCTTTTAGATGGAGTAGTTCTGAGGTATGGACTGTGCTACAATTTGACAGTTCTCTTTGTGATGATTAGGTTATTTCTAATTTGTAAATTCGAGTAACATTCTGTACAGGTTTCCTTGCCTGTATGTGCTAAAGTCCTCTAGTTAGATGCTGGTAAGTGCAGTTGCTAGAGTGCAGGGTTGTGGGCATTTTTAGTTTACTAAAATGTCCATTTGCACGAGCATGCCTGTTTGCATTCTCGCTAGTAGTGTACAAGCGCTCCATTTTTTACATCCTTGTCATACATACTAATTTTTGCCAAGCTGATTGTTTTAACTTGCATTTTCCTGATTGCCAGCAAGTTTAAATATTTTTTGAGAGAGAGGGAGAGTGTGTGGAGGAGGGGGGGAGACAATCCTAAGCAGGGTCCACGCAGCACAGAGCCTGACGTGGGGCTTGATCCCACGACCCTGGGATCATGATCTGAGCTGAAATCCAGAGTCGGACCCTTAACCAACTGAGTCACCCAGGTGCCCCAAATACTTTTTTTCAAATGCATATTGACCATTTCCCATATACACATACCTTGTGTTTAAAGTTAAACTAGGAATATTTACACAGAATACCATCCTCTGAAGTGGTGAACTTTAATACTGTATAAAAAAAAAATCCCAACTTGTTAATTCAAGTACATACGTTCTATGATTTTATGCATACATCCATATACATATATCAAGGTAAAAGTCCAATACAAAAAAATAGCTTTTCCTATGGCCAGTGTTCTACAGAATTCAGACTGCAAACTATTTTGTAGTCAAATGAGATTGCAACACACTAAGGCAGGACAAGGCAAAAGCAAATCAGGTCCACAGTATGTTACAGAATATCTTGCATAGCTTACTTGCTCTCACTTGATAATCGCATTTTAGGATTCTGAAGGATTTTTTTTTTCTCAATAAATGTATACAAGTTAGTGTACACTTTTTGTTCTATAGCAAACCAGCTCTCTCAGTACTACTTATGTTTTACTTGACAACCTAGAAGTAACAACAGCCTGAGCTTTGGGGCTCCGAACTGCTTTCACTGTCAGCCTTGATACGATGTACAAATATGTAGAGCATTTCAAATCCTCATCTGTATCTCAGGCGATTTTCCAGGGCTTCCATCCTCTGTGTCATTTCTTCTAGTAAATCTCAAATTAAGGAAGAGGAATCTGAATTGCCTGTTTTTATTTGCATTCAAATACAAACTTGATTTATCTACATAAAAATTTGTCCTGAAAAATAAAAATTTTTCCACTTCTGTTAAGTTTTTTTTTTTTAATTTTTTTAAAGTTCATTCATTTTTAGAGAGCGACAGAGCATGAGTGGGGGAGGGGCAAAGAGAGAGGGAGACACAGAATCTGAAGCAGGCTCCAGGCTCTGACAGCACAGAGCCCAACATGGGGCTCAAACCCATGGACCATGAGATCATGACCTGAGCCAATGTTGGATGCTTAACCAACTAAGCCCCCCAGGTGCCCCTCTGTTAAGAATTTTTAAACTCTGACTTGAGGGGCGCCTGGGTGGCGCAGTCGGTTAAGCGTCCGACTTCAGCCAGGTCATGATCTCGCAGTCCGTGAGTTCGAGCCCCGCGTCGGGCTCTGGGCTGATGGCTCAGAGCCTGGAGCCTGTTTCCGATTCTGTGTCTCCCTCTCTCTCTGCCCCTCCCCCATTCATGCTCTGTCTCTCTCTGTCCCAAAAATAATAAATAAACGTTGAAAAAAAAAAACAACTCTGACTTGAAGGTTTTCATTTAACACATGCTATCAACACTATAAATCTCTTTCAGGTTAAATGTTTCTTTAACATCAAAGCCAGAGAGTTCAGTTAAAATTCTTTTAGAAAAATGTTTAATTCTACTCACATCTGTGTGCTTGTAAAGTAGTTTGCCATAGCACACCTTTGGGAGCCAGAGTGATAATGTTGGGAATGTGAAGAGAAGGATGAGGCCTTAGTAAATAATGTCAGGAAAGAAAAGAGATTGGGGAGTTTTCACCCATGATGCCAGATACAGCGAAAAGGTACCAGCCTTGAAGTCTTAAGACCTATGCTCTTTTTTTTTTTTTAATCTAATGTTTATTTTTGAGAGAGAGAGAGAATGTGAACAGGGGAGGGGCAGAGAGAGAAGGAGACACAGAATCAGAAGCAGGCTCCAGGCTCTGAGCTATCAGCACAGAGCCCGATGTGGGGCTCAACTCAAGCACAGCGAGATCGTGACCTGAGCCGAAATGGACGCTTAACCGACTGTGCCACCCAGGGACCCCTATGCTCTTTTATATGTAACTTCCTTAGTCACTTCTGAAACACCCTCAGAAGTGGGGTGGGAAAAGGCAGAGGAGAGGGGCATTAGAACAAGCATTTGTCTTCACGTAAGCTCCTTAATCCCCTCCACCCATCCCCTTGGTGACAGAGTGAGAGCCTGGATTCATCACCCACGTTAACCACTGTCAGGTTGTTTTACTTGAGGGAGCATATTTCCAGCTTTCAGAAAGGGAATTGCTACATCTGTTCCTTATTATATCAACCCATTGGCACAGAGATAGTTCAGGATTCAACCATTTCCCTATAGGCTAATTGATGCATGTGGAGATAGACATCAGCCAGCTTTAGTAAGCTTACTGTAATTTGAAGTTCAGAGCAGCTGGCAGTATAAAAACACTGAATCCTCATTTCTCCATTATCTCAAAGCATTCCTTTTATTTGTAATAATTGGTTTAATGAATCATTGGACCCTGCTGTTCCCTTGATAGCATGTTTCATCTTAGGGTGCTGATATAAAAGATCTCTGCTGCCAAACAAACAAACAAAAAACCCTAGTCTTCTAGAAACTACACACTGACCAACTGTGGCTGCAGTATGGCTTGGGGCCAAAGGAAAGGTCTGGAGTTTAGATGGAGTTTGAAACCTCTTCAGTCCACATTCTTTGCCTGTACTTACAGTACCTTTGATGCACATCAGACCCAGTACATTTCCTTTTCCTCCCAGCAGAGAGGCAGTTAAATTTTCAGTCTGTTTTCTCTTTACTTTGCAGACTTTTACTTTCCTGGCAGACTGGCCTTCCTGCTAAACCCCTAGAACAGCAGATAGCAACTACGTGCTTGACCCTGGCCACGAAGCTTGGCTTGCCCTTGGCTCTCAAACACCTATCAGGTTGCTTAAGTAAAAAAGCCTTTCTGGGAGTTCACTACTCTTGACTTCATGGAAATAGCTTCATTTGATATACACCCACAAATAGTATTTGTGAAGTTTGGTAAGATTCTTTGCATTGCACATAGAAGCATAATACTAGAAAAGGATATAGCGTTGTGTTAACTTTCTCACTTCTTCATTTGCAAGGTTCTGGAACATTATTAGGTTTTCACATTTGCACTGATCGTGTTTTTCTTCCAAAGGACTTCCTGAGAAAGCACACGGAAAGTGTTCACTCACCTCTATAACCCACCAGGCTTCCCAGATGCATAATAATAGGACTGAATCAGCATACGGAAGAAACCAAAATGAAGGAACTGTTCAACTTTTTCCGCACAGCCAAATCCAGTAAATACCAGGAAAGGGCCGTGTACACTTCCAACACTGCCTTTCGTGTGGACTGCAGGGAAGGCTGCCCCAGTTTCTTTCAGTTAATTTTTTTTGAGTTCTCGTTTTACTTAAGCTGTTCTCTTATCCTCTATCCTGGTTCCTCCTCCCTCCTTACTTTTCCTCCTCTCAGCTGAGTTTGTTGGCAAGCTAAGAGGCTGGTATCACATTCCCTTCTAGTAATACTGTATTTGGAATTACCTGAAGATTTTGTTGAATGGAAAAGCTTTTGTGTGGACCGTGAAACACTGTCTTCTTCAAACAGATATCGGTGTTGCACTGCAAAATTAGAACAGGAAAGTAGGTCTCGGATATTTATGGTGACTGGCTCAGATTCTGTAAAGAGAAAGAAAACTGAAGTCAAACCTGCTTACCACGGTTGTGGTTCTAAGACAGCCATCAGCTGTCTCAGTAAGGTACTTGATGTTCCTAGCATGTAGTACACGGCTTTACTTTGGGGACATACTGTGGCAAAAGACTCAGCAGAGAGGCTATTACCAAATAGGGCTTAAAGTGGAGAGTAAATATTTCCTATCTGACCAAGGGAAAAAAGCCATAGTTAACGTAATTCAAATCTTACTCACTTTCACTCCTTTACAACTTTTGTCTGAGGGTGGAAGCATCCACCAAAGGTTCTAGAAACACTGCTTTTTAAAATTTACCTATTGGCTTTTTAGGATTTTACCTGTTGGCTGGTGGGCCTTCTTTGGCAGTTCCCCTGCTGGGGAGTCCTGACTTCCGTCGGAGTCTTCCAGAGCTGAGAGGAAAAAGATGACCAACAGGAGTGACAGCTGTCTGCATGCATGTGTGCTCTTTAGGAAACTGGTCCCAGACCAGCTCCTCACCTACCAGCTGTAACCCAGGGGGATTTTGGTTTTATTTGGTGACGCCAGTTTCAAGAAGCAATTGGTTCCCAGGGTAATCCAAGATCACTCTGGGGGTGTTCTCTAGTAAGAGAAACCTGGACCCCTCAAGTGCATCTTCCTTAAGAATGCCTCCAAAAATGTCATGTCTACAAGGTGGGTGGGGAAGAAACTTAAAGTTGTCCAAGGACTAAGCTCTAGTGGCAAAGGCTCCACTGAACATTCCAGTTTGAACTAAACAGCCTAGAGGTGAAATCAAATCTACTCGCATCAGAAATTGGAAAGGCCTGGGGTGCCTGAGTGGCTTAGTCGGTTAAGTGTCCGACTTTGGCTCAGATCATGAACTCATGGTTCATGGGTTCGAGCCCTGTGTCGGGCTCTGTGCTGACAGCTCAGAGCCTGGAGCCTGCTTCAGATTCTGTGTCTCCCTCTCTCTCTGCCCCTCCCCCACTCACACTCTGTCTTTCTCTCTCTCAAAAATAAATAAACATCTAAAAAATTTAAAAAAAAAAAGAAGAAATTTGAAAGGCCTTTCCTCCCTGGGTCCCCCTTCATCTCGTTGTTCTTTCCTTTAGAGGAGTGAAACACATGATTTCGCTTGGGATTTTACTGGTGACTGAACCTGGGACATAAGTAGGGGAGCTGGGCAGAGCTGCTATAGAGAAGCTTCCTGGCCCAGGAGTGCAGTGGAGATAAGCAGAGGGAGCTCTTGGACATAACGGAATCTACATTCTGTAAATAGGAGTGCTCCGTGCAGGAAGGCATTCTTTAAAAATTTGAAATATGAACCCCTTTCCACTCCATCATAGGCATATCCTGAAATTGCGCATCAGCTCTCTGATGTGTAGAATGGTTGTTTCGTAGTTAAATGATCATTTCTGTGGGGGTTTTCTGGGGATTAAGTATACTGGTGTGTCAAAAGATTTATCATACTGCTCAGCACGCAGCAAGCACTCATCAATTCTAGCTGTTCCTTTTGTCCTCTCTCTCTCCCGTTCCCCTTTTTGTGCTTAGTGTTTCCAGGCATTACTGGCCCTGAACACCAGGGAGGCACTTTTTTAAGCACTTTGAAGGAAGAGGTTGAGACTTTCTCATTCAGGGGTCCATGCCGTCCCGTGTGATGTGAGGACCTCTCCTATAGGTAAGCGATAGTACCTTCACATATGCCTTTCTTTAGTTTTTCACTTATCTCTCCCATCGTACTGAAGTCTTCGGCATAGAAGAGATGCTTGTCCGTGGGCTCAGAGGCAATCTCTTGTAGCTCTTCCTCAATAGCTTTTCCTACCCCGACAGCATACATAGTTATACCTAAGTTGCAGAGCAAATTAAGAACAAGGTAGTTAGAGCTGTGCTCCCGGGGTCTGGAAGTTGTCTGTACGGCACCCAGAGCCAGGTGGGGATTAAGTGGTGTGACTTGAGGGGTCCATGTCCCCCTCCCTTTGTTTCTCCACCATTTCTGTTTTGGCCCTACGGAAAACAATGAGGGGTTTCCAAGAGGGAGGAAGGTGAAACCTCTAGGGGAAGTTGGGAGCTAGACCACCAACCTGTTGCTCAGCTCAGGGCAAGGTCATTTAACAAACCTTCAGCTTCTGCCTGAATTAGCCTTAGGGATAGAGTAGAAAAGAGCACTATCTTATGGCTTACTAAATGGGAATCTCTTCGGGGAGAATTCTAAGAAACAGGTCAATTTATGACCTTCTAACCTAGATTCTACTTCTCCAAGGTACAGGACAGGATCCTTAAAGGAGGGGGTGGGAGGGCGGGGCAGGGGAAGCTGCTCTCCACTCACATCTCTTGGAAGGACAAAGCCTTATGAGGGGTGCTAAACTGAAAAGGGAAATCTGCAGACCAGTGGAAATCCCCAAAGTGTGAAAGAAAGAACAAACCCAACTACCAACCTTAGGTTTCAACAGAGACATGAAATTGCTCCAAAAGCTTTTCTAAACAACAGAAATCACTAGACTGCCTTCCTCCATAGGTGCTTCACTTGAAAGTAAAACATGGTAAGAACTTAAATTCTGCCTGATTTTCAACATTTTTTTAGCACTGATATCTTGCTCTGGCTAATTCATTAGGCTAGATTTTTTTTTTTAATTTTAAATACACATAAAAATGGCTCTTTAAGCCAAGGGGAAAGAGTTATGTCTTGTTCTAAGTCTGTATAAGGTCAATAGGCGAGTTCAACATATTTGTCCAGGAGCCCAGTGACCTGATCAAACTCCCTAAAAAGGAGAACTACTATTTTAAGATTATATTAGCTATGCATAGGAATAATTAAAGTCATCAGAGGATGTCATTTCAGGTAAATCTTGTTGGTTAAAAAGTTTTTTTAATGTTTATTTTTGAGAGAGAGAGACATAGCGTGATCTGGGGAGGGGCAGAGAGAAAGGGAGACGCAGAATCTGAAGCAGGCTCCAGGCTCTGAGCTGTCAGCACCGAGCCCGATGCGGGGCTCGAACCCACGAACCATGAAATCAGGACCTGAGATGAAGTCTGGTGCTTAACTGACTGAGCCACCTAGGCGCCCCATATCTTGTTGATTTTAGAACCAAATTTCACCTACCACTTACCTGTCTTTGGGTGATTTGTGGAAATTTAAGTAGGGGAAAGAGTAAGGTAGATGGGTCTTAATGGGACAAATAAGAGGGCTAACCACTGTCTTTGGAAACAAGATGCTTCCCCGTGTGCGCTTTAAAAATGCAGGGGTAGAGGTGGGGCACCTGGTCGTGCAGCAGATTCAGCATCCAACTCTTGATCTCAGCTGGCGTCAGGATCTCACAGTTCATGAGTTCGAGCCCCACATCAGGCTCTGCGCTGTTTGGGATTTTGTCTCTCCTTTCTCTGCCCCTTCCCCCACTTGTTCTCTCTCTCAAAATAAAGAAATAAACTTAAAAAATGCAGGCTAGTGGGGTTCATGGGTTTGACATGAGCTCTAGCAAGCTAGTCTGGAAGCAGAGGAACTGAGTATGAGCAGCCAGTTTCACAGTCCACTCAGATGATTTAGAACAGGACACTTTTTGTGGCTACTATTCTATTGGGCTAGAGGAAAAGGAGTCAATGTTCTATTCTCGGACAATAGAAAGAGGAGGTACAATACCAATAAAATGGCCTCCTTCACAAAGCGTCGTTGAATGTCAGTGTGAGCCAGCCTTTCTGTGGGGAGGAATGGAGTTCACTAACGGGATTGCTAGTACTTTCTCTCCTTGTTCATGGACTCAGATTAGTCACACACGTCCTATGTGCCGTGCCTGGTCAGGGAATGGCTCCGTAAAGTCTTAGGCGAAGGCCTGGTCTGCACACCCTTTCCCCCCTTATAGGACTTGTTAAAGCAATGTACCCTCAACAAGTTCTTAAAGAAAGTGGCTTTCAAGCAAACTGCTGCAAAGTCTCAAGTTTCCTCATCTCCCCGAGGAATCCAGTCACTTCACCTTACGCTACCTCTCCCGACCATCCTAGCTTTCGGGTTTCCTTTTCGGAAGGCTGTACTCCTCTGCCATACTTCACATCTCTGCACAACTCACGTGAGCTCAAGCCCCCGTCTCCCCCACCTTAGGCACTGTGCTTGTACGGCTGTGCTTGCCTGAATAAGAGCCTAGAGTGGTAATCTCTTCCAACATTTTGATTTTCTCAGAAGCTAACTTTTGCCTCCTACAAACACAAGAGTGTTCGCTATCAGAAGGCTATTGTGCTTTCAGAGTTCACCTGAAGCACTGGTTTAAAAAAAAAAAAAAAAGTATCAGCAAAAGTTCCTCCCACCAGGAATCTATTTTTACCGAACTCTTGAGGTGATTCTAAAGCCACCAGACCAGTGTTTGGAAACGGTCATATATCTATCTGCGGTTAAACAGCACGTGCAGACTCGCTTCTCTCCCCTGGAGGTCACACACTGGGAAATCGCAGTTGGTGACTACTCAGGCGTGTTTGGTGTCTAGACTAACAGCACAGCCCGCAAGACGCCCGCCTCCCAAGTCCTGGACGCCCGCGGGCTCCCTTTACAGCCTCTAGGTGGCAGTGCAGCACAGGTGAATGAGCACTTGCCACGAAGCCTCTCCCAGTGCTCAGAGGCTCTCACTCCTGTCACCCACCACCCTTTGACCACCCGGTGAGTTTAAGAAACCCGAACCTGAAGTGATGTAAGCCACACCTCCATCCCTTATTACCGTTGGCCTGGGCTTTACTGGCCCATTCCGAGACGTCATCCTGAGCCCGTCCATCTGTGAACACGATGGCCACTCTGGGCACCCGTGCGGAGAGAGGTCTGGCCCCTTCTACTTGGGTAAAACTTCTCTCAAACATGTGTTTCAGGGCCAGCCCGGTCATAGAGCCCTTGCCCATGTATTTTATGTGGGCCACGGCTTTCTTCATGTCTTTGGCCGAGCTGAAGTTTCTCAGGGTAAACTCTGTGCGGACCTGCGTGGAATACTGGAGCAGTCCCACGCGAGCAGCTTTGGGGGAAATCGCCAAGGAATCTATAATGCCAGTGACAAACTGCTTCACAATCTCAAAATTCTCTTCTCCGAGGCTCTTGGATCCATCGATCACGAAGACCAGGTCAACTGGGCCTTCAGTGCATCCTGCAGGAAGGAGAGGAAAGGCGAGGTAGTTAAAGGGTCACATAGAAGAAAACTACGCTGCAGTTGGAGGCTGAGCCACTTTGGAGAACTACCTTTGTTCTTCAGATAACACACGGGGCAGGCGGAAGGTGTGGGAGTCAGGAGCCACGATAATTTTCACATTTGCCTTCCCATGTGGCTTGTTAAATTGATAAAAAGAGTGTTTTTCGTAAGCAAAATCACACAACAGAGGCACAAATCGTCAGGGGAATCAGGTCCACACCGTACTCTGGGTCACTGACAGCCAAGTCTGGCAGGGACTGTGTCTAGAGTACTGTAGGGCCTGACAGCTTCCAAAAGATTCCTATAACTTCCCTCCAGGAGGGTGACATCACCCCAGTGCTGGCATTCTGACAGACGGCAGAGAAGGAAATCCTTAAATTCAGCTCAGCCATCATCTCTTCCAGGGAGTTCTCCCTAGGAACCCAGCTTGTATTACTCTCTCTCTGTGTACTCGTAATAATGGCTAATGTATTCAACGAAAATTGGCTTCTTGAGCACCTGCTTCACGCAAGGCAGCAGGCAGGATTGCAAGAGGAACCAAGGCAAAATCCCCCACATGAAAGTGCTTAGAGTCCAGGGTGGTTGGTACAGTCCACACGGCACACTAGCTACCTGAGGATGTGTCGATCTCTCTGGTCTGCAAGTTCCTCCTCTGGTCTCACTTCTGTACCCCCACACCTGGCACGCAGCAGTTGTTCAATAAATGCTTGTTGGCAGATTAAATGAAAGAGGTGGTGCCCATTGGGGAGCACACCTATAAGTAGCCTCCTGACCTATTCAAGCTGAAAAATGAATCATCACTGTGAATTCTTGATCTATATGGAAGCTATTCAGGCAACTCAGATGGTTGGCAGGAAAGCTCTACGTGACTACTTAAGCAATCTGGCCGTGGACAGACTTTGTTATTTAGGGCTGCATAAAACAAATTTACAGATCCTGAATGAATGATCTCATTTCAAACGGTCTACAGTATGTGATATAACATTCTCTTTTATATATCAAGCAGTTGTCTAATATTTGAAAGTAGAGCACAACAATAGAAACAATATAAACACGGACACACAAAAGCAAAATTATTTCTGGGCATGGGCCCAAATAATATGCAGTGGGGGGGGGGGGGCGCGCGCGTGTGCGTGTTGGGGGATTGACTTCTCCTTTCCCATTAAGTTCTTGTCCCTATTATTTAACTTATTGATTGCTTATTAGTAAAAGAAGAAAGGTCAGTTCAGAGCTTCATTTACATTCATAGCCTATTCTTGAATCGAAAGGAAGGAAGAAAAAAAGAAAGAAAAGAAAGGAAGGAAAGGAAAGGGAAGGAAGAAAGGAAGAAGGAAGGAAGGAAGGAAGGAAGGAAGGAAGGAAGGAAGGAAGGAAGGAAGGAAGAAAGACTCTCAGGAGGTATGCACAGGGCTCTCTAGCAGACTGCAAAAAGACTGGAATAATTTTCCAGCAGTAGGTCTGTTTTCTCCCCTCCCCCACACACTCTTCTTAACGGAACAAAATCAGTACCTGCAGCCTCCATGCACAGAGGCACAGAAGGCTTCTCCAGGAAATAAGAACACTAGGTAGAGTGGAAGAGCACAAGGCAAGAAGTGCTAGAGTTTTGCTTTCAGACCTGGGAAGAATGATAGCTCCCTTGCTGGCTACTCGTTTGCAGGACGGTCACTCCAACTGCAGCTGAGCATTTTCTTTTGGTAGTTAAGTCAAGGAGACCGCAATGGAGCTGTGATTTGCTTTCAGAACATAATTTTCACAGAGTTCCAGAATTTCAGGGTTGGACAAGACCGTTAAAGTCACTCGTGCAGCCCTCCTGTTGCTTGCATCTTTACAATATCCCTACCCAGCAGCCAGTTCAGCCCGGACCTGAACACCTTTCCTGATGGAGAAGTCATCACTTCACCATTGAAGCCCCATCTCTGGACATCTCTGCGGTTGATGATTACAAGAGCTGCCACTTGTCAAGCAATTAGTATGTGCCAGCACCGGGCTAAGAACCTTCGAATACCTGATCTCATTGATCTCTCCTGACATTTCTGTGAGGTATTATCCTCATATTATAGCTGAAGAAACGGAGACTCAGAGAAGTTAAATAATTTGTCCAAGGTCACCCGAGTACTAAGAATAGGGTCAAAGTCCAGGTCTGCCTGACTCAAAGCTCATGATCTTAACTAATTAATCACACGGCTTCCCTGAAAGTGTCTCTGTCCTGCTTCTGGGCTGTAGTTTCTCTTCACTGTTCTTTCTTTCCCTGGGGGTATGTTATAGATCATGAATGAAGTCACTGTCACTTTGGCATTTGAACGGTACCTTAGGTCTTTTTCTATAAAGATCCCGTTTCTTCGTTCATTTTTCACTTGACATCATACTGAATGAACATTGTCACTGTGATGGTTTCTAAATCTTGCTTGTCACTATCCTTTTTCTTTAAATATGTTTTCCTAAAAAATAATACATATACTGGAACTGAATTCAAACATTACAAAAGGGTATATGTATATGTATATGTATATGTATATGTATATGTATATATGTATGTGTGTGTATATCTATATCTCTCTATATTTACATAATACAAATAGAAGTGGAATTGCCTTTAAAATATTGCCAGAGGCCCCTGGGGGGCTCAGTCAGTTAAGTGTCCGACTCTTGGTTTCAGCTCAGGTCATGATCTCACAGCTTTGTGGGCTCTGAACTAACAGTGTGGAGCCTTCTTGGGAGTCTCTCTCTCCCTCTCTCTCTGGCCCTCCCCAACTTGTACTGTCTAACTTTAAATTAAAATAAAATATTGCCCAACTGCCCTCCTAAATGTTGGTACCAATTCAGACACCCAGTTGATAACTTTATGACTGCCTATTACACTAGACCTTTGTCAACATAAGGACTCATCAACCTTTCTGATCTCTGTAATAGGTAAGAAAAAAAAAGGTATCACAGCTTTAATCTATCACTATACATCAGCTCTTTTTTAAAAATGGTTTTTATGTTTTATGTTGTGTTTAGAAAGGTCTTCTCTATTCTGAGATTATAAAATAATTTTAAGGTTTTTTTTCTGCTACCTTGGAGGGGTTTTTTTGTTTTTGTTTTATTGGTTTTTTGTTTGTTTGTTTTTTAATGTTTAAACTTTGCTCTATCTCTCTCTTCCTAAAATGCAATGCCCAGAACTGAATGTCATTCCCTGGCACAGAGCAGAAGACAAGTCTTACCTCTTTGTTTCCAGATATTCTTATTCACCCTAAGATTACTCTAGCCTTTTGGCTGATAGTGAACTTGCTGTCAACTAAAACCAAAAGTTTTTCCACAGGTGCTTTAGTTAAGCTCCATTATGAGACAAGCAGAGAGGTGAGGGATTTGTTTCCTGAAAATACTCCAAAGAGCAATTGCTCCCAAACCAAATTAAAGCAGAAATCCAAGTTCAGATCACTTACTCTTGCACCGTCTTCCATCCTCAGCTAGAACAAATCCCTCTGAGCATTTGCAGATGTAGGAATTGCCACGATTAACACAAATGTGTTCACAGCCGTGGTAGGTCGATTTGCAGATATCCTTCCCTGAGGGAAATGCAGAGAGTTGAGAAACCCCATCCATGCAGGAATGAGCCGGACTGAATGGTCAAGTCAGGACAGACCACAGAAGGAATCCATTTTTAAAAAACCCATCCTTATTATAAAGGAGAATTAAGCCTTTTTTATTAAGATTTTTTTTTAGTGTTTATTATTTATTTTTGAGAGAGACAGAGAGAGAGCACGAGCAGGGGAGGGGCAGAGAGAGGGGGAGACACAGAATCCAGAGCAGGCTCCAGGCCCTGAGCTGTCAGCACAGAGCCCGACGTGGGGCTCGAACCCACGAGCTGTGAGATCATGACCTGAGCCGAAGTCGGACGCTTAACCGACTGAGCCACCCAGGCATTCCTAGACCTTTTTCGTTTTAATACTCGGGACAGGGAGTGGAAAGGGAGGAGTTTCCTCTCAGAAAGCCCCAGCCCCCACAAGCCTGAATGGTAAGATGGGTGAGCGGGTGTCCTGTGTTTCTTATTAATTTTTGGAATCATATGAAGTTGCTTTGGGTTTTGATTTTCCCAAGCTGCTGATTTTTCCCCGTAGATATCCCAAACACCCCAGCCTTAATTAATGAGCATTTCTAATGTGTGAGGTACTTTAAACATTTCAGAGTAGTCACACCCTTCAAGCTCCACAACGTCCTGTGAGGAGAGGAAAGCAGGCACAATTAGAGCTGTGTATACATGAAGAAACTCAGAAAATGTCGTGGAGTTGCCCGAGGTCAACAGGGCAAGTTGAGAGCACGGCTGAGACGGCTGTCCCCTGTGCACTCCTCCCCCATCACATGAAAGCCTGTGGCTCTTTTCTGTCGTTAGCTCCCTAGAAAGAAAGCTTCCGGTAGAACGGGGTTAATCACTCCAGATCCCCCCAGAAGTGGGAATGGGGGTGTCTGACCTAGTGACCAAATTCCAAGAAGTAGGCGTCGTGCCTGGTGTACAAGTGTATAACCGCTCAACTTAGCAAAAAACACGCTGCAGGAACAAATGGTGTCCGTGTGGACGCCTGCGTTTACAGAAATAAAATCATGAGCCGACAGTTCGGGCAGACACAAGGAGCACAGCCGTGGACGTGGTCCCCACAGTGCAGAGTGAAGGCAAGACAGGAGGGCGCAGGGAGGCCTGCAGACTTCCGCCAGGGTCCCAGGGGCATCCCTGGACTCAGCCGTTCCAACAGAACTCTTGCTAAAGGTAGAAGCCCCTCTTCCCAGTGGAGGAATGAGGAACGTGGGTTCCACTCAACCCGGCTTTGCTGACATGTGGGACGCCCCCAGTGGTCTCAAGGGAGTCTGGGAGGAGATTCCCCCGAATCAACTTCAAAAGCAAATGCACTGATTTTGTCTTAACTAAAACAGAGCCATCCTGCCCACTGGAGCAGAGTGTCATAAAAGCAAGACGGCTTCAAAAGTCCCCCAAATAGGGATTAGCAGCTCAGAATCTCACAGTGGAGAAAGATCCCTGCCCTGTGCTCTCCTAGTGCCCACTCCACTGGGTGCATCTGTCTCCATCTGTCTCTCTCTGGATGCTGTGATGGTTCATTTTATTTGTCACCTTGTCTAGGCTATGGTGCCCAGCTATTTGGTCGAACACCAGTCTAGATGTTGCTGTGAAGGTATTTTTTAGATGAGATTAACATGTCAATCATTAGACTTTGAGTAAAGCACAATACGGTCCATAGAGCTGGCCTCATGCAACCATTTGGAGGCTTTAAAAGACAGAAAACTGGGGGAGCCTGGGTGACTCAGTCGGTTAAGCATCCAACTCTTGGTTTCAGCTCAGGTCATGATCTCATGGTTCGTGAGTTTGAGCCCCGCATCAGGCTTTGTGTTGACAGCATGGAGCCTACTTGGGAATCTCTCTCTCAATCTCTCTCTCTCTCTCTCTCTCTCTCTCTCTCTCTCTCTCTCTTGCCCCTCCCCAGCTCTCTCACACACTCTCTCTCTCTCAAAATAAATAGTTTTTAACAAAAAAGAGAGAGAGAAAGAATACTGAATCCCTGTCACCTGTACCCCAAGGAAGAAGGAATTCTGCTTCCAGACTGCCTTTGGATAAAAGCTGCAACATCAGTTCTTCCTAGGTCTCCAGTCTGCTACCCTGCCCTGATATCAGATTTTCTCTCTCTCTCCATCTGCCTCTATCTCTGTAAATATGCGTACGTGCGCACACACACACACACACACACACACACACACATCCTATTGGTTCTGTTTCTTTGGGGAAGCCCTAATACACCTTCTAAGTAAACTCTCACAACCTGTACCGAGTGACCTACAGAAGAAAATGATAGAGGAAAATGGATAAATAAAACCCACAGAGGGGCGCCTGGGTGGCTCAGTCGGTTGAGCGTCTGACTTCAGCCAGGTCACGATCTCGCCGTCCGTGAGTTCAAGCCCCACGTCAGGCTCTGTGCTGACAGCTCAGAGCCTGGAGCCTGCTTCGGATTCTGTGTCTCCCTCTCTCTCTGCCCCTCCCCCGCTCATGCTCTGTCTCTCTCTGTACCTCAAAAATGAATAAACATTAAAAAAATATCTAAAACCCACAGAAAATCCCTTAGTCCCTCTCTCACCCTCTACCCTTACTTATAAGGTCTTCCAAGAAGAAAAAGCACTGTAATTATCCTTGGATCCTCATAGTGATTGCTGGCAGAGATTCTAACTGTCCAATGATTAGCCAGGCTCTGTGGGAGGCTCTGGGCATCCACATAATGGTTGTGGAAGGGCCAGCAACTGGGAGAAAACAGACAGAAGCCAAGAGCCTGACAGCTCAGGACCTTGACCGAAAAATTCCTGAAGAATTAAGGCTGCTCCCTAACAAACACTTTCAGAGTACCCAAGGCAGGAACTTGTCATTGTAACATTGATTATAAAGGAAGATTTAAGTATTAAATGAAGCTATGTAACTGTCCAAGTCCCACAGATGGAAAAGTTCATCTCTACCTTGAGGCCACTTACTTCTGCAGCGTTTCCCGTCCTCGGCAAGCCGGAACCCCTCCCGGCACTTGCAGATGTACGACTCATCACTGTTCACGCAAATGTGCTCGCAGCCATGGTCTACGGCTTGGCAGACATCTTTCCCTGGGGACAGCACAGCAAGTTACAACAATTTCGCCAACAGAAATTTCCCCCAGGCTTCACCTTGGAGGATCCATCCACCTCGGCCACCACATACCCCGGGGCTCCTTGAGCTCAGTGGTCCATGGGAGGAAAATAAAATTAAGGATGAAGTTCAGTGGCTCTAATTTAGCTTCTTCAAACTTCCTCAGTATCACCCCCCCCACCCCCCCACTCACCAGCACCTACTTCGGTGTCTCATTAAATTCATTCAATCATCAGCTTTCTGCAGATGCAGTTTCTGATATCAAAAGGAAACACCTTTGGTATGTCATGATTACTTAGAAGATTAAACCTCAATTTAGATTAGTGGCATTGAAATCTAATTTTGGCTTTGTCCCTGACACATGACTTTAGAGAATCACTTAACCTCTTGGAGCCTTATGTTTCCTGTAATAATTCCAGTTACCTACGTTTTCTTCAAATCTATCAACACGAGTTGCTCTTTGTAAAGTGCTTTGAGAAGCTTGTGGAGAAAATGACCGATAGGAATGAAAATCATTTGCTCAGAGTTACACGCTCCCCTTTGGGTTAAACAGAGGCATATCATGGCCCCTCGAAGAGACTTGGCTTTCTGGGATGTAAGAATAGACTCATCATAAGGTAGTCTCTGTGAGAGATTCGTGCTACCAGCAATAACAATATTATTAAAGATGAACAGGGGCACGTGGGTGGCTCAGTCAGGCGTCCAACTCTTGATTTTGGCTCAGGTCAGGATCTCACAGTTCATGAGTCTGAGCCCTTCATCCAGCTCTGTGTTAACAGCGTGGAGTCCATTTGGGATTCTCTGTCTGTCCCTCTGTCTCTCCCTCAAAAATAAATACATAAACTTAAAAAAAAAAGAAGATAAGCAAAGAGAAGCTCAGAGAAGTTAAGCAACTTGTCCAGCTAATAAATGATCTTGGGATTTCTCGGATTTCAGACCGTCTTCCTATTAGAGCATAACCACTAAATCACTGCTTCTTGCCACAGGGTATAAATAAGCAACTTCACTTGTAGCTCCAGCATTGACTTTTTTCATTCGTCCATGTGTTTGTTTGTTTTCTTTCAACGGACTTCATTTTTTAGAACAGTTTTAGATTTAGAGAACCTGGGAAGATAGCCCAGAGAGTTCCTACAGACTCCATATCCAGTCCCACCAGTGTGGGCATCTTACATTAGTGTGATACATTTGTTACAATAAACAGACCAATACTGATACATGAATACCAACTAAAGTCCCTGGTTGGCTTACATTTCCTTAGTTTTTACCTTTTTTTCTGATTCCATCCAGGGCCCCACATTACATTTAGTAGTCGTGTGGCATTGGCTCCGGGGGATAACTGATTTAAACAGAGATCAGGAAGGCGGAATTCATGCAGAGAACAGACACAGGAACGTGAGGCAACTCCAGCAGAAACTTACTTTTGCAGGTTTTCCCATCTTCCCGGAGTATATAGCCTTCAAAGCACTGGCACACAAAAGAGTCTCCCCTGCTCACACACGAATGTTCACAACCATGGTCGCCCAGAGCACAGGGGTCCAATTCTGAGAATCCAGTTGGAATAAGAAAAACAGAAGAAGGAAATGATTCATACATACATCAGTGACTTATTCAATCTTAAAAGACATTTTAGACACCTTAAATTAAAGCAGTGTCTTATCCCACAATGCATGTTTCAAAACAGAAAACGTGTCTACGAACAAAAATTGTTCATATATAGTGAATAAGACAAAATCGTCTCCATAGGAAAAATGAACAAAAGACACGAAATACCATTCATAACAGGAGAGATATAAATGGCTTATAAATACTAGGAAATAAGTTAAACTTCACTGGCTACCATATATGACTGTAACATGAACTTATCTACACATCTACTCATGTATGCACGTATGTGTCACCCTTGTCCATTCAGTCATCAACTACTTCCCGAGCCCCTACTCCCAGTCAGGCACCCTCCTAGGCTCTGGGGATTTAACAAAAGGAATAAAACAAAGTTTCTGCTGTTGAGAAGCTTATATTGGACAGCAGGCGTGGGAAGGGAAGGGGGGAGACAGATAGACAAGTCTATGTATCCGATGGGCAAAGCACCACGGAGAAAAGCAGGATAAGGGAGTGAGAACGTGCCCGGGCTGGACGTCCCGCTGCAGTCAGATACAGTGACACTCAGCAGAGCCCTGGTGAGACCAGTGAGTGTGTGGTACCTGGAGAGAACCGCACCCTCAGCAAAGAACAGCATTTGCCAACTGCAGAGGTAGGAGTGTGTGTGGCATGTTTTAAGAAAGGCAAAGAGACTAGCGCGACCCCAGCAATGCAAGCCTGGCAGGCGACAAGGCCAGCGAGGCCAGAAGTGGCAGACCATGCGGGATTCGCAGGCAGCAGGGGGATCTGAGTGAGAAAGGGGCACTGGCGGATTTTAAGCAGTGCAGGGACACGAGTGGCTTTGTTATAAAGGAGCCGGGGCACTTGGGTGGCTCAGTCGGTGAAGCGCCCGACTTCAGCTCGGGTCATGATCTCGTGGTCTGTGAGTTCGAGCACTGCATTGGGCTCTGTGCTGACAGCTCGGAGCCTGGAGCCCTCTTCGGATTCTGTGTTTCCCTCTCTCTCTGCCCCTCCCCCACTTGCGCTCTGTCTCCCTCTGTCTCAAAAATAAATACACATTAAAAAAAATTTAAAAAAAAAAAAAAAGGAGCCCTCGGCACGGGCGAAGATGGAGGACGGAAAGCTGAAAGAAACCTCCCACAATATGCCTGGTGGCCCTGACCAGGATGGTGGCACGTGGTCAGACTGTTGGCTGATGACTGAAGGTAGAGCCCACACGCTTTGCTGATGGGATGATATGAAGGGACCACCTTCATATGGATGTGACGGAAGAGTCACGGATCACTGAGCTTGTGGGACACAGCAGAACGAATGGCTTTGCCGTCCACAGGGCTGGCGTGGCTTCTGTTAGTGCATCTGTGCAAACCAAGCTGACGTTGGAGAAGTCTGACACTGAGGACATGTGGGAAGTGACTTTTTATAAGAACGACACCCAGTTCCGAGAGTCGACGCCAATCATTTCAGATGGAGAAGAATTTTACAATGGAGAGGCACTGACGTGGTTAAATAAAGGCTCTGAAGTACATAATCACTGCTATAATCAGTCACGGACCACACATTTATTTCTAAGCCATTTTTGCAGTATTTCTTTTTCGGAGGGGAGTCCTGAGAAGCACCCTGTGGGGTAGTGAAGGCAGCTGTTGTTATTCTCACTTACCAGCTGGGAACCGAAGTTTGGGAAGGTTAATGGCTTGCCAAGGTCAATTGCTACTAAGTGATACCGCCAAGACTCAAAATGTAATCTTCTGACAATAAATTGCACGTTTTCCCCTACGACACTGCATTGCTGTCTCCTAAAGTGAGCTTTCAAACATGGAGGGAAATTTGCCTGTGTCTTCCTTTGGGCGTTAGTGCTGCCAGAACCTTTGACCGATGGGAAAATGTTGCAGTAACTAAAATGATAACTGCAGAAGAGAGTCGAAGCAGAGCCGGGCTGTCCCGTTTGCTCTGAAAATGACTTACTTCTCTGAGCACAATCTAGACTCTTGATTAACGCAGAACACTCCCCGATGGCTTGGGGTAGTTCCTCACATAGTGTTGAGTGGAAATATAATTGAGTGATCCATAATACAGACAGCTGGCTGGCTGTGGAGGTGAGCATTTTTTTCCACCGTAAATTTATATCAAGAATACTCCATCTTCCAACATAATAAAATAGCTATAACTCTTTCAGTCCAGCCTTGTCAAGCCATAATCCAGACAAATACTCACCCCCTCAACCCACCACACCTCTTCTTTCTGCAGCTTCCCCCCGCATGCCCTGTCCTGTCCTCTCAGCTTCATATCAGGCTGCCATTGAGAAGAGTGGCTGAGTCTTCCCACATACCGCCTGAGCCATGGTGGTCCGCACCTGCCCCCGGCAGACGGGAGCTGCTTTCCTTTATCAGGAGCCTGCTGAGCCCAAAGCCACTGTCTACGTCACCCTTGGCTGTAGACCATCACAGGAGCTCCCGGCCCAGCTTCTGAGTTCTCCTGGGTATTCCTATTAGCAGCTGTTTGAAACCTTATTGGGTGCATGCTTTTAAAGCATGTGCAGAGTTTGGGTTTTTAACCTTTTCCCTCCTTGCCCCTTCGGAGCATCCGATCAGTTAAGCGTAGAGCAGTGGTGAGTTCTCCATCTCACACGAGCATCAGAATCACCGGCAGAGATTTTTTTAAAGGCAAAACAGACACACGATTCAGAATGCAAATGTATTAAAGGGCATACTTCCCCTAAGGAGGGGTGTCTGGCAATATCTGTCAAAGTTACAAAATGTACCTCTGACCTAGCAACTTTGCTTCTGGAATTCTCTCCTGCAGATACCCTTGTACCATATGAAGGGATATACTTTCAAGTTGTTTCAGGCGGCACTGTTTGTAATAATGACAAGGGGGAAGCAACCCAAGCACCCAGCAATATGGGACTAGCTGAGTAAATGTTCAGTAAGCAGCCGCAAAAAGAATGAGAACGTTCTCTATGTAATGGTATGAAATGTCCAATATATCGTTGAGTGAAGAAAAAAAAGTCATACAATGGGGTATATACAGTATACCATTTTTTGTGTGTGTAAGAAAAGGGAGGAAATAATATATTGGCTTTTACTCACATAAAGAAACATCTTCATAAAGAACAAACGAATGAAAATGGTGTATTAGCTATCTGTCGCTATGGAACAAGTTACCCAAAACCTAGCAGCTTAAAATAAATAACATTTCTTATCTCACATAGTTTCTGGGGGTCTAGAATCTAGGAGCGGCTTATCGGGGCAGTTCTGACTCAGGGCCTCTCATGAGCCTGCAGACAAGCTGTTGGCTGGGGCTGCAGTGATCTCAAGGCTCTAGTGAAGCTATAGGACGTGCTTCTGAGCACACTCACGTCTTTATTGGCAGGATTAGGTTTCTCACTGGCTATTAGCTGGAGGCTTCAGTTCCTCAGCACGTGGACCTCTCCATGGGGCAGCTTACAACAAGGCTTCCCCCAAACTGAATGATCCAATAAACGAGAGAACACTCACTATAGCAGCCACAGTGTCTTTTATAACTTAATTTGAGAAGTGACAAGCCATCATTCTTTCCATATGCTATTGGGCACACAGACCAACAGTGAAGGAGGGGACTACACAAGTGTGTGAATCCCAGGAGATGGGGATCTCCGGCTGCCATCTTGGAGGCTGGCTACCACCACGTATGGATAGGAACTGGAGGTAGGGAATGGGATGGAAAGGCAAGAGGGGGAGCAAACCTTCTTAGTGTATGTCTTTTTGTATTGTTTTGGCTTTTCAACCATGTAAACCACTGATCTATTCTAAAAATAAGTTAAAATTTAAATAAAAATTCTTATGGGAAACAAAGCGTTTACAATGAAGAGCATGCCTTTCTCTCACCTTTGATAGTCTACATCATTACTTTTTTAAAAAAATTCTTGGGGCGGGAGTGGGGGGACACCCGGGTGGCTCAGCAGGTTAAGCGTCCTACTTTAGCTCAGGTCATGATCTCACGGTTTGTGAGTTCAAGCCCTGCATTGGGCTCTGTGTTGACAGCAAGGAGCCTGGAGCCTGTCTCAGATTCTGTGTTTCCCTCTCTCTCTACCCGTCCACTGCTCATGCTCTCTGTCTCTGTCTCAAAAATAAATATTTAAAAATAAAAAAATAAAAAATAAATTACAAAAAATTTTTTGAGAGAGAGAGTGTAAGTGGGGGAGAGGGGCAGGAGGTGGTGGGGAAAGGGAGAGAGAGAGAGAGAGAGAGAGAGAGAGAGAGACAGAGAGAGAGAGAGAATTCTAAGCAGGCTCCACACTCTGTGGAGCCTAATGTGGGGCTCGATCCCACCACCCTGGGATCATGACCTGAACCAAAATCAAGAGCCGGATGCTCACTCAGGTGCCCCTACCTCATTACTTTTAAAGCACATACCATAATTCATTTAATCAATGTTTTATTGGATGGGCATTTAGGTGGTGCCTAGTCTTCTAGCATTATGAACATCACTGCAGTGGATATTCTTGGGCACATGGTTTTACATGCAATGTGAAGGTATATCTGAAAGATAATATCCAGAAGCAGAAATTTCTAGTTAAAAGGTAAGAGCATTTCCAAATTGTCTTCTAATGAGGTTACATCAGCGTAAGATGCTTTCTGCTTCAGGGAGGCTAGGGTGCTTCCTGGATGCCTGGCTGTTTTAAAAGCCCCACAGATGATGCCAATGAACTACCAGGGGTAGGATGTGGCAGCAGACTCAGACCTTATGCTCAGAGACCCTCTCAAGTGTCTAGATTACTCTGCGCCTCGACCACCACGAACCAAGCACCACTGTCTTCCTCTTGGGCTGCTGCATCATCTACTAACTTGTTCCCACACACCTTTTACGCCCTCCGGTCTCGTCCTGAGTCCTCTTTCTAAAAGGCGCATCTTCTCCCATCACTCCCTCCTTCTGCCTGAGACCCTGAGGATCTTCAGAAAAGACACAGGATCCTTGGCAAGGTTCCCAGGACCTTCCCTTGAGCTTCATCTTGCCCGCCCTCCCCAGCTCTGAGCGCCATCTTTCAGTGCGTGCCTCAGTACCAAGCCAGGGCCCTCCCACCACTGTGGTCTGCACGGCCATCTGCCTCTCCTTCCTCCCCCACCATCTCTGGAGGTCTTCCCGGACCTCCCCACACAGGGCCTCCAAGCAGCAGGCATCTGCCTCTCTGGCAACGTCACCACTGTCACTGAACAGGTAGTCATATGTTGGTTTAGGTTTTCTCCTGCCTCCTCATCGGACTGTGTTCCCATGGGCTCTGATCAAGGGACCACAGACCGTACCTGCCCTTCCCTCCATCTCCCAGTGCCCAGCGCAAGGCCTGACACACAACAGGCCCTGTAAATACCCGGTGAGTAACAGGAGACATTTTCTCAGTTTTCTACTCTGAAAATCAAGGGTAACCAGACCCTCCTCCCAGGGGTTTAGTGTAGATGTTTTATTTTAATTTTTTAAATGTTTACTTATTTTTGAGAGACAGAGAGAGAGAGAGAGAGAGAGAGAGAGAGAGAGAGAGAAACACAGAGTGTGAGTGGGGGAGGGGCAGAGAGAGAGGGAGAGAGAGAATCCCAAGCAGGTTCTGCTCTGTTAGCACAGAGCTTGACGTGGGGCTCAAACTGATGAACTGTGAGATCATGACCTGAGCCGAAGTCCAAGGCCAACTGACTGAGCCCTCCAAGAGCCCCGGGTGTAGATGTTTTAAACGAGAACCCTGCGGAGGGTGGATGCTGGTGGGCCTCACTCTCTCCCCTACACCAGCCTTGCAAAGTGTACCCTTCACATTTCCTCAACAAGACACCCAGTTTCTGCATGTCAGGGATGTTCTGGGTCACTCGTAAATTAAGGAACCACTTGTGGTAAATTAGAAAACGCCAAAATGTGGGGGGCACCCGGCTGGTTCCGTCAGAGGAGCATCCAACTTTTGATCTTGGGGTCTGGTGTTGGAGCCCCACGTTGGGTGTAGAGATTACCTAAAGGAATAAAACTTTAAAAAAGAAAAAGAAAATGCCGAAGATGGGCTGTAGTCACCTTCCTGAGCTCGGGTTCTAGCTGCTTCCTATTCAACCAAGTCTGGAAACCAGCTTGGAGTCAGCTTCTGCCCAGAGCCAGACACTCCCCTCTAGGAAAGGACTCCAGTGGTTCTGAACAGGCAAAGCGAGCCACCATCCCTGACTCATGACCATGGGGTGCCTTCAGCCCCGGGAGAACGGTGGGTACCCCAGCAAGGAGATTATTCATTCAGCAGGTGTTTCTGGAGCACTATCCTCATCTTTGGGTTGGAAGGGGCCTGGGCGATAAACAGGTCCAGCCTTTTATTTTACAGTTGAGGAAGCCGATGACCAGAGACGGGAAGTGACTCTCCCAGGGTCCCTCTGCAGAGGTGAATCGTGTCAGCTGGGCTGGGGGCAAAGGTGTGATTAGACCACAAATCCACCACCCCCGTGTTTCTAGTGGCACATGCAGTGGTCATCCTGGCTCGGTGGAGTCTACTCAGACTGGGAGGTTCGCAGAAGACAAAAGAAAATAGTTTTCTCAAGGGAGGCCAGGCCTCCAAACAGTTTAGTGGAAGTCTAAACGCTGCCGGTGATCTGTCCCCTCCTATCCTTCCAGGTCCGGTTCTCACCCGCCACCCTCTGGCACTCAATACTCGGTACTCAGTACTCTGAACACTCAACTTCCTCCAGTTCACTCTCTGCACCTGGGCCTCTACACGCTGTTTCCTGTGCCTGGGATGCTCTTCCTCCTCTGTCTTCGGCTGTTCCAGCTGCTAGACCAAAACACCACAGACTGAGTGGCTGGGAAACAGCAGAAATCTATAGCTCACAGTTCTGGAGGCTGTAAGTCTGAGATCAGGGTCCCAGTGTGGTTTCGTGAGGACTCTCTCCCAGGCTGTAGACTTCCCCTAGTATCCTCACATGGTGGGAGGGGCTGGGGGGGCTCTGTGAGATCTGGTTTATTAGGGCGCTAATCCCATTCATGAAGGCCCTCCCATGCTTAGGACCTCATCACCCCCAAAGCCCCGCCTTCTAATATCATCACCTTTGGCGGTTAAGGTTTCAACATATGAATTTAGGAGGATGCAAACATTCGGTCCATAATACCCCCCATCTCTGGCTTGCTCTCTCCTTCAGTCTCCAGATGGCCCGTCAAACATCTCTTTCTGCGGAAACTTTCTCTAGACTAGCTGAGGCCCCCCCGCCCCGGCGCATGCTTCTGTGGTACCTCTTCTTTCCACATCACGAGAGAGGTTTCTAATATCTTTCTTCCCTAAAAAACTTTAAACTCTGTCAGGGCAGAAACTGAACCGGCATCAACCCCAGAGAAGCCCAGCGCCCAGCGTGATGCGCCCAGCCCACTGACGGTACAGGGTAAACACCCGTGGAGAATGGGAACAAACGGACCAAGAGCTTACAGAAGTACCCAGACTAAATCCAGAGACGAGAGCGAGGACAAATTCTATTGGGAACCATCACTTACAGGAAATGGATGAGAAGACATTCGAGAAATCTCAGGATGTGGGAAGAAAACGTTTTCCCTCCAACAGCAGCCTCCTCTACCTTTCAACCTTCAGGAGGCAGGTCCACACGTGTAATTAAACCCTCAGCGTGAATGAGATCTACAATTTGTGATCAGGATGATGACACATTTCGGGACAAAGCACAGGTTTTTAGGTTTTTAGGACCCACATCTAGCAGCCCTGTGTCCGGATGCGGGCTGAGCGCTCACATCTGGATCCCACATCCGATGAGTCACGGATGTCTGTGGTACAGCGATCATAAGGTCACGTGTTCCGGGGACTCGCACCTCTGCGGTGATGACAGATGGCAATCCTGTGTCTGCGGTTCCACATAGGAGGTTGTTGAACCAACCCCACCCCAGAGGGAGGAGAGCCACAGGGGCCGGCCAAGAGGGTAACGAGGCCCGGGAGATAGAATTACACCATTTTCTGGCATTTTTTTATAATAAAACTAGGAGCAGCCAATGATTTGCTGACTCTGCAATGGCTTTTGCTGAGACAAACCAAAAAAATAGCTGAAGTGAGACCTACTTTTACAGGGCATCTCAATCTGGGCAAGAGGTCCTGAATCAGGGGACCCAGGTTCTATTCCTGACTCTTCCACCGAACCTCAGGGCCAGCTTGGAGGCACCAGTTTCCTTTCTCTGCTTCTTTACCACAAAAGAAATGCAAGACCTCTAAGCTTCCTTCTGTTCCATCGAACTTACAATACATTGAGGGTGAGGGTGGTCTTCTCCCCTCATTCCCTGCTATGGACTGAATTGTGCCCCCCTCCCCCACCCTCCCTGCCAAATTCATATGTTGAAGCTCTACTCCCCCAGTGTGGTGGCATTTGAGGTGGGGTTTTGGAGAAGTACTTAGGTTTAGACGAGGTGGAGACCCCATGATGGGATTAGTGCCCTTTGAGCTTATTCTCTCCTCACCCACCGCTATGTGAAGACACAGCAAGAAGGCGGCCATCCACAAGCCAAGAAGAGGGTTCTTACCAGAACCTGACCACGCTGGCACCTTGACCTTGGACCTACAGCCTCCTGAACTGTGAGAAAATCCCAACCCATGGTACTTTGCTATAGGAGCCTGAGCAGATTACAACACCCCATTTACCTTTGCTCAGAGCTGCTTCCCTTCAAAGTCAAGCCGGGGAGTATCAGGTCTTGACAAGGCCTCCACAGACCTACCTGTGGTGGCTGGACTAGAATTCCCAGTGCTCTGCAGCTTTTGGCCCAGATCCCCGCCAGCACCCTCCCCTTGCCGCAAGGAAGCAAGGGCCGCCCTAGGGCAGCCCTTGGGCTCCTGAATCTGACCTTCCCCAGAGTGGCCCATCTCTAGGACCCCTCCCACAGAAGCAGGCCCAGCCCTAGGAAGCAGACCTCCACGCCGCAGGGCAAGGCGCTGCCTCAGTCTTGTCCTCAGTACAGGGCAGCGTAACCGTGAGAGTGAGAGGTAAGACCACAGCAAGGGTACCTTAGGGGTTTATGTCAATTTACAAGTTCCCAAAGCACGTCAAATTTTGTCTCTCCCTGTGCCATGTGGCAACAGGAATAATCATTCCAAGTTGACAGTTGAGCGATCAGATCCAGAAAGGGTCAACTCTCTTGCCCAGGGTGGAAGCAACAAGGTTCAAACCCAGCCTTTGGGCTCTTCAGTTGAGCATCCTTTCTACTCTGCCACATTAGTTCTCAGATGTGTACAAAGAGTCCCATACCACAGGGCGAGTCCTGGGTAGGAGAGGCCAGCTGTGCCGGCAGGGGGTGCAGAAGAGGAGCTCCCGGTGGGGCCTGGCAGCAGAAAGTTCCCGTGGGGAACTCATCCGCAGGCTGGTTTCCACCCGCAAGAGTGGGAAGGGAAGGCTGTGCTGCGTGGAGACAGGGCAGCTGGAGGTGCAGTGGGCTGGGTGCTCCGAGCACATCCAGACTGTGGACTTGCCTGAGGCTGGGATGCCCTTGCCAATGGTCTACTGCAGGGAAATCACCAGGAGCTAGAGGGTGGGAGAGGCCTCTCAGCTGCAGCTCATAGAAGACACTATCTCATTGCCCCATTACCCTCCCCACCTGATCCCCTAGTATGTGCATCAACCTCTCAAGGCAAGGAAGGCTCCTGGGGAGAATCTAGGCAATCACAGCTTGGAGGCCAAGTTCAGGATGAAGGGAGGACGGGTTTCATCCCAGAGGCCAGAGAGCCCAGGGGTGTGGGGGTAACAATGCCCACTTAGTTCCAGGGCCCTGGGACCCTGGGTCTGCTCTGGGTTCTTTAGACCATCTGCTATCAAGGCTCTAAGTGGAGGCTGCCTTTCTGAAGGGCGAAGGACACCCTCATACGGTGAGCCAGGCCTGGCGGGCCCCCAGCAGGCCCCCCTGCTCCACAGCTCAGCAGGCTTTTCCAAAAAGTTGGAGTCATGTCATCAGGCTCTTTGTCATCTGGCACAGAGCTGGGAAACGTAGCCCCCAGTTAACTATGGCCACACTGAAAACAGAGCCCATTATTACAGGACAGAGCAGCCAAACTGAATCATCCCGGGGCAGACAGACAGCCTTCAATTAGGGGAGTAGCTCAACGCCTATGTATCAGCTGCTGGTACCACCGTCTCTTAGGTACCACCATTCCCAAAGGATAATTCTAACCCATCTGAGGATCTCACAAGTTTTCATACAGTCACAACCGTACATAGATATATACACATCAAAACTCACTTCTGATTGTACTTCAATTAAAGGGAAAACGCGCAACATTTAAAAGGGTCAGTGCCATAAATCAGCGGTGGACCTGGGTAAGGAGGGGAAGGGGGCATGTGATTGTAAGAAAAAGGGACAGCGCTTGTTGGGAAGGGCCGTGAGAATTTCTTAGAAGTCCTGCAGCCAGTTTATAGTGAGCCCGTGATGATCACAGTGAGCGGAGGGGACAAAGGAAGGGCATGGATAATCTAAGATGATGGAAAATTAAAGCAAACCAATAAAAAAACCCACGCAGCTGGCTCCGGCATGCAGTCAAATGTCGATGCAATTCCACGCACCCACCCTCCTTCTGCACCCCAGTGCCCACACCCTCTCCGTGCTGGCTGCAGCAGCGGTCCAGGAGGCAGCTGGCAGGCAGGCAGCCACACGTTAGCCATAAATGGATAATCCATTTGTCGAGACTCAAGAATCTGCCTCAAACTAGGGAAATGTTTTCTCACAGTCTGCACGGAGGGGCACACCCAGCTCTGCATCAGTCCACCTGCCCATGTGAATGGACAATAGAAAAAGGTAGATACATCAGGTTGTGGCCACAATTGTATCAGTAGTTAGGGAGGCCAGCCCTGTAACCAGAAAGACCAGCAGGACGGGGAAAGAAAATGATAGTCCTTTTCCTCCATTGCTGACACCTTCTGTCAAAGTGTCCATTTTTTAAATTTTTACCTTAGTCTGCTTGGATTGGAGGGCAGAAAGCACAAGATTCTTGAGTGAGGAGAGAGGGAGGTCCAAAGGCTTTTTTTTTTTTTTTTTTTTAAATTAATGGAGCAGGAGTTGGGGCCAGCTGCAAGGAAACATGTACCCAGGAAACATCACTGCCAACTTCTCCATCTGCTGCTAGGTTATGAAGATGGGAGAGGGGAGGTTTCCCAGGAGTCTCCTCTTCTCCCAGAACTGACTCTGGAGTTACACAGACCAGAGTGGAACCCACCCCTCTAAAAGGGGTGACCTTAGGCTCCTTCCTTAACCCGAGCTGCAGTTTCACCGCATGATGGGGATCCCACAGTATTGCTGGAACTCGGGGTTGTGTGTGCTTAGCACAGTGCCCGGCATGAGTTCAGCCTTGAACAAGGGGTCCACATCATCATCATTATTGCGCATGGCAGGCCAGCTACCACTTTCTGCCAGATTGTGGTAGAGAAGACGAGGCCAAGACATAGGGCCCTGTCCAGCTTCGAAATGGCCCCGCGGCAGACGGCAGAAGTAGGAAAAAGCTGTGCTGGGACGTAGGGCGAGGAAGCTCCCAGGCAGGGGGAGCGGCACCGGGGCTCAAATCACTGAGAGCGGCCTTTAACCCACACTCAGTGCCCAAGAAGCCCAGCCTGGCACATGCTCCACCCACAGACCGCCGGTGGCAAGTCCCGCTGGTCACCAGACCCAGAGCACTCACTGGCACAGGTCTTCCCGTCACTGCGGAGCACGTGTCCCTCGGGACACTGACAGGCAAAGGATGTGTCCGTGTTGACGCAGGAGTATTCGCAGCCATGGTTGGTCAGCAAGCAGTAATCCGCCCCTGCAAAACCAGACAGCCAGCTGAGGTGGTCAGTAAGCCTCTGAGCTACTGATGAGGGGAGTCAAGTGGCCACAGTCTTGCTTATCCGCCCCCCACCCACTCCACCAAGGCATGCGGTCCCCAGGGGACATCCCCCACAATCTCCCCGGAGCAGAGAAGGAGAGGACCACGAGGCGCCCTCCTCTGCAGCGGTCAGATTTTCCACTCGTGTTGCAAACCTTTTCCATGTAAGAGAAGCATAGAGGGGGACTCACTGGAACAGGTCTTGAGGTCCTCGTTGATGAGGAAGCCTTCTGAGCACTGGCAGACGAAGGACTCCTCGGTGTTTAGACACAGCTGCTCACAGCCATGGTCCTGCTCCGCGCAGTGATCCACTCCTGCGTTTGCCACACGGGAAAAGACAAAATAACCTGATGGAACAACACTCACCAGCACCGGGGCATTAACACAAACCTCCCTGGAGAGGGGAGCCTATAGGGGCCTTTGACTTCAAGGGCATCGCAAAGAGCAGTGCTGGAGGGTTTTGTGCAACCAGGTGCAACTGGTCTCCGGAAAATCAGCCTTGTTTGCTTGTTTTCCTTCCCGTGTCTGGGTTTAGAGAGTCAAGTGCGCGTGACTCCTGTGCTGGTGTGAAAGCCAGCAGCACTTTGTGCCAGGGCCTTGGCACCATAATCTGCAGTCCTCAGGGCAGGCGTGAGCCCCATCTCGGGGAGGAAAGCGAGGCTCAGGAAGGCCGAGCTGCTTGCCCAAAGCCACACAGGTGACGGTGCTTAAGACTGAAGGCTGTGGCATCGAAGCAGCTGGGCTCAAATCCCACCTGCACCAACCCCTTCCTCGCCAAGAGATGCTGGGTAGTCAGTCGCTTGGCCTCTGGGTCACCATTTCCCGACTGGAGGAAGGGGGGTGATGATGGGCGCTTTCTTAGAGGAATGTGGCAAGAAGGAGAGGAGTTGATACACGTAAGGCCCTCAGAACTGTAGCTGGCACACAGTAATCGCCGACTGGATGCTTCTTAAGTATCGCTGGGAAAGAACTCATTGTATAGTTTCATTTTTCTCTGGAAGTGACACAGAAAAAGTGTTCTTATCCCCCATACCCAGGACACCCAGATTCTGAAAACAAACCAAAGCCACAGCCTGCATGTGTGGCCGATCCTGGCACCTGAACGCTGTGCAGCTGGCCCCTCTGGGCAGCGAGCACTGAGGGACAGTGAACACACAGCTGTGGCGAACCGCTCCCACAGACGGCCCTGCAGGCTGCCTCCCAGATTTCCTTGATGGAGAAAAAGCACACCCAAGGACTGGAGACACACTGAGGACCTTGTGCAGGGCCATCAAGTAGGCCTCTTGGACTCCTGAAGGGCCTGGGGCTAGTGCCTTCTGGAACATTCCATTGGTGGATGTGCCTACTGCAAACGCTTGCAGGACCTCAGGAGCCAGAAGCCTGTATTCACATCTTGGTTCCACCGTTAACCAGTCGTGTGACTGCGGGAAAGTGACTTGATCTTTTTGTGCCACAGTTTCCCCGTCTTTAAATAGGGACAAGAATGTAGATGCCTCAAAAGTCTATTGTGAGGATAAAGTGAGTGAGTGCCTGGGAAGTGCTCACAGAGTGTGCACCTCATAAGGGCTGGCTGTCATGGCCTGGGGCTCCCTGAGTCCTTAAGGGGAACAGGATACCACGGTTCTCTGGGAACTCCTAGGAAGAGATCACTTGGTTTACACTTTCTTGAAGCTGACTAGGTGGTCTTTTTTCCTTTAACTTTTTTTTTTTGTTTATTTATTTTTGAGAGAGAGAGTGAGACAGCAGGGGAGGTGCAGAGAGAGAGGGAGAGAGAGAGAACCCCAAGCAGGCTCCAAGCTGTCAGCACAGAGCCTGATGCAGGGCTCAAACCCATGAATGGTGAGATCGTGACCTGAGCCGAAACCAAGAGTCTGATGCTGAATGGACTGAGCCACCCAGGCGCCCCCAGGCGGTCTTTCTTATGAGATCCCCAGAGAGAAAGTATAGCCCAATCACTTCTGGCCCCCTCCCCCTGAGCTCCTCTAGGCTCCTTCAAGGCATGCTGGGAGGGAGGAGAGGCTATGGCCTCCGGGGCTCTATGCGGGCTCAACCAGGTCATGCCCAGCCTGTCCTGGGATGCTTGCCAGGGCTGTCAGCTGGCAGACCCTGTACCCCCGAAAGAAGGCAGACTGTACCCAGATCCACCTTGACCAGGGTGTGTCCTTGTCAAATGGAAGACTTCCGGCTCCCCACTCACTTCTCATAAGACCTCAGAGACTTCCAGAGGCAAATGCATAGCAGTGCCAACTTTCTAGTTCAAAAGTTGACCTCTGGGATCAGTCCTTAGAAAGCCTAATCGAGGTGCTTTGTTCCCCCTAACGACTGAAGGGGAACCAGTTTTCCTCAGGACTGCTCTGCCCCTAATACTTCATCTGTGAAACCTCCCCTTGTGGCAGTTTGAGGTCCAAATGCTGAACAGCTGCACTGTTCTCATTCACAATCTATCTCTGTCCCCAAAGCTGGAGCAGATGTGAAGCCTGCTGTGTGGAAAGCCACACACACAAAGGGCCCCTTCTGCGCTGGCCATGTCACGGAGCCCCTCTCCCAGCAGACCAGGGTCCCAGGCATCGGCCGCAGTGCTCGTGTGCCCCCGCCCCCGCTGGCCTGGACCAGTGGAGACTGTGCCTCATAAAACAGGACAGAAGCCGCCAGCTGGCAAAGCCTGCAAGTTTCCGTGCGTTTACATCACCGAATGGGGGTTTGTTGTGCCTCTTACACAAGACAGTTAAGAAAGGCTTAACAAAAATCCCATATTTCCCAGCTCTGCCCTCAGATCAGCCCTGTGGTAGCCCATGTACTTTCTGAAGTCTGTCTCTTTTGGCCTCTTGTCCCAGCCCGGAGCCTCTCTGGTCACTCTCCCAGGCTCCGTGGGAATAATGAACAGTTATCTTTCATTGTGCTTTCCTTGGCCCAGGCACAGGCTAAGAGCCTAAATCGGTCTTGACTATTCCCCTTAAAAACCCTCGCAGATCGGGGCGCCTGGATGGCTCAGTTAGTTAAGCATCCGACTCTTGGTTTCAGCTCAGGTCACGAACTCGCGGTTCATGAGTTTGAGCCCCAAACTGGGCTCTGCACTGATATGCAGAACCTACTTGGAATTCTCTCCCTCTCCCTCTCCCTCTCTCTCTGCCCCTCCCCTGCACTAGCGCTCTCTCTCAAAATAAATAAATAAGCATTAAAAAAACATAACATTAAATATATAAATAAATACATGAATACATAAATAAAACAGATGGGAAAATCAAAGCTTGGCAAAGTTAAATAACTTGCCCAGGGCCACACATCTAGTATGTAGTAGAGCTTGGATTTAGATTCCGATGGGTCTGACTTAATCAGTGCTCTCAACAGCGAATAATAACATTAGCTAATATTCACTGAATGTTTATTAATATTCAGCAGCACTTTTCTTTATTTCTTTTTTAAATTTTTTAACGTTTATTTATTTTGAGAGACAGAGAGAGAGCATGAGCGAGGAGGGGGCAGAGAGAGGGGGAGACACAGAATCCGAAGCAGGCTCCACGCTCTGAGCGGTCAGCACAGAGCCCAACGCTGGGCTTGAACTCATGGGCCACGAGATCATGACCGGAGCCGAAGTCGGATGCTTCACCGACTGAGCCACCCAGGCGCCCCGTAGCAGCTCTTTTCTAAGTGTTTTATACGTATTGATTCTTTTAATCCCCACAAACAAACCTATGAGGTAGGTGGCACGAACAGTCCCATTTTATGGATGATGAAACTGAGGCGAGGAAGGTGAAGCCTGTTGGACCGTCAGGCTCACAGGAAACCCAGCAGCTTCAGAAGTGAGCCTGCGTGTGAACCGCACCCTCCCGTTGGAACCCCCGCCACAGCACACTCACGGCTGCAAGTCTTGCCGTTGGGGTCCAGACTGTAGCCCCGACGGCAGCGGCAGGAGTAGCCTTCCTCCGTGTTGATGCATTCATGCTCACAGCCCGGTTTGTTCAGTGCACAATAGTTGATTCCTGAGGAGAGAGAGAGAAAGGGCAGACCTCCTGCAGGCTCTGGACCTCCCCCAGGGCTGTGGGGTCAGCCCCTCACAGCAAATATTCAGTAAATAAGGTGTTCTATTGGATGGAGAAGACAGCTCCTGCTCTCAGGGAGCTGGCTGGAAGGAGAACCGGGGATCAGAAGTCTAGATTCTCCAGCATGGGTCTTTTTCCCCTATGATGGCCAAAAGCTGGTGAAATGGGTTGAGGACCCCAAATCCCAGCCCACCGCTTCCCGAGAAAGATGGAAAAGCTGGGAAAATCCAATTGGGCTTTCCTTCGAGTTAACCTCATCACTAGGGCTCAAAGCATGTAGGGAACCGCTGTCTTCAATGATATCTGACAATGACATTGGACAGCGCAAGGCAGAGTAAACAAAAACTGATGGTGTAAGATATCTAACTCTCTAGGAGAGGCAGGACACGGCAGTTACATTAAGAAGGGTCCAAATGCTCAGCCTCGCTCGGGGAGAGATCATGACAGCCTCCATATCAAGCAGCTGAAGACACATCTGATGCCCCCCAGATTGCTGCAGTTCGTCCTATGGCGACATTCACCCCCGTCCAGACTGTGTTTCTGCCAGCAGGTGGGAGCGTCATCATAAGCAGGAGCCAATTAGCATTTCATTTGCTGGTAGAAAATGCTAAAACCACAAGATCCTCCCCCCCCCCACAAAGAGCAGGTTATGGGGGAGATGGAGAACTGTAAAAGGAAATAAAATGAGCTTGTGGGGGGGCCTTTAGGAGACTGGTGCTGGAGGAAATCGTCCCTCTTGTGGCTGAGCCGGATCTGTTTAACTGCGTTGTTCTTTCTTGTAGGGACGTGGCAGACCCTGTGGGTTGCCTTGCCAACAACCGTTACCCTGTCTTCTTGGGACTAGCACCCTGACCCCACAGCCATGAGTCGTGACTGATCTCAGCCAGCCTGGCAATCATCCCTTCAAGGGTCCGTGATGTGCCCTCCCAGGCGACCGGCGGATGGAACTTGCCACGTGCACAGAGTTTGAGCAGAAGTGGATGCGGACTGAGCACATGGAGGAGAACTCTCACCACACACAGGGAATGGCCTGGGAGAAGAGATGCCACCACAACGGTCATCGGCCCCTGGGAACTTTCTGTAACTCATCCCTTCCGCATGAGGGGGGCCAGAAAATCGTTAGCTGTGTGTGGTTTCAGTTCATCAGCCCCGAACTCGTCAACAACCTTACCTGTGTGGAGCAGAATACAATGCCACAAAACTAGGGGCTTCAGTGAAGGAAAAGGGGCCTGTCAATAGAACACTGGCCACATACCAACAGACAAAAAAAGAGAGAGAGACAGACAGACAGAGAGACAGAGTACAAAGGGTGCTACAGTCTGGAGCCACATAGGGGAGGGTCTGCAGGAATCCTTTTGTTAACGCCTTAGAGAGGGGTGAAGTTACTTTCAGTAAACCCAGTTTTAAAAAGGCAGCACTCAGCCACTATGGAAAACAGTACGGAGTTTCCTCAAAAAATTAAATACAGAATTACCAGATGATCCAGCAATTCCACCTCTGGCTATTTACTGAAAAGAATCAAAAGCAGGGACTTGAATTCAGCCTTAAAAAGGAAGGAAATTCTGACGTACGCTACATCATGGAGGAGGCCTGAAGACATTATGTTAAGTGAAATAAGTCAGACACAAAAGGACAAATATTGTATGATTCCGCTTATATGAGGTAACTAGAACAGGCAAATTTAGAGAGACAGAAAAGAGAATGGTGGTTGCCAAGAGCTGGGGGCAGACAGGAACGGGGAGTCGTCGTTTCATGAGTACAGAGTTTGAGTTTGGGGAGATGCAAAAGTTCTGGACTTTAAGGGGATGATGGTTGTATAAGAATGTGAATGCACTAGGGCGCCAGCGTGGCTCAGTCGGTTGAGCGTCTGACTTCAGCCCGGGTCATGATCTCACGGTCCGTGAGTTCGAGCCCCGGGTCGGGCTCTGTGCTGACAGCTCAGGGCCTGGAGCCTGCTTCAAATTCTGTGTCTCCCTCTCTCTCTGCCCCTCCCCCACTCATGCTCTGTCTCTCTCTCTCTCTCTCTCTCTCTCTCTGTCAAAAATAAATACACATTAAACAAAAAAAAAGAGAATGTGAATGTACTTAATGCCACTGAAGTGTATTAGAATAGTCAGGGGTGCCTGGGTGGCTCAGTCGGTTAGGAGACCGGCTCTTGATTTCGGCTCAGGTCCTGATCTCACGGTTCGTGAGATGGAACCCCACTCTAGGCTCTGTGCTGACAGCGCAGAGCCTCCTTGGGGTTCTCTCTCCCTTTCTCTCTGCCCCTCCCCCACTGGCACTCACACTCTCAAAACTAAATAAATAAGCATTTTTAAAAAATGGTCAGAATGGCCATTTTTATATTATATATATTTTCTCACAATTTTATAAAAGCCAGCATTGTCTTTCAGAAAGATTTATATTACAAAATACCTAAACTGAAAACCATTTAGAATTTTTTTTTAAATTTTTTTTTTAACGTTTATTTATTTTTGAGACAGAGAGAGACAGAGCATGAACAGGGGGAGGGGCAGAGAGAGAGGGAGACACAGAATCTGAAACAGGCTCCAGGCTCTGAGCTGTCAGCACAGAGCCCGACACGGGGCTTGAACTCAGGAACCGTGAGATCATGACCTGAGCCAAAGTCAGACGCTTAACCGACCAAGCCACCCAGGCGCCCCAAAAACATTTAGATTCTTAAAGATGTTCTCGCTCAGCTATCTGGCAAACAGCAATTCAACACTGACTCCAAATGGTTACTTATGGCAAAGTAACTGCAGATCTCTGCTTTCTTTACATGCTTGAGTTACATTTCTTTATGCGCGTGTTACTTAATTAGTATTTACGGAGCGCCTACAATGTGCCCCGTGTCTGGTCTGGTCTCCTCGCTAAATGTATGGTACTACATGTGGGACAGGCTTGCAGGTAGCTTTATCTGGTGAAGCCCAGAGTGTCCAGTGAGCCCCATGAGAGGTCAGTTGGCAGAACGGTCAGACAAAAAATTGTATTTTATTTTTCTTAAGTTTATTTATTTTGAGAGAGAGGGAGAGAATCATGGGGTAGGGGCAGAGAGAGAGAGAGAGACAGAGACAGAGGATCTGACAGCAGAGAGTCTGATGTGGGGCTCAAACCCATGAATTGTGAAATTATAACCTGAGCCGAAGTTGGAGGCTTAGCTGACTGAGCCACCCAGCTGCCCCTCCGACAACACAATTTAAACAGAGCTCATGCGTGCCAACTCGTAAAAAGCTGGAGACTTCACTGAGAAGGTAAGACATCAAAACATGTAAGATTAGTGACCCTGGACAGTAAATTATAATGCCAATGGAGTGGCACAGTTAGCAGGTCTCAGAAAAATTGGTTAGGCTACACAACGTTAAAGCCGTGTTCCTTTGGTTTAGCAAACCCAGGTCCAGAGAAGAAAAGCAGCCTGTTCAAGGCCACACAGCCAGTGTGAGTGACACTGCTAAGACCAGCCCTGCCATCTCCATCCTGTCTCTTCAGAGTGTGATGCCTCCAGCTCCAGGGAAAACCAGCTATGGTGCCCAGCATGAGCAATCCTGGAGCCCAGCTCCCCGGGTCACACCCACATATGATTCCACCCTCGGGCCCCCCCTCGACAGCCAGGCCAGTCCTGGCTTCTGTGCTTTGCACCACCGCCTTAATAATTTATGCCTTAAATCAATGACACTACTTTCCAGAGAAAGAAATTGTGCCCAGATGAGGAGGAAGAATAAATCCCGGCCGAGAGACTTTTCTTCAGTAGAATTCTGCCTTGAACTGTGTTTTCCACCTTAATTGGATAACGTCAAATTCCTCTGAAAAATAGATGTCTTATTAGATTTGAAAATAGCCCACATCCATCAACTGTCTATTAAACGTAAATGGCTGTACCCTGAGCTTGAGATCTGTAATGCTCTTGAGATCCTCAAACTCCTAATAACAAACTCCAGATTTAAATCTAATTTCTTGCTTCCCTCTTCCACGTAATGCTCTAGAGAGACAGTGAGTGCTCGTTGTCGTGAACAGCTGTCTGCCATAATCGACTAAGTGCAAACATGAAGTCAGGGGCAGCTCTAGGAGGCTGACCTCAGGAGCCCAGGGCTGGGTTTGCAGCAGACAATGGAAAATGTAACGATGAGGCAGGATGTTGGGAGAAGGGCTGATGAGGACATCGGCTTTTAGACACAAATTCCATTTTTCTTGGATGAAAAAGTAGGGCACCTGGCTAAAGAGGAAATGGAGCTATAATCACTCAACATATATGAAGGAGCATTGGGGACTGTGGAGAGGGCCACGACCCGCGAACAGGCCCGTCTGTGGTGGTCAAACTGCTCCCAATGGTCACTGCCTCTCCACTGGCCCTTCTGTTCCCCACTTCCCTGCCCTCTTGATAACAATGCATGCATGTACCACCTTGGACCCCTCTCTTAGTGCACGTGCCTCTCCTGGCAGGATGTGAGGCAGAGGTCGAGGGAATCCTAGATGACTGGTAAGAGGTGAAGACTTTCAAGCATATTCCCCTGCCCTGATGGCCACGTGCCTAACTTGTTCCCCTTTTCCTCCACAATGTGTGTGTCTGAGTTGAACCGGATCTAATTATTCCCCACATAAGAGCTTTCGGTCCACAAACGAGTCCACCTGCGACTGATTTTCCCTGGGTGTAGTCAGCCACTAACACACTTAGACCTAGAAGAAGGTGTAAATAGCACAGAGAGGCGTGGCCAGTCCAGAAAAGTTGGTTTTCCACCATAGTTATGCATGTGTGGTCTAACGAAAAATATTCCACTTCATTGTTTTCGGGTGTTGAATGATGCCATCGGTTAAAATTCCCATTTCATGCTCAAATGGTTCCAGGGTTTGCATCGAGGCTAGGCAGCAGGGATTACCTTTTGTAAGGCACCAGTTTCGAAAAGTGGTGTCTACAACCATCTACCACCATCCAAGGTCAAACACTTATTAGAGTGAGTTGGTAAGTCCACACGTGCTGGGAGCAGAATGTGGCTTGTCTGGATTCAGTGACATAGCCCACAGTGCTTTTTCAAAAGAAATACACGGTCAAACTTTTGGAAATTCAGTCCTGCTTTGAGGCAGAGCACTGCCATACATATCACCAAGAAGAGGTGGTGAAGAAGCGCATAAGAAAATACACCCCTAAATGGAGGCTCCAGAAAGTTCTACAAACACCACTGCCAGAAGAACACAAACAATTCAGCGTACATAAGTGTGGACTGACTATGGAAGTACTTTTAAAAAGTTCACAACCTGTATGGCTTAAAAGGGCCATCTTTCTTAATTATTTTTTAATGTTTATTTATTTTTGAAAGAGAGAGAGAGCACACGAGACGGTGGGGGTGGGGGCGGGGAGCAGAGACAGAGGGGGACAGAGGATCCAAAGTGGGCTCTGTGCTGACAGCAGACAGCCCGATGTGGGGCTCAAACTCATGAACCACGAGATCGTGACCTGAGCCGAAGTCAGACACTTAACCAACAGAGTCACCCAGGCGCCCCAAAAGGGCCATCTTTCTAACAAGACTGAGCAATTCAAATAAGAGTTGCAATTTCTCCAGGATGATAAATCTCAGAGAGATCCATTTACTCACTCGTTCAATCATTCATTCGTCTTGTGTCGCACTTTCACGTGCCAAACCCTTGAGGTGTTGAGGATTCAAGAGTGAGAAAAACAGGAGAATCTTTGTCCTTGTGGACTTCCCATTCTAGTGGTTTCTCAGGGACAGTCTAGTGTAAAGAGATCCCATATGGGGCTCATGCTCTAGATCCCCCTTGATGTGCCAGCCGACAGGCATTTGAGTCACTCAGCACATCATTAATTTCATCCTGCTGACGCCATGTACCTCTCGAACGCTGCGGAAATACCCCAGAGTCCTGTTTTTTTCCTTCCTTTATGTCAAAGAGGATAGAGCAGCAATTTTCCCCTCTTAGCGGCCAGCAAGTGTCTCATCTGGTAGGACCGGAAGAAACGAATCCCTTTTACCTCCTGTCTCTGGGCCCAGGCTTTTCTTTCGCAAGGTCCCAAATACATGCTGTGGGGCTAAGGAGGAGGGAGGGTGTGCGCCCTCATTTCATGTAGGTTAGGGCTTCGGTTTGGGCCTCGACTTTGCTCAGTGAATCCCATAGGCAGACTCAGTCTAGTCAATCTCTAAAAATCATCTCCATCACAGAACTGGGAGTGACAAAAGGTAAAATAAAGGGCAGAATAGTATCAGTGAGCACAAATGCTGAGTACACGTATACTTGCTGAAGTTTTGCAAGGAAAAGGAAAATTAGCAGAGCATTTATCAGAACAAGCCCTTCTACAGCCAGTGCAACTTACTTCTGCAGGTTTTCTTATCTGGATTCAGGATAAAACCTTTTAGGCAGCGGCAGGAATAGGAGTGATCTGTGTTAACACACTCGTGCTGGCATCCATGATTAGGTGAGGCACAGTAGTCTATCTCTGGAAAGAGAAAAATCGTAAGAATGGTGAACAAAATAATAAACATCACAGAGAAAAACCAAGGGGATTTCATTCTTTTTTTTTTTTTTCAACGTTTTTTATTTATTTTTGGGACAGAGAGAGACAGAGCATGAACGGGGGAGGGGCAGAGAGAGAGAGAGACACAGAATCGGAAACAGGCTCCAGGCTCCGAGCCATCAGCCCAGAGCCCGACGCGGGGCTCGAACTCACGGACCGCGAGATCGTGACCTGGCTGAAGTCGGACGCTTAACCGACCGCGCCACCCAGGCGCCCCGGATTTCATTCTTAATTATCCCTAAATAGTAAATTCCTGTAACCTCAAACAGTCCTGCTATGAAGGGATCTCTCAGTGAAGCTATCTCCATGTTTAGGGATATGGCCTCCCAGAGGGAACTTTCTCAACATGTTACAAAATGTTTATGCAGCAAGTGAATCTGTGAGATGCTTTCCTTGTCTGGGTTCACGTTAAAAGCCACTAAAATAAAAGCGTGGTTGAGTGTTGTTTGTTGTCTCGCAAGCTGGGAAGAGGGAGCTTAGCTCAAAGTTTTATGGAATTCATGCAATTAAAACAATGGAAATCTTCCCCAAGTCGAACTCCAGACCACTTAAACCCCTCAGACACTGAGCCAAACAATAGGACACAAAGTCAGATCCTGGGAAAAAGAAGGAATAAGTGACAGAGACATCCTCAGTGTAGAGTACTGCCCTTGTTACATCACGGGACTCATTTGCACTTAGGTTTTCTCAAGGTTGCACAGTCAGAGATTGTGATCTCTAGGTACACGTTAATTTAAATCAAAACACCAAGAGAAAAGAAAGGTTACATGGAATTTTTTATAATGGGATTTTACTTATATGAGTATTTTTAGATAGGGAAAGAGACTTCTATTGAAGGGTCTGATTATTTTGCTATAATGGAATTAAACACACGGTTTAAAACTGCCTGAAATAATTAGCAGCTGATGGGGTCATAAAAGAAATATTTTTGTTTTGATGAGGATTTTACTGTATTACAGAATATGTGACCTATGGATATCATGTTAATAATGAAGAATTTTAATAATGAAGAATTTCCTAGCCTGTAACAGAGGAAACAAAATGAGTAAGAGAAAGGCGCACAATAGCCTTAAAAGGAAAAACATGTAGTTTTTAAAATCAAGTAGTTTAAATCCTCCAACTTTGGGCATCTTTTTCAAAATCCATTTGACTGTTTTAATCCTTTGCGTTTCACACATATTTTAGAATCAGCTTGTCAAAGTTTCTGCAAAAAAGCATACTAGGATCGTGATAGATACTGCTTTGATGTACAGATTTGGAAAGGACAGACAGCCTAACAGTATTAAGCCTTCTGATCCATGAATGTGATATATCTATTTATTTAAGTCTTCTTTAATTTCCCTTAGCAATATTTTGTAGTTTTTGTAGTATAAGTCTTTTACATCTTTTGTCAAATTTGTCCATAGGTAGTACATATTTTTGATGCTATGGTAAATGGTTTTTTTAATCTTAATTTTTGATTCTCCATTGAAAAAATGTAAAAAATAGTTGTTTTTTGTACATAGACCTTGTATCCTGCAATTTTGCTAACCTCACTTAATAGCCCCTTTTTGTAGACTCCACTGAAGTTTCTACATAGATGACCCTGTTGTCTGTTAATAAAGATGCTTTAATTCTTCCTTTCCAACCTAGATTTCATTTCTCCCCCCGCCCTTCTTTTTTTACCCCTAACACAATGGCTAGAACCTATAGCACAATACTAAAAGGAGGTGGTGAAAGTGGGCATCCTGTTTTGTTTCTGATCCTATAAGGAAAGCATTCAGTCTTTCATCATTGAGTATGGTGTTACCTGATGATTTCCCCACTGATGCACCTCATCAGATGGAGGCAGTTCTTATCATTCCTAATTTGCAGAGAGGTTTTTTTTTTCTTTTAAAAATCATAATTGAGGGGTGCCTAGGTGGCTCAATCGGTTAAGTGTCCAACTTCAGCTCAGGTCATGATCTTGCAGTTCGTGAGTTCGAGCCCTGCATGGCGCTCTTAGCAGACAGCTCAGAGCCTGGAGCCTGCTTTGGATTCTGTGTCTCCCTCTCTCTCTGTTCCTCCCCCACTCTCTCTCTCTCTCTCTCTCAAAAATAAAGATTAAAAAAAATTTTTTTAATCAAAATTGAATGTCAGGTCTTGTCCAATGCTCTTTCTGTATCTTTTGAGTTGGATTTTATGGTTTCTGCTCTTTAGTATGTTAATATTGTGTGTTACATTGATCATGTTTTGAATGTTAAATCAACTCTGGATTCCTGGGATAAATCTTACTTGGTCATGATGCATTATCCTTTTTACATATTGTGGGATGTGATTGCTAAAAATATTTAAACAACTTTTACACGAATTTTATGAGGGATACTTATGTGCAGTTTTCTTTTCTTGTAATGTATTTTCCTGGGTTTTGTATCAGGGTAACGCTGGCTTCATAGAATAAGTTGAAAAATGTTCCCTCTTCAGTTTTCTGGAAGAATTTATGTATTGATATTAGCTCTTCATCCTATATTCACCAGTTAAGCCAACTAGTCCTGGTGTTTTCTTTGTGGGAAGGTTTATAAGAACAAGTTCAATTTCTTTAATAAACAGAGGCCTTTATTCATATGATCTAATTCTTCTTCAGTTAATTTTAATTAGAACAGACTATTCATCAAGCAAATAACACCAAAAAACATGTATTTGTCAATTATCTCTCTATATTACTACCTAATTTTATGAAGAAAGGTAATTAGACATGATAATAAAAAGAGCAGTGAGAAAAAATTTTCTCTTAAGTTAGCAAAAATTTTTTCTTTTTTTTTTTAACACTTTTTTTTTTAATGTTTATTTATTTTTGAGACAGAGAGAGACAGAGCATGAACGGGGGAGGGTCAGAGAGAGGGAGACACAGAATCTGAAACAGGCTCCAGGCTCTGAGCTGTTAGCACAGAGCCCAACGCGGGGCTCGAACTCACGGACCACGAGATCATGACCCGAGCGAAGTCGGCCGCTCAACCGACTGAGCCACCCAGGCGCCCCATAGCAAAAATTTTTTCAATCGCCTCCTCAAAACGCTTACAGTAGAGTATACATTGGTAAAACTTTTTGGAAATAACTTTCAATATACATCAAAAGCCTTAAAACTGTTAACAGACTTTGACTCAGTAACTTTCCTTTTGTGTTTTGTTCCTAAGAAAATGATCAGAAAATGCAAAGACTTACATATGAGGACATTTATCACAATACAATCAGAGTAGCCAAAAAAATTATTGAACACTTTGTGATACATACGTACGATTATCATGAAGACATTAAAATGTTTTTGATAAAGTTTAAAATGACATGTGAAAATACTCATGATTTAATGTTATACTGTATGATCTCAACTCTATAAAAATATATTCATGTGCATAAAAAGGCTGGAGGGAAATGTAGCAAGTCAGTATTAACAATGGTTATCTCTGGGTGATGACAGATCATTTCATTTTATACAACTTCATTTCTATATGATCTAGTTTTCTACAGTAAGTATATGTTACTTTTGTAGTCAGGAAAGGTATTAAAAACAAGTATGTACATTCATAATTGTGAAACTAGTTGCCATGGAAAATAGCATTAAAAAATAGAAAAAAGAACAGTGTGGGAAGTGCCCAGTAATGGAGAAGAAAATAATCAGGGAAAATTGCTGGGGACAACGTGTATAGCTTCTTATGTCTATACCCAAACATAAAATACAGCCAACAAACAAAGCCATTTTAGGCTTTCAGTATAGGGAAGTGGCCATGAGCTCACAGGTATCACTGGAATTTGGGGGAGCAAACCTATGACTATAGAGAGGACAGGCTGTATGCTCTGTGGACCATACTACATTACTATGTCTCACTCTGTTCTAGTCATATGGACTTCCTTATTGTCCCTCATCATTGCCAAGTCTCACAGTTCTTGCCTCAGGGCCTTTGCACTGGTGTTGTATTTTCCCCTGCTTCAAAAGTCTCCTCCTTCCCTCACCTCTTTCAAGTGTTTGTTCAGATTCCACTTTCTCGTGAGCCCTGTATTCTCATCTACTCTGCTCCAACAGAATGTAAGCTATTGCCCAAAAAAAACAGAAGTCTTTTGGTTCGTTTTATGTAGCATTGCATGCTTACTGTCTCCAATGGCATCTGGCACATAGTAGGTGCTTGACAAATATTTGTTGAATGAATAAACGGTTATCAGTACCACTCTTCTTTACATATAAATATTTATTCATTTTTGAGAGAGAGAGACAGAGACACAGAGACACAAAGAGAGAGAGCGTGTGTGAGTGGGGGAGGAGCAGAGAAGATGGGGGTGCGGTACAGAGGATCTGAAGTGGGCTCTATGCTGACAGCAGCGAGCCCAATGCAGAGCTTGAACTCATGAACCGTGAGATTATGACCTGAGCTTAAGTCGGATGCTCAACTGACTGAGCCACCCAGGTGCCTCAGTTATCAGTACTACTCTCAATGGAGTGTTTTGGAGGGTTTAGATGTAAACACCGCCCACTAGGAACCAACAAGGGATCACTAAGGATATAAGACAGCTCTTATATAGTTCTTCAGGCTTCTTTGGGCAGGCTGCTTAAAAAACCTCCCTCCGTGAGGATCTCAGCTCAGCAATTAACATCTTCTGGGTACAGACATTCAGCCAGTTATAGATGCAAACAATTAATTATTCTTTCATCCAGCACACGTTCCTCCATCTGGTCTATGAGGCATAGGGCCTTCATCAGCAAATCGGTCCAATGTCTGTGAAAGTACAGATAGTCCCTACCACGTTTTCCAGGCCTAGCTAGTCTACTAAGCGAAATAAAGTTATTCTGATATGACTTAGTCCTAATGACCAAGAAAATACAAGAAGCCTAATTTGTTCTTAGTTTCAAAATACAAGGAAGTCATTCTCAGCTCAGTTTAATGAACCACTTTCTAAGAGTCAGAGCCGCACAAAATGGAATGCACTGCATGGGGTGTAGTGAGTGTCCTGTCAGTAGGAGTATTTAAGTGCAGGATGGATGACAGCATGATGGGAATATTGTGAGATGGGTGGTTGGGCTAGAACTAGTTTGAACTTTCAGGTCCCCTCCGATTGAGAATCTTTGATTCATGTACAAAAATTCATCTCACAAAAGTAAGTAGCATATTACAGTAGGTTAACCATAAGTTGGCTATGAAACCTAAATTCTATACATTCTATATTTTATGCCTTGGATTCAGTATAAAATTATTTCCTTCCTCCAGGTTTCACTTTTAAAGCAAGTATAAATATTCATGTAGTACTTTCCTCTATGCAAAGCATTCCTACTTGAAAAAGGATGGAAATGCCAACCAAGTTATCAATGGAGTCTAAAAAATAATGACTATAATGATCTCAAAGTCAGCAAATAATAAATAGCAACATGCTATTATATGTTACAAATGTCTACAATTACCTTTACTCACTAGAACAGGTATTAGATGATTAAGCATGAGACTTGAAACCCCCAGTCTCCTTGATACCAAAGACATGAATCCCTGTCCAGTGGACTGAAGTCTTCTATCTTTCTCAGGAAAAGACCCTGAACGTCTGAGAATGTTCTCGTGCCTGGCTCAGTAGTAGTGGTTTCAGATCAGACCTTAAAAAGTCTTGCCATAATATGATCTAGCAATTTGGAAGCAGGGATTTGAACAGATACTTGTACGTTCATGTTCATAGCATCATTACTCACTAGGGCCAAAAGGTGGAAACCACCCACGTGTCTACTGACAGATGAATGGGTAAACAAAATGTGATGTATACATACAATGGAATATTATTCAGCCTTAAAGAAGAAGGAAATTCTGACAGTGATGGCAGTGATGGTTGCATAACAACACATAACAACACGAATGTTCTTCATGTCACTGAACTCTACACTTTAAAATGGTTACAGTGGTAAATTTTATATTACGTCTATTTTCCCACAGTGAAAAAAAGTCTTGGCAATATTTTGCAAAGTAACCATACCTGCATGTTTCCACTCTTCTCCCTTCTACAAAATATTCAGATAGACTTGGATAGGTTGCTTTAGGGGAAAGAACTGATATAAAAGTGGTGCTTTTGGGGGGCACCTGGGTGTCTCAGTCAGTTAAGCGTCTGACTTCGGCTCAGGTCATGATCTCACGGGCCGTGATTTCGAGCCCCGCGTCGGGCTGTGTGCTGACAGCTCAGAGCCTGGAGCCTGCTTGGGATTCTGTGTCTCCCTCTCTCTCTGCCCCTCCTCTGCTCACCCTCTCTCAAAAATAAATAAACATTAAAAAAATTTTTTTAAGTGGTGCTTTTTGAATACTTACATATTTTAAATTATACTCTTTGTTCAGGAACATAAGGCTCTATTATATACACTTTGGTTTAATCATAAATTAATCACGTTTGGTATATTACATTGACAGTCTACATTTTCAGACAATAATTACACTTACTAATTGGGTTAGCCTTCAAATATACTTTTGGTTAAAAATAGAGACGAAATTTAAGGAACTGAGTATCTTTTGTTTTATTTCATTTTTTTTGCAAGTTTACGAGAAGTGGAAAAAATGTTTTAAAAAAACCTCTCAACACCACAGCAGCAGCCAGGCCGACTTGGCTGGAAGCTGATGTGATGTCTCATTAATTACTAACAGGATGACTGTCTTGATTCTGAGTTTCCACCTCCATCCTGTTTCTGTCTTTTTAACTGGCCCCTATTTCACAGTTCTTGTCCCTCACAGATGTGGGGTGCTCCCAAGGGTCTCCATTCTTCCTGCTGGGCTTCACTTTATTTCCCACTCTCGCAGCTTTCCAAGAAAGCCGGGCGGGGGGGGGGGTCTCCTTCCTCCTGGCAGTAGCCTTTCCAGGTCTAGTTCTCACCCTGCCCCCAAGCATGATAGGAAGGGGGTCCTTTTTCTAGGGGACACATCTCCTGGATGCTGCCCACCCAGACCCCTCTGAGTACCCAGCCCTGCCTACTTCTGAGTCTCGACTCCGACAGGGTCCAGAGACACGCTGGAATTGCTGGGCTCCGTGCCTCACTGGCGAGGCCCCCCAGCTGGACCAGTCCTCCCCTGCCTCCCAGCCAGACCTCTTCTCCCAGTGCGCCTGAGCTTCCGTGTTGACTGGAGGGTCTCCTTGCCTGCATCATCCTGGGGCCTGTAATTCTCCGCATCCCCAGGGATTCTGGGATAGGAGACATACTGAGCCACAGGATGGGGGTGATGGCGAGCCTCTGGGAACTGGGGGTGGGGGTGGGAATCGGGGGGTCTCAGGCAGGGAAGGAGTTTTGAGGAGGCAGGAGGCAGACTGGATAGGACGCGTGTTTTCCTCCAGGTCTCATCCCAGTGGAAGCCTGGGGCCAAGTCTTGAATTTTTTATGCACTATTAAACTTAGCTCGGGCATGTGGTATATGCTCAATAAATACCAATTTAAAGTCGTTGAAGGCAGTATCATGCCTTAAAAGAACTTGCTCAGCACCAGACAATTTGCTAAATGGTTTATATGGATTACCCCATTTAGTTTTCAAGACAACGCTATGAAGCAGGCAGTATTATGATCCCCTATTACAGTTGAGGGAACTGAAGCACAAATCAATTGCCCAAGGCCAGCCAGTGAAAAAGCAAAAGAGCTAGAATTTGCTCTGAGGCCGAGACTGCCCTTGGCAGCACATGGCCTCCTCTCTGAGGAACAGACCAACCCGTCAACCTGGCAACCACCTTCCCAGCTGTTACCACAGCCCGGGTTGTTGATTTACGGTTCAGAATGTTCAGAAGGGAAGGGAGACCAGGACCAGAGGAGGCCACTCATCACCCGCTTCTTCTCCCAATAAGCCGCATGCCAGTCGTGTGCCAGGTGTGGGCCTGAGCCTGTCTGGCTTGTATCTTGGCACATCTTTCCTCCTCCCGTCCACCCTGGTCTCAGCCTTCTTTGCCCGGTGAATAAATGACAGCTCTGCCTTCAAGATTCAGCCAAAATATCACCTCCTCCAGGAAGGCCTTCGCCTTGTCCATTGTTACTGGCACATGGTTAGGGCTCCAGAAATGCATATTTTGACTGGCCGTGTTCCTTGCAATTCCAGGCTCCACCCTTGTCTCCAGCTCCGGCGTTTCTAAGCTATTGATATTTCGGGTTGAAGAGCAAGCTTAGGTTTCAGGAGTTTTGTGGGGGTGCTTTTTAAAAAACTGTCCACGTATATCCTGCTTTCCATAATCAATGTGTTTTGGAAAGGCGGTGGGTACATGAACTTTTTATGAATTGAAATCCTATTTTCTCCTTGATGTATGTTTCGGAGATTACGTACACTAACCTGGTATTCAGCTGCACTTTTTAAAAATGCTGGGCCCTAATCCTTTAAAAACAACCTTCTCTTGGGGCGCCTCGGTGGCGCAGTCGGTTAAGCGTCCGACTTCAGCCAGGTCACGATCTCTCGGTCCGTGAGTTCGAGCCCCGCGTCGGGCTCTGGGCTGATGGCTCAGAGCCTGGAGCCTGTTTCCGATTCTGTGTCTCCCTCTCTCTCTGCCCCTCCCCCGTTCATGCTCTGTCTCTGTCCCAAAAATAAATAAACGTTGAAAAAAAAATTAAAAAAAAATAAAAATAAATAAAAAAATAAAAACAACCTTCTCTCAAGTGAACCCCTCAACAGGATGATCGCCCATACATAATCCCTTAAGTACTCTGACATACCTTTACATGTAAAAGAACGCTTTTGGAATCCTTTCGCAAAACATCTCTAGTTTGTAAGTTCTTATGGTCAGATGTGGGGAGCTCAAGTGAATTCTGACCTGTATGCGTGTAGTTAAAATCAAATAGAACTAAATATATCAAACAAAAGAACGAGCAGTTCTCTGGAAACCACCCTCCACCCGCCCCTCCCCCACCCCGAAGCAACCACATTCAACTCCTTCAGGCTCAGCGATTTTCTTATGTGGAGGCAGAGCTGAAGCCCACAAGCCACAGAGCTTCAGTGAAAGTATTTTTTATGCTCTGTTAATACTGATGGGCACAGCCCGGCTGAGCCAGCATGAAGTCAGATGGTCTCATCGTCAGCACGTTCAGCAGATGCTGGAAGAACATTCCCACGTGTGGTCTCCAATGAAAGACACCTCTGTCAAATGCCTTGAAGGGTGATATTGAGACAGGGTGGACTACGGTCCTAGGACAAGTGACGAAAGGCCTGACAGAGGAAGAATGGGGCAGAAGTCATCAGACTCCGCAGCACATCATCTTGTGCCACGATATGCTTGGGAGAATTCCCCGGCCACGGTGCCCACAGCAATAGCAGGAAAGAAAGTTTTTGTTGTTGAATCACTGTGCTATGCACCTGAAACTAATGTAACACTATGGTAACTACACGGGAATTAAAAGTAAGTCAATAAGTAAGTAAATAAAATGTGCGAGCCAAAAACTGTCAAACACACACACAAACTCTTTTTGTAGGTAACTTACTTGCACATGTTTTTTTATCTGGGTTAAGAGCAAATCCTTTAGGGCACCGGCAAAAGTAGGAGCCGTCAGCATTCACACACTCGTGTTCGCATCCGTGGTTTTCCGAGGCACAGTAGTCCACGGCTGTAAATATGAAAACACAGAGTTGAAGGAGACACACAGACAGGAAAGGGAATAATAGTATGGAATGGAAATAACAGCATACTTATAACAAATATCAACGAGGATTAAGATGGTTGTCCCAAAAAAGTGCGTATGAATAAATATGATTCCCAGGCACCCTTCCCGCGACCACCCAAAACATAATCAGGGGTCTAGATCAGCAATTTACTTCAGAAGATAAACTAAAGAGGGGCGCCTGGGTGGTTCAGTCGGTTGAGCATCCGACTTCAGTTCAGGTCATGATCTCACGGTTGGTGAATTCAAGCCTTGCATCGGGCTCTGTGCTGACAGCTCAGAGCTTGAAACCTGCTTCTGCTTCTGTGTCTCCCTCTGTCTCTGCTCCTCCCTCACTCGAGCTCTGTCTCTCTCTCAAAAATAAATAAACATTAAAAAATTAAAAAAAAATACAGGTATAAAGAAGATAAACTAAAGAACACATGACCAATTGTATTTAAAAGTTAAAGAAATGCAGGGTGCCTGGGTGGCTCAGTTGGTTGAGCATCCGACTTCAGCTCAGGTCATGATCTCACAGTTCATGAGTTCGAGCCCTGAGTCAGGCTCTGTGCTGACAACTCAGAGCCTGGAGCCTGTTTCAGATTCTGTGTCTCCCTCTCTCTCTGCCCCTCCCCCGCTCATGCTCAGTCTCTCTCTCAAAAATAAAGATTTAAAAAAAATTATTAAAGTTTAAGAAATGCAAATCAAAACAATCACAAAGCCTACGACACTAATAACTATCAAACTGCAAAAATAAAGAAGGGATAAAGCCCGATGGTGGCAAGGCAACATGGAAACAGAGTCAGGGCTGGTGGCATTATAAATTGACAAAAAATCCTCTTGGAAGGACGTTTGACAGTGTTCACTGTGGAAATGTGACCCAAAGAAATAACTGATAAAAGGGAGAAATTAAGCATATGAAATAAGCTATTTATAGCAGCATTATTTAGAGTGACAAAAAAATCTGGAAAATAAGATGGACATTCAATAATGGTAAATGGCTTAGTAATTTATAAAAAATGCCTTGTCCTATTTGTCATTAAACCTACAAATGTTGAAACCAATTTGACAATAAACTTCATATATTGAAAAAAAATAAAATAAAATAAAATTACTAACAAATTAAAAAAAAAATCTACAAATGTTTACTGAACACCTTACTGCCGGCCTGGCCCTGTTTTAGGTGCTAAGGATAGAGCAAATAACAAAACAAATAAAAATTCCAGGCCTCGGGGCGCCTGGGTGGCGCAGTCGGTTAAGCGTCCGACTTCAGCCAGGTCATGATCTCGCGGTCCGTGAGTTCGAGACCCGCGTCGGGCTCTGGGCTGATGGCTCAGAGCCTGGAGCCTGTTTCTGATTCTGTGTCTCCCTCTCTCTCTGCCCCTCCCCTGTTCATGCTCTGTCTCTCTCTGTCCCCAAAATAAATAAACGTTGAAAAAAAAATTAAAAAAAAAAATTCCAGGCCTCAAGGAACTTACATTTGGATAGTGGTGGTGGTGGACAAAAAATACAATAAGTAAATAAGATAGGCTTGCAGAAGGTGGAGAGAGTATCCTGGGGAAAAATAAAGCGGGGAAAAGCCGCAGCCACCATGGGGAGGCTAGAAGGATGGTAGAGGGTGACCGAAGTGGTCAGGAAAGGCATCATAAGAAGGCGGCCGTTGGGCAGAGTCCTAAATGAGGGTCTGAGGGTTGAGCCAAGCAGATAATGGGGAGTAAGCATCTGAGCAAAAGAAACAGCAAATGCAAAGGCTGCCAGGTGGGAATATGCCTGGTGTGCTGCAGGACAAGCAGGGAGGCCAGGGTGGCTGGAGCAGAGACAGGTGGGAGAGGAGAATGAGTGCACGTCAGGAGGGACTGAGGCCACTACGAGGACTTCGGCTTTCACTCTCATTGAGGAGGGAGTCATTGGAAGGTTCCGAACAAAGGAATCGAGACTAGATGATAGAGAGCAAATGTGACAGTAGAAAACCAGTTAGAAGCCTAGCACAATAATCCCAGTGGGCAATGGTGGAGGGTTCAACCACGTTGGTGCAGGACGGAGGTGGGGGCGGGGGGGAGACAGGGGAGCGGTGTTCTGGTTAAACGTGTCCCCCAAAAGAATGAGGGAGTCCTACCCCCAGTACCTGTGAATGTGATCTTATTTGGAAATAGGGTCTTTGCTGATACAGTCAAGTTGCGATGAGGTCATATGGGTGGGCCCTAATCCGATACAACTGGTGTCCTTATAGGAAGAGGAGAATGCCACGTGAAGACACAGACATACAGGGAGACCACCATGTGAGGACAGAGGCTGGAGGGATGTGGCTTCGGCCTGAGGAACACCAAGGGTCAACAGCCACCTCCAGAAACAAGGAAGGACTCTCCCCTACAAGTTCCAGTGGGAACATGGCCCTGCCAGCACCTCAATTTTGAACTTCTAGCCCCAGAACTAGGAGGTACCACATTTCTGTTGGCGTAAGTCACCCAGTTTGTGGTCGTTGTGATGGCAGCCCTAGGAAGCTAATACACCAGGTATGAGTTGAGGTGGGGCCAGTGGGGGTCCTGCCGGAATAGAGGCGAGCCAGGAGGAAGAAAGAAGGATTGAGGCTGACTTGGGGGATCTGGCATGAGGGCGGAGTGGCTGTAAACTGACGGCGGGGCCGGGGTGGGGGGTCAGGAGCACAGGTGCACTGGGTTTTGTGGGAGGAGATTCGGGCATTAGGCAGTTGTTAACATTATAATCCTAACATAATTGTAAATAGGAAGACAGACAAAATGTGGTGAAAAAAGTAGATCTCAAAACTGAATATTTACAGAGGTGACACCCAGGTAAAACAGAGCTCCAAAGGCATGCCTGAAGCCTGGGAATTAGAAATAAGAATTCTTGCTGTGTCAAGGTGGTGGGATTATGGATGATTTGTTTCTCCTTTAAAAAACATTTCCCTCTATCACTTTTAGGATATTCTGACATCAGAAACTTGGAAATAATAAAAAGGAAATGGAATCTGCAATTAATACACATGTGTGACTTGAAAAACAAAACCCTGCGCTGCTAGGGCAAGGACATACTTAACCCAGCGATCAAAAGATGCAAAGGGTAGGGGCGCCTGGGTGGCTCAGTGAGTTGAGTGTCTGACATCGGTTCAGGTCATGATCTCACGGTTTGTGGGTTGGAGCCCCACGTCAGGCTCTGTGCTGACACCTCAGAGCCTGGAGCCTGCTTTGGATTCTGTGACTCCTTCTCTCTCTGCCCCTCCCCTGCTCATGCTCTGTCTCTCAAAAATAAATAAATGTTATGGAAACCAATTTGACAATAAATTATATTAAAAATAAATAAATAACTTAAAAAATTTTTTAAAGATGCAAAGGGAAAATCTACAGTTTTTTTAAAATGTTTTTATTTATTTTTGAGACAGAGAGAGACAGAGCATGAGCAGGGGAGGGGCAGAAAGACAGGGAGACACAGAATCGGAAGCAGGCTCCAGGCTCTGAGCTGTCAGCACAGAGCCCGATGCGGGGCTTGAACTCACAGAGTGTGAGATCATGACCTGAACTGAAGTCAGACGCTTAACCGACTGAGCCACACAGGCACCCCAAAGTCTACAGTTTTAAAGGGTAATAACCTGCGTTTTGTTTATTCCTTTGCTTCCAGGCTTCATTAACTCTCTGTCTAAAGTATCATTTTTGTGACTTCACCTCCCCAAAGAGTTCTAACAGAGCCTAATAATGGAGGGTTTAATACACAAGTCATTGTGGGAACAGGACATTCACATAGTTACAGGATCTGCATGTCATGGGATGTTAGCCAGTGGCTGGAGTTGAGTCAAAGCATAAACATTGCCATAGCACCAAATCCTTCTAAAAGTTAATAGCTCATCATTCAAGAACCATTGTCATATTAAGCAAAGAATTGCAGAAACGGAGGACACAGAGATCAAGGACACCAAGCCCTGGCACGTGCCCGGCTCTGTGTCACAGAATCGGGCCATGCAGTGGCCCGCACTGACCTGTGTTGGCAGTAGGCACTTCCCACCTCCAGCCTCCACATGTTGGGCCTCATCTTAAGAATCTCCCAACCCCTGATATGGGTATCTGCCATCAGTCAGCCCATGCCATCTCAGGCCACCTACATTTTAGTGATCCCCCCAAAGAGAAGAGATGTTGATCTGACTTCCAAGTTCTGACTTCCAAGGTCCGGGAAATTGACAATACTACAATGAGGAGTGAGCTGGTCTCTGTACCTGAAGGCAGGAGCTCAGATTCTCCCTCTCTCTTGAAACTTCCTCTGTATGTACCATGCGGGTGTAATTTCTGAGTCCAGCCATCTATGTCCCTCAGAAGAACTCCTGAGTATGCTGGCCCCATATTAGACTGAGGACAGGTTGGAGGCTTTGCTTAGGCCTAAAATCTGAGCCTTATACTCCAAACTTGCCTTTTTCCAGAATGCTCTAGAACATCCAGGGGTGGATCAGGGGTTAATAAAGTTGCAGATGAGCTGTTTTAACTGACCTCCACTTAACCAATCCCTAATCCATCAATGCTTTTCATTCCTTCTGAAAATATAGGACCTGATGCCCAGAGCACACTAAATATGCATGTGTGCTCTCTCTCTCTCAAAATTAAATAAACTTAAAAAAAAATCTTAAAAAAATTTATAAGGATTCTGCTCTTAGATTGCTTTATAGAAGTCTTCAAATCCTTGCTGCAATTTAAAGAAAGCAAAATTGAAAATCATGGAGCATACATTACGGGGATGTTTTATGCAAGAAAAAAATTTTAAATCATGCATTCAACAAATGAACTTAAATTAGTAATTTTTAAAGGTGTAAGTAAAGGTGATTATTATTAAAAGTACATTCATATGTTTTATTAAAAAAAATTTTTTTTCAACGTTTATTTATTTTTGGGACAGAGAGAGACAGAGCATGAACAGGGGAGGGGCAGACAGAGAGGGAGACACAGAATCAGAAACAGGCTCCAGGCTCTGAGCCATCAGCCCAGAGCCCGACGCGGGGCTCGAACTCACGGACCGCGAGATCGTGACCTGGCTGAAGTCGGACGCTTAACCGACTGCGCCACCCAGGCGCCCCTTTATGTTTTAAATGAAAATAAAAAGGTTAAGGTAAGTTTGGATATGCAGTTTTTACTGATTCCACTCTTTGAAAAATACCTTCCGTCTCTCAGCCAACCACAGGCCCAATCTCACAGAGTAAGAAGGCTTCTCCTGGACTTTGATTCTCTTGCTGGTTTTGTTTTTTTATGTGCTCAGTAATACGGGGAACTGAAGGGGTGAGGAGAGATTGGCAGGGCGGGATTTAAGCATTCCTGGGTCTTAAGACCCTGGACTGTAAAACCCCAAGGTGTCAAATCCCACCTTGATTTGAGGGCCACTCTCTACCTTACTGCCAGGCTGCTGGGCACAGCAGCGGAGGCCATCAGTACAACATTACATGTCGGGGAGCCTGCTTCCAGGCACGTGAACCTAAAAGCTTTTTAAGACCAAGAGAGATCCAGTCCATTCAACTCTGACATCCTTTGCCACACATTTTGGGTTCTTTGCATAACTTCCTTGGTTGCAAAACTGTACTTGTAACAAGAGAGGCCAAGTTTAGGGAGATGTATGGATGTGCTCTATGTGTGTAACTCAGAAATGCTTCTGTTGTTCCAAGTCCTCATCTCCTTCAATAAAATCCTTTCTCAGTTATTTGCCTGACATATCTATGCTCTCATTTATAAGCAGAAAGGGTAATTCCCTGGCTGTAGGGAATTGGACCCTCCAGATCACAAAGTGTTAAAATCTCAGGGTTAGAAGCCAGTCATGCCACATTCAGTCTCTGCCTAATATGTGCAAAATCACTCAGCTGTGTCCAAGGATAAACGATACTTTGGTGCAAGGTAATGAAGCCTAAGATCAATGGTCTCTGATTTACAATGTGGTCACAATCCAAAGTTGCCTCAGTGGGGATCAGTCTGCAAGGGGATGGCATTAGTAGAAATAGGATATTTCAAAGAGGAGCATTTGGGCTTTAAAGCTTGTTGATGACAGAGTAAGAAAAACCAAGTTCATCATTAGAGAAATTGGAGAAGCAGTTGACTTGCTGAGTATAACAGAAGATAACACATATAGAGTCAGATTCACAAAACCTCTCCCACCAGGGCACAACTGGATTTCTCTATGCAGGATCTCGAAACCTGGACAAAGTTTCTTATCCATTTTGATAACAACAGGGAAATATTCTGAGCTGAATTGTCTTCTCCACCCTAAATTTGTACCTTTAAGTCCTGTTCCCAGTCAGGCTGTGGCTGTATTTGGAGACAGGATCTTTAAAGAAGTGATTCGATTAGGATGAGGCCATTTGGGTGGGCCCTAATCCAATCTGACTGATGTCCTTACAAGAGGAAGAGATATGGACACACAGAGGACCCAGGTATGCATATTCACAGAGGAAAGACCACATACAGAGACAGCAAGGGAGTGGCCTTCTACAAGCCAAGGAGAAAGACAAGCCTGCTGACACCTTGACTTTGGAAACAGCCTCCAGAACGGTGAGAAAAGAAATCTCTAATGTTAAAGCCACTTGGTCTACGGTTTTGTTACAGAAGCCTTAGGAAACCAGTATAGGGACAAATCCAATACTTAATGTCTTGAAATGGGGGAGGTCAAGCTCCAAACATGAGCAGTTACCTGATGAACTAAAAACCTGACATTTCAATATAAAGATGGATCCTCCCACACTTGTCCCCCACTTAATTATCAACAATCCCCTCCTTACTGAGGGCAATTGGTAGAGGAGAATCTAGTGGAAAAAAATATCTCTGAAGGCAGCAGTAACGCTGTGCTAAATCCCCAAGCTATGTGCCACCATAGTTCTGAGTATGGGCCTCAGGATGATTTCTTTTTCTTCCAAGATTTTATTTTCATTCAAGTTAGTTAACACATAGTGTAGTATTGGTTTTAGGAGTAGAATTCAGTGGTTCATCACTTACATATATCACCCAGGGCTCATCCCAACAAGTGGCCTCCTTAATGTCCATCACCCATTTAGCTCATCCCCCTACCCAACACCCCTCCATCGCCCCTCAGTTTGTCCTCTAGAGTCTCTTGGGGCGCCTGGGTGGCTCAGTAGGTTAAGCATCAGACTTAGGCTCAGGTCACGATCTTGTCATGGTTCATGAGTTCGAGCCCTGCATCAGGCTCTGTGCTGACAGGTCAGAGCCTGGATCCTGCTTCAGATTCTGTGTGTGTGTGTCTCTCTCTCTGCCCCTCCCCCGCTCACACCCTGTCTCTCTCTCTCTCCAAAATAAATAAACATTAAAAAAAATAAAAATAAAAAAGCACAAATTCTTTAAAAAAAGAGACAGTCTCTTATGGTTTGCTTCCCTCTCTGTTTTTATCTTGTTTTATTTTTCTTTCCCTTCCCCTATGTTCACCTGTTTTGTTTCTTAAATTCCACATATTAGTGAAATCATATGGTATTTGTCTTTCTCTGACTTATTTCGCTTAGCATGATACACTCTAGTTCTGTTCGTGTCATTGCAAATGGCATACACCTGACGTACTATTAAATGCAAGCATTCATAAGACAAAAATTTATAAAGGATATAGAAATTCAGACTTAGCTAATGTTTATCGGTTGCCCATGTAGCAGACAATATAATGATAGTAATAATATTCACAAACACAGCACTGTCCCAATGCCTTACACATATTAACTCAGCCCTCACAACAATCCTTTGAAATAGGTATTATTGTTATCCTCAATTTACAGATAAAGTCAAACAGAGACAGGTCTTAAGAGATTTACAAAATGTGGTAACAACAGTACCTACTTCATAGGGTTGTTGTAATTCTACATAAAGTATTTCAATGACTTAGTAACATTCAATAAATGTAGATTATATTTTTATTGCCCTGCATCTTTATTCAGATACCATTGAATTTGGGGGTTATAGGATACTTTAATGCCATTCATTTGTTCCACAACCATTTATTAATTACTATACAATCAGGCATTATGCTAAACCCTGGATGGTGACGACAAGCAAATACTATACATAAGACATCTTAGAAGAAAGGCAGAAAGGAGAAGCCAAGCTTTTAGCAGTGATTACTTCCAGAAAGTAAAAGTGGGGAGGAATGACTTTCAGGTTTTGACTTTATACACATCTATACTCCGACAATTTTTTAATATGCAAAAATTGATTTTGTAATTTAAAAATCAATCAAGGGGACAAGATTTTTTTTAAAATACACGAGTGCTTGAGATTGTGATCAATCGCTCAGCCTCAGTCAATGCACTGAGACATACCGCAAGTCTACTCTGAAAGATGAAAAGTACGATCATTGACTTCTATCCCCAAGGGTTTACAATCTGTTTAGGCAGATAAGATGCAAACAGGACCAAAGTTATCCCCAAAGACAAGGCAGTGGGTAAACACCAGAGGTAAACAAGCACAGCAGGAAATTCACCCTTAAAGATAGAGATAAGTGGTCTCTGAAAAATGCTGTTTTGGGTGGAAATTAACACAGCTTTAGTGGTAGCTGATGGATTACAAATACAGGGAACTCAATACAAAAAAGGACCTTAGTTGGGAATCTACTCTCAATCACCTGAATGTGGAAATAAATTCAGTCCTGTCCAGAGTGAAATGAGCAGTTAGGGAAATGGGACTTCGACACTGGAATTTAATGTTCTACTAACTCCGAAGTGTGGAAATGCTGCCTGAGTCTGGCTACGAATTGAATTTTCATGCAGGTCATAGTCATACTTCTGGGATGAGTCAAAGTACTAGAACCTCAGCTTTGAAGATGCTGAAACCGAAAACAATTGTATCCATTCACCCGTAGCTGGATGTGGTGAATTTCTAGCACATCTTTAAATAAATAGTTTAGGCTCACTGCCCCCACTGTCTTACCACCTACCCCTTCTCCTGAAATCTGCCCTTTATCCCTCCCCTCTTGATCATCATCAGTGGGCTCCTGGTCATCTTTGTGTCCCTAACGCCCAGAAGAGGGCCTGGCAGAGAGTTAGGAAATATTTGCTGAGATGAATCAGTGACTCAACTCAACGGCTTTTCCCCTAAGTTCTGTTCCCTTTGGCCTCGCTGGAGCATGACATTAATATTGCCGTGGCTTAGAAATTCTCTTTCTCATCTTATCCCATGACTTTTGATTTTCTTACCCACCTCTCCCACTCCCACCCCTGCCCCCAACCTCAGGCTGTTCCTTCAGGGATATTTTTCCTGCCCTACTTGTCCCCCCTGTTCCCTACATGTGGCTCAGGCCAGCAAAGTTCAGGCCTTCACTCTCTCCTCACTCCATACTTCATGACGGCCAGGAAATGAAGATGATGATGATGATATATGCTATCATAGTAATAACTGTCTCGCGTGTATGAGAGACTTTACTCGTTACCTTATTTAATCCCGCAAAACACTATGATGTAGGTATTATTACTCTACGATATGGGTGAGAAAACCGAGGCTCAGAAATGCAATGACCCATGCCCAGCCAGCAGCAGACTGGGGTTTGAGCCCAGTAAGACCTGGGCTCACAACACACAACACACACACACAAATAAATGTTTAAAGTAAAAAATAAGTAGAAATTAAAATTCAGAAAGAAATGGACTGAGCTGCTTCCCGGCTACATCGATGGCTCTACCCATCTCTCCTCACATGGTGCTCCTTTCTTCTCCCTCTTGACACATCCTTGTCGGGGTCCCACCACAACTTCATACTCACCTGGTCTAAAACTACTCATTCTCTTTCAGAGTCATGGAAGCTCAAACTCAAGTGAAAGCACTTTTGAGTTTTCCTCCTCCCCTTTATTTACAGCCTCTCTTCATCTCTACTCCTTCCCTCTCCATTTCTTCAGTCACCACTCAAACCCCGGCCCTTGTCACCTCTCCCCTGAAGGCTGCCAGAGTCTCCTAACTGGTCTTTCCATCCCTCACCATCTTCCTTCTGGAATCTATCCTGCCGTGCACCACAAGGAGATTAAGTTTCCTAAAATGAGGCTTTGCATTTGCCATTCCCAACTAGAAACCTGTCAGTGTCTCCTTTCCAGAGATGAAGCCCAGACTCTTCAGCCTGATTTTCAAAGCCCTGAACACTATGGTTCCACCTGGTATCTTCATCTTCTACTTCACAGCTGTAGGAATTCTCTGCTTCAGCAGAGCTGGTCTCTTCCATTGTTTAAGTCAGACTGGTCTTAACTAGGGTGATCCTATCATTTATCACCCAAAATAGAACCCCTTTGAAAGTGAAAGGGAGGGCTATTGAGAATTGAGCCAACAAGGCATAAACTGGGATCGTCCTGGATTAACTGGGATTTATGGTCCCCATATTCTTAAACGTTCCCATCTACATACGGGCCACCCAAACTAGCAGCTGATGGAATGCTTCCATAGTCCTTACCAGCCTTTGCTTCCCTAAATTTCCTGTCTAAGTCTGACACCCGGGGTCTTCATCTTTGACAAGCCCCTTCAGACTGATATCTTCAGGTCAGGTTGCCTGTTAAGCTTTCAGTGTGGCATTCCTGTGACAGTCTCCCCCTCCTCCACCGGCTCCCAGGAGCAAGGCCTGCCCCTCCCAATGACCACTGCTGTCCCCACACCATTACTGCCCTCAATGTCTCCCCTTGCCCTGGACACTTGTCCAATGGCTACCCTTCCTGCATTGCCCAGATGTCCCCCCATGCTAGCCGTCATAACGACCCTCTTCTCTGACCTTCTGTAGCCTCTATTACCGTCACCACTTGTTATGCACTCAGCATAAACCCATCAGAAGCACTTGACCTTCTGAAAATTTGTAACATATCCCTAACCAAGGAAACTGGCAACAATGGCCCACCAGCACGTAATCATCTCACTCCCAGCCCCCAACAGGTGCTTGGTTGGGGAGGAGGATGACAGGAATATCTGGTGGATGACTCCTGGATCACACACAGTCTCTCCCCATTTGCCCATTCTTCTGCCTTGATGCCCCCCCCCCCCAAGGAAAGGCATTCTACATACACTCAGCAGCAGAGAAATGCCCATCTCTGATAAACACAGTCCACAACAGCTCCCTGGCAACCATAGCATCTACTCTCATGCTTGTTGCTCTTCAGCAAATGTCAAACCCCCAAAGTTACAGCAAAACCCTTAGAGACACAAAGGTCCTCTAATACACAGGGATGATTAGGCAATTATTTGCCAATACTCAGAAAACTGGGTTCCTCACCACCCTCCAGTTTCCCAAGGGCCAGGGCAGGCCTCCTGCCCCAGCCATGGCCCCTACTGCCCGCCCCCCTGCCGCCTCCACCCCATCACTCACACATGTTCTGGGCCTTCCCTGCTCCTTCCCTCACCCAATTAAGCAGTCACCCTCACCCCTTTTCCTGAAGCTTATCCCCTGGCCTTATCCCCAATGGCCTGATTTCCTTCTGACCCAATAGCACCCAAAGTTCTACCCATTTAACAACTGGTGAGGGAAAAAATATAGGTTAAACAAAATAAATAGTATGACTTCATTTTGTTAAGCATTAACAAAATGTTTTGAATTAGATATTTGTATGGGGGAAAGTCCAGCAGATAATACAACAAACGATTAGCAGGGATTTTCTCATGTGTTTAATCCTCATCCTCAACGAAAGTATGTTGCTTGCAGAATACAAATGAATGAAGCAAAAATAGTAGGAGTTGGTGTTTACATGTCGGCTTCTTTGTTGCCCGTGCTAGTGGATGTGGTGCCTTGCCACCTATCGCTGTCCCCACCAGCAGATTAAGAAAAAAATAAACGGGGGCGCCTGGGTGGCTCAGTCGGTTGAGCGTCCGACTTCGGCTCAGGTCATGATCTTGTGGTCTATGAGTTCGAGCCCCGCATCGGGCTCTGTGCTGACAGCTCAGAGCCTGAAGCCTGCTTCGGGTTCTGTGTCTCCCTCTCTCTCTGTCCCTCCCCTGCTCGTGCTCTGTCTCTCTGTCAAAAATAAATAAACATTTTAAAAAAATGAAAAGAAAAAAGAAAAAAATAAACAGAACCGCTTCGGAGACCAATTCCATCTGTGACGAGTGGAGTTTTCATTCCCATCAGTGTGTACAAACAAGCAAGCAAACCCATTCTATCCTCACCTGCGAAGAACAGGACACCCATGTTTTTGCTTTGTTGCTTTTTCCTTCCACATCCTTAGCTAAGTATCAAAGTGTGCTGGAAAATGTCAATTCTATGTGCAAAATAATAATCATTCACTATGGGAAGGAAGACATACGAGGCCCCTGAAAACCATGGGGTGTGGGCAGAAGAGAAAACGCAGGATTTAGAGTCAGAAAAATGCAGGTTCCAGGTCTGGTGTGAGTCGAGCCCTTTCCCTTCCTTTGCCTCCAGATTTTTTGCCTCCTAAGTACTGAGTTCAGTTAATGGAACACCTACTGTTTGCCGGCACTGTTTGTTGGAGGAAGGACGAAAGAGACCATGCGAGTTTCAGGTGTGTTGCAGACCCACTGGTCGGGGGCGTGAGGGATGTGCTGGCCCGCTCTCCAGGTGCTGAGGAGAACCATCACCCTTCACTGAAGAAATCAGATGCCACCCCACCTTTCCTACCTCCCACCAGGTCACACAATGTGGAGTTGCTCAAGTGGGAAGTCACTCACCCGATGGCAAGTTGGTGCCTGAAATTCTAAGCACTGCCCCTGAAACTTCTTCCCTGGGGTCTGCATTTGAGGCCACTGTTCCTTGCCTCTGACAATGGTGTCTTCCTGCATACAGCTGGGCTTTACACCTAGCGGCCACTTGGGACTGTCACCGAACTGCAGATCTATACTTAGGAGGAAGGCTGCCTACGTCCCTGAGGGGCCACTCAGCAAGCTCGCCCACCGGCAAGTGAGTGTGCAACACATGAGCTGTCCTGAAGTCAGGCCATCCCAAACAGCCTCCGCATTGGCTGAAGACCAGCCCAGTCCTTTTCAAGCGATGTAGTATATAAAGGGACAATTCTATTTACGTAGATTACCATAAATATGCCTTTTGCTGAGGACCCAGTAGGAGAAAATGCCAGCTGCAGCCCTAAATGAAGTCTTCAGAGTTCGCATTCTGACCAAAACTGGGCCAGACACCTGAGCACTTTGTTGAAACTCAAAAGAGAGCAGCTGGGTCCCTGGGGGGCTCCCCTTCCCTCCTCACGGTGCTCAACTTGCCCTTCCTCATGGAACGAGGCGGACGAATACTCACCCACACATCTCTTCCCGTCCTCGGCCAGCATGAAGCCGCTGTAACACTGGCAGACAAAGGAGCCCAGCACATTCACGCAGAGCTGCTCACAGCCGTGGTCCTCTGCCGCACAGAGATCCTGGACTGGGGCAAAGTCACACCGTCAGAAGACACCTCCGTGACCCTCCGCCCTCCGTGTGTGGCCAGACAACAAGCACTTGCTAAAATAACCTTCGGAATAACCTTTAACGTATTGAATAACTGTAATCCTACCATCCAGAGGCAACCACGATTAACATTTCGGTGGATTTTTATGTGTAAATAAAAACAGATCTTTCAAAGTTGGAATCATTCGCCTCTATTAAATGCATCGAATAATTTCGAATTAACATCAGGTCTGTCTTTTCCTCATGTTCATGAAAGTGCTCTGAAGTATTCCGATGGTTCCTGAGAACTAGAAGTTATCATGAGCAGGCATCTGTACCGGTCAGCACCAAGTACCACTCCTGTTCTTCGAGAACGAAAATGCTTTGTAATCACAGTCCCACAGGTTTACAGGAGATAATCTGCACTGTCTTTGACATTTTGCAGATGGGGAAGCTGAGAGAGAGCACAGTGGGAAGACCTGTCACTCCACCCAAAAAATGGCAGGTCCCAATTCTACATCTGTCTTTTTGGACGTACTTCTCCTCATTCCATTTGTCTACCAGAACAATCTTTGGAAATCCTCCTTGAGCTTCATTTATTCACGCCAGCAACACACGAGGAAAAGGCGAAGCCAAAGGAGGTTAGGTAGAGGTAACAAAGATTACTAGGGATAAATGGGTGTATGGTTATTAGTGAGCCTACGTCGGTCAAGTATTTATTATGCGTCCACAAAGTGCTGAGCCCTGGGGTTTCACACAAATGCAATGTAAGAATGCACTCACAGGAATGCATTTGCTGCAATGAAACTAAAAGTATACCAGAGGATGAAAAGGCTCAAGGCATTTTCAATCCATCACTGACTCAGTCTCTCCTTTGCACAAACAGGCTGACCCGATAAACATTACTTCTCAGCTAGGAGAATGCCTTGGTTTCTTAACTAGCTCTTCCAGTGACTTTACCATTAAAGTTGGAGAAAATCAAAGAGCATTAAAGAAATTGAATACATTAAAAAGAGTTTTCTCTGGTTAAAAGTTATCACTATGAAAGCTACAATAAAAACTCAATTAACTAGAAAGCCTGATTGATCCCTGAATCAATCCAATGGCTACACTTCAATGTAATCACCTGTGTCACCGAGTTGTATTATTTATTATGCTTTTAGATAAATATATAAAATTGATAAAAAGATAAAAGCTGATTGATTCATCACCTCTATTAAATGCATTAAGTAATTTTTTTAAATAAAATCTGCTTCTTAACATTAAAAAAAAAGGCTTATGCCTAATATTCCACAAATAAGGACTTAGGCTTTCAAGTGCTAAAAAGAAGTGTTTTCATTCTCAAATCAATAAAGTAGATGAAGAAAATTATAGATGCAAATTCTTCTATTACCAGTATATTTTACCTTAGATTTCCAATTGGGAACTCCAATCGAGAGTTCCATTGGATTTAGATAGAAGAAAAACACCAATAACCAGAAAAAACTTCAGCTCATGTAAAAATCATAGTGAATCATTAAAGAATGATAAAACCTACAGTTAAGTTATAAGCCTAAGCTAGAGACCTAAGAAAAGTCTGAACCACAGGATACTCTTCATTTATCAATAAATGAAGCACCTACAGTGTCCCAAGCCCTGGGGATACAGTGGTGAACCAAACAGAGGAAGGAGTTCCTGCTGTCACCCAGCTTGTATTCTAAGGGTAACATGAAGCTCTGGGAAGAGCATTTCTGACTGAAAGAACGGCAAATGCAAAGGTCCTGAGGTAGAATAAACTAGCCCCATCGTCAAGGGTAGACTGGAAAAGGCTGGCAGGTATAGGCGAGAGAATGGAAAACGGGAAAGGTACTATGGGCCGAGGGAGCAGTGTGAGTGAACGTGCAGAAATGAGGAAAGTAGGAGAGTTGTGGTAGCTAAATCCCATGCTGAGAATTCCAAGGGAAGTAGCAGGAGGGGGGATCAGAAGGACAACTGACACCAGATGGCAGAGGGCTGGAAGGTAGGCTGAGAAGTCCAAGCCGATTAAGCAGGTGATGGGGACCAGTCAGGGTAAAATCCATCAAAAGAGAGAGAGGGCAATGCCACCTGGGTTGTCCTTTAGAAGGAGGGATCTGGCAGCTTCTTCGGCTCTGGGAAACTTAGAGGACTTCTAGCTGTTAAATAAAATCACTGCTTTGTTTGGGAACAGCAGTAGGTTTTTTTTGTTTGCTTGTTTGTTTGTTTTTTAATTCCATGCAGAAATAGCTCTGGTCTGTCTGCACACGGATGGAAAAATTAACCTCCTGATATGAGGACCTTCGCTTGTTCTTCAGGGCCAGAGTTTTCTGCCTCCCATATCGGCTGTCAGTGCAGGCCTGCACTCTTCCCCTTGGCGTGTATCACAATGTTAATTGCATAGGCATTTAAGTAGCCGTGTATTTACTGTTGCCCTTGCTAGACTCTAAGCTCCCTAGTGGGGATGAGACAGTGCCTGCACAAAAGCCTCATGATTGGAAAATGTCACCCCAACACACTGGAACAACCTACCCCCCAAATCCCAAGTCCCTCTCTAAAGTGAGGGGGCATGAGCTTCTTCACCTGGGTCTCCCTTCCCTGCTCTAGCTGCTGCTTTGCCTCCTTTGGTATCTAGCAGGAACCCCACCTAATAGCGGTTACAAAGGAATAGTGGGAGTACAGGTGATTTTTAGGCTCTTATAATGATCTGCTTTCAAGTTTTCTAACAAGAGTTTCTAACAGGAGCTTTTATAATAATGAAAAAAAAAAAACCCAACATGCTACAAAAGAACCCCTCTGAAAGCAGCATTTTGAAAGCAAGGAACCAGGAGCTTGAAGCAACCATCTTTTTTTCCAAAGACCTCTCCCCAGAGGGTAGGTAGAGAGGCAATGCATATTCCTTTTGGGACAGGGCTGGGACACCCACAGAACGGCCTGTGAATAACTGCAAGATCCAGTCTACAGGAGCAGCAGCGTCCGACCTTGGCTACCCATCAGAACCACCTGGGGACCTTTAGAAAACCCTGATGCCCAGGGCACCCCGCTCCTGAAACCAGACTGGCCAGGGTGGAATGCAGGCAGCAGGGTTGGCGAAAGCTCCCCAAATAACTGCAGCGTGCAGCCGGGTTGAGTGTCATCGAACTGGATACAAAGTCCCTTACAATCATCCAAGTGGAAGGTGCCCAGACCCAGGGCCAGTCTCCCCCCTTTATTAACGGAGACTGTGAGGCTGAGTTTCCTCTTTTAAACCAATCTCAGAATTACCGCTGTCCTTGGTTCCCTCTCCAAAGTGGCTGACAGAATCGCAGACACTACGTGCGGGCACGGAGTGTGGTAGGAACAGGAGGCTTATCACTCACATTCCAGAAGTCCGGCCCCACAAAGAGCAAGCTTGCCAGTTGGCTTCGTGTGTATTGTACTTTCATAATGTTTTTATAATGTTGGGGATTTATGGCCACTGGTGATCTGCACCGTCCCCAGGGAAATCTTTGAGGGATTAACTTAATTCAATAAAGACAAAGGAATACATGCAGACTAGGCTCTGACAAAACAACATTGTTTTTCTGGCAGTGGTCACTTCCATTTGAAACAAACACAGATATTTTTGAATGACTCCTGATGCTTTTGAAAAACAGTGCTTCTTTTTCTCACAGCCGGAGGGTTTCACTGAAGGGTAATAAAACCATGAGGGATGGGAGAAGCCCTGAATTCAGAGTTCCCATGATCCTTCCAAGCCTTCTCTACCTGGCGACCCCCATCATGGCTCATGACTTCAGTCAAATGTCGCCTCCTCTAAGAAGCCTTCTCCAGGTTGGCTGGGCTTAAAGGCTCCTTCCTCTGGGAGCCACTCCAGCGCTTACGCATTTATCCAATGGTATTGGAAGGACCTGATCACGTCTGCCTGCCCCGCTGGAATGTGAGCTGATCTGACTCACTGATTTCCCAGAGCCTTGCCCACTGTCCTAGCGCGTGTGCTTGGTGCTCCGTAAGTGTTCATCTGCTGAAAGAAGAGTGACAAGGGCCCACACTCCCTGCCTCCCAACAGGGATGCTCCTAGAGTCCTAAAAATACTCTCTTGCATCAGAAACGGGATCCTGGCAGGATGAGTATCATGGGAACAAAATTCCTCCTGAGCCTCTACCTCTCCCTGTCCTCAGAAAGAGGTGTTCCCATACCAGAAGGGGGCCCAGAGTGCAGTGACATCTGGGAGCCAGCCCCCAGCTGCAGATGCCAGTGTGGTCACGACAGCTAAGGAACTGGCGGCCTTGTTATCTGCTGCATCCCTGTACCTAGCACGGTGCCTGGCTCGGTAAAGACTTACGAATGAGAGAATGAACCCATGTCCGTGCTACATAAGCATGGGGTTGTCAGGTATTTCTCCCTCATCAATCTTACCTGGGCTGAAAACTCCGAGAGGGACAGGATTAGCCTGGGAGTTCCTCCGGATGCCTGTATAATACCATGCATTTCACACAGCAGGTGCATAGTGGACATCTGTTGATTGGACTTGACTGCCACCAGCCTGGAGTACTCAGGTGGCTCTTATTTGACTGCTCCCCATTAGAGGTCAAGTTCTCCCTCATGATCTCCACAACCACAATTTAACACTCCACTTACAATGATTACTGAACCCTATTTTCTCTACCATCTGAGGGCAGGGCTTACTTTGCTCAGCCCTCCAGCTCAAATATCTAGCACGGTGTCTGGCAGATGGTCAATTTTTAAAAATATATTTGAGGGGCACCTGGGTGGCTCAGTCGGTGGAGCGTCAGACTTCAGCTCAGGTCACGATCTCACTGTTCATGGGTTCGAACCCTGCACTGGGCTGTGCTGACACCTCAGAGCGCGGAGCCTGCTTCGGATTCCGTGTCTCCCTCTTTCTCTGCCTCTCCCCTGTTAAAGATCTGTCTGTCTCTCAAAAATAAATAAACATTAAAAAAATTTTAAAATAAATACAAACTAAAAAAATATCTGAATGATTGCATTGATTCATCCATTTGTCAAACTGTTCAAAGTACTGGGAAAATAACAGTGAATAAAAGAGGTAAAAAATCTATCAGTTGATCTCTGTGCCCACGGAGCCAATATTCAAATGGGGAGCCAGTGGTGTGTAGGGGGCCAGCTCCCACTAACCCCCATGACAGATAGTGCCAACCTCTCCCCTACTCTGTAGTCAGCAAGGCCAGGCAGGTGGCTTGAAATCGGCCACGGTGTCAGTATTTACACCACAGGAGTCAGTGAACATTAGAAACCAGAGCATTTTCCCCCTGCAGATCTGGTTGTTAAACATCTGCCAGCACACCACTGATAGGGGCCAGACATAAAATAAACAGGTAAAACCGTATGTTAGATCTCTTAAGTGCTGCCAAGCAAAATTAGCAGGAAAAGGGAGTAGGGCGTGTGGAAAGAAGGGAACTTCTGTTTTATATTGTGTGGCCAGAAGGTGGTCTCACTGAGAATTTTGCCTACATCACAACTGCAATATAGTGTCACTTTATGGGTGCCTGTGAAAATTCCACACCCAGACATAGATTCAGATTTCTTTAAATAATGTCAACGTATCTTTGACTAAGCTGTGGTTTGTGAACTCTCTGCTGAATTGATCTGATACGGCCAAGTAGACAATTGTGAATTTTATAACAAGAGATCTCACCAAACGCAAGCAATGCCTTACCAGAAGGCGATCATTAGCACAGGGCTGACAGAATTTACTTGCTTCTTTTAGTTCCTTGGGAATTACAGGGAGCGATGCTAACTTCAGCTGCTCAGTCTTCCCAGGTGAGATAAATCACTGAGGGTTTGACAAGTAAGAGCCCCACAGTTGTGCTCAAATCCAACCCTAGTGTTTGCCCCGAGGCACGCACGCACCCTAGATTTAAGTGCCTTCCTTAGTTTGTGCTCTCGAAACCCTGGCGCTGTGCCTTGGCTGGAGAACTTGGAAAACCTCCCATCTGGTTACACTGGACGAGAAGCACGGGACAAAGACTGTGGCTGCTGTGGCTGACATCATGCCAGGCGAAATCAAAGGGTTTTTACTGGCTTTTCAGAGTTTGAGACAAGCCACACTGCATGCTGTTCACACCAATGACAGTTTAAGCTAGTTTGGAGCTAAAGCAAAAAAATGAACACCTTTAAAGACACGTTCCACTTTTCAAACAGCTCCTGCTGTTATTTAGCCTGAGATGTAGAAATCAGAAGTTATCTTTCGCAGCAAGAGAGAAGAGAAATGTATTATTAGGGCTGTTACTTCACTCAAGTGGGAAACAATGGGGTTCTCCCTGCACCAATCTGAAGCCCTTCCAGAGTTAAGACTCCACAAACCGAAGCCTGTGTTTCAAGGACCATCCCCCTTCTCTCATGGTGCCTGAAAGCACTAATCTTATTTTGACAGCTGCAGTTCGGATTTTAAGACTTTCAACAGTAAATGTGAGTCATCAGCCTTGTGCTTCTACGCTGGAAGAAACAAAACAAACCCAATGTCACTGAGAAAAACAAACCTGTCCTTTTGGGCAAACCCCAGCTGTGCCTCGAATCCTTCTCTCCCCAAGAGCTGAATTATTTTTCAATCAGTCCTCCTATTCACTCACAGAATTTTCATTCTCTTAAAGGGATATCCCCCCAAATAAAGCCTTAACACGTAAGTAAATCTGACCGAATGAGGTTGATCAAAATAAATAAACATGCACAAGTAATGCCCTATTCTTACAGAGCACTTTGCAATTTCCAAACGGCTGTCACATCATCACGTTCTTAATATAAATTCCTTACTGAGTGGAGCCTCTCAGGGAGAGATTTAGTTCAAAGTGCGTAGGTCAGTGGTTTTTAAACTTGAGCTTACATCAGAATTTCCCGGAGGGCTTGTTAAAAAAAAAAAAAAAAGGAATGTGTGTTTTAAGTTTATTTATTTATTTTGAGAGAGAGAGAGAATCCCAAGCAGGCTCTGCACTGTCAGCAGGGAGCCCAACGTGGGGCTCAAACCCACGAACCATGAGATCATGACCTGAGCCGAAATCAAGAGTCGGATGATGAAAGGACTGAGCCACCTAGGTGCCCCTGAAACACACATTCCTAGGTCCCACCCCAGAATCCCTGATTTGGTAGCACTAGGGTCAGGCCTGGGAGTTTGCATTTCTAACCAGTTTCCCTGCAAAGCTGAGCTGCTGTCTGGGGGGCCACTCTGAGAACCACTTTTCTAGGTGCTTGAGAAAAGAGGAAAGCAGAAAAGCAGGTCTATGAGCTTCAAACTCGCTTTCCCCTGATGTGTGGTCATCCTTTCCCAATGGCCGGCTCTCTGCTCACATGCAGTCAACTCAATTCTCCCATGAGAACGCTACTCACCCCAGATTCCTTTCTTCTCTTCTTCTTCTTTGTTTTTTAACCCTGTAGCCTGGCCCAGCCAGAGGGCGAGCAGACTGCACGGGACCCTCTCCGAGTTCCGGGGCCCAGCAGCCAGGGCGGAGAGGAAGCTCCGTGACCGCACGCCCTCTGCTCAGCAGTCCTCCTCTTCTGCTCAGGGCGGTCCTAGCAGAGCCTGGGGCCAGGCAGGCCATTTGTTCAGAAGCTGCGGGCTGGCTGTTTGTGGGTGCAGCCTGCTTGTTCCTCCACTCTGGCTCCTTGCTCTCCTTGTGGGCTGCCCCAAAGCTCAGACCCTGACCTTCCCTTTCCACGCTCTCTCTCTCTCCCTCCAAGATTTTATCCATTCTCAGGGTCAGTTGCTACTACCAAGCACATCCAGCCAGGGCTTTTTCCTTGAACTCTAACCCCTCTCTCCAGCTGCATCCAACCACTTGTGTGGGCTCCTTCCCAGATTCACTAGTTTTCCCTCAAAGCCAGGTTTCTTCTCTGAAGTGATCTGTCATTCTAAATCGTGCGACCAGGGGCGCCTGGGTGGCGCAGTCGGTTGAGCATCCGACTTCGGCTCAGGTCACGATCTCACGGTCCGTGAGTTCGAGCCCTGCGTCAGGCTCTGGGCTGATGGCTCAGAGCCTGGAGCCTGCTTCCCATTCTGTGTCTCCCTCTCTCTCTCTGCCCCTCCCCCGTTCATGCTCTGTCTCTCTCTGTCCCCAAAATAAATAAACGCTGAAAAAAAAAATTTTAAATCGTGCGACCATCCCACACCCCTTATCCCCTCGCTATGTCATAAACTCCTCCCTGGTGTGGGAATTATTGCTATGGTCTCCTAATTAATTCTGCGGGCATAAGGAAGCGTGCACTGAACTGACCGAGCTGATTAGAATTGTAAACTGATGGCATCTTTCACCTTCTGCTCCACACGTGTGGAGCACAAGGGAAAGCAAGACCTGAGTGTTTCTTGGGTCTCAGACATATAAGAGAAACACTCATTTTCTTCCCACCACCGCATAAGAGTGCCTGGCCCCTAGAAGGAACCAATAAGTATTGGATGAATAAATGAATGAGTGAATGGACATAGGGTGGGTGGATGGATGGATGGATGGATGCATGGTACTTCCCCACCCACTCGGTACCTAATTTGAATCCCACGCATATGTTACTGCTAGACTCAATTTACTACAAGGTAGTTTTACCCCTGACACCCTGTGCTCAGTGCCCCTACCCACCAAAGACTGCTGCTGGGAATCGAATTGCTCCATAATTGGTTCCAGCTTACATTCCTTCCCTCATCCACCACCAATGCCCCAAACAAACCCTTCCAGACAGGCCGTCTGGTCTAGTTAGAACCCTCAAAGACAACAAGCCCTGCATTGTTAGAAAAACCCCCTCCTCCACAACGCCTCCCCTGATTGTTCCACGATTCTCTCTCCAATCTCTTATCTTGCAGGCTTTGTCTCAGCACCACTCACCTTCCAAAACCACCTTGTTCTGACTTTCTCTCTATATATATATTAGCTTCATTGAATCATAAATGACATACAATAAACTGCATAAATTTAGAGTATGCAATTTGATAAATTTGACATGTCAACATATCATCATCATAATCAAGATAATGAACATATCCATTACCCCCAGATCCCCAAAGTTTCCTCATGCCACTTGGTAATCCCTCTACCTGCTCCCTGCCCCCCTGCCCCTGGTCCCAGGCAAGCACTAATCTACTCTCTGTCACATAGATTAGTTGCCGTTTTCTAAAATTTTCTATAAATGGAATCATACAGTGTGTACTCTTTTGTTGTTTGGTTTATTTCACGCAACATGGTTATTTTGAAATTCATCTAGCTTGCTGCATGTGTCAACAGCCACTCTGTTCATTGCCTAGTCACATTACATTGTATGCATATATCACAATTTGTTATCCATTCACCCACTGATGGACATTTGGGTTGTTTCCAGTTTGGGACTCTTACAAATAAAGCTGCTGTGACCATTTGTGTTCAAATCTTTGTTTAGACATAAACTTTAATTTATTCTCAGTAAATACCTAAGAATTGAATGCCTGGGTCATATTGTAGGTACATATTCAGCTTTGTAGAAAACTGTTAAACTGTTTTCCAAAGCAGATGAACTATTTTACATTCCTGCCAGGAACAATGACGGTTCCTGTTGCCAACTTTGCCAACACATACTTTAGGGTCAGTATTTCAAAATTTATCCAATCTAGTGGAAGCGTGGTGGCGGGTCACTGTGGTTTTAATTTGCATTTCTCTAATGACTGATAATGTTGAATATGTCTTCACAGGCTTCTTTGCCATCCATCTATCTTCTCTGGCTAGTGTCTGTTCAAATCTTTTGCCCATTTTGACTGGGTTATTTCCCTAATATTGAGTTCTAAGAATTCTTTATATATTCTAAGGTCTTTTGTTGGATATACGTTTTGCAAATATTTTATCTCAGTCTATGGTTCGTTCACCTTTTCATTTTGGTAGTAGCGTATTTTGAAAAGTAAATGTTTTTATTTTGATGAAGTGCAATTTATTGAGTTTTTTTGTGTTATATCCTATTTAAAAGATCCTTGCCAAACCCTGGGTCATCAAAAAACTTTTTCCTACATTTTCATGTGGACATTTAATTGCTTCCCTTCTTACATTTAGATTTAAAATCAATTTTGAATTAATTTTTGTATATGATGTGAGGTAAGGGATGAAGTCCATTTTTTCACACATGACAATCCAATTGTTATAGCACTATTTGTTGATGACATTATTCTTTCCTCATGAATTGCTTTGGCGCTTTTATCAAAAATCATTTCACCATATGTGTATGGGTCTATTCCTGAACTATATTCTGGTCCATTGATGTCACCTATACATACTGTTTTGTTCATTATTACTTTATAATTAGTCTTGAAATCAGGTAATTTAAGCCCCCAACTTTATTTTTTTTTAGAGTTTTCATTGATCCCATTATTTGCAGATTCCATATTTGCTAATTAATATACTTTCTAAAATTTACTTGTAACACAAATCAATATTTGCAGCATTTTCATGACCATTGATGTATGTGCACAGAATGGTAAAAATTCTAGCTACCTGATGCATATGTTCCCAGTTAAGGTCAAAAAAGGCAATGCTCTGCCTTCTTGTTTTAGCTCTCATACTACACACAAGCTTTCTTTTTGTGTTCTATTTAGTGCCATGTTTTTTGCCTTTTGTGCTTTTTGTTGGTGATTTCACTGTTTTAAAATGGCCCTCAGGTATAGTGCTGAAATGCTGTCCAGTGTTCCTAAATGCAAGAAAGCTGTGATATGCCTTGTGAAGAAAACATGTATATTAGATGATCTCCATTAAGGCATGAGTAATAGTGCTGTCAGCTGTGAGTTCAATGTTAACCAATCAGTAATATATACTCAATAAGGAGTCTTCAAAAGAGGCACACAGGGGCGCCTGGGTGGCTCAGTGGGTTAAGCATCGAACTTCAGCTCAGGTCATGATCTTGAGGTTCTTGAGGTTTGACCCCACATCAGGCTGACTGCTGTCACCACAGAGCCTGCTTCAGATCCTTTGTCCCTTCTCTCTCTGCCCCTCCCCCACTTGTTGTCTCTCTCTCTCTCTCTCTCTCTCTCTCTCTCTCTCTCTCTCTCACACACACACACACACACACACACATACACAAATAAAACATTTCTAAAAATAATAATAAAATGAATAGAGGCACACACAAAACAAGGTTATATATTCACTGATGAAATGCTGTGACCAGAAGCTCACAAGAACCTAACCCTGTATTTCTTCTAGGAACAATGATCTAGTAATCATTAGTTCAATGTTCACAGAGACTTATAAAACATAATAATGAATAGTAAGAATAGACTGTATTTAACTATGATAGTTCTTTTGCATGTTCATGTATATATATATATATATATATATATATATATATATATATAGGAGTCAGATAGTCAGTTTCCATCTTAAAAAGTCTGCTAGGATTTTGATAAGGATTGCTTTGAATCTATAGATCAATTTGGAAAGAATTGACATCTGAGCCATATTAAGTCTTCCATTCCATCATACAGTATATCTCTCCATTTATTTAGGTCTTCTTCAATTTATTGTGGAAATCTTTTGTACTTTTCAGTGTACAGATCATGCACAATTTTGTAAACTTTATCCCTAATTTACATATTTCCAGTTTCTGACTTTTGTTGCCAGTATGTAAAAACACAATCAAATAATTTGGTATCTTGACTTGTATCTTGCAACCTTGCTAAGTTCATTTGTTAATTTTAGTAGCTTTTTGAAGATTCCACCAGCTCTCTACATAAGCAAGCACATAGCCTGTGAATAAAGACAGTTTTACTTTTTTCTGTATGACTTTCTAATTTCTTTTTTTTTTTAATTTTTTTTTTAACGTTTATTTATTTTGGGGACAGAGAGAGACAGAGCATGAACGGGGGAGGGGCAGAGAGAGAGGGAGACACAGAATCGGAAACAGGCTCCAGGCTCTGAGCCATCAGCCCAGAGCCTGACGCAGGGCTCGAACTCACGGACCGTGAGATCGTGACCTGAGCCGAAGTCGGATGCTCAACCGACTGACCCACCCAGGCGCCCCTCTAATTTCTTTTTATTTCATTATGATATCAGTTAGGACCCCCAGTACAGTGTTGAGGAGAAGTGGTGAGAATGAATATACTCTTACTCCTTCTCTCAGGAGGAAAGCATTTAGTCTTTCACTCTTATGATATATTTATGATAGGTTTTTTCATAGATACCCTTTATTAGGTTGAGAAATTTCCCTTTTATTGCTAGTTTGCTGAGAGTTTTTGTCATGAATGAGTGTTGGATATTGTCCAACACTTTGTCTGCATCTACTGAAATGATTATATATGTTTTCATTTTTAAATATTTTCATTTTTAAACTTTTTCATTTTTAAATATGATGAATTATATTGATTGCTTTTTGAACGTTAAAGCAAACTTGCATTCTTCAGATAAACCTCATTTGGTCTTGATTACAGTATATAAATATGGATTCCATTTGCTAAGTCTTCAAGAATCTTTGCATCTGAATCCATGAAGGATGTTGGTTATAATTTTCTTTTCTCTTTTCAATAATATGATTGTTTTTCTGGATCATGCCCCTTGATTAAACTCTAAAATAAACACTATTAAGTCACTTGCATAGCTTGGAAAAAATAATGTCAGAAACATATCTGAAGACTGAAAGCAATAAAATGCATTTGATATGGTTCTTGAGAGAGAGAGAAAAAAAGGCTGGATAAGACAGTTTACATTTTTTGGCCAAGTGAAAATTTCTAAACGTTGTGTTTTCAATATTTTTCCAGATAGATTAAATATTCGAGAAGGGAGGGAAAATTCCTTATTTAAAAACATAAATAAAGAAAAGGAAAGAAGATAAAGTTCTTTCCGACTAGTGGGAAAGGAATTCAAGAGGAGGGGAATGGTGGGAAACAGACACGTGAAGACAGGCATACTTCATGAGGGTTTTTCCCCCATTTTTTTTTAAAAGGGGAAAGCAAAGGACATAAACTTCTCTTGAGCCTTATGGCTACTCACTCTGCTAAGCACTTTTCCATATATCTCATACAGAGGTATTAGATGGGAAAGACATTTTGGAGGACAGAAGAATCCACAATGTTGACTACCAGTACCTTCCAAATTGCTCAGATGGGCAGAACTTTGAAGGCAATATTTATTTAATATGCTTGGTCTAGTCTTTTAATGGAAGAGCACATTTTGAGACACTGACCAAGTAGTGTCCGGAAGAGGATAATTTGGACCACAAAGAGATCCCAAACCCAGTTACTTAAAGATGTGTTTATGCGTCCCCCGAAAAAGAGAAAATTAATGAGAGGTGGGGGGGATGACACTCTTCAATAATCAAAGGGTTTTCTCTTTATTTAGAAAAGGAAATATACTTTCTGGTATATAGCTTTAGCTGGCAGAATAGGATCAAAGGTGGGAATCACAGAGAGTAGGATTTTAGCTCAAGCATTAGTCCACACTGTCTGGAGGTGGGATGGAGGTGCTTTGCAACAACCTGGTATCCCAGGTAGTGGGTGAACATGTGCCATCACCAGGAGGGAACAGAATTCTTGGGTTATGTGGGAGAGGGAGCTCAAAGTCTGACAGCCAGGACCCATTTCCACCGGAAGGATCTCTGAATTAGTTGTGTCTGCCTCCTCTCTTCACACAAACAAGTACGAATAAAAAATGGTGGCAATGGGGGCGTGTGTGTGTGTGTGTGTGTGCACGCGTCCGAAGGCAACTGCCTAAGAGGTCCTCTCAAATCATTCTGTATAGTGAGAGTGTCACAGCAGTGGACTTGGGGAACGACAATCATTTGATTGTTAGTCCTGTTGAATTAGTTCTGAGTCTCCCTGGGGATCAGCGAGCCTGTGAACCTGGGTCTGGAGGAATTTCTCTGGTTGCAGGATTGCCCTACTGCCATCTGGGGGCCCTCAAGGATCATGGGACAGTATCAAATGGTGGTTAAGAGCTAATAATATGGACTCCTACATAACAGGGTTTCGATTCTGGTTTGGTCATAGTACTAGCCATATGACCTTGAGTAAACTGTCTAAAGTTTTGAGGGGAGTACCTTATTTTCCTTCTCTGTAAAATGAGATGATAAAACCTACTTTAAGAGCTTATTGTCAGAATAAAATGAGATAACACATATAAAGCACCAGGAGAGCTCCTGGAACATGGTGAGCACTCAGTAAGTGCAGTGGCTATAGTTAGACCTGACCTCTCACACTGAGCTGGGAGTGGGACACAATTGCTTTTGGTTGCAATTACCTTGGTTGTTTATTTGAATTACTCCCATGCAAGAAAGTGAGCAGGAACACTGCTGTTTTATTCACTATTTTTTTCCCCAGTAGTTTGCATGCTCCCTGGCACATCTTATATGCTCAAAAATGGAAAGAACTGTGTCTTATTCTTCTCCATGCCCACTGGCTTCTCTCAATGTTGGTAGGGGCAGGTCCCCGCCAGCCATTCATAAACAGAAGTCGGGGTATGACCCTGCCTTCCCTTGGCACAACTTTCAACTGTCCAGCCCAGACAGGCTGACAGGGATTTATTGATGAGACAGGTATGAATTTGTCACCACCCTTCCCATTTTATGGCTGTGGAAGTGGAGTCAAGGAATTTAAATAATCAGCTCGGCGTGAGACAGGCACAGCCTGAATGTCAAGATTGAAATTGAAGTCTGTGGACTATACCACTGGCCCAGATAGAATTTCAGACATGCAAACAAGAGTGATTATCTTTGAGAAAGAGAAAGAAAGGGGGGGGGGGGCGGGGAGAGAGATAACTGCTCTTTATGACTGTACCTACTCAGCTAAGTCTGGTGCTGACAGTGAAGGGAGGTTAACTGCTTCCGGGTGACTGGAGGGCTGGGTCAGATGGGACAGCAGACCCCTGGCTCCAGCTCCTTCTCTTCTCCCTTAACTCCGGCCCTTTCCTACAGTCCCCCCGTTGCTGATGCCAGTGGATCTCAAGAGCGTGGCAGCAATCCACGTCAGAAGTTCACTGAAAATGCATTCTCCTGCGCCCCACCCTAAACCTGTTGACTCTGAATCTCTGGGGGTGACACCCCGGGGGTCAGCTTCCTGAGTGGCTCTTAGTTACTGGAACCTGAGAACCTCTGACCTGGGCCGCCTTGCTCCTGTCTGTCTGAAGCCCAGGCAGTTTCTGCTTCATGCTCTTTGCACCCACAGCCCTCCTCCTATAGTGGGGATCCCAGGACAGATCAACACTGGGGAGAGCCTAGGGGTCTCCAGGCTTGAGGTGGGACCAGGCAGGGATTGACAAAACCCGGTGTGGGGAAGGCCTGGCTCATGACACTAGGGGGAGGACTTTTTTATTCTTTATTTGCTAGTCCCCAAATTCCTCTGACTTGACTAAGCCAGCCCATGGAAAATGGACGTCAGCAGATGCCTGGATTGCAGCAAGCCATTGAGGCAGAAGACAGGGGGGGACTTTCTTGTGTTCCTAAGAAGGGAAGGGCATGACAGGAGTAAGCGAGGTGGCGAAAGGCTGAGCATTCTTCAGAGCAACACCTTGCAGAGGGGAGCTCCCGAAGAGGCTGGGAGAGGGGGCGGGCGGAGCTCTTGAAGAGGGTCGGGGGATGTCTAAAAAAGATGTTTAGGTTGTTTGCTGAGCAGTGTGTGAGGTGACCTTGCCAGGGCTCCCCCATTTTCCCAGCGAATTCTATGAGCGGTGGGTGTGAGCAATTTTTGTTGTGGAAACTCAAGAAGGGTCAGAGGTTCAAGCAGAAGATCAGGATGATTCAGGCTGCACTCAAAAATCTGGGACCCTGAGGTCTGGGAGGAGCCCAGGAACACATAGCACCGGGAAGCTTTGTGTTTCCAGAGGCCACAGAACTGGAGGAGTCAAGCAGATGTTCCCTAACCTTGGGGGGCAGGAGGCTTCTATCCAGCTATTTACAACCCCGAAAATGAAGTGGGAAGAAAACAGGAAAATGTGGTTTGGCTCTATATATGCGATACTAATTACAGCCATTTGTGCAGATGCTTTCCATTAATGCTTAATTGCTTACCATGAGGTATAATAACAATTATGTGTTGCATGAACTGCGTGTCAGATTAGCTGAGTTTTATTTGCCTCCGTGTGGGCCGGTCTTCCTCACATCTTTTTGTTGTTGTTGTTCTTGTTGTTTTGTCTTGTTTTGTTTTTATTATGTACTACATTGATACACTGCATAACCTTCCAGAAAGGGCAGATGAACATAACTGAGTTATTCTTCATCAGTCGGGAAAAGGCTTCTTTAATCAATATTCTCCAAACCCTTTGACACATGGTAACGATTAACTCCAGAGATGCGCTTATCTCTTTGCATCAAACTCCAATGATACGGATAATAAAGGCAACCCCTTTTTCCTTGCCCCCGTTACAGAACCTGTGGATGTGCGCAGTGGCTATGCCGGGGATGACCAAGCACACGGCCATGACACCGATCCCGGGCAGAATCTCGAACCACATCGCGCCTCGGCTGCCAGGAGCAAGGTTCCCCCGCCAGTCTTCCTCACATCTTGAGTAAGCCTGGTTTGGTAGCCTGGTTGTCTATGGGCTAACACAGTGGCTTTACTTACAACTTAAAAACATACATATGTAGGCACCGCACTCAGTGTATAGGGAATTCTCTCCTCTAAGAGGCAGATTACCTCTTGCTGGTTCAAATGTCAGTATGTTGTCTAGTTTGGGAGCTTGGCCAAAAAAAAAAAGAGAATCTGAGTTCTCTCCGCACTTTTAATCTGTTTGACCTTTTTTTTTTTTTTTTTTTCTCATTTAGGAGACTTTATAGGTCTACTAGATCCCTGCTACGAGATCACTGCACACCTCTAAAACAGAACTGGAATAATCGTTCCCAGCCAATGTTAATAACTCATCCTAAGTCAATGCTTCAGAGAAGAGAATAAAATACAGAAACAATTCCTCAGGGTACAGTTCATAGAGACAGTGGATGAAAAGGCTCTCCAGTGGTTCCCCCTAAAGAACAGGTTGGAAGAAAAAGACACCAGCTCATGAATTCAAAAAGGCTGTTTCTAAGGAGATGCCTCCAACAGTCTTCCAAACTCCTCCTGCTGGCCTACTATGTGCTGTGCTGGCTCTGGTCCAAGCACTATGATGGCGGGGTGGAGGATGGAGGTCGACACAAAATACACGAGTTATAAAACCTCCTTTCTTTCCTTAAGGAGATGATGACTAGGTTAATTGAGGAGCCACATATGAATTAAATAGGCCCTAGGAGAGAGCAGAGGGCAGAGGAGGACAGTGCAGATATACCAGCAAAGCAATCTTACTTCTGCAAGTAGTCTGGTCCGAGTTGAGGATGTATCCTTGTCTGCATCTGCAGACGTATGAGCCCGGGGTATTGATGCAGAAGTGGGCACAGTTATGCTCCAGGATGCTGCACATGTGGACCACTGTAAGGGAAGACACAGCAAGTTAAGGCAATGATGACGCCTTCTCTGACTTCATCCACCCACATTCACCCAGAACCTTCTGTGAAGGAGAAAGCAGGACCCAAAGGAAAACAAGTTGCAGTCCCTACCCTCCAGGGGATTCAGAGCCTCTCATTGGACTAGTCAGGTCTAGATAAATGCCACCAGGAATCTATAACAGGCCACAGGAGGTTAAAGGGAAATGATGCTAAGGTGCCATATGAAATTGCTGATATCCACTAAAATAGGTCAAAAATGATCTACAAAAAAGAGAAATGTCATGGTTCAATTGATAATACTCAATTGGGGAATCAGAAAGTTTGCTGATACCAGAGGGGGCTTTGGCTAACATGTGGATTTTCAGTAGGCAGCAATGGGGTTGTAAGAAAAGCTATTAAATGAGGATATGGTAAGAGTCAACAATTTTTGGGGGCCGTAAATCCCAAGAGCAATCTTTTAATATGCGAAAGTGTTATACACAATATTTTGGAGTAAAAAATTCATTCCTAAGTTCCATGTTTCCTTAATCTTTCTGTCAATTTAAAATATTACTGAATTTAGTATCTGAAGTACCTCAGCTTTCAGATATATCAATTCTTGCATAAGTCTGTCTGGAGCTCATAAAAATTCTCTCTCTCTCTTTTTTTTACATCTTAATTTATTATTTTATTCAATATAATTCAACTTGAACATATTTAAAATTAACAAGCATCATTATAAACAGAGTACAAGTTATGCAAGTGTTCTCATAAACAAAAAAGATGTCCATATGTAGAAATACATCTTTATGAAGCCCAAATAAAAGAGGCTTTCAAAAGCTAAGAACAATCTCATTAATCCCGTGCTTAGGAAAACGGAGCTACTGGTGAAACTGATGGTGTATCTTAACATATATGTCCGGTTACTTCTAAGTAAGAAATACAGTGGGAAATAAATAAAGTAGGGGATTTTTAACAATACAATTAAGATTGATTGTTGTGAGTTTATGATAGTCTGTATTTTAACTCCTGTTAAGATACAAATAATGGGGACACTTGGGTGGCTCAGTCGGTTAAGCGCCCCACCCTTGATGTCGGCTCAGGTCATGATCTCAGGGTTTTGGGGGTATGAACCTTGAGACGGGTTCTGTCGGGCTCTGCACTGATAGTTCAGAGCCTGCTTGAGATTCTCTTTCTCTCCCTCTCTCTCTGCTCCTCCCTTGCTCGCACACACACGCACGTGCTCTCTCTCTTTCTCTCAAAATAAATAAACTTATCCATTCGTTAGTTGATGGAACTGGAGGGTATTATGCTAAGTGAAATAAGTCAGTCAGAGAAAGACAGATATCGTATGTTTTCACTTGTATGTGGATCTTGAGAAACTTAACAGAAGACCATGGGGGAAGGGAAAGGGGAAAAAATAGTTACAAGCAGAGAGGGAAGGAGGCAAACCATAGGAGGACAAACTAAGGGATGATGGGGGTTGGGGGAGAGGGGAAAGTGGGTGATGGGCATTGAGGAGGGCACTTGTTGGGATGAGCACTGGGTGTTGTATGTAAGGCAATGTGACAATAAGTTACACTTAAAGAATAAAAATAAATAAATAAATAAAAATTTTAAAAAGATACAAACAATGTTTGGAAAGTTAGTAGTTAAATCCTATCAATCAGTTTTACTTTGGTGTGAAAAAATATGTTTCTGTGACCATGGACAATTTTCTTAACCATTTTATATAAAATGGGGATAAGAGGCACCTGGGTGGCCCAGTCAGTTGAGCGTTTGACTCTTGATTTTGGCTCAGGTCACTATCTCATGGTCATGAGATTGAGCCCCACGTGGAGCCCTACGTGGGGCTCCACACCGAGTATGGAGCCTGCTTAAGATTCTCTCTCCCCCTCTCCCTTTACAGCTCCCTCAAAAAATGGGGCTAAAAATAGCTCCTACCTCATAAGAGCCTTGTGAGGGTTAAAATAATTAAGATGGTAAAATACTTAGAACCGTGTCCCAGGGACTGCTCCATACACAGCCGCATGTAGCATTGGGAAGCGTGGTGGTTTATTGTCTTATTTTATATGTGGGAGCTCATCCTACACGTAGTGGTCATCACCTTGGATTTTCACTCAACACTAACTGCAGATTCTATCTGTACTGATGTATATACTATCTACAGGGAATCTAAGATGCACCCCAATGTGAAAGACGTTAAGATGTGAAGCTGCAAACAGGTGATCCCCATTATTCACAGATTCCGTATTTGTGAACTCGCCTACTCACTAAAATGTATTTGTAACCCTGAAATCGATACTCACAGTGAAATCAACACAGACAGGCTCAGTCATGAAAAATTTGAGTCACCTGATGTGCGCACTGCCAGCTGAGGTGGCCTCCTTGTTTCAGTTCTCAGACAGTACACAACTGTCCTTTTTGAGGTCTATTTTTGATTTTTGGGCTTTTTTTTTTTTGTGGGTGATTTTGCTGTTTAACATGGCTCCGAGCAGAATGCCGAAGTGCTAGCGTTTCCTGATGTGACGCGTGCGTCTAGTGCTTCTGGGTGCAAGCAGGCAGCAGGCGCCTTAGAGGTGAAAGTGCGCTAGATACACTTCGGGCTCTGGCTTCAACAACAGTGCTGCTGGCTGTGAGCTCAGTGTTAATGAATCAACATGTGTATCACATAAGGTGCCTCTAGACACATAGAACAGTTTATGTATTGATCAGTTAACAAAAATGTGGAGACTGGAGGCTTGTAGGAACCTAACTCCCTATCTCCCCCAGGAGTCGTGGTTCAGTATTTGCAAATTCAGCATCCACTAGGACTTTATAGAACATAATCACTGAGAATAATGAGAATTGACTGTATATCTCAGGTCTGATCAAATATGTTAGATCTGTTTTATTCCCTTCAATTGCTTTATCTATCGGTCCTATGATTCTTCCTCATTGTATTTAGCCATTTCCCCATCAGCCGTCATTTGCACGGTTCCCAGATTTTCACTTGCATTGACGCTGGGATGCATATTCTCAGATACATCTCCTTGAGCACAAGTGCGGTGGTTTTGCTAGGACTGGATCCTAGTTTGAAGAGACGTGGCCTAATTGCCTTGCAAGCTGGTTCACACCAGCAATGCATGAGAGTAAAAAACCTCAGTGCTCGGGATTATCAAAATGGTTAAGTTTTGACAGCCTTATGAGTGGAAAATCACTATCCTGTTGTTAAAATGCATTTGCTGTGCACTGTTCTCTTTCTTTCCTAGACTGCTGGAGCCCAACTACCCACAGGCATGGCAGGGGGCGGGGAGCATTCCTGAAGAACTTTCGGTGTGTCCTTCTCTGTAATGAAGGAAGTCTCAAGTTTGGAAACCAGCCACAAACCAGTTATCCACTGGTGTGAGGCCCAGGTGATGACCGGTGCCCATCTTCTCATCTGGACCCTGGCAGACAATACAAGGGGGCAGATGTGAGGCAGAGGAAATAGCTGTTGGGCAGCAGGCAGCACAGTGTTGAAGAGGGTGGCTTCTAGAAGCAGACTGCCTGAATGCTCAGCTTCACAACTTATTATGACTTTGTAGGAATTACTTAATTTCCTTAAACTCCACTTCCTTCAGCTGTCAAATGGGGAAATTAAAAGAGTCTTGTTTTGGCCATGTGCCGTAAAAGAATTAGAACCAGGAGACTGTGATTTGGTATAATGGAAAGCGTACCAGATAAGAAGCCAGAAGACTTGGATTCCGGTTCTGCTCTGCCTTGATCAAGGGAGGGAAGTTCAGGTAAGTTGGGTAGCCCTTTTAGACCTGTTTCTTTACCTGTAGAATAAAGTCATGAATGGTGTCTAGGGACCCTTAGTACAGACACTTATTATTTTGTCTGGGTAGCACCACCCCCCATGCCACCTTTTCCACAAACTGCCCTTCCTTCTCACTTCAAATGCGTGGGACCTGTAGGAGCTGCCCATGTGTTGGTATGAGGCAGCCCCGCTCCTGGATGCCACTGACCAGCACAGGGTGTGACTATCAGAGTCCTTTCCTGGCATCCAGGAGCTAGAACTGAGGGAAGAGAGGCTTAAACCAAGGGCAGGTACCTGTCGGGGGCTGACAGGGTGCATGCTTTCTGCCCATGGAACAGAGAGGAACGGGAGGCAGAAGGAGAAGGTGGAGAGAAAGTGGGACTGTCATTCGTTACTCTTCCACTTATTTCCACGGGGTAATATGATACGGCCCCTCCCCCTTAAAAGCTAGTTCAAATTGAATTTCGGTTACTTTCAAGCAAAAGAATCTCAAATCTTTTTACTAAGATAAAGTAAAAATTTTCCGTGTGTAAAATTTTACGGATGAGTGATTGGTGTTCCCAAAAGCAATGGGGTCCTCCCACCCCTGCCATCCCGTGGGACCGGCCTCTGTGGTGTGCTGAAGGGGAGGTGACTGTCCTGCCTCCTCCACTGGCCAGCAGTGGACACATTTCTCAGAAGGCCTGGTGGGTTGTAACTGGGTCAAGGCCTTGTGTTCTGGGGAAGCAATCACTCATCAGCAGACTAGGTCACTGGCAAGACTGGATATAAAAAAAAATTTTTTAATGTTTATTTATTTTTGAGAGGCAGAGAGAGAGACAGAGTGTGAGTGGGGGAGGGCAGAGAGAGAGGGAGACACAGAATCCAAAGCAGGCTCCAGGCTCTGAGCTGTCAGCACAAAGTCCAACGCAGGGCTCAAACCCACAGACCATGAGATCATGACCTGAGCCAAAGTTGGACACTTAACCGACTGAGCCACCCAGGACTGGATTTTTTTTTTTTTTTTAACTAGGAAATATGAATGTGCATAAATGCCTATTAACAGATGCATAAATGATCGAAGGAATGGTAGGGCTGACTGGGGGTCTAGAAAGAAACAATTACTAGGTACGTAGAGTCAGCGTTTGTTGAAATCCATCTAGCCTCCCGCTTAACACCAGAGCCCTAAAGGGCTGTAATAAAAAGTGTAGACTTCGCCCAGGCTGGTGGATGAAAGGTGTGTCTTAGGAACACTATTAGAGCCTTAATTTGTGCCTGGCCTGGGCGGGGTGGGGCTGTTAGGGTAGGAACTGCCAGCCTCTAGGCTCCAAATACCCGGCTTGGCTGATACAACAGGTAGCAAGAGGTTACTTAAAATCAGCCCCGCCCAGGTTACAATGAGTCATCAGAAAGCTCAGGATAGACCTGCATTTTTCATCGCCTAAATTCAGTGTCCTCTCTCCCTGGGTGGCAAAAATGGCAGAGCCCAGGATGTGTAGGTTTTGGTCGTCTTGTAGACAGGGCCTCAATTCACAGGCTACCTGGTCTCCAAGTTTCCCTGGTGCCCTCAGGGGTGGCCTGAGAATGGAACCTCAGCGGCCTCCGCCTTGCTGTGGCTGGTGTGGGAATTCACCGCCGGCAGATAAAAGCCGCTGCTGTGCCCAAGTTCATGTCCACACAGGCAGTGACAGCCAGAGCCAGGTCTCCCACTCAAGGGCAGTCTGGCTCCAGAGCCTAATCTCTTCCTAGTTTGACAATGAAGGACCGGCTCTGCCCACACAGGAAGACTGCCTGTCTCCTCCGACCCGATCCGCAGATAAGCAGAGCTTGTCAGCTCTGCTCGAAGCACAGGAGCCCCAGCCCTTCTTCCCTCTGAAATCTTGTCCCTAGTTGCACCATGGCCTCCACTCTCCTGCCTACCCCTTCGTCAGCATTTTTCAAACATGGGTCGTGTCTCTTTAGCAGGTTATAAAACTAAGAGAGAATCTGGACTAGTTCTTTGCTGCTTCTGCTGCTGCTGCTGCTGCTGTTACTGTTGTTTTAATGAAATGGAAAAATCAAGTGAAAATATCTTTCCTTTCCTGGCTTACTGCTGTTGCCCACCGCACTCCCCTCAGTTAGCCAGGAAACTCCTATTCATCTTTCAAGTTTTTGTAGCACCTAATGGTCAAGATGTGGACACTGAGCCAGAATGCCTGGGCTCACATCTCAACGCTACCACAGTGCTGTGTGACCTTGGATAAGCCATTGAACCTCTCTGGGTCTTAGTTTTCCCTTCTGTAAAATGAGAATTATAAAAGTACCTACTTCACAGGTTTCTTGTGTGAATAAAATGAATTAATGTAGGCTAATAGCTCAAAACAGTGCATGAACATATTAATGTCAATAGATGGTAATGATTAGGGGCACCTGGGTGGTTCAGTTGGTTAAGCGTCTGACTTCGGCTCAGGTCATGATCTCATGGTTCATAGGTTCCAGTCCCGCATCGGGCTCTGTGCTGACAGCTTAGAGCCTGGAGTCTGCTTTGGATTCTGTCTCCCTCTCTCTCTGCCCCTCCCCCACGCATTCTCCCCCCGCCCCTCTCAAAAATAAATAAAACAGTTAAAAATTTTTAAATAAGTAAATAAATAAATAAATGGCAATGATTATTAATATTATTATCTCCTTTTTAAAGCTCTCTAGAAGCTCCTAGGGAGACCCAGGTATTCTCTGACCAGAGTTCCCTCAGTCCCTGGTGCCTCTCCAAGGCCTCGGAGGTGCACATTTTGGAGACCCAACATCCCACTTCTCTGTGATGAGAGCATCTTTCTACCAGCCTGGAACCCTCAGGCCTGGCACGTGGAGGGTAGGGTAGGAGCTTGGGCCAGAGAAACTGCAAACTGAATCTCCGATCCTGCTATCTGAAGTTGCTTATCCTTTCTAAGCCTCAGTTTCCACTTCTGTAAGATGAGAATAATAATAGCATCTGCCTCATAAGCTTGTTGTAAGTATTAAATGAAGAACATATGGAAAGTAGCCCAGGACAAGCGGATTTGCTAAGTATCATATAGGTGGCAGGTGGGGACATTGAGACTCAAGTCTGCTCTTCCCCTACCCTACAATTTCCTATAAATTCTGGGGTGAATGTCAACCTCAAAGTTGGTTTACTCAGCATGGCTGGACTGTGGAGGTGGCCACCAGAAAATGGTTTACCTTAAAAGAGGAATCTATAACCCCTGGTGTGCAGAGGAGTGAAATGAGCAAGAGCTTCGGAAGGAGAACCCACTACCTGCTGGCTATATGTTCTCGGGGAATTCACATAAGCAGGTACTAAGGTGTGAAGGGGGGAGGGATGGTATTGTGTTGCCTCCCCCAGATTTTTGTGAGGATCAAATATAAAAACAGAAGAGTGCTTTATAAATATTAGTTATTGAAATCTTTACTGCACAGTTGATAAAGAGGCCTCAGGACCTCCTCAACCTGTCAAGACGGTTGACAGGTCTGCTCAGCAGAACCCTGCCACGTGGTGGGAGAGAAACTGGTCTCCTCCGGGCAGGCAGGGGGCCTGGGTTCTTGGGCCACACCAACGAATGAATGGCATAATCCCAATATTTTCTTAAAAGCTTCCAGATTACAACAAAGTGCGGGGCGGAGGATCCAAACTGCCTTTTAATTTTGCTGCCTGACCATAAAGTACACAGAAAAGGTCCTTATTCACACAAGTCCACATCCTTAGCCTCATATCGCCTTTCCATTTCCTGATAAATCCAGAGCGCTTGTAAAAGAACTCCATTGACATTTTCCAAGACAAATGAATAAACCCATCAATACTGTCACGGAACCAATTTCTTTTTTAATATTTCCAGGAAAAGGGGAACATAAATTCTGCAGAAGTCATTTAAAGTCATAAACCTTAAAATGTCTGCAGCGCGTTCTACTGGTTGAAGTTTTACCGGGCAACCTGGGCCATGGCACCCCATTGACACGGCCCTTCTGCATGCCAGGCCAAACGGCACTTTTGAAAACTCTCCAAGAGACATTGCAGAGAAAAAGGCTCTTTTTTCCTTCATGGCATTGATTTTTTTAAGTACATCTTTTGACTTGAGAGTCAAGAAACAATGGAGTCTCTGCTTTTTGAGGTTAGTGCTCAGCAGGGGATTGAAAAAAAAACAACACATCAAAACACACCATCTTTCCTCCCTGAGGCTTCAGCGGGAGGAGTGGGGGTCCCAAGGCTGTATAAGAGTCTGAGAAAAGAGTCCTCAGAGCCCCCGCTCTTGGGGAGCTGGAGATGAGTCTGGTCCTAAGCTCATTCTCCACACATACCCATACTTTGGAACACTAGTTATTTCCAAATAGGTTTTTTCCTTTTGCTTTCCCATCAAAAAAGCATGACAGTTGGAGGGGACAGGGACAGACGGATAAGAGCAAGGTAACACCGGACACTGTTTACCAGGTCAGGAGGCACGTCTCCAGTTTCCAAGGACTAGAGAGGAGGCTGGGTGGCCCCCTGAGCCCCTGCCCCCCTGGAGGAAGAAAGGACAAGCAGCCAGCTGCAGAAGCAGGAAACTGGGGAGAGGGCAAGAGGACCTGCTGCGAAAAGCTGAGGCAGGAGCCCTGGGCACAGGTAACTGAGCGCAGGCTGGCAAGAAAGGGAGAGAGAAGCCTTGTGGAGAGGAGGGTCAGAAAGCAAGAGAGGGCAGAGGACCCCTGAAGCAGAAGGCAGCTCAAGGATGTGGGCAGGTATCCCCCTTACAGAAGGAGGGGACCAAATCTCAGCCCTCCCCGTGCCCTGGGCCTCTTCGAAGAGAAAATCTCCACCACTAGCACCACCATGGGGCAATAATGCTTGGTATTTGGCCCCATCCAAGGAGACATTATGGAATTTTTTTTCCCTCCCGTCCCCATGTCTACTCCAACTCATGAATTCTAGCTTAAGGAACGCCAGGGCAGTCCAATGTGTTGGAGAAAAGCTTTGCCCATCTACTTGTACTCATTCTGCTGTCTGAGTTCAAACGTCCCTTCCCCAGAGGATTCTCCCTGGGCACCCTGGTCTAGGTTGGGTCCTGCCCTGAATTCTTCCTCTGTGATACTGTTACAACTGCAGTTACTTACTTATCTGCATCATTACAGCCTCACTATCTGTCTCCTTGGCCAGAGTGTAACCCCAGGAGAATGCCATGTCTATCCTGGCCTTTGCTGAACACCCCTTGCCAACACAGTACCTGGGACAAGGTAGCACAGAAACAACACAGGGAGATGAAAAAAGGAATCCTCATGAGTCCCCCTGGAAGAGCCCCAGAGGAGCAGGACTTACTGCACAACTTGTTCTGGAACACCGAGGTCAGCGACTCCATCTGGCTGAAGTTGGCCACCAGGAAGACGTGGTCCTCATGGGGCTCGCTCCCGATGGCCTTCAGTGTGTTGAGGTCCACCTGGCCCACACCAATGGCAAAGATCAGGATGCCCGTGTCCCGTGCCTTTGCAGCCACCTCGGCCACGGAGTCCTGCGGCCTCCCGTCGGTCACGATCATTATGACCCGCAGCACATTCTCCCTCAGAGGCCGGGCCCCCTCTGCTTCTGAGAATGCGATATTCAGGGCATACTGGATGGCCAGCCCCGTCATGGTGCCCGTGGACAGATGCCTCATCCTCTTGACCGCACGCTCCACTTCAGACTTCCTCTTGAAGGTCTTGAGGGAGAACTCGTTCTTGACAGTGCTGCCATACTGCAGCAAGCCCACTCGGGTGACGTCAGGGCCAATGTCCAAGAATTGCAAGATGTCCACGATGAACTCCTTGACTTTTGCATAGTCGTGGGTGTTGACGCTGCGGGAGCTGTCGATGATGAAGACCAGGTCTGCCCGCTTATTCTCACAGGAGCTCTCTGGGGAAAGAGGAGAGGTCAGATCCATTAGAAGAGTGCTGAGGCCCAGGGCAGCCTGGCTGTTGTTGGAAATCCTAGGGCTGGGGGTCACCTTCCAGACCTCCAATCTCCACGGGCTTTTCTTCCCCGCCCGGGGAAGCTGTAAGGGTAAAAAAATGTGCATGACTGTGTGATCGTGAGTATTGGCTACAAAGATACTATTTATTTTTGCAAGATAAACGGACACTTCAGTTTCTAGAAAGCCATCAATACCGTTTTTAGGTGGGCACACACCTGAGCGGGGCCGAAATGATTTTATTATTTACTGCATGCCACATAAGCCTGGCTGGATACTGCAGGGAATATGCAATAAGCCTAGGATGGGACCACCGTCAAGGAGCTTACGATCCACCTCGGGAACTTAACTAACGGAACAAATGAAAGAATAATTATGCGGTGCCGACACTATAGATGTTCAGAGAACGGGGATGTTAGGGGGCTGGGGTCAAGGAGATAAGACGTGAACTGGTCTCACGTGGCGTTCGCATCCAGAGAAGGAACACATGGAGGCAGACACGTGAACAGAAGCCTACGATGGCACGAGGGTGGTGGAAATGGAGTGAGCGGTGAAGGGCTGCTAGGAGGTGCAGAGAGGAACGGAGTTGGAGGGTAACCCCAAGCCAGCTACGAAAGGCCTGGGAAGTGTGCACCTGATGCCACCGGTGATGAGCACAGTATATTAGCATCACACCATGTAACCTAGCTCACCTGTAGGGAGGTTACATAATAACAAGCCAATGAGGGTGGCAGTGGTTTGCAAGGTGGTTGATGCCGACCATTGCCGCACTGGTTGAGAGGGGGCCTCCACCTCAACGAGGGGAGCAGGTGCTGAAGCTGGAGAAGGGACTGACCGAGAGACAAAGGACACAGTTAACGGGAAAAAGGCAAATGTTAAGTCTCTCCCTCACCCCCACCATACTTGTTCCAGAAACCCCCAAACAAGGAGGCTAGAAGAGGTTTGAGTCTGTGGGTGAAACTCATCACATCCTGGGAAGAGGCTGATAGGGGATGAGATGAGAGGCCTCCTCCCTCAGAGGGTGGAGGAATTTCTCCGATGTTCTGAGCTACTGCCTCCAGCCAAAGGGGGGTGCCTCCTCCCCTTCCCGGACTCTGTAGCTAAATCCAGATTTGACAGGGATTAGAAAAGGGATCCCAAATACTTGCCCTAAATCCCAATCACCACAGCTGCAAGAAAGAGAGAGAAAGCCAAATATGAAACAGTGAACCCAGTCATCGAGATGAAAAGTGGGAAAGGCCCATGAGGTCATCCTGTCCAGGACGGCTTGCCAGGCTGTGACTCGCCCCCAGCGCCTGCACACACACCTCGTCCACCGCGTGGCCTCACAAGTCTTCCGATCTGGGGGCGAGGAAGCACCCCCAAACCACAGCCTCCTGGCAGGAGACCAACCTTGTGCTGCACCCACACATAAAGCCGGGGCTGTGTGAATTCAAAATGTGTTTCTCAAACCAGAGGCCCCAGAAACTGCCTTCAAGGACTCTGGGAGAAAGATCAATATAAAACCTGACGTTTGTGGGATGTTTTAAAATCTATTTTCCAGAGTGCATTCTTCTCTATGGTCTCATTTGATTTTCAGAACAAGCTCTTAAGGGGAAAGCCTAGTGTCATATCCATTTGGATACACAAGAAAATGGAGGCACTGAAAGTTTGAAAATCCCTTTTAATACAGAAAAAAAACCTATATGGAGACAATACCAACACCCACAGCATTAGGTGGTAGCTACAATTCAAGGAACTGACGCTGGTGAAGAGCGTAGCCTTGGGTCCTGTGTGTGGGAACCCCCTTATCTGCCCACACCGCCCCCCATTTGTCTCCTGCCGGGCCCAGGCTGGGGAGAAGGCTGCTGTTCCTGCACACAGGCACCTGCCCTATGAGGCAAGGGGCTGAAATCTTGAACCCCAGGGGCTGTGTCCACCCCGAGAAGCAGCTGGAAGGGGTGCCTCTTGTAATTTTCACAAAGGTGCCGATGGTCTAGCATACAGCCCTGGGTTGGAGCCGTGGACGACAGACCTGCAGGTCCCAGGACACAAGACAAGGGCCAGGACCCAGGCTGGCCCCTCTCCAGAAGCCACCCGCACCCCACCCTTGATGTCTGAACTCACTGCAGGGAGAATGTGACCCAGTGACCTCCGCCTGCTGAGGAGAACTGCAACCAGGCTCAGACCCTGCCATGGAGGAAGACATTAAGGAAAGCCTTCTTGGGAGGGAGAGAGGAGACAGCAGACTGACTTCCTGAGAGCTCTTCCTCGGGAGATTTTTGGAAGCAGGAGGTCCTCTGGGGTTGGGATCTTTGCTGTGGGTCTTAGTCATGGTGTCAACATCCCATCAAGCATCAGAGTCAATTTAAAGGGAAGCCTGGAAGTTCCATGGGGAATTACGTGCTAAACTGGATTAGCTCCCGTCAAAACAAATGTGTAGTTTCCACAACGCCTGGGCATTTACAAAAACACCACAAAGGTTCGAAATATTGTGGGAGGTGCCAAGGGAGCTGTGGCTGTGAGCTGAAAGCCAGTCCTGGCAGCCCGAGTGACCGAGTGCTCCTCAGGAGAACTCCTCACGTCCCTTAGGGGCTGAGGACCACAGTCTTTCAGCTTGTCCCTGAGAAGGCCAGTCCGGTGGTTCTCAAACTTGAGGTGCCTCCCAATCGCCTCAAGGATTGTTCAAAACTAAGATCGGTGGGCCACACCTCCAGAATTTCTGATTCTGTAGATCTAGAGTGACACCTGAAAATGTGCATTTCTAGATAGTTCCCAGGCAAAATTGATGCTGCTAGCCCAGGGACCACACTTTGAGAACCCCTAGTTTAGGTACTAGAGGGATCTCTGGAGAAACGAAGTTCTGGCAAGTCTGGACCTCACCATCTCACTGTGAATTCTCCCAAGTGGGAAACAGTCGCATTCATCTGCCTAACCACGCAGGTGGGAACCGAGTAAGTCTTCGGTCAACATTTGCAGAGTTAAATTTTTTTTTTCAACGTTTTTTTATTTATTTTTGGGACAGAGAGAGACAGAGCATGAACTGGGGAGGGGCAGAGAGAGAGAGGGAGACACAGAATCGGAAACAGGCTCCAGGCTCCGAGCCATCAGCCCAGAGCCTGACGCGGGGCTCAAACTCACGGACCGCGAGATCGTGACCTGGCTGAAGTCGGACGCTCAACCGACTGCGCCACCCAGGCGCCCCAACATTTGCAGAGTTAAATGGAATTCTGGGTGGTGGAGCAAGGTTTAAGGTGAAAGGGATTGAGCCACAGCAGTCAGTTCAAGGAGGTGGATGAAAACCACAAAGTCAGGAAGGTCTAGAGCAAGTGTAGATTCTGCTAATAGAGACATAGATTCTAGACCCAAATCTTGCCATTTTGTGAGGAAGCATAGCCACTTTGGAACTTTGGTTCATAGACTCATAGACTAATAAACTCTTAGAGCTGGAGGGATCGAAATAAAGTCCAAGTCACTCACTTTACAGAAGGGGAAACTGAGGCTTAGAAATGTGATTCCACCTCTGTGAGGCCTTATGGCTCATTAGGGTCAGACCTGGAACTATACTAATGGCCCTTCCTCTACCTCATGGTGGACACCTTGGAAATTCTCAATACAGCTGGCATTACAATATGGGCTTTGTAGATGCTGGGGACATTCTGAAATATTTGCTGTGAAGAATCCCACAGCTTTTCCACGTGGGGACTGCTAAGAGGTGTTTCTAGACTCTCCTCTGTGTGTTCCCTTCACATACAGGTTCTGATAAATGGCATCCCTGTGTCCCTAGCCTGGGAGAAGAGCGTGCAATCTTCCTTCTGGCCCCTCATGACAGACTTTCAACAGCACTGGATGAGGGTCTTTGGGCACATCATAAAATGTCATCCCTTGAACCACAAAGTGACAGTCTGGACCTTGTCACCGGCACTTCAGTACAGTCAGCTTGTCTTCAAAGCCCCCAAAGTTGGGGAAACTAGTGCCTCTTACCCTTGAACCTGAGCCAGGACAATTTTAAGCAACATTTCTACCCCAGCGGGATTACAGTTGCAACCTTGGAAGGATTTCCTCTCCTCAGGGTTGCAGACCCCTGACTAATCAGCCTCCCTTGCTCTGGCTAAATTCAATCACGGCCATGTAATTGTACAGTAAATATTTGGTGCCATCTGCCTGGGAAGATCAAAGCATGTTTGAGGAAGGAAAATATGTGTCTATAATAAGGGTAAAATCATTTCATCCGGAGACTGAAAAGGAACTCTGAAATGCTTAGTGATACAACAGACAGTCCTATGACCTGAGTGTAAGTCCAGCCTCTGCCACCTTCTGTCCATGTGGTCTTGCGCCTCTCCTTACCCTCTCTGACCCTCACTCTCTTCTTCTGTGAAATGGTGACAATAATACCTGCCAGGGATGTTGTGAAACTCAGAAGAATATAGTAATAATTTATAGCTACTGTTTATTGAGCACTTAATGAGTACTGGGCCTTGTTCTGAATACTTTCCAGTTGTTGGCTTCTTTGTTCTTCATGAACACCTTAGGGAGTAGGTGCTGTTACTATCCCATTTTACAGGTGATGACAATGAGCCTAGCACGGCCAGATAACTAGCTCAGGGCCTCGTATTTAGGAAGGAGGGGAGCCAGGATCTGAACCCATTTTGTCTGCCTCTGTACCCCACGCTCTTAACCGCCAAGCAATACTCAGGAAGGATTTTATTCTTTTAGACCTGTCACCCTCAGCATACTCAAGATACACCAGGACTGCACTGGCCCTTCCTTCCCTGGAATCACAGCCTGGAAGCTATGGCTCAAACTTGCCTGCCTCCTGCCAAGGCCTTCTCTCTGCTACATGCCTATTTGTCTTTTTAAAAATTGAATAAAATGATAAAACAGATGCTTGCCTCCCTGAATAGCAGTAGCCCAGTAAATCCGGCTGCTGGTCATTTCCATTCTCATTCATCTGACAAGTGCTTGTTGAGAGACCAGTAGGAGCAAGGCCCGGGGAAACTGCAGGATGGATGTGGGTGATGGAGGGCCGAGGGAAACTGCATCCCATAAGCGTTTGGTTTATGTGAATTGTGGTATATGGGCTGGTCAAAGAAAGACAGCTGGAGAGACGGACAGACCAAGAGAAAAGACTACCATGTGGGGTGCCTGGGTGTCTCAGTTAGTTGAGTGTCCGACTTTGGCTCAGGTCATGATCTCACGGTTAGTGAGTTCAAGCCCCGCATCGGGCTCCACACTGACGATGCGGAGCCTGCTTGGGATTCTCTCTCTCTCAAATATTAATTAAAAAAAAAAAAAAAAGACTACCATGTAACACAGCACCACAACCCTACCCAGTGTCATGCTCAATGAGTACATGTCCACAGATGCCTGAGACATGGCCCCTGAGGCCACCTCGTGTGGCTCTGTCACCTTGTGCCTCCTCCAGACTGTGACTAGTTCTTGGGACTTACAGGTGATTTCATGGATATTTCAGAGGCAGTTCAGACTATTTTTTATCCTATGCCCCCAAAGTGACTTAGCCTGCAACTCCCCTGTATTTAGGGCACTTGATTGGGACACGTGCTCCTTGGCTAGGGCTGCAAAGACCACGGTCAAGTCCCTCCGTCTCCAATTCCCTTATGAGTCAGTCGCCAGCTGCTGTATAACCCCTGCCAGACATCTGACAGTAAATGTTGATGAGCTACGGCCCTCTGTGAATCCATTATGCTCTACTCACAACCTCCTAAAGAATCCCTGGGGAACATCCTGAAAACTTGATTATATTCTATTAGGGAAACACCCTGGGCTTCTTGATGGCATCTAAAACATACTTTGGACTCATTAGCAAATCATTCCCCACTTGGTAAGATTTTCCAAACATTTTTCCAAATGCTGGGGCACTCACGGGTCTCTCAACACCACCACACATGATGCCGGGAGCAACTGCGAGTAAGCAAGCCAAACTACGGAGTCAGGACCAGAAGGGACTTCTGAGTGCTGGAATGATGAGTCAAAACTAACAAGATGAAATCTAATTGGTATAAATGGTAAGCCCTGCACGTAGGGCTCAAAAACCCAAGGGTATAAACCATAGGGAAAGAACATCTGCCTGTCAGCCAGTCACGTGATAAAATCTCAAGCCAGGATGGCAAATCCCAAGCTTTGCACGCCATCCCCCTGGCTTCCCGACCTGGCACCTGTGAGACCCCTAATCAATCGCAGGCTCAGAATCAAAGTTCTGCCACAGCACAGCTCCCGGCTTGGCACCCTGAGTTCCCTCCACCTGGTGTCTGGAGGGGGCTTGGGGAATGAAACCGATTTGCCAACCAGACCCTTTGCAATTGGGCCCTTAGATCCCACCCAACCATAATGTCCCAACCTTCTTCTTCTTTTTTTTTTTTTTAAATGTTTATTTATTTCTGAGAGAGAGAGGGAGACAGAGTGCAAGTGGGGGAGGGGCAGAGAGAGAGGAAGACACAGAATCCAAAGCAGGCTCCAGGTTCTGAGCTGTCAGCACAGAGCCCAACGCAGGGCTTGAACTCACGAACTGCAAGATCATGACCTGAGCTGAAGTCGGACGCCTAACCAACTGAGCCACCCAGGCGCCACCCCCCACTCCCCACCACCCCAACCTTCTCATCAATGGCTTTCCTGGCCTGAGAGAATAGAGAGACTCTCCCGCAAATGGAACTTACTCTTCTCTTTACAGCAGAACTTCCCTATAAACGAATATTTTGGTGAGTTTCATTGATCAGAATCACAATAGCTAAACCTGGCAGCTGTAAATTCTCAGGATACTCTTTCATCAAAGCAATTTCTTCCAAAGCCACCACCTAAGGGTCACTGACAGCATGATCAATCATGTTCATGGGAGAGGTGCCTGGATGGTTCAGTCGGCTGAGCGTCTGATTCTTGATTTCAGTTCAGGTCATGATCTCACAGTCCGTGGGGTCAAGCCCCACATCAGGCTCCACACTGACAGCACGGAGCCTGCTTGGGATTCTTTCTCTCCCTCTCTCTCTCTCTGTCCCTCCCCTGCTCTCTCTCTCTCTCAAACTAAACAAATAAACTTTAAAAAATAATCATGTTCGTGGGAGAACGAACTAATAAAGGCTTTGGCCCAGCCCTCCCTACCCTATACCTTATCCCCTGACAATATTAGTCTGTAGTTTCCTACATCCTCTCTAGGCTGCCTCCTCAGCTTAAGACTCAACCCTGTGGGCACCTATTTCTGAAAACCTTTCTTTGATGCTCCCACCCCACCAGCCTAAATTAGGCCTTCCTCTGAGTCCTCGGGTACCTCCCCCAATTACCTCTGCTTGGATGTGTTCCCACCAGCATCTCACGCATGGAGCTACCCAGCCACATGCGGTATCTTCTATGAATCCCTGTTATCCACATAGTTCCAGGTATGATGCTCCATCATCTTTTTGATGCACATGTATGACTGGGAGGGGTGGAAGGACAGGGAAGAGAGAAGGTGCAGATACTCCTCCAGGAACTGGGAGCACTGGGAGCACTCAGTGGAGATATAAGAAAGAACCCCCATAACAGTAACCTCAATGTCTTGATGACATCAGAAACACCTGGGGTGTGGGGGCCTCTGGGTGGCTCAGTCAGTTAAGCATCTGACTCTAGACTTCGGCTCAGGTCATGATCTCATGGTTCAGGGGTTCTAGCCCTGCTTCAGGCTCTGCATTGACAAGGTGGAGCCTACTTGCTATTCCCCCCCCCTTCAAAATAAATAAATAAACTTAAAAAAGAATAAACACCTGGGGTGTATATTTAAAATGCCGAGCTCCAGGCAGCACCCTAGACCTAGTCAGTGAATTCACCCTAGGCAGTGAATCTGACTCTCTGGGGCTAGTGCCCGGGAATCTACACTTGTAATTCTTTCTGTTGATTCTTGAGACAAATCTGAGAGCTCCATCCCAAGGGGTATGTGAGCCAGAAAGATCATGTACCACTGAGCCAAGAGTCCAGAGGAGAAGACAGTATCAAGGGAGCCCTTTCCAAGACCGAGAGAGACCTTGTAAGTATGGCAACCATACATCCTGGATTTTCCCATGTTCTCTTCTGATGTTGGATCATGTACATGTCAGCTATGTCCTGGCTTTCAACTAGGTTCAGAAAATAAATAAGGCAGGCACCATTATTGCCCCCAGTGCTGACCCTTAGAGTCTGAATAACAAGTCCACTGGCATGGGGCAAAAGAGTGGTGGTGGGATAAGGATTTCAAACCCACGCCAGTCTGATGCTAAGACCTGCACTGTTAGCCCCTACTTCCCAGTACGTGAAGTGATGTAAAGAGTCTCCTATGAACAGGAAAATGTCCCAGAGAAGAGCCTTACCTAACTGCAACTCCTGGTTGCCAATTAACACATTTTTCCCTCGATGAAATCTGGGGAGGACTGGAAGCAGAGACTGGATGAGCCCCGGGAGTTAAAGCTCAACTCAAGACACACTCCCCCAGGGCACATGTCTTCTTCACTCTCTACCCTAGGCCAGTGCCTTGCGGTGGGGGGCACCACTGTGCCTTAGCCCCAGGGATTCACCTGCTGCACGCATCCACGTCCAAAAGTGCCTTGTGCCTCACCAGGCAGTGCCGACACTAAGCACCATTCGCGACAATGTGCCATGATGTCATCCCACAAATACCAGACTTACTGGCCTGCAAACCCACAAAACAGCAAGACAGACCTCTGGGGTCACCACTGGGCTTTATTCATCTGTGTTTCACCACCCCCTGGCTCGGGGCTGGTAGACAGAGGGGAGAGAACTGAAGGCACTATGGGCAAAATACAGTGCTGGAGTTGTTGGTGTTGACGGGTAGAAGATGCAGTCCCTGGCCTCCGGGGGCTTACAGTCCAGGGGTTCGGTGAGACAAGCATACAGAAGCCTGTGGAATGACGCAGGGTAAGGTGAATCATTATCTGGTCATCCTAATCATGGCATAGGCTCAGCCAGAACAGCCCGTCCCTTGACCATAAAGAAGAGTCGCTAGAGACTGTAATTCTGAACAAGGAGGCACAAACAGCAAAAATATAGAGCAAATACGTGCTCTACCTCTTGGCCAACTACTGAAGAGGAGAGTAACAAGTACAGCCAGATGGAGTTGATTTCCACGGACTCCCCCCTTGGCTCCCATTCGTCCCGCTTTGAATGCCTGGTTGGGGAGGAAAGAAGATGGAAGAGGGCTGAGGGAAGGGATGTTGTGGCTGGCCAAGCCCCCATCCTGCCAGAGCCCCTCCAGTTTTTTTCTCTGCTCTGTGTTTTCTTCTTCTCCTTTTTTTTAACGTGTATTTATTTTTGAGAGAGAGAGAGAGAGAGAGAGAGAGCAGGAGAGGGGCAGAGAGAGAGGGAGACACAGAATCCGAAGCAGGCTCCAGGCTCTGAGCTGTCGGCACAGAGCCCAACGTGGGGCTCGAACCCACGAACCACGAGATCATGACCTGAGCCAAAGTCAGAGGCTTAACTGACTGAGCCACCCAGGGGCCCCTTGTGTTCTTTATCACAGACCTGCTTATTCCAATGAGCTGGGTAAAAAGTCGAGCCACCACATACCAAGTGCTTCTCTCAAGAACACAGGAGATACGGTCAGAACGTCAATCCTTATTCTATTAAGGTCTTTCAACCCCCCCCAAGCTGAACCAAAGGTCCCGGGCAGCAGCTGGAATTTCACTACGGCCACGTTTGCTCCGTGTCTACCTTCCCCGGCTATCACCAGGGAGAACGTCTGCAGAGCAGACGGAGACGAGTGCACTGGGAGGGATGGGTGACGGGTGCTATCTGGCTGTGGAGATGCACACTGGGAAGCTTTTGTGCAAAATATACTCTCCAATGTCACAATGAGATTTTGCTGCTGTTGTTCTTTTTTAAAGAAGGTTCTGGTGAATGAACTTGCATCTTTGGGTAGCAGTGAGGGATTCTGGATCGACACCAGCTCAAATTTCAGTCGTCCCTGCTGATTGTCATAAATTCCTTTAGGAACACAGCTCTCTCAGGCCCTCAGGGAGTGTGTACCAACGAGCCAGCAAAATGGAAAAGAAAAAAAAAAAAAAAAAGGAAAAGAAAGAAAGAAAAAACATGCCACATCACACCAGTCTCCTCTAGTAGCTGTTACATGAGCTGAAAGAAAAGACATCATATGAGGTTCAACAACTGTGGTTTCCAGAACCCTGGACAATTTTCTTTGCGAAGGAGCCAAAGAGAAAGCTGCCCCGGTTTAGCCCTGGAGAAAACAGTTTCCAATGAACTGAATGAATTTCCTTGCAAGGTAGAGCAGTTTGTTAAAGTTTCACTAAAAAAAAAAAAAAAAAAATGCCCCTCACATCTTCTCTCAGAGTTTGTCTTACAAACAGGCTTTCTCCCAATCGATAAAGAAAAATATAAAGAAGTCCTAAAATAATCGATGGTTTTTAAACTCACCGAGGTGACGGAATAGGTGCAGAGTGAGTTTGGTATTCTCTATCAAAATCCCTCTCGCTGTCTTTCTTCCTTTCCCAAATTGAGAAATGACTCATATCTTAACATCGTAACCTACACACACACACACATACACACCCTCAAAACCCGCCCTCCCCCCACGAGATAGCACAGAAAGTACTGAGAAACAGTTAGGTGATTTCTTCTCTCTGCAAAGTGAAAAACAGCGTAGGCGGCTTTAAAAAAGCAGTGGGCATTTAACCCACAGGAGCGTTTTAACTTAATAAATTGAGCAATTGCCTCATCTGCTTTCTGGGAGTTTGGCAAATGGAACTCGGGAGCAGAGCAGAGAGGCCCGGGAATAGCCGTGCAGGGTCAGGCCGAACAGATAACAGCCAGGAGGAAGGGGATAGAGGCCCTGACGCGGAGTCTTGCACCCCTTTCCCTGCAAGGGGAGGGCGCAGGCACACACAGAGGGAAGGGAGAGTGGTTTCCACAGCCCTTTGCCGGCAAAGGCAAAATGGGTCTTTGGAGACACTTCTCTCATCATTCTGGTTTGGCTGAGTTATGCAAACATTATAGAACCCCCCTCTTTGTGCTAGGCGTTGAGGATACAGTATGAGAACCAATCTCAGCCTGGGAGGAGCTGACAACCTTTTAAAGAAAGACAGATTCATAAGATTTATGAAAAACACAAGCAACTAGAGCCTGGAGGAGAGCACTGATCCCAAGATGGCGGAAAGGGAGATGCTGGAGAAGCTGATGGGTACTACATTATTTTGTAATATTATTCTATTAGTAGAGGACGAGCAGGTGTTGGTCAGGCAGAGTGGGAGTGGGCACTTGAGGCAAAGGGTCAGTGTGAGCAAAGGCCTGGAGGTCGGAACAGGGTAGGGGGCTCACGTGCATGGGTAACCACAGGGGGTGTGGTATGGCTGGGTCTTGAAGGGCACCATGGAGGATGACAGGGCCAGGTAGGGAGGGCTGCGTGCACCTCCTATTAAGAAGTTTGGACTTTACGGGGTGCCTGGCTGGCTCAGTCAGCACAGCATATGACTCTTGATCTCAGGGTCATGAGTTTAAGTCCCACATCGGGCATCGAGTTGCTTAAAAAAAAAAGAAGTTTGGACTTCGCTAAGGAGCCAACGGGGAACCACTGTGTGCCATCCTCCTTTAGGGGACATTCTAGGGGCTCCTGACTCAGCCCAGACATCACTCTTCCCCTTCCCTGGCCCAACCCAGAACCAGTCTCTCCAAGCCCACCCTCCCACCCCTTGCTTTCCCTTCAAGACCCCAGCCTGGTGTCAGATGTAAATTAATATCTTCTATGTATAAACTAATGGAGAAGGCACCAGAGAGAATTTTAAGACAGTTCCCTCATCTTTAGGAGTTGAGTTTCTGCCCCGTTGGTATCTAACCCTGGAGCGAGTCTGCCTGAAGGACTTTCAGGGGTGGAGCAGACAGCTTAGGTCAGCAACCGGACTCTCCCAACGCCTCTCTCTTCCGTGTCCCACTCCTGTACCTCTGTTGCTCGCCCCAGTTAGTTCAGATGTCACCTGAAATCACCACTGATGGAACGTCAGTTGGCACTCAGCACGAAGTGCTACCTCTTTCAGGAATCTTCCAATAGTGCAGAAGCAAGAACGACAAGAGCCATACTTCCCAGACCCCGGGGCAGCTAGGGCTCTGGGTAACAGGTACCACCAATTAGATGTCCTCACAAAGGAGGAAGCAAGGTGGAGTCTGTTTCTGCTGGCAAGGAAGGTTGTAGAAAGACAGGCTTGGTGTTCTAGTATCTGCTCACCAGCTTCTTGGATGCAGTTATGATGACAGGAGCATTCTGATCCCAGCAATGAATTCTTGTGTGACGGACCCAATTCCCACTTCTCCGGTCTTTCCAACAATTATGTAAGTACCTCATTCCCAGTATGAAATCCCTTTATTTTTTTTAAGTTTATTTATTTATTTTGAGAGAGACAGAGATAGCCTGAGTAGGGGTGGGGCAGAGAGAGAGAGAGAGAGAGAGAGAGAGAGAGAGAGAGAATCCCAAGCAGGCTTCGCACCATCAGCGCACAGCCCGATGTGGGGCTCGAACTCATGAAACCGTGACATCATGACCTAAGGCAAAACCTAGAGTCGGATGCCTAAACCACTGAGCCACCCAGGCGCCCCTGAAATCCCTCTCTCTTTACAATACCTAGAGAGCTTTGTTTCCCGCATTGGTCCTGGTGGTTCCCTCAACTCCTCAACATATCTGCATTTTGCCACCACGCTCATCCGCAGTGGGTTCCTACTGAGAGCTCCAAACACACTGAAACAAACAAACAGAAATACTACTGGGCATGTTCAGTCCTCTTCACAAAGCTCACCTGAAGGCCTAGTGCCTCCAAGCTTTGTGAAAGTGGTGCCAACTCTCCTCCCTTCCCTGAAACCTCTGCATGCCTCCCCCACCCTTCTCGCCACAGTGACTCCCCCAGGCACTTAGATCGTTCTCATTCTCCAACTCATTTGGAAACTGTCCTCTCTCCACTTTGATACGATGCTTCATTTCCTCCATCCTTACTCATCTTGGCGTAGGTCTCCACTCCCTAAAATATATCGAGACCGTGGGTTACACAAAAGGACAACTACTGAGCCTGCTATTTGCTTCCTCGTCACTCATAGCGCTTGGGTGAGTGCTCGGCTCCAGCTGCTGTACTTGACTCCATTAAGCTTAACGCCCTATGTTGGGGTTGCCATGGAAGCCAGAAATAACATTTCAAGCATCCCTCACAGCCTTGGTGACTTTGGTTTCTAGGCTGTTCTACAAATAGTCTTTCTTGCAGCTGATCATTAAAATGAAGATCAGCTAATAAGACAGCATGTTTAATGAACTAAAGTGGTATTTGTTACCGACCTGATAATCACAAAGTATTTAGGATGTGCAAACCTTAAGACCGAAAGGGACCTTCAAGAAAGGATTCACTGTCCCTATTTTACAAGCAGCGAATGTAGATCATGCGGTGTAATGGTAGGGCAGCCTCCTGACTCTCAGGCCACCCATGTGCCCCACCTAACACACATTCCCCATCCTGGGCAAGTTACTTGCTCTAACTTCAGTCTCCTCTTCTGTAAGATGGGGACAATGACTGTACCTACCTCATAGGGTTGTCATGAGGATTAAGTAAGTGAATGTGTGTAAAACATGTAGAATGGTGCCTGGCACAAAGTGAGAGTCAAAAAAAATCACTTATTGTGGTTATTATGATTATTATTATCCCCACCTGGTATTATATTGAAGGCTATAGGGAGGCAATATGGCCTAGCACAAAAAACAGCAGACTGGGAGTCCAGTGGTCCATGTTCTGATCCCTACTCTGCCACATTAGCTACATAACCTCCTTCTTTTGGGGAAGGGGGTGGGGCATGTCACTTTGATCGCTAGGGTTGGAATAAATGATGTCTCAGTTCCTTTCCAGTTCTAGTACACCACAGTGTGAAAGAAATTAAGTTAGATAGGGCTGTTCCTTGACCTTTATAAATGGTTATATCCATATCTACAATGATAGCTAATGTTTACTGAGCAATGGTTATATATCAACACAATGCTAAATGTTGTACATGTATTAACTCCTCACTTTTTGCAACAACCTGTTGTCCGCATTTAACAGGTGGGAAACTGAGACACAGAGAGTTTAGAGTAAGGTCACACTGGTAGTAAGTGGTCGAGCCAGGATTCAAATCCGGGAAACTGAGTCTAGAACTCATACTCTTCAGGATTAACCTACAAGAAACGACAAACTTCCACACACAACTAGACAAGGGTGCGATCTGCATGACTTTATATGACATGAATGTTCCCTAGTTGTAACTGTAGGATACCCTGCCGGCTGTATCCATAAATTCCCAGCAACTGGCACTGTTCAAGAAGGTTTTGGGAAACTTGCCACAGAATAAAATAATTCTTAGTTCTTCATTACACTCCAGAGATGATCACCTCCACCAACATCCCTCACCTGGATGATGGCATTAACTTCCCAACTGGCATTTGCCTTTGCCCCTCTACAGACTGTTCTCAATCCAGCAGCCAGAGTGATTCTTTAAACACAAGGGAAATCACCTCACTCCTTTGTTTAAAACCCTTCTACGGTTCCCATCTGAGAGAAAAGCCAAAGTCCTAACCATGGCTCCCAAAGGCCCACATGTTACTTCTCTAAGCCACACTACACTGGCATTGCTATTTCTAAACACTTCAGGCATGGTTTTACCTGCTGTTCCCTCAGCCTGAACATTCTGGATTCAGTGACTTGCCACCCCCCACCCCCCACCTTTGGGGGCGTGTAGAAAGCGCCCCCTCTCAGTGAAGCCTTCCCTTTCATGATCTAAAATTCCCCACCCCCATCCCAGCCAGCACTCCTAACCCTCTTTCTGGCTTTATTTTTCTCCATAGCATTTATCAACTTCTCTCATATATATTTTACTTATTTATTTTTGATTGTCTGTTTCTTCCATTAGAATACATGATCCATGAGATCAAGGATGTTTGCCTATTTTGTTCCCAGCAGTGTTCCCAACACCCCCATCACTAAGTGACTCAACAGCTATTTGTTAGATGAATGAAGGAACAGGCACATATCTGGGGTCTTGTGACACGAGAAGACAGCATCAGACCGTGACTTGAAGAAGGTTTCTTACAACTTTATTCTCACCTCTCAAAGGTTATTCCTGGAAAAAAAGACTCGAAGCAGCATGCCTGGATATTTATATTTCTAAACTTCTATAGAAACAAGATTAAATCTACTCTTGCATGAGAGAACCTCTAAGAATCCAATAGATAACAAGGGCAAAAATAAGCATATATTCCTTCCATAACAAAAAATGTTTTAAAAAGTGTTTAAAGGTTGGCGATGCACATTTACTCTAGCTCTTGAGGCAAAACTAGTACCAGAGAACGGAAGTTACAGGATCAATCTCGGCATGCTATAGGATACGGACAATATGTATGGATTTCAGCCAGCTGAAATTCCTAGAAAAATTCATTCCTAGAAAAAGATTCCTAGAAAAATTCATAAAGCATTTACTATACAAGTTTTAAATTGCATTAAACACATTTAAATTGCATTTAATACATTTCATTTATTATACAAGCCTTAAATTTGCAAAAAAAAAAAAAAAACAAAACAGTAATAAAATTTAAGGCTTTGACTTCTTTTTTAGTTTTTTTTTTAACATGCACCAACCATTTGGGTAATTTTTTTTCTTGTGCTCTCTCTCATCTGTCACCTTAATTATTACTTCCTTCCTTCCATTTTGTGTGCTTTCAAGAAAATGGCTTACCACAGTAGAGTGGACAACACTAGAGGTTGACTACTTAAAATTCATTCCTCTCCCTGACCCCTTCCTACTCCCTTGCCTAAGATTTCAAGCAGAAAAGAGCTGCCCATGAGCTCCATGAGGGCAGACCCCACCCCACCAGGAAGGATTCTTTACTGAACCAAGCCAGTCATGGTTATCTTACTCTCCAGACTAGGTCGTTGGAGTGGGCATTCAATCCAGTTTGAGCCAGTGAGGAGTAAGGGAAACTCTACTGAAATTTCCAGAAAAGGTTCTGGTCTCTGACAAAAGGAATGAACCGGGGAATGTAAAAGTACTCTTTACTCTCTTCCTGACTTGACCATGATCATGGAAAAAAGTGATGTTTGGAGCTACGGCAATCACCTTGTGACTACAAGGCAAAAGCCCAAGGAAGGAAAGCCAATCTCCTGGGACAACACATCTAAAATCTAGAAAGAACTCTGGCCTCAATGACAAAACAGAGCTGCTGCCACCAGCTGGGAATCACTGACCTCCAAACTTCTTGTGAGATATTTAAATCTCTTTTCATAAAACCACTGTTAGCTTAAGCCAACTGCAATTTACCTACTACCCAGAGAATTCACTACTGATACCAAGCTTGCTACAGAATAGCTGCTCAATAAAAATGTATTCTATGTATGAAGGGATGGATCTGATGGTACAAATTTTGCCATTTGAAAAAATAAAATTTATTAGACTATTTTGCTAAGTATGCATATTTTCTAAAATACTCATGTAGTCAATTCAATAGAGATTCTTCTCTAAGACCGATATCTGATTTAAGGTTTAAAATGGTTAAAAATGCTATTTTATATGTCAGTAGATGCTCAAATAAATAAATACAAATTAGTGATACAAATAATATTAATAAATGTCATCTCTCATTCATACATTCATTCATTCATTCATTCAGTACACCTTTAGTGGGAGGCTACTAGGCCAGATGCCTTAGACCCAGAGATGAAAAGACCTAATTCCTAGATTTAAAGATGTGACCGTAGAGTGGGATCTGTTAATTCCATTTTGCAATGCACAAAGTGTTTTTTAATAATACATTTTAAAATTGACAATAACAGCAATGAGCATTTACTGAATGTTTCCTCTGTGCCAGTCTCCGCGCTAGCCCTTTGTCTGCATGGTCATTCCCACTTCTTATCATCCCCATTTTACAAGTGAGACAACTGGAGGTTAGGGTGGTTTTGTTACTTATTCATGGTCACACAGTGGAAAGCCAGAATTCACATTTAATAAAAGTTAGCTACTGTTATTTTTTTTTTAATTTTTTTTTCAACGTTTATTTATTTTTGGGACAGAGAGAGACAGAGCATGAACGGGGGAGGGGCAGAGAGAGAGGGAGACACAGAACCGGAAACAGGCTCCAGGCTCTGAGCCATCAGCCCAGAGCCCGACGCGGGGCTCGAACTCACGGACCGCGAGATCGTGACCTGGCTGAAGTCAGACGCTTAACCGACTGCGCCACCCAGGCGCCCCGCTACTGTTATTTTTAACACCAACTGACAAGAGTGGTGGCAGGTGTGGGAAGATTCAAGAGCCACAGTTGACTGCAAGCCCATAAGAAAATGGCATTATCAGGAGATTATCAGGAAAAAGGAAGCCATCTTAGGCTGTCTCTGCAGAGCTAGAGGCTCCTGATCCAGGAGTGACAGTTCAGGACACCATTCTGTATTTAAAGGAAACATAGGCAGGGTTATTTCTCCCTCCTGAGCTTTAACCTGTAAACCAAACTAGCAGTTAGGCATCTCCAAGGGATGTCCCTTTAGATGCCCCTTAGACACTCCAACTGAACATGGAATTTGATCTCACACAAGGTACTCAATGTTTGTTGAGTGAATAAGAATTTAGTTGCTGTGGTTGTGTGTGGTAGTTTTAGGTTACAGCGGTTCGCATTCAGGGATTATGTCTGTCTCGCCTGTGTCTGGGGCTGGCCTCAGCTTCAGTGGCTGGTTGGTTTATGGCTTGGTTCCAGCCCTGACTCAGTCTGACCACTGGCTGGGGCAAATATCTACATGAGAAGAGACCATATGGCAGGAGGAGAAAAGAGCTCCCCTGAGCCCTGGGAGACTTGGTCTTAAGTCATAGGTGCTGCTGGTGAATCACTTCATCTCTGGGCTTTGGTTCCCTCATCCTGGTTCTTAACCTTTATTTGTACCAAGAACTTCCATGGCAGTCTGGTGAAGCCCATGATCCCTTCTCGGAATAAACTTGTTAAATGCCTAACATAAAATGCAACACCCACTAGGATGGCTACTATTTAAAAAACGCAGTATACCAAGCGTTGGTAAAAATACAGAAAACTTGGAACCCTTGTGCATTGCTGGTGGGAATGTAAAATGGTGCAGCCACTGTGGAATACAGTTTGGCAGTTCTTCAAAAAGCTAAACAGAGAATTACCATATTTCTCAGCAATGTCATCCTTGGTATATATCCAAGAAAAATTGAAAGCAGAAGCTCAAATGGATACTCGCATGCCAATGATCATAGCAGCATTACTATAGTAACCAAAAGGTAGAAACGACCCACGTCCATCAACAGACGAATGGATAAACAAAATGGGTATCTATATCTATATCTATATCTATATCTATATCTATAGATAGATATATGTATAATGGATACCTATCTATCTATATATATAATGGAATACTATTGAGCCATCAAAATGTTTGGATACATGCTACAACACGGATGAACTTAAAAACATTATACTTAGTGAAAAAAGTCAGACACAAAAGCATGAAAATTATATCACTCCACTTATATGAGGTATCTAGAATAAGCAAGTTCACAGAGACAGGAAGTAAAAAAGAAGTCACTTGGGAAAGGGAGTCACTTCTTAATGGGTACTTTCTGATTGGGATGATGAAAAGTTCTGGACAGTGATGCTGGTTGCATAACAATGGGAACATACTCACTGAATTGTACACTTCAAAATGGTTTAAGATGTTTAATCTTATATGTACCTATTACCACAATAAACAAACGGATGAATAAATGCAACGGCTAAGAAAGAGGTCAAGTATTTGAACTACAGTTATCAAGATATTTTAAAAGCTGGAGATATAGTAACAAATGTACTTTTTTTTTAAATCAGAAATATTTATTTATATGGTGCACTTAATAGGATACTATTGCCATTGACATTTTTTTTCGTTTTTTTCCCAATATATGAAGTTTATTGTCAAATTGGTTTCCACACAACACCCAGTGCTCATCCCAAAAGGTGCCCTCCTCAATACCCATCACCCACCCTCCTCTCCCTCCCACCCCCCATCAACCCTCAGTTTGTTCTCAGTTTTTAAGAGTCTCTTATGCTTTGGCTCTCTCCCACTCTAACCTCCTTTTTTTTTTTTTTCTTCCTTCCCCTCCCCCATGGGTTTCTGTTAAGTTTCTCAAGATCCACCTAAGAGTGAAACCATATGGTATCTGTCTTTCTCTGTATGGCTTATTTCACTTAGCATCACACTCTCCAGCTCCATCCACGTTGCTACAAAAGGCCATATTTCATTTTTTCTCATTGCCACGTAGTATTCCATTGTGTATATAAACCACAATTTCTTTATTCATCAGTTGATGGACATTTAGGCTCTTTCCATAATTTGGCTATCGTTGAGAGTGCTGCTATAAACATTGGGGTACAAGTGCCCCTATGCATCAGCACTCCTGTATCCCTTGGGTAAATTCCTAACAGTGCTATTGCTGGGTCATAGGGTAGGTCTATTTTTAATCTTTTGAGGAACCTCCACACTGTTTTCCAGAGTGGCTGCACCAATTTGCATTCCCACCAACAGTGCAAGAGGGTTCCCGTTTCTCCACATCCTCTCCAGCATCTATAGTCTCCTGATTTGTTCATTTTGGCCACTCTGACTGGCGTGAGGTGATAGCTGAGTGTGGTTTTGATTTGTATTTCCCTGATGAGCAGCGACGTTGAGCATCTTTTCATGTGCCTGTTGGCCATCCGGTTGTCTTCTTTAGAGAAGTGTCTATTCATGTTTTCTGCCTATTTCTTCACTGGGTTATTTGTTTTTCGGGTGTGGAGTTTGGTGAGCTCTTTATAGATTTTGGATACTAGCCCTTTGTCCGATATGTCATTTGCAAATATCTTCTCCCATTCCGTTGGTTGCCTTTTAGTTTTGTTGGTTGTTTCCTTTGTTGTGCAGAAGCTTTTTATCTTCATAAGGTCCCAGTAGTTCATTTTTGCTTTTAATTCCCTTGCCTTTGGGGATGTGTCAAGTAAGAAATTGCTACGGCTGAGGTCAGAGAGGTCTTTTCCTGCTTTCTCCTCTAGGGTTTGGATGGTTTCCTGTCTCACATTCAGGTCCTTTATCCATACAAATGTACTTTAAAAACATTAAATAACAAGGACAAAAGGTGGGCCCACTAACTCATATATCTCAAAGTAGCAATTCATATCAACTGTATTTTGAATTATCTCTGACAACTATAATGTGTCATGAAAATATCTGTGGTCTCTGTTGGTGATACAGTAATGCTACTATTCCTGTGGTTTGTGGTTTTACAATCATAATAGAAGGAAATGCTCAATTGCAGTTAAGAGGTTAGTGAGAAAGCGTGTAATTTTTTTCCCCATCCAAAGTAGGGACCCATTGAAGTCTATCCAAAGGCTCTGTGGTGGTCCATACCCCACCTGCCCACCCATTAAAAACACCTGTCAACTACATGATCTCTAAACTCTCTTCTAGGTAAACTGGCATGATCTACGAGTGACTTCAGCTTCATCTACATGTCATAAATAAGTTAATATCTCTGACCAGATTTGTCCTTATCTGTAGCTGGGAACTGTGGTAAAATCTCAAGCCTCTCAAGGGCTATGTGAGGGAAAGAGAGAGAAGGCAAGCAAAAGGTGCTTTCCAAAACTGTAAAGCCCTCTTATAAGTGCTAGGTGTTATCAGGGAAACCTAACAGTCAATAGAGACATCTTCCCCCCGACCCCACCCCCTGCACACCATCCTCCAGTCTCAATATTCCTTCAGAATTTTGGTATGAGCTTTGTGAACTATGGGAACAAAACACTGAGCACTTTTGTTAAAGAGTACCATGCTCCATATTAAAAGATAGTGTTATGACCTATAATGTATGCCAATAGATTTGAAAATAGAGATGAATTAAGGAAAACACCAATTATCAAAATAGACTCAAGAAGAAATAGAAAACCCAAACAGACTAGTGACTGTTAAAGAAATTGAATTTGTTATGAAATATATCCTCTCTACAGAAGGCACCACCCCGGATGGCTTACGAGTACATTCTACTAGCTCTTGAGGACTTCTTCTCTCATGGATCCTATATGAATTCCCTCCCAAAGACCCATACGACCCTAAACCTCGACAGGTAGACCCGCTTGACTCTGCAGTATCATCGGCATCCAAGACCACGCCATCCTGGCACACTATAGGTACTCAATGCACACCTGTTTAACAAATGGAATAGGTGATAAAACTGAGGCAAATCATGAAACAAAAAATAACATATAAGAACTAAACGATCTGGGTACAGGCACATAACTAGGTAAAATCAATGGCTTTCCTATTCCTCTGCATTTTGGAGACAAATTCAAGTTTGACTGGACTAGAAGAGTGGAGGAGCCTGCTTCCTTCAGTAGATGGGACAATCACACAGGACAGCCACAGGGAGACAGGCATCTGAGCACATTATGGACAAACGGTACCTCTAGGAGAAGAGAACACTTCCCTGGCTACCCCAGCAATGAGTCCCAAACTTTTAAGGATTCTGCATCTTTCACTTGGCCTGACATAGCTTGTAATGTGGGGATTCTCAGGACATATTCATTCAGTCAATGGATCCCGTAGACTGGAACAAGTCCTGATGTCAGGCTGGGGAATTAAGAGCTAGAGATGGAAAGCAGCTTCTAGCAGCCTTTGCCAGGTCTGAGCCCTCTGGACGAGATTCCTCCAGTTTACGTTATGGTCCAACCTGACTTTAAAGGCCCCTGAGGCTCATTCTCCCCAGGTTTCTCAAGGCCAAATGCCCCACAGGGCACGTCACCCATCGTGCCTTTCTGAAGGCCCCTCCTGGCTCTGAACACATGTCGTCAGATGCCTACATTCCTCTTGTTTCTCCCCCCAGACCCTTCCCCTGCATCAGCTCTTTGTACATCTGGCCATCAGCCTCCTCTTTGATGTTCTCACTCCTTGGCTGGCTGCAGCCTTATGATAACTTCTCCCTCCTCCTCCCTTCCCAGCCCCACCAGCCTCCGAGCAGCCAAAATACACATGTTGCCCTCCTTTCATCTTCCCCTGTAAATCAGCCTATTCTGGATATATTGAAAGAAGGCTTTTCTGAGCTAGTGGTTCTAATTCTTGGCTTTTGAAAAATCTTCTTCGGACTTGGCTTCCCATCCTGGCTATGCTGCCTTCATTTCCCATCTGCAGCCCTAGGACGTTGGCTGTCCAACCCACCACGTTTGTCCAACCCGCTCTAAGGACTCAGAAATACCACATCTCTGAAGTCTTTGAGTGTGCTTCTCCGGTGTAACTCAGCAACAGTTTTATCAAAGGAACATGTCAGAGAAGACGTGCTGTCCTCCACAAAGGAAAGTGAAAAGCAAAGCAACTGGCTGTGAGCTGAACTGTGTCCCCCTACAATTCACTAGTTGAAGTCTTAACCCTAGTACCTCAGAATGTCACTGTATTTGGAGATGGGATCTTTAAAGAGGTAAAGTGAGGTCTTAGGCTGGGCTCGAATCTAATACGACTGGCATCCTTATAAGAAGAGGAAATTTGGGGGCACCTGGGTGGCTCAGTCAATTAAGCATCTGACTCTTGATTTTGGCTTATGATCTTGCAGTTTGCAGAATCGAACCCCAAGTCAGGCTTGGCGTTGAGCGTGGAGGCTACTTGGGATTCTCTCCCCCTCTGCCCTTCTTCCCTGCTCGAGTGTGCCTGTTCTCTCTCTCTCTAAAAAATAAAAATGAAAAAAAAAAAAGAAGAGGGAATGTAGGTGTAGACAGGTACAGAGGGAAGGGCAGGTGAGCACGCCGGGAAATGGCAGCTAGCTGCAAGCCTAGGAAGGAAGCCTTAGAAAAAAGCGACACCTTGCCCACCTTGATCTTGGACTTCTAGCCTCCAGAAAGGTGAGAAAATAAATGTCTGGCATTTAAGCCACCCAGTGTATGGGACTTTGTTATGGCAGACCTAACAAACTAATACACAACTCAAGTCTCCATAATATTTCCTCTCCAGAATAAATGAAATGTTTATAGGTTGATCATTCAAGGCAACTTTTTGAAACAGCTCCTCTTGCTATTTTCAGTACCTAGTGGTCATTAAATATTTAAGTGTGAATTTTTTTAAGTAAAGATGATTATTTTTATAAACATTTCAAAAGAATATAAAACATTCTTTTAATATTTTCAGTGGGGACATGAAGATATATAAAGCATGTTATCAAATATGCAAATGACTCTAAATTGCTACGTTAAGAAGGAAAAAGATAGGACTCAAAAATGAGGAACTGAAATGAAGAAGATAAAATTTAGCACATAAAAAAGCAAAGTATCCCACTTATGTTAAAAACACCTGCTATATGTCAGCTACTAAGCCAAGTGTACTAAAGGTCTAGTCCTAATAACTGACTACAAGCCCTCCATGAATTAACCAAAAAAGTGAACACAATTAACCTGTAATCATTCTTTTCATTCATTCAGTTACCATTGCCAGAAGTGAAACTCAGGGATTCAACAAATTATATGTTGCCAGTCACTAAAAATTTCTCAGTTTCTCCCTTGTTTAAACTATGTGCTTGGAAAGGCTCCTAAGGCAGATTGTTCTTGGAAAGCAAATATTTAGCTTTTTTTTTTTTTTTTTAAATAGGGAAGAAAGTCCTTATCTTCCAGTTCATTTCCTAATTCCACAGGCAACTCCATAGAATCTTGGAATGTGAGGGTTTGCCGAGGAGAGGTTTATTTAAGCTTCTACACCCAAGGCTTCCAACATCCCTGAAGCCTGAGGAGGCAAGTTGTTTCCTTCCTGGAATAATCTGGTGGCTACAAAACTTCATATGAAAGAAAAATCTGTGTCCTTGAAAGCACAAGTGTTTGGTTCTGCATCTCCTCTTCAAGGTCTTAATAACAAGCCTGGACTCATCCATAACAGCCTTCAGAGAGCCCTTCTACATCTTCTATTTGTTCAAGCTAAACTTTCTCAGGTCTTTCAAATGTTTTCCACATGCCCTAGCTTCAGAAACCTTCACCAGCCCTGTGGCTCCTCTCTAAAAATGCCTCTTTGCTCATTTGTTAGTTCATTTACTCTTCTCTAGGTATCTACCGAGTGCCTGTTGTGTTCCTGGCACGTTACTAATCACTGCCAATACAACATAGACAATGAAGCAGGCAATCGCTGTACAGGCTGTAAGTGCTGTGCTGAGACATATGGCATGCTGGGGGAATGCATTGTTGGGGTATTAAATGCCAACCTAAAAGACTGGGAATGCTTCCAGTGAGTCCTGAAAGATGAGTCCAATTCGGTTGGATAAAAGAGAAGAGGCAGGGTTGCAGAAAAGGGTTTGAGCAGAGGGAAAGGTAAATTGTATTCTCATATTCTACCTCTGCCGCTCAATGGCTACATGACTTTGAGCAAGCCATTTAGCCTCTGTAAGTTTCAATGTCTTCATCTGTAAAATGGGAATAATAATACCATGCAGAATAAACTGGGAACTACCTAGTACAGTGCCTGACACATAGTAGATGACCCCCCCCCCCACCCAAAAAAAGGTAGACCTCATTATCATTACTTTATTATCGTCAGTGAGGGAGACCTGGGACGTGATTGGCCAGAGGGGTAAGACTGTATGGCTTGCCTTTCCAAGAGGACAAGCCATCAAAGAGAAAAGAAGAGTGGCTATGTCAGTCACAGAGAGGGATGTCCCCCACCGTGATCCCCATGCACGCACACTGCAGCTGCCAAACAGATGGGCAAGCTGAGAATAGAACATCCTGGAACTGAAGAAGGAAATGAGGGAGGGTGGGAAAGATTTAAGAGGGAGAGATAAAGGAGAGTTATGGAAGAAGAAGGGGATAAAGAATCTAAGAGAAGAGAAAGGAAGAAAGAAGGAGAGAGAGAGAAACTGTAGGAGGGAAAAAAAAAAATCATTGTTTTCCCCATTGGCTAGGAAAGCTTTTAACTTTGTAGCTTATTGGAAGTCACCTACTATGCTTAAAAGAAAAAAAAATTCTTCCAATGTTAATTACAAGATAGGAATGAGGAATTCAGTTTATGCAGTTTATTAAACACGAATGATAACAGAGTCATTAGTTTATATATAAAACAGAGCAGAGGCATGAAGAGATGCATTTAAAGATCTTTTTTTAAACGTTTATTCATTTTTGGTAGAGAGAGACAGAGTGCGAGAGGAGGAGGGGCAGAGAGCGAGGGAGACACAGAATCTGAAGCAGGCTCTGGGCTCTGAGCTGTCAGCACGGAGCCTAACGTGGGGCTGGAACTCACATACCGTGAGATCATGACCTGAGCCCAAGTCAGACGCTTCAGTCCGACTGAATCACCCAGGCGCCCCAAGCGATGCATTTTATGCCTCTGGGCTGAGCAGCAGCCATGACAGCCCCTCCACTGAGTCCTTGTTTCCAGCAGCAGTTGTAAAGCAGAGGATGCTGTGGAGGGCTGAAGAGGGGGGTGTGATTTTACTTCAAAGGATTTTATTTTTGAAAAGCCTTTGCTATAGTTAAAACAATTTGATTAGCTCTACGCATTAACCTTCAGTATAATTAGTTCTGATGACAAAGACACACACCAGCCACTTGATGGTTCAGATGTGTGCTAATCACTCTGCTGTAAGAGGCCGGCTCCCAGTGCAGGCTGGGGGCCCACCTTTGCCAACTCCCCACCCCGGGGTAGAAAATCGCCAGCAGCTTATTTTCAAAGCTTCAGAAGGGGTGGGCCCAGCCCACAGTTTATTTTCTCCAACTGCAGTTTCTTAGCAGACGTTACTCATCCCGCAATGTTTCTGGCTCATGCCCCACAGCATCTCCTCCTTAAGATCTTTGCCTCCTGCCCATCCCCCCACCCCACCCCACCTTCTAGATTTCTGTTCTACAGTGGTTCTCAAATGGAGATCTCCAGAAATGCGCCCAACTCAGACCTACTGAATCAAATACTCTGGGCTCAGGGACCAGTAGTCTGTGTTCTAACAAGCCTTTCAGGAGCTTCTGATGTGCAATAAAGTTTCAGAACCACTGTTCTGCTGCCTGATCCCAGTGCCCCCTTACCCCCTTGCCTGATCCTACTGCCTGATCTCACTGCCCCCAACCCCCCACCCCCTACCTGATCTCACTGCCCCCATCCCCCACCCCCTGCCTGATCTCACTGTCCCCATCCCCCACCCCCTACCTGATCTCACTGCCCCCATCCCCCACCCCCTGCCTGATCTCACTGTCCCCATCCCCCACCCCCTACCTGATCTCACTGCCCCCATCCCCTACCCCCTGCCTGATCTCACTGCCCCCAACCTCCCACCCCCTACCTGATCTCACTGCCCCCATCCCCTACCCCCTGCCTGATCTCACTGCCCCCATCCCCCATCCCTGCCTGATCTCACTGCCCCCATCCCCCACCCCCTGCCTGATCTCACTGCCTCACCCAACCCCCTTGCCTGCTCCTATTGCCCCCAACACCCCTGCCTGATCCTACCTCCCCACCTCTGCTCCCAGCTCAATCCTACTGTCCCCTCTACCTCTCTGCCTGACCCTACTACTCTATCCCACCCCTCTGCCTAATACTGCTGTTTCATCCCTCTCCCACCCTCCTACCTGATTCTACTGCCCCACCTCTTCTGTCTCCAAACTTCTGCCCCCTCAGTCTCCAGAATATGGCTCTGTCTTGGCTCTCCCACCTGGAGAAAGTGGAAGAAAGCCAAGGATCGAAGTGGGCGTTTCACCACAAGAGCCAGAGAAGGAGCGTCTGGGAGGCCCGGAATCAGTGATGTCACCACACCTTAGATGAGACATGAAGATCACGGACTTCAACCACCTCCCTTTGTAGATGAACAGACTGCAGGACACAGCGACTTGCCCAGTGTCACTTGCTAAGTAGAAATGGAACCAAGACCAGAAGCATCCAAACGGGGATGAAATCAGCCATCTGTGCATCTCATCCTCTCAGTCGTTCAACAAGCACTGAGCTTTCCCGAGGACAGGACGGACCAGTGCCAGGCCTTGAGGTCCGCAGACCTCGGGGTAACCGGCAGAAGCAGCAGCACCTCCAAATGCGGATGGGCATTTCATGGCCTGCTCAAAAACTCCTGGTCAGCGAGCAAGCTCGAGGGTGAGGTGCCCTCTTCTTTGTTCAAACACATATCTTCCCCTGAGCCGCGCATCTTCTCCCTAAGAGGGGTGGCAGTGGGCACCTTTTCTTTCTGGGTTTGCAGAAGCCTTGACAAGTTTGCCAAATCGCTTAACTTCTCTAAGCCTGGGCTTCCTCTTCTGCAAATGAGATAAGCCAATAACCACCTTGCAGTGTTTTATCTCTTTTCTCTCGGATTAAATGAGCTAGCAGGTCCCAACTCACAGCAGGGGCTCAGTAAATGAGAGTAGCCTCCAGAGGTGCTGTGAGATGTGAGAAACAGTCTTTATCTTCAAAGGTTTGTAGTCTAGTGGTAAAAACAAGTACAAAAATAACTAGAATAGGAATCCATCTTGAGTGGGTGCCACTATTACCCCCAGAAATACAAGGCAGACGGGGTTGACACTTTGGGAGAGGACCTGCGGTGTCTGTGGCCGAGGCCAAGAGGGTCCCACCTGGTTGGGAGAGGGAAGAGCTGGCCCTGGCTGATGCACAGGCCTCCGCTAAAGGAAGATATTCCAGGTAGAAGAAAGAGAGTGTACAAAGCCCCTGAAAGCACAAGGAATGAGACACAAGTTCAAATCGTGATAAGGTGGCTTCAGGGCATGTAGGATTTGTGGCCTCAATGGGTCTGTCACTTGAGGAGCCAAAAGCTCTGATGGCCTCTGGCATGTGCTTTTCCTCCCTCACTGAGAGTGCCAACACTTGTCAATTAGGAGGATTGTTTTAGGATGTGGAAATTCATTTACTGGCAGCCAACACTTGAAAATGTGAATAATTATCAACGTAGGCAAAAACTGCCATTGGCAACAGAGAGTAGGACATTCTTACACTTGATTCTCTTGGCCAGCCAATTCCTTCGGTCATGCGGCTAATTTAGGAGGTTTTGGGTCCTTATATGAAACACATTGCATTTTTACTAATATTTTGATGTCAGATTTAATTGGAAATGTGTGCAAAGATGGAAGTAAGTCCCTTATAAGCACTGTGATTTCCAAGGAACAGAACTTGGGGCTGTGTGCTATGAGTTCTTAGACTGTCTTCATTAGCTTTATTTTTAACTGGTAAGTTAACTGTTGTTAAATTTCACTGAATTCTGTAGCCTGTATCCCTGAACACCTCTGACCCCTGGAATTTTCCCTAGCAGAGCGTGTGCGTGTGTGTGCACGTGTGTGCATTCGCTGGGGGAGTGGTGGTTCAGCTCCCACCACCTGTTAACCGTACTATGGGGCTAGCCTCCTTTAGAATCTCTGCCTCCCACTTGAAACACTCTCTCTTAAAACATAAACGTGAATTCCGTGTGTACTACTGATGTGAAGGGGAATCTATCACAAGGAAAGGAAAAGGTTTCGAGGTTAGTTAGCAGAAATAAAATGGACTACATTGGTAAACTGAGAAAAGAATGCACGTGTCAACAAGACCTTGTAAAAGACAAAAGAGGGAGAGCCAGCTGGCAGAAGTGTAGACAGTTTGTGTACTCTTGCTCTAGGAATAAGGAGAGTCAAGAGTACAGTGGGTTAAGGTTTCCAAAAAGGGTGATATGAATCCAGTGGTTGTCCTGGCGACAGGTCCACCCCCATCCCCCAAGTAATAAAGGGAAAAACTGTGCACATGCAAGACAGAGGTAGTTCGGGTGGAGGCAACATGACCTCTGGTTAGCCCCTCCTTGAAGGGGGCCTAAGGAGGAGGTGGGGAGTTTGGGAGGGGATGTGGGCCACTGATAAAGAAGGAGTACAGAGGGGAAGATTCTGGAGGCTTCTGCCGGCTTATTCTCTGGGTACGGCCCATCCTGCAGCTCCAATTCCACCTGCTGGCATTGTTGCCTGGAGGGGACTTTGGGCTAGAGAATGCATTCTGTCATTTTCTGGTGGCCTCTGCAAGTATAGGCTCTCCCTGCCCTTTGCCACAGCCCACGAGGACTGAGACTGTCCAGATGGCACAGTGAACGGAAAGGGAGTCAGCAGTGATCACCATTGTTGCCGTGTTAAAGTCTCCCAGGCATTCCCACCCCTGCCCTAAGTGATTTGGTTCCCTCCCCCAGGCTGTCTCCAGCTCAGACCACCCACCTCACAAGCATGGCGGTCTCCAGTGCCTGACCAGGTCCCACCTCCACGCTCCAGCCTCACTCCTCCCCCCTGCCCGCTCAGATCCTCAGGGAGGATCTCCACCTTCACTAGGAATGCAGCCCTGAACCAGCTGTTTGCAAAGTGTGGTCTGGGGACCCGGAAGGGTCCCTGAGAGCACTTCCAAGGGTCCATGAGGTCAGAACTATATCCATAATAGCACTAATGTTTGCCTTTTATATTCTTATTCTCTCACGATTATATAGAGTGCAAAAAGTTTACTGATGTGGTTTTAGGTTCTGCCACTAACCTTTAAGAAACCATCATTTGTCAAGTTTTGGTGTCATATCAAAGAAGAATATCCACAATTATCTGAAAAGGCTATTAGAATGCTTTTCCTAACATGGACGAAACTAGAAGGTATTGTGCTGAGTGAAATAAGTCGGTCGGAGAAAGACAGGTATCATGTTTTCACTCATGCGTGGATCTTGAGAAACTTAACAGAGGACCAGGGGGAAAGGGAAGGGGGAAAAATAGGGAGGCAAACCATAAGAGACTCTTGAATACAGAGAACAATCTGAGGGTTGATGGGGGAATGGAGGAGAGGGGAAAATGGGTGATGGGCATTGAGAAGGGATGGTTGGGATGAGCACTGAGTGTTGTATGTAGGCGATGAACCATGGGAATCTACCCCAGAAACCAAGAGCACACTTTACACACTGTATGTTAGCCAATTTGACAATAAATTATATTAAAAAAAAAAAAAAAGAATGCTTTTCCTTTGTCAGACTACAAATCTGTGTGAGGCCATGTTTTCTTCATGTAGTCCAACCAAAACAACATTTCATGACAGACTAGATGAGGTGAGAATCCAGCTGCCTTTGATTAAGCCAGACATTAGGGGTGCTTGGGTGGCTCAGTCAGTTAAGCATCCAACTTCGGCTCAGGTCATGATCTCACTGCTCGTGGGTTCAAGCCCCACATTGGGCTCTGTGCTGACAGCTCCGAGCCTGGAGCCTGCTTCAGACTCTGCGTCTCCCTCTCTCTCTGCCCCTCCCCTGCGCATGCTTTTTCTCTCTCTCTCAAAAATAAATAAATATTAAAAATTTTTTTAAAAGCCAGACATTAAATTGGTTTATAAAAACGTAGAACAGTGCTGTTCTTCTCACTATTTTTTTAAATTTAGAAAATGTCATTTTTTTATACTAGTATTTTATGTTATGGGTTATGTTGGGGGTTTATTTTTTTTTTAATTAATGAATTAACTAAGTAAAATATTTTTTAAGTGTTTATTTTTAAGTGTTTATTACATGTCTGTCTGCCCCACTACTTCCTAATGGCAGTTGTTCTTTCTAAAGCCCCCACATCTGCCAAGTAGCAGAAACCCCAGATGGATGAATGAAGTACGGGAGGAGCCTACGTGGTCACACATCACCACTGATTACCACCTGAGCAGCCTGGAAACATGCATAGGAGGGGCAGATAAATACTGCATTATTTTTTTTTTTAATTGGCTCAAGCTGTTACTGGAACCCTGACTTGAATTTAGACATAAAATATAATCTTCTCTTTAAAAAAATCAGAAAGCCCAAATGAAGAATTACCCTAAGAAACAATTCTGTTTCTCTGTTAAACTTGCACAGACCACCCTTGCAAGTAAGCAGCTAGTGAAATACAGCATGTAGTGCATACCATAACTACAGCCAAAATGATTTGCCACAGAAGTGAAATGTGCCTGGGCAATGTTTAGAACATAAAAAACAGAAAGTCGAGAAAAGCAAACGCCCGTAAAATGTCAGACACCGTATGGGGCGCCTGGGTGGCTCAGTCGGATAAGCGACCGACTTGGGCTCAGGTCATGATCTCACGGTTTGTGGGTTTGAGCCCCGCGTCAGGTTCTGTGCTGACAGCTCAGGGCCTGGAGCCTGTTTCGGATTCTGTGTCTCCCTGTCTGCCCCTCCCTTGCTCATGCTCTCTCTCTCTCCCAAAAATAAATAAATAAAATTAAAAAAAATTTTTTTTAAATGTCAGACATCATATTTTAAGAATGAAGAGAAGGTCACATGACCAGGGCAAGGACTACAACGAATGTGGCTTCTGTATCTTCGTTCCCTGTCAAAGGAGACCAAAAGCAGGTGACACACGAGGACCCAGGCCAAAGTTGTGGTGTTTGCCCTTCCGGCTTCATGACTCTCACTGAACCACGTTCACGAGTCAAGCAGCCCTCTGGAGCATCCGGGAGTAGCCACTGGCCACTCTCTGGGGTGGGGACATGTGCCATGCTCCATCCTCCTCCGTGTCCCTGGCGCATTCTCCGGCAAAACGAGAAACAGGAGGCAAAACTGGATGTGGGGTTGATGCCTTTGGCAAAACAGGACGCCGTCTCTTGTGTCAGAAGACAAGGGGTTTCTACGTCAGAGCCTGAACTTGGGGTGAAGGAGAGGACAGTGAGTGCTGACAACTAGGGAAGACCCAGTGTGTGTGTGGCTGGGGAGGGGGAGGAGGTATTTAGGGCTGAGAGGAAGATGCTTTTCCAGCTAAGTGTGTGGTGGCTCATACTGAAAGCCCCGTCAGAAACCTAACTGCTGGTGATCTAGGGGTCAGGCATTTTCCACTCTCTCTCTCTCTCTTCCTCCGTGTGTGTGTGTGTGTGTGTGTGTGTGAGTGTGTGTATAGCTATAGATATATGGATATATGGATATCTAGATATAGATATCTATATAGATAGATAGACAGATGGACAGGCATATTTGTCATCTTGAAATTGTTTTTAAAAAGCCCTTCAGTGTAGTAAACATCCTCCAGTCCTTGCCATTTTTGCAAAAGTCTTACGTTGCAGTCACTATGGAGATGGAGATTCTCAAAAGACTAAAGACATGGAAGGCCCAGAATCAGGGGGCCATCATTCAGTTAACATGAGTGAGGATTCCAACCTCTCAAAACAAAGTTTTTTTGGGTTCCCCCTGGTCTCTGATTATAATTTTGAATGCTGAGGCTACCAGGCAATAGGGTAGTTCTCTCAATGGACTTCGTAGGGAGTCCGAGTCTGTCAGCTGGCCCACAAGCTATAAAACACAGTTTCAGAGAACGACTTCATAAAATGACAGTTGTGGTTAAACTACCATTCATGGCATACCTACAATTTACATGTATTACCTTATTTTCTCCTCACAAAAATATTCCGAGGTCAGCATTAATATTCCCATTCTATGGATGAGGAAACTGAACCTCAGAGAGACAACACTGGCTAAATATACACATCTGGTAAGTAACCAGAGCCAGGACTTGAACCCAGGTCTAGGCCAAAACCCATTCCCTTTCCACCGGCCAACCTTCCTATTGCTTCCACACCCTGGGCTTTCCAGAGCCTGTGTTTACAACCAGGTCCGTTTATCCATATCTATGTGTTTTCATGACCTTTTCCTTCTCTTGGAGAAAGAGGAAGATTCACCTGAAGAAAACATGTCCGCAACAGAAGCCCGAGATTTTCTATTCTTCATATCTTGATCTGGCTCACCGTGCCCCCGCCTCTCTTCTGTGGCCGCTCCCACCTCCCACAAGCCGGCCTGCTCTTTTCCCCATGCTGCCATGCAGATAAGCTGAACAGATCCAATAAAAAGCTCCTATCACACCCCTGTTCAGATAAGTACACCAGAACCTTTTCAGATCTCTTCCTTGTGTATTGGAGAAAAGTCGTGAACCTGAGATTAAACGGAAGGCCTTGAAATAGAAGGGTGCGATTTCATTTGGAAAACCCCATGCACCCGTTGCCTATGAGATCTGCTCCTCACCCCTCCCCACACACCCAACAGGAGTCCCAGGGAGGAGCTTCCCGACTGACGTGTGTCCACCTCCTAGCCTGGACGTCTGCCCTCAACCACCTCTTCCCTCCTGCTTCAGCGACAGAGGCATCGACACTCACCCAGGAGGGCCGTCTGGGGGTGAGTCCGAGCGTGTCTCCCTCTGGACACGGACCTCGAGGGAGGCCGCTCCCTGGCCTCAACAGGGAGGAGAAGGAGGATCTGTCCGAGGACCAGCAGAAAGCAGCCCACCAGCATCTTCTCCATCTTCAAGAAGAGGAAGAGGGGCAAGGCTGTGACAAACACAAGAAGAGGAGAGAGCAGGGTGAGATTTCCAGATATCCTTGAATTCTAGGTGCTATAGACCCACTGTTTCACCTTTTCAGTGTCAGACATGCCACTTGTCTTTAAAATGCCATTCGTGGGGCGCCTGGGTGGCTCAGTCGGTTGAGCTTCCGACTTCAGCTCAGGTCATGATCTCACGGTCTGTGAGTTCGAGCCCCGCATCATGCTCTGTGCTGACAGCTCAGAGCCTGGAGCCTGTTTCAGAGTCTGTGTCTCCCTCTCTCTCTGACCCTACCCCTCGTGCTCTTCTCTATCTCAAAAATAAATAAGCATTAAAAATTTTAAAAATAAAAAAATAAAATAAATAAAATGCCATTTGTGGGGGGCGCCTGGGTGGCTCAGTCAGTTAAGCATCCGACTCTTGATTTCAGCTTAGGTCATGATCTCATGGTTTGTAAGACTGAGCCCCGAGTCGGGCTCTGCACTGACAGTGTGGAGCCTGCTTGGGATTCTCTCTCTCTCCTTCTCTCTCTGTCCCTCCCCCGCTCTTGCTCTTTCAAAATAAATAAATAAACTTTTAACAATGCCATTTATGTGTTTGATCCTTAAGAACTCTAGCAACTTCCATCAGTAGGTCCTTGGATACTCTGACGGCATGCATACTAAAATTTTTCATCACTTTTGTATCTGTAAGACCGAATGGAAAACTTGAGGGGAAAAATACATATATATATACTGAAGTTTCTCCTCAATTAAGTTTATTATCAATTATTTATAATCACATTCTATATCTTGGATTTGAAAAAGGAATAACTAGGGGTGCCTGAGTGGCTTAGTCTGTTAGGCATCCACCTCTTGGTTTTGGTTCAGGTCATGATCTCATGGTTCATGGGATTGAGCCCCACATCAGACACTGGGCAGCTCAGAGCCTGCTTGGGATTCTCTCTCTCCTTCTCTCTCTGTCCCTCCCTCACTCACACGGGCACACACACACTTTCTCTCTTTCTCTCTCTCTCAAATAAACTAAAAAAATTTTAAGAAAAAGGAAAAATTATATCTGAACATTACAAGTAACATTATTCCTTCAGTCTAATAACAGTGGATGGCACAAATTAATATATATAAATTTCCCAAGGAAATCATATATGGCTGGCCTCACATAGCATTGCAGAGTGAGCTTCCTAGCCTCCCTGCCTCCCACACACATCTATTAAGAGGCAGCATGGTGTAGTGCTTAAAGGCTTGGACTCTGGCATAGAACTTCCTGGCTTTATGCCTTGACTCTGACGCTCACTAACTGTGTATGACCTTGGGCAAGCTACTTAACCTCCCAAGCTTTATGCGAAGATGCGGTAATACTAGTTAATTGAGTGAGTTGATACACATAACTAAAGCATTGAGAATAGTGCCTGGAACCCATGGAGAGGTGGGGACAAGCAAAGGAGGAAAGGGGCTGGGGGACCAGAGAAGAATAGGATCAAACCCAATTTGAGCATGAAGCTCTCAGATGCATAAGGAATTTTAACCCTGAGTTGAGTTTCAGGTATCCACAGGAGCAAGGGGTCCTTCAAACCAGAGGGGCACTGTCTCTACCAAAATAGCACTGCCTTTACCCATTTTCTGTATTGGTGCCAGAGGCCAGCTGGTATAAAGGCTTAGAAGGATTCTAAGCAGGACAGTGAGAGGGTCACAACCAGGTTTTCACAGGATGGCCAATCTCAGTGCTTCACACGAGATGAGAAAGGTACTTGGCCACATGGTGAATGATGTCAAGACTGTTCAGCCTGGAAAAACCTCATGGAGAAGGCAGTGTCCTGGAACTAAGTTTAAATTTATCCTCCCATTTTCTATGTGTAGAGTAAGTATCATAGCAATTTGTTAATTTATATAAATTAGGTGGGGAGGAGGGAATATTTAAGGAGGAACAATAATTCAGTAACATCATCTGCATGTAAAATCTTTACTAAGTCCTCATCTTGTGCTTGGCGATTTCACCCAACTGACTTCATTTAATTCTCACACCTATCTTGCAGAAATCAGGATTATTACTTCTGCTTTTTGGAGATGAGGAAACTGAGGCTCAGAGAAGCTCAGCGATTTGATCAAGGTCATGCAGCTAAAGTAAGTGGCAAGCAGAGATTCAAACCCAGGGTAAGAAGGCCAATTACCAATTCTCTGATTAACAGAAAACTCAATTAGCTGCAAGTCAAGTCCCCAGAAGTCAATTCATGAAAGGGCATAGCTATCTTCTCGTCAGAGGCAGGAAGAGGGCAGGGCCAGGGCAAGGACCATTTCCCAAAACTTAAAAAAAAAAAAATACTCAGTAATTTAGTGAATTCCTTTCAGGAACTGACCTGGAGATAAACCCAAGCCTGTGAACCTTCAAAGTCCACAGTTTTTCACACTTGGCTGTATAGAGCTAGCTCACTTTTCACTAAGCATTAAATTTATTTTAAAAATAGCAAATGTTTATTCAGTGCTTACTATTTGCCAGGCACTGGGCCAAATGCTTTAAATGTATTAAGTCATTAATTCTTACAGTAACTCAGAGAAGTTAAGTAATTTGCCCAACGTTATACAGCTGATAAAGCAGTGAAGCTTCAGAGAATACTGGCTCATTACTGATAACTACTACTCCCAACTTTTTAAATAAATTAAACTCTTTACTAGATTGGTCCCTTTTCATAACTTAAAAAAAATTTTTTTTCAATGTTTATTTATTTTTGAGAGACAGAGAGAGACAGCATGAGTAGGGAAGGGGCAGAGAGAGAGGGAGACACAGAATACAAAGCAGGCTCCAGGCTCCAGGCTCTGAGCTGTCTGCACAGAGCCCGATGCGGGGCTCAGACCCACAAATTGTGAGATCATGACCTGAGCCAAAGTCGGACACTCAACCGACTGAGCCACCCAGGTGCCCCTCCCTTTTCATAACTTTAACTGTAGGATTCCTTCTGAGAAAAGGAAGAAAACCTAGATTTTGCCTCTTTCTCTGGTCTTAAACCTACTATTTACTTTCAAGGTTCCTGGATACTTATCATATTTTATATGACATTATTAGTGTGTTATTTATATGTGATTTATTATTTTAATGTTCTCTCCTTCCTCCAAACTGACCAAATACAAAGTCCACCTTCATTTATTTCAAAATATATACAAGTTCTCAAAGCCCACTTCCAACCTGACATATTTGCACTCAAATCCAAACATTTGCACACATCCAAGATGTGGTGAATAATTACCATTTTCAAGAAAACAATACCATTTCACATGGTCGGGTTTACTGCTGATTTCAAGAAGTGTTTGTGTTTTCAGGTCCCCATTATTAACCAAAAGGCACTAAGAGTAGGTGAAGGGTAGGGAGTTAAAAATCAGTAGAACTTGGGGTGCCCGGCTGGCTCAGTCAGTAGAGCATACGACTCTTGATCTCAGAGTCATGAGTTCAAGCCCCAAGTTGGGCATGGAGCCTACATTAAAAAAAAAAAATTAAAAAGGAAATAAAATAAACAGCACAAGGGGCACCTGGGTGGCTCAGTCAGATAAGCGTCCGACTTCGGCTCAGGTCATGATCTCACGGTCTGTGGGCTCAAGCCCCGTGTCAGGCTCTGTGCTGACAGCTCAGAGCCTGGAACCTGCTTTGGATTCTGTGTCGCCCTCTCTCTCTATCCCTCCCCTGCTCACGCTCTCTCTCTCAAAAACAAATAAACATTAAAAAAAAATAACAAAATAAAATAAACAGCACTAAGTACTTCTAGCTGTCTAACACTGAGCAGACAACACTGTGCCTCAGTTTCCTCATCTTTAAACTGGAGATAACAAATAGAGCTGGTTGCTACATTGATCAAATCAGTCCATATATATAAAGCACACAGAACACTGAGTGGCACACAGTAAGTGCTCAGTAAGGTTAGCTACTTGTTATCATTATGCAATCAAAACAATTAATATAAAGTACAAGTTATTCATGTTGTCATATTAAGCCATTTAATGAACATGAAATTAACCTCTGTGTTTTTTTATGACTATTATAATAAAATGACACAAAAATATATAACTTAAAAATACATGCTAGTATCTGAAAGAATTTAAACCTTTCCATTCTTACAATGCAATGGCATGGCAAGTCACAGGCTGGTAGAAAAGATTTGTACAACATATCTGATCTATTACTGATAGCCAGACTATATAAGCTCTTATAACTCAATAAGAAATTCTAATAACTCAGTAAGAAGAAGACAAACAACCCACCTGCAAATATGTGAAATATTTGAGTGGTCACATCAGCAAAGATGATTTTCTAATGACAAATAACTGTATGAAAAGATGTTCAACATTCTTAGTCATTAGAAAAATGCAAATTAAAACCAGACTGACGACCACTCACAACTACGTGGATGGAACTAGAGGCATTGTGCTAAGCGAAATTAGTCAGTCAGAGAAAGACAAATATCATCTGACTTCACTCATATGAGGACTTTAAGATACAAAACAGATGAACATAAGGGAAGGGAAGCAAAAATAATATAAAAACAGGGAGGGAGACAAAACATAAGACTCTTAAATATGGAGAACAAATAGGGTTACTGGAGGAGGGGGAGCGGCGATGGGCTAAATGGGGAAGGGGCACTAAGGAATCTACTCCTGAAATCATTGTTGCACTATATGCTAACTAACTTGGATATAAGTAAAAAATAAATAAAACATGAATAATAAATAATAAATAAATAAAACAGAAGGAAAAAAACCAGACTGACGGAGCACCTGGGTGGCTCAGTCAGTTAAGGGTCCAACTTCGGCTCAGGTCATAATCTCACTCACGGTTTGTGGGTTTGAGCCCCACATCAGGCTCTGTGCAGACAGCTCAGAGCCTGGAGCCTGTTTGGGATTCTGTGTCTCCCTCTCTCTGCCTCTCCCCCACATGTGCTCTGTCTCTCTCTATCTCAAAAATAAACATTAAAAAAAAAAACAAAACCAGAGTGAGATTCCATGACAAGTCCACTAGAAAAACTAAAATTAAAAAGACTGATATAACCAAGTACTGGTGAAGATATGAAGACACTAAAACCCTACTATATTGCTGGTAAGAATACAAAATGGCGCAGCCACTTTGGAAAACAAATTTCCAGTTTCTCTTAAAGTTTAAAACACACTTGCCAAATGGCATAGCACAGGAAGACCAATTGTCTTGGTTTGCCCATAATTGTCCATGGTTTAGCACTGAAAGTCTTGCATCCCAGAAAACTCCTCAGTCCTGGAGAGACTGAGATGTTTCACCTCCCTACCAGCAGCCCCAATCCTTGGAATTTACCAAAAAGATACAAAAACACAGCTACATAAAGACTTCTACTCAGATGCTCCCAGAAACGTTATTTATCAAAGCTAAAAACTGGAGACAACCCAAATGTCCACATAATAGCAAATGGATAAATAAATTGTGGTGTATCCATACAGTGGAATACTACTTGGCAATTAAAGTGATGAGGTACTGGATGAATCTTAAAATAATTATGCTGAGTGAAAGCAGGCAGATACAAAAAAATTATACACTGAATGGTTCTATTTGTGTAACATTTAATAAAGAGCAACATTGTATGACAGAAAGCAGATCGGTGGTTCCAAGGGCCTGTGGGTGGCAAAAGATCAGCTACAAAGGGGCATGAGGGAAGTTTTGGGGGGTGACAGAAGTGGTTAATAGCATGATTATGGTGGAGGTTACATGGCTTTATGCACTTGTCAGATTCATCAAACTGTCCACTTAAAAGTGATGAATTTTATCTCATGAAGTTATATTTCAAAAAAGCTGTTTAAAAGAAACTAAAGTGAATAGGGGAAAGAATACTGGGTGCATGTCGACATAAAACCAGTAATGACAATATAGGCAAGACAGATTTTTTTAAAAATGCAATGGCAGTGAGGGGTGCCTGGGTGGCTCAGTCGGTTGAGCATCTGACTCTTGATTTTAGCTCAGGTCACAATCCAAAAGTTGTGGGATCGAGCCCTGTGTTGGGCTCCATGCTGAGCATGGAGTCTGCTTGGGATTCTCTCTCTCTCTCTCTCTCTCTCTCTCAAATTAAAAATGAAATGCAATGGCAGTGGGGGCGCCTGGGTGGCTCAGTTGGTTGAGCATCCGGCTTCGGCTCAGGTCATGATCTCACGGTTTGTGAGCTCAAGCCCCCTGTCGGGCTCTGTGCTGACAGCTTAGAGCCTGGAGCCTGCTTGGGATTCTGTGTCTCCCTCTCTCTCTGCCCCTCCCCCGCTCACGCTCTGTTTCTCTTTATCAAAAAATAAATAAAATGTAAAAAAAAAAAAAAAGAAAGAAATGCAATGGCAGTGATACAAGCAAAAATAAATCAGTGCATGGAACCCATATTCATAATGTTTCTCAGCTGGACACTTACAGCTGCTAGTATTTGAAGAACAGGAGCCAGTTCTAGCTGGAAAATGGACTGATGCTAGAGAAACAGTCCCTTCATGTATGGGCATAGGAGGATTGTTGTGCTGGGAAACAGAGGTTAATTCAATCTGAAAAGATTCCATGAAGCATTTAGGGTCATGGAAAGAATATTTTTTAAATAAATACATTAGCTTTGACTTTTGTTTGAACAATTTTTCTCCTCTCCGTGGGACAATGAATCTTTTCATTTAGCTTTAGCAAGGGGATGGGGAAGAGAGAGAGGAGATTGTTCTAACTCTGGGTTCTTCTAGGCATCACTATTCCAAGTAAATGGTCAGGCGAGTAGAATCGCATCAGAGCCAATAGGATGCACTATGGGCCCTAAGAGGAGAGGCCTGGCCCTATTACAATACCCTGTGTGACCTCAGTTAGGTGACTCACCTTTCTGGGCTTTAATTAATTAGCCATAAAATGAGAGGCGTGACCTGGAAACAGTGTTTCTCAACCCAAACGGGACCACAGGCCAGTACAACCCTGCGATCCTAAGGCTGGATATGACCTCCTACCAAGGTGGGAAACTCTGCCTTCTGGACAAGAAGAGAAAGGGGGGAGGGCCACACCGTGAACTGGCCATTTTGTATACTGTCATCTCATTTAACCCCTACAATCATTCTGCGAGGTGGATGAGTTTATGAATGGGACACTAGGATTCACAGATGCGAAGATATGCTCCAAGGCCTGAGAGCTTAGCTAAGTGACAAAGCCTATCCCTGCCATCTCTCAGGCAGGCAGCCTACTTGTTAGAAAAAAGATTTGGAATAGCCTCCCTAATGTTGACAATTCTTGGACCTCGGATTCTATTGTTTTGCTCCTCAAAGGCCTCCCCTGTCAGCACGCTAACCACTCTCTGTGTTCACAGAGTCCCCCAGGACTGGAGCCACAGCAAGATCCGAGGCTCATCTTCCACCTGAGACCGGAATCCCCACCTCCTTCCTGCCTGTCTGGCCATCGGAACCCAACCACTGCTCAGACTCAAGGCCATGGCTTGCATGTGGCTTTCAATGTTAGACTGCCCTTTGCCTTCAGGTCGCCCTGACATTGCCTGTCTGTGATTTTTTCACCCAGTGAAAAAGGCCTGCTTGTCAGCTCAGCCTTTCCAAAGTTCAAACTCATCTTCTTCCACTCAAGCCCTTTCACGGTCAGGGTAGCCCATGTGCTCAGCCACCAGTCAGGAAACTTGCAGCCAGCCTCCATGTCTTCCTCGTATCACCATCACATTCACAAGTGGGCAAACCCTGGTTTCCCACCTCTCCCCGTCCCACCCTCCTGCCTGTCCTATTGCCACAGCAAGGCTCCGTGCTCTCCTTTTCTCGCCCGGACTCTTCCCGGAGCTTCAGAACCGCTCTTTCTGCCTGGCGTCCTTCACCCACTGGTTCTGGCCCTCCTCTGTTCAGAACCCATCTATGGCCTTACTGCATCACATTAGTGGTCAAGGCTCTCCTTGACTGACTGCTGCCCACCCCTCCAACAATGGCAATCCCACAGCCACCCCGGACCTCCCACTGGGGCCTGAAGAACTGAGATTCTTGTCATAGCTGAGTGCCTCCGTCCATGCTGGTCCCTTGGCCTGGAAGCTCTACGTTAGTCAAAATTGCATTCATTCCTCGAGGCTCAGCTCATTGTGTGACCCACTCTCTAACATGTTCTCAATTTTCCCAATGAGGATCGACTTTCCTATACACCCCTGACAATGGGTTTGTTGTCTGCTCCAGCACTTGAGTTTTCTTGCTGCCATATCTGTCTCCCAGCCTAGTCTGTGAGCTGTTCCCTGGGACCATACATTGTCATCGCTGTATCACCCACATGCTGGGTGCCGAATTTTATAAATATATTTTTAGAAAATAAACAAATGTTGAATAAGCACATTTATTGATGAATGAAAGATCGATAAATGTTGACTCAAACTGGCCTTAGTTCTGTAGCTGACAAGTGTCATGCCCCAACTCATGTCTTCATATACATACTACATTTGCCTAACTGCAGGTGACTCCAATGGCTATCTCTTATGACGGGAGGATCCCCTCCCTCAAATTTCTCAGCCAAGTTTCTCTGTCTGGGTGAAGGACACCAGGCAGAAAGAGCAGTTCTGAAGCTCCGGGAAGAGTCTGGGTGAGAAAAGTTAAATATATAATTTTTTAAAGATATAGATAAAATATCAAATATCTAGTTATAACAACTCATGTATCAATTTAGTCACAAACGCATATTCAAAACATTTTAAATTACAAAATAATACATCACTTTACAAATAATGCTCTTTTCATTAAAAATGTTTCATAGGGGCACCTGGGTGGCTCAGTCAGTTAAGCATCCAACTTTGGCTCAGGTCAGGATCTTGAAGTTTGTGAGCTTGAGCCCCGCGTCGGGCTCTAGACTGACAGCTCAGAGCCTGGAGCCTGCTTCGGATTCTCCCTCTCCCTCTCCCTCTGCCCCTCCCCTGCTCTGTCTCTCTCTCTCTCTCTCTCTCTTTCTCAAAAATAAAAATAAAACATTAAAAAATGTTTCATAGAACAATGTTTTGTCTTGTTTCCTAAGACAATGTTTTCAAATGCTTGCCTAACATCAATATTTTGTCACCACTAAAGATACTTTTTGAGTCTTCTAACATCTTCACTTGTGTCTAAGTTGTCTGAGATCCAGCACTTTCCAAATCCATATAGGATGCTGTCACTGGAAGTTTTATCTCAGGCCAGCAATTCCCACTCATATACCATGAGGACCGTGTACGTTCCAGAGGCATAAATTCACCATCTCTGCAAATTGTTCATTCATTGTGTTGCTGTTTAAAGGATTATATCCAGCATCATCCAATCCTTGCAATTGTGAAACTGTGCTCTCAAGAATAATTACAAAATCTGAGTTGCTTTTTTTATTGTTTTGGTCAATTGACTTCTACATGAACCCAAACCAGCACACTGACTGAAGACATTTTGAACTTATGTGTATTCCCCAAACAACGGTTTGTTCAAAATATTTGATAGATTCCTTGTACTTTGAGACACTTTGCAAGGACTCAAATATAGGGCAAGTTCTTCTTTTCTGAGGAATAATTTTTGGGGGGTGCCTGGGTGGCTCAATCGGTTGAGCGTCCAACTTCAGCTCAGGTCATGATCTCACGACTCATGGGTTTGAGCCCCACATCAGGCTCTCTGCTGTCAGCATGGAGCCTGCTTCAGATCCTCTGTCCCCCCTCTCTCGCTACCCCTCCCCCCTCAGAAATAAACATTTTTAAATAAGGAATCATTTTGGGGGGGGGAGCTCTCTTCATCTTATGGTATATATGGTCATATATATATATATATATATATATATTTATATATTCCTTCCATATCTTTTTTCCCTTTCATGCACTCAAGCACCAAGTCCTTCCATTTTTTCTCAGTGATGTCCCTCATGTCTTCTTCCCTCTCCAGTCCATACCAAGGTTGCAGACCTTATTCCCATCAGAGAGACCACAAAGGTCTTGGCAGACACTGCCAATTATCCCCCAGTATCTTCCTTCCTCTCCTTCCTTAGTAATAGAAACCCCACTTTTAACTGGACACGTGATGGGCTGGAACAAAGACCACAGCTCCTAGTCCTTGCTTCTTGCCTACGTGACTGCCTGCTGGCCAGTGGATTCCAGTGGATATGGTACGTACAACTTCTGAAAAGACTCCTTAAGGAGGGATGAGGGAATGACCTCCTTTCCTTTTTCCTTCCTGCTGGCTGGAATGAGAACATCCCGGCTAGATACCTAGCACTCATTTTGAACCCTGACCCACCACGGAAACGGAAGCCGTGCTGCATGGTGAAAATAATGAAGCGCAGGAGTGTGGGTCCCTGACTTTACTCTCACTTTGAACTCACCGCCTCCAGGCTTCTAGAACGCAAGACAGAAATAAACTTCCTCCTTTAAGCCACTGTTATTTCAGTTTTTTCTGTAACTTGGAATTGATCATACTCCTAATTAACAAACTGTTTCCAAGCCTCTCCTATTGAATCCATCTAGCGCCACGGCTGAATTCAATCTTCCCAACACAATATCATGCTTATCATGCTCTTGCTAAAAAACTGCCTGAGATTTCCACATACCAATAGGATAAAATCTAGATTTCTTAGCTTACATTCAAAGCCCTGTTATCTGGCCCTATGTTGTAAATGCTAACCTCAACTACTCTCCCCACCTACCCCACCAGTACACACACACACACACACACACACACACACACACACACACACTCTTTCTCTCTCTCATTAACCCTTCATCCAGTCCCATAACCTCACACAATGTCTCTTTGCTGGTTGGATTGAGTTTATGACAACTGACACATGGGTAGGTGGTCACTCCCTTTCAAAAGGAACTGTGAATGGAAAGAACGCGAATGACCCTTAACAGTAGAACAGACACACTGTGGCAGAGTGTGGATATTACACAGCAAGAGAAAAGAATGAATTCCCATTTCATGCATTAACATAGTAAATTTACAAACATAATATTGAATAAGATAGAATTCAAAAAGGACAAAACTCATCTCTATCATAGGAATCAGGATAGGCGTCAGTGCACAGAAGGAGGCATGCGGGGGGGGGGGGGGTTCTGGAGTGCTGAAAACGTTCTACTAATTAAGTAGAATGCTGGTTACACATTCACGAAAAAATAATTGTGCTGCCTCCCTGCTTTGTGGCACTCAAAGCCCCATGACCTGGCTCTGTGTTACAGTGCCAACCTCAACGACTCCAAGCAGCTCCCTCTCCCCCCCCCCCCGCCACCGCCCCAACACATATACAAACACACACATGGGGCTGAGACTGGAACTCAGCTTCTTCAGGTGCCAAGATCGGTGTGCTGTGGGTTGTACCCGCACTACCTGTCATCACTGTCATCGTCACGACCACCCATTTCTGACAACAGCCGAGACCTCCAGAATCAAGCCCAGCCCTGCCTTTCCCTCTGAGTCCTGAGAGTCCCGAGTCCTGAGTCCTGAGTCTCAGGGTCCTGCCAGGTAAGGCAGTCGTGGCTGTCTGCCGAGCCACATGGCAGGCTTCAAAGATGACCTCACAGTCTGGAGCTCCAAGTGGCAACTGGTTCCTTGGAAAGGCCTGTCTGGCACTATTTACTAGCAACAGTGATGACAGGCTCCGCTCTGTATGGGGCTTCAGCCTCCCTCTTCCCCTGACCCTCCTGACCTATTCTCACATGAATGCTAAACAGGGCAGCCCTCCTGAGCTTCCCTAAAGGTGGGGAGTCCCAGGTAAGGGCTCTCTTGAACACGGGTGCTGCAGGCCAGAGGACAGCGAGTCCTGGGGAAAGCACCAGAGGCTTCCTCACCCCCTTGACTGGTCTTAAACCCAACCACTCATTCCCGAGTCTTAGCAAGTCCTCTGTCACTGCCTGCCCAGCTTCACGCCCAACACCGGTGCCCGCCGGCGTTTCCATCCATCACACCCTCTTCGGTCTGCTTTTCCTGAGGGCTGAGCCTGTCTCTGCCTCTTTCTCCAGACACACCTCTGCCTCATCCCTTGCCTTCTCCTAGGCACCAGCCAGAGCTGCTTCTAGGAAACTGTGGGATTTCCTTCTAGAACCTCCAAAGGCCCTCTTATTTCTTTTGGATTTTTCAAGGCTCAATCATCCATTTCCTTTTCTGTAAATCTTGGGCTTCACTCCAAATACCTCTTGCGGAACAGAGAGATACATGGTGTTTGCCGGTAAGAGCTTAGGGCATGACAACCAGCTCAGGAGATCTCAGAGGTGGATCCTGCTATGGCACCCCCAGTGCATGAGCCCAGGCCACAGTGGCTCCGGCTTGCCTGGGCCTGGATGCTAGGAGCAAGGAACCGTGGAGCTCTGGTTTATAAGAGTCCTGGCAACTGGGGGGCCTGGGGCTGAATCCTACCGTCAGGAATGAAAGTTGGGACAGGTAGTGAAGAGCCACAGATACCCGCATTCTCAACAGGGGATTCTAAGGGACCAAGCTTCAGGGGCCAAGAGGGAATTCATAGGACCTGGTGACTGAGCAGATCTAGGAGAAAACAGAGAAGGAGATGCTGAGGACTGGGCTGATTTTCCTGGCTCGGGCAGCCCAGTGGATGGAGAGGCCATTACCACAGCAAGGAACTCAGGTCTGAGGGTCATCCTTGAGAACATCAATCACCCTGCTGTGCTCAGAAGCCCTTGGGGGGTTATTGAGCCATGCTGGACTGTTTGGGGCAGGCCATAAGCCCATTTTGGGATCTTGATATGGTTTTATGAACCTGTCCCTTGGAAAGCAGGCAGGGAGAACTATGTAGGAGTGACTCCTGAATGGAAAACTCCAGTTAAATACGTGTGGATTATCTGCCACCTTCATGTATCTGTGGAGAGGCTATCTTCCTGAGTTGAGGAGGAGGTGACTGGTCATAGGAACAGCTTGCTTTTTCTGGAAAGAGAGGTGGTGAAACTCACTTTAGGTTGTGCCTGGAACTGTTCTAAGGACTTTAATCCTCACAGCCCTGTAGGTATTATCATCCCCATTAGACAGATGAGGAAACTGAGGCATAGCATAGCTGGGTAAGTCTAAGGTTACTAACCTGTGAGCCTCACAGCCATAATATGAATTTAGGCAGGCTAATCCCAGACTCCATGCCCTTGGTGGTAAGCCCTACAGCCTCCCATCTCCTAGAAGGTAGGTTCAATGCACTTGGCGCAGAAGCATCCCGGCTCCCTGCTTTCTGACAATTTGGAACTTTGTCAATTGGGTTAGTTCAGGGTGAGGGTCTGTTCCCGAGGAGGTTCCTTCCTGCGCATCCAGCCCTGGAGACCTTAAAGAGAGAGGGTCCCCCCTCCCCAAATTGTCCTCGGGGTTTCTAGCAACTACCACAAAATGCCCTCCCCTTTCCCTCCTTTCTCCACAATGGAGAGACACAAGAGGGAGGACCAAGAACAAAATCCAGATGAAGGGCATTAAAATACCAGCCGACCGAGGGGAGGAATCCGACTGCATCTGGCCTGCCAGTATTACACGAACCACACCGATGCCCGCTCAACAAGTCTCCCCTTCCCCGGGTCGCTGGAGCCCAAGTCCGGAGTCTCCGCGGCGGCTGACAGCGCCCCCACGGGGCACTGCGGTCCGGCGGCCGCGCGGTGCGCCCCGCGCGGGGAGCGCGTCTCGCTCGCCCGGCCGAGGTGGCCGGACTTCTCCCCGCGCCGGGGGTCCGGGCTGCGCCGCCCTCCGCTCGCGCCCGCCCAGCGGGGTCGGGGCAACGGGCCCCCGGGCCGGAGGGGGCGCCTGGCCGGAGGGGCCGCGCGCAGCCGCAGGGGCCCGGGGCGAGGCGGGCGCGCAGGCCTGGGGGCAGCACCCGCGTGCGCCCGAGCTCTGCGGCTCGGCGGTCTGCGGTCGGCGTGTCTGCGCCTCGGGGCGGCGGGGCCGTGCAGAGCCCCGGGGAAAGCGCGCCCCGCTCACCTGCAGCCGCTGCCGCCTCGGACGCCTGGGCAGCGAGACGGGCGCAGCCCCCCGGGTCTTCGGCGTCGGCCCCCTCGCCGCTCGGAGAGGCGCGGTCCTCCTCGGGGGTCGCTCGTGGGAGCCGCGGAAGAAGCTGGAGCCGCGGCCGCTGTCTCCTCCTTCGCCGCTTGCTCCAAGTCCCATCCCAGAGCGCTCCCCTCGCTCGCTGGCTGCCTGCGAGGCTCGGGGCCAGCGCGGGAGGGCGGCGGGAGGCGGCGCCGCGGCGAGGGTGGGGAGCGGGCCGGGCGGAAGGAGGGGTGTCGTCTTTGGGGATGGGGAAGGCGCGGACAGGGAGCGGCCGCGAGCGCAGCCCCACCCTGCAGGCAGCCCCGGCGCTGGGCACCCTGGCCGGACGCCCTGCTCGCTGCCACCCGGCTCCGCTCGGTGCCTCCGCAAGCCCAGATGGGATTCGGACTCCAGGGGTCTGGACCGCACCCTTTGAAGGGGCTTGGCGGGGTGGGGTTGGGGGAGAGCATCTCCCGAGGGAAGGCAGGCATGGCAAGGGGACCGTATCCTGAACTTGGGGTCATGATCTCCAAGAGGCGTCCACCGATGACGGGGATGAAGAAAAAATGGTGAGAATTGGGATAATTGGTGACAAGTGCCAGGACCTGTCTTGGCAGTGCCCAGAACACCCCACCAGTGCCAGTTCATATTAACAGAGCGTCCACTGGCCAGGGGCCAGACCAGGCCCGGGGGTGGAGAGGGCAGTAAGGACGCCAGGACAGAGAGGAACAAAGATCCTACCCTGGAGGAGCAGAGAGAGTCTAGTTCAAACAAGACTTTTGCAATTATGGGCGAAGACGTTTGCAACTTTGTGAAGTGGGAGAACATGACCTTCCAGGTCCCTGCAGAACTTCGGAGGTTCTGGATTGGTCAGTGGCAGGGAAAGGGCCTGGTATGCCACTCCACAGGCTACATACATGCCCACCAGCAGGGGTGAGTGGGAGTGCCCACCAGCACATCTCCTAATAATGGATCCAAAATTCTATCCCCAAACCACTAACCCAACACACCCAGGTCAGGTTTTAACAAGCTGTGGAGCAGAGGCAGCAGAACTAACGAGTTTCAAAACCTTTGGAGGTGCCAGAGTCTGATAATTTAAGTGATCTTGGCTGCCTTTACTCCTAAACCATCACTCCTATTTTATGATAGAGTTGGTTTCCAGAATATTAATGAACACCATGTACAAAATCAATTCCCTCAAAAAGCTCCAGGAGTGGGAAGTAAAAATTCCAGTCATAAAGCAAGGGGTTAACATATTCAAGCTATCAGGCAACTCCGTGGTGCCATAATGCAGAGAAAGAATCCCTATCCTGCACCTTAGGCCCACTGGGCACTCCTGGATGCCTGCACAGATAAGAAATCGTTTCTTTGTATGTCTTTGGGAGGAGGTAGGTAGAGGTCAGAAAGCAGAGGAAAGTCTTCAGGAAATGTTTGGTCTCTTAAGTCTTGGATCCCACAGAAGAAAATTCTTCCTGAGTCTGGGCCAGTGAAAATCCCCTAGGAGCTGGGGAAGTTGAGTTGCAGTTTATGGAAAATTGCATTTAAAATGTGTTGCCTTATTCCAAGACACCAGTATGATCCAGTAATTTACCAAGAAAACAACAGCAATTCCAAAATCCCTCCAAATTTTAAGGGATTGTAACTAAGTAACTGATTCCAGGGATTCTAGTATATGCCAACTCAAATGGGTGTTTTCTCCAGGGAGTTCTATCAGAATTCTTCCACATAGGAAATCTCTGTATGAAGCACTCCTGGGGCCAAGTCAAACAGGCCAATGAGTTGTTCTACCTTGTGGAATGATCTTCAGGTCTGCCAGACAAAATGAAGCAAAAGTGAGCTCAACATCCTGAAATCTCAAGTCAGAAAAAAACAATGCCTTTATTTCCCAGTTACCTTGGAGGTGAATGCAAGTTGATAACAATAGAGGCTTTGGGGGAAAGCCCAAATTTGCCTTTTCTGCCAGAGGCCTTGCTACCAGCTTAGTGTACAGAGAATCTTATTCAGAAGTGTGAGGTTAAGATTTTCAGTTCTCACACGGCAGTCGTACAAGTGGACAGGATGAGGGCATATAGTATCTGAAAGTTCAAGGGCCAGTTGGAATCGGGGCGCCTGGGTGGCTCAGTTGGTTAAGAGTCTGACTTCGGTGGTCTGTGGGTTCGTACCCCGCGTTGGGCTCTGTACTGGCAGCTCAGAGCCTGGAGCCTGCTTCAAATTCTGTCTTCCTCTCTCTGCACTTCCCCCACTCATGCTCTGTTTCTTTCTGTCTCTTAAAAACGAATAAACGTTAAAAAACATTTTTTTTAAAGAGTTAGTTGTAATGGATAACTTTAAACTCCTTATACCTGGAAGCTATATCAGGTTCAAATCACTTCTCTCTGCACATGTGGTCTATTGTGGAGTAAGGATTGAGGTGGGGAAGGGCGTCATTTGACCCAGACCTCACGATCATGACTAACCTCACATATAGACTTTTGACATATGAATTCATTTGTTCCTTGTAAACATTAAAACTTACTGTTTTGGTTTGTTTTGCTTCCTAGAGGGCAGATTGAAATGGGACTATTAAATGGAAGGGGACCAGAAACCAAAGAGCAGACAGGTTGGTTCACAGACCCATAGCCTAAAATTAATCTTGTACCGAATGGGTGAGGAGAAATGTATAACTGCAATGTTACCTCACTTACACTGTGTCTCTCAAGGCGGTTGATGACGTTTGAGTCCCATGTAAACTGTTGGAGCTCCCCATTCTCTCATCAAGGAGAAGGGCAGTATGTCTCATCTGGGAGAGGAGACATTGCCTCTTTGGGCCAGCTGCCAATTGGTTGGGATGGGGGGTTAAAAGGGGAGCATTGCGAGGCAGGGGCTGGGTTTGAACTCCAGCCCCGGGCAGTGCTTCCTTCTGGATGCCCCGTCAACACGGACCACCAGTTCCATGTCCAGAGGATCTTCCTTGAGGACAGGCTGGCTGAAGGTACTGTTGTCCCAGGTGAAATGATTTCTAAAAAGACATACTATCCCACCTTGGAAAAATAAGATGAAACTGAAAAGGAAAAAAAAAAAAACAAAACTATAGCAAGTCAAAATTTTATTTAAGAAAACAACACACATTTCAAAGAGGACTCAAATGTTTTCATGTGACCTTGAACTTGAACCTGGCATTCTGCTTGTTTCCTGATATTGCCCCATGCCATGCAGTGGAAGGGACTGGGCTGCTATGGCCTTAACCTGGAGTTTAGAGCCTTGTAATGGCTGTGAAATCGGGTTGATGAGGCTACCTATCAAAAATGAGATTACAGCATGGAGTGAGGAGTTTTAATGGCTAGGCAAGAGTGAGTTGAAATCTGACTTGTTTTCTTGGATATTGGCAAGGCTAAAACACTGGAGACTAGTCTCCCCTTTTGAGTGGAGGATGGACCCCTAGGCGTGAAAGCATCACTCAGCAACACAGACTGCTGCCTCTTTCATCCCTAAACCTAGGAATTGGCACAAAGCGGTCTGCTGTTAGAAGCCAACAGCCTCATCCCTGTGACACTCAACTACCTACCTTCTGTCAATGCCATTAATAAGTCTATGTCTACACTGGCCGCCCGGTGTTGAATCAGATTACAAGATACTTGAGCAACGGCTGTGTGTATCTATCCTACAAAACCCTCCAGGATGCTGGCAGGGCTCAAAAATGGCGACTCAAGAGTGACAAATACAACAAAAATATCAGAAATCAGGACTTTTCCATGTTCTCTCTTGCTGAAGAAAATAACTGGGGCACAGTTAGAACTGGGGTTCAACAGGAGGGGAAACACTACAGACAGTCCAGTGGAAAGAATAAGGCAACAGATACGCTGCTGAGAGCCACAATAAATCATATGATGGAGAAAAATAAGAGGCAATGCAGTACAGAGAACAATTTTGTTGGGAGAGCAGTCTCTGAAAAGAAGCAACGGGAAATGTCTCGATGCATTTAAAACGAGAACTGACAAAGCAATTCCCAAGCACAGAAAGCTCCAGAACATTACTGGCTGCATGTTGTACTACATGTGAACAAAAAGAAGTTCAGAAGAGGATGCAATAACCAAAGTTTTAAAGAGTTGAAAATGTCTTTAATTTTAGTTAGAGCAAAATGTCTAAGACCGCTCAGCGTCCCTGGCCAGGCCGAATGAGAGAGCGCTGACCAGCACTGTTTCACCTTCAGCTCCAGCCTACGCTTGGGGGCAGAACAGTAGGTCAGAACCATTTCTGAAAATCAATGACAGGCATACCTCAGAAATATGTGGGTTCGATTCCAGATCACCCCAATAAAGCAAGTATCACAATAAAGTGAGTCAAGTGAATGTTTTGGTTTCCCAGTGCATGTAAAAAATTACGTTCACACTATACCAGCGTCTATTAAGTGTGCAAAGCACTATGTCTAAAAAATGTACATGCCTTAACTTAAAAAGATTTTATTACTAAAAACTGCTAACATCATCTGAACTTTCAGTGAGGTGTAATCACTGACCACAGGACTCCAAAAGCACAAATGACACAGAAACATAGATAAATTGGAATTCATAGAAATCAAAAGCTTTTGTGCTTCAACGGACACCATCAAGAAAAGACAACCCACTGAATGGAGAAAACCTTTCACAAATCATCGACTGATAAGAGATTTGTATCTAGAATATGTAAAGAATTCTTACAATTAATAATAAAAATGCAGCCCAGTTAATAAATGATCAAAGTTTCTGAATAAACATTTCTGCAAAGAAGATATTCAAATGGTCAATATGCAAGTGAGGAGATGCTCAACATAGTTTGCCATTAGAGAAATGCAAACCAAAGCCACAAGACATCACTTCGCACCCACTAGAATGACTGCAATAAAAAAGACTGGCCAGCGGTTGTACCAAAACCTGCGGGCCAGCACCCGCCCCTGCACCCACCCCGTTCCCATGGCCCTGCCATGAAACAATGGGAGAGATGGTTCCTGGCAGGCGACCGCTCCCAGGGCACTGCACAGACAGCAGACTGAAACACACCCCATTCTTCCCGTGAAAAAGGCCTATTTACTTGTTCTGGAACTGCTCCAAGGGACAGGCTTCAGGTTTACTACACATCCAGAGGCTATGGAAGTGCTCCCAAGCAATGTGGGCTTGGGGGATGCCATTTATGCACTCTCCCTTGGCCTCACTACGGCTTGGTAGTACCATTCAGCAAACAGCTTATACACTTGTCTGGAACCCCAGTTTTTGCAATGTCACCAAGAGGGCGCCTCCAGATCACCTGGTCTGGAGGCCAGTAGGATTTACAGTTGTGGTCTTGTAAGTCTGTATATATTTGCCTACCTTAAAAGCTGCTGCCTGAGGGACCAGCTCCCAATCAATCTGAAACTAGGTGCTGACGGAGGTCCCTCCCTCGGGAACACACAGGTCTTGGCATTCGCTCACCAACTGGGACCCATCAAGAACAAATCAGGCTGCTTAGACAATCACAAAGGTTCAAGAGACAACCAAAAGCTAGGGCAAGTTTAAGTTTCATCTACACAAGACCACTCCTTCAAGATAGAGAGGTGGCCGGTTCATCTAATACACAAAAACAAACCCAAGAGTCAAGCACAATGAGGAAACAGGAATGTGTTCCAAACGTAAGAACAAGATACAACTTCAGGAAGAAACCTTAACGAAACAGAAATAAGTAATTTACCTGATTCAAAGAGTTCAAAGTAATGGTCATAAACATGCTCACCAAGCCTGGGAGAAGGCTGGATGAACACAGAACTTCAGCAAAGAGAAAATATAAGAAAGTACCAAACCGAAGTCATACAGCAGCAGAATACAATCACTGAACTTCTGCCACACGAAATCTTACACACGAATGTTCATAGTTAGTGGTCGCCTTGAGCTGGGGAGGTTGGGGATGGAGACAGAGAGTGACCTTTTCTGGGGGTGGAGTTTCTTTTTGGGGCAATGAAAATGTTCTAAAATTGATTGTGGAGAAGGTTGTATACCTCTGAATAATATTAACCACCATTATATTGCAGACTTTATTTAAAACATTTTTTTAATGTTTTTTTTTTTTATTTATAAGCAGGGGAGGGGCAGAGAGAGGGGGCCAGAGGATCCCAAGTGGGCTGTGTGCTGACAGGCTGACAGCAGTGAGCCCAACAGAGTGAACCCCAAACCATGAGATCATGACCTGAGCTGAAGTCAGAAGCGCAACCAACTGAGATACCCAGGCACCCCAAGTTGCAGACGTTAGATTGGTGAATTGTATGGCATGTGAATTACATATTAATAAAGTTTTGGTTTATGGGAAGAGGGCACATTTTAAAGAGTTTTTGTGTTTTTTTAATTTTTTTTTTCAACGTTTATTTATTTTTGGGACAGAGAGAGACAGAGCATGAACGGGGGAGGGGCAGAGAGAGAGGGAGACACAGAATCGGAAACAGGCTCCAGGCTCTGAGCCATCAGCCCAGAGCCTGACGCGGGGCTCGAACTCACGGACCTCGAGATCGTGACCTGGCTGAAGTCGGACGCTTAACCGACTGTGCCACCCAGGCACCCCGTGTTTTTGTTTTTAAGAGAGAGGGAGAATGAGCTGGGGAAGGGCAGAGAGAGAAGAGAGAGAGAATCCCAAGCAGGCCCCGCAAACAGCAGGGCTTGAACACACAAACCGCGAGATCATGACCTGAGCCGAAACCCTGAGTCAGGTGCTCAACCGACTGAGCCACCCAGAGGGTACATTTAAATTTTGAGTCCTCATGCAAACATGTTGGTCTCTTTGTGAACCAGACTGCTCCGTTTCCTCCTCTGCACTCTGTTTTGAACGCTTTTTCTGGAACCAGGTCTCTCACACGTAGGCAGGAACGGCTTCTTGCCCCTCTTCACCGTCCTTGCCTGTGCGTTCCCATACCTTTTCTGATTATTCTCTGGTTATTGTTCTACACTGTAGGACTCCTGCTGGTGGGACTTCTGTACTAGTGTCTGTGGTCCCTGCCACAGGGAAATTCATGCGGCTTTACTATCAGAGTCTTGTGATATTCTTGTAAAGGATGAAAGGCAAACATGCTTCATCACACAGTCTTTCCGGGGCCTTTTTAAATCTAAAGTGCCCCAGAAGTGGGCGAGCACAACTGCCCTTTGGGGTCACGGTGGCTGTTCAGAATTCTGCCCCCTATACCCAAGGCGTCAAAATTCTGTGGGGCCTCAGATTTGGTCACTGAGTGCTTTAACGGTACACTGATCTACTGGGAAGGGACAAGAAAGTTCCGAGGGGCAGACACATCTAGTAATTTCACTTTTCATTCACAGCCCTAGTGAATTAAGCTCACATAAAAGGAACTTGATCACAAGAATAGTACGAGCTAAGAATGCCATTTTTCTTTGGATTTCAAATTGAAGCAGAGGATTAGCTAGCCTCTCAGCTGCTCTTTAATCTTTCTTCAGAAATCAATCCTTTTAGGGGCGCCTGGGTGGCTCAGTCGGTTAAGCGTCCGACTTCGGCTCAGGTCACGATCTCGCGGTCCGTGGGTTCGAGCCCCGCGTGGGCTCTGTGCTGACAGCTCAGAGCCTGGAGCCTGCTTCTGATTCTGTGTCTCCCTCTCTCTCTGACCCTCCCCCGTTCATGCTCTGTCTCTCTCTGTCTCAAAAATGAATAAACGTTAAAAAAAAAAAATTAAAAAAAAAAAAAAAAGAAATCAATCCTTTTATTACTGTGTTGCTGTTTTTTTACCTATCACCTTTACAACTTGTTTTCTAGAAGTCAGGATGCCCACCCCCCAAAATTACACATTACAGCAGCTGGCATGTTGGTAGGGTTTTCTGGAAGAGTGACTGTCTCTCTCCTTGCACAGTCGATAGGAACGATTTTTTCCCAATGGGCTCCTCTGTGAGAATTGATCTGTGTGATGCTTCAGCCCCACTGAGTTGTTCTTCAGAATTTGCCACAATCGCCATGGGTGGGATTACAGGTGGTTTTCACCTCTCTGGTAAGCTTATCTTATTCTTGTTCTAACAGCTACTTGTTCCTTCTATCTGCCAGACAAGTGCCAGGCAGTGAAGACAGAACACTAAGGAGGACAGACACAAACTCTCTATGAGCTTCTTATATACTGGAGGATTACAGACAAGAAAAGCGCCAGGAACCATGGAGTGTAAGATGTGCCTTGACTGGGTCACTGGATATGCTACAGAATAATACCTTCCAGACCAGTGGGTCATAAAGGCTTCCAAAAGGAAGTGATTTGCAAGGTGAGATCCAAATTATTGAATCCAAATTACTGAATTATTGGCTTCTTTTTTTTCCTTACATTACTTACGTTACTTTTTTTAAAAACCCACAAGTTTACAACGTTCCCCGGTGCCCAAATCATACCTGGATTCACTATAGAGATGTCTAAGGAAGGAAGCTCTCGGGGATGCAGGTGATAGAGTGCATTAACTTCACAGGGCAGAAGAAAGCCTGCAGCCCCAAGGGAAAGGACTGCTCTCTTCTGTCTCCTTCGATAGGCGTGAAAATAGACACACGGACACAAGCTTCCTGGGGCAGGGGCAGGGAAGGAAGGTGAGTCTCAAGGCCTCCAACTATTCCTCCAAGATAGTACAAACCAATTACAGCACTGTTTTACTTACATACTAGTCTGAGTTACGATGCCTGAAATCTTAATATGCATATTTTCCTCAACAAGGATAAATCCGTGCAGTTTAAAATGGTGCCTAATTTCCTCGAAAGCAATTGCTCACTTAAGACAATTATCCACTCTGAAAGGCCCACCGCATTTGATCTTTCTTCCTGCCTGAATACATTCTTTAAAATAAGAATTAAAAGCTGATATTTGCAGAACATCTTCCAGCCTAACTAAATAGGAAATTGACAGCTTTCCTTGTGTAATGCAAACTTCAAGGTTAAAAGATCCATCCAAGTTTACAGCGTTCACATGGCTTTGCATGATGTGCTTTCCTTCTTGGGACGTATTCATTTCAGTTTGTGGAAATCAACCATTGTAAGTGAAAGGTATTACAGAATTCTGAACTTCTAGAGGTCTCAAAGGTACACCGCACCCACATACATGGACTCAACTGGCACTTAAATCCTGTCTCTGCCGCTAACACTAACCTGGGATCAGTTTTCCTTTATTTTGTAACATTTATTTTTGAGAGAGAAAAACAGAGCACGAGCAGGGGGAAGGGCAGAAATAAAGACAGGAAGACACAGAATCCGAAGCAGGCTCCAGCCTCCGAGCTGTCAGCAGAGCCCGACCTGGAGCTCGAACCCACGAACTGTGAGATCATGACCTGAGCCGAAGTCTGATGCTTAACCGACTGAGCCACCCAGTGCCCCAGCCCTTTTCCTTTAAAAGAAAAGTCTCATTTCCACATCCGTACAAAAGAGATGAAGAGTTAGGATACGTAAAGTGCTTAGCAGACTGGCTGGCACATAGGAAGGGCTCAGTAAATGGTAAATGTCATTCCACCTGATCAAAAGATAGAAGCCACAGGGCTGGAGACTGATCGGATATGAGGAAACAAAGAGGGACAAAGCAGAGGACCTACATCTCAAGGAGGAAAGGAAGACTGGAAGGATGGGGAGGCCACTAGCTGATACACGAGTCAACAAGTGCAGATCTGAGGAAATGGAGGCCAGTTTTCCACTTGGGGCACAGTGAATATGACATAAGTCATCAAGATAGAGAAGACTGAGCATTGATAAAAGCAGGGTTAGAGCTGCTATGGAAGGGAGCTCTATGTAGAAACGTGTCATTTTTTAAAATGTTTATTTGAGAGAGCATGAGCGTGTGTGTGTTAGCAGGGGAGGGGCAGAAAGAGAGGGAGAGAGAGAATCCCAAGCAGGCTGTGCACTCAGCGCTCGGAGCCTGACATGGGGCTCAATCTCATGACAGCGAGGTCATGACCTGAGCCGATTATCAAGAGCCGATCACTTTTAACCCACTGAGCCACCCAGGCGCCCCCAGAAGATCTGCGTAATTTTAAAAAGCCTGAAGTTAAAAAGAACTAAAGGAACATCCTGTGAAAGTATATTAATGACAAAGCATCATTACAAATACATTCCTTTAGCCAAAATGAGTATCAGGTGAAAAGTGACATCACACAAAGGCCACCACACCGGGTCAGAGGGGCATCTCCGCCACACAGGACACAGGGTCCTTTGTACTGTTGCTGGTAGCCCAGAGGGTAGAGCCATTGTTCCCTTGTCTTCTTCAGGTGGACACCACAGAGGGAAGCAGCTCTTGAGGCTGGATGTCTCAAATCTAGGATCCCAGAATCTGGGAACTTAGGACTTCTCCAGGTCTGCGCAGGCGGAGTGGGAGTTGAGACTTCACAGCATCGGAGGTGGGAGCAGTGAGTAGCAGGCAAGATGAAGACCCATTCAGTCTGAACCTTTCCTGAGAGAGATGTGGCTCAAACCTTCGATGCTGGCTAATCACGCCCAATCTCCCCGGGCTCACACAGTTCTCTTCCAAGCTCTCTTTGCTCTGTTGCAGCAATGCCCTTGGACGTCCTGGCACACAGCAAGGAATAGATGTTACGCTTGCATTTGCTGAGTTAAAGAGGTTCCCATAAGCAGCTTACTTAATACACAAAAACTGTGTGTGTACCGTAAATGACTTTTTAAAAAGCATGTGTAAGTTTTAGACGGGATAAAACAAACCAAACTGGAGTCCATTACGCCGTTTTGAGCCCAACTCCTCATCCTGAAGCAGCAGCTGTTCCTGCTAATTGGGATCACATTGATGGGTGGATAGTGCTAAGGCTCTTGCCTTGATGTAATTTTTTCTGGGTTGGCCAACGGCAGCTTCTCTCTTCTGTCTGGGTACTTCAGTCAGCAAAAGGCATGCGTGGGCTTCTGGGCAGGTCACAGGTCTGGCTGGCTTCCATAGTCCAGAGTCATTTGGCAGAAAACTTGGCCAGTGTGCAGAGACACTTTTAAGTGAATTTCATGGGTGTGGAGACATCCTCGCAATGCCTCCTTTTTCCTTCCCTTTTAGTACATGTGTCTGAGCTGCCAAAAAACCCATTTTACACAGCTCCAGGCACACTGTTTGGTGTACGTTAGATGTGAAGGTGGGGAGTGCTAACAGTGGCCTAGCTTGTACTTTATGCTGGCAGTGTTTCTGCATGACTCTTTTTTTGATACCTTGGCAAAGACACTGCTCTCTCCCCTCCAGAACATTAGAGACTGTCTACATGACCAGCAGCCGTATTATTTAATGATATTTAAGTCCGTTTCCAGACAGGCTGCAAAAACTCACAGCTTTTTTTTTTTTTTTTTTTAAAGGGAAATGTTTTCACAATCTCATTAGTTTTCCTTTATCACAAAAGCTCAGTTTGCACAGCAGGATTTTTTTTTTCCCCCTTGAATGATGAATATTTCAAAAACGACACATCCCTCTATGGGGACAACAACTTTAATGGTTACAGTCCATAAAGATGGTCTATTGAGATCATTACTAAGAAGTATTGCTGATTAACAAACTGAGAGTGAAGAGGAAAGACAAATGAAATGAGGTGTGGTTTGGGTGAGCAGTCAAACTAAAAATATTTAGGGCCAGAAAGACGAGTAATTAAAAAAGAAAAAATGGGTGGGGCAAAAAGGATGGGAGGGGTAAAGTTTCTTGCATTCTCAGGAGACAACAAGACAGGGTGGAGGGCAGGGACAAGGACACCAGATTTGGGGAGGAGATGCTGCGTATGATGTTTGTGTTGGAAGAAGGGACAGGAAGGGGTGGGCAAGTCTGTTGGGTCTTAAAACTCTTCCATATGGCTGGGCATTCTGGAAATCTGACCAGCTTGTTCAATGAAAGCTCAGTTTGTAGGGCTGACAGACCACATCTAAGCTGAAAGGTGTTAAGCGCCCCGTTCCCTCTGGCCCAGAAAACTGACTCAAAACTCTCTACATGGGCTGCCTCTTGGTGGGTCCATTTGCACACCTGGTGCTGAGCTGAATATTCAAGACCTGGGAATAAAGATCCGGGGAGGGTGGTCGAGATGAAAAAGACAGAGGCGCTCTCATCAGTTTAGTGACTAAGAGGCGTACAGGCATGGGAACCACGGAGGTAATGACTGCAGACAGCAAAACAGAGGAGAAAGGGGGCAGATATTAACGCTGGATCTTTTATTTTTTTTAAATGTTCATTTTTGAGAGTGAGAAAGCAAGGGGCAGAGAGAGGGAGAGAGAGAATCCTAGCCCGACGCAGGGCCCAAACTTATGAACCACGAGATCATGACCTGAGCCAAAGTCAGATGCTCAACCGACTGAGCCACCCAGGGACCCCAAAAGTTGGATTTAAAATACATTTAAGAAAGGTGTTTAACTAGACTGGCGATAAGATAAAGACACAGTGGGGGCGCCTGGGTGGCGCAGTCGGTTAAGTGTCCGACTTCAGCCAGGTCACTATCTCGTGGTCCGTGAGTTCGAGCCCCACGTCGGGCTCTGGGCTGATGGCTCAGAGCCTGGAGCCTGTTTCCGATTCTGTGTCTCCCTCTCTCTCTGCCCCTCCCCCGTTCATGCTCTGTCTCTGTCCCAAAAATAAACAAACGTTGAAAAAAAATTAAAAAAAAAAAAAAGATAAAGATACAGTGAATTGCTGGGTCACAGAATCTGCTCCTTAGAGTCATTTTATTTTTATTTTTCAGTTTATTTTCAGAGAGAGAGAGTGCAGGGTAGGGGCAGAGAGAGGGAGACGGAGAATCCCAAACAGGCTCCAAGCTGTCAGTGCACAGCCCGACGCAGGGTTCAGTCTCACGAACCGTGAGATCATGACCTGAGCCAAAACCCATGAGTCAAATGCTTAACTGACTGAGCCACCCAGGCGCCCCTCTGTGGGGTCCAAACATCACAACCTCCCCACAGCGGAGTTGGGAGGACGATTCCTTACCCTGCAGAGGTAACTATGGAGGCAGCTTTTGTGCAGCCTGGGTGATGCTGTGAGGTGGCAAAGGCCGCATGGCCAGCCCCATCGTGGATGCTCAGAGCGAAGAGATACTCTGTGGTGTGGACTGAGGGTCACGTGAACAAGATCCGCTCTGAGGCTCCTACACAGACTCTCAAAATCAGCACTTCTCTCTGCCTGCCCATGTGTGCCATTTTTCATACCACCACCATTAGACAAAGAGCTGGAAAATCACAGGGAGGAACACGCAAACCACCGTGACATGCCACGTGCCTTCGAGGGTCAGTGAAACTGCCAAGAGGCCTTTTTCCATTCCTAACACCTCTTAATATGATTAACTTAGTGTTGAGTCTTCTGGGCACAAAGCTTCCAGGAACAGCATTTCTCAGGGTGAGTTTATAAAGAACACTCACGAGATATACCAAGAGAAATCACCGAGGCTGATTCTCAGGGATAAAAATCTCCCCTCCCACCTCTCTCATTTAATCTCCCTTGGCATGGAGTAAAATCTGAACTGCTTATTAAAAGTACACCATGGACCTAAACCACCATACGCAAAACAGCCGAGCACGCGGAGCTGGGCAGAGGTGGGGTTTAGGAGTGTTCGAAGCTCGGGTCAGTTTGGCTCCATTTCTCTTGGCCTAAGATGCTCTGATTTTATCAGCACTGAAATATTAAAAAATACATATGTGTGAAACAAGCTGTAAAGCTGCCTCCTCAGGCCAAACTACGTGTGTCGGCATGGCCACATGTGGGTGGGAAGGGTCCCTAGGTACAATGACCACAGAGTCAAAAGGTTATTTTCTCAGATGTGGGCAAATGTCACTTTAATTGCAAAGCCTTCATTTACAGCACACTCAACAATGAACAAACAGGAGAACTGTGACTTCTGAACATACGAAATGTATAAAAGTCCCTTGAAATTCAGATAGTCGAGACACGAGCATTCCACAAGAAAAGCACCCTTCCTCATTTTTCTGAAGACTGTCTTATGTTTCAAAGATGACAAGGCATACTCAGAATCTCAAAACAGTAGGATGTTCCTTGCAGGGAGAGAAGAAGAAAATCTTGTTTCATACTATTAGGCAAATACTTAACGAGAAGGGTCCTGGGTAGGGATGGGAAGCCAGGAGGAAGGAAGCACCAGATACCATGCGAAACTAAACAGATCAGTTCCACCTCTGTAACACAGATGGGACATGCCACTCCACGACCCCCGACACGGGGTGTGCAAGAACAGCCATCGGAGAGCGGCTGCCGTCACTGGCTGGGATTGCTGGAGGGTGTCAATTTAGCCCATGGACAAAATCCTTGAACGGCAGATACAAACTGTCACTGACTTTAAGTCAAAAAGAATCTTAAGGAAATTCTTGTTTTATTTATATAGATATGGACTCCTATTTATCTAATTAGAGCAATGATTACACAGTTGACATTCTTGTTCCATAAGGGTTTGTTCAAACACTGGAATGGCTTAAGAAAAGCATCGTCTAATTTCGATTTTATTTTACACTTTGAAAAGAGACAGAGGGAAGACAGAGAAAAAGGATGACTAATTCCCCCCGACTCTGGGGCCCAGCAGGTACAGACTTCTCTGACTCCAGGTTCATCCACACTGCTGGGAAGTTTCAACGTCTAGGGAAAACCAGGGAAGACTAGGTAAGCCCGCTGCGCCCCACCCCTACACAAAGAATTCTACAGTGAGTCTATCACAGTGCTCTAGCTGAAGCGTATCTTTAAAACTAAAGAGGGACTCAACTGAACATCTAAATTTTAAAACTGTAGCGTTTCAGCAACAAATAAGCTCAGAGAACTCAACCCAGAAGTGAAATGAAAGAACTATTGCTCTGACGTCTGAAAATCAAGCCGCTGCGCTCAGCTCTGCCCCACTTTCAGGTTTAGGCAGACACATAAGGGGGTGGTGGCTCCTTGGACGCGCCATTCACAGTGGCATCATCGTAAGGGGGTAACAGCACCTGAGAAGAAACAGAGAAGACGAGGGTTAGTGTGTAAAGGTGCACATACATTCCCCTGAGCTTTAACTTTAAAGGAACTTTCATGCAATTAAACGTTTACCATAGCCGGTACCAAAGATCAACTTGCCAGCAAGTGGCTACCCTTCGATGAGAGACTTTTTCTTAAGGAAGAAAATGGGAAGAGACTTTTGGCCCTTCTGTAGGTTCTCCTCACCCTGTTCACATGTGCCTGGAGGGACACAGGACTGTGTCGCTAGGACTAGGAAGCAGGCGACTGTGGCTCTCCAGAGCACGAAAGGCTTCTGGGTGAGTTCCACGTGTGCACACAATTGGGGCAGGCACCTAACTGACCACAGGAGCCACACTCATGGTTGAGATCAGCCACAGTTTACCGGCACAGCCATGGTAAGTTACTTAACCTACATTTCTGCAGCCATAATAGGTGGATACCTGAGGTCTATCAAATACCTAACACTGCTTGATGCAGCCCTGAGATGGTCGATATTATCTGTCAATGGGTGAAGAGAAATAAATAAGAATAAACACTCATGTTGATGGACAACCTTTCTGTTCACATTTCAGGTACAAAATCAAGCACTTCTAATTGTTCATGAGCTGTCAACATAAGAAAACACTGACTGATTTGGGGAGTAAAAAACCAACCAGGGAATAGCAACTCAATATAATTAGCCTTGATTCAATCAACTAACATTTATTATGCACCTACTGAATGACAGGCATTGTGGGTACAAGATAATTCAAATAAAAGACAGTCTGTGCCCTTAGGAATTGAGAGATGAGATGAACGAAAACCTTACCCACCTCAAGTGCTTTGTGGAAAGAGGAAGAATATTCATTCACAAATGGAACAGAACAAAACAAAATTATGGACATCACTTAAACTGAAAGTAGTAAATAAATGTAAAAGTCAATTTCCTGCCTTTTCATTTATTTATCCCTTTAGCTTCCATAGGGACATTAAAATTTTCTTTTTAAGTTTTTGTCACACCCCATTCCCCCAATACCACACACAGGCACACTCTTCCCTCTCTTAACACACCTGATTGCTGATTTTTCTCTTCTTCCGGTCTGGGAGCTCCTCTTGAGGTGCAGCCCTGTCTCACTTAGCCCCAGAGATGGCCCCAGTCCCTATTCGCTACTAGGAACTCAGATGTTTGTAGAATAAATGATGGAGGCATCCCCTGGGCTGGCCCTGGGAGAGTCTGTATGGTACATCAGAGGGAGAAGTGCAGCCGGGCATTCTAGGCAGAGGACATCTACACTGGCTAGAGGCCAATTAGGAGACTGGAAACCACCCAGTCATTTGAACAGAGAAAATTTCATAAAGAGTCATTAACAGAGGACTGGAGGTGAAACAGGTAAAATCAGGCACGATCAATGCATGGGTGTGAACACGATGTTAAAGAACGCACACGGAAAACTCCTTTAGGCCTCTCGGGAGGATACGTGGCATCAGGCCCAGAGCAAAGAGGAGGTGCTGCAGGTAGACAGGTAAGAGCACCGGCAAAGGGAGGAAACCTGAACGTAGAGTACCTTCTGGGACCGGAAGGAAAGACGGACAAGGGTCAGAGCATGACCGGAGCCCTGTCTTTCACGAGCAGGCACTTTACCCAGTAACTGGCAGGAGCATCTTGACGAGGGATCCTAAGGGTCTCGGCCTGACATGGGAGAAAAGTGTACTCTCTACAACAAAGCCACAGCTCCGCTCCCTGTGTCGGAACATAGGTGTGTGTGTGCGTGTGTACGTGTGTACACATTCGATGTGGCTACTTAGAACCGGTGGCAACAGCTGGGATCGACACTAAAAACATTTACATTTTCCACGACTGAGCTTCAGCATGATGCTCCTCGGCCTCATTAAATAACGAACTGGTTCCTATCTATCATTATCCTTGGAGAAATTATTCTAAAACACAGCAGGGCTACTAAAAAAGGACTGAAATCAAGCCATTGTATCCAATTTATTTTCTTTCCTGAGCAAAACACAACACTCAGATTCTCCAAAAATGTACACCAAAGATTAAACATGAAATTAAAAAAAATTTTTTAATGTTTATTTTGAGAGAGAGAGAGAGAGAGAGAGAGAGAGAGAGAGAGAGACAGCAGGAGAGAGAGGGAGACACAGAATCTGAAGCAGGTCCAGGTTCTGAGCTGTCAGCACCGAGCCCAATGCGGGGCTTGAACCCACGAGCTACAAGATCATGACCTGAGTCAAAGTTGCCACTTAACCAGTTGAGCCACCAGGGGGCCCCTGAAATTTTTTTAAAAAAAGAAAAAAGTACTGTAACTTTGTAATTTTGTCAAAATATACCTACTTTCGCATTAAGATTGGCAGTTTGTCACTATTTCTTGTGATTTGTCTTCAAACTTGTATTATTATTATATTTTTAAGTTTATTTATTTATTTTGAAAGGGACATAGAGAGTGCGAGTGGGGGCAGGGGCAGAGAGAGAGGGAGAATCCCAAGCAGGCTCTGCAGGCGGTCAGTGCACAGAACCTGATGCAGGGCTCGAACTCATGAACCATGAGATCATGACCTGAGCCGAAATCAAGAATCTGACATTCGACCGACTGAGCCACCCGGGTACCCCTTCAAACTTGTTTTACAGTTTCATTTTACAACAGTTATCTTCACATCCCAATATTGGCCTTTTGTCTCAAATATTCCTATTGCCTTGGACCCTTCATCCAAAGTCAAGAGGCCTGGTGACAAGTTTGCCCTTTCAGCGGGGCTCGTGACAGTCTCACCTATCCTCGCGTCCCCACAACCACACTGAAGATGGTCTTCACACAGTACCTCACGCTCTTTTCACTGAAAGTCATCCGAATGGAATCAGTTTTACATTCTGAAGGGATAGCGTCATTTTTTTTAATCGAAATGACGTTAATATTATTGACAATTTCACGGAAGGGTTGGTGACATGGGACTGCCATACTGTTTCTATTACAGTCTGACAATGCTGACTAAAAACACTTCCTGTTGTCCTTTTCTTCTGAAGATCAATAAAGTACTTAGAAATCTGAAAAAACAACTGTAGAGTCAATTAAGATGGAACATGCCAATTAAGATGCCACATAACAAAACTGGTTGAAATCCAATTACTTTGACATTTTTAGAAGTTGGCTTTTAGTTAAACTCAGTCTTTCATTTTTAAAAATTTAGTCATTCACAATGAATGACTACAAAAATAATCTCTGAGGACTAAGAATATAGGTCACGTCCTACTTCAAACTAAAGGCACTGCCTGGAAAACGGCAGCTGCCCGACGAGTAGACAAACACAGAGACGTTACAAATCTCAACCACAGAGGACTTGACTTCAAGCAATATTCAATCTAATGAAATTCTAATCTAAGTACAGTCCCTTGGAGTTTGTCTTAATGGGAGCTCAACCACAGGGTGACTGTGTGATCGTGTCACTTTCTTCCATGCAGAGGGGAAAATCCCTCTTGCCAGTGACCCCAGAAGGCAGCTGTTCACTAGGAAGATTAGAGTCTGTGTGTCCGTAGTGTCTCTTTCGTTGGGAGTTACCTTGCTAAGTGACACTGTGCTTGTGGGAAAGCAGCTCCCTGGTCATTGCAGTTCAACACAGCAAATACATCAATACATAAAACAGTTGGAGGGAGAAATAAATTAACACCAAAGGTCAAAAAATGTAACACAGAAGTGATTTCATAGAAGGATTCCATAAATCCACAAGTCATTAAAATTTGGGAAACGAATTCATTCCATCAAATACTAAGAGATGATAAAATGGTCGAGAGAAAAGAACTATTTATTGGTAACAACAGGAGATGTTTGGGTACTATGGTTAGAGTTGGACTTCAACCATAATAGTAGAGCTTAGGCATTAAAAGCTTACATGGAACTCTACAGTTGTCAGCTTTACACACACACCTCCCCAAAGTATTATATGTAAGTTACATACATGTCCACAGACATTCACAAAATTACATGTCCAATTTTGTGTTTTGGGAAGAGTGTTCAGAGCTTTCATCATGTTCTCAGAGAATCTTCCCCGGAGATCTGGGGGTCAAGACCAGAGATCAATATGAGGTACAAGGTAAAGTGCACCAGAAGGCTGCTTGCTGGCCCCTGCATCCTACCAGGGCAACGTAAATTAAACTGAAACCAGTGACCAGGACGATGGCTGTGTGGCACCTTGTCCACGCTGGGGCAGGGGGAGGAGAAACCCTAGGAAAAAAAGCGAACTGACAGATGACCTTACACAGTCAAAATACTTGGAAAATAGTATTAGTAGGTGGTTGACAGATCTAATAGCCACACAGAAAGGATGGGGGCTTAGGTAACAGGAAAAAAACATGGCAGCTGAAAAAACAAGGCAAATGTTTACTGGGAAAAAACAAAAACTATACAAGAAAATGTATACCACAGAGCTCTGCACTGAACAATATTCACGTATGTGCATCATCCAAAGTAAACACTGACTGATGGCAGCACCAGAAAATCTGATATGACTGTACGAGGAGGACTAGGGAAGCAAGGAACATGAGGAGGAGAGTGAGAGTTAAATCCTATCCAACAACAAGAAGTCAAAAGAGATCTTGAGCAGATGACCAAACAGCAAGGTAGACACTAGTTTAAAATACAGTGGTAAACACTAGAAGAAACAAGAAAAAGAGTTTGCAGCACTTACTGCTGGGGTAACAGGCAAGAGCTGGGCAGGATAAGTAAGAAAGCAATCTTTCTGTGCAGGATCTTCAGCTATGTATATGTAATACTATGTTAACAACACAAATAACATTTAAAAAATGAAAGAGTAAAAAAAAGAGTAAAAAAAAAAAAAAATGAAAGAGTAATCATGGCAGCGTTGAAGTCGAAGTCCATCATCAAGGGGCAACTTTCAACCTGAGGGTGGTGGGCAGGCTAAGGGCTGCGTCATTCCTGCTGGCTGGAGGCAAGTTGTGGATTTGACAGGAGCTTCTGCAGGGGGCCTGGAAGATGAGCTTGACTGGCCAGATCTGCAACTCTCAGAGCAGGGAAGGGTGGGAGGGCTTGGACCCCAGCAGTACAGACACTTAAAGCAACTGGGGAGCACTGTGCTGGCTGAAGTTATTACCTCAGGTGCAACATGCTCCCACAGAAAGGGTGATCAGGACCAGCCCCCACACCCACCTGAGACCCCCCTCCAGTCCTGTGAGTCCCAACCTCCACACCGGAACATAGTGCAGAGCACCCCACACTCCAAAGAAAACTAGAGAACTATGGTGCCCTGAAGCACCCCCAAGGAAACAAATGTGTGCAACAGGAAAACGAACAATTCCCTCACTTACCATGTTCTTCCCGCTCCTCATGCCCAGGTCAACAGCAGCCCCATATCTGACCCCACCCTACCCTACCCCATCCCATCTATTCCCAGGATTCCTGGCCTAGCGCGCTCATTACCGATCTGACTCCTTCTTGTGATTTTTCTCTCCTGGAACGCTCCTTTCCTGTCACTCCATACAAACCCAAACAACCCCGGGCTCATGTTAAATTCACTTCTAATATGGAGATCTGAAATGTTCCAGCCTCGATCACACTCTTCTCCACTTAATTATGCTGTACAATCACAGTACAGTAAGTTCTTGAGATAAAAACACCACAATGATAGATTTTCATATTCTTTATAGATGATATGAAGTCGTAAGAACAACACTGGAAACAGCAGTAATTATAATACGACCCTCTGAACTCAAACCACAAAATCACTTTCCTGAAGCACTTATGTAAGTTATCAATTGTATATTATCTTGTACTATTAATAGTCTCATATACACTTACCTTTCTCCTCTCCAAAGAGTTCCTAAAAAGCAGGAGTCTCACACTTCTGTATCCCTCTCTCAGAGCTTGTTCTTAGACAAAGGGGTATTCAAATGTGAGTTCTACCACTTAGTTGATGTGTGGCCATGACCATATTCTAGAGGCAATATGGCGGTGGATAGCCATCAGGATCTGATATCAGACCCGGGTTCAAATTCTAGCTCTGTGATTTATGATCCTTGGGTTATGAAATCTACCTGAACTTCAGTCTGCAGATCTATACAATGAAGACCACAACAAGCTCCCTTTGAAAGGGTGTTATAAGGATTTAAGGGAGTTAACATAATGCTAATGTGCAGGATTAGCATTTGGATGCTCAATGAATGGCAGCGATTTTCCAACTACAGCCAGACAATTGAAACAGTGCTATTTTATCTTAAACTAGCTCACCTACGCGCAGCACGCTCTCCTCAGGAAAGTGACACCAGTAAGCCCTCTACTCACATGGTTATTTCCTTGGGTTAGAAAAGAAGTTCTCTCTTCCTGCCCCAGCTCTGGTGGTTGCAGAGAGTGTTAGAGGCTAAAATTGAAGCTGCTCTGGGCCCTGCTTGTTGAGGCAAACAGATGACTGGATAAATACCCATGAGGGAAGGTCACTGAACCAATAACCTATCTGACATGGACCCTCTCTCAAGAATCCTGAAGATATTCCTGTTCTGGAATATGGAAGGATAGTCCTAAGGTTGTGCCGAGAAACTCCTTTGGAAACAAGCCAGCTCATGATTCCTTTTACTTCAAAAGCTAGGAGCAGACAGTATACTCATCTCCCCCTACTATAGGATTTGCCGTCCCCACACCTCCCATGTCCTCCTTTACCAAATCTAAACAAAAGTAACTGAATGATGAGAAAAGACACTACTTGTCCATGAAAAGTGGATGCCATTTTTACTGTAAGAGATGTGGGCATATAGTTATAATTCTAAAATCCACAGCAAGGTTTGGTTGAAAACACCATAGCCAGCACTCACGCCTTACCCACGTACATGGGGGCACCTATCAGAGGGCAGCTGGGCTGAAGGCAGAGATGATGATGGGCTGAAATGTGGAGCAGGATGGCCTATGTCAACAGCAGGGGTCATCCCGGGAGGGGGGAAAAGTACACGCAAACTGCGTGTCATGAAAGACCGAGGCACCCCCAGGAAGGTTTAGGTAGTTTGCTGCCTGGAGACCTGGGTGCGTGAGGTGGGATTACAACGGATGAGTCTGGAGCTACAGGCGGGACCCCAGCTGGTCTTGGAAGCAACGGCAGGGAAGTGGCACCTTCTTTCATAGAAACCAGCAGTCCTCGCCATTTTGGGGAGGGGGGGTGGATATGGGTCTTTGGTAACTGAGGAGGCACAGATTGTTTTTACAAAATCAACCGCCCTCCTCTCCCCACAAAACATGAAAAAGCCAAGAAAATACCACCGTGAATTTAGACTTTTCTTGTTTTGGCTCCTCGGGGGAGGGAGGGGGTGGTTTTCGTGAAGGGGCCTGGTATTTGTGAAAGCACGACAGCTCACGAGAGCGAGAGCAGCCGCTGTTGACAACACATCAGTAACAGTCCCTCAAAGCTGCTTCACAAATAAGATGGAGTTGGCAGGACGAAGTTAGGATTCCGCTCCCTCCTCTCGTTTCAAGGAAATACTAGAATGCGTGCAGCTGAGACTGAGGTTATTGTAGGGGTAAATCCTGAATCTGTTCCTATTTATTAAGAGGGAAACAATACCAAACCACCCCACAGGTCACAAATAGCCATCACACAGCCAAGTGGAGTAACCCACAGTGGAGAAATGTTGCAGTAATAATAAGTGGCACAGAACCCCCTGAAGACTTAAAAAAAAATTTTTTAATGTTTATTTTTGCGCGTGCATGAGAGAGAGAGAGAGTGTGAGCGGAAGAGGAACAGAGAGAGAGGAGACACAGAATCCGAAGCAGGCTCCAGGCTCTGAGCTGTCAGCACAGAGCCCGATGCGGGGCTGGAACTCATGAACCAGGAGATCATGACCTGAAATGAAGGTGGACGTTCAACTAACAGAACCACCCAGGAGCCCCTGAAGACTTTTTTAATTTTTTATTTTTTCTTTTGGAGAGAGTGTGTGAATGTGTGAGTAGGGGAGAAGGGGGGGGGGAGGAAAGGGAATAGAGAGGGAGAGAGGGAGAGAGGGAGGGGGAGAGAATCTTAAGCAGGCTCCGTGTTCAGTGTGGAGACTGGTGCAAGGCTTGATTCCACAACCCTGGGTTCACAACCTGAGCTGAAACCAAGAGTCAGACACTCATCCGACTGAGCCACCCAGGTGCCCCCTATGAAGACTTTTAAATAAAGGGTTGACAAATCAGTTTTATGATTTACATCAGTCTGGCAGCAACAGAGAGAAGAAAACTGAAAAGTAGAGCTGAAAAGACTAAAGGACTAATCGTAACAAGTTTAAAGATGACTGGCCAAGGTGACAAGGTAGACATTGCTACCATTCACTGGAATGGAAGAAAAGCAGCAGATATGGAAGAAACAGTGTGATCTCCGCAGCGTGCTCTTTTGTGGATGACAACTGGACGGTCGGGGGTATAGGCTCGGAGCTGGTCTGGTTCACATCACCTAAGTGACTTCCACCAAATGAATAAAAAAGAGAGCAAGACAAATGATTTATTAAATGTTTTCCATTCATTTCATCAATGAGTGTTGGTGCTGCTGTGTGCCAGGTACTGAGGATACCGCACTAACTGAACCACACAAGGCCTGAACCAGCAGACAGCTCATCTGCTAGCCGAGGGGGGCTGATGAACAGAATTTATTTTCCATGGGGAAGAGCTTCTCAACCAGTATCCATTCACAAGAGTGTGCCATACAAACACTGTTTCTTCCTGTTTGCCACCGTGTCGAGAAGCCTGAGGCCCGCTGGGGTAGTGGCTAAGAGCATGGGCTGTGGGGCAGACCATCTGGGTCTACCAGTCCCAGCTCCGAGGCCTCGGGCCGGCCACGTACCTCTTAAAGCCCTACTTTTCTCCATCTATAAACAGGGGCCATAACAGCGTTTCTCTCACAAGGTTAGTGAAATAAATAAACCTCAGCAATGTGCTTATTAGTACATGGAATGTACTCAGGCTCAACAAATCACTTTATCCCACGCAGTTTTGAAAGGATGTTGTGGCTTGCAGTATTGGTCATACTGCAAAATAAGACAAACGGGTGTTGAAATGACCCAGAAATAAGACAGAATGGAAATTAATTGGGTCAAGAAGTTTTTTTTCCATATATGAATGGATAGATAGATACAGAAAGAAAGGAAAAGAGAGGGAGGGAGAGAGAGGAAGGTGTGTTTTTTCTTTTTAAAAATTTTTTAATGTTTACTCATTTTTGAGAAGGAGAGAGAGAGTGTGAGCGTGTGCAAGCAGGGGAGGGCCAGAGAGAGAGGGGGACAGAGGATCCCAAGCAGGCTCTGCATTGACAGCAGAGAGCCCGACGTGGAGCTTGAACTCACAAACCATGAGATCACCACCCAAGCCGAAATTAAAGTCAGACGCTTAACCGACTCAGCCACCCGAGAGCCCCTACTTTTTTGTGATAGTAAACTACAACAAGACTTTATGGAGCCTGGGTGGCTCAGTTGGTTAAGAATCCAACTTTGGCTAAGATCATGATCTCGTGGTTCGTGAATTCGAGCCCCCATCAGGTTCTCTGTTGTTGGCACGGAGCCCTCTTCAGATCCTCTTCGGATCCTCTGTCTCCCTCCCTCTCTGCCTGCCCCTCTCTCTCTCTCTCTCAAAAATGAATAAACATTAAAAAAAAAAAAAAAAGACTTTAGGGGCACCTGGGTGGCTCAGTCAGTTAAGTGTCCAACTTCAGCTTGGGTTGTGATCTCACAGTTCGTGGGTTCAAGCCCCGCGTTGGGTTCTGTGTGGAGTGTGGAGCCTGGAGCCTGCGTTGAGTTCTGTGTCTCCTCCTTCTGCTTCTCCCCAACCCCTGCTCACTCTCTCTTGCAAAAATAAACATTAAAAAAATTTTTTTAAAAACCTTATGGAATAAATCTTTATATAAAAGACAGTGGGTAATATATACTAACACATAATAGCTTTAGCTACTATTTTTCAAGGCTTTGTGACTATTTTGCAAGCAAATTATTCTTTTATTGATTTTCCACTAGAGTCTGTAGAAAATGTAAGCTTGATTTAATCTAGAGGCAAAACAACAAATAGGTGAGAATTAAAACTTTCTCAGGAAAAAGCTGTCCTTTACAAACGCCAAAGGGTTAGGTGCTGTTTGTGAACCCGCCTGCAGCAGAAAAAGCTCAACTCTGAGATCTACCAAGGCCAAAAGTTGGGATTCTTAAACTCCCCAGGATGGTTCCAACAGTTGTCCTACAAATGCCTAGAGAACTTGGCTTAAACTTCCACTAAAGCAGAGGTCTGTGAACTACGTGGGCCAAATCTGGCCTGCCACCTGTTTTTTGTGTGGCCTATAACCTATGAATGGTTTTTACATTTTTTAACGGTTTAAAAGAAGAAATGCTTTGTGATCTGTGAACATTACATAAAATTCAAATTTCAGCACCCATAAATGAGGTTTTATGGGAACACAGCCATACTTACTCATCTATGTATTATCTACAGCTGGCTTCACACTAGGACAGCAGGGCTGAATAGTTATGACAGAGACCATCTGGCTCACAAAGCCTAAAGTATTTACTCTCTGGCTCTTTATAGAAAGTTTGCCTTTGCCCGTACTCAGGAAAAGCATTACCCTGATTTCTGCCCTTGGAAGACAGAATAATGTCAGATTTGAAATTACACGGCCTCAAAACAATCTCAGAATTTCGAGGCACTTAGGTCTTCCAAAGGTCCTTTTAAATTAATTCCAAGAAGTCAAAATATTTTCTCTTCTTCACCATTTCTTACATCCCACATGGTCCACAATGTATATACAGTTACAGTGTACCTTGTTTAAAACAGGCGGCGTGTCTTACATTGGCCACACCATATTGGCCTGTTTAGACGAGCTTTTCCTTACTCATGCCAAACAGGGAAGGAGAGACAGCTGGCTTACGAATCTTCACGATTAACAGAAATAACCATTTGGGCATTTGGGACAGGGTCACCACGGACATAAAGTCTGGGCTATCTTTAAGGAACCTAGGTTAGCTATTTCCAAACTTTTTTAATATCCTCACGTATGATATAAATAAGTAAACATACACATAATCCCATTTTTTACCTCTAAGATACACATTTTCATACATTTTAACCCCTGAATGGAGGCTTCACCTTGTAATCGACAGCACCTTACAATAAGCAGTACCTGAAATAATGGTGCAATTTACAACCGATGGCATCTTGTTTCCAACATGCCAGGAGGCGGAGAGAACATAAACAGACTTTTTGGGAGGTTCTTGTAAGAAATCCCCACTGAGCCCTGTCTGCCTACATAATAAGGAATCATTTCCAAAGGCAAGTAAAATAGAAGATGATTTTATCCTCAATTCACTGCAAAACTACTCTAAACTGCAATTACTTGATATTATAGGAGGAAGTCATTATTTCTCTTAATTCTCAATAGAGAAGCTACTCAGACTCTTTTACAGATTATATCCAGAATATAGAAAGAACTCATACTTCAAATATTTCAAATTGGGTCAAAAATTCTCACCAGTGAGTTATTTGGTCTGGAAATACCAAATTAACATAGCTGCCCAAACTGAAAGCTAAAATGGTTTTGAGCACTTAAATATCTAATATTTAAATAACGCTATCTAAATGAATACACCTTTAAAAACCTGTACTTTTGTCTAAAGTAAAAGCACCTCATTTAACTACAGAGGAAATGGAAGGGATGGCCGGCCTGCTATCATGCTGTCTATGAAAGGCATCCCAGCTACTTCCTCTCCGCGACCCCAGCCTGATGTGCTACGCCACCTACTGTGCCTCCTCCTTAATGATTCTACACCGCTCCTTCCAGAGGCGGCCAAGGCGGCAGGAAGAACGCTCAGTACCTCAGATCTCAGCTTCCCATTTTACCCAGCTCCCCCTTCCCTGTACACCTCCCTCCCTCCCTTGCGTCAGTGGAAAGGGAGAAATGTCTCCTGCTTTCACTTCCAGCATCCAATGAAGCAATGTTTAATTTTCTATTACAGTGTAATTTGTGCCTACAAGCGTCATTTTTTCATAGCTATAAGTGCACTACCAACTTCCATATTCTGCTTTTCAAAGCATCACAAGCCTTTCGTCTGTTGTTAAACTGTTCGTAATAATTTTCATGACAATAATGACATTTTGTCAAGTGGATATATCCTTATTTAACCAAACCAGTCTCTAATTATTAGAAAATGAGCTTAGGGGCGCCTGGGTGGCTCAGTCAGTTAGGTGTCCGACTTTGGCTCAGGTCATGATCTCGCGATTCGTGGGTTTGAGCCCCCACATTAGGGTCTCTGCTGTCTGTGCAGAGCTTGCCTTGGATCCTCTCTCCCTCCCTTCTCTCTGCCTCTCCCCTGCTCTCTGTGCTCTCTCTCTCCCCAAAAATAAACAAATGTTAAAAAAAAACATGAGCTTGGGGTACTTTTGCTGTTAAAAACAATGCTGCACATACATACATTTTTTAAAATTGCTTCCTTAAAATACATACCCAGAAACTTTTCGTAAAATATGTTAAAAAATAAAATCCAAGGTCTCATTTGTTCCTAGAGCAAAAATCAATACACACTCTTTTTTGGACAAGGGTGATACGTAAGTCCATTTTTGTGTTGTTTTAAAGTAGACTGCAATGAAAATTGAGGGTAACTTAATCCTCTGTTCACTGCAAAACTACTATTAATTGTTCTCACTTGCTATTATTATAGGAGGATTACAATTAAGCAATTGATTAATAGCCTCTTACCCAGGGTCACAAGGAAAACTGGGTTTATTTGAAATGTTCTTCCAGAACTTTTAGGTTTCAAATATTTGTATGTTGACTGGACTGCTCCATGTCCTCAGTGGATGAAATAACTGAAAAGTTATATGGGTCAGAGATAATTTCTAGCAGACCAGGAGATTTTTTTTAAATGCTGTATTTTACAATGGAAGGAAAGAAACATGAACTGAGTTAACATCACATCCGGTCAGCTTGAACCATAGAACATACATGAGAGCAGGTGAAAAGCTTTCAGGAGGAAATCTCGGGGGCAGCCAGTGCAATCTCATGCACAACCAGCCGTGTGAATGTGGGAGCAATCGGGAGGCTGTGTGGGGCTGAGTTACAGGAAGGAGGGCTGCTTAGCACAACTCTGAAGAAGGCAGCTGCCCTGCCGTTACACAAAGCTTCCTTTTAACCTTTGCTTTTCTTCCCACTCTAAGTCACCCTCCCATCCCTTCCACTGTGCTAAAAAGCAAAAATAAGCAAGCAAAATAAAAAAGTCCCACGGCTTCTTTTTTTTAATTAATTTTTAAAAAGACTTTATTTTTAAGTAATTTCTACACCCAACATGGGGTTCGAACCTACAACCCCGAGTCGTAAACTCCACCAACTGAGCCAGCCAGGTGCACTCCCCCCACAAAGTACCGCTGCTTCTAAGGTTTGTGACTTGACTTGAGAAGAATCAGCTCAATGAACTGTGTAGCTGCTTCACTCCTCACCCCGTTCAGGCAGGTGCCAGGCACGGGAGGTGAGAACACATGGTCCTGGCTGCAGTCTGCCGACAGTCTAGGAGGAAGCCGGTGCATAAGGACAGAAGCCAGGTTGCTCAGGTCCGTAATGCCCCTCCTGCCGCTCGCCAGCCGCGTCATCCTGGGAAGCGACCCCCATGGTGCCTCAATGGACTCTTCTGTACACAGGGCTTAGGAGACCCTACTCCAAGGACTCTTGGGGGATGAAGTGAGCTCATATACTCAAAGCACCCAGCACAGAGCCTGGCAGATGGCAACCACCACGTAAGCGTTTGGGGAGAGAGCCATGCTACTGAAGCTCCAGGGCAGGAAGGTAAAACAGAAGCAAAGAGCAGAACATCGCTGGAATTATTCAGCCCCCAGGTGGATGGCATTTGTGGGAACTGTTGTGGAGACAGCACACCAAAAGGTGGTTGGACCAGGTACCTTCCAAGGTACTGTCCTACCCTCAGGCTAAGTGGTTTTATGTTTTATGTACAGTCACACAAGAGATATCCCTGAGACTCATCTTACTCCGTATCCCCTCGACTATCAGCTTGCTTTTCTACCACCTACAGCTCCCTCAAATCCTTCTCCTCTTCCTCTTTCCCTCCACCATGGCCTTGGATCAGACCTTTATCGTCTCCATCGTCATAGTCACCTTGACTCTGGAGATAGTCTCCTAACTGCTCTCTCCGCTTATTGGAGAGTTTACCAAATCTCTATCAACCTCTCACATCTGCCTTGGCTTTTTAAAATTACAAGGGGAAAAAAAAGAAGCTTAAGGAGATCATATAAACTATTAAATTGCAAGGCCAAAGGACACCTACGATCGAGATGTTACAAGTAAGATCCCCCTTTTGTATTCCAGCAGGTAGCAGGCCAGAAGCTTCAGGGTCTAAAGTCACAGGCTACAGTTTTAAACTCTCTAGCAGTCGTGTTCTTAGCACACCTTTCTCTCCCCCCACCCCTCACTGCTTCTGGACCCTCTGGTTCCTACAGGCAAACAACAGTGATGAAAGATGTGCGCTGTTTATAAAGTATGTTTAATGAATCCGAGATGCCCAGGACTGGAAGAGATCTTGAGAGCCAGCCTAGTAACTTAGTTTTCTGGGAAAGCCCCCCTTACACTGTCTCAGAAAGTGATGAGTTTTCTCAAGAATCTGCAAGATGAGAACTGTACATTCACCTGGCATCAGTCTAGCTTCTCAAGTATGAAGGACCTTCTTCTGAAGTATAACCAAAAATCTCTCTTGGGGGGCATGGGGGGAGATACAAGGTCTCATGTTACTTAGTCGGGCACTTGTTTCTAACCATACCTAACCTATTCCTAGGAAGGAATGAACATCTGATTTTTAAAAGCAACAGGAGGAAAAAATAATAAAGAAATAAAAGCAACAACAGGGGGAAAAACAGGGGTATTTTTTATGCACAAATTTTAACAGTCATTGAGACCACTACTAAATCCCACTCCACTCCACCCCAGCAACCCCACCCCACCCCCCGCCCCAGCCAACCAAGAACTTGTTTTGGGGCTTTTCTGACAGTCCAAGGTCAGCCTTTCTTAATCTCAGGTCCCTCAGAGGGAAAGAGCTGCTGGGGAGATAATCTGGCTTTCATCAGGTCCCTGACTTTTTTCTTAACTGTGTTTTTCAAGCAGTCAGACTCAAAACAGGGCCCCACACGGCAAAATACTTTCTGAAGTCAACACAGTAAGCCTGTATATAATGTTAATCTGGATTAGCACCCACAATGTGACATGGCATAACAGGCTCTATGTTATGATGTTTAAAATTCTCCTGTGTATCCATAAATGGTTAGGAATTTTCCTACATTACTCAAAGTCTATGATTTTTTTTATCTGGAATCAGAACTTCAGACATCATCTTGGCTAAATATTAATCTCACTGCTTTTAAAGTGCTCCAATTCCAAAGGAATCAGGTTCCCTACTCTGGGATTTAACTAAATACTGGGTATTACCATGACTCAAATCTTCACTGGTGTTAGCAAGACAAGACTGCATAGATTAAAATAGTTTTTAAAATCTCAATTTGCATACATTTTAATGTGAAGGAAATCTGTTTCTATAATCTACGTGTTTAGTATTTGATACATTTTTCTTCTTAAGGCCAAATTTTGATGGCAGTAGGGGAGAAAATGTGGTATTATATAATATGTATCTGGAAAGTGATTTCTACAACAATGTCCTCAAAGGAACAGTGTGTCTCCTCAGGGAACCCAACAGCGTGACACAGGGACTCAGAGGGGACACTGTGGGATTTTTAAAAATTTCAAGGAAAGCACAGCAACAACTGGTAGATATTATACTCATTTCTTTTTCTTTTTTTCCAAGTTTATTTATTTATGTTGAGAGAGAGGGAGAGAGTGAGTGAGCAAGGGAGGGGCAGAGCCCAACACGGGGCTCCATCTCACAAACCACAAGATCATGACCTGAGCCGGGATGCTTGGGTGGCTCAGTCAGTTAAGTACCTGATTCCTGATTTCAGCTCAGGTCATGATCTCGTCACTTGTAAGCCCAAGCTCCGTGTTGGGCTATAAGCTGACAATGTGGAGCCTGCTTGGAATTCTCTCTCTCCCTCTCTCTTTGCCCCTTCCCCACTTGTGCTCCCTCTCTCTCAAAATAAACTTTAAACAAACAAAAAGATCATGACCTCAGCTGAAATCTAGAATCGACTCCTTAATTAAATAGGCCACCCAGACGCCCCTATTATCCTCACTTGTACTCTTAGATTCTCTGGACCTGACTACTTAATGCAATGGACAGTTAGGTATTCCTTTTGGCTTATGGGCACCATGAAAAAAAAAAAATACCAAGACCCTAGAGCATTATGAACTAACAGAGTTGGTGACCACTCTGTCTTAATCATTTCTTTTAAAGGTTTTGCTGTAGTTTGGTTGGCAAACTGGAGGTTAGATTAACTCAGGGAATGAGTTCCAGTACCTGATAACTCCTCTGTCCTCCACCTAAGCAGTATTCGGAAGAGTACATATACGACTAATAATATGTGTACTATTTTAGAGAAGAAAAAAAAATTAAAAAGAGAACACATTTATTTTCTACCAACAAGAGCCCCCAGAGGATGTTTCCACAGAGGTCACCCTGAGACTATTCAGCCTGGGAGAAAAGCCATCTGGCCTAATACTTGATAGGAAGTGAAAGGCAACATGTTATTATGTCAGTGTGGATTCCCAATAAAGACAGGGACAAAAGAGAAACACATTATTACATGCTACCAGGATCTTAATATAGCTATGGAGTCCAGGGAAAATGACAGAACTAGATCACTCCAACCCCCACTCAGGTCTCAGAGTGAGGCTTCGGCATATTGGGATTTTTAAAGTTGGAATGCTAACATTAACTCCTTTCGTTCTAGTCAAAACCATTCTTAAACATGCGGAGCCCTGCTTAAAGAGAAATATGTTGTCTTGGGACGCCTGGGTGGCTCAGTCAGTTGAGCAACTGACTTCGACTCAGGTCATGATCTCACTGTTTGTGAGTTTGAGCCCCGCATCGAGCTCCGCATCTGTGCTGGCAGCTCAGAGCCTGAAGCCTGCTTCAGATTCTGTCTCCCTCTCTCTGCCCCTACCCCTACTCATGCTCTGTCTCTCTCAAAAATAAATAAATGTTAAAGAAATTTTTTTAAAAGAAATATGTGGTCCAAACCTAGAAATCCAGATTACGGTCTCCACCTAAAGAAAGCAGTGCTCCTTGGAGAAATGGCTGATTATGAGTCTGGGACAGAAAACGGACGAGAGGAGCCTGGAGCATCTTGTCAACCAGACAGCAAGGAAGCCACACTTCTGTCAAAAGATTTGGGTGCCAACCTGAAGAGGCTCCAATTGGCCAAAAATGGCACAATTTGAACATTAATACAGATATAAACTATATAATATACGAGCTTTTTAGAGAAAGCTTTTATATTTTTCCCTTAGAAAGTTCCAAAAAGGCATGGAATAACAGGTTAAAGTTTTATTTAGGTTTACTGACAAAATTTATCAAGACACTTTACTTTCCAACTGGACACCCCCAGACTCTTCTCATAACAGGCCTTTTTTCCCTGAGTTCATTTGTTCCATAAAAAACAAAATAAAACAAAACAAACAAAACCTTCACTGGTCACCACTAGAGAATGACAGACCAATGTATCATTTTGAAAACTGATAAATAACAAAAAGAAGTATATTTATCCAGGTCACAAGTACCTCTGGGTAACCCAATCGAACATGAGGGAAAGTTTCTCTTTACAGAAATATTCCAGCTAGTAGTGAACAAGGACTGACAGCCTGTCACCATCCTGCAACCCCTCATCAATCACCAAATCCAGGCATTAGGTATCACTGGTTGCTGACGTTCCAAAAAGGCAGAATCAGTCAGACATTATCTGCCTCTTGATGGAAGAACAAATGATCAATTATAAAGTCATGTTGCAAAAAAAAGGTGGGGGTAATGAATATGGAAAATCCCTAGATCCGGGTACTAATCTACTGGGAATACAGAGGACTACATTACAGGCATACGGTCAGACAAATCTAGTCTGTAGGACAAACTAGTTTCTTTAACAACAAAATTAGAGTCTTAAAATACAGAGTGACCCATTGTTCCTGTTTCAAACCACTAGAAAAATTATGACATTTATGAGGCACTGGAAATCTGAGCACTTACTAGGTATTGTATGATATTAAAGCATTATTAATTTAGTAATAGTAAGGACTCTTTTAAAAATAAGCACAATACCATCCTTTTTTTAACAATGTGGTTTTTTTTTTTTTTTTTTTTTCAAATATTTGAGAGAGAGAGACAGACAGAGCGTGAGCAGGGGAGGGGCAGAGAGAGAAATGGAGACACAGAATCCAAAGCAGGCTCTAGGCTCTGAGCTGTCAGCACAAAGCCTGGTGTGAGGCTCGAACTCATGAACAATGAAATCATGACCTGAGCTGAAGTCGGATGCTTAACCGACTGAGCCACCCAGGCGACCCTAAAAAAATCTTTAAAAATACCGTCAGAAAGCTGAGACTCAGGTGATGATCTAACACTGTATTTTGGACTAGACTATCAATGCAATCCAGTTATGAGAAATGATAAATCTTCCTTCCCCAGAAATACTCTTCTTTAAACACACACAGAAAAAGAAAAGGTTCACTGGGGAACTCCGAGAAAGTAGAAACATTATCAGCAACTCAGTGTCCCATCTTAAAAACAGCAAGTCAGTACAGCACAATCAAGAAGATAATGACCAATAACCACTACCAAGCAATCCCCCAACACCTTTGTCAAAACATCAGGAAACCATTGCAGTTGGCAGTCGTCCAACGTCCCAAATCCTAGTTACCCCTAACCACTGCCAAGCTGGAAGCTTTTCTGAGGAAAGAGGTCTATTATTAGAGGAGCTGAAGATGTCCAGTTGAAAAGTACAACTATTTTCAGTTTATATTTGCCTAAATAAAACCTACCTGCTATCCCATGTCTAATTCTGACTCTTTCTAAGGGAGAGAAAATAAAAGCTTCCTCTAAAAAAGCAAGTTGGCTGCATTTTAGGGACTTACTCATGGCTTTTAAATTCTCTAAGCATCCCAGTTTCTACAAATATCAGAATATCCTTGGATTTGAAGGTATATCTATACAACGTGCACCCTTTTAGTCCTTCCACCTTGCTTCTATTAAGAATACATACCACTCTTTGGAAAGCACTGAAAAAACCACCACCACTGACAGTGTATCGACACAAACACGTGCAGTACAGGCATTATCTTCTCTGGATACTTCTCAAAGTTCTGTAAGTCCCATACATCATGATATTTAAGGATGAGGTTGCTTGTTTAGCAACTTTATTGGTTCTTCAAACTCAAAAATCTCAAACTTTGTTTAGATTTTTCATTACATCAGCAGGACAATAAATGTACTCTGGGATTTCCTCTTGAAGAAAGGGCAGGAAAAAAGAAACTTACAGGTAACTAAGTACCCAGAAACTCAGAGAAGGAAAAAATTCTTTAAGCCAGTAATTTTATCAAAATTATGATAATTACAAACAGCGATTTCTTTAAAGAGATTTACTGACCCAAGAGGAATTCTTTAAAGGGTTGAGCAGAACATGTGTTTACTGCAATCAGGGCATAGGATTCTGCAGGACCCATCCCCACCCCACCCCCCACAAAAGGGCCTCTCAGCATCTGGTGTGTTGGGCTTCGTGCACCTGACCATGGCCTCTTGTTAAACCACTGCTCACACACATGCGCGTCAACCCAACAAATGTTTGGTGAGCACTTAGGAAAACGATTCGTGTACAGCATGCTTTCTCTCAGAAATCCCACATAGTTCTCAGTGTATCAGCTTGTACCTATATATTTAATATAAAGCACGATACTGTTTTATTCCCATCTTATACACAGGGAGGTCGAGTCAGGGACAGGTTAAATCACTTCAGTAAGGTCACAAGGTGAGTAAGTCACCACAATGTAAAAACCAAAACAAAATATAAAACTCTGTTCTGGTTTAGACCTAACACGCCATTTGTATTTACCCTTCCATGTGTCCTGTCCATTCTGTCCCCTCCAATCCCATCTGTTACAAGCCATCCCACACATTCATGTCATCCATCACCAACCTTTGCATCAACTGCTCCTTGAGCACGCACTTGTCCCGAGCACTGCGTCAGGCACTGTGCCGAGCACAAATTCGATGGAGACATAGGCAGGTTCCTATCTAGAGGGCTTACACTTTTCCTATGAGCCAGGCAGATTAAGATAATTTCCATAAAGTACAAATGATTTTGAGGACTCTTCCAGTAAAATCATGTTTTCCACAATCCTATTAAATAGGTTTAAAAATTTTAAGTATGAACAACTAGAAGCAAAAGAAGAGTTAAAAACACAGGAACCTCTGCCACCCTCATTTCTCTCTCTGTACAGTCACGTTTCTCTAGGTTTCAACTCACATTCTCAATTCTCTCTCAAGTGAGAGCACACAGTCATAGTAGGCAGAACTGATATCTAGAACTTCATACCATGGTTTAATAATTCAAGTTTAAGATGCATAAATATGGGGAAGGCACATATATTATCCATCTGTAATATTTTTAAAAATAAGCCAGAAGTTGAGCCATCTAGGTTTTTTAATATCCTATAAGGAAAACAAAACACATTTCATTCAACTATGAATCTTTTGATGACTAAGCAGCTCATGAGTATGTGTCAACAACAGTAAGATCACAGCAAACACTAGAAACATCTAGAAGCTGTCACATAATATGGCAATCTCCACGTTAAATGACTTTGCACCTACCGTAGTGTCATTGCTGGTAACATAAACCAGGACATCAGAGGAGTTCCTGCCATTGATGTATCGGTAGCAGTTCCAAACACAGCTAATCAAGTAACCCTGTAAGTGAGTAATAACTATTAGATCTTTCATTTCAACTTCAGACGATTTTAAATACCACCCCCCCACCCCCAGTTACAAAACTTTTATTTACATAACTAGTACGTGCACATAGTAACTCTACTAAACCAAAAAGTCTCTAAAATTACAAGTGTTGGGTACTTTTCTGCCAAAGGGTGCTGCTATAGCTTATTCTATCACACCACCCCGGAAGGCAGTGGGGGGCCGGGAAAGGGGGGATAGGGAAGAGCAAGAGAATCTGTGAGAAAAGGTAGTTGGAAAGAGCAACGGCCACAAACATTTACTGCCCCCAGTGTCACAGGTCAACTTATTAACCCATTTCTCATCACATTTTAATTCTCTGTCTTTGGGATCTTTATTTTACTTTTATTATACGTGATTAAACAAGTCATACACAAGTTAATTTTTTCAAAAACGTTCACAGCACATAAATTTGCTTCATGGTCAATAAAATTCACTAAAACATTTCCCATTTTCATAATGAAATATCCAAAGATAATTAGAATTAATGTCTCGAATAAAGATATGAATAAATAATGTCAGGAGCCAGGAATAAAGCGTGAGCTCGTGGGAGGTGTTCTGTGTAGACTATGAGCCGCTTGCATTCCGCTCCAATCACCTGGAACTGGATTAAAGGACTTCAAAATCCCTTTCTAGCTGTACAATTCTTTGATCAAAAAATGTAATGATGTGGAAAGACTGGAACCCTCGTATGCTGCCGATGGGAATGTAAAATGTTCCAGCCGCTTTCCACAAGAGTCTGGTGGTCCCCAAAAGGTTAAAGAAGGTACCATATGATCCAGCACTTCCACTCGTAGGTATGTGCTTCAGAGAAATGAAAACATGTGTCTGCACAAAATCTTGTACACAAATGTTCACAGCGGCATTATTTGTAATAGCCAGGAAGTGGAAACAACCCAAATATCCATCAACCGTCGATGAGGTAGATGAAATGTGGTACACGCATACGCTGGAACAGTGTTCAGCCATAGAAAGGAAAGGAATTCTGACATATGCTGCAACCCGAATGAACCTTGGAAAATATTACGCTGAGTCAAAAACGGTCAGTCACAGAGGACCACATGCTGTATGATTCTATTTACATGAAATGTCTAGAACAGGCAAATCTACAGAGACAGAAAGTAGGTTAGTAGTTGCCAGGGGGAAGGGTTCTGGGGGTGGTGAGTGATAAAAATGTTCTAAAGTTATGCTGCTTAACCACAGAGCTGTGTTCACACAACTCCATGAATATACTAAGATCCACCGAATTGTACCCTTTTAATAGGAGACTTTTATGACACATGAATTACACTGCAACAAAGTTGTTTGTTATAAAACAAAGTTGTTTGTATAAAACAAAGTTGTTTGTTATAAAAGAAGATATTTAAGGACGAAAGGGGTGCTTGTCAACATTTCTCGGAAGAGTGAGATAAAACACTCTGCTGTATACTCAGAATGCTGTCTTAAGCTGCATTCATACTTAATGGTGATTACTTCTTATATTTAAGTATGCTGTGAGGATGTTAGGATGAAAATGTATAATGCTACTTTACAACATGTTCCTGGACAGCAATAATCTGAAACCAGATATCAACAATGAGAAAGAGAGGAAGGGCAGATTTCTTGAACAACGTACACAGTATGTTCAATTTACTCAAAGCTTCAGTTTACTCAGTAATGCCATTGTTTCTTCAGTGGGAAAAAAAAAAAAAAGCCTTAGACTTTTTGGGAATTCCAATACAAATGAAAAAGAATGTTTGGACATATCAGTTACGTGTTATGTAAGAAGACTAACTACTCATCCATTTTTTTAGCAGTGAACTGTAGCTGTTCTTTAAGGCAACGTGAGGCCCCTGCAAAGACAAATCTGTAACAGAAAAGCTGAACAGCAGAGGGGAAGTGCCCGGGGACTGGGACTTCACAAGCTCAGGTGGCATTCTCGAGGGCCCCCTGCAACACCACGTGCATTCACTTACTCAACACTCCAACAGGGGGAAAACCTCTGGCCTATTGTCACTAAAAACCCAATAACTGACTTCAGTGACCTTATTTCTTTCTTGACATTTCTGTAAGCTTATTCAACTTCAGGAGAATTAAATATCTAATATGTTTCCCAAATAACCTTGCATTGACAAATCATGTCCATCATGTATTTGCAGAGCTAGGCGGTAAGCATTGCTCCCTTTGTGGCCTTGGAACAGACTGAAACGGACTACGCGTCCTGGTTTGGGCTCCTAGGGAACCAGTGTGGTGATTAATCTTATTAAACAGTAACAGTGAAATCAGGTCGTGAGAGCCACTGATCAGGTAAACTGATATGTGAAGTCACAACATGTAGACTCATATTTATTTAATCATTACTGAGTCTCTACGTGCAAGGCATCAGCTTAGTACTAAGTGGAATATAAACATGAAGGCATAGTCTACGTTCCCAAGGAAATGCAGTCTAGTTAATAGGTATGTATGTAACGAAATATTAGGAGAAGTACACATTTCCCACAGGGTGGGGGCAGATTTGTATTGTGCCTTTTATTAGATCATAACGATAACTAAGTGTTTTGCAATTTATAAAAGCACCCTCGGGCAGAAATTGTTCTTATTCACGACCAAATCCCAGTACCTAGAACACAGCCTGGCACACGGAATACCCTTAATAAATATTTACAGAGAAAATGAATGAATGACACATCTTCCCATCCATTAGGGCACTTAAACCTCACAGTCACTGCACAGAATGTTTTCTTCACCATTATTGCTAGTTATTAAATGAGGAAACCATGGCTCTGGCCACTCGGCGAGAAGCAGCAGTGACAGAAGCTCAATCAGACTCAACAACTCCAAGCATTTCCAATACGAATGAAAATGCCTTCAAGAGCACTCGGAGGTCCCAGCCTCCGAGCTCCTGGTAATGGCAGAAAGAGGCTTGGTCAGACTAACCTTCCTTCAGGCAAAAATGATAGAATCTGGAGTAAGACATGTGCACAACTTGAAAGCATGGAGGGTAGGTGGGGGGACCGAAAGCAGGCAGAAACTAAAGAGTCTACCTGTGAAAGACAAACTACCAGGAGGAGAGGATTGATAGTTGATGACCTTTTGCCAGACGGTGCTGCCAACTCTGCATGTGACAGGGGTGACCTGGGGTGGCAAAGGACAACGTTCGGGGCTAACTGCGCAGCCGGAAGGCTGGGGTGAGAGGAGCAGAACCACACGGAGGGGTAAAGCCTCCAAATCCGTGTATAAAACTGGCCCAAACCTGAAGCACTGAACTACACGGGCAACATCAACATATTCAGAGTTTCGTGGGGAAAATGTAGACACAAATAATCCCCTACTCCTCTTCATATTACCTGTTTGAAGTGACTTTTCTCCCTAAATGAGGCTTCTTCAAGCTTACTGATGCTTGATTATTTAAAAAAATTTTTTTTAAGTTTATTTATTTATTTTGAGAGCAAGAGTAGACAAGTGGGAAAGGGGCTGAGAGAAGGAGTGACAGAATCCCAAGCAGGCTCCACACCGTCAACACAGAGCCCGAAGCGGGGCTCAAACTCCTCAACTGTGAGATCACGACCTGAGCGGAGACCCAGAATTGGACGCTCAGATGTTTAGCCGACTGTGCCACCCAAATGCCCCAAGGCTTGCTTTTTTAAGAACTGGGTAAGTTTACACCAAAATAAACACAATGAAAGACGTTAAGGATTAAAAGTTCAAAGTCTAGTAACAATTTAGAAATTTTTACTTATTGGTAGCACACAAGCACAAATTATAGTGAAGTTTTTATCATCAGGTTCACAAAAATGAAAAAGGAGAGCTGGTACTCAACTGCTGAGGTGGGGGAAACAGTGCTGACAGGGTGTCAGTCACCCAGTTTGGGGGGAGATCAATTTGACAACCTATCAAAAGCCCTCCAACTATATATACCCTGTAAGTTTAAGAAATGTATCCTGAGGAAATAAATATACTGAAGATGAAGTAAAAATATTCATTGCAGGAGCGCCTGGGTGGCTCAGTCGATTAAGCATCCAGCTTCAGCTCAGGTCATGATCTCATGGTTTGTGAGTTCAAGCCCTGCATCAGGCCGTCTGCTGTCAGCACAGAGCCAGCTTCAGGTCCTCTGTCTCCCTCTCTCTGCCCCTCCTCCACTTGCTCTCTCTCCCTCTCTCTCTCTCTCGAAAATAAACATTTAAAAAAATATATTCACTGCAGCACTATTAACAAGTGAAAAAGTAGAAACTGTCTTGATGTCCAACAAAAAGTAATTTATTAAATAATGATAAATTCATACACCAGATGGTTAGAGAACACTGTTCAAAATATATTACATTTTGAAAACAAATTACAAAAGAAAGTGCACACAGACATTGTAATGGCCGTTGCAGTATATAAGACATACAACCTAATGTATAACATTAATGTATTCCCACCCAAATGGATTTTAGAATAACCCTTGGTTGGCCTGTGGAAATGTGGTTACTGTTACTCTCCTATAAATAAGAGAAAGAACAGAATTGTTAGGAAATAAGAAAACAGTTCAGAAATCTAAAGCAAGAAAAAAAACTGACACAAGTTTGCTTACTTCTTCAACATTCATGAATACATTTAATAATATTTAAGCCGTAAGTAAAATATTCACACTTACCTTAAAAGTCAAGATAATGCTGATAAACAGAAGAATAATAAGGACCAAGCAGGTAGGATTCACGGACATGATATCATCTCTATAGGGAAAATTAGGAGGCTGCAAATAAAAAGTGCCTCATTAGCAAATCTCATTAATCATTCAGGATTATACTCTTTAGGCATTCACCAGCTATGCTTATTAAAAAGCAATTAGTTAAAGCAGACAGTTATTATGTAAGACCCCTACAAACTTTCTAGCCTACCTCTACTAATTAAAGAGTAACAAACGGTTTGTGGGGAGAGGTCAGTGTACTCATAATTCAGGCAATAACTCGTGAAAAGAAAAATCACAGGAAGGTTCATTAAATGAGACCTAAAATGTAACACTGCCTCCTATGATCCAAAAAGTTAGAAGTCAGTAGTCTATATATACCTCTGACATTTAGATTTTATGCAAATTCTGGACCACACTAAAGGGCTTGCACAGGGCAAGGAGGAAAAACTATTAAAATCCTGTTTTATTTATACAGGGTATTTTTGCTAATACTGCTTCTCTTCAAAGAGCAAATCTTTTACACTAGTAGGTATTCACAGCGTTAAAAACCAAAGACCAAGCCCTACCATCTGACCATACGGATGAAGTATCAGGTCAAAGAAGTCCCTTCAGGAGGACCCAACCCTGCCCCTATGATTGGGGGTGACAGGGCCCCACCATGAAGCCCCCTGCTCCGCCTGGGGGAAGCCCTCCTCTAACCGGCCTGGGTCAGTGTGCGTGGAAGGCAGCTTGGGAAACCATGTCCCCTTTCCTCTCTTCTTCATCACCTAAGACCATAACTGTTTGGATTCCACATGAGCAGTATTGTGAGACATAACAAAGAGGTTCCAAATGTGAAGAAAGAATACAAAGAAAACCCATGACTCATGTGCCCGACTCCTCCTCCCCCCAGGAAACATCACCAACTGGTTTTCAGTCTCCTTTCGGTTTGGACAAAATACCCAAGAAATAAAACCTGAATCATTCTTTGTGATCAGCTCATGAAACTGGTCCCTACCCTTGGAGACTGGAAGGGTTCTTGTAGTACTAATCTTAAAGGTAAGAATAAAACAACTTGGTGCTGGTTCACAAGACCAACACGAAATCATATTGTTACTGTGTCTAATAAAAAAAAAAAAAAGGATTAAAGTGGAAGTTTGTGACTCCTTCCACAAACATCTCTACACTCTTTCCTCCAGAAAAGCGAGCGTGGTTTCTACGTCCAGTTAAGGCCTATAGAACACAGGCACAACTTGTTTTAGCTGCACTTTACAAGACTCCACATGAACAGAACAGGCATTAGAATTAAGTGGGTGCCTTCCGCCAGCTTTCTCAGATAACGGTCCCCGCAGACTCCTGTATCTCAGCTTGTCAGCGGGGCCTTGCTGTCACTGGAGCTTTAACATCATCCTCAAGCATCGTGATAATCCATAAGCCTCACCACTTCAACTCAGACTGATCTTGAAGTAGAACAGACTGAAGACACTTGTATTATTTGGTTTGTAATTACAAATAAAAGTAGACGGTGATTTTTTTTTTTTTTTTTTGCTGATACTATGATTACTGTCAGCAGTATCCCCGATGTTATCATTTTACCACTGGCAGCTCTAAGGCTAAGTGACTGAACAATGTGGGGTATAACAAAGCCAAGGTAGTATTCTGAGTGTTCTAAATGCCTGCCTGCACCTTACACATTTCTGCAATATATGGGACGGAGCACACAGGACACTCTTCAAGCAGTCACAGGGCTGCCATAGGGCTTGTCTTATAGTGTCTCCTAACTCAGCACCACCCCCTTTACCAGCCCCTCAAGGTGACAGGCTATGCTGAAATCATGCTTCCTGCACACTTCCAAGGTTGACTTTAGGAACCCAGCACTAGGTCCTCATTACAGAGTAAAAACACAAGTCCTTAAAGAAAAAGGTAATTCTACAACCTGCTCGTTATATAGAAACCCTCTCATGCAGAAATACTCAAGCTGTACCACAAGAGATAACATACAATTAGGAAATACACGTGGACAATACACAAAAAAACACACGTGGCAAATACACAAAATTTTTCTTGACACTACAGGCTACCGAAACATGGACCTGCTGGGGTTTTTTAAAATTTTTTAAAAATGTTTTTATTTATTTTTGAGAAAAAGAGAGAGAGAGAGAGAGAGAGAGAGAGAGGGAGGGGCAGAGAGAGAGGGAGACACAGAATCTAAAGCAGGCTCCAGGCTCTGAGCTGTCAGCACAGAGCCCGATGCGGGGTTCAAACTTATGAACTGCAAGATCATGGCCTGAGCCAAAGTCAGACACTTAACCAACTGAGTCACCTAGGAGCCCCTGGACCTGTTATCTAAACCAAGAATAAGTTATTACTAAAAAGAATGACAACCATAACAGTGACAACCTAATGCTTTTAAGGAGCAAAACGCTGGAGGCTTTTCACGCGAGGTCTGCTAAGTATTAGTTACGTGATCTGGGCATGACTGCCTTAAGATCGGAAACTTCTGAGGCCACAATTCCTTCCCTCCCTTCCTCCCCCTGCTCCATCTCTCTCTTTTCCACTGAACTTCCTCTTGGCCTCCCCTGTCACCTGAAATCCTCAGCTTTGTACCTCCCATCCCAGGAAAACCCTGCTCCTTCCCCAGAGCTCACAGACAATGCAAACTTCCAAAGAGTGAACATTCTCCCCCTTTAAAACATTCTAAGATTTTGAAGAAATTAAATTTGAAGGCACATTCACAACTTTAAAAATGAAGGCTAAAAATGTAAAGGCACAGAATTATTCTAATCTCACACCTTCCACAAGCTTCTGAACACCCAGTGACCCACCGCATTTGCTCAGATGATCACAAAGGGCATTTAACAGAAAACCAGTCCCCAAAAGATACTTGAGGAAGATAGGGGCTCTATGGTCAAATCAGTTTGGGAACCAGCATATAGTATAGTTCCACTTTTCCCATACAACAGCAAAGGCAAAATGCTATCCTTCGCTAATAACTGAGCAAACTACATCTTACAAAAATAATAATCAGTAACTAGCTTATTGATTTATGTAGGTGCATCTCATAGAGTCACTACAGCCCCTACTTATCTACTCCAGAGGTTATGTTGTCCTGACAAGCATTCTAAGAAACCAAAAATCTCATCTTTAAGACAACACTCAAAAATTTCTAATCAGTAACTCAGAAGCCAGTGAAAGACACACAAAATCACAAGTGTGTATATGCTGATGTCTCGATCCCTGACTTGCGGGTTTCCCTCATGAAGGAACCGTGGTGGGGACGGCCACATACCAGCTGTCGTATGTATTCCTGAATGGAGTTCGGATACACAAGCACAGTGACGGCAACCAAGGTGTTGAGGGCGAAATCAAAGATCTGGTAACAGAAGAACGGGATGATCCAGGCAGCGCGTTGCTAAATAGGACAGAAAATACAACGTCAATGTGTTCCACGTGAGAAAATATGGTTTCTTCCCAATTCAGACAAAACCTTTCTTGATCTGAAGGGAAATGGAGGACAAGAAATTCAATAAACCAGGTCATGACAACTGACAAGCCAGACAGCAGTGGTCAAAAACAAGCCTCTGGACATTTCTGAGACTACAGAATTGGTTTTCCATCCACATCATATTAATGTGAGATTTAAACTTCCAAAGATTCTTACAGGAAACTGAGACTTATCACTTCTTCCTTCTTACAAGTAGCTGCACAGGTTACAAGTGTAAGGGATCAAGGAAAAAGCCCAGCCCCTTATTTCAAGGCTGCTTACCTTGTATGCTCCGTAAGTAGCCATCGCACAAATCAGGATCATGAGAAGAGAAATTGCAATCGCAATGCACATGTCTGCCAAAAGAAAAAGAGAAAATCAGTACTAGATCCACTGTTTTAACATTTTTTTAAATATTATTTATTTTGAGAGAGAAGGTGTAGTAAGCAGGGAAGAGCCAGAGAGAGGAGAGAGAGAATCCCAAGCAGGCTCCACACTGTCAGCACAGAGCCCAAGGTAGGACTTGAACTCATAAGCCGTGAGATCATAACCTGAGCCGAAATCAAGACTCAGACGCTTAACTGACTGAGCCACCCAGGCACCCCGTATTTTAACATTTTTTTCATCTCTCGTCAAAGGCATTTTGTTTATAAACCAATTATAAGTGAGAACTTTATACGAAGTAAACCACTTGGAGCTCTTTAAGAAGTTGAGAAGATGATAGTTAATGGACATAGAAGAAGAAAAGAAGAAGTTCTCCCTGAATCATAAAAACGTCTACAGATAACATACTGACTTACGCGTAAGTTTATTTTGAAAATGGGAAAGCGATCTTCATTACAGATATTTTTTTAAAAAAAAGTTTGGTCATCTGGTCCACTGAATTAGATATACAATAAATTAGGCATTTTTTTAAGCATGAGTGCCTAACATGTATTTTATAAACTCATGTGTGTCTTATGCCCCCATTAAAACCCTCCACTGGCTTCTCATTTAAAATAAAATCTCAGTTTATCATAGCCTGTATGTCTGTAATTTCTTCTAGAGCATGCCTAATCTCTCTCTAATCTCCTCACACTTTCTCACGTACTACAATCCAGCCACACCACTCGGTTCACTAAGTACAGAGAGAACACCCCACTGTAGGGCCTTGGCACCTGTAGATCCCACTGACTGGGGCACCTTCACTCCCAGTACCATAGGACTAGCTCTGCCTTTGTATCATTCGCACCTCAGCTCAAACATCAACACCTCCAACAGCTCTTCCCTGAGTATTCATCCTACTTCCGGTTCCTCCCACATCAATGTCGTGTTTTCTTTACAGCACGTATCACTATGATCTTGTTTATACCTGTTGTGTATTATCAGTCTCTCTTTGCTAGAGGACTCCTCCTGAGGGCAAGAACTTTCTGCATCTTCTTTACTACTGCAACCCCAACATACAGAAGGAGACAGATGCCCACCACAGGAGCCACTAGCCACATGTGGGCCCAGAGCACCTGTGATGTGCTCAGTCTGAAGTGAGATGTGCTGTAAGATTAAACTATACTCCAGAATTCAAGGACCTACCACCAAAAAAAAAAAAAAAAAAAAAAAAAAAAAAAGTAAAATATCTTGGGGTGTCTGGGTGCCTTAGTCAGTTGAGCATCTGACTCTTAATTATGACTCAGATCACGATCTCACGATTCAAGAGATCAAGCCCCAGGTCAGACTCTGCACTGACAGTGTAGAGCCTGCTTGGGATTCTCTCTCCCTCTCTTCTCTCAAACCCTCCCCTGTTCGTACTCTCTCTCTCTCTCTCTCAAAATAAATAAACTTGAAAAAAAAAAAAAGAATGTAAAATATCTTAATCATTTTTATACTGATTACATGCTAAAATATTCTGGATATACTGAGTTAAATAAGACAAACCAGTCGGATGAGCATCCAACTTTGCCTCAGGTCATGATCTCATGGCTCGTGAGTTCGAGCCCCGCATCGGGCTCTGTGCTGACAGCTCAGAGCCTGGACCCTGCTTCGGATTCTGTGTCTCCCTCTCTCTGCCCCTCCCCCACCTGCAATCTGTCTCCCTCTCTTTCTCTTTCTTGTAAATAAATATTAAAAAATTACAAAAATAAAAATTAAAAAAATAAACAAAAAGTAGTACAGTTAATTTCACCTGGGTCTACCTTTTTAAGTGTGGCTTCCAGAAAATTTTAACTTACATATGTGCTTGTACTCTCTTTCTATTGAACAGTGCTGATCTAGAACACTGCCTATATCACAGCAGGGACTAAATGAACATTTATTCAAGAGGTCATGTTATTATGTCTTTAGATTCAGATTAATTTTTTTAATGTTTATTTATTTTTGAGAGAGAGAGAGAGAGAGAGAGAAGATGAGCAGGGGAGGGGCAGAGAGACAGGAAGACACAGAATCTGAAACAGGCTCCCGGCTCTGAGCTGTAAGCACAGAGCCTGATGCAGGGTTCGAACCCATGAACTGTCAGATCATGACCTGAGTCAAAGTTGACGCTTAACCGAGTCACTGAGGAGTCCCACACCCCTAGAGATTCAGATTAGTACATATGACTGGGTTTCTTTTTTTTTTTTTTAATTTTTTGTTAATGTTTATTTTTGAGAGAGACAGAGACAGAATGAGAGTGGGTTAGGGGCAGAGAGAGGGAGACACAGAATCCGAAGCGGGCTCCAGGCTCTGAGCTGTCAGCACAGAGCCCGACACGGGGTTCGAACTCAAGAGCTGTGAGATCATGACCTGAACCGAAGTCGGATGCTCAACCGACTGAGCCACCCAGGCGCCCCCACATATGACTGGGTTTCTAAAGCAGTTCTACTGTGGGATTCTCACTAGCTAAGACAGTGCAAAAACCCATGCAGTAAAACATCTGTATGGTGCCGGCAGTTTCTGAGGCATTTCACGCATACCCCATTTAGTCCTCTTAACTCTGAGACGACATTGTTCCCACCAAGCAGACCACAAAACGAGGCTTAGAAGTTATGAAACCCGCTGAGACAGTATTTGCACCAAAAGGCTGAACTGTGACTAGTCCTGCTCTTGGATTTCAAATCTCTGGTTCTGCTAAGACTGCTGCTTCCTCTTCAGCTTTCAATACTGACCAATGAACCAATGTGGCCGATTGCTTCCTACAGGTGATCCTCCAAAGGAAAACATCCCACTTCTAGAACCATCCTCTCTGCATCCTCAGCTTCAGAGAGGAGAGGACATTTTAGGAAGGAGGTTTACAAACAGAAGAATTGGATAAAAGTACATTCTAGGACAGCAACGCAGGTATATCAACAAAGACCATCTGCCATATTTAAAATTTTAAAAATGAAGGTTCCTGAGATTAATCTATATGGATTTAGTGGAATAAATTCAACATTTCATTCTCAAAAAAGAAAAAAGATACGGTTATGAAATCCTCAGAGGATGACCAGTACTAGCCAGTACTTAAAAAAATTCTTTAAAGTATACATACAGATTTTGTAGTTTATAATTTTAATGTTAAGTTGGCTTACCTTTTCCCTCTTATGAGGGAAGAGATACCTACAAGGAAAGTTCATGTATGCCCTACGGTATTCTTGTAGGGTCGTGAGGGGAATAAACTTGAATACATTTTATACGCAAAACAAAAGCTGAGAGACTTAACTCCTTAACAGCAAAGGGAAAGTCTCTCACACACACACATATGTAAGCCCACGTGGATGCATTCTAGCATGCCATTTGCATATGAAGCAATGAGGGTCATCAGGCTCTCCGTTCCTACATAAAGCTATGACCACCGTGGAACGTCCATTGTCTGCTTTTACGGTCCCCACTTATATGTGTGCTTTCTTTCCGGAGTGAAGTAGGCGCTGTGTTATTATGTTAATCCTCAGGACAACCCTAAAAGGTTAGTACTATTAATAATTGCATTTTAGAAAAAGATGACTAGAAGAAGGCAAGTCCCTTGCCCAAGGCTGCCCAGCTAGTAAGCGGTGGATGGGATATTCTCCCCAAGAAGGATGAGTCTATACTCTTCACCGGGATGTTACCCAGCTGGGGAGGAAAACCATGCAGCCTCCCTAAAAGGAATTGGACGTCGGTATGTACTTGCTATGTGCAAAACCTATGAGAATTTATAGCAATCTCTGAAACCGGAACTCAGGCAGAAGTTTATTATTTTCTTCTTTGTCTACTGAGATGGTTTCCAAATTCTGTACAAGCATATTTTATAATGAGAAAAAAAATTAATGGAAGCCAGCCCATTTATAGGGTATTCTTTACTTCACAGATCTTAAAAGAGACTCTAGGTATACAAACTCAAGGTTGTATTCAAACATTTAAAATATTAATATAACCTAAAAAACACTAATATAGCCTGCATATCCTATTCTGAAGTAAAAAGAAACTCCAGAACTAAATCTCATATAATTATAAAAAATGTTTAAATTTACCTCCTTCTCCAAGAAGAGAAATTAGGGGCACAGGGGCGCCTGGTGGCTCAGTCAGTTAAATGTCCAACTCTTTATTATTTCAGTTCAGGTCATGATCTCATGGTTCTGGGATTGAGACCTGTGTAGGGTTCTGCACTGCCTGCATGGGATTCTCTCTCCCTCTCTCTCTCTCTCTCTCTCTCTCTCAAAATAAATAAATAAAACCTTGTTAAAAAGATAGAGAAATTTAAAAAGCACAAAAGTAAGAGAAAAGTCATAGAATATCCGTTTACCATTCATAGTGAGATACTACTTACCATAAAAAAAAAAAAGTTAATTTGAGATGAGGAAATTTTCAAAATTCTGTCCGTACAAATGATTATACCAACCACACCAACTGGACTGAATATATGACAAGCATGTGAAATAGCTTAGGTAGAATCAAAGTGTAAATCCAATAAAAACACGGAGCAGAGAAGACACAGCAGGCTAATACACCTTCTATCTCCTAGCAATCTGGAGCACATGCTGGCTCCTCTGACAGTGTGTAGTGAGTGCACCCTGGTGGACATGAGTAACTCTGAGGGATTAAAATTCATTCCTTTTAATGACGTCAGACATAAAAGAGGAAACAGTTCCAACAACAACGTACGGATTTTTAAAATCAGTAACAGTACTGGTCGGTGACAGGGATAGATGCCCTTTACTTATTATTTTTTTTTAATATTTATTTTTGAAAGAGAGAGAGAGAGAGAGAGAGAGAGAGAGAGAGAGCGTGAGCAAGTGAGGGGCGGAGAGGGAGACACAGAATCCAAAACAGGCTCCAGGCTCTGAGCTGCTAGCACAGAGCCCGACACGGGGCTCGAACTCACGAACCGCGAGATCAAGACCTGCACCCAAGTGGGATGCTCAATCAACTGAGCCACTGAGGTGCTCCACCCTTTACTTATTCTTGACACATTATTTCCTAGTAGCAACCCAGTCAGACACACTGTCCTCACACTGTTCCCTAAATTAACGTCCTGCCTCAATAATGCAGCTCTAATTTGAAAAGGATCCTAAGAAAAGCTATACCACAGGCCACAAATGGCATAATTAGATAATGTTTTCTGATAGTCAATCACGGAAATAAAAAAGGCATATAACGGAGTTCTATGAAATGTGTCTCTATTTTTTTCTAATTTTCTTTCTATTATTGGTGAGACTAATATTTTTCTTAATCACCCAAACCTCTTGCTTTTTTCCTATTTGAGTTGGTTTCAATCTCTTGTAACTGAAAGTGTTCTGCCTGACACAATTTGCAATATATTAAGAATATTACCTTTTTGTCTATCATAAATGTTGCAAACAGCTTCCCCAATTTATTTCTCTTTCAACATTATCATGCTAGCCTATGATACAAAAAAGGTGTATGTAGGTGTGCGCATATATGTGTGTTTTCATATAATGATTCAAATCATTTCTTTCATTTTTTTTAGTGGCCTTGATTTCATGAAATGTCTTTGTTTAAATATTCAACTTCTATGGGGCGCCTGGGTGGCTCGTCAGTTAAGCATCCGACTTCAGCTCAGGTCATGATCTCATGGTTGGTGGGTTCGAGCCCAGCATCAGGCCCTGTGCTGACAGCTTGGAGCCTGGAGCCTGGAGCCTGCTTCGGACTCTGTCTCCCTCTCTCTGCCCCCTGCCCTGCTCGTGCTCTGTGTCTCTCTCAAAAATAAACAAACATTAGGGGCGCCTGGGTGGCGCAGTCGGTTAAGCGTCCGACTTCAGCCAGGTCACAATCTCGCAGTCCGTGAGTTCGAGCCCCGCGTCAGGCTCTGGGCTGATGGCTCGGAGCCTGGAGCCTGTTTCCGATTCTGTGTCTCCCTCTCTCTCTGCCCCTCCCCCGTTCATGCTCTGTCTCTCTCTGTCTCAAAAATAAATAAAAACGTTGAAAAAAAAATTAAAAAAAAAAAAATAAACAAACATTAAAAAAATATTTTTTTAAATAAATATTCTAATTCCACTTTCCCTTATATTTCTTGGGTTTCTTTCCTTCCCATAAAACTTGGAGCTAGCGAGATAACTACTTCATTCATGTACCCATCTTACTTCTTTGGTCATAAGTCACTGCCATGTCTCAAGTTTCTGTCATTTTGGCCACATTCCTGGCACCGCAATTTATGAAAACAAACACTCTGTGGAATATATTCTCACCCCTTAGGTCTAGAGGAGAACTATTTTCAGATGGATTCACAGCAACAATATGACCTACTGAAAGCAAAATATAAAGCCCTAACCACCCAGGTTCAAGTCCCTACTATGGGGTCCCATGTTCTGAGGTTGAAAGTTTGGGGAAGAAACAATAAGGCACTAGTTTTATTTCATTAAAACAGAAGGAAGGTTCTAACACACTTTTTGTATAAGTGTGTGACAACTGTTTGCAACTTTTTATTGAAGTACATTCAGAGAGAAGAGTTTTTTGGCAACATGCTAATTTAGAGCTTTATTCTTAAACTCAAAATTTATTTCATAAACAATCAATAGGTGTGTAATATGGGATAAACACTGTGAGGACACCATCAGGACATAACCTCTGTTCTGATGTTGAGCATCAGAACTGGGAAGGGAAGGAAGAATCCAAGAGGAGTTCGTTGATGAAGAGCTAAGGGAGGTCAGAGGGGCAGGATTACTTTTAGACAAGGGGAAAAAAGAATTTTTTGGAGGAAATGGTTATTTGGGCTGGGTTGTTTTCATATATATGTATATATATATATGTATATATCTATATATATATGTATACCTATATATATATGTATACCTATATATATGTATACCTATATATATATGTATATCTATATATATGTATATCTATATATATGTATATCTATCTATATATATATATATATTTTTTTTTTTTTTTTAACTGAGCTATAATTCACAGAGCACTAGGGTGGCTCAGTCGGTTAAGCTTCTAACTCTTGATTTTCAGCTCAGGTCATGATCTCACAGTTTGTTAGTTCAAGCCCCGCGTTGGGCTCTGTGCTGACAGTGCGAAGCCTAGTTGGGATTCCCTCTCCCCCTCCCCTGGGCTCATGAGCTCTCCTCTCTCAAAGTAAATAAATACACTTTAAGATAATAATAATAAAATGAGCCATAAAAAAGTTAGGAAGAACTAATTAATTCAGGAAACTTACTTAAAATGTCAAGTTCACAGAATCTAATATAAGGAAATTAGTTCCTGCCAGCTACATGCTTATATTGAGATGTATACTGATATAGTTAAGTCTCTATATAAAAACAGAAAAAGCAATAAACAGCATTTACATTTTTTGTGTGATTAGTGATTATGTTCACTGGAGAACCAAGATGTCATGACTAGACCGTGAGAAGGAAATAAAAGAAATTTAATTAAAAACATGAATGATCTATAGATCATTTAATGCAATCCCTATCAAAATACCAACAGCATTTTTCACAGACCTAGAATGAATAATCCTAACATTTGTATGAAGTTCTTATAAAATAAAGAAGTTTCTACACAGTGAAGGAAACAACAGAACTAAAAGGCAACATACTGAATTCCAATTCAGATATTTGCAAATGACATATCCAATAAAGGATTAGTACCCAAAATACATAAGGAACTTATAAAACTCAACACCCAGGGGAGCCTGGGTGGCTCAGTTGGTTAAGCGTCTGACTCTTAATTTCAGCTCAGGTCATGATCTCACGGTTTGTGGGTTCAAGCCCCACATCAGGCCCCGTGCTGAAAAGTGCAAAGCCTGCTTGGGATTCTCTCTCTCCCCCTCTCTGCCCTACCCTGCTCACTCTATCTCTCAAAATAAATAAACTTAGAAATTTTTATATATATAAAAAAAAACCTTGGGGCACCTGGGTGGCTCAGTCAGTTAAGCGTCCAACTCTTGGTGTTGGCTTGGGTCATGATCTCACACTTTGTGGGTTCAAGCCCCATACTGGGCTCTGTGCTGACAGTGTGGAGCCTGCTTGGGATACTCTCTCCCCCTCTCTCTCTGCCCCTCCCCCACTCACTCTGTCTCTCTCTCAAAAATAAGTAAACTTAAAAAAAATTTTTTAAAAACCCTCAACACCCAAAAAATGAATAATCCAATTTAAAAATGGGCAGAAGACATGAAAAGATATGTCTCCAAACAAGACATACAAATGGCCAACAGACACATGAAAAGATGCTCTATATCACTCATCAGGGAAATGCAAATCAAAACTACGGTGAGATACCACCTCGCACCTGTCAGAATGGCTAAAATCAACAACACAAGAAACAAGTGTTGGTGAGGATGTGGAGAAAACGGAACCCTCGTATAGTGCTGGTGAGAATGCAAACTGGTGCAGCCACTCTGGAAAACAGTATGAAGGTTCCTCAAAAAGTTAAAAATGGAACTACCCTATGATCCAGTAAGTACACTACAGGGTATTTATCCCAAAAGTACAAAAACTAATTCAAAGGGATACATGCACCCTTGTGTTTACTGGAGCATTCTTTTCAACACTCAAATTATGGAAGCAGCCCAACTGTCCATCAATAGATGAATGTATAATGAAGATGTGGTGTGTGTGTGTGTGTGTGTGTGTGTATACATATACATAAACTACTATTTGGCCATGAAAAAGAATAAGATCTTGCCATTTGCAACAATATGGATGGAGTCAAAAAGCATAATGCTAGGTGAAATAAATCAGTCAGAGAAAGACAAATACCATACGATTTCACTCATATGTGGAAGCTAAGAAAACAAACAAAGGAGATAAAAAAGAGACAGAAACCAAGAAACAGACTCTCAACTCTAGAGAATAAGCTGATGGATACCAGGGCGGGGGTGGGTGGAGAGATGGGCAAAACAAGTGATAGGGATTAAGGAGTATGCTTGGGATGAGCACTGGGTGTTGTATGGAAGTGATGAATCACTATATTGTACCTCTGAAACTAATATAACACTGTATGTTAACTATACTGGAATTAAAAATTTTAAATAAAAAAATAAAAACATGTATGATCTATATGGAAAATTTTTGGAAATATTACTGATGGATGCTGAAGAAGATGTGTATTAACTGGAAAGTTGTAAGCCGTAATCAGACATTTAACAAACATTGCACACATCTCTGTAAATTCAAAAATCATTGACTTGTACATTTAAAATGGGTAAGTTTATGGTATATAAATTATACCTCAATAAAGCCATTTTTTAAACAGTTGTAACTGGACAAAATACAACATATAAGGTATCACTTCCCCCTAAACTAATGTGTAAGTTTAACATTTGTAATTAACAAATTCGCAACAGGATTGCTTGAGAACTGGACAACTGATGCGAAAAAATAAATAAGCAAAAATGGTCAGAAGATTTCTGAAAAAGAAGGACCGGGTCAGGTTCACCATATACTAAAGCATGTTTGCTGAGGACATGGGGAATTGGCACTGAGCGTTCATTCCCACCTAGTGTGTCTGCCTATTCTACAGAGGCTAGGAAGCTAAAAACCTGAATTTCCCAGACTCTCTTGCAACTGGGTGCTGCTAGCAGAAAGGTCTCCCCAGGTACATGTAGACACATAACGACGACTCTCTCCTCCAACCAAACACCTTGGGTCCTGCCCATGGCCCATTTAGTCTGGTTTTGGCAAGAATCCTACTGAGTCAGCTTACTAAAAACCCCCTCTCCTCAGTATCTGATCACCCTGATAATCTGATCAAATTTCCTTATCCCCCAGCCTCTGTAACTTGCCATGCTGGTCTGCTTTCAGCAAGAATCCTGTTGAGTTGTCTAGAGTTGTCTAGCAAGAATCTCCCCAGCTTTGATGTTTCCTCTCAGTAATTTTCCATCCACTGACCCCCCCCCCCCCCACCTGCTCCTTGGTGACAATGCTCCACCGTCCTTGCTGGAGAGGTAGTTGAGTCTGACCTCTTGCCTACTGCAAAACCCCTCTTGGGTAAAGTCTTCCTTACCATCTTTAACAAGTGTCTGAATACCTTTCTCATCAGCACAGTAAAACTGAAAAAACAAGTCTCAGAAGTAGGCATACTGCATGAATCTATTCTATAAAGCTTATTAGCATGAAAATTAAACAACAGATCAATTAGTGACACAAATATATGTGGACATCTATAAAGAAACACAAAGGAATGATCAACCATTCAGCAGAATGGCTAGTTCTGGGATCAGAGGAAAGAACATGCCATCAGGATGGGACACATAGTGCTCTTTCGAAAGTAAGCTAAAATTCAGTGTCTTAAATCGAGTGATGAGTACATAAGTACTTGTACCATTGTTTGGTATTTTGTAAATACTGTTTTATACCTATTCGCTATTTAGTAAGAGATAATTCTATAAAGAATGAAAAACTCCAAATTATTATTAATGAAAAAGGCAAGATGGGGCACCTGGGTGGCTCAGTCGGTCTGACTCTTGGTTTTGGCTCACGTCATGATCTCATGGTTTGTGGGTTCGAGCCCCACACTGGGCTCTGTGCTAACAGTGCAGAGCCTGCTTAGGATTCTCTCTCTCTGTCTCTCTCTCTGCCCCTCTTTCTCTCTCTCAATAAACTTAAATAAAAAAAGAAAAAGCAAGATGGATGTTCACTGTCCATAAAACTTCTCTGAAAGGTTTGAATTTTTTCAAAATAAAGATTTGGAGAAAAAACAAGATCCTCACACTAAATCCATGCTGCATGGTAAATCACATCCTGATTTCAAACACATTAAAATGCAAACAACAGCAACAACAAAATGCGTCATCAGAGAAGTTACAGGTAAGAAAAGAACACAAAAGGAAGAACACTGGATGCTTGAGCTAACTTAGTTCCTGCTCAGCCTCTGGCCAAGCTGGGACCTGAAATGAATCCAGGGAACCTATAGGCTGCATGTATCCAATTTTAAAAAGACATCTGGCAAAGTTCTTTATTCTTGTAGGCAAAGGGGAGAAACGTGCACCCAGCAAAGTAGTTTGGTTAAGAGGAACATCCAGGTACACAGGTGAATGATTCTACCAGAAGTCTTCCACTCGCCTTTCACCATCCAGTCCGTTCTCTGCCCCAGAAGGCAGATGTGTATGGTTCATCAACAGCCTCCCTTACCCTCTGGCTTTTGTGGAGTTCAGTCAACGAGAAGCCTAGACAGGAGATCAGAGGGAAGGTGACGTTGCCTTGGGTTGGCCGTGGGCCTAGACCTGATGTCACTGCTCCTAATGAGGAGGTTAACCCTGTAGGAGTCTCTCATTCCCAGCTCCAGTAACCACAGCCTCCTACCTACCCCTCCTTCCATGTCCCTTCATTATCCCTAGTGGTCTTCTTACATCTACATCGTTACAAAAGGTCTTCTTGAAAATATTCGTTGGAAGTATCCTAAAAAAAAAAAAAAAGCAAGGGGCGGACTCAATTGGTTAAGCGTCCAACTCTCGATTTTGGCTCAGGTTGTAATCTCATAGTTCGTGGGATCAAGCCCCATGTCCCCATGCTTGGGATTCTTTCTCCCTCTTTCTCTGCCCCTCCCCCACTCACGCAGCCTCTCCCTCTCTCAAAAACAAATAATAAACATTAAAAAAATAAGCGAGATATAGTCAAAGCATAGAATATGCAACCCTTTGAGTCATATGATGTAAAAGATAAATATATAGATAAGAGACTGGGAAGGTGGATGGATGAAAATAAAGGACTCGGACGGTTCCTATGGGCCGGCTTCCCCTGCTGTTGCACATGCAGGTCTATTTCCTCAAGACTGTTGGGATCTTTATGCACAAGTGGACAAGCTGTGTAGACTGACTGCCAAGCCTGTATTGGGGTATGTGAATAGACAGCAGGTAGGCAGCCTGGGGCCCTTTCCAAATGACAGGGCAAGGAGAGCTCTACACTGTGGTGCCAAGAGCCATATGGAAAGCCCTAGTTGATTGTTCTTTTTTTTTCCATTTCTTAGTTTTTTTTAATCAAAACTTTCAAACACCCAGAAAAGTATAGTGAATCCCCATCACTCCTTTTGCTTGTATTGTTTCATCTCTGATCACTCCGTTTCTGTCCATTCTACCATTGGCGGGAATCTGGACTGTTTCCAATTTTTGGCTATTATAAATAAAGCCACTATGACCATTTTTATAAGTGGCTTATGATGGACACAAGCATTATTTTCTGCAAGGTACAGATCTAAGAATGGAACTACAGAGTAGATAGATGTATGTTCAGCTTTAGTTTTCCCAAAGTGGTTGTATGATTTACACTCCCAGAAGCATCCTGGGAGCTCTCATAGTCCCACATCCTGATGGACAGGTGGTATTATCAGTTCTGTTAATGTTGGCCATTTTGGAGGGGTGCAATGATTCACTGCTGTGCTTGTAACTGGCGTTTCCTTTATAACTGATAAAGCAGAGAGTATTTTCATATGCTTATTGGTCATATGGATATCTTCTTTCGTGAAGTACCCGTTTTCCCCCGATTGATTACACTCAGGACATTTATCAAACGCTCATCCTTTCTCCAGTAAGTGCAGTGGTGTCTTTATCCTAAATCAGATGGCCATATATGGTAACCATCCATTCTTGATTAGTTTTATGGCCATTTCCTTCCTTAGGCCAGGTGTGTCCATTTGGTAAATAAAACTAAGTTTGACTAGAAAGACCAATCTGCTGCAAAATTAATCAGAAATTAATTTGAACGATCTGTTGTTTGACACTCTGCACAGCCCTGACACTTCCAGTCACAGTTCTTTGCCAATGCACTAAAATTTCACAAATAAAATGAAATGCTACAAAGCCTACTTCTACACAAAATAAGTTATGAGAGTCTAATATAGTGTGCTGCACATACATGCTTTTCAATCATTATCCTTCAGTCCTCTAAATCAATAGATTATAATCATTTCAAAATCATTTTAGACTTATAGGAAAGTTACAAGAACGGTAGAAAGTTCAGGGCTCCTGGGTGGCTTAGTCGGTTAAGCATCCGACTTTGACTCAGGTCATCATCTCACAATCTGTGGGTTCGAGGCCCGCACTGGGTTCTGTGCTAACGGCTCAGAGCCTGGAGCCCGCTTTGGATTCTGTGTCTCCCTCTTTCTCTGCCCCTCCTCTGCTCTCTCTCTCAAAAATAAACAAACTTTAAGAAAAAAAATTTTTTTTAAAACAAAACAGTAGAGTTCAAATATACCCTTCATCTTGCTTCCCCTAATAGTAACCATTTATCATCAAAAACAGAGTAATGGTCAAAACCAGGAAATTGACACTCCTATAATGCTATAATAAACTACAAAACTTATGTGAATTTCACTTGTTTCCCCTATTACTGTCCTTTTTCTGTTCCAGAATCCCATACTACATTTAGCCGTATCTCCTTTGTTTCCTCTGATCAATGACAGTTCCTTACTCATTCTTAGTAGAGACAATTGAGGGGATGGGTGTGTCACATAAGAAATATACATTCATAAATTATAAATATGTATTATCACTAATACTTTTACATTATATAAAATAAATATAAAAATACAAATGTTAAAGGGCCAGATTTTTTTTTTAAGAGAAATCCTCATGTTTTCTTTCTTTATCCCAGTGGATTGTCCCATACGCCTCATTTTGATTTAAATAATACATCTTCTTCTACCAGATCATTTTAGGAAAATATCATAAGGAAAAGTGAAACATTATTCCTGCTTTGTCCTTCTGGATAAAATCTTCAGATGGCCACCACCATTCCAAAAAGGTATCAACTTAAAATTGCTATATTCCATAATTTTGAAGCACAATTTAAAGCAATTGATTGTACCCATTTCCAGGACTATTTAATTCTATTCATATGTGAGTTAAATATACAAAGGCTTGTCAAACGCAGTGAACTTTTATTTACAAACTTATTTTCAAAAAGAGATCAAAACATGTGAAAAGGAAATGTAAGAGGAAAGAAGTTAAAAAAAGATTCACTCAAGTGAATATCCACTCTTCTGTACCTTTTTTATAACGATGAGATTTAAATGACTGATAGTCCTAAACGTAATTACAAACTCTTCATTCATTTTTTTCAAATATATGAAATATGAGCGAGACCTCAAATGCACTGGAACTAATATCCAGGACATTAGAGAACAATTACTATTTTAAAGTCTTAAGTACCAGCAAGCCTTTGAAGACAGCTAAATTAAGCCTATACGGTCAGAAACTCATTACCCAGCTTAGTCTCGAGCAATTAGAACAAGGCATATAGTGTTACTGTTTAATTCAGAGAGAACGATAGCCGTATCATTTAAAACTTCTTTTTCTAACCTCAATTACCTTAGAAAAGGAAATCCTGCTACTGGCAATGGTAAAAGATCATTTGTTTTTAAATGTCAATCAAACATTATATTTATAGCTTACATAGTCTTTTAGCTCAGGGGAAGGAAGGCAGAGATATTAATTTAATATTAATGGAACTCATTAGCCTTTCTGGGAGAATCCATAAGAGTAACAGGGTTAATTCAAAATAGAGAGAAAGAGCAGGTCTCAGTCTGAGAAGGTTCCAAACCCCAAGAGAATATAATGTTCTGACATTTACTGTTGGGGCTCCTACAGGGCTCAATCCAGGACCACTTTACTTTTCTCTTTACTATGTCCTTAACATAAATACCATTTTTAGGCTGATGTCCTCAAATTTGTATCAGCCCGGACATCTGAGTTCTGGGTTATAGGGTCACATAACCAACCACCTTTTTAATCTCCGCACTTTAAGACAGCTCGTGTCTCAACTGTAACATACCTAAATAAGAATGGCTAGTAAAGCAGCAAAATATACTGAGCACTTATTATGGGCCAGACCCCATTCTAAGCATTTTTCATGCACTAATTGATTTAATCACTGCAATGATCCCGTGAGGCAACTATGATCACCACTCTTTCAGAAGGAGGAATGGAAGACACAGAAAGGTAGTAACTAGCCCATGCTAACATTTAATACACTGCATGGTCAGCCTTCTGCTTCAGAGCCTAGACTCCTAATGACCCTGGTGAGTCACTTAAAGCAAAGTCAAGTCCCCTCCCCCAGGTGAGTCACTTAAAGCAAAGTCAAGTCCTCTCCCCCCAGGTGTGTTCGTATCTCCTGACCCCAGACTCTCTCTCACCCCAGTGAAGATCAGCTCTTTTACTCAAGCTGAAAAGCAGGGATCATCTTTGATTCCTCACTTTCCTTCTTCATTCATACCAGCAAGTTCTCTCAATCCTACCTCCAAACCCACCCTCTTCCTCATCCTCAGTACAGTCTGGATCACAGGGAACCCCCCCACTCCCCCCGCCCCACTGCAAACCAATCTCCTAAATGCATCCTCCACTCAGTGACAAAAGGGATCTCCGTAAAACACACATCAGCACATAACTGCTGAATTACTAAAAACCACTGAAAAGCATTTTTATCACTCTGAGAACAGAACCCACAAGCCTCAACATCTTCCAAATGTTCCCGGTCTATCCCTAAAACTGCATCTTGAGTCACTGTCTCCCCACCTTACTCATTTTGCCCCAGCATTTTTTTTAATGCATTTGAAGTTCTCCAAAGCCAAAGAGAACTAAATTTGCACGATCTTTTGTTTGGGATTATGCACAGCACTGCCCCTTTCAGTTAGTGTGGACACAGTGTGACTATAATTATAAAAGATGCCTATGAGCTTAGAACTGGGGTGCCTAGCCTCCTTCTGGCCTATCCCACACCCACATCCCTGTGTATGTTTCTATTTATTGGAGAAAGGCCTAAGTCCACTAAATAATGAGCAACACAGTTTCTGGAATGGAAAATGATCATCTCCTAGAAGACAGGGAAATACAGAAAGTAATAGAAGACACAGTGAGGTACACATGACCCTTTTGACCTTGTTTCCTGCCATTTACTCCTCTAAAAAAGGCCAAAAGGCCCAGGGTAGAAAGACCAGGACAAAGCAATAATTTTAAAAACGAGAAAGTTAATGTAAAGAAGGAAAAAAAAAGAAAAAAGAAAAAACAAAAGAGACCTTATTTAGACTCTTACACCTAGAACAGAGGCAGAGCACACGTAGCACATAAATATTTGTTGATCTGATTTGTAACGATGGAAAGAAAGTGAAGTATCAGTTCAAATGGCCCATGAATCAATATTTGTAATTTAACAGGAAGAACTGGAAGCAGGATTCCCTGCCCTTGAAAGTACCAAAATATCTACAACCGCTATCTGATGTACTTACTGGCATCATCCATGAACTCAAAGTCACCTCCTAGCTCAGAACTTGAAAAGTGATACTGGTCTGGGTCAGCCAGGGCGCTCAACAGAATCAGCAGTACCACAGCGTTGATAATCTGCAATAAGAAAGAAAAAAATTTAAGTGCCCCAAGGATATGGTCCTTATAATAGGAACTTAAACTGACCATATGGAATTCAATTTCAACAGAGGCTCACAATATTGAAACAAACAACAGGTAGCCCCCCTGCGGGAGCAGGCTAACATTCCCAAGCCAGAAGCACCACCTGTCCATAGCCAAAGGCTCATGGCTTGGGCGTAGCAAACGGTCAGATTTCACCCCTTGCCCACCTTGGGGCTGGCATCCCAGAACAGTGAGCAACACACACAATCATACACAGCAGCCCTGATGCCCGGGGTTGGAAAAACACAAACTCTCCAGTTAGCCAAGTGCACCGTGATAAGCAACCACAGGTCTTTCTAGGCGATCAAACGTTTTCAGAGGGTCAGACGATCTGAGCTTTGAGACCATGTAGGGAACAGAGAGAATGAATGCAAAGTCACAGTGGCAGAGGCATGATGGTTCCTCCTGTTGTAGCTCAGGTGAGCCCCTTTCCACCCCAGGCCCATATCTCTGCCTTCTGGACACTGCAGAATACATAGCCCTCAGGTACTCCAAACTTAGCTTGTCTAAATGGAAATCACCATCTCCCATCTCTGCTCCTCTTTTTGTGCTCTATCTTTAAAAACAGCATCACCATTAATAATTAAAGGGGAAAACATTCAGGCACTGTGCTAACTTCTTTATGTGGAGTCTCTCTCTTAAGCTGTCCAATAACCCTAGTGAAATAGGCCCTAAATTATCCCCATGTTATCAATGAGAAAACCGAGGCCTGTGAGTTAAGAACGTTACTGAAGATCGGGCAGCTAACACCCTGCAGAAATGAGACGTGAATCCAGGAATTTTAATTCCAAAATGGAATCTCTTAGCCTCCTGTTTATATTTGAAACGTGATTATCTTTGAGCTTACCATCTACCTTACCCCCACATCTGACCAACTGGGCAATTCTGACTATTCTACTTGTACATCTGTATTTCCTTTATTCTTCCTGGCCATCCTTGCTGCATGCGACACACGTGTACCAACTGTGGTGGGGCTAGAGGGGCAGGTGTGCTAAGAGCTTGGGTGAGGCTTGAGATGAGACTGGGTTGTTATCTCCTTTTTGTGTGTATTACTCTTGTCCAAATGGGGATGGAATAAAATGAACAGCCATGAAGATTACATAAAGGAAATTCTTTTACTAACAACAGTAAATAAAAGCATATCCTACTATAAAAGTCGTATTTGGAATACCTATTTACAGAAGAGGTTCAAAGGGAGGGTTAGGTTGTCTGCTCTATAAAACATCCACTCCAGAATCCATTTTCTTTTTCTTTCTTTCTTTCTTTCTTTCTTTCTTTCTTTCTTTCTTTCTTTCTTTCTTTCTTTCTTTCTTTCTTTCTTTCTTTCCCTTCCTTCCTTCCTTCCTTCCTTCCTTCCTTCCTTCCTTCCTTCCTTCCTTCCTTCTTTTCTTTCTTTCTCTCTCTCTCTCTTTCTCTCTTTCTTTCTTTCTTTTTATTTATTTATGAGAGACAGAGTATGAGCAAGGGAGGGGCTGAGAGAGAGGGAGACTGAATCCACGAAGCAGGCTCCAGTCTCTAAGCTGCCAGCACAGAGCCCGACACGGGGCTCAAACCTGTGAACCATGAGATCATGACCTGAGCCGAAGTTGGATACTTAACCTACTGAGCCACCCAGGTGCCCCCAGAATTCATTTTTCAATGGCAATCCCAAGGTGGTTGTTTTAGGATTATTGTAGGATTTGGAATAATTCTTTTTCTTCCTCTTTGTTCCAAATCATCTCATATGGTCTGATTGTTTTTTGACAACACATGGTTAAAAAAATTTTTAAGGCACAAAAGGGTATATAGTGAAGTCACTCTCAGTCCTACTGCTATCCAATTATCCTCCCCACAGTGGTTATTAGAACCACTTATTTCTCTTCAAAGATCCCAGAAACTTCTTAGCACATTTTAAGGAGAGTGTGTTTAGCCAAACTCTATTTGAACAAAGCTTTTCAGAACACATCTAAAGCTTAAAGAAAGGTATGAGTTAGTCCCACAACTGGCATGTGATGTTTGGCAAGGATGTTCTTTGATAAACTGTCAAGTTTTCCTGGCATTTCGTTCCTTCTATACTCTTGTCTTTGAAAAAGGCAGCCCAAAGATTATGGGCTGAAGTAAGATCAGATGAAACAACCTAAGAATGTAGTTTGAAAAAGCAAAGCACCACACGAAGACAGCATAGTCACTGTTACCGCACTGGGTCGGTTTTAAGGTTGAAAAGGGAACTCTGAGATTCATGGGCAAAGCTTTAACCTAATGGTAGAGTAGGGAGGGTAAGAGCAGATGATGGCAGAGTGAGAAGCAGTGCAGTGTCTGGTTAAGGTAATGCAGGCCACGTTTAGAGATTCCATAGGGCTTGTGTTAAGAGAGTTTGGATTTTATTCTAAGGATAACAAGAAGCCCATGAAGAATATCAAGAAAGGGAAGACGGTGACCTGGCTGGGGTTCAAATGAGTAAATCATGTAAAACATCTAGAAGGGTGACTGGCATACAATGGCCACTCACGTTAGTTCACTTACCTCTTCGCACCTCCATGGGACCCACATAAAAGCTCCTGGCTGGCATGGAACATTGCCTGGCTGCCAGATCTGAACCAGTGCTACGCCACGGCTTCCCTGTCCTTATAGTTCCGACGCATCTGTCAATTCTCTGGGGTTTTTTTTTTCTGATTTCAGATTTTATTACAAAATTTATACTAATCAAAACAGTGCAGCACTGGCATAAAACAGACACATGGACCAATGGAACAGAATTGAGAGCCCAGAAAAGACTCATGCATATATGGTCAACTGATGCTTGCCAAGGGAGCTAAGAATACTCAGTGGAGAAAACAACTGTCAGTTCTTAATCAGCTTGTTATTATCCCCATGCCTAGTTTACTTATCACAATACATTTACTAACTGCAGCAACAGATAGGCACTGTGCTAAGTGCTTAGCAAGAATTCTCCAGGACTCCGAATACAAGGCTAAGTAAGTCATGTGCCCAAATAACACAAAGCATACAGCAGTAAGCATGCCAAGAGTTCAGAGCAAGACTAATGGAAGTTCAGAGAAAGGTATTACTGAAACTTGAGGCTGAGACTCAGGTCATGGGGAGGTACAGCAGAGATGCGAACACTTGGACAGGGGCTGCAAAGATGGGAAGATTTTGGAAACTGAGTGGTGTGGAAAAGAACACGTTCAAGTCTGAGTAGGGCCACTGGGATGGGGCCTGTACTGAATATAGCAAGTAGTTAGATGTGACTGAACACAGCACACGAAGGGTAAATGTAAGGGAATGAGAAGAGAAATGCAGGTTGGGGCTGGATGGTGAAGAGTCCTCAGGGGCAGGACAGGAAGCTGGGGCTTCAAGCTAATAGCTAATGAATAGCTCATAAGCTGGGATGAGACACGATTAGAGCCATGTCATTAGGAAGATCAAGCTGGAAGAGGCAGGGAGGCTAGGCAGGAGGCAGGCCCCGGATCTGGACAGCAGTGCAAAGGTCTGCTGAGGGGTAACCAAGGTTTTCTCCACTTCCCTCTAATTCTCAAGACAGCGCTGAGACTCTGGTCTTACACGTTACTTTCAGAGGTTATGGGACCTTTCCTCAGGTCCTAGAATGGAAGAGCCATGGTTGGAACCACAAGGCCTTGCCACGTGGAGGCAGCATCACTAGAGACAGGAAGTGACTAAATGCAAAGACAAAGGGACGCAAACCAGATTGGAGGTTTCAAGGCTGGGTGACGAGATGTATCTTGTTATTATCAGAAATAAGAGGGGAGATCACAGAGGGACTAAGATGAGGCTGATTTTAGAGATGTTGAACTGGAAAGAATTTCCAGGATGTCCAAAGAATCACGTTGTTAGCTTGTCCATCTGCCCCTCTCTTTTTATTCTACCTTTGGTGTTCAGGCCTGCCCTCAGTTTTGTTCTGACCGCCTGATGCCTAGTCTTACTGTTGCTCCTGCTCGCTCAGGCTCACGTCATTCATGACAGCTGAGTTCTGGCTCCTGGTTCGGTGTTCTTCTTGCTCCACAGCAGGCCCTGGGTCCGATTCCTGGCTGTGCCTGCGGCTCTCTGCACACTGTCATCGTCTCCTCTGTACCGCCAGCCCTGTGGCTCTTCTCTCTGTTCCCCAGCCACAGACCACAGTCCTGGGGCCGAATGCCCTGCCAGCTGCCCTAGTTCCTCACGAGACAGTCCAGGGAGAAAGGACACAGATAAAACAAAAATGTGATGGGAAGGTCATTATGACCAGTCACCATTGTGTTCTTTTCATCACATGGTGAAATTTTCATAACAAAAACGTGTGATGACACATATTTACTGTGTCCTAAAACCTCAACTGCCGACAGGAATGTGGCATGCCGTGGGTGGTATATATAGTGAATAGAGTAGGGTGACAGGGTGATCCGTGAGGACCGAGGTCTGTGCAAAAGGGCCGGGGGAGGACTAGCCATGGTAGTTACTACACAGAATCAGCTGGAAAAGGCCGAATTAAGTCAAAGCCCTAAGAACACCTGATAAAAAGGACTTCCTCTAAGAGAGAAAATGGAAGTTATCCAATCGTCAGTTCTGACCAAGAATGAAATGTCACCAGAAATGAGAACCAAGAAGATGACAGGACTTTCCAGGAGCAGATGATGCAATGACCACAGCTGAGCTAAATGTAAAAGAAAGAGTGAGCATATTTGTGATCTTGTTCAGCTAATGCTCACCTCCTTTGGACTTCATCTGTTTTGGTAGGTCATATACAAATTGTTCCCATTCTATTGACAAAGTGTTCCTGGGGTATCACACATTTTTTCCTGGTTCTTGACAATGATTACTTCCATATGTAACTAAATTCAACTTCTGTCCAATTACTTAAGTAGTCAGGCCCTTGTATATTCTCCAGGGATCCAAAGTGCTTCTACCCTTAAATCATTTTTCAGATCCTAAGTGAACAGTGATATCTGTAGTTTGAATCACTGAAAATGTTAAATGTAATTATCAGCTCATTTTTTAAAAACATCGATAAAAGCACCTTAATAACACCCCAGCCCACTGAGGTAATAATAATTACACAACCGCCAAAAATTTGCACAAAAAGGGGCGCTTGGGTGGCTCCGTCAGTTGAGCGACCGACTTCGGCTCAGGTCATGATCTCATGGCTCATGGCTCATGGGTTCGAGCCCCGCGTCAGGCTCTGTACTGACAGCTCGGAGACTGGAGCCTGCTTCGGATTCTGTGTCTCCCTCTCTCTCTGCCCCTCCCCTACTTGTGCTCTGTCTCTCTCTGCCTCTCAAAAATAAATAAATGTAAAAAAAATTAAAAAAAAAAACTTTGCACAAAAGCGGTGTCCAAAAATGACTTGTGCAGATTTATCTATAATGAAAACTTGAAACAGAAGTAGGAGAAGGGTGGGAGAAGGGTGGGGCACCTGGGTGGCTCCGTGGGTCAAGTGTCCAACTTCAGCTCAGGTCACGATCTCATGATTCATGAGGTCAAGCCCTGCATCGGGCTCCATGCTAACAGCTCGGGGCCTGGAGCCTGCTTTGGATTCTGTGCCTCCCTCTCTCTGCTCCTCCCCTGCTTGCACTCTGTCTCTCTCTGTCTCTTTCTCTCTCTCAAAAATAAAGAAACATTAAAAAAATAAAAAAATAAAAAAAAGAAATAGGAGAAGGGCTTAATATTACTACAAAATAACAGAATCCTAAGGATAAAAACCCATATTTTGAAAAAAGTTAACAGTAAGAAATATTCATAGTACGTTAAATGAAAACTACAGTATAAAAATGTTATATGATTCCAATTCTATTATTTATATGTGTGATATGTTCACAAGTATAAATCACAGACCAAGAACGCAAAAGTGTACAATGTTACTTAATACAAACCAGGTAGATGACGTGTACCTTTAATTTTCATTCTACCTTTTTCATATCTTCCAGAGTGTCTAACATCAGCATATACTGCTTTTAGAGTTAGAGACAATTATCTAAAACTTCAAAAATATTTTTAATATAAACTATGTTACAAAATATTATTATTGAACTTGCTTCTCTAAAAAACAGTTAACGAAAGAAACTGACCAATGACAAGTAAATCTGGCTGGGCATTCAAGTCAAATCTTGGAAATAGGTATTTCGGGGGAGAAATGTCATAGTGAAATAAACAATAAATAAGGAATCTGCCACTTCCAATAACGGTGAACCAGGTAATACAAACCAATGTCCCTCTGAGGACAACTAGGAAATCTGAACAAAATACCCACGTACGTGAGAAGGTGTGGCAGCTAATGAGGCAATGAGAATTACTGGTCCAAAATCCAGGAAAAGGCAGAAATACCCCAGGGGCATTTGTCGATTCTGGAAAAGACGGATAAGAGCTAAGAGCCTAAGCAGCACCCCTGACAGCCTTGCTGGGCCGGGGCATCAAGAGGCTGCCGGGTGGGGGTGGGGGTGGGGGTGGGGGCAGATCCCCCAGGGCTTTGCCCTAAGACCCTGCAGGGTCACCACTGGAGGAAGGTACACCGGAAGAAGACCAGCCGTTAGAGGGACACAGCCCAGCTTTGCAGCATCTGAGTCTTGAAACTGGATAAAGGCAATCCCCAGTTGCTAGACCCCTAATAAAAGCTATTAAAATCCTGGAGGAGAAAGAGATCATCCTATGCCTTGAATTATTTTTTTAATTTTTCAAATGCAATGTCCAAAATACAGCAAACAGGAAAGACAAAACTCTCAGAATAGAAACCAGAAAATCCAATAAAATACCCACTTGTTTTACTAGAACAAACAAAAAACAGACAACAGAAACATAAGTACTCTTGATATAGAAGTTAATGAGCATGTGCTTTAAAGTTAACTATGATGAGACACCTGGGGGGCTCAGTCGGTTAAGCATCCAACCTCAGCTCAGGTCATGATCTCACAGTTTGTGGGTTTGAGCCCCGCATGGGGCTCTGTGCTGACAGCTCAGAGCCTGGAGCCCGCTTCAGATTCTGTCTCTCTCTCCCTCTGCCCCTCCCCTGCTTGCGCTCTCTGTGTCTGTCTCTCAAAAATAAACAAACATTAAAAAAAAATTTGTTTTAAATAAAGTGAACTATGCTAGGGGTGCCTGGGTGGCTCAGTCGGTTAAGTGTCCAATTGACTCAGGCTCAAGTCATGATCTCATGGTTCATGAGTTCAAGCCCTGCATCGGGCTCTGCACTCACTGTGCAGAGCCTGCTTGGGGTTCTCTCTCTCTCCCTCTCTTTCTGCCCCTCCCCAGCTCGTGCTCACTTTGTCTCTCAAAATAAATAAACTTTTAAAAAATCAAAAAAAATAAAAGTATCTTTTTAATAAATAAATAAATACATAAATAAATAAATAAATAAAGTGACTATGCTTATGAAAATCAAGGAGATAAAGAAGAAACACAAGGAGAATTTTGGCAGGGAACTGGTATAAAAAGAAGCATATGACAGAGCTGAAAAGAATACAGAGGCTCTAGAGTGAGAAACTACAGTAGCCAAATCAAGAACACAGTGGATGAGTTTCATCCATTAGACAAAGTGCAAGAAAATTAATGAGTTGCTAAGACAGAAGAAAACGTTCAGATGGTTGGCTTTAACTAAAAAAAAAAAAAAAAGAAGCCAGAAGACAATGGAGTTCCAACTTCAAAATGCTGGGGAGGAAATGCCAACCTACAGTTTTATATCAAGAAAAAAAATCCTTCAAGAATAAAAATGAAACAAAGAGGCTCTTGGACAAAACGGAGGGAATTTGTCACCAGCAGCTCAGCAGTAAAGAAGCACTAAAGGGTATTCTTTGGGCAAAAGAAAAATGATGCCAGATAAAAGGCTGAAGAGGTACAAAGAAAGAAGAATAACAGAAATGATAATTATGTTGGCAACTGTGAATATCGATAACCTAATAACAATAATAATGACTGCAAAACATAAATAGATTCAAAATAGACAATACCATGTAAGTCAAGAGCAGATCACTGGAACTGAACTGATCTTAAATCCTTGCATTGCCCAGGAAAAGAATGAAAGTACCAGTTAACGGGAGATTTTAAAGAGTTCAGGATGTTATGTTGTAATCTGTAGGGCAACCTTTAAGAGAATAGTCAGACTCGAGTGGTAGGTAGACACATGACTGCTTGTTCGGTAATAACCGAGCTGTTTATATTTTGTGCATTTCCCATATATGTGCAATATTCATAGTAAAAATGGTTAAAAATAATTTAAAAAATAAATATAAATTATAATCAGATATGTGGTTTTCACATGATTGGCTAATTTTTTTCAACTTTTTTTTTTTTTTAAAGCAGATGCCCAATGCGGGGCTCAAACTCAGGACTCCGAGATCAAGCATCACATGCTCTACCAACTGAGCCAACCAGGTGCCTTTAGATGGCTAACTTTTATATTCCCACATTTGAAAAAACAAAATTAAGCTAATAATGGCAGCTGTGCCTTTCACTTGGGTCCAACATCAATGGGCAAATCAAAATGAAATGAAAGTTTGAACTTTTTACTTGAAATATTTTTAAATCAAATTTTAGAACTCTGATCCAAATGTGCTTCCTTATTCAATTCAAATAAGCCCCTGTCTAGATGGTCCTGTTCTGATATTGAAATACATTTCTGACATTTGCTATTTCAATTCAAACAATTGTGGTAAATATATTTTGGGAAAAAAACTGGATTTATTGTAAAACCCTATTTGCCTAAGAAATTTTGTAAATCAGTTCAACTATTATGTTCCCAACATTCTTCTTGAAACTGGGTTATACAACGACGAATAACACGCGGTCCTAGCCCCGAAGATTAGTATTTCAGTGGGGCAAACACATCAACAGCCAAGTAAAATGCAGAATGCTAGAACATTCATTAAGCAATTCATTCAATTGTTCAGAAGTTCAGAAATTACCCATGAGGCAACAAACATATGCCAAGCACTATGCTAAGCATCACATCCATATTACAGCAAACACCACAAGGTAGCTTATTGTCGAGTGGGGAAGACAGTTAAACAAACCGGATGTTCGTTCAGAGTGAAAAAGAATTCTGCCGTACTAGTGGTTCAGGGAGAAGCTGAAAGACTTTGCAGGGAGATGACACTGTTAACACCACAGAGAGTAACAGACTTCTGGAAATCTTGAGAGACAAAAGATTACAGCACAAATAATTTTAGGGTATCAGACTCAATGACTAAGAATTAAGTATTAACAGACAGTCCCAGGAAACAAACACATAAAAATGAGCCACTCTTCTCGGCCCTTTGTGTTGAATTAATATTCTAGGCTAATGTTTTAAACTCCCGAAGCTATAAACCAAGGGACTACGTCCAGGTTACACACAGTGAGGGAAAAAGGCTCAGCAGTGAAATCAAAGTTGTACCTTTCATGAGTGCCACATTTCAATCGGCAAATTTTTCAAATGTAGAAATGTTTTCCCCAAATTCAGTGAGACCCTCCTGATTCACCTTGTAGCCCACAGTGCCGTCACGTTAACCTGTCCTCCTCAAGAAACCACCACCACCAGTCCCATTTTATACCACTGGAGCAGTCTTGCCTCCCCTGTGAAGTGTGACAATTATTGCATTCTGCAAATGAGCACACTCAGACTGCACAGGAAACCCCACACAAGGTCACGTAGTGCTCAGCTGAGACTCAATCACTGATCCTTTGATCACAAATGTCATATAGGCTCTTTTTGGGGCACCTGGGTGGCTCAGTTGGTTGAGCATCTGACTCCTGGTTTCAGCTCAGGTCATGATCCCACGGAACTGAGCCCCACATCAGGCTCTGCATTGACAGCGTGGAGCCTGCTTGGGATGGATTCTCTCCCTCCCTCCCTTCCTCCCTCCCTCCCTCCCTCTCTCTCTCTCTTCTCTCTCTCTCTGCCCCCTCCCCATGCACTTTCTCTCTCTCTCTCTCTCAAAATAAATAAACATTTTTTTTTAAATGCCACACATGCTGTTTCTAGTAAACAGGTTCCTCTCAAGAAGCCACCACACCCAGTTCACAGATCCCACGAACTCTGCTAACCAATCCCCTAGCACTTGCTCTGAATTCTTTTCAAGGGAGTGTTCCAGATAGCCACTCTCACTGTGACTGGAGCAAGCAAAATGAAGCCGATCTGCCACCCCAGCAGAAGCATTCCCATTTCTCCCAATGGACTTGGCTGGGTTCTCCCAATGGACTTGGCTGGGTTCTGATTTTCACCCTCAGGCTGAGGCACCATTATATGCTCTCACAAATATAGAGCCCATGTAATTAATGAGAAAGCTGTCTGGACAGTGGCAGAGGATGGTCGCCTAGAGGAAGCCAGCTAGGGGAATGCTGTCCAAAGAGTCTCTGGGAGAGTTGAGAGTGAGGGGTGTGGATGGGGAGGACAAGCATGTTCCCTTTTATGTCTTAAAGAATATTCTGGGTCTCTGAACGTGAAAAGACAAGCCTAGCCTGCAGCCTAGTTTAGAATGGGCTATGGAGATCTAAACTCCATGCATAAGAAAAGTATCACATGCTACAGGGTTAGAAGACTGGAGTTTGGAAAAGACCAGAGAAAATATAAAGTGCAAAAATGGCTAAATTAACATTTTTATACAGCAAGCATGGTCTTTTTGTGTTCTGATATGCTGCTCTCTTCATTAGGTCTATTAGTCCCTACCTGTAGCCATCCTATTCCAACAAGGAGGATTACCAAAAGATATGCTTTGAAAGACAGTTTGAAGTGATTTTATTATTTTACTCTGTTTAGTTTCAATATATATAAGAATACTTTGTTCCTGTAGCTATTCATCAGGCAGAAGTGAAACTCATGAAACAGAATATCTTTACTAATGAAAGAGTCAGTAACAGATTTAACCACTAGAATACAAATTTCGTATCCAGTTCAAGAACAGTGTTGTTATATTTTCCTTTACTGTTAAAATTTTCTAACAAAATAGCAATACATTCAAAACATCCCCAAACAAAACCAAGTATCAGAAATTAAAGACAAGTAAAGAAATTAAAGACAAGTATCAGAAATTAAAGACAGAAATTAAAGACCTGGGTGGCTCAGTCGGTTAAGTGTCTGACTTCAGCTTAGGTCATGATCTTACAGTTTGTGAGTTCGAGCCCTGTGTCGGACTCTGTGCTGACAGCTCAGAGCTTGGACCCTGCTTCAGATTCTGTGTCTCCCTCTCTCTCTGCCCCTCCCCCACTCATGCTTTGTCACTTTCTCTCTCTCAAAAATAAACAAATTAAAAAAAATTTTTAAAAGAAATTAAAGACAAAAAACATATACCTTCACAATTGAAACACAGCTTGGAAATCTAGAACAGGAGCTGCAAAAGTATAACCTGAAAGCTAATTTTTAAACAGTCTTGTCAAATTAAAATCAAATGCAATGACATAACCTAACTATCTCTTAGATAATAAATGTTTTCTTGGGGCACCTGGGTGGCTCAGTCAGCTGAAGCATCTGACTTTGGCTCATGTCATGATCTTGTGGTTCATGAGTTCGAGTCCCGTGTCAGGCTCTGTGCTGACAGCTCAGAGCCTGAAGCCTGCTTCAGATTCTTTGTCTCCCTCTCTCTCTGCCCCTCGCCTGCTCACACTCTGTCTCTCTCTCTCTCAAAAATAAATAAACCTTAAAAAAAATTTTTTTTAAAGAAATGTTTTCTTCTCTGAGTAAGGTAAGAAATAATGATGAATTGTTTATATATGGAAAGGAGAAAGATTATAGTGTATGTCATAAATATTCATTACTATGAATCTAGGCAAGAGAACATTCTTGAAGGTGATGTCAATATCTGATAGTTACTTTTAGTTATAAAACAGTATCCGATTACTTTGAAAGTAGATAGCCTCTGAAGATCATAATCCCTACCTATATTCTCAAAGTGAACAAATGAAAAGATTATCTAGTAAATTATTAACTACCTGTTACTAACATAAATACATAAATATCTTTAAGATTCTATTCTTGTTTACATACTTTAGAATATGTACTAAGATTATCTGAGAAATTCCCATTTAATTTCTAAACTGCTAGTAAGGAAAAAAAACAGGCAAAGAAATATGCTCAGGTAAAAATAACAAAAGAATCTAAGAAAGTCTCTATTGTGATTTACTAACTTATTTTTTAATTTAAAAAAATTTTTGTTAACGTTTATTCATTATTGAGAGAGAGAGACAGAGACAGAGCATGAGCAGAGGAGAGGCAGAGAGAGGGGGAGACACAGAATCCGAAGCAGGCTCCAGGCTCCGAGCTGTCAGCACAGAGCCCGACGCGGGGCCCGAACCCACAGACTGTAAGATCATGACCTGAGCCGAAGTCAGACGCCCAACCGACTGAGCCACCCAGCCGCCCCTCCTAACTTAATTTTTAAAACATTTTCAGAAAGGCTCTATGGCATTTCTCTATTATTAAAGTTTGTTCCTTATAGCCATACTCGTAACTGTTACTTGTTCTGTTCAATACCTTCTGAAGAATAAAAACTAATAGGCAAAAGTTTCAACTACACGGGCAAGATTCTAACAAAATGAATTTAATATCACAAACATGAGTTCACTAAAGCACTGCTACCAAAAGGGTGGTCTGCAGACAGCAGCTTCAGTGTCACACACAGGTTATTTTGAACGTAGAAACGCAAAACCTACTGCAGACCCAGTGAATCACAAATGAATGTCAATACAACCGACGACTGGCAAGGTAGGTGAAAGAGAGTTTCAATGTGTTAAGAGACAATGTCAACCTAGGACTGAAGTATCTTTGAACAATGAGAACCAAATGAAGATATTTTCAAATAAAAGCGGTTAAGAGCGTGCCACCAACAGAACCTCACTAAAGGAAATTTTTAATGTTTTCTTTTTAATTTTTGAGAGAGAGAGAGAGAAAGAGAGAGAGTGACAAAGCATGAGTGGGGGAGGGGCAGGGAGAGAGGGAGACACAGAATCCGAAGCAGGCTCCAGGCTCCGAGCTGTCAGCACAGAGCCTGATGCGGGGCTCAAACCCACAGACTGCGAGATCATCACCTGAGCTGAAATCAGATGCTCAACCAACTGAGCCACCCAGGCACCCTGAAAGGAAATTTTAAAATACATACTCAGAAGAGTGAACCCACACAACAGGTCTGAGGTGTGGAAGCAAATGATCATGTACCATCTACAGTTTGGGTATTAAATATCCATTTTTAAAATAAAAACTATAGTGATTGCAGAAAAAAAGGAGAATAATGCACAAAGAGAGACACAAATATATAGGTAATTCTAAGCAAACACTTACAGATCAATGTTTAGGAGCTTTTAAAAAAGACATTAATGGGACACCTGGGTGGCTCACTCAGTGAAGCGTCCAACTCTTAAATTTTTTTTTTCAACGTTTATTTATTTTTGGGACAGAGAGAGACAGAGCATGAACGGGGGAGGGGCAGAGAGAGAGGGAGACATAGAATCGGAAACAGGCTCCAGGCTCTGAGCCATCAGCCCAGAGCCTGACGCGGGGCTCGAACTCCCGGACCGGGATCAGTGACCAGATCGTGACCTGGCTGAAGTCGGACGCCTAACCGACTGCGCCACCCAGGCGCCCCTATGAAGCGTCCAACTCTTGATTTCAGCTCAGGTCATGATCTCACTGTTCGTGGGTTCGAGCCCAGCACGGGCTTTGTGCTGACAGTGGGATCCTCAGTCTCCCTCCCTCCCTGCACCCAGCCTCAATCACACACGTGCTCTCTCTCAAAAATAAACAAACATTAAAAAAAGACACTAAAATTTTTTTTAAATGACTGGAGTTCAAGGACTTGTTCAAAAAAAAAAAAAAAGGCAACGATATCATTAACTCTAAATTTTGATAAGTATATATGGTTACATTTCTTGAGTGAACAACCAGAATAACAGAAATGGAGTATAACTTCCAGAATAGCAGACACAGGGGAAAACAGCGGAATAGAGGAAAAGAGGTAAGCAGCAACACAGTCCGCGTGAAAGGCGGCAGCAAAGGAAGAAGGAAACGGAAACAGCGACCGGAATAAATCCAGATATGTTAACATTGTTAATGTCAGTGGACTAAGTTCCGCAGTTAAAGACCAAGACGGTCAGGCTCTCCAACGCTGCTGCTCCCATCCACAAGCCCTCGTCTATGCCTCACCGCAGCGCCACACAATCGCGCAATTACGTACCAATATTTCTTTGTGTGATCATTAATTAACTTATATTAATTCTGATTAATATTTATTGCCTCTACTAGACCACAATTCGATGTTGGCAAGGACTGGGTCTATGTTGAATCACCACTGTATCCCCAGCACCCGGCACACTTCCTAACACACAGTTCTGAAGAAAACAAAAATTCTGTTAAAGGACGAGGGATGAGGGGCGCCTGGGTGGCCCAGTCGGTTAAGCGTCCGACTTCAGCCAGGTCACGATCTCGCGGTCTGTGAGTTTGAACCCGGCGTCAGGCTCTGGGCTGATGGCTCGGAGCCTGGAGCCTGTTTCCGATTCTGTGTCTCCCTCTCTCTCTGCCCCTCCCCCGTTCATGCTCTGTCTCTCTCTGTCCCAAAAATAAATAAAAAACGTTGAAAAAAAAAATTAAAAAAAAAAAAAAAAAAGGACGAGGGATGAGGAAAGGAGGGAGGGAAGACAGCATCACGGTACCTTCTAGGCTTCAATTTTGTACAACTATTTTCTTTGGAGATGGGAAGTCCTTAAACCATAAGCGCAGCAAACAGTTTTCTGATCCCTAAGTTAGCGGCATTTTATCTTATATAGATGATCGTATGTTTTCATGCTGAAAGTGCTATGCGTGTGGCTTTCATTTTATCCTTTTAAAATTTCTTAAGCAGCCAATAAAAACTCCACTAATGCAGGACACCTTGGGAAAAAGGCATTCATATTGTATACCACTTACTTTTATCCAGTCATAACTATTTTTATGACTCATAATCATTATTTACAATTATTCATTTTTTGAATTATTAACTCCAATCTGGAAAGAGAAAATGAAGTCTTGAGAATCACCCAGTACTGCTTTGTAGACTAGAAATTAAAGCCTTCCATAGGTAGTACAGGTTGCCCGCTGGGCAACAGGATCTTAAAAATTGGGCCACCCTTTGGGGACATGTCAGACTAGTAGATGTCCCCCAAATCTTCTCTCCCCTTCTTTCACAGTCATGGACTTATCTGGATACATAAATGCCCAGCGACAGATAACATCTCCCAGTGTCCCAGGCAATTGGGTCACAGGTCTTATTTGGGGCTACTGATATATAAATGAAAGCAATGTGTGCAATTTCCACGTCACAACCTTAAAACACAAAGTTGCTTGTCCTCCATTTGTCCTTTTTCCCTTCCAGCAGGGATACTTGGGATAGCACAGCCGCTCCAGCAGAATAGGCCTCTGGGGGACCTCATGGAACAGTCTGCTACTGACCCTGGACTGTTCTATGAGACAGAACGAAACCTTTATCTTGCATTAAGTCCTGCAATTTGCACCTGTTATAAGACTTTACTTACACCGTAACAAATACAGAGGTTAAAGTTCATCTTAACACAAAAGAGAAAAGAACAGATAACAGAGAATCCAACGCTACCTTAAAAAGGAAGAAGAGAAAAAGACCCCTAGACCAGCGGCACTAGATGAAAGTTGGGGTAATCAAAACAGACCTCAACAGGACCATCGAAAAGCAAACCCCTCTCTTTAAGCATAGTTAGAAGACCTCCAGACCCAGGCTAGAGACTTGATGTTTGTAGCCCTCAATGTTACCTCTTCTGTGAAGCTGGACTCACCAGGTTGTCTTCATGAAAAGCAAGTCAATACTCAAATCATTCGATAATCATAATTTAGTGTCCTCTACAGAAAAAGGATACAAAGGCCTAGGGATAGGAACATTCATCTCATCAACGATTCTATTATGAATATTAGCAAATTGGTATTCTGGTTTTATATGTCAATCTACTATCAGTTGGTGTGAATCAGTCATTCAACCTTACGGTGTTGATGAGATCCAATCTCTGGTCCAGGGAGGTTGAGGGCTCACAAAGAATGGACATCCCACCTGGCCTTGCCTAGGTGACCTCCTAAGTGCTTCTTTCTCTCCAACGTGTAACACCTTTGTGTTTGCAACCCGCGAGCCCTCTGCTGTTAGCATGTACGTCAGTACCTGCTATCGTACCAAGTGTCATTGCTTCACCATCTTTGCACCATGGAATCAACTAGCCATGTAATTTTAGCAGCTCAAGGTGAATGAATGAATGAAAGAGCTCAACCTTACTTTTACGAATAATTCGAAATTATATTTCTTTTAAGTATTTTTTGGTGTTAATATTTTTCCCTGAGAAATAATTTTCCCTTGGAAGCTGCATCTGCAAAGATGCAACTCTAAACCTTTAAAAGTTTGTTAAAGGGGCACCTGGGTGGCTCAGTCCATTGAGCTTATGACTTTGCTCAGGTCACAATATCGCGGTTCATGGGTTCAAGCGTCAAGTTCATGGGTTCACGATATCCCAAGTTCACGGGCTCTGTGCTGATAGCTCGCAGCCTGGAGCCTGCTTCTGATTCTGTGTCTCCCTCTCTCTCTGCCCCGCTCCCACTTGTGTGCTCTCTCTCAAAAATAAACATTAAAAAAAGTTTTTTCATATTCATTTAATTCATTTTCTTAATTTACACCAAAGTTAGTTAGCATATAGTGCAACAATGATTCCAGGAGTAGATTCCTTAGTGCCCCTTACCCATTTAGCCCATCCCCCCTCCCACACCCCCTCCAGCAACCCTGTTTGTTCTCCATATTTAAGGGTCTCTTATGTTTTTGTCCCCCTCGCTGTTTTTTATTATTTTTGCTTCCCTTCCCTTATGTTCATCTGTTTTGTATCTTAAAGTCCTCATATGAGTGAAGTCATATATTTGTCTTTCTTTAATTTTGCTTAGCATAATACCCTCTAGTTCCATCCACATAGTTGCAAATGGCAAGATTTCATTCTTTTTTGATCTTCTTTTGAAATGAAGATCAAATGAATGAAAAAGACTTCATTCTTTTTTTCATCTTCGTTATCCATTCATCCATCGATGGACATTTGGGCTCTTTCCATACTTTGGCTATTGTTGATAGTGCTGCTATAAACATTGGGGTGCATGTGCCCCTCTGAAACACCACACCTGTATCCCTTGGATAAATAACCTAGTAGTGCAATTGCTGGGTCGTAGGGTAGTTCTATTTTTAATTTTTTGAGGAACCTCCGTACTGTTTTCCAGAGTGGCTGCACCAGCTTGCATTCCCACCAGCAGTGCAAAAGAGATCCTCTTTCTCTGCATCCTCGCCAATATCGGTTGTTGCCTGAATTGTTCATGTTGGCCATTCTGACAGGTGTGAGGTGGTATCTCATTTTGGTGTTGCTTTGTATTTCCCTGATGATGAGTGATGTTGAGCATTTTTTTCATGATTCTCTGTCTCCCTCTCTCTCTGCCCCTCCCACTTGTGTGCTCTCTGTTGGCCATCTGGATGTCTTGTTTGGAGAAGTGTCTATTCATTTCTTTTGCCCATTTCTTCACTGGATTATTTGTGTTTTGGGTGTTGACTTTGATAAGTTCTTTATAGACTTGGCACATTAACCCTTCATCTGATATGTTGTTTGCAAGTATCTTCTCCCATTTAGTCAGTTGCCTTTTAGTTTTGCTGATTGTTTCTTTTGCTGTGCAAAAGCTTTTTATTTTGATGAGGTCCCAATAGTTCGTTTTTGCTTTTGTTTCCCTTGCCTCCAGAGATGTGTTAAGAAGTTGCTGCGGCCAAGGTCACAGAGGTTTTTACCTGCTTTCCCTTCAAGGATTTTGATGGCCTCCTGTCTTACATTCAGGTCTTTCACCCATTTTGAGTTTATTTTTGTGTATGGGGTAAGAAAGTGGTCCAGGTTCATTTTTCTGCATATCGCTATCCAGTTTTCCCAGCACCACTTGCTGAAGAGAGACTGTCTTTATTCCACTGAATGTTCCTTCCTGCTTTGTCAAAGATTAGTTGGCCATAAGTTTGTGGGTCCATTTCTGGGTTCTCTAATCTGTTCCATTGATCTAAGTGTCTGTTCTTGTGCCAGTACCATGCTGTCTTGATGATTACAGCTTTGTAATACAGCTTGAAGTCCGCAAAAAAATTTTTTTTTAAGTTTGTTAAAACACTTGAAGAAGTGTGATCTTTACTTAAGTTTTCTTTTTCTTCAAGTAAAATGGGTTAGCCAGTTTATAGCTCAAGAACTCTTAAGGCTCCAGAAACTCTACTAAGGGACAAGGGAGTTGGGAGAGAAGTAGGAGTAAATTATGCTGTTAGGGCTCACATATTATTTCTGTTGGCATCCTTTCACGGTCAGTAAAGGATCTAACCCAAAGGGGAAGGGAAGGGAAAACTGAAGCCTCTTCCTTTATGGCAAAGATTCAAAGTAAGTTGACAAAATAAATATATTCTACATTTAAACATAATACACATCATAGTGTAAAACTCGTGTTGACTGCTTTAAAACCTGACATTTTGTTAGTTAAGTTAAATATATTTAAAGTGAGTCCCAGAGAAGCTGATATTAATAAAACAGGTTTGATGCCAATCTTTATTTCATGGCCAGCCTATCTTTAAACGTCCTGATGAATGTCTATCATAATAAGCCACAAGCTAAAAGACATATTAAATATCACTGAATACAGAGAACTGACAGTTGCCATAGGGGAGGTAGGCGGGGGCACCCAAGGGAATTATCTTGATGAGAACTGAGAAATGTATAGAATTTCTGAATCATTATACTGTACACTTGAAACTAATATAACACTGTATGTTAATCATATTTTAATTTTTAAAAATAAATAAATATCACTGAAATTTACCAGTCAAAATTTTATAGAGCTACCTTTGATCCTTTATATTAGGTTGGGGCAGAGGGTACCTGTGCTTTTTGAAAAGGGCTCATTGGAAGTGCCTAGGTGGCTCAGTTGGCTGAACATCCAATTCTTTTGATTTGGGCTCAGGTCATAATAGCAGGGTTGTGGTATCGAGCTCCACATCTGATTCCATGCTGAGCGTGGAACCTGCCTGAGGTTCTCTCTCCCTCTGCCCTTCTCCCCTTCTCTCTAATAGAAAAAAAAATTTTTTAAGTAAAAAAAATTCAAAAGGGCTCAGTGGAGATCTCTCAAAAATCAAGTATCCCTCACTACCCAAATCTATTTGATTTCTGAATTCAGATGGGGAAAGTCTAGATGTCAAGAGAGACTTATATCACTAACTGCTAAAAATTCCCATCCATATTATCCGCAGCCTTAGCCAATGAGAGACTGGTACTAGAAAGAACCAGTATCTTCTATACCTCATATCTGGAGGACTGTAACACATCCTTTCTAGTTTTCCAGCCACCTAAAATGGCCTGCTATTTTAATATTCCTTAAAAACTGAATATTAAAAGCAACTAGAGAAAAGCACTTGGTTACATTCAAGGGAACCCCCCACAAGACTTTCAGCAGATTTTTCAGCAGAAACCTCGCAGGACAAAAGGGAGTGGCATAATATATTCAGAGTGCTGAAAGAAAAAACTTCCAACCAAGAACACTAGCAAAGAGTTCACTCAGAAGTGAAGGAGAAGTAAAGGGCTTTCCAGACAAGCAAAAACATAAAGAGTTCATCACCACTACACCAGCCTTACAAGAAAGGTTAAAGGGAAAAGAAAGGGCACTACTTAGTAACAAGAAAACATGTGAAACAATAAATCTCACTGGAAAGATAAATATATAGTAAAGGTAACAGATTAATTATTTATAAAGCTAGTATGAAGGTTAAGAGAAAATAGTAAAAATACCTTTGATTACAATAATAAGTTGAGGAGTATATGTGTCAAATGTGACATCAAAAAAAAAAAAAAACATGGCAAAGAGGGTAAAAATGTTGAGCTTTAGAATGGGATCAAACTTAAGTTGTTATCAACTTAAAATAGACAGTTATATATAAGAGCTGTTATACGTAGGCCTTGTGGTAACCACAGAACAAGAACCTATAGTGAATACACATAGATAAAGGAAAAGGAATATATGTATACCTCTAAAGAAAGAGAAAAAAGAAACAAAGAAAAACTACAAAAACAGTGAACAATTAAAAAAATGGCAATAAATACATACCTATCAATAATTACTTTAAATGCAAGTGGACTCAATTCTCTAATCAAGACAGGGGCTGAATGAGCCCCATCTATATGCTGCCTATAAGAAACTCACTTTATTTTTTTTAAGTTTATTTATTTTGAGAGAGAGAGTGAGACAGAGAGAGAGAGAGAGAGCAGGGGAGGGGCAGAGAGAGAGGGGGAGAGAGAATTCCAAGCATGCTTTGCATTGTTAGCACAGAGCCCAACTTGAGGCTCAATTCCCATGAACCTTAAGATCATGACCTGAGCCGAGATCAAGAGTCAGATGCTTAAACAACTGAGCCACCCAGGTGCCCCAAGAAACTCACTTTAGATGGTAAAGGCACACACAGACTGAGAGTGAAGGGATGGAAAAAGAAACTCCATACAAATAATAATTAAAGAAAGCTGGAGTAGCTATATTTACATCAGATAAAATAGACTTTGAAATAAAAACTGTAGTAAAAGACAAGGTTAGTACATGATAAAGTGGTAAATCCGACAAGAAAATATAATATTTGTAAGTATTTACGCATTTAACATAGGAATACCTAATATATAAAGCAAATATTTATAGATCTGAAGAGAAAAACAGACACCAATACAATAAGGGTAAGGGATTTTAATACCCTACTTTCATCAATGGATAGATCATCCAGACAGAAAATCAATAGGAAATACTGGCCTTAACACATTAGACCAGATGGACTAACAGATATACACAGAACATTCCATCCAAAGCAACAGAATACAAATTCTTCTCAAATGCACATGGAACATTTTCCAGGACAGATCATACATCAGGCCACAAAATAAGTCTTAACAAATTTAAAAGGATTAAAGTCATATCAGGAATCTTTTCTGACCATCGAAGTATGAAACTAGAAATTGATTATATGAAAAAACCTGGAAAATTCACAAACACGTGGAGATCAAACAACATGCTACTGACCAACTAAATAGTCAAAAAGGAAATTAAAAAAAATTTTTTTTATCTTAAAATGAACACAAATGGAACTATAACACCAAAATTTGTGAGATGCAGCAAAAGCCTTCTAAGGGGAAAGTTCACAGTGATAAATGCCTACATCAAGAAAGAAGTCTCAAATAACCTAACTTTACACCTCAAAGAACTAGAAAAGGAACAAAGCCCAAAGTTAGTAAAAAGAAGAAAATAATATAGGGCAGAAATAAATAAAATAGACACTAAAAAGACAACAAAGATGATCAATGAAACAGATCTGGTTCTTTGAAAAGATAAACAAAAGTGACAAGACTTTAGCTAGACTCGCGGGGGCCGGGGGTGGGGGGGTGGGGGGGTGGGTACTCCAAATCAGAAATGAAAGAAGAAATGTTAAAACTGATGCCACATAGGGGCGCCTGGGTGGCGCAGTCGGTTAAGCGTCCGACTTCAGCCAGGTCACGATCTCGCGGTCCGTGAGTTCGAGCCCCGCGTCAGGCTCTGGGCTGATGGCTCAGAGCCTGGAGCCTGTTTCCGATTCTGTGTCTCCCTCTCTCTCTGCCCCTCCCCCGTTCATGCTCTGTCTCTCTCTGTCCCAAAAATAAATAAACGTTGAAAAAAAAAATTTTTTTTTTAAAAACTGATGCCACATAAATACAAAGGATCACAGGAGGCTGCTATGAACAATTATTTGCCAACAAATTGGACAACTTACCAAAAAATGAATAAATTCCTAGAAACCTACAATCTACCAAGACTGAATCATGATGAAACAGAAAATCTGAACAGGCCAATCGCTAGTGAGGAGATTGAATCCTTAACCAAGAACCTCCCAACAAAGAAAAGGGCACGATCAGATGGTTTCACTGATAAATTCTATCCAACATTCAAGGAATTAATACCAATCCTTCTTAAACTCTTCCAAAAAATAGAAGAGCAAGAACTCCTACAAACTCATTTTATGAGGCCAGCAGTGCCCTGATACCAAAGCCAGACAAGTATACCACGAGAAAAGCAAATTACAGACCAATATTCCTGATGAACATAGATGCAAAAATCCTCGAGAAAATGTTAGCAAACCAAATTCAACAATATATTAAAAAGAATCATACAGCATAATGAAGTGAGATTTTTTATCCCAGGGATGTTAAGGAGGGTTCAACATCCACAAATCAATGTGCTACTTTGTATTAAAAAATGAAGGATAAAAAACCATATGATCGTCTCAATATATGAAGCAAAAGTAATTGACAAAATTCAACATCCACTGATGATAAAAAACTCTCAACAGAATGGTTATAGAAGGAATATACCTCAACATAAAAAAGGCCACATATGACAAGCCCACAGCTAACATACTCAACAGTGAAAAACTAAAGCACTGATCAGGAACAAAGCAAGGATATCTCATTCTCACCACTTTTATTTAAGACAGTATTGGAAGTCCTAGCCACAACAATTAGGCAGGAAAAATAAATAAAAAGCAAGTAAAACTGTCACTATTTGCAGATGACATATATAAAAAACCCTAAAGACTCCATCAAAAAACTGTTAGAATAAAGGAATTCAGTGAAGTTGGAGAATATAAAATCAATACTCAAAAATATGTTGCATTTTGGGGTACCTGGGTGGTTCAGTCAGCTGGGCGTCTGACTTCAGTTCAGGTCATGATCTCCTTGCTCATGAGTTTGAGCCCCGCATCAGGCTCTCTGCTATCAGCACAGCTGCTTCAGTTCCTGTCTCCCTCTCTCTCTGCCCCTCCCCCAGCTCATACTTTCTCTGTCTCAAAAATAAATAAAAACATAAAAAAATTTTAAAAAATATGTCGCATTTTTATTCACCAATCCTGAGCCATCAGAGATAGAAATAAAAAACAATCCTATTTATAACTGCACCGAAAGGAATATAAAAACTAGGAATAAGTTTAACCAAGGCGATAAAAGACCGGTATATTTAAAATTATTATGGGACATTTAGGTGGCTCAGTCAGTTAAGTGTCCAACTTTGGCTCAGGTCATGATCTCACGGTTCGTGGGTTTGAGCCCATACTGGGCTTTGTGCTGAGAGGTCACAGCCTGGAGCCTGCATCTGATTCTGTGTCTCCCTCTCTCTCTCTGTCCCTCCCCTGCTTATGATCTCTCTCTCTGCCTGTCAAAAATAAATAAACGTTAAAAAAATAATAAAAAAACTGAAAGAAAATAAATAAATAAATAAATAAATAAATAAAATTATTAAGACATTAATGAAAGAAATTGAAGACATAAATAAATGGAAAGATATTCTGCACTCATGGGTTGGAAGAATCAATACTGTAAAAATGTCCACACTACCCAAAGCAAGCTATAGATTCAATGCAATCTCTATCAAAATTCCAAATGTCATTTTTCAAAGAAATAGAACAAATAATCCTAAAATTTGTATGGATCTACAAAAAAACCTCAATATTCAAAGCAATCTTGAATAAGAAGACCAAAGCTGAAGGCACGATACTCCCTGATTTCAAACTGTATTATACAGCTACAGTAATTAAAACAATATGGTATTGGCATAAAAGCAGACACATATATCAATGGAACATAACAGAAACCCATGTATACATGGTTAATTAATTTACAGCAAAGGAGCCAACAATACAGAGTAAGGAACAAAGTTTCTTCAATGAATGGTGTTCAGAAAACTGAAGAGCTAAGTGCAAAAGAATGAAACTCGACCACAATCTTATACCACACACAAAAATTAACTCAAAATGGAGTAATGACTTGAATGTAAACCATAAAACTCCTAGAGAAAAACACAGGCAGTAAACTCCTTCACAAGGTCTTAGTAATGATTTTTTAATCTGACACCAAAGAGAACAACAAAAAGTGGGACTACATCATACTAAATAGCTTCTGCACAGTAAAGAAAAACCTCAACAAAATGAAAAGGCAACGTACTGAATAGGAGAAAATATTTGCAAATCATATATATGATTAGGGACTAATAGCCAACATACATAAAGAACTCTTACAAGTTAATGGCAAAAATCAATCCAATTTAAAACTGGGAAGATCTGAATAGACATTTTTCCAAAGAAGACATATAGATAGTCAGCAGGTACATGAAAAGTTGCTCAACATCACTCGTCATCAGGGAAATGCAAGTCAAAACCACAATGAGATGCCATCTCACACCTGTTAGAATGGCTATTATCAAAAAGAAAAGAAATAACAAGTATTGATGAGCATATAGGGAAAAGGGAACACTTGTACATTGGTGGTGGGAATGTACTATGGAAAGCAGCCTGGAGGTTCCTCAAAAAGTTAAAAATAGAACTACCATATGATCTAACAATTCCACTTCTGAGTATTTATCTTAAAAAAAAAACAAAAACACTAACTTGAAAAGATATCTGCACTCCCATGTTCACTGCAGCATTATTTACAATAGCCAAGCTATGGAAACAACCGAAGTGTCCATCAACAGATGAATGGATAAAGAAATGGCATGATATATATATTGAGGCTACACACACACACACACACACACACACATATATTGAAGCATGAATGGACCTCAAGGGCATCATCCTAAGTGAAAGAAGTCAGATTGAGAAAGACAACACCACAGGATCTCTCTTACATGTAGAATCTAAAGAACAAACAAAAACAAGCTCAGAGAACAAGTGGTGGTTGCAGAGGCAGGGGGTAGGAGGTTAGAAAATGGGTAAGGGGTGTCAAGGATAAAAAGAAAAAAAATACAGTGCATTACAGAGCAAAAAAAAAAAAAAGAGTCTTACACGCGGCGGGTGGCTGCTTTCATTCTAACACCCTTGTTCGTAATTGTTTAATGCCTCCCCACTGCCTACAGAATAAAATCCAAACTCTGTAACCTAGTATTTCAGTCTTTTACACTCTAGTATAGTAGGGAAAACACTAGGCAATGAGGATTATATAAGTACTGGGTATCAACCCAAATTTTGCCCTAGACTTACAGACTAAGTCATAGCCTCTGACACCTAAAAAGGAACTATCAATCTTAAATGAGCATATCACCACCTATCCTATCTGAACCCCAGGGCTGTTTCATGATCTAAATAAGAGTAAATGTGAAAGCCCACTAAAAACTATCCATCATTCTACAAACACAAGCTGTCGATTTTACTACCCAGTATTACCAACCAGACAAAAAAAAAAAAAAATCAATATTTATCACACCAGAATTTCTTGGGCTACAAAAAGAACCCATCAGGCTTGAGTCCACAAGCATCCTGGGACTTTCAAAGTGAACTGGTTGGTCATTTAAAAGGTCAGGTCGTAAAGCTAATGAAATCAGTTTCTCTGACCTCTTTAATCCTTTATAATCTGATATGCGGCCAACTACCCCATGAATGGGGTACAAAGAGGCATTCAGTATGTATTTGCTGAATGACTAAGTTCCTAAAATACACTTGGATGATGATGAAAAGGATGACACATACAGAGGGTTACTCATCCCAGGTGTCAAGTTCAGATGCTTCCAACTACCAGTACCACCTTTCAAAACACTCTAAGAAAATCACATGGTAAAACAATGAAAGAAATTACAAAGGAAAAAGTATTGTTTAAGTATGTCAAGAGGAATGCAGGTTCTGATGGTAAAACATATTCTATATGAAATGGGGGCTGTAGCCTAAGGAGGGGAGCAAGTATTGTTACTGTCCTCTTTCTCCCAGTAACAGTCTCGGTTTCTCTGGGAAATTACTCATCCCTTTGCTCTCAAACGGGAGAGGGTTTTGAGCAAAGTTAATCCTACTCCTGGCTCACATCCCTCTAATCAATAGTTCAAGAGCAGGAGAATATCCCAGAACTACATTTATCCAGATATTCTAGTCACAAAAACCTGGTCTGCTTGGTTTAGGGGTGGACATGTAACTTACATTTATCAAATCAGAATGAATCTCAGGATTTAGGGCTTAAGCAATGGCTTGCAAAGGAGGGTAACCAGAAAAGGAAGGGGTGGGAAACAGGGGAAAGACGTGGCAGAAACCACTGTGCTGTTTAAGCCAACTGAAGTTGGCTTGCAACACACAGGTCATGAAATTCACAGACTTCCCTAGAATAGAGGACCAAAGTTCTTAGAAGTAGGCTAACAAGTTCATATTTATGTTTGAGAAAAATACTTCAGGGAACTGCATCTATAATAGACTGAAAAAAAAATGGACTGTTGATGGCAAAGCTAGAAGCAAGGAGACCAGTTATTAGACTGTTATAATAGCCAGGTGATTGCTTACGAGAGCCTAAATGAGGAAAATGTTAGAAAGAAGAGAGACCAGAATAAGGAGGTAATCACAAAATCAATAGGACATGGCAACAGAATAAAGGAAGAAATTAAGGAAGGTGGCAGGAGAAAGGCATCTAGCCGAGGAGTCTAAATGGACGGTGAGAGACAGACTAGAGTATGGGCGAACGTGGGGAGGCAGTTAATGGATTCAGGTTTAGAACAGGAAGTTTTGATGAAGAAAGAATGGAAACCCCAGAAGACTACATAGCAATCAGCCTGCTTCAAGTACTCCTTTTAAATTACGAACCCTCTGGAAACCAGGACAAGTCAGCCTTCATTCTCTGTGAAGATGGATAATCATCTTATTTGTCTCTCTGAAAATGTCTGTAGTTATTAAAGGTTATGTAAAAATTCAGCTTCTTTTCAGGGCAAGAGATTAAACTGCCTTTCAAAAGAAACAAATACAAACCTCTACCTCACACTGTAACACAAAAATTAATTAGAGGTGGATCACAGATGTAAATATAATAGCTAAGCCACAAAGTGTTGGAAGAAAATAGAAGAGAGTATCTTTACAATTTGGGAGTAGGCAAAGATTTCTTAGAATACACACAGTACTAACCATAAAAGAATAAGCTGACAAATTGAACTTAAAACTTCTATTCACCAAAACATACCACTAAGAAAATGGGTAGATAGCCACACACTGGGAGAAAATAGTCACAAAACGCAGAATCCAAAATATAGAAAAAAAACAAAACCCTGGGGCACCTGGGTGGCTTAGTTGGTTAAGCGTCCAACTCTTGGTTTCAGCTTGGGTCATGATCTCACGGTTGGTAGGTTGGAGCCCCACATCAGGAGCCTGCTTGGGATTCTCTCTCCCTTTCTCCGCTCCTCCCCTGCTCACGCTCCCTTGCTCTTGCTCTCTCACTCACAATAAATCAACTTAAAAAAAAAAGTCTTAAAAAAAAAAAAAAAAGACAAAACTCAAACAATGGGGCGCCTGGGTGGCTCAGTCGGTTGAGCGTCCGACGTTGGCTCAGGTCACGATCTTGCGGTTTGTGAGTTCGAGCCCCTCGTCGGGCTCTGTGCTAACAGCTCAGAGCCTGGAGTGTGCTTCAGATTCTGTGTCCCCCGCCACCCCCCCCGCCCTCCACCCCACCCCTGCTTGTGCTGTCTCTGTCTTTCAAAAATGTATAAACATAAAAAAAAATTTTTTAATGGGCAATAAATAGCACTTCACAAAAGATGATATGAGTGCCAAATAAACAAAGATAAACTGTTCCACATCATTAGTCACAAGGGAAATGCAAATTAAAGCTATCATAAGCTGCAACTACATACCCACGAAAATGGCTACAATTAAAGACTGACCACCCTAAATGTTGACAAGGACATGGAACAACTGGAACTCCATACGTTGCTGGCAGAACCACTTTGGAAAACTGCTCAGCAGTTTCTTATAAAGTTAAATATATTTCTACTCCATGACCAGCAATTCCACTGCTAGGCATTTATTCTAGAGAAATAAAAACATATGTCTGCAAAAAGTCTTGTGCAAGAATGTCCAGATCAGCTTTATCTATAATGGCCCCAACCTGGAAACAACCCAAATGTCCATCATCTGGCAAATGGACAAATAAATTGTGATTTATTCAGACAATAAAATAATACTCAGCAATACAAAGCAACAAACTACTGATATACTCCAATTAACATGAATGAATTTAAAAGATGCTGATGCTAAGTGAAAGAAACCAGATACAAAAGAATACATACAGTATAATTCCATTTACATGAATAGGTAAAACTCACCTTTAGGGTGGGGGTGAGGCAGTGGGAGGGATTAACTGGGAAGAGGCACAAGGGAACTTTCTGGGGTTTTGGAAATGTTTTCTAGGTGTGTGGGTAACACAAGGTGTATGCATCTGTCAACTCAATGAACTGTACACTTCTGTGGATCTCACCCTATGTAAATTATGCCTTCATCAAAAGGAAAAAATAAAACAAAAAAATGATCTCTAATAGAAATACCTGAAATCAACATGCTTCATTACTGGACTGAAGGAAATCTTTGTTATTCCAAGGGAAAAACAAAACACACACCAACTTTAAAAATTTTTTTAACGTTTATTTATTTTTGAGAGACAGAGCGTGAGCAGGGGAGGGGCAGAGAGAAAGGGACACACGGAATCCGAAGCAGGCTCCAGACTCTGAGCTGTCAGCACAGCATCAGACACGGAGCCCAAACCCACAGAACGGTGAGATCATGACTTGAGCCAAAGTCGTTCACTTACCTGATTGAGCCACCCAGGTGCCCCAGAAAACACACACACAACTTTTAAAAGGTAAAAACAGGGGCACCTAGGTGGCTCGCCGGTTGAGCCGACGCACTTGATTTTGGCTCAGATCATGATCTCACCGTCTGTGGGCTGAGCCCAGTGACAGGCTGGCTCTGCCTCTGCGCTGAGAGTAGGGAGCCTGCTTGGGATTCTCTGTGTGCCTCTCTTTGCCCCTCCGCCAAGCACTCTCTCTCTCAAAAATAAATATAAAAAAATAAATAAAAGATAAAAACAAGTGGAAACAGGCAGACTAAAATATCACTCAGACCACAAACCAACCATGGAATTTTATGTAAATCACCTATGCTCTCTTGGCCTCTATTTTCTCATCTATAAAATGGGAGTAAGAAAATCTACCACACCAGGAATATGTAGACATCAAGATTATGCAAAGCATCTAGCATGTACCTGGCACACAAAACCTTAGTAAGTGGTAGTGGTAGGAGCAGCAATTAGAAAATGCGTTAAAATGACCCACTTTACCCATCTGGTGTAAGAGTTCCACTGAACTCTTATTTGAATATCTATGCATAGCCCTATCCTTTTTTCCTGACAACTCTTCTCTGATAACTGACCCTATTCCACCCAGATGACAGGTGGGGTGAGAAGGGTAGGGGAAGGGGCGTGAGATGCCTTGCTCTTCAGTGACCCTGTTCCCTCATCTTAAAAAAATGTTCGTGTAAGTCAAAGTTATGGAAACCAAATTACATTTAAAGGTATGAGAGAAACTCACTATTAAAAAAAAAAAGGTCTAAAACTATTTCATGAAATGCAAACGACTTTTTATGAAGATTACCAGTACTATAAATATAAAGTCAGGTTTCTCATTTATTAGGTTTACCTAATGTAGCACTCTTACATCTGCTAGAAAGCTTTCTAATTATCGTTCAAAAGGCCATGCTGTTTCCAAATGCTAACACATGCACAGCAATAGCTACTTTCCACAAAGAGCATGTTCAAACATTACACAAAGCATGCAGAGTACTGTCCTTTTATCACACCAGTGCTGTCTAGTTGGATTACAGCCAACAACAGGGCTCAAGTAGATTTATCTTTCCTGCAGATCATGTAGTACATTTGCCTAATGCAGTGCCCTAGATTTTACAAATTACATTTACTGATGTACTTGCAAGTCTGCAGACTTGAACATTTTCAAGGAGGATGCAAGACATTTATATAAAATAGTATGTCTTGATCATCAGTAAAAGCACTGTTTTGAGGCCACCTACTACCCTTTTGCTGGAATTTAAAATTTCTGTAAAGCATTTCTTGGCTTTTAGCAAAGTCAGGGTTGAGCCAAGACGCCGATGTTCTCCTCTCTGCGTTCAACTGCACAAAAAGAATCCACACATACCAAAGATCTGTTCGAAAGCTTTTAAGGCCAAAAATGTCTATTGTGTGGCCTGTGATAGGCACTGACTAAAGGAAACTTGAAACTATAAATAGGACACAGAACACCATATGCCTGGGGGAAAATATTTTGCTTAAAATGGCACAACGACACAATTCTACATGATGTTCATATTATGTCAAAAAAAGTGAGTATGAACCAACAAAAAAACCCCTCTGACGATTAAGAATTTATTCTCACGAAAAAGTTCAGTATGCCATCTTAATACCATTTTTAAGGGATTTCCTCATGATGCAGTGGTATTCACTGCAAAGTGGCTCGGGTCTAACTCTCCAACATGATGTCACAAAACCCGAAATGCAATGGAATCGGAGTCAGTGTTGGCGCAGTCCGGGGGTGCCAACAATCAACCTGGAGGAGGCATACAGGGCCAGAAAGACTCCATCAGGTTTCCTCAGTGCCCCCTGATAATCCGTGCTCCCCATACAAACAAGTTCTTAAAAGCTCCAACCTAAAAAATAAATAAATAAAAATTAAAAAAAAAAAAAAAAAAGATTTGCCTGCAGCGTCTGCTAAGAAAGGTACAGGGATCACCTGTAAATGGGCAGGAAAGTAAGTGGGTGTAAAATGGCTTCCCCGGGCACACTGAAACTGAAACGCAGTAAATCCTGGCAAATCCCTTCCTAGAGTAAGGGCTTCACACCAAACGTGTGGAGGGACGCATTCACGAAGCGTGCCAAGAACCCCCAACCATTCCTCCTCGGGACCCGAACGCGAGCTGAAGACCGGACAGCAACCCCGAGGCCGGGATGCGAGCTGGGAGAACGGGCAAGCCGGGACTGCAACCGCGACCACAGGGGTGGCAGAACGCGCCCCGTCACCCCACGACCCAGTCGCGGCGCGACTAAACACAAAGCCCAACGGGTGGTGAGGAGAAAGAAAGGAATGGAAAACACGTGGTCCGCAGATCCGATCAGGGCTCTCCCGGCCACCAAGTGCACTTTTACCGGAAGCGGGGGAACCCGCCGCAGCCCGCACGGCCCCCGACTCTGGGCCGTGGCTGGACCCCCGCCACAGGTTGGCTGAGCCGGGGATCGCGGATAGGCTCGCGCACAGAATTAAGTTTCTAATAATACAACTTTAAGCGGATTAGCGCCGGCGTAGCCCAACGCCGAGGCCGCACTCGGGGGCGTGCAGAGTGCAGCGGGCGCATGGGCCGGGGTCCCGGGGTCCCGGCGTCCCGTGCCGGGAGTGGGGGCTCGCGGCGCCGGCGCCTCCGCCCCGGCAGGTGCGCCCCCCGCGCGTCCCCTCGCTCACCAGGTACCAGACGCCCAGCAGGATGGTGCCGGTGCGGACATGGCAGCACAGGCAGCAGCTGTTGGAGTAGAACCGCGTCCAGGGCGCGACCATCTTCATCGCTCGGGCCGCGGGCGCCGTGGCGCGAGCGCGCGCCCAAGTTTGCAGGAGCGTCGGCCGCGTCGCTCGGGGCCCGCCGGGGGGCTGCTGCCGGCTCCCCCGCCGCTGCCGCTGCCTGCCCGGCTCCCCCGCTTGCCCGTGGCCCGCGCTCCGCGCCTCTGCCGAGAGCTCCGAGCGGCTGCGGCGGCCGGACCCCGCGCTCCGAAGGCTGCAGGAGGAGGAGGAGCGGGAGGGGGCGGGGCGGGCCACGTGACTCGCGCTCGGGCTCATGATGTCACCGCCGGCTCCAGCCAGCTGCGGGCGCCCCGGGCCGGGGGTAAATAAATCAATCATCCTGCGCCCTGGGGCGGTCCCGGAGTGGGCCCGCGGTGGAGTTCCGGGCCTCTCCTCTCTCCTGTGGTCATTTGTGTAACTCTGTCACGGGTTTGAGATTCTTTTACAGTCTGGCTGGTTGTGGTTTCTCCCCTTCCACTTCTATTTGGCAGATAATCTGTAGATGCAAATGCTATCACTGTTATCTTGCGAACTGGAAAGAGGGAAAACTGCAGGGTGTGATTCCGGTCAACTGCAGTACTTTGAACCGCTGTTGGAGTCGCCAGGAGCAATTTGTCTCCTCTTCCCAGCTCAATTACTGTGGTAGTAGTAACCTTTTCCCAGAAAATAGGATGTGTGTCAAGGACATCCTCGCTGTGCTTCGAGTAGCATTTTTAATCATGACTGCGGCTCTAAAGAAACAATCATAAAGCCAATTACTGCCACAAGGGCTCTGAAGGACACAACATAGAGCGTTAAGAGGTACTGAAAGAAAGGACTCCAGTTTGGAGTTATTTCTTCCCATCTGTTGTTTTTTCTCAAAGCGCCCTTGTCCTAGGTTAGCCTCTAATCACCGTCTAAGCCAAGCATCTCAGATGAGTTAGATCATTAGCGCATGTCAAAGTTTCATTTCAGACTTGGAGCAAGAGAAAAATTGGTTGGATTTAAATTTCTTAAGGACAGGTTATATAGGAAGGAAGGTGTTAGATGAGGCTGTTTAAGTGCAGGACTAGTTAGTTTTACAAGGCTGTAAAGCTGTTACATTCTTAGTGTGTACCTTAAACCTGGATCCAGAGGGACCAGAGAGGCATCCCCAGAGATGTCAGGTGTGGACCCTTAATTGGAAATTATAAGTAACATCATCGTGGGAGATAATCAGAAATAAGGAAGAAGAAAGATCAGCTTTTGTTTTGTTTTCTCACGAAGAAGTTCTGTTTTCTCTCACACAAGAGAGAATTTTCTCTCTGGGGTCTTCCATTTAATGTGTAATTATAAGGGCACCTGGGTGGCTCAGTCAGTTAAGCATCTGACTTTGGCTCAGGTCATGATCTTAAGGTTCCTGAGTCTAATCCCCTGGATGGGCTCTGTGCTGACAGCTTGGAGCCTGAAGCTTGCCTTGGATTCTGTGTCTCCCTCTGTCTTTTTCCCTCCCCCATTTGCATTCCATCTCTCTTTCTCTCTCTCAAAAATAAATAAAGATTTAAAAAAATTTTTAATGTGTAATTATAGCCATAACCATTTTTAAATTTTATATTTATTTATTTAGTTATTTATTTACTTATTTATTTTACTTTAGAGAGAGAGCATGAGCAGGGGAGAGGAAGAGAGGGAGAGAGAGAATTCTAAGCAGGCTCCACACTCAGCATGGAGACTAACGCAGGGCTCTATCCCATGGAATCAAGAGTCAGACACTCAACCGACTGAACCACCGAGATCCCCCCAATTATACCCATAGCCTGTCTTAAACTTCGGTGGGACAAGCAGGAAGTGCACTGACCAGGAAAGGAAATTGTGAATCAGGATGGGGAGTGCTACTTTCCAAATTCAAACTGCCAGCATGTTCCTAGAGTTACCTCCAGCTTTGCCCTCCCCACCAGGATTTCAGATTCGTTAGGTAAATGATTCATTGACTAAAGGGAATTTCATATTTCACAGAGCTTGCTATTCAAGAGCTGAGTTTACAGACGGTTGCCAAAATGCTCTAGATAAGAAGAGAGACAGAGAGTAGAAAAAAACCTGGCTGGAACAAGGAGATAAGGAGAGAAACAATACATCTGCAAGCAAAGTTTGTGAAATAAAACTTGGAGTTATATTTATTTGGATGCAAGAGGATTGGGGGGATTGGCAAAAACAAACAAACAAAACCAAAGAAAAAAAACCAGAGGCTTCCCACAGAACTTAGTCACAGCTGGGTTACATCCTCAAACAGCAGCATATGTAACTGGAATACGGATTGCAGGGGTACAGTTATGTAGACAGGTCACTTTGTTTTCATTCCCTAGGCACCTCAGCATCTGGGGTCACACTTGCTCTGTTTTCTGTAAGAGCAAAGGGCGACAGCCTGCGTGACCTTGGTCAGTCACTCACCCCTCCTCTCCCATTCTTCTGTCTCCACGGTACCTTCATCACGGAGACAGGGAAACTGAAAGGTCTCCATTTTAGAAAGGCTCTATGCCGGATATTTCTCTGCTAGGCTCCATTTCCTCATACTCCATACTTTACCTTGCATCTGAGTGAATCAAAAAAGCTATGTTCCACTCCACAGGGGGAAGCAAGAAAGTTAATCATTCTACGAGTTTCATCCTAGGCCCCTAAACACCTGATAACATCTCAAAAGAACCGAATCCCAAACATATTCCAGGACATTGGCTTCCAACAAACCTCCATCAACAGCATTGGCATCAATCCCCCCACCTTCAGTGATTTATGGAATAACATCGTTCATTTGCCTGACACTTGCCTTTGATGGGACCAAACCCTGGGTCCCTGGAGGAACACATACCCTGGACCCCTCTCTAATATAAACTCCTAACCCCAAGTGACGGGGAGGCCCACATCTCCTTTTCTGAGTCTCCCAGACGCACCACCTGCTATACTCTATCACTTACACTACTCAATAAACTCTGCTCTCACTTCCTTCTGGCTCACGTTTGATTTCCATCCTTGGTGATGCCAAGGACCCTTTGGAGTGGTCCTACAGGGACCCTCTGGGTCCTCAGACTGGGCCTGCCTACATCATGACCAAATTTTATATATTTATTTTTTAAGTTTATTTTTTTATTTGGAGAGAGACAGAGCGTGACCGGGATGGGAAGGCAAAGAGAGAGGGAGAGAGAGAGAATCCCAAGCAGGCCTCGCACTGTCAGTGCAGAGCCTGATGCAGGGCTTCAACCCAGGAACAGTGAGATCATGGCCTGAGCAGAAACCAAGGGTTGAACGCTCAACTGACTGAGCCACCCCGACGCCCCCATCATTACCAAATTAAAACCTTACCATTAGGACTTGAGGCCTTGCAACTTCTCTGTCACCCAGGTCCCTTCCCTTGCCTTCTTGTACTTCCCATTTTTCTCTCCCTGTATCCTCCCTGGGCCCCCTTCTTCCAAGGGTGGGTATTTTCCAATGAACTGACAGAAACTTTTTCTTTCCATCAGATAAAGCCACTCTTGTTCCTTTTTCAAATCTCGTTTTCTCTGGGACGAATTGTATTTCACACTATCGGCTAGTGACCCAAAATGCCCAGGGTTAATTTGAGTGATGACTATTTGTAAGAAGTAAAGACACAAAGGCTGGAAGATGAGAACACTCTGCTCCTGATCCCAAAATTGACTGTGTAGTCTACAGCACAGGTCACCACGGCATTAGTCAGAACGTGTGCCCTGTGCCGAGTATCCCTACAGATTAGGACAATGCAGTGGGAAAGCCTAGCGCCATCAATTACATTAAAACAGGGGGGAGTTAGCATTTCAATTGGGCCTTGTAGGGGTGAACAGAATGTAGACCAGGAGCACAGATATAGGGGATGGAAGAAACACTTGATCTTGATCCAGGACTTGCATAGGGCCAGACACTCTTTGGGAGTAGGAAAGGTCTCCCCGGAGCTTCCTCTATGACCTGGGCTAGGGTCTGTCCCAGGAGAGACCTCAGGAACCCCCTCAAAGGCTGAGAAATTCAAAGAGCTGCTACCATGTAGCTCCCCTGAAAAGGAGAAAGGGAGGCAGCACCTTCCCTGGAGGAGTTGGAAAAGGAATCCACGTGCCTATGACACAGGGTGCTCTTGAACGTCTTCTTCAATGATGTAAGTACTGCTCAGTCCTTGGTGGTTCAAAAGAAAACCTTATAGGTCTCCTCATGCACTCTCCAAATAAACCAGGGATCTGTTCATTCATGCAGTCATGAATCTGGTAAATGGAAACTTAGCAACTACCTCCTTGGAGCTGAGTGTGGCTTTCAGCTCAGAGAACATGAGACACTTTCTACCTAAAGGGAACTCACAACTTACAGAGGGAAATGGAGAAATAAACGGAAAATACCATGAAAGCAAGATAAATGCCACTATATGTTTAGCACAGGGGGCTAGGAGAGCCCCATATCTCAGTTTTGGGGAGATCAGGGAAGGGACATCTAGGTTCACACCTGTGAAGTAAGTTGGTGTTGGCCAGGAGAGAGACAGAGGGCAGCCCCAGACAGGATGGGAGCAGGATATGCAAAGGCCCAGCATCTGGCAAGCTCACAAGTTTACAAACAGCAAGTACTATGATAGCTGGGAGTTTACATTTGAAAGGAAGGAGGTCAGAGTAGAGAAGATGGGGCTAAGGAAGTTTTAGGGCTGTCAGTATGGGGGGCGGGGGGGCTTTTCATACCAAGCTGCCCTGAGAGGTCTGGAGCAAATCTCCTAAGGAAAGTGGGGAGCTTCTGAACTACTGAGAGTTTCATAAATATTAAACCCATATGCCTCTAAGCTCAATTAATGTCACAAGGTACATACAAACGAGACAGGGAGGACTGGCCAAATTATTTTTGGGGTCCAGTGCAACACTGGGAATGGGGGCCTCTTGTTTACAAATATTAAGCAACTCAAGATGGCGACATTAAACCACGCGTGGGCTGTTCTAAGCAGGGGACCCTGTGCTATTTGCCCGGGTCACACGCCCATGAAGCTGGCCCTGAAGATAGGCCCCGTGTCTCTCTCTCAGATTAAAAACAAGACTCAACAACAACAAGAAAAGTGAAAGCCATCAGATAACAACGGTTTCGTGGAAGCTGTGATAAACGCCAATTTTATAGGAGTGTGCGTAAGAAAATAAGTAGTATGTCGGATGATTCATCGAAGAGTCTGGATCTTGTCCCAGTCGGGGGTCAGGACTGTGAAGGTCAGAATGCGGAGCTGGCTCCAGGCCTGAACCGCAGCCAAGGTGGAAGTCAAAAAATAATGATTGATGTGCTCTCAGAGACCCACATAATTAATCATATATTTATTAAAGCACACATTTGGGTTTGATTGGGTTCTGGTCTGGGGTTGTGAGAAGCAGGGCATAAGACACAATTCCTGCTTCTAAGAAACTCCTAAAATAGTGAGAGGGACAAAGATGGGCAGAGGGATTCATTAGAGGGAGATAGTGTGGCTAACGATAAAGCAACAGTATTCTGGTCCGCGGTGATACTAAGATGTTACTCTAGTTGTTTATCAGTGTGTAAAGATTTGGAATGCACTGGAATACATCGTATCAGTCAGAGTCCAGGCGGGGAAAACAGGGATCATTCTAGATACTTCACACTGAGGGAGGGTAATACAGGGAACTGGTTGCTGCAATAAAGTATTTTCTGAGTGCCAGTTTTGTAGCTACAGCTCAAAGCGATCAACTCCCCTTTGCGACAGTTTGCTGAGCCCCCACCCCAACTACTTCCCTCATCAGGCCCTAACACCCCTAGGTTACAACACACACTTACCCAAGGCCAGAGGCCCCAAATACCTAACCTCAGTGGCCCTTTTTTCCTCGGGTCTGCAGAATTATTCAAAAGACCCAATCCCCAGTGAGCCCTCAAAACCTGGCGGGGCGCCTGGGTGGCGCAGTCGGTTAAGCGTCAGACTTCAGCCAGGTCACGATCTCGCGGTCCGGGAGTTCGAGCCCCGTGTCAGGCTCTGGGCTGATGGCTCAGAGCCTGGAGCCTGTTTCCGATTCTGTGTCTCCCTCTCTCTCTGCCCCTCCCCCGTTCATGCTCTGTCTCTCTCTGTCCCAAAAATAAATAAACGTTGAAAAAAAAATTAAAAAAAAAAAAAAAAAAAAACCTGGCTAACCTCACTGTGCTTGCCATACATAAGCCATCTCTTGCCGTTCCAACTTGCTGCTACCCTGTTCCCGGCACAACCCCCCAGGTCCCCCGCCCCCCCCCCCCCCCCCCCGGCCCCCTGCCTGGCTGTCTTCTTTCATTTGGAGCCATAAGTAACAAAGAATTCTGCCTTTCGTCTATCCTCACGTGTTACTGTATCGTGTCCCACCATCAAAAGAAAACTTAAATTTTATGGCAGAGTTGCACACAGATGAGAAAACAGAGGAGAGACAAAGAGGCAGTCGAGACACTGGCAAGAGGAGAAAGGAAGCCATGGCCTCCTGCGTGGCCGGGCAGAGACAACAGAAAGGACCACCAGCAGAGGTGGCTGAGCGGGCCGTCAGGGCCACTGTTAGGAACACCTCCCAAAACAGAGAGAAAGAGGAGGATGCTTTGGCCTCTCCCCTGCTCCTAACCTCCGGTCTTTCACCAGTACTTCCTGTTGGCTGAACTCCCAGACACCAGTTGATGAGGGGCCTGGGACACATACTTTCCCGTTTTATAAAACCAGCAGGGGGCACACCCACGTTCTGAGCAGCATTATTCCCAAAAGACCGAAGTCAACACAGGTGTCCATCGGCAGAGGAACGGATAAGCAAACTGCGGCATATACATACGGTGGAATATTATTCAGCCTTAAAAGAGGAGGGAATCATGTCACATGCTATCACAGGCATAAACCTTAAAGACATTATGCTAAGTGAAATAAGCTAGTCACAGAAAGACAAATACCGCCTGATCCATTCATCTCAGGGATCTAGCAGAGTCAAATTCAGAGAAAGTAGAATAGGGCTTGTCAGGGGCAGGGAAGGGGTAGGAAGGGAGGAGGAAATGGGAAGTTGTTGTTTCAATGGGTATAGAGTTTCAGATTTGCAAGATGAAAAAGTTCTGGACACCTGTTTCACAGCAATGTGAATATACTTAACACTACTGAAATGGACACTGAAAAAAGGTTAAGATGGTACATTTTATGTTACACGCAGTTTTTTTACCATAATAAAACTTCTGTTATTTTTTTTAATGTTTATATTTATTTTCGAGAGAAAGAGAGAGAGAGTGCAAGCAGAGGAGGGGCAGAGAGAGAGGGAGACACAGAATCTGAAGCAGACTCCAGGCTCTGAGCCGTCAGCACAGAGCCCGATGCAGGGCTCAAACCACGAACTGTGAGATCATGACCTGAGCCAAAGTTGGAGGATTAACAGACTGAGCCACCCAGGTGCCCCAGAAGATATTTGCAAACAATATATCTGATAAAGGTTTAGTATCCAAAATCTATAAAGAACCTATCAAATTCTACAGCCAAAAAACAAATAATCCAGTGGAGAAATGGGCAGAAGACATGAACAGACACTTCTCCAAGGAAGACATCCAGATGGTCAACAGACACGTGAAAAGATGCTCAATATCACTCATCATCAGAGAAATACAAATCAAAAGCACAATGAGATAGCATTTCACACCTGTCAGAATGACTAAAATTAACAACACAAGAAACACCAGGTATTGGTGAGGATGCAGAGAAAGGGGAACCCTCTTGCACTGTTGGTGGGAATGTAAACTGGAACGGTCACTCTGGAGAACAGTATGGAGGTTCCTCAAGAAACTGTAAACAGAACTCCCTATTATCCAGCAGTTGCATTATTAGGTACTTACCCAAAGGATACAAAAATACGTATTCAAAGGGGCACATGCACTCCAGTATTTATAGCAACATTATCAACAATACCCAAAATATGGAGAGAGCTCAAATGTCCATCAACTGATGAATGGATAAAGAAGTACACACACACACACACACACACACACACACACACACGATGGAATGTTACCCAGCCATCAAACACACGATGGAATATTACCCAGAAGTACACACACACACACACACACACACACACACACACACACACGATGGAATATTACCCAGCCAACAAAAAGAATGAAATCTTGCCCTTTGCAATGACATGGATGGAGCTAGAATGTATTATGCTAAGTGAAATAAGTCAATCAGAGAAAGACAAATACCATATGATTTCACTCATATGTGGAATTTAAGAAACAAAACAGATGAACATATGGGAATGGTGGGAAGAGAAGAGGGAAACAAACCATAAGAGACTCTTAGTGATAGAGAACAAACTATGGGTTGATTGAGGGAGGTGAGTGAGAGACGGACTAGATGGGTGATGGGTACTAAGGAGGGCGCTTGTTGGGATGAGCACGTGAGAAAACAAAGCACACATATAAAGCACTAAATAAAAGTGATGAATCACTGAATTCTACCCCGAAACCAATATTGCACTGTATGTTAAGTAAAATTTAAATTACAAAAAAAGTGCCATCAGGGAGTGATGTCACCAAGATTACAACATAGTAATGGTAAAACGCATACATGATGAAATGAAGTGAGGTGAATGAGGCATTGTGACGTGGCATTGGGCTACTATTGACCTTCTGAGTATAAGTCAGAAGCAGGATCCTCTGCTTCTCCACCGCAGTTGGCTGGGGGTAACTGAAATCATGGAAAATGAAACTGCCGATAGGCACAGGGAGGGCTACTATACAGGAAAGTTGTTAAGACAGTAAATCCTATGGGTTCTCAAGAAGAACATTTTTCCTTTTTATCTTTCTTCTTTTTGTTGTATCTATATGAGAAGATGGCTGTTAGCTGAACCTATTGGGGTAATCACTTTACAATATATGTAAACCACACCAACCCCCTGTACACCTTAAATTTATATAATGATGTATGTCAATTATTTTTCAATAAAACTGGGAAAAAATCGAATCGTGCTTAAAATGAAAACACTGTAGACTTTCTGTAAAAAAATGGGACTGCTAATGGTACTTTTATGGGTGTTGGGAGGTTATTACAGAGCAAACAAAGTTAAATGCTTTGCACATAGAAAATGTAGTAAATGGCAGATTTAGGCAAAATTAACATTATGCAGCCCCTCCTAGTGTTTTACGTTTGTTAGGTAAGGCTTACAACAAACCTGGGAGCTAGGTATTAAGCTTCCCATTTTTCCCAAGTTTCCCATTTTTCTCAGATGAGAAAACTGAGGCTCAAAGACTTTAAGTGTCTTGCTACGAGGCAGTGTGAGGGCTAGGATTTGGATCCGGGATAGTCTCACAGAACTTAAGTGCATGCTGTTCCCCATGCTGCCACTTAGATCCTATCCTCAGAGATTTAGAATCTGAGAAAACAAAACACACGTATAAAGCACTAAATAAAAACATCACCCAGTACAGATTGCCCCTATACAATGTGTTCCTGAAAATACATATATGGAACAAGATTGTCCAAAATTTGGTGATATTCTTTTTGTTCCTAGAGAGTTAAAAATATTTCTGTTTCTACCCCAACTTTTTAAAGAAGCTTTGGTGCCCTTGGTGGCTCAGGCGGTTAAGCATCTGACTTCAGCTCAGGTCATGATCTCACGGTTCATGAGTTCAAGCCCTGTATCGGGCTCTGTGCTGACAGATCAGAGCCTGGAGCCTGCTTTGGATTCTGTGTCTCCCTCTGTCTCTCTGACCCTCCCCTGCTCGCGCTCTGTCTCTCTCTCTCAAAAATAAACATTAAAAAATTTTTAATAAAATAAAATAAAAACAAGTTTCAATGATATTGCTCTAGCTTTTTACAAGTTTCTTAATTTGTTTCCTTCACAAACGAGGAGCGTCAATTAGCTGAGATGGTGTGAGAGACCTCTGATTAGGGTATTCACAGCTTCTGGCACACCCAAGGGGTCCTCTCGAGTGTTTTTAGTTTATGAGACCTAGGTTTCTTATGACTCATATCAGCACTTTAATTTTCCATTTTCCATCCACAGTTATAAATTAATAAGGGATAAGATGCAATAAAATATTTAAATGCTCGTACAAAGAGTTCCTTAAGAGAGCAACACTACTGAAATTGGCAGCATCAGCAGGTGAGATCACAGGATGGGTTGTTTGTCAGCTGAGAGATGAAAGTCCAGAGTCCAAATCCAGCACAAGAAACGTTTCCTAAGAGAGTGTGTTAGACTGTGTCACTATCTATTCACCAAATCATCAGATTCCCTGTCCTTGGTACCCTTCCCACCAGGAAGACTAGACATCCCTGCCCTACTGAATTCAAGAGTCCTCATGTGACTTGATTTGCCCAACAACATGGTTAGAAGCCACGTGGGCAGAAGTTCTAAGAATCAGACGTGGGTTACCGGGCTTTTCCTCCTCTACCTGGAAACAGTAAGTGTGACAGGTAAGACTTCGTCATCCGCAGTCCCAGAGTGGAGACAATGACATGGATCAGAGCCACAGCCAACCCATTTTGGGCAGAGAGTATGAGCAAGAAATGACTTGTGGGGTTGTTTGTTAGCGCAGGGTGACCTCGCCCCTCCTAATGATACTGGGTATGGGTGTGCGTTCAGGTAAATGTGGGTTGTTGCACCAGCTGAGTGTTAATAAGGAGGGGACTGAGCGCCCCAAAGTGGCACCGACAGCAAAGGCACCAGAGAAGTTGGCTGAAATTTTTTCGTGGGAGATTGAGGCAAACAGAAAGGCTTCACAGAGGAGTTGGAACCTAATGTGAACTATGAAGAACAAGGCCTTGGACAAGGGGTGCTACCTCTTCCCTATCCTATTTCAATGTCTGGCTATGCATTTCCAAATACCAGATAACTGAAAGGTCAACAAAAGGAAAGATAAGGATATAAGATGTTAAGGTGTTTTTTTTTTTTTTAATTTTTATTTATTTTTTGAGAGAGAGAGACACACACATATAGAGTGCAAGCAGGGGAGGGGCAGAGAAAGAGGGAGACACAGAACTGGAAACATGCTCCAGGCTCCACCCTGTCAGCACAGAGCCGGACGCAGGGCTTAAACCCATGAACGGTGAGATTATGACCTGAGCCAAAGTCGGACGCTTAACCAACTGAGCCACCCAGTGCCTCTGTTAAGCTTTCATTCTTAGGAAAATGATTTGAGTAAAGTGAAAAATATTCACAAGAATATAACAAACCCTTGCTATAACCGTCACTGAGATTTCATCACATCCTCAAATTTTGCCAACTTTGCTTCCTGTTTTTTTCTAAAGAAATAAAATATTACAGACACAATAAGTTCAAGCTTTCTGCATACCCCTCCCTGATTTTATTCCTCTCCTTTAAAGAGTCCACATTTACACCTTAGTAAAGTAGTCATTGAAAAAAGGCTAGAAACCATCAAAATAAAAACCCTACTTTGAAAAAAATACATTTTTTGAAGGCAACATTGAAAAGCATACTTTTTTTTTAATGAAGTACAATTTATTATATCCAGGTGTAAACACCACACAATCATCAGTCAGAGGAAGGAAATGAGAAAAAGATAAGACAATTTTTAATGACCACATTATTGTTTTCCAGTTATTCTCACATAGAATTGGGAAACAGTATTATTCTAGGTCTTAAGGGTTTAACAGGATCGTAACATCTCAGAGTTGGAAAGCATTTGGAATCAACTTGAATCGGTGTCTTTATTTCACACTTGAGAAACTGAGGCCCAGAGAGACAAAGCAATTTGTCCAAGGTCACACAGACAATTTGTGTCATAGTAGAGCTTTGTCCCCACGCAGCATTACCTTCCAAAACTGATAAGAGACTGAGAGAGGAAGGCCAGCTATCTCTCTGTGTGAAGTATGGGCAGCTGTAGGAGGTGCAAGGAGAAAATTTCCCTAGGTGCTGAAGGTAATGGGTAAGGGTAAAGGGAGGAGGGCACCTTTGTGGAAAAGACTGGTCTCCTTCCACTGGAGCACGGGCCCCTTAGCAAGTCAGGAAATGCCCAGTGACTGTACCCCAAGACCATGGCCTGTAGTGGTTTTCTGAAGGCGAATGCTGCCTGTTGGGGTCCCCTGACAACAAGGAGCCTCCCTGGAAGCTCCCATGAACTGGCCTTAGGACTTGGTAAGACCTGGAGTGAAACGGAATTCTTGGGGCCTCAGGATCCTGAAGACTTCGGGCCGTGATGTCCCAGCCTCTCCTCCCTTTCTCTCTGACCAGATCATCCCTGGGCAGGGCTGTCGGTGTGTTTTAGTTTTGTTTTTGTAGTCTGAGGGAGGTTTTCTGGCTTTTTTTTTCCCCCTAATTGATGTGTTTCTTTTTGCCGTGGTTTAAATAATACTCAGAAACAAAGCGTGCATTTCAATGTTGTTTCCTTCCTGAAATGGGGGATTTAGATTAAGCAAATTCCCCGGGAAGTTTTCACAAGGGTATTTTAATTCAGTGAGTCAACCATTTTAGATTACACGGAGCAATCCCTCTTTCCCTGTGCCAAGTCCCTTGCTGCAGAGAGGATTGAACGCATTCCGGGAGGAGTGCCGGAGAAAAGGCTGAAGGCGTTTTGTTTATGCAAATGTTTGGCAGCCTTTCCTTTTCTCCCCAAGGGGAAAAATTTGCATTTTGAAAAATGAACTGTGCTAATACCCCTGAGTCCATACTGAAGTAAATAAATGATTGAATAAATAAATAAGTGGGGAAGAAGAGATAAATCCCCTGGTGGAGGAAAATTCCAAATAATTTATGTAGCTACTTTGCCTGCAAGGAAAAGGAGCACCATTTCTCACTCCTTCGGTGTGGGCTGTGCATAGTGACTTTCTTCCAAAGAGCACCATACGGAGAGTGGGGCAAAGGGTGACTTGGAGAAACCGGACAAACACGACCTTGGCCAGGTGATCAAGGTCAACAGCAGCAGTGATTAAGTCCTGTTGATGGCACGTACCCTCGATAGGGTGTGATGAGAACGGCACTTTATCTCTCTGATCTGCCCCAAGACCCATTACCCGGGTCTCATCATGAGAAAAATATTAACAAATCCCACTTGAGGGACATTCTACATATCTGAGAAGTACTCAAAATTGCCAACGTCATCAAAAATGAGGAAAATGAGAAACTGTCACAGCCAAGAGGAGCCTAAGGAGATAGAAGAAGTAAATCTGGTATCCTGGATAGGATCTTGGAAGAGTAAAAGGTCATTAGAGGAAAACTAACGACATCTGAATAAAGTCTGTACTTTAGTTAATAAGAATGAATAATCATAATCATAATCATAATCATAATCATAATCATAATCAAGAATGGGGCGCCTGGGTGGCTCAGTTGGTTTAGGTGTCCTACTTCGGCTCAGGTCATGATCTCATGGTTTATGAGTTCAAGCCCCACACGGGGCTCTGTGCTGACAGCTCAGAGCCTGGAGCCTGCTTAAGATTCTGTGTCTCCCTCTCTCTCTCTCTGCCCCTCCCCTGCTCGTGCTGTTTCTCTCTGTCTCTCAAAAATCAACATACACGTTAAAAAAAAAAAAAGAATGCATTAATATTGGTTCATTGTGACAAATGTACCATGCTAGTGTTAAGGTGTTAATAATAGGGGAAAATGAGTGTGGGGTATCCGGGAACTTCGGTATTCTAGTCGTCATTTTTCTGTGTATTTAAACTGTTCTAAAATGTAAAGTTCATTTTAAAAAGATAGAAAAGTGAGGTGTGCAGTAATGAGGAGAGGGGGGAATTATTTTAAAATTGTGTTAGGGTACCTGGCTGGCTCAGTCAGCAGAGCGTGGGACTCTTGATCTCAGGGTGGTGAATGCGAGCCCCAAGCTGGGTGTAGAGATGACTGAAAACATAAAAATTAAAGAAAATAGTTTTAGACAAAATTTTTAAAGGCTCAGATAATTATGAAAACAGAAGTTTTTTTGCAAACTTTAAATCTGCTATGGCATCACTTATGCCAAGTAATTCAGCCTCAACTTGTTCCCTGTAGAGGGAGAAAACAATGTTTTGTGATTGAATATGAGAAACATTTAAATAAATTAAATGAATCTGTGGTTTCCTCAAACTGCTTTTTGCTCATTGCTGTATACATGCCCCTTTTGGGATCCCTGGTAAATTTTAGTTAAAAATTTTTTTATTGGTTAAAGGATTTAAAGCAAAGGAATATGCCATTTTTGACTTAAAACGTTCGTTAAGATTGAACTCATTTGACTCATTTAACTTTTCGTTAAGCCTTTATTATTCTAATAAATATGCCCATTGTGTGACAGTTTTTATTTTACAGTTCACCTAATTTTACAGTTTCATAAGAAAACCACATCCAGTTTGAAGCAGCTGGTAGCAATCTTTGTTGTTATTTGTTAGATGAGTAATGGAGAACATTTCATGTTCTTTTTAGGTCCAGTGACCATAGTGAAAGAAAGGGGGACATTTCTCCCCCAGTATATAAAGATTAGGAGAAGACTTCATTTTTTTTTTAATTTTTAAAAAATGTTTATTTATATTTGAGAGAGAGAGAGAATGAGGGAGGGGCAGAGAGAGAGGAAGACACAGGATCGGAAGCAGGCTCCAGGCTCTGAGCTGTCAGCACACAGCCCAATGTGGGGCTCACACTCACGAGCTGTGAGATCATGACCTGAGCTGAAGTTGGATGCCTAACTGACTGAGCCACCCAGGCGCCCCAGGAGATGACTTCATTGAAAAAGTGGAGAAGCCCCTCAGCTCTAATGTGAAAAATGCCAATATGGCACCTTGGTTGGACAGCATGGCCTGGGGGGATGAAGCTGGCATTCAAAGTGTAACACTTGTCTGGGGACCTTCAACAAACACTGAGAATTTAGCACGTGCCAGGCACTCTTCTGGATGCAGATTGAATAAGAATTCATCAAACCCGGTTCTCTTCCCTCTGCACACATGTGTAGACCATATTTCCCAGGTTTCCTTGCAGTTAAGTGAGGCCATATGTCCGAGTTTGGGGCATGCAAAAGGGATCAAAGTGATGTGCCTTTTCCAGGATGTGCCCATAAATATCCCCTATACAAAGCCTCCACTTTCTCTCTTCTCTGACCCCCCCCCCTCCAAAAAATTTAAGTTTTAAAATTCTTGCTGATGGAGCATAGTACTCGGTTTTAGACAGATACTTGGTGGGTGATCTGTGTGTGTGTGATTCTATGATCTCAAAATGCTAACACCTGCAAGAAATCTATTGGGTAGCTGTTGCTGGGTTACTAAAACTGCATTAGCACTTTTCATACTTAATTCCCTCAAAAACACATGCGTACAGTTTGTTTGGCCAACTGAGTGATGATTGAAGTAAAATTCCTAAATATCATTTACCTCCTATGAAGTCAACTGTCCCTTCCATTATCTGTTCCATTTCGAGCAACACAATTCCAATGCAGTTTATCTTGAAGTCTTAGCCCAATCTTGTTTCAAACATTTCTTCTGCACTACGAGTAATATGCTTAGTGAATTGATAATAAACCATTGTTATCCTTGTAAAACATTTTGTTGTGTAGCAAAACCTCTTAGATTCTGTGGCCTGCTGCCATTTTTTTCCCTGTGTTGTGATTCTCAGATCAATTATCGCTGTTATTTTTCTTTTAGATTCCAGGAAATGTATAAAACTTGCAATAAAAATAATAACAAGAACTGTTCATCTTGATACAGCTTTCCTCAAGAAGTCCAGATAACTCCAGAGAATGGTTGTAAGATATGAAACAAGAGCTAGACAGACAGCAGCTGAAGCCAGACAGAATTCTTAGGTGTTTGGAAGCAAAGCTATCCACATCTGTCTTATTAAAAAAGATGGCCCATCACTGCGGTATTAGATAGAACCAGAGGTCAGAATTCTCCTGTGCTTCATTCAGCACTCAGTGTCCCAGCCATGAACAGGTCAAATGAGGTCAATTGTCAAACAAGGATAATTGTAGCAAGAAGAATAATGGAGACTTACAATGAGATTGTTTGCATCCAAAGCATAATGTTATTTTTTAAAAATTTTTAATGTTTATTTATTTTTGAAGGAGAGAGAGACAGAGCATGAGCGGGGGAGGGGCAGAGAGAGAGGGAGACACAGAATCCAAAACGGGTTCCAGGCTCTGGGCTGTCAGCACAGAGCCCGACGAGGGGCTCTGAACTCACAAACCGCGAGATCACGACCTGAGCTAAAGTCAATCACTTAACCGACTGAGCCACCCAGACGCCCCTGTTATTTTTTTGAAAAAAGAAATTTATTAGACCTTGTCTGTCATGATTTATCCTTCTCCTGGAATTCAGTGGCCCTGTAGTTCTGGCCAGCGGCCCTCTGCTCACAAAAGTTTCCCTGGCGTGATTTCTGAGTGAGGGAGCTCTGTCCAAGCAGAACAGACAAGTGGCGTTTGTATCACTGTGAAGTACCCTGGAGCCTTCTCTGCATCCTGTGTTCCCACCACCATCCCTCTCACCTGGGGTCCTACGGCAGCCTTAGGATGACAGGGACTCGGGGTTGGAGCATAATGAATGCAGAACTTCCAGTGCTAACTAAGCCTGGCAGAGTCTTGGGCAAACTGGGACAAGTCTGTCACCCCGAGCAGCCTATTACCTGTCGTCCTTGCAGTACCTCTAGTTTCTTCCTCGGATCCATTGCCCGCAGAACAGAACTTTAGACAAATCTGGTCATGTCACTCCCATGCCAGAATGTCTCTGATGGACTTCTTTTTTTTTAATTTTTTTTTTTTAACGTTTATTTATTTTTGAGACAGAGAGAGACAGAGCATGAACGGGGGAAGGGCAGAGAGAGAGGGAGACACAGAATCTGAAACAGGCTCCAGGCTCTGAGCTGTCAGCACAGAGCCCGACGCAGGGCTTGAACTCACTGACTGCGAGATCATGACCTGAGCCGAAGTCGGCCGCTTAACCGACTGAGCCACCCAGGCGCCCCTCTGATGGACTTCTAACATCGTTAAAGCTAAGCCACTTTGCAGGGCACACTAGGTCTTTATAATTTAGCCCCTACTGTCCCCCTGGCTTCATCACTCATTGACATCTTCCTCTTCGTACCTTCTGGACCCTTTCAGTGAGCTGCAGTGTACACATGCTTTCTTTGGCCTGTGCATGAGGAGACCTTCTCGTCCTCAGGCCTTCTTCACTCACGCTGGTCTCTCTGACCAAATATGCTCTCCACTTCTGTGATTTGTCTGCCCGGGTCTCCCCTTGCTGTTGCCTCCTCAGGCCAGTCTTCTCTGACTTACCCTGTTTGAGTTAGGTGCCTGTATCCATTGGCATGATTTTGGCTCCCCATAACAGAAACACCATTACTGTGGCTTAACAGGGTAGAAACTCAATTTCTCCTCCATGTGGAATGAATGTGGAGATGGATGGCCCAGGGCAGTTTGGGAACTTTGCAGCCACTGGGAACCCAGGCTCCTTTCCTTCTGCACCCCAGTCTGAGCTTGGATCACCTCGTGGTCCAGGCTGACTCTTTCAGCCATCGTGTCAACCTCTCAGGCAGTGTTTTTGATTCTGTACTTGTCTAATTGGTAGCTATTAATCTTAAGGCTTTGGCCTTAAGGTTGTTTGCATCTCCCTGTGATCCAGGGCCCATTCTCTGAACCACCTCCCTTACATGACTCACACACCAGGCCGGCATTTTCCCTGTTCTAAATTGCCCCAGGGCCAGAGACCAGACAACTAGAGACAGCCCTTATGCCCCAAAGCCTGCTGGGATTATTCAAACGAGCCAATGCCAAGCTTGCCTCTCCCTCAGAAAGCGCAATCAAGGCCTATGCCGCCCTTTGCACCTGCTCCAGCATCCTGACCGAACCTGGTGCCTCCCCACGTGGCCCGGTGTGGCATGGAGCGCCCCTTTTTCTTATTGCAAGTCCGAAATTCTTCTTCCCAAGACATCAGCCTCTCCATGCCATCATCACTCAGTCTCCTTTATGAAGGAGGACCCAGACACAGATCACAAAGTGACTCCCATCCTTTCAGGAAGGCTTCCTTGGCCCACGGCACACACAGCGTTCGGCACGACCGGTGTCCTCCCACGACTTGCTCCCGAGGAGGCTGGGAGGGTGCGGTGTTGTCCCAAATACATCAGGGTTCTGTCGTGATGATCTTACCGTTTGCTCTCCTGGCGCTGGATGCTTCTCTGTACGCATTTATCCTCTTGTCCGCAATTACCTGCTCACTCGTTTGTCATCTAAGTTGGTAAGACGAGGAATGGATTTGTTATGTCGCCTTGATGACTGTTGTGTCCCTGCCCCGAACGCAGTGCCTTGAACACTGGAGGTGCTCAGTATGGCGTAAGAAAAGCACAGCCTGTTGACTGTTAACCTAGGAACACGGGTGACATGTCTGCATTGCTCGGTTAAGCATAACTTCTTTATAAAACGGGTAACGCATCTGACATCGATTCATCTATTCACGTGGTCATTGAACAAATATTTGTTTTGAGCAGCCACCTCGGGCTTGTTGTAGTTCCAGGTGCCAAAATGAGCTAAACGGACTGGCTCTTATTCAGGACTGTGTTTAGAGCAAATTCCTGCCAGCGGAACTAAGCCTTGTTGGGCTCACCTTCCTCTTTCCTTCAGACACATTTAATTCTATGCTTTTCACAGTAAGTAGTCAATAAATCTCAACTGAGCTGCCGGTTGAAATAAGAAGGACAGAGTGAGAGATTTTAAATGTCCTCATTATCGTCCCAATTTCCTCTTTAAAAATGTTACGTGGCCATTCTTCCCTTTTAAGTTTTATAGTCCTAAAGAAATGAACAATTGGATAATAAGGGCTGGGTATAAATTCTAATTCCCTTTCCTGGAATGTGTCTTTGTAACACTCTGTACTGGTTTCCTTTGAACTTCAATATTGTAGAAATTTATGCAGAATAGGTTTTTGGAGGGAGCTGAGCCACACAGTGTCACATGATGTGATCTTCCCTAGTGCCAGGCTCTTAGACTTAAAGTCTGATGTGGCATGAAAGCCCCCAGCTACCATCAGCTCTCTGTACAGATTCTCTCTCTCTCTCTCTCTCTTTTTAAACATTTATTTATTTTTGAGACAGAGAGAGACAGAGCATGAACAGGGGAGGGGCAGAGAGAGAGGGAGACACAGAATCAGAAACAGGCACCAGGCTCTGAGCTGTCAGCACAGAGCCCGACGTGGGGCTCGAACCCACGAACCGAACCGTGAGATCATGACCTGAGCCAAAGTCAGCCACTTAACCGACTGAGCCACCCAGGCGCCCCTGTATAGATTCTTAAAGATGTTTTTCCTAAGTCTGATATCTGAGAAAATAAGTTCACTTTCCATTAGTTATTCAAGCAACAATGATATTTTTCTGTTTAAAAAAAATTTTTTTTAACATTTATTTTTGAGAGACAGAGTGTGAGTGGGGGAGTGGCAGAGAGCAAAGGAGTTACAGATTCCAAAGCAGGCTGTAGGCTCTGAGCTGTCAGCATAGAGCCCAATGCGGACCTTGAATTCACAAACCATGAGAACATGACCTGAGCTAAAGTCGGATGCTTAACCGACAGAGTCACCCAGGTGCCCCTGTATTTTTCTATTTTTGATCATATATATGTGTGGATATATATATATATATACATATATATATATATATATATATATATATATATATGAAACTTTTTCTCTGCTCACCTTTCTTATAGCAATGGTGATAGAAATGAATTAAAGAACTGTGTCCTAACTTGGGGGGGGGGGGTCTGTCAAACAATAGATCACTAGTTTATTAGTGTCTGTGCAATGGGGCATATAACATGAAATGGGGTCTCCCAAACAAGATAACACCATTTTTTTTAAGTTTATTTATTTATTTGGAGAGACAGAGTCAGAGAGAGAACTAGCTGGGGAGAGACAGAGAGAGAGGGAGAGAGAGAATCCCAAGCAGGCTCCACTCTGTCAGCTGAGTCCGATGCAGGGCTCAAACCCACAAACTGTGTGATCATGACCTGAGCCGAGATCAAGAGTCAGATGTCTAACCAACTGAGCCACCCGGGTGCCATGATAACACCATTTTAATTAATTAATGTTAGTGCAGTGGGGTCCAAACACAAAGTGGTTTCTTTTGTTTCATCCATGCCTTTTGTCATCCATTTTCTATTGAGTCCTCCTTTCCTGTCCTGTAGAGACATCCAGAAGATTCCATCCTTTCCCAGTTGTTTCTTATAATTAATGCTTAGTCTCCATATAGCTCATGTTTAAACTTCATCCCCCGTCCTCTTCCCCCTTCCTGCACTCAGCAGACAATAATGGCATAGGGATTTGGAGGTGAATGGAGCAAGTCTCTGCTTTCATTTCTTTCCCAATCTTGCCTGGGGCTTGTGATTGAGCCTGGGGCCTTCCCCCACCCCACCCCACCCCACACTCCAATGTCTCCAATGTGTTAGGGTGGCCAGCTGGGAGAGAGACAAGGTCTGAGCCTTTTTCGACTGCTGATCTTCTCTTAGGGGTTGTGATGGTTAATTAAAATTAACCAGGTCCCCTCGTCTCGGCTATGGTGCCCAGTCGTTTGGTCAGACACAAGTCTAGATGTTGCTGTGAAGGTATTTTTTAGACGTGATTAACATTTATATCAGTAGACTTTGAGGAAAGGAGATTATTCTCCATAATGTGGATGGGCCTCATCTCATCAGTTGAAGGCCTCATGTGAGAAAAGCCCAAATCCCCACAAGAGAAAGGCTTGTGCTTCTTAATTACCTTTGGACTCAAGACTGCAACATCAATTCCTGCTGGAATTTCCAGATGCCGGCTCGCTGCGCAGATTTCAGACTTGCCACCTCCCACCATTGAACATTGCATGAGCCAGTTCCTAAAAATCAATCTCTCTCTCTCTCTCTCTCTCTCTCTCTCTCTCTTGCTCTCTCTTCCTCTCTCAGAAATGAGCTATCAAGCCAGGAAATGATAAATGATGTGGAGGAACTTAAATGCACATTACGAAGTGAAAGAAACCAATCCGAAAAGGCTACATACTGTAGGATTCCAACTACATGACATTCTGGAAAAGGCAAACCTATGGAGAGGGTAGAAGGATTGGTGGTTGTCAGGATTGGGGGTGAAGGGAGGGATGAATAGGTGGAGCACAGAGGATTTTTAGGGCCGTGAAAATAATCTGTATGACACCACAATGATAGACGCATGTCATTATACATGTGTTCAAACACGTACAAGGTACAATACCGAGGTGAACCCTAAGGTAAACTATGGACTTTGGGTGATAATCATGTGTCCCTTGTCCTCCCCCAGCAAAAGTACCTCTCTGGTAGGAGATGTTGATAATGGTGGAGTCGGGACCTGTGTGGGGGCACGAGTATATGGGAAATTTCTGTAGCTTCTGCTCAATTTTGCTGTGAACCAAAAACTTCTCTAAAAAATAAAGTCTTAATTTAAAAATCATTTTAAAATCTCATATATATGTACGTATTTCCTCATTGGATTAGGCCCACCCATGTTGAGTGTGTGTGTGCGCACGCATGCGTTTTAGTGGTTCCGTTTCCTGGGAGAACCCTTAGGTTTTTCTCTGCGTCGCTGCCATCCCTGACTGGTCTGTGTCTATGGCCTCCATTGCAGGGCAGGTACCCAGATCTTCAGGAGCGCTTCTCTTGGAGAATGTCTTCACCTGCCCTGCCCGGGATGGTGGTGAAGAACACCTCCTCCTTTCACCTCACAGAGAGGGGAGAGAAAGCCACAGAACGCTGCCCTAAGCCAAGAACACTCTACTCTCCTCACTCTCTTCCCTTCTCCCCTCCCCCATATTTTTGGGTGGGCATTAAGTGATTACGGGGAGCAGAATGGTGCCCCAGCGATGGCAGTTGTCTTTAGGACATGGGGTTCTTCGTGCTCCTTAGTCCTCAGCTGTAGACCTTAGTGGTCAGTTCCAAGGCCGTGGGAAAACTTCAATAACTCCCAAAAGTGTTTCACAGAACACTGGATTCGGAAATACCCAGTAAGCGAGGCAGCTGAGACCTTGGCTCTCCCTTGCTCCTTCCCAACTGCACAGCCTCTCTGGGATTTGGGACTAATTACTTAACTTCCTGAGCTTTTGTGAGCATCTGAGGATAACATACACAAGGCACCTGCTACAGAATCAACGTTCCATGAATAATAACTATTACTGTGAATAAGATCTGATGTTCATGGGTATGGAATCAACTCATGACCCACCCTACCATCAGTAAGTATATGTCACCACTGGCTGTTCTGTTGTAAGAACAATCAAATGTGTGATGTACTCTTAAGGTGCCTAAATTCTGAGCTGTGTTTTAAAAACGTTTCTTCTGTGAGGGCGCCTGGGTGTCTCAGTCGGTTAAGCATCCAACTCTTGATTTCAGCTCAGGTCATGATCTCACGGTTTGTGGGTTCCAACCCCTTGTCAGGCTCCATGCTGACAGTGCAGAGCCTGCCTGGGATTCTCTCTTCCCCTCTCTCTGACCCTCCCCAGCTTGCACACAAAAGCGCATTCTCTCTCTCTCACAAAAATAAATAAATAAACAAAAACCCATTTCTGTTGTCATCACACTTTATTTTTCCCTGTTTTGAAATTGGTACGTGGAAGAAATCTGATGCATTCTTCCTAAGAATGTCCAAGAAGGTCTGGACAGTTTGTATACTGGTCAAGTTAACATGAAAGAGATCACTGAAGTCACAGACAGTGGGTTAAATATTAGGAAACTCAATTTACTATTAGAAACACGGAATGAGGAAACACAATTTCCTACAACAAACAAACAAGTAAAGCTGACATGATATGCCCTGAGATAAGAGGGATTGGGCTACAATTGGATTGTTTCTATCCTCTGCCCAGCCCCCCTTCTTTCAGGGAGGTTGAGAAGGAACTGCCTTGTGATGATCATTCAAAACTTCAGCCCAGGGTTTGGACAGATGTGATAAAGTCCCTTTTTCTTTACTTATGTGCTTTATGAGACAGTATAGATCGGCTGAAAACTAATGTTTTTGTTATTTTGTAAGAATACTCCCACTTTGGGGCACCTGGGTGGCTCAGTCAGTTAAGCGTCCAACTTCAGCTCAGGTCACAATCTTGTGGTTTGTGAGTTCGAGCCCTGCATTGGGCTCTGCACTGAGAGCGTGGAGCCTGGAGCCTACTTCCGATTCTGTGTCTCCCTCTACTCTGTCCCTCCCCCACTCACGCTCTGCCCCCCCCCCACATCAAAAATAAATAAATGTAAAAACAAAAGAAAAGAATACCACCACCTTATATTTTATGTGATTTAGGTGATTAAATATTTTGGAGTCCATACATCCATTATGACTGTATTATACAGCATCAAAGTTAAAAGCTATGTGATGTTTAGTCATTAAAGTTCTCAGAAAGAGAGATTCTTGTAAATAAAATATTTAATTTTTTTAATGTTTATTCATTTTTTGAGAGAGAGAGACAGAGCACAAGCAGGAGAGGGACAGAGAGAGGGAAAAACGGAATCCCATGCAGGCTCCAGGCTCTGGTCTGCAGAGCCCAGCACGGGGCTCGAACTCAAGAACCAGGAGATCATGACCTGAGCCAAAGTCGGACACTCAACTGACTGAGCCACCCAGGTGCCCCCAAAATATTTAAATTTATGGTGACAATATACAGAGTACATATACATTTTCCATGAAGGACTCTTACCCCAAACTGACCGCTGTTCGTATTGTTGATGTCTTCAAAGTATCTGACTTGTAATATCCTCCAGCCCCTTCTCCTCACCTGTATAAAAAAAGGCAAAAATTTAAAAAAAAAAAAAAAAGGCAACAACTGGGGCAGTGCTTTCTCTTCCCCCAGTTTAACATCAGAGGTCAAAGACTCTCGATCTCTCAAGAATATTGCTGTCAGAATCTCGTGTCCTTGATTTTCATCAAAGCCGTCTTAAAAATGTATTTGTTATTATGGTAAGGACACATGAGATCTGCCCTGTTGACGAGACTTTTGTAAACATTTTATTTTTAAGTCACCTCTATGCCCAACGTGGGGCTTGAGCTCACCACCCCACGACCAAGGGTCACGTGCTTTACCTACCGAGCCAGCCAGGCACCCCTATCCTCTTAACAAATTTTTAAATGCACAGTGCGTTGTTGTGGATTATAGACACAATGTTGCCAGATCTCTAGAACTTATTTATGTTGCGTAACTAAAACATTGTACTCACTGAAGAGCCATTTCTCCCTTCTCCCAGACCCCCGCAACCACCTTTCTGCTGTTTCTTTGAGTTTGACCTTTCTACATATTTTACGTAAGTGGGATCATGCAGTATTTGTCCTTCTGTGATGGGCAGCATTAAATTCAACAGTACTTAACGTTTCACCCTGAAACCTATCTTTGTTATTTTTCTAATATATCTCCAATGACCAGCCCAGAACTCACTGGGCTTACCACATTTTTTATCAGCTACCCATAGGGTGTGTGAGGAGATGACTGTTCAGAACCTCACATTCACTTCAGTTATTCTGACATGATTGAGCTTGAGGTGATAACAAACCAAACCAACCGTCCTCTAGGGAATTTTATGGTCTGTTATGCAGCAGCAGAATCTAATGTGGAGACCAGAGCATACGTTGGTCAAAAGCTTTATGTTGGTCTAATGTACTTTAATGAAACACCTGATTTTCAATAGATTTTAGAGTTATTTTCAAATTGGCCTTTATTTTGAAAGCTTTGCTTTTTGGAAATGTAGAATGGGCACATCCACTTTGGAAAAGAATTTAGCCGTTTCTTAATAAAACTAAATTCCCAGGGGCACCTGGGTGGCTCAGTCGGGTAAGTGTCCGACTTCAGCTCAGGTCCAGATCTCACAGGTTCTTGAGTTCGAGTCCTGCATCACATTCTGTCTTAGCAGCTCAGAGCCTGGAGCTGCTTCAGATTCTGTCTCCTTCTCTCTTTGCCCTTCCTTCTCCTCTCTCTCTCTCTCTCTCTCTCTCTCTCAAAAATAAATAAACATTTAAAAAATATTTTTTAAACCATACAATGTAGCAATTTCCATTTCCATCCCGGGTGTTTATCATTGATGAATGAAAACATGTGTTCACACAAACACATGGACACAAATGTTCATTGAAGCTTTATTCATAATAGCCAGAATCTAGAAACAACCCAACTGTCCCTCAGTGGATGAAAGGTTAAACAACCTTGGTACATATGTACCATAGAATGCTGGCAGCAACGATAGTGACAAGAAATGAACTGTTCTGTTTTTGTTGTTGTTTTTTAAATGTTTATTTACGTTTGAGAGACACACGAGAGAGACAGAGTGTGAGCAGGCGAGGGGCAGAGAGAGAGGGAGACACAGAATCTGAAGCAGGCTCCGGGTTCCGAGCTGTCAGCACAGAGCCCGACGTGGGGCTTGAACTCACGAACCGCGAGATCATGACCTGAGCCAAGTCAGACGCTTAACCAACTAAGCCACCCAGGTGCCCCATAATGAACTGTTTTTGATACAATAATTTGGATTGCTCTCAAGGGAATAATGCCAAGCGAAAGAGGCCACTACCCATAAGTACATACCATACGATTCCATTTAAACCGCGTTTTTGAAATGACAACATTATCAAGAACAGAGCACATGTTGCCGTGGTTTAGGGACAGGGGTGGTGCTGGGGACAGCGTGGGTGGTTGTAAAAGGGCAGTGCAGGGGAGCCCTGTGGTTAAGGGCTGCTCTGGACCTACACAGGCACTGACCACATGAATCTACGTGCGATAAAGTTGCGCAGTATTAAATTAAAAACACCCAGAGAAAAGCACCTAAAACTGAAGGAATCCGAATAAGATGGTAGATGGTATCAATATCTGTACCAATATTGGTACGGATATGGTACAAATATGGTACCAATTTCCTGCTTGAAATATCGTACTATAGATTTGCAAGAAATTACCTCGGAGGGCAACTAGGTAAAGGAGTCTGTCTTATTCCTTACAAGAGCATGTGAATCGACAATTATCTCAAAATAAAAAAGCTTAATTGAAAGAAAGGTTTTGCTTGTAGTTGAAGATATTGCAGGGAAAGCAATCCTTTACATCTGATAGACCATTACGGAGCAAAGGGAAGTTTTCATTAGTTTCTCCTGAGGAATAGCCTGCCTTGCAAAATAGAACTGTGGGCCTCAGGAAAGTTATAAATCACTTCTGTTACTGAGAAAGCAATTTGGTATCTTCTAGAAGTCAAGGGAAAGAGAAGAACAGCATGAGATGAGAGTAACCTCAAGAAATACTCAATGACTTCCAAAGATGAACTTTTTAATTGCCTTTCTTATTCTTTAAGCTCAGAGTTGGACTCTACTTATGCACATCCAGACCGCAAATATGCATATAGGCCAGTCTCTATGTTTGGACATTAACCATTATTCTTGTCACTTAAAAACATTCTATACAACAGGGGCGCCTGGGTGGCTCAGTCAGTTAAGTGTCTGACTTCAGCCCAGGTCATGACCTCACTGTTTGTGAGTTGGAGCCCCACCTCGGGCTCTGGGCTGACAGCTTGGAGCCTGGAGCCTGCTTGGGATTCTGTGTCTCCCTCTCTCTCTGCCCCTCCCCAGCTCATGCTCTATCTCTCAATAATAAATAAGTGCTAAAAAAATAAAAAATAATTCTATCCAACAAAGGGCTCTTCTATTCCTACTGTGTGGAAGGCACTGTGGGGTGCAGAAAGATGATACACAAGAAAATCTCCAAGAATTTACAGGAGTCCACTGAGGAAGACAGGGCAGCAGTAACACGGAGTGCAAGGAGTACGCCTTTGGACAGGTGCAGACACAGGCCAGGGCTGTGCGGAGGGGGAAGAGACCATGTGCGTGCGTGTGTGTGTGTGTGTGTGTGTGTGCGTACAGAGGGTTGGAGATGAGGACTAAGGAGAGAAGAGAAGGATTATAGGAGATGGTATCTGAACTGATCTTGAAGTGATTGCTTCTGTGGCTCTTTAAATTTAAATACAATACAATACAATACAATACAATACAATACAATACAACTGAATTAGAAATTTCGTTCCTCAGTTGCGGTGGCCACATTTTAATTGCTCAATAGTCCCATGTGGCTCAGTGGCTTCTGTGTGTGATACACACAGAATACGGATACAGGGCATTTCTATCACTGAGAAAGTTCTGTAGGGCTATGCTTGCCTAGCATTCGGCTGTGTGCAGGTGGGGAAGGGAACTCTAGGTAAGGGGGCAGCAGGAACAGTCAGGGGGGTGTGAGTACAGGGGAGCGGTGGGGAGATAAAGTGAAAGGTAAATTGGAATCGGTTTCTGAAGGACCTGACAGGAGGTTTAGGGATACCAAGGGCGGCACCTTTCTTTTCTCATGTAACAAATAAATCCTGGTGATTATGAGATATCAGCAGATAGAGATTTTCCTTCTTCCTTTCTACAGCTGCATAGAACTCCATCATTGAACAGAACGTAATTTATTCGATGAGCACCTCTTGATGGGTATCTGGGCTGTTTCCAGTCTCTCACCGTTACAAGTAAATGCTTACGGTATAGGACACTTCCATTTTTGGCAACGTCCCCTTGAACTCAGTGCTTCTAGTGGTGGCCTTCTGGGGGCCAGCCCAGAACCCGCTTCTCTAGCTCTTCCTCTTTTGGAAAATAGCAGTCAGGGGACGAAGGGAGGGCTGAGAATGCCCTGTGTTCAAATCGCTGTCTCGTGGTGGTTTCAGATTCCTCTGGAAGGTTTTTAACCCTGCCTCGAGGTGAGCAGTGGTAGACAACCAGGGCTGGAGGGCTGGAGCTCAGTCTCAAGCACCTTCAGCAAAATTGCTTGGAGTCAAAGGTGCCCTCAGGACCGGTCAGTGCCACGGTCTTCTTGAGCTGTTACACGGACTGTCATGTAACACATGCCACTTAAGGCCTTAAAAAGACTGCAAGGCTCTGGGTTTGCACTGAAGCCAGGCAAAGGGAGTGGGGTGGCCTATACTGGAGCTTAGAGTCCTGGCCAAGGCGAATCTTGGGCTTTCCTTTCTTGAGGTACCCTCAGTTTGATTGCCCTTTGCCTCCTGCCTCAAAGGACACGTAAGAGCCCCCCCCTTCTAACAAGGTGAGGTGACTTTGTCTTGGTCCCATCCTGCAGTTCTCAGAACACTTTTTATACTTCATACCCCCCAAATCACACTTTTAGGTACTTTGAGTTGATGGATTTGCTCACGTGACGCTATCTGCAATTTACTTTAAAAGGCTTTAGGGTGGAGTGCGTGATATAAATATGTGCGTCAGTTTGAGCTACACAGGGGACACGGGGGATGCTGGTTACTGTCATCCCGTGATCAGGGGGCACTGTATCAGAGAAGGGCCTGCTCCGGAGGGGGTCGCCGGACATCCTCCTGTTTTCCCCGTCCCTGATCAGCCCCGGATGAGGCATTCGTCTTTCGACACTGCTTTAGAGCGCCTTTTGTGTTTTCCATGTCAATGTTTTTATTTTTATCTAGTCGAGTTTGAGCAACCTTTCTTCATTGCACCTGGATTTTGAGTCATAATTAGAAAGCCTTTCCCTACATCCACATTATATAGGAAATCGTCCATGTTTTCTTTAGTACTTGAATAGCTTGGTTTCTTATAGTTGGATTACTGATCCCCTGGAGTTTATTCTTAGGCACGGGGCGAGCAGTAGTTTGGCTTGTTCATTTGTGTGCCAGTACCACACTTAATGACAGGGCTTTAGCGTTTGTTCCAGTACGGGGGTGGGGGGCGACTTTCTCTTCCCACTCTCCTTTCTCAGTATTTTCTTAGTTATTCCTACATGTTTCTTTTTTGCATGAAATTTAGAGCCCATTTGTCTAGCTTGTTATGGCTACTTTTGATTTTTAATTTTATTTATTTATTTATTTATTTATTTATTTATTTCAACGTTTATTTATTTTTGGGACAGAGAGAGACAGAGCATGAACGGGCGGGGGGCAGAGAGAGAGGGAGACACAGAATCGGAAACAGGCTCCAGGCTCTGAGCCATCAGCCCAGAGCCTGACGCGGGGCTCGAACTCACGGACCGCGAGATCGTGACCTGGCTGAAGTCGGACGCTTAACCGACTGCGCCACCCAGGCGCCCCAATTTTTAATTTTAAAAATAGCACCGGATTGCTCTCCCAAAGGGCTGTGACAATTTATGCTGCCACTTGCAGTGAATAACACTATTTTCTCTGCATCCCCATTAGCAGTTGGAGTTATGGCTCTTTTTGATTCTTGGCAGTCTAATAGTTATAAAGTGAGACGGTCATTCTTTACATTTTCTTGGTGTGCCACTAAGTTTAAGCATTTTTGGAGATGTTTGATTACAATTTTGTATTTGCTTACTCGTGAATTACACACTTATTCCTCCCCTTTGCTTGTTTTCTCTTTTTTTTCTCCTTTGTCAATTGTCTTTATGTATTATAGGTATTAGCTTATTAATTTGTAAACTGTATTGCATATTTTTTGAAAACTCTGACTACTCACTTTGTTATATGCTATCTTTTTGCTATACAAAAGTTGTAAATTTGTACATGGTTACCCACAGAAGTACAGCCATTAAGCTTTAATAAAGGTACAAAAGCAATTCAGTGGAAGGATAGTTTTTTCAATAAGTACTGCTGTAGCAATTGGAAATCCATAGGCAAAAAAAAAAAAAAAAAAAAGCACTGAGTAAATATATTGTGTTGAATCACTTCTTTTTACACCTGAAACTAATATAACGTTGTATTGACACTGGAATAAAAAAAAAATTCACACTTTATACGATAATTAACTCAAAGTGGAAGTGGATTATAGATTTAAATGCAAAACATAGCACTATAAAATTTTTCCAAGAAAACAGAAGAAAGGCTAGATGAGGAGTTCTTAGACATGACCCCAGAGACATGCATGGCCCATAAAGAAAAAAATCAATAAATTGGACTAAATCAAAATTTAAAACTCTTGCTCTGCAAAAGACCCTGTTAGGAAAATGAAATGACAGGCTATAGATTACAAAAGAATATTTGAGAACCACATATCTGACAAAGGATTTTTTTCTGGAAAATATGAGGGACTCTCAAAATCCAGTAGTCAAAAAACACCCTAATGAAGTTTTGGGGTGTGGTGGGGTTCGGAGCTGACGGCCAAGAAAGAATTCTTGAAGACATCTTTGGTGCAAAAAGGTGATTTTATCAGAGCATGGGGACAGGACCCGTGGGCAGGAAGAGCTGCACTGGGGTTGTGGAGAGTGACACTTGTATACTATGGAGTTGGGGGAGGTAAAGTCAAAAGGGAGGCCTCCAGGAGGACTTTGATGTGAAGAGATGTGATCCTAAGATACCTGAGGCCTTGCTGTTGTCCAGCTCAGGCTGTTTTCCCCTAGTGAGGCGTTAACATTAGGACTCTAGGGGGTTCCTGGAGAAACGTTATAGTCTGTATTTGCCTCAAGTATTTGCCAATGGGCTGCAGGTTATAAGGAAATTTAATTTCACCTGCCATTTCCTTCTCACCTTTGTTCCCCACATCACTATGGAGGGGAGGGTGATGTTGGGGTTCCAGGAAACTGAGTCTATAGGTTTCTAGAGATTAGGCTATTGATAAGATTGTCTTTTTTTTTTTTTTGTAATTTACTAAGATATTTGTAAACTGACGGATTCTCCTGTCCTGCAAGACTGTGATCGCTATCAGTTAACCACTTGTTTTCTTTCCTTTCCTTTGTTCTTGGGCAGCCAGGAGTGTCCAGAGAATATTACACACGTCCCACTTGGGTGAGGGGGCGTGGGTATGTGTACTTTGCCCTCAGCTTGCCTTACGCTCCCTTATCAAGACCAGTGGAGGCGCCTGGGTGGCTCAGTCGGTCAAGTGTCTGACTCCAGCTCTGGTCATGATCTCATGGTTTGTCAGTTGGAGCCCCACGTCGGGCTCTGTGCTGACAGCTCAGAGCCTGGAGCCTGCTTTGGATTCTGTGCCTCCGTCTCTCTCTACCCTTCCCCTGCTCACGTTCTGTCTCTGTCTCTCTAAATGTTAAAAAATATCTTTTAAAAAATCACCTTTTTGCGTCAAAGACATCTTTAAGAGTTCTTTCTTGGCTGTTGGCTCCAGACCCCACGCATCCCACTATCACCCCCCAAACCTCATCACCGTGAGTCTATAATTGTTTTAAAATAAAACATTTAAAATGTTTGAAAAAATTGTATCCACTTAAATATGTACATCTTTTATAGTGTGTAGGTTTCCAGCCTTGGTTAAGAATATCATCCTCATGTACAGTCAATTATTTCTCAATAAAACTGGTAAATACCCCACTTTTCCTTCATTAAAAGGTAAGGTTATCTCTCCCACCTCTATGTTGTATACGTAGTTTTCTGTATTGTCTAAGATTTTTTTTTTAAGGTCTCATTCTTTAATCTATTTGGGATTTATTTTCCTGTAAGGTATGATGGGGTCCAGCTCTAACTTCTTCCAGTTAGAGAAGTTGTCCCCAAACCATCTAGTAAGTAAATCATCCCTTTACAAGGAACTAAAACATGACCTACACTGTATTCAAAATTCTCATGTATATAGGAATATATTTCTGGTTTCCCACTCTGTTCTCCCGACCTGTTGGACAATCCTTGTGTTGATAACAGATGACACTGGCATGGACATTAATCAGGGTTTGGTTTTTGACATTGACATTTTGTCATTGACATTTTGAATATCCTTTATGTTTGGGGTTCTCTACATAGTCAAAATTCATTCTCCAGGTTCCCTTGCTGCTTGACAGACACAGATATGACCTCGAGTCTGCCAAACACTGACTAGGAAAGGGGTGAGGTGGGAAGAGGCTCGAGCAGAACCCAGTTGTGGGCGCCCAGGGGGCGCCAAGAGGCTGCAGGGTGAAGGTCCGGGCACTCAGTCCTGAGCATCCTCACGGGAGCTGGTGAATGGATCATTTTTTGCTTGTGCAGCCTCTGAATGAGCCTGTGGCAAGCTGTTATTCCTGGTGGGGTCAGGGCCTGGATCTCCGGTGCTCCCGGATTCCTTTTCAGTTTAAACTCACTGGAGGGATCCCGGGTTTTATAGTGAAGAACCCTGATGGACACAAGCCTTTCTGTATTTTATCTGACATTGGTTACTGATAACGCTAGTCCCCTGCCCTGCCCCAACAGCTGCCTACTACTTTTTCTGACTTTTGTCTTTTTCAAATTAGTTGTTTCCACAATCTTTGAGGAACTTAAAAAAGTCTGTTGCATTCTAATTAGAACTGAACTTAATTTATATATTAATTTTGTAAAGAGCGGCGTTTTTGTTTTCCAAGTAATGATACAGCTTTTCATTTGTTATATTATTTTCTGTCCTTCTCGAAGACTTTTTCATTTGGTCTTTTTCTTGAAAAATTTATTTCTTAATATGATAGTTCTGGGGGCGCCTGGGTGGCTCAGTTGGTTGGGTGACCGACTTTGACTCAGGTCGTGATCTCGCAGTTTGTGAGTTCCAGCCCCGCATCGGGCTCTGTGCTGACAGCTCAGAGCCTGGAGCCTGCTTCGGATTCTGTCTCCCCCTCTCTTTACCCCTCCCCTGCTCATGCTCTGTGTCTCTCTGTCTCTCAATAACAAATAAATGTTAAAAAAAGAAAAGTGACAGTTCTGGTTGCCATACTTGGATTTTTCCCATTTGCTTTTCTAGATGCTTATTCTAATACAGAAAATTCTAGACAATTTTGTATATCTGCCATTTGAGTGTGTTCTCTTCCTAGTGGTCACAGCTTGTTATTAAAACCTCTTGAGCTTTGCAGGTGTATAAATAATCAGGAAAAAATAATTTCACTTTTGATGTTATGCCAATTTTAAACTTTTATTATCTGTTAATGCTTCTCCAAGACAATCTGGGCTAACATAACCCTGTTTTGCTGATTTCAACTGAGGTGACATTATTATTTCCCCTATTTTAAGTTTTTAAAAAATCTACATTGGGCATGGCTATTGGATTTTGTAAAATACTTCTTCTTTAAGTGTCATGCTTATAGGCTTTTTCTGCTTTAATTTTGTGATGAAATGAAATGTTAATACATTTCCTGATATCAGCACACACTTGCATCTTTGATCAGTGTTTTATTCTGTTAATAAATTACTGGATTTTGTTTGCTAATAATAGAAATGTACCTAAGGCAGGTTTTCTTCCATCTTTCATTATTGTGGTCATTTCAATATTGCTGAGAAATGGGAATACTTGCAACTTTTCCAGGTAATCCTGTATTTTAAAATTATGATAGTTTCAAGGAGAAAGAAATCATTCATAATTACACTATCTTAAATTACTCACAGCTTCTGCTGTTTTGCCATAAACCCCCTTGTGGTATTTGTCAGAAAGTCTGCAGCCCCTCAACAAATTTCACAAGGAATCTACACCCTCAACAACCCCCCCCCTTTTTTTAAGTTTTTAATTAATTAAATTTATTTATTTAGAGAAAGAGAATCCCAAGCAGGCTCTGCACTGCAAGCACAGAGCCTGACACAGAGCTCGAACTCATGAACCTGAGCTGAAATCAAGAGTTGAACGCGTGGATACCTGGGTGGCTCAGTCAGTTGGGCGTCCGACTTCGGCTCAGGTCATCATCTCACAGCTTGTGAGTTCAAGCCCCCCATCAGGCTGTGTGCTGACAGCTCGAGCCTGGATCCCGCTTCAGATTCTGTGTCTCCCCCTCTCTCTGCACCCCCCCCCCCACTCTGTCTCTCTCTCAACAATAAACAAAGAGTTGGACGCTTAACCACCCGGGGGCCCGAGGAATCTGCACCCTAAACAGGGGCACGTGCTGCCCTTCTGAATCCCCACATGGAGGGTGGGGTAGTTCTTATACAGCCTTGTTACCCTCCTCCCTCAGGGAAAGGCTGTCATGTTCACTATACAAACTGAGGGCACTATTCACATTCAGTCATTGTGCCTATATGTAGTTGTTACAACTTCCCAACAGATGTCAGTGGAATAACTTGGCGAATGGGCATCAGTGAGCCATGACTCCCTTCCAAGACCGGCTGAAGTTACTTGGGAGCCTCAGCTAGTGTTGGCACGAAAAAGGACCTGTGCCATGTCGGGGTATTTGAGAGCAGCTATTTTCATCCGTGCCTTTGCCCCTTGATCCTGTTGCCAAACGACAAACGTCAAGCTCACTCCCAATATCCCTTCTACTGGTAAGGTTCTATTTCTTAAGCAGAATGGTGGTTTCAGAGGTGTTCGTTTTATTGTAATTTATGCACATGTTACATATATTTATTTTGAATGCTTTGATACAATAAATAAAAAAGGAAAGCATACATATACAAATAAGAATGCCATTACCATGGGGAAGACCTTGAATCTGCTTAAGTTTTTCTTCAATTAGCCTATTCGTAAATCTCAGTACTGTAACTATTATTAGTTCGCAAACATGTCACAATGAACCTCCAGCCTTGATGCTCGGGTTATAAAGCATTCTCCCGTTAAAGCATTTAGAAAGAATAGTAATGCCTTATTTTTTTTTAAAGATCGCTTTAGACACTAGGGCAATTTTTCTATTGAAACTTGTTACAATTTGTACTTGCGGGGCAGGCGTGATGGCAGGCTATTTCTTCAGCCTGTCTCTAGAATCTAAAACAGCTACTGGTTGGCAGGAATTTCTTTCAGAAAGCTAGTACATAGACACTCGAACATAACTAGCTGCTCTTGGCGGTATCCAAGAGACTTCAAAATTTCGCTTAGTTGGAAAACTTAAAACCCGACCTTAAAAATGACGTTTGGGTGCAGGATCTCCTTGAGGTGTCAACCCCGTGACAGGGACTGCTGGCTGTGCTTGTGGTCGTCCCCCACGGCTTCCTCAGCAGCGAGTCCTGAATTGGCCTGTGGCAGCCAGAATAAAGCCTATTGTTTCCTATTCTCTTCGTGGCTAGTAGGATCAAGTGTCTTAAGTATGCATTGATAAGCCTAGGTGATGTAATTTTGTGAGAAGCGTCGCTAAAGGAAGCGAAGCGGGCAGAAATGCTGACAGAAGGTTTCTAGCGTGCAGCTGTCTGCGACCAGGACGTGGAAGCCACATGTTGAGAACGGGGAGGACCAACGTAGAAGGGACTTGGATTCCCGACCCTGTAGTGTCACAGCAGCCCTGCACGGCTTTCCGGACTTTTACATGCACAAGAAAATAAACTTCTCTCTTGTTTAAGTCACTACTGTTTCGGGACACACACTAATAAATAATGCCAAATCTGAGTCTAACGTCCTTAACCTAAGAAGTGGACGCAGTGGCAGTGACATCTACTGTTAAGATGACGGAGGGTGGAAGCTGTTTCCTCACAGAGAACATCCTGTGTCACAAGCGGATATTTTACGAGGTGCTTAACTCCATAAATATTTGACTTCCTAACGGTAAAGCCTGCAAGTGCACCTATGGCTTTGGAAAGAAGCATCAAGAACATCAAAAAGTAACTGCCTTTAGACCAGCTTAGGATGCAAAATGACTGAAGTCCCTTCCCATAAGCGAACTATAACGAGCAATTTAAACAAAACAAAAATGGTATGTTTTATTTACAATACTCAATGCATTTTACAAAGAACATATTTGCATTCCCTAAGTCTTTTGGAAAGTAATTCCAGTTTGTGCAATGAGTTTACAGTAAAGTCTTAAGACATCTCTTAGACATCTTAAACCTAAATTCTCAATTTTGAGAGATATTTCACACTACGTTAATAGAGGACTGTTTTTAATTAAGAAAAACTAAACTCTGTAGTTAAATATTGCCCTTCAGTTATTTTTAACCCAAATACAAACTGGACTAGCCTATGAAATAATACCATTAGATTTGGATAAATTATTTTCACTGTTCCCCTCCCCTCCCCAAATGCATGCACAAAGTAAACATGGTAAATTACATTAACAACATTTTATTTCAACACTTTTTTTGGACTCTCTCAACTATTGTTTTGTTCAAGGTGGGGTCGGATAGGTAGAATTCCAGTCTGGGGAAAATCCTAAACCCTGCTCCAGAACAGGAAAGGATTTGCAGTAAGTATGCGGACTCCAGCCAGGATTAGAGAGATTTTTTGAGTAGGTTCTTTTGCTAATCAGAACAAGGTTCCACTTCAGGCCTGACAAAGCCTAAAGAGATCAGTTATTTCCCTATTAACAGTTTGGGGAGCATCTAATCCAAGCCTCCAAAGGACAATAGGCTCCTCTCTCTCCTCTTCTCCCTGAATCACTACCTTCATTTTAGTGCCTTCTGAGGTTGATGATGGAGAACAGTTCCTATGTTCAGATTCCAGAAACTAACTGGATGCCATATAAAGATCTTCTGGAACAGGTAAAAAGCACTGAATGATACTGTAATTGTGCAAGAATTTTCATCTCATGCATATGGAAGAAAAGAAACGTATTAATTTATCACTCATAGCTGCCATCTCTTAAAACATAAAATCCATGTACTGGCTCTTGAGCTAGAGAGAAGAGACAGAGGCATCTCCACGCTGGCCCCACCTGCTTAGCAATGTACTACAACTCTCCTCAAAAGTCAGGGTCTCAAACACCCACCGTGGGGGGTCATACAGAAGATACTAAGCTGGAGAAATAAAGTCCAACATTGGACATGGCTGACAAAATTCTAAGACAAAGAAATGGTGAGGTAGAGTTGAGAGAGTTCAACTGAGTTTTCTGAGCACAGATCTTTTGGCACATTCTAAAATGATACAGACCCCTTCTCAAATTCTCTCCTGTGACACCTTTACAAAGTGCTGGCAACTTAGGAGTCCTTGGATCTATTGAGGAAACTTCTATGTAAAGCTAACAGAATAAAGTCATTTGAAGAAACGAACTCCTGGCAGTTTAGCTTACTTACCCCAGTGTTGAAGCAAATAAAAACAATGCTATCCATTTGCTGAATTTATTTAAACAAATCAATTTAGAAATATCATAGAATTAAACAAAACTTCTGACATGTAAACATACTGCCATGTTCCTGAAACAGATGTTAACACCTGATAAAAGTTAATAACCGCTTGTTAGGAAAGCTGTCCATTAATAAGGCCAGTCTTCAGCAAAACTAAAACCATTTTGTTTCTTTAGCTTTCCCAGTATGACAATGCAATACTATCAAAGCACAATCAGATATAATAAAGACAAGATTGGATGGACAGATCGGTACCATTGGTTACGCTGTTAAACAGTTTCGTTCTTGGCGCCACATAGAAACGAGCCAATCACATCAAATAAATCATGGCTTTTTTTTCTTTATCACAACTCACTAAGTGATGTTAATTATGGTCCTTGTCAAACACGTTTGGTAAAGGCTATTTACAGTGTACATGGCTGAGCATGCACTATTTATAGGTACAAAGATGCCTGCCAGTTTATTACAAGAGAATTACACAGTGCCTGAAAATGGTGAAGCATCTCACACGTCATTTAAATCAATAGTTTCAAGCAGAAAACGTTCCTTGTTTGACCACAATTGCAATTACATGAAAATTCTTATAAAAACACGAATCTCCCTCAAGAAATTGATGCATATTCTACGCACTATAGGTTAAGGCAGTAAAAAAATGTATTCCTGATAACTGGAGGTCTTGACAATGTCAATTAAAGCTGTCTGACTCTAGTTTTTCATTCTCCATCATATACTCAAAAGTTCTGTCTGCATAACTAATTCGTGAAAGATTTCACTTCTAACGTCGGAAATGGATTAGCAATGAAGAAGAGCTGACGTTGGGAAAAAGTAACTGCTAAGGAAAGGGGAAAACGTTAAGTCGGACTTTGCCTAGAAGTTTTCAAATCCTAAACAAGAGCATTATTTGTGAGTCTGAGCCTTAAAAGTATAAAACAAATACATATAGTTTACCTTTCTTAATTTAAAATATACTGAACTTTGAACAATTCAAGTAATAATGTAAGACTATCAAAAATAACTTCATAAGCCATACAAGCATCAACTGCATGTTCAATGTTTTAATTAAGAACTTTTTAAAAATTGTAAACTAAACCATGAGTTTAGTTAACAAATGATAAATGACCTTTTATTTGCACTTGTGATTCCTTTAATACAAATTGCTACCAACATATATGTAAAGATATGGCAGATTATGCATTTGATCAAAGCACTTTGATTTAAGCATAAAACAGATTCAAATGGTTTTAAGTTCCGTGCATAAGATCCAAGAGGCCGCCTACCAATTTGTAGGCAACCCTCTTTCTAATCAGAATCCTTTATTCCTCAGCTGCAGATGAGACAGGGCACAATCTGTTGTAAACAGGGCACTGCTGTAAAACCAGGGTAATATTCTTAAATTAAGATCGTTCTTGTTCAATTGAAAAGACTTTCCCCAAGTGTCTTCCAGCACTGTAGTATATTCTGCTGACCTCTTAATTTCATAAATTAACTTTCCTTTGATTCCATTTTTATGGTGGTTGTTTTCACAGTTTTGTTTTAAAAATTGGTTTAAATTTATATAAAACTCTGTACATGTTCACAAATTATTGCATAAACAGCATAATCTTCCAGACAGTGTTTACAAACACATGTCCAATGCAGGAAAAATATATTCACGTTTCCCGTCTGGCTTTTTTCTTCTTTTTTATTTGTTTGGGAGATTCCCAGCTAGTTTCAGACTTGGCTAAGAGGAAAAAAAGAAAGAAAAAACAGGAGAAAATACTGTTATGTCTCAAAAATATCAAAGTACCATCAATGAAAACATGCTTTGAAATCCACTAATGACTCTTCAACCTTTATGTGTAACTTCTCAAGTCCCAGTCACATGTTTTTAGGTTATTCTATGGCTACCTTCCCCTTTTCCTTTGAATGCCAATGTATTATTTTGTTTAATCACATGAAAAGTACTGCACCGGTTTTGATCTAAAAAAACCCATCATTTAACATGGCATTACCCATCTAAGTAATGAAAGTGAAAATGGGCAAAATGGATAGTGAAGGTAGCTAAAGGGAGGAAAAGGGGACAGAAGGCACAGGACAATTCACAGCAGTCCCAAGAACATGTACACAGAAAAAGGGAAGGACCAGATGGACAAGGGCATGTCTCAAGCCCTCCGCTGTCTATGTCCCTGGACACCCAGTCTCTCCTGGGGTGATTTCAGCCTCTTGACCCTCATAACTGACTGAGGCCCACAAGATGCCAAGGAATCTAGCCTGTGCAAAGGAAGGAAGGGCTGCTCTATTAATCTCTATCAGACTTCCAAGATTAGAAGTCTAAATATTTCAGACTTCTAAGAAATTAACTTTTATATAAACAGTACAGAAAACATACAAAAGAACTAAAAAGGAGAATTACTTACTCTGTGAAGGAGGCACACTATTTTGCTTAGTATTTGACTTGGATTTATCTGTTTCTTGTAGCATCGGTGGCACTTGGGAAGAGCTTTTGTCAGAATCACTTTTTGATAAAATAACAGATGGCTCGGTAGAAACAGCAGGTGGAAGAGTCTTGACAGGCTATTTTGGAATAAAATTACCTTAAATTCCTCTGTGAAAAGTTTCATATAAAATTAAATATCAAAGTAATACCAAGAGGCTGCTGAGGAGCAAGTAAATACTAAAATGATTTCCAAAGAATTTACTAGCAGAAGGGCTACAACTCGTGCATGCCCTCTAGTGGCATAACCAAATAAATGTTTACCTACAACATCCATGAATAGAGGTGGAGATAAAAAGGGATGAAAAGCACAGAATTACAAGATGTTTACTGAATCTCAAGTAGGAGCGAATAATTCCATTTTCATGAACTTTTATATTTTCCTGTTCATTAGAAATAGGACGATTTGATGTTTCAGTGATTCAATGGTTTGTCCACTTCTCACCAACTCTCAACTCCTTGAAACTTTTTCATGTGAAAGACAAAGAAAATAGCTCCTTTCTGAACTCCCAGTAGGTGATACCACCCCCTTCTCTGCTTCTGGAGATGTAAGGGTTACTCAAACAGAGCAGCAACAGCTTGTTTCCCATGCAAGGGCAAAGACAGCCTATGCAGTCTATGCTAGCCTAAAACATTAGCAGACTAGGACTACTAGTCCTTCTCCATGAAAGTAAGTAGTAAAACTCATGTTCAAATCTTCAGAGTTTTATCCATTCTGGCAGTGAAATCATAATGTTGAGGGCCTAGACTCTTACTGCCTTGCTTCTCCTCTCCAGCCTGGAAGCAGAAAGGAGGCAAATTAACTGATTTGCCTCAGTGAGGCCTAACTGTTAATGGACGGTCAGGAGAGGCAGTATTTGGAGCGCCTGGAGCAGGAGGTCAAGTCACCCTTTAGCTTTGCTTACAAATCCTGACTCTGAATATCGGAACAAGGGTAAGAAACATCACTATGTTTCTCTTGCCTCTCATTCTTCCAGGCTCTCTGGGTGTAAGAAAGCTCAATGGAAAAGGAAACAAGAGGAAGCTGTGTGTACCCCAGAAATTACTAGGATCCCTTTCTTCTATTTTAGGTATCTGAAGCTGCATTTGTCTTGGTTGGTTCAGCTTTCTTAATGTTCTATTTACTTCATATCCAAAAGTTTTAGTACTTATTTCCAGTATTCTCCCCTTTATTCTCTCACTTAATCTATGTTAAGTCACAGAGGGACTCAAATAGTCTTTACAAGATGGCTTCTGAAAATGACTTTCTAACAACTACAACATCAAAATGTCAAATGACCTTCTGCAACCCTATTATTAAACCTACGCATGTACTGAGATTGCAGCCTTTCATCTCAAAAGGGAATTTTCCTCTTAGGGAATTAAAATCCAAACAGGAAGTATGGTTAAGATTTTGTTTTAGTACAAGACTGTTACAAATTATTTCTTTTAGTGGTAACACAGGTTCTTTTTCTTTTTTTTTTAAAGGATTTTATGTTTAAGTAATCTCTATACCTACAACCTTGACATCAAGAGTCACATGCTCTACCAACTGAGCCAGCCAGGCATTCCTGTAACTCAGGTTGTCTAAAGCTGTTTCATTAAATATGTATGTTCCACAAAGGCTGAGATTGTTTTTTTGTTTTTTTTTTAAAGTAGGCTCCATGCCCAATGTGGGGCTTGAACTCACGACCCTGAGAACAAGAGTTGGATGTTCTACTGACTGAGTCACGCAGGTGCCACAAAGGCAGAGATTTTTATGTTTTGTTCTTTGATATATATCCTTTGAAATAGCGTGTGGCCCATAGTACGTTCTCAGCAAGTTTTTTGAATGTCTATATAAATGAACCATGAAACTCCAGTATACGATTTCATATATTTGTATATAACTTACCTTATGAGAAATCAGATTAAAATTTTTCTTAAATGTTTGTTTAGTTTTGAGAGAAAGACAGAGCGTGAGCAGGGGAGGGGCAGAGGGAGACACAGAATCCGAAGCAGGTTCAAGGCTCCGAGCTGTCAGCCCAGAGCCCGATGTGGGGCTTGAACCCATGAACTGCAAGATCATGACCTGAACCGAAGTCGGACACTCAACCGACTAAGCCACCCAGGCACCCAGAGAAACAAGATTTTAAAAAGCTATAATCTTTATGTCACTGGCTTAGACCTTTTATAAAATGGTCCTTTCTGACACCTCAAAATTTTCTACCAATAGCACATATTTCAAGAATCTGTCCCCAAAATGTACATAAATGTCCCATTTTGAGAGGTTGGATCACAGTCCTATTATATATTATGCACTGGCTTTTATGGAAATGCAACCAGCTGCATTTTCTCTAGCAATCTATCCCTTGTATGTCTAGATACTTAACAGGAGAAAATACAGTCCAGTGGTTCTGGTCTCACCACTGACAGTTCTGAGACTTGGGACAAGTTATTTAACTTCTCCAACCTCATTTATATAATAGATCTCAGCTTTCTGGAAGGTTGTTTTAAGGGCTAAATTAGTGTCTTTAAAATGCTTAGCACTTTAAAATAGTGATTAGTAATGCTTAGCACTCAGTACTTCGATAAAATATGAGTTATGGCACAATTTTCAAGTCATCAAAAGTTTACTCCTTAAATATTAAAAAACTTACCTGGCTATTTTTGATGAGTGCTTCAGCTGGATCACTAGTGCTTATGGTCTTCAGAGAAAAAGCTTTTTCCTGTTTTGGACGGACTTTAGAGGTATTCACTGGAAGCTCTTCTCTAATCTCTTTTTCTAATTCTTCTGTGTCCTACAGAGAAGAGTAGTCATTAGATGATATGAATCACTTTTTTGCTAATTAAAAATCTACTTGGTTGGTGCTATTAATGTCCAAAAGATATTCCAAGAAAATAATTTCACGCCAGTAACTGTCCAAATGGCTTAATAGAGCATATAAACACAATCATTCGGGCGCTTCGGTGGCTCAGTCAGTTAAGCATCCCACTCCAGCTCAGGTCGTGACATCACGGTTCACAGGTTCGAGCCCTGAGTCGGGCTCTGTGCCAACAGCTTGGAGCCTGGAGCCTGCTTTGGATTCTGTGTCTCCCTCTCTCAAATAAACATTAAAACAATTTTTAAAACAATCATTCAAAGATTTAAAATACACAGGTACATTTGGAACAGTCATCATCCCTGCTTTCTCCAGGGACTTAAATCAACTGTGAATTAAAAAACAATACACTCCCATCTTCAAATGCAAACCATTCTAATTTACTAAACCAATTCAAACAAAATAAACTAGAAATTTTTTCTTTAAAAAAAGCACAGTTAATCAGGTGATACTTGAACTAAGTATACTTTAGAAATAACATTTCACTTAATGACTTCTTCAAGGAACAAAGTATTTGTACCTCAGTGCATTCTGTAGGTAAGTCAGGCTTACCTAGTAGAAAGGACAGTTCAGTTCTGGCCTGCTGCAGTCTGCCTGCGCAATGTCAAGGACAAATCATTTAGTTTCCCTTTAGCTTCCTCAACTATAAAATGAAATGTGCCTAGATAATTTCTAAGGTCCTACCTAAGCTTTAACATTTCTATTCTTAGGCCTTTGGACTTTAAAAAAGTTTCAAAAAATACTTCTACAGCACATTACATGCTTAGATATGTGAAATAAATATAACTTGAATATGTTAAATAGGACCATCGTTGTTAATTGTATTGTTCTTCAGCCAACACATACATATGAACACCTGGCTAGGATGATCTTGAAAGTCTTCTTCCAATACTGATTATTTTATAAAACTCGTTCAGGATGGTAGTTGAGTTTAGACAATAATTCAAAATTTTATTGTGAATTTAAATTGAATGAGTAGCTTTGGGTATGTGTGTAAGATTTGCCATCTGTGCAAAATTAACGTGAAGACATCAGTTACTTCCATCCTAAGCTGCACTATAACTAACGGTAAAGAAGCCTGCCAACCACATACCCACAATTAAAAAGAACAAATTCCAAAATGTATTACGGATAGGATGCTATACACTATGTACCTGACACAGAATTTTATGGATAGCTCATTTAATTCTCAAAGCAGCTATGCAGTTAAGTCACGCGTGCAAAGTGAAACAAACAAAAACAAGTAGTAAGGCAAAACTGAAATGTGAGTACAGATCTGACTCAAAAGCCCGTATACTTACTTCTCATTGTATTTGAAAACAGATCAAACATTTGAAAAAGGAGTATCAGAATACCAAAATAATGTTCACAAGTTCATGACCTTTAGCCAGTAAACTGAAATTTACAGATTACATCTATCCCACAAAACTTTTAAAAGGAACTCACCTAATCCACAAAAGAGAAAAAAAACAGGCTAAGTAAAGGCTATCCTAGAAATCACAGAAATCTAAGAAAAGTTTGGCTAAATAGATTTCAGACAGTATCACTAACAAAAGGTAACTGTCAATAACATTTCTCATCAACTAGCTCAGCTAAGAGAAGCACTCCTATTAGTTTTTCATATCCACTGATCTCAGTCACGTTAACTTTACTAGTGAGAAAAAACGAATACCGAAAACAGATTGGGGTCATTTATAACAGGTCACGTTTCCCTCAACAAAAATTACCAAACCCGTAATTCCTTAAAAACCCATGCAACAACTTTCCCCAAAGAGAACAATAAGCAGGAAAATTCTTTGTAGGCTATCTTCCAGAAACTCTGGCTATCTCCTACATTTAAAGGAATAAAAACAATTAGTCACAAGGTTGTAAGTAAGGAACAAGATTTTCTAAGTTGTAAGGTAATGGTGATGGAACTTTCAAAGAGAAACCCATGCAGACTTCTAGTAACCTAGTGTGTTTGAAATTATAAGAACTTTGTTTTCATCTGTATTATAATCTAAACATTTTACCCAAATAGGAAAGACCAATGAAGAAGGAAAATGTAGGGGTGACATAAACAGAAAGTTTCTGTTAGAAGCCAAACGAAAAGGGACTAAGTGAAACTGGGTGCAAACGCAGGGTAAGGTTCTGCCCAATTGTTCTAACTGTGCTAAAATTCCTTTTTAAAAAATTGTATATGCTTTTTTAAAAAAGTTTATTTATTTTAAGAGAGAGAGAGAGCAGAAGCAGGGGAGAGGCAGAGAGAACGAGAGAGAGAATCCAAGCAGGCTCCGTGCTGTCAGTGCAGAGCCCGACATGGGGCTCGAACTCACAGACTTTGAGATCATGACCTGAGCGAAACCAAAAGCTGGATGCTCAACCAACCAAGCCACCCAGGCGCCCCATAACTGTGTTAAAATTCTAATTTGCTGAATCCCAGTTACTCAAAAGAAGTTTCTGTCTGTGAGCAACACTGCATCTCCTTTTGCTTTTCACCCTAATATAAACCAAAATGCATCTAATTTAATTTATTTACCTTGGGTTTACACCTTTGGTATGATTTTTCCCCCCTTTGGTACGATTTTTTCAGAGCAATACAGTTTTATTACGGTAGGATATATAAGATCTTTAAAAGATTCTGTGACTTTTCGAATACTTTGCAAGTAAACCCGAGAGCTCATATTGTGTCTTTTATCTCTACATATACTTTGGATCTGCATGTTCTTTTCACATTTTGGCAGTAGGTGCTTTATGAGTCACATCTGTTGTTTTGATGCCCTACCTGTGCAGGAGAGTTCTCGTCACCTTGCTTCTTCTTTTTCTTTTTTTTCTTTTTAGATTTCCCAGTTGGAAGAGCTCCCTCTCCCTTTTCCTTGTCATCATCTGAAACCTGATATTAAAAGCAAAAGTATTAAAGTGAACCAATTGGTTAAGTTTTCATTATTCAGAAATTATGGCATAGTCTCATTCATTAGGCTCAGTCTTTATCTCGTAAATTCTAAGCAAGAATTAGTAAGGAGTAATAAAATGGATCTAAAATTATGTATTAGAAAAGAACAAAGTAAAGAGAACTTCATTCTCCTATTGTCTACGATAGACCACTTTTTGTTTTTTTTACATCTTTCATCACTCACTGCAAGACAAATTAGAGGGCTGTGCAAACCTTGGTTTTTAAAACTCACTGGATAGGTAATTCTGTTTTGTTTCAGAGTTTAAATGCAGCACTATGTGCAATAAAAATGAATTTGACTCTGCTAAGAGAAAGACAAGCTCCAGAGTAGGAGAAAATATTTGCAAACCACATATCCAACAAAGGATTTGTATCTAAGACTATATAAAGAAAATTCAATAGTAAATACTCCAATTAGAAAATGTGCAAAAAATATGAACAGACATTTCATGAAAGAGGACATACAGATGGCAAAGAAGCACATGGAAAGATGTTCAACATCATCAGCTATTAGGGAAATGCAAATTAAAGCCAAAATGAGTTCACTACATTCCTATCAGAATAGCTAAAATAAAAAACAGTGATGGCAGCAACCGCTGGCAAGGATGGAGAGAAATATGATCACGCATTCATTGTAGGCGGGAACATAAAGTGATACAGCCACTCTGGAAAATAGTTCGGCAATCTCTTAATATATTAAATATGCAACTACCATACAACCCAGGATTATACTCCTGGACATTTATCCTAGAAAAAGGAACACTTATGTTCACACAAAAGCCTGTACACGAATGCATAATAGCAGCTTTATTCACAACAGTGCCAAGCGAAGAACAATCCTAATGTCCTTCAATAGGAAAACAGTTAAACAACCTGGGGCATATCCAGACTATGACTACTAAGAAGTAAAAGAACCAAGTAATGATACGTAACAATCTGGATGAGTCTCTAGAGAATTATGCTCGGTGAAAAAAACCCCAACAGTACAAAAAGGCTGCATGCTATATTATTCTATTCCTAGAACATTCTTGAAATGACAAAATTATAGAGATGGAAACAGATTACTGGTTGCCAGGGGTTACAAGGGGGGTGGTGACAGGAAGGAAGAAAGGGTGGCTATAAAAAAAGGGAAACATGAGGGATCCTTACAGAATGGAAATGTTCTGTATCTTAATTGCATTAATGCCAATATCCTAGTTGTGATACTGTATTATAGTTTTCCAAGATGTTATCACTGGGGGACACTGGGTAAAGAGTACAGAGGATTTCTCTGTATCATTTCTCACAAGTGCTTGTCACTCTACAGTTACCTCAAAATTAAAGATTTAATTTAAAAAATCGATTTTGAGTGGTGCCTGGGTGGCTCAGTCAGTTACGTGTCAGACTTTGGCTCAGGTCATGATCTCCAGATTTGTGAGTTCGAGCCCTATGTTGGGCTTTGCACTGATAGCGTGAAGCCTACTTTGGATTCTCTGCCATCTTCTCTCTCTGCCCTTCCCCCACTAGTGTTCTCGCTCAAAAATGAACATTTAAAAAAATTGAATCTGAGCTGGAATGTCACTGAAAACAACATTCTGCATGATTAAAATAGTGAATTAGAACTGTTAAATTGGTATCCATAAGATCCTTTCAAACATACCATGAAGTTGACTTTTCTATGAAAAAGTGCTTTTTGTGTCTTCTGCACAGATGAAAGCCAAGATTCCTAGCCTACCCTTACAGGACGAGATGATGGGGTGACTACTATTTGTCTGCTCAGCAGCACAGTCATTAGGATGATTATGGAGGTCTCATGAACCACCAAATAGTTCACAGAAATTACTAGCAAATGGAAAAACAAAACCCTATACAAACTTAGCTAAGAGATTTTCAGTCCAAGTTGGTTGCCAGCTGCGGAGAAACCTCCACAGAAGTTTTCACCACAAGCTCACAGTGATTAAAACACCATGTGCAAAAAAATGCATCCTCTGAAGGATATTCAGGTCCCAAGGACTCTGGGCAGTCTGCTTCTTAGCCAATTAAAATCCAACCATAAAGGAAATATAGTTCCTCATGCCTAAACACTATTTTTGTTTATGGGGGAAAGGCTGAAACCAACTCCATACCATTTTTAACTCCTATGAAAGAACTTTTGACAAATTTATTTTAGACTAATTGAAAGTAAAAGACATTACTGATAAACTTAAAATTCCTTTACACCCCCCTTCCTGATCCCATTCCCACACTACCTCCCCTAGGGGTAAACCATTTACCATGAACTTCTTTCATGTCCATTCCATCAAGTTTTTTATAAATTCAGGTGTGTTTACACACACACAAAATTTACACAAACGGTATCATATTGTATCTTTCTGTAAACCTGTCCATCATTCAGCATGTTTTTTGAGATTTTATTCATGTTGACATTAATGTACCTTATTTCACTGATTTTTAACATCTAATACGCAACTGTACAGACCTATCACATTTTAGTTCTCCATTCCTCAACTGATGGGCATGTAGATGGTGTCCCATTTTTACTAAGAAATATGAAAGATGATCTCTGAATACACTCAAAAAAAGAACTGCTATGATATATGATAGTCTTCATTCCATTCAGTGGTTCTACTCTGTAATTCTGATGATAAGGCACAAGGAAGTTTCAGTTAGAGAAATATATATATATATATATTTTTAAATTTTCTTTTTAATGTTTGTTTATTTTTGAGAGTGAGACAGAGTGTGAGTGGGGGAGGAGCAGAGAGAGGGAAACACAGAATCTGAAGCAGGCTCCAGGCTCTGAGCTGTCAGCACAGAGCCCAATGCAGGGCTCGAACTCACGAACCGTGAGATCATGACCTGAGCTGAAGTCAGACACTTATCGACTGAGCCACCCAGGCGCCCCGAGAAATAAATAAATATATATATATATATATATATATATATATATATATATATATATATATATATTTTTTTTTTTTTTTTTTAACATTTATTTATTTTTGAGACAGAGAGAGACAGAGCATGAACGGGGGAGGGGCAGAGAGAGAGGGAGACACAGAATCGGAAGCAGGCTCCAGGCTCTGAGCCATCAACCCGGAGCCTGACGTGGGGCTCGAACTCAGGGACCGTGAGATCGTGACCTGAGCTGAAGTCGGACGCTCAACCGACTGAGCCACCCAGGCGCCCCCCGAGAAATATATTTTTGATTGTACATTCACTAAACATTCAACAAATATCAGAATGGTTACTATGTGTTAAGGTACTATTACCAGGAAGCTTTTTTCCCTAATAGACTTTATTTTTTACAGCAATTTTAGGTTCACAGCAAAACTGAAGATAGAGATTTCCATATACTCCCCCACCTCACATGCACAGCCCCCCACTATCAATACTCCCCCTCCCCCCCGCCTCCAGAGTGGTACATCTGTTACAATAGAGGAGCCTACACTGCCTTATCATTACTCAAAGCCCCTACAGGTTACCCTCGGGTTCACTCTTGGTGTTACACATTCTACTGGTTTGGAAACAATGTATTATGACATGAATTCACCATTACAGTGTCATACAGAGTAGTTTTACTGCCCTAAAAACCTTCTGTGCTCTGCCCATTCATCCCTTTCTCCCTCTAACCCCCTCAACTTTCATATTACCTGTTAACTGTTGCCCTTTACATTTATTTACACACTTAGTAATAAATCCCATTACTACCTCTTCCTTTCTCTGGTCTCTAAGAGGTTCTACCATCCTATCAAAGGCCAACCCACAATCCACTCATGCCTAAGGTTCCCCCACCTCTACTGCCAGGATCTTACTCTATTAGCCAAATCTCTTATTTATGTGTAACTTTTACTTTGTTCTAGACCCTTTCTCTTTGCATCTACAGTAAAGCAAGGGCTGACAAACCACAAATCTAGCCCAATGCCAGTTTTGGTAAATAAAGTTCATTTCCAAATTGTCTGTGGTTGCTTTTACACTGCTGTATGAACCTTTAATAAAAAGTTTACCAGCCCCTGCACTAAAATCTCTCTTATCATGAAAGCACAAACAACCGCCAACAAAACCCTTCCTGGTACTAGAGTTTCACTGTCATCCACTACCTCTCCTCTATTCCTATCCTTACTTACTTTTTAAAAAAACACATTAAAAAAGCATACTGTTTTCTAACCCTCATTTACTCAACTTACTGCAATATGGTTACTATTCTAAGATTTCTAATGAAACTGGTCTTTTATTTTTAATGTTTATTTTTGACAGAGAGAGACACACACAGAGTGTGAGCTGGGGAGGGGGAGAGAGAGACAGAATCTGAAGCAGGCTCCAGGCTCTGAGCTGTCAGCATAGAGACTGGTGCGGGGCTTGAACCCACGAACTCTGTGATCGTGACCTGAGCTGAAGTTGGATGCTCAACCAACTGAGGCCACCCAGGCGCGCTCCTCTAATGAAACTGCTCTTAATTACCAGACAGCAAATGCTTCAGCCTCTTGTGACCCAGAGCTCTCTTCTCTCAGTCTCTTTCATGCGCTTTTGTTTCTTCTTAAAAGTTGGAGGAGTTTCCCTTTCCCAGATTCCTATTCATCCCACTGCGCTTTTCAGGTCTACAGACTTTTCCTAGATATTTCATGCGCCCTCAAAATGTTTAACAACCATATGCTTATAACTTCCAAACACAGACCTTCTCCCTAAACTTTAACCTGGTATAAAACCAACTTCTCTTAGGCATTTCTACAAAACACTTCGTATTTAACATAGTCCAAATGGAACCAACCATCTTTTCCCCCAGTCAACTAGCTTTTGCTCCCGTATCTTCTCTGTTGGGAACACTACTTCCACCTTCCTTCCCAGTTACCCCAACCTAAAATCCTGGAAGTCTTTCAATGACTCTTTCTCCATTCAATTCTAATCACATGTCCTGTGGATTTTATTTCAATCAATCAGTCTATTTCTTTATTAAGTAGGCTCCATGCTCAGCGTGGAGCCCAATGTAGGGCTTGAACTCACAACCCTGAGATCATGACTTGAGCTGAGATCAAGAGTTAGATGCTTTCACTGACTGAACCACCCAGGCACCCCTATTTCAATTTATTATTTTAAGTCTGCCCTGTATTCTGTATGCCATTCTTTTTTTAAAGATTTTATTTTTTTAAGTAATCTCTACACCCAACATGGGGTCTGAACCTACAACCCCGAGATCAAGAGCCGCAAGCTCCAATGACTGAGCCAATGGGAACCCTCTGTGTACCATTCTTACCATTACTGTCCCGGACTAACTAACCAACCTCTAACCTGGCCTTCCTACCTTTATTCACATATGCCTCTACTCCTTTTTTTCTACACGGGCTGCCAGTAGAATCCTTCCATCTTAAAATCCCTCCATTATTTATAGCATAAAATCCAGGTTTTTAAATGACGTTCAAGAACTTTTAGCATCTGGTCCATGCCTCTCTTCTCCAGTTTAATTTCTGACCACTCTTTGTTTCACATTCTGCTTTCACCTCTAGGATGCTCTTGCTAAAACTTCCAAGTGCTTCTGTAATACCTGGCACAAACTGTAACATTACGTTCACCCGCTGATATGCCTGTCTTCTTCCTCTCCTCCCTAACTAGACTGTAGGCTCTTTGAAGGCAGTAACTGTGTTTTATCTTGTTCCTCCACTAGCACAATACCTGACTCGTGGCAGATGTTCAATTAGTAATTTGCTGAATGACCCTATTACCTTCAGAGCCTCTGGACTTTCCAACCTTATTCCTACAACCAACCAGTTGCAAAGTTTGATCAGTAGCTTTAGGACTTGTAAATTACTTCCATTTATTTTTCAAAGCTCTCAGTTTAGTTAATTCTCTCCTACCCAATTCATGTAATTGCCTCTTTAACACTTACCCCAAAATAGTACAAAATAGCTTCCCAAGCTTCTTCTCTTTCTCCTGTATCCAGCCTAACTTTCCTAACCCTAGTGATGGTTAGGTTATCCCTAGTTTAAAAGCTGTCAGTAGGTTCTAATCACTTATAGAATTTCATAAAAATGTGGCAAGGTATGTATCATTCATTTATTTACTGAGTGCCAAGCATGTTGCTAGAGCTACAAAAATAAAAACTTCATGGTTCCTTTCTTTAAGGAATATGGCCTACAAGGGAAAGATCCTGTCATTAATGGATTCCACACACGTGTAATGTTTACCTCTCCACTAAACTGTTCACCTATCTTCCCGCCTTGACACCTTTTTCGTGGTGTTCTCGTCATGAGCCTTCCTTACTCTTTCATTAGCAACCGTTCTGTTCTTCTCTAAACACACTTAGTTGCTGTTATAATATATCAACTATTATAGTAATTCTGATAAAAGAACTGTGTTTTCTTATCAGTGCCTAATAGTGCTTTCCACATATGAGAATCCTCAATAATTTGTGGAAAGAAAAAACAGTGATATAGAGAAGGCATGCAGGCACAATGATTAAAGCAAGTATGATCAGAATGGCTCAGAAGCAATTCTACCACTGGATGTGTTTATGATACAGAATGTACCCTCCAGTAATTCTAACATAGTTGGGTGCACAGAGAAATAGACATACCCGCCAATGCCTTTACTCACTTTTTGATCATCAGGAATTGGTTCCTGGGACTTTAGAAGTGAAGCTCTTTCTTCATCTACCCAATTTCCCCACTCTTCTGCTGGAGCATTCCAATCAGAGCTGGGATCAGCAGAAGACAGACCATCTAAAATTTAACAGTGCGAATTAGGTATCTATCATTTCTGCCAAAAACTAAAATGCAAAAACTAAAGTTCCTTATGTTGAACTAAGTTGTAACTATAAACTATTGTTCTTCCTTCTTTCTCCCAAGCATATTTTAAGAGCTAGAAGAGAACCCAGTAACATGATGGTAAAAACCTTTGTCAAACTTCTGCTAGGCACATCATATGGCTAATTAAATGGAATTTCTAAAAAATCCCAGAAAACTTAAGAATTACCCGTTTAATTCCACTCCCCCTAATTCCTTTGTTACCTATCACCTAATTTTGCTCTCTTTTCACTGTTTAGGTCTAACTTGGTTTGGGACTTGGTCATTACAGTTTTGTAATTGATTTATTTTCTAGGGTACGGAAGTAACCGATCTTTAACAGCAGTGCCAAAATTATACTCCCACCTGTCCTTTTACATCATGTCTCCTGCCCTTTAGCAGCTTTTCAAGACTACATTCCTCTTGAAATTCACCAAGTCATGACAGAATATTTAATGTCTTCTTTCCTCTTTTTTTAAAAAAATAATTACTTTATGACTTTTAATGGCTACAACCTCTTCCTCCTTTAATACTTAATAACTTGTACCTTCTTACATTTTCCAGATTATTCAATGCTACTTTTATTATTTCAAAATAGGCCAAGTCACTTTCAGGGTTTCTATCGTCTATTCTTAAGAATAAATTTTTATTCTAGACTCCTAGATTCCTTTCTTTCACTCCAGAGAATTTTACTTCCTTGCTTATTCTAAAAAGGGAAAAACAATCTTTGGCTTCTTCCTGGTTAAGTAGCTCTCAAAATCAATTCTTGCCCCTCTCCCTGGATTTCATAAATGCTTCCACATCTACTTCTGCAATGACTACTTATAGCCAGGTTTCATTCCCAGTGGTTTAAGATGATAGATATTAAGCTTTATTTCTAAATGGTTAACTAGTCATTCTATAATTGCTCCAATGAAAAATCCAATCTTTTCCCATTAATGTCAAATGCTACTTTTATTAACTAGTAAGTTTTTTTCACATACACTTCAGTCTGTTTCTAGAATTTCTACCCTATTTCACTGATATATTCCTGGAATGGTGCCATATATAATTCTGTAATACCTGTTAGTAACTAGAATGACAAATCTGCCTGCATTCTTATTTTCTCTGCTATTCTTATTTTTTTCATGTGAACTCCATTATTTTTGTTTAAAGGGGAGGTATTATGATACCACATGAAGGCTTTAAAACCAATGTTTTAGAAGAATATAATAATCTGGGAAAATGCTCAAAGTAAAAAAAAAAAAAAGACAAAACTGTAAAACAGGATACCAAATTTATATGAAGAAGAGATTAAAGAAAATAATAGATTAACAACAGATATATCTTGTCACTGGAATTACAGGAATTTCACCTTATTAAGCACTTACTATGTACTAGAACTTGAGCTGGGCAGGTACTAGAGATAGAAAAATGAGAACAATATACTTCCTCCCCACATGGAGTTCCTGGTCTTATCTATTTAGAGGTGATGATAGGTAAGTACAAGAGACAAGTAAGTACAGAGAGAAAGATTCTATCATGGGGGTGTGGAGAGGGAGAAGAGGGCTCAAACAGTAGAGGATGGAGACTGAAAACATAAGAATTTATAGTCTAGCGGAAGAAAAACACAGAACAATTGATTACAAGTATGAAGTATATTACAATAAAGGAAGATCCTTCTTAAACTTACTACCAGGAGCAGGTATCCGGAGGCAGTATTACATAGTAGTAACATAGGGGTTAAGAGCATGGACCTTAGAGTCAAACAGATTCACATCTGAATATTGGTCTGCCCCTACCACTTAACAACTATGTGATTTGGGTCAGATTTCATAATCTTAATGGGCTATATACTAACTTCATAGGAGTGCTGAGAAGATTATAGTAGATACATTTAAAGTAGTACACAGCAATGCAGTAAATGCTCAATAAATGGTAGGTGTAGTGTTTATGTATCACTGATGACATAACAATAGAAAGTCAGTTTCTAAGCTATCAGGCATAGACAACTAAAAATGTATTTCTTACAATCCTGATAAATCTCTCAATAAGATACACTGGTATGTCTTAATGTGGAAATCATTTTTATAAATATAGATGTCGAACCAATTGCTCATCTTACATTAAGCATTCATTAGCAACACCGTTAAGAGATTTGAATGTCACAGATTTTGCTTAAATCTCACAAATAAGAAATGCAGATCTGGAAAATTTCTCTTCATAAGCTAGTCTCTAAGGCCTCTTGTCAGAAAGGAAACTTTATTTTCTTTTAAAAGAAAAAAAGTCTAGACACGTGAGTGGGCAACATAGTAACATATAAACAAACTATTTTCTTAATAAATGGTGGGAGGAGATAAGGGGTAAAAATCTCGTAAAGTATTTAGTAACATTATTTTTTTAAAGGCTTATATAACCAGAAAGTCTGGGAATGAATGTAGCCTATGATTTAACTTCTTAAAGAACATTAACAGCAGCACAAATCTCTACTGGCTTTATAAAGCTTTCTGTTGATTGTTCCAAGTTTACTGATTTTAGGTTAGGTTTTTTTTTTTTTTTTTAGTATTAACTGGAATAAATAAAACTACTATATAAAACAACAGATAACCTAGGGGCGCCTGGGTGGCGCAGTCGGTTAAGCGTCCGACTTCAGCCAGGTCACGATCTCGCGGTCCGTGAGTTCGAGCCCCGAGTCAGGCTCTGGGCTGATGGCTCGGAGCCTGGAGCCTGTTTCCGACTCTGTGTCTCCCTCTCTCTGCCCCTCCCCCGCTCATGCTCTGTCTCTCTCTGTCCCAAAAATAAAAATTAAAAAAAAAAAAGTTGAAAAAAAAAATTTAAAACAGATAACCTAAACACAAAAGCTGTCACCAGAAGACTTCTCAACACATAATTCTTTTTTATTTTTTAATGTTTATTTATATTTGAGAGAGAGAGAGCATGAGCAGGGGAGGGGCAGAGAGAGAGAGTGGGAGACACAGAATCTTAAGCATGCTCCAGGCTCTGAGCTATCAGCACAGAGCACGACACGGGGCTCGAACTCACAAGCTGTGAGATCATGACCTGAGCTGACGCTGGACGCTCAACTGACTGAGCCACCCAGGCGCTCTCTCAACACATAATTCTTAAGAGTCATGAGCCCTAATATGCTAATAAAATTTCTTTCCCTTAAGGAAACGATGTAGTATGGTTTCATTCATTGTATAGTTTTTTCCATTTATAATAGAGTAACTTCTCATTTCTCAAAAGTCTCCCACAGTTTGCCAGTATCTTTTCAAAGGGCCATATTAGTGTCCTTTCAAAATGGTAAAGAATTTATCTATCTGTGTGAAAAATGTTTTAAGTTTAAGTATCTCATAACTAATCTCTATTTTACCTCAGTAAAAAAACAGCTGTCAGCTGTTTCTGACCAGAACTTACTTTAGTACTGACTTTAATAAAACAACTATGTTAGAAAGACGTTTTCTGGTGTTCAGACAATACTAACTAGCCCCACTGCATAGACTAATTTTGCCCCAAGAAGAGTATCAGCAGCACCATAGCACTTACTATTTACTGAATATTCAGGCAGTGATCTAAATGCTATATATGTACTTTATCATTTAATTCTCTCAACTGTGGGAGAAGAGCTACTCTTTTTACAGATGAGGAAACTGAAGCACAGAATGACTATGCACCTGCGTAAGAGCAAACCCAGGAAGTCTGTCCTTGAAGCTCATGCTCTTAACCCCTTTATATGCTGCAGCAAATTCATTCATACTCTGATGTGAATTCATAATCTGACTTTTTACAGGGGTTATGATGATGGCTGTTCCTTTACGATCAATTACAAGATTATCAGTCTTTAAAAAAATGTTATCTTCTGTACTATAGCATCTTAACTTTATACTCAAGTGTTGCCTTTTTGTCAGATGAGGTCAATGCCTCAAACAAGAAGGTCAACGTATTAATCACATCACATTGTTAAATGGAGAGCTAGTGTGTGTGTGTATACATACACACATACACACATATATACATACTTTGTGGATTAGTAATCTCAAATATTAAATCATGCATTTTATAAATTTAGAAGGAATAGTTCAGTTCCCTGAATACCAAAATCAGCCACATTAAAGATAACAAAAAATAAAATTCAGAGAAAATGAGGTTGGTTAAAGAATAACTCGGGACTTAAAAGACTGATGGGGCGCCTGGGTGGCTCAGTCGGTTCAGGGCCCGACTTCGGCTCAGGTCATGATTTCGCGGTCTGTGAGTTCGAGCCCCGCGTCAGGCTCTGTGCTGACAGCTCAGAGCCTGGAGCCTGTTTCAGATTCTCCCTCTCTCTCTGACCCTCCCCTGTTCATGCTCTGTCTCTGTCTCAAAAATAAATAAACATTAGGAAAAAAAAAAAGAAATTAAAAAAAAAAAAAAAAAAAGACTGCCAACAGCCTAACAAATGAGACAGTGTGGAAAGATGGACGGTGTTTGATACTCTTTACTTTCAACAGAGTTCCGTGGATACACACTTTTTCTTCAGTCTTTTATTTTAGCAGTCTATGGTGTTTTTCACGTTACAAGAATTCTAAAACAGATAAAAGTGGAGTCATTCTGTCCAAGTAGGGAAGCCCAGAACCCGGAAGGCTCAGTTTTCCTCAGCTTCAGCCCAGAGCTGCCCAGATTCTTCACTACTATTCTCCTACAATCATTCCTATAAACACTCTTCACTTCTATTCTGTACCTAGCTGAGCATTCTTCTCCATAATTTACAAAAAGCTTTCACGTGCATTTATTACCACATTAAAACCTCACAACAATCTACAGAAATAGTATGCAAGATTATTTGTTCCATTTTACAGTTCAATTAATCTAGATTCCAAGGTAAGTCTGAGCCACAGGAGGTATTACATTTTAAAGTGAGGACCAGAACTAGGAAATACCTTCTAAACTAGTATGCCAACCCCACATCCCTAGTCTTTAGCCAGGAGCTCAAGACTTTTCACTGCCTAACCTACCTTTCCAAACTCACTTCCCTTGATCTGTAAGAACTGTGCTTCAGCTCATCTACAAAGACTAAGTAATCTATGGGCTAATTTTTGTATTGTGTTGCAAGTTTTTTAATTAAAATAAAAAATTTTTAAAAATATTTATTTATTCTTGAAAGAGAGACATAGTGTGAGTGGGAGAGAGGCAGAGAGAAACAGAATCGGAAGCAGGCTCCGGGCTCTGGAGCTGTCAGCACAGAGCCTGACATGGGGCTCTGAACCGGGAGATCATGACCTGAGCTGAAGTTGTATGCTTAACCGACAGAGCCACCCAAGCGTCCCACTGTGTTGCAAATTTTACCTTAGAGATTACAACCATCCCTAAGGCTGTACCATATGGTGGGTAAGAGCTTGAACTCTGGAGCCAGACTACCACCTCCTGCACTTAACTGTGTGACCTAGGTTAGATAACTTTTCTTTGCCTCAGTTTCTTCATCTGGAAAGTGTGGGGGAAAAAAACACCTACTTGGTAGAACTGTTATAAGCATTCAACAAAACATACAAAACTTACGTGAGGGCCTGGCACATAGTCAAGGGTTTGCATTTCTTATCATCACTACTACTGAACACCCGCATGTAAAGCACTGCACTAAGTACTGAGGATGGAAGAGTAATTGAGAGTTCCCATTTCTAGTGGGTTTGTTTCATTTCATTCGTTCAACTCAAAGAAACCATAATCTCAAAAAAAATTTTTTTTTCTCACACTGGCCACATGGTGGAAAAGTCCACAAAGTAACATAAAAGTGCTAAATAAACAGTAGAAAAGGATGTGCTGTAAAATTTTTGAGAAAGGAGTATATTCTGAGGTTTGAGGTGCTGGGGGGAAAAAAATCTCGGATTTTTTAAAAATGAAGGTGGTATACGTAAAAACTGTATTTTTTTCCCTTCCTCTTTTTTTTTTTTTTAGAACTCTTGCCTTTAACCTTCCACTGGGAATCAGGCTAAGAAAACAGTTTTCTAATACAAAACTTGCATACCTCACAAACTAAAAGCAATTCCTGCATATTATATTCACTCTATTATGCTAAAACTAAGAAACAGAACATTCATTTAAAACAAAAAATAGAAAAAAACAGAAAAACTATAAAGCAACTATAAGAAAGTCATGTTTAAATACTGCCTCAATTACAGAAAGTGAATTTAAATTCTACAGTTATTGAGTAATTAGCTTATAAGTAGTACACATTTGGTATTATATTACTATGACCTAAGGGGTGAAAATTAGGATTAAAATTAAAACCTAAAAGCATGAATTTAGGGTGCTAGGAAGAAAATTCTAAAAAACAAAAACAAAAGCAAAAGCATAATTTTTAAAAGGACATACTTAACCCAGACCATTCATCATCGATATAGGGTTGATTACGGCTAGCATCCCACTGATAATCAGAAGTGGTAGAATGAGAAACTGGCTCAGCAGTAGACCCTTAAATGAAAACGAATGCAATAAAATTAAAAATGGAATTTTCTAGTGATGTTTCATAACAATAGTTCTATACTTTGCATACGGAGACTAAATTATTTTTTACTTCCCCTAAAAGGAAAAATTCAGACATTAGAAAGAGTTAAGATAAGTAAAAGTAGAATTGAGGGTAATTTCAGATTAAGCATGATAATCACTTGATCTAATTCATGGATTAGAACTACATTTTGTCCCTAGTTTTTGTCTTTATAATACGTATTTCAAACTGAGTATCTACAAATTTCAAAAAAATCCAAAAAAAGTTCTTTTATTTTTGTTCTCAATGAAAAATAATAAAGCACAAAAGAAATCCTGAATGTTTCAAGGGTACACACCTATATCCTGAGAGCCCCGAAGGAGAGAACTAGAAAATGTCTGGGTTTGTTAGAACCTTATGCCTAAGGAAAAGTTAAAGACCTAGATGATTACCTAGAGAGGTGAGGCAGAGAGAAGTCAGAGGCAGGAGAGTTGTGCTGATGGTCGAGAGACCATGGTAAGTTCAGGTGTGTTTAAAGAGAAGCATCTACCTTCGTCTGAATTTCTTCTGTTTTCATTTTTTTGGGAGGAAGGAGAAAATGGGGTCACAGAGTCCTTACAATCTGATGAAAGCTCTGATGGACTACTGCCCGGAACATAACACAAAATTTTGCATATAATTTTGGGGGCTCAGAAACTCATGGATGCCAGGTGAAAAGCCCTTGTTCTATAGCCATAAATTCGTTATCTATCAGGGATATCTATACCCCAGACTTTCTCAATCAGAATTTCCATATGTACTGGAAAGCTTGGGAGACTCTGATACTCCCTTAGGACTCAGAGCCACTGACAGACAGAAATGCTTAAGAAAACCTGTTAGTGTGAAAGACTTACATACAATCATGTCCTCTTGTGAAAGTCCTTCCTAACTTACACATTTCACTTGGTTATAGATTATCTTAGCAGCCTTCCTCTAACTTACCAGCCCATAACTCTTAATATAATGGCTTGATATATAGTCAAAGTTACATACTTTTTAATATAAATTTTGACAAGTAGAATAGCCCTATAAATCCATATATAATTAGCATATTAACTGCTTACTAAAGTAAGCACTAAAGTAACACTATTGCTATTTTTTTTTAGCCGCCAATGCTGCTTTCTCTGAATATATGAAGAGAATAGCATCTGCATTGCACCCAGTCATCAAATGAAAGAGGCAATTAATTTGTATTTCTGGAACTGAAATGCAGTCTATGAGACCAGAGGTTGGCAAACTATGACCCATGGGCCAAAGGTAAACTCACTTTTTTGTGTGGCCCATGAGCCAAAACCAGTTTTTATATTTACAAATGGCTGGGAAAAAAAATCAAAATAATATTTCAAAATCAGACAGTCATCTGTTTATGCATCCTCTCCGGCTGCCTTCCTGCTACAATGTCGAATTAAGTAGTTCCACAGAGACAGTATGGCCCACAAAGCCTAAAATATTATTGTGCCCTTTATGGAAAAAAACCTATGAACAGCTATTCTAGTGACTCCAGACACTGTGGAGCTACATAATTAGTACACTGGGTCCATGAAGTCTGACGTGAACCAAATGCTACAAACTAAACACCTCCCATATTTATGTAGTATTTGTTAAGTACATATGACTTCTACATGATTAATAACAGGCATATTCACTTAAGTACTGCTGAATTGATAATAGTTTATTAGTAATACTGTATTTTCTACATCAACAGATACTCTAAGTAGAGTTCTTATGTGAGGTTCTACATAACCTGAAAGGCTTAGCTATAAAATTCATGATGAATAAAATAGATAAAAGGGCAAACAGAAATAAAAGGCAAACTGCAAGTAGAAGCATGGCAGAAATACACTAGTAACAGAAAAGTATCGTGACCCTAAAGGGAAGGAAGGCCTTCTATTTGCGTTCCTGTCCGTGTGCCAAGGCACTTTCAGTTATGTTAGGTCACAGCATCTTCCTATCTCCACTACAGAAAGGAACCACTTGCAGAAAAAAATTTAGGTCTTTCTTTCTCCCCTTTTGTTAAGGCCTCTGCTATTTTATATATCTATTACTTATGTTGATAGCAGCACTTGACTCTGGGTTATTTTCCAAATAGCAAGAGCTAAAATGAATTTAAACAGAAATTTTTTTGTTAACTAAATGAAAGACTGTTTTCACATACCAGAAACAGCAGAGTTAAGTGTGAGAGATGCAAAAGAAGCAGAATTCTGTTCAGAGGTATTCATTCCCCTATCCACACTAGACCAAGCAGCTGTTAAAATAAAGAACGTCACTTGGAACCTTCAATTTGCAAAAGAAAAGTTGAAAGATATGTACAGATTTAAACTACGATAACAATCTTAAAGATAACCTTAGTAATTAGGACCACAATATAGCAATAGCTACCATTTACTAAATGTCTATTATATTCGCCAAACTTCATATCAACCACTTCTAATCCTTAGGGTAACCCTGCTAGGCAAAATTTCAGAGTAGTTCAGTGATTTGCTGATAGCCAGAAAACAGCTGAGCCGTAACTGAAACTTAAGCTGATTTCCAAAGCCTATGTATGCCTTTCTCCACTTTAGCCAGCTACCTTATTATTTAACTTTGGGTCAGGCACTGAACTTGGTACTTGACATTCATTATAGCCAATCCTCACAACTACTTAAATATGAGGTTCATACAAGTTAAAGAACTAACCTAATTTCCATAAAAATCAGTATGTGGGAGAATGGGATTCACACCAAATAGGTCTGTCTGAACTAGTCCACACTCATTCCACTATACTGTACTATTTCCTTAACATTTTCAAGATATTTCTTACCTATAAATGAGTATTTTAAGGCACATACACTTCCTTGAGGCCAGTCACAACAGTCTCTTCTTAGTAACTCACTACAAACCCAATTTAATATAGTTCCCTCTCAATTTCAACAAAGGTCCCAATCCATCTAGGTGGGAACTCTAATCTGCTGCTTAATTTTATCTGTAGCAACATTAAGTACCATCAAATTTATGTCCTAATTATGAAAATGCTACATAGCTTTTATAAGTAAATTGCAAATATCTGGTAAGGCCATGGTTTTTAACATTACTCAATAAAACTACCATCTTTTGCCAAATATGAAAGGATGCTTTACAGCATCGACATTTATGCTTTCTTCATTGTTGAAATGAGGCTGGGAATTTAGGGAATGACTTCTTCCAAACAAATTTTGATATTTCTACACAATTCCTGGACATCGTACAGGAGAAAGGAAGAATGAGCTTGAGAAAAATTATCAGTAAACGATCTAAAGTTTGTTTCTTGGGGACATTAGTCAACCGGAGTCTTTCTAGACTGATGGAAACTGATGGAAAAATAATGTAGGAAGAAACAGGTCTTTTTTCCTACTTAAACACTAAAAACTCTAGTGTCTACTGCTCTCCCAAATATAAGAAATAAAACTAACAAAAGTATCTGCAACAAGCACAACAGAAAAGAGTGTATGTTTAATGCACAAGGAATTACAACTTGATAAAAAAAAACACAAAAAACAATAAGAGGCCATTAGACAAATGGGCAAAGAACACAGACAATTCATAAAAGAAATAGAAATGATCAAGAAAGTTGTAAAAAATATGCAACCTCATTAGTGATCTTAAAAAGTTAACCGAACAATTTATGTATTTTTTGTTTATCAAGTTAGAAAATATTTTTAAAAATAAGAATACCCAATCTTGGTCAGCACATAATAAATGGCACTCTTAGCAACGCTGACAGTATAAACCAAAGCTACCCTCTTAGAAAATACTTTGATAATATGTCATAGGGCACTGTACATATACTCCCTTTAACCCAATAACATCACTCCCAAGAATCTATCCTGAAGAAATAACCCAAAAACAAATATATTCAATGCAATGTCATTTACATGGTTAAAAAAGGGGAAAAATTCTCTTGATAATATGGGAATAGAAAAATGATTTATATGCTATGCTTACATAATGTATTATAGGGACTTTAAATAAAAATGCTTACAAAAAGGAAAATGTTTATATTACAATATTAAGTGTGTTTGTGGGGACATAAAAATGAATATCCAATTTGGATTACGTAAAATATTGTACACAGGAAAAAAAAAAGACCATTAAATTAAAGAAATATAAAAAAACAGTGGTTGCCATTGTGCGGTGTGGTTAACAGTGGGTTTTTCCTTTTCTTTTTGCAGTTTTCCATATAAAACATGGATTTCTTTTCCATAACACACACACACACACACACACACACACGCACACACACACACACACATATACACATTGGAATTACGCTGCTTTATATTTGATGACTTTCAACAAGAATAAGCTTCTCAACTACTGGTCTTTATCTTTAAAATCAAGGGGAAAAATTATAAATAGGCATTTTGCAGACTATAAAATAGCATAAAAATGAATACTGTAAACTACTTCTATTTACCATTTTCATTTACACTCAACAGCAGAACTGTTGAAATTAATCAAAAAGTCTGCTCACACATCACACTTCTCACTAAACATATATAATTACAGTCCTTAGCTACGCTGGCAATCAAATGTGATGAAAGCACATGAGAACATGAGGGAGAGAGCAAAAAATACATTTGCTATTAGTTACTTTTTAGTTCCCACTTTGCTCCATGTAAAAAGGATATGAGATGTGTTAATTATTACTATTATTTCTGTATGGCTTTACGAATTTTTCTACTCATGGAATTTTTTTTTCCATGCCTGGAAAATTCAAAATGTACCAGAAATAAGCAATTTTAAATAAACTTAAAATGTTCTCACACTTCTTACCAATGCCAGAAAATATTGAACGGTCACTCCAACTCCTTCCCCAGTCTTTTCCATTTGCATTAGCATCTCCAGTGTCTTGACCCCAAGCAGATGGCTCATTTTTCCTCTTGCCTGCAGAAGCAGGTGAAACAGAGTTCCACTTCTCCTCACCTGCACTGATCTGTGAGGAGAGTTTTACAGACTTCTCATTCCAGCCTCCTCCATTTACAGTGAGGTTTTCGTTCATTCCTGAAGAAACTTAAAGAAAAGAAAAGAAGATTAAAAACTGATATGTGACTCCTTATTAAAACTGGGATATTATTAAATTTCTGTGATTGCTTGGTTTATATTTATCACTCATTTTCTCCCCTACTGTCTTCTAAATAGCTTGAGCTTCAAAGATAAAAATGAAGACTTTTAAAGGGGACATGACCACCACAGATGACTTTTAGTTTAAAAACTAAGAGGAGGCTTGAACTTTATATATTAATAATGTTTTCAACAGCAGAATGACTTGCTCAAAGAAAGTATAAAAGAGCAAACAGGGAAACAACACATATTCTGGTATACTCGGTATACTCACCCACTAAAAATATGAAGATTTCTCCTTAGTTATTATGTTCTTTCTTTAAATATTTACACACACACACACACACACACACACACACACACACACACACAATGTATAAGGCAGTGATTCTAAAACCTGGCTGCACATTAAAATCAATTGAAAATTTTCTTAAAAGTAGACAATGGAGCCTCAACTCAGACTAATTAAAATCAGAATCTCGGGGGGTGCGTGCCTGGTTGGCTCAGGTCAGTGAAAAATGTGACTCTTAATCTTGAGGTTGTAAGTTTGAGCCCCACGTTTGGCATAGAGATTACTTAAGAAAATAAAAAAAATCAGGGGCGCCTGGGTGACTCAGTCGGTTGGGCGTCCGACTTCGGCTCAGATCGTGATCTCCTGGTTTGTGGGTTCGAGCCCTGCGTCAGGCTCTGTGTCACAGCTCAGAGCCTGGAGGCTGCTTCGGGTTCTGTGTCTCCCTCTCTCTCTGCCCCTCCCTCACTCATGCTCTGTCTCACTGTCTCTCTCTCTCAATAATATAGTAAACGTTAAAAAAAAAAATTTTTTTAAAAGAAAAAAAAATCAAATCAAATCAGAAGCTCTATGGGTGGAGCCCAGGAATCAGTATGTATGTGTGTATATATGTACGCACGTACGTGTTGTGTTGTGTTTTTCTAAGCTTCCTAAAAGACTGTAACGTGTAGCCAGGATTGAGAATCATGGGAATGAAGGAAGCTGACAGAGTTAAAACAAGCCTGAAATAAGGTGCTTTTTCATTTCTGAATTTATAGTATACTACAACACTTTTAGTTTTTAGGTAAGATATACTACTCTACTTAATTCAATCTTTATCATAAACGAGTACATAAAATATATTTTCTAATTGTGGAGCACTGGGTAACTTCAGACTGTAGTCCATTTATTGTAAAATATTTAATATTGTTAAAGAAGCAGTTTAAACGATGATAGGTATTAAGGTTTTTTCCTTAATAAACAGGGGTAAAGTCTTTTATCCCATGTATTAAAACCAAGTCCTCCCCCCCCCCACTCAAAATCCTTCTTTTCTCTATTGACTTACACAATGCAAACAAGAATAAAAACTGCATATAAGCTATTACTAAAAGATTGCTTTTACATATGGGGGAGAGGGAGAAACAACTAGAACATACCAAAGCCTGTTAGAAGTGGGAATGATTTTTCTTTTTATCCATTTTCCAAAATGTCTGGATTGTGATTATATTACTTTAGTAATTAAAAATCATTTCTAAGCCTTTTTTTTTTCCTTCTGTATCATTCATGTGAGGAAAGAGACATGTATATAAGTTTCTATTTTGATGGGCCTTCAATTTAAGTTACATGTAATTTCTCTCACCCTGAAGTGTAGAATCTCCTTTTCCAGACTTAAAGTTGCTAACTTGAACATTTAGATGAGAATCACCTGGTTGAAATAGAAATAAAATTTATTTAATACTAAACAGGCCACTATGCACATTAAATTAGGAGTTAACACACAATTTAATTTTCACTTATTTTTAATAAATTGCTTCAAGTACTAAATTCTTACACTGGAAAAGAGTCAGTTTTACCCACAACATACATGACATGTCCTTAGGGAACTGAGTTCTTTAGTTACCATATTCTTAGTCAACTAAAATGGCAATATAGGACCTGGAAAATTGCTCAAATATATGGAGAGTCTGCTGTTCAATAATGGTTATCAAGATTCTTTTCAGTAGAACTGGAGAACTGGGCTCTGTAATTGGATTCAACTTTGCCACCTCTCAACAATACCAGCTGCCTTTTCAATAATCCTGGAAGCAAACACATCCAACTTAAAAACAATGCCAGTATTTGGGACCAGGACTTAGGAAATATGGCAAGAGGTGCGAATACATGTTACAACAAAGATACTATTTCTCCGACACTAAAAAGCAGAATGATCACAATGTATTAAAAAAACTAGCATGACACAGGATTGTGCAGCAAGGAAAGCATGCCCAAGACAGTGAAAAGGGGTCACCAACAGAAGTGCTAATAAAGCATGACTAATATGGGATAGTGAAAATGCATAAATAGACGTTGTTGCTACACCAAAGCGATAAATTCCAGCAGGTCATCAAGCAAAAAAGTAAAAGGCTGAGAAAGTGGTCTAGAGACAATGTGGGGTAGGGAGGCAATTAATAAAAAGGTGAAGGAAGAAAAGTCAATGCCCAAGTTGAACAGTACCACTCTGCAGACTGATGTTTCCAGGGTAAAATGATGGCAATGTAAAGAGCTACTAAGAAGCCATCAATATTGGATAGTCTGAGCATGTGAAATACTTGGGAAGACCATTAGCTCCACAACCTCTGAAGTTCCAGTCCAGCTTTATCAAACACCAAAGCATTCTCAAAAAGTTGGGGTGATAAGAAGTCCAAGACAGAGCCTGCACTATCCAGAACATGCTAGTTTCATCTTGGAATGCAAGCATCCAACATGCAGAATGGTGACAAATAATTCCACTTAAATGTCTTGTCCACTATAAAAATGGAGATGTAAGAGAGCTGGGGCAAAGCATTGCACACAAGGAAAAAGGCAACATCATTTTCTCATGTGACTCAAGGCAGAAAGGCAATTTTAATTCAAAAAGCCATTCATTAGGCGGTATGTAATGAGTAACACTGCTGGTTATCAGGTAAACCGATACATGGTCCACAATGCTCTCACGAAGAAGGGTATATCAGCACAATGATGTAAGCTGTTCAAAATAGTCAAATTTTTGACGTAATGATATTTTGTACATCTGATTAAAAGGAGCTGGATTTGATGTATGACTCTTATGTTCCACTAATATACCTTTATTCTTCTTGGAACCAACAGGAAATGATGCGGTTGTAAGTTGCTCGGTGGTAACTGTGATGGTATTTTCTATCCCAGGGATAGTTGAATCCAATGAACCAGAATCAGTCTGCACCTTATCACGTTTACGCTGCTGTCGTTTCTCTCTGTGACTAATTTTAGTTTCCCAGGCTCCTGACATAGCCCCAGAGAAAAAAGTGTTATTCAGTAAAGGGGAAGAAAAAAGTTGCAGGTATTTTTTGGGGGGGGGGGCACACAAAATATCATGATAGTAAACTAAAAACCAAGTGTACTGATGATATTAACTTATCCTAAGAATTTAATCTCAGTATGTTGTTTCAGGCAGCTAACTGCCATTATTATTTATTCTGCTAATTATTATCAACTCTGTCCTCTATGATTTATAAAAAAATGATAAATATATGTTATCTTATATATATTTTTTATCCTGCCAGACAGAAGGGATAGGAGAGTATTATAAATAAGTACTAATAAATGGATTTATTTGGTGATGACAATAAAGGGCTTACTCAAGAATTTTGTACACAACCTTTTAGGGATAGTGTATTTAAGAATAGGGAAAAAATTAAAACCATAGTTCTAAGAAACAAAGACAAAACAATTGCTCAACATATTGAGCTAGACCCTCAATTTGAAGATGGTTCCCTTCAGGAAACGCACTTAAATAAAAAAAAAAACAAAAACGTGTTTTCTAACAATGTCACAAATCTGTACATTAAAATCTGTAGTTACTAAAAAGAAAAGCTAGATACAAGATTAAGCAACACAAATGCAGCTTTTATATAATCCACCTTGGTAAAAAAGGATTAAGAATGTTTCTATAGTCCTTTCACTTGCTCAAGTACCTTCATCAACTTCCTTTCCATCATGGCGTGAACTGTTTTGCACTGCTTTAGCATCTGACTTTGATTTCTTCTTATTTTTCTTTGACTGAAAGCAAAATAGAATGTTACTTAATATTTCATTGTTTTTGAAAAGGTAGGAGTCAGTAAAATACATAATGAAATGTATGATGCTGACAACCAAAAAAATGTAATGTCTGATAAAAGAACTTAACATTAAATGGCAATAATAATAGGAGGGTACAATTTATTGAGTGGTTACTACATGCTAAGTACTTTGCATTGATTTTCTTCTTTATTCCCTAAAAAAACTCACTAGGGAAGGTATTATTCCCATTTTAGAGATGAGGAAACGCAGACTTAGAGATGTTAAATATGAAATTGGCTATCTAGGGTCACATTAAGTTAGTAAGTGGTAGAGTCAAATTAGGAAATAGGTCTATCTGGCTTCAAAGTCTGTGCCCTTAAAAACACGCTATCCTAACTTCCATCACAAATAAGGCAGTATAATATGGTGCTTTCAGAGCAATAAAATTAAAAAAATATTGCTAGCGTTGAGAAAGAAAATGATGCACTGATTAGTGGCTTTTGGATTTTATAAAGCAGATTGCTGGAATACCCTGCTGTATAACAAATTAGAGAGTCAACCAGACAAAGCAGTTAATATTTTGTCAGTTTCAAAGGAATGCGAAAATACCTAGGATTTGCATATGGTAGGTATTTAGTAATTCATTAAAAAAAAAATACCTACACACATACAAGATGTGGGTTATTTTGAAACAGCCTTCCAATTCCATTCTGTTAATATTATTTTCTCCTCTCAGAAGCTGCTCATTAAAACTTGGTAAAGCCACGATTTCTATATTTAGATTAGTGCTTCCAGGAAAGTACTAATATTCATCAAATATTGATTTTACTTATAATCTATATTCACTCTTTTAACTGAGATTGGCTATGTATATCTTATTATCTTCAAGTTAAGTTTACCACCAGAAAAAAGATCATATCTTGATACTAAGTTTTTTTTTTCTTTATGGGTAAAGCAGTAAATGATAGTTTGAGTAAGCAATAAATGACAGCTCTTAAGAGTGATTAAAAATTCTTTGACAACAGGAGTATATAAGCAACTATTCATAACAAACTTTTTATGTTCCCTGTAGTTGATCTGTACTTGTTTTTTTCCATGTTCTCATTAACATGTATCATGTTTCATGTACTGCTTTATAACATCTACCAAACCAGGCTCATATCTACTTCACAAAAATTGACGTATCACCTACATACCATAATATTTATCCTCTTTAAACTGTACAGTTCGGTGGATTTTAGTAGATTCAAGTTCGTACAATTGTCACCATTTTCTAATTCCAGAACACTCTCATCATCCCGAAGAAGAAACGTGGTACCAATGACCAGTCGGTGTCCCCACCACCTTTTTCCCACTAGCATCTACGACCAATCTACTTTCTATCGACTGTCTGTCTCTCACACCCACTCAAGATAACACATTGAGCATTTTTCAGTTATAGCCTGAAGTAGAGGTCAGCAAACTTTTTCTATAAGGTATCAAATAATAAATATTTTAGGCTTTCCAAGGCACATATAGTTCTATACATAGTGATCTTACAACCCTGCTGCTGTAGCATGAAAGTAGCCATATACAGTATGTAACTGAATGGCTGTGACTGTGTTTCCACACAATTTTATTTACCAAAATAGGCCTCTGGCTGATCTGGGGGACCAGAGTTTGCCCATCCCTGGTCTAGAGCAGCACTGTACAATAGAATATAATACAAGCCATGTTTGTAATTTAAAGCTTTCTAGCATACAGATGTCAAAAAGATGAAAGAAAGAGGTCACATTAATTTTAATATACGTTAACTCAACATAACCCAAATACATTTCAAAAGGTAATGAGTATAAAAAGTTATTAATAATATGAGAAGGAACGCTAAATAGCCATTAAGTGGCTACCACATTGGACCGTACAGACCTACAGGAACTAACTAAAGTTAAGTACCTCCATTTTACAGATAAGAAAACTGAGGCCATAAGAGATTATATAAATAGCTTAAGACAAGAGGGTTATTAAGTGGTAAATCCAGAACTAAAATTCAGTTCTGACTCTAGATCCTGCCCTCACAAATACTCTGCTATCCTGTCACTCTACATTGAACTTTACAAATTTAATCATATATTACTTATGCGATTTTGGGCTAAGTGCCTCTAAACCCCTTTCCCCAACTGCCATTTGGGACAAAGATTCCTAACCTCATATGAGGTTCCTTTTTTTTTTTTTATGTTTATTTATTTATTTTTGAAGGAGAGAGAGACAGAGCATGAGCACGTGAGGGGCAGAGAGAGAAGGAGACACAGAATCTGAAGCAGGCTCCAGGCTCTGAGATGTCAGCACAGAGCCCGATGCGGGGCTCAAACCCACCCACGAGCAGTAAGATCGTGACCTGAGCCAAAGTCAGCCGCCCAAACGAGAGCCACCCAGGCACCCCCACATAAGGTTCTTTTAAAGACTAAAGAAGATGTGAAAGCAGACTAACTACAAAATAGTATACATAAGCATACATAAGACTTTAAAGGAGAGAAAGTATGAAAAAAGGGGAGAAGTTATATTCACACTGAAATACACTGTGATTCGTCACTAAAATGAAATCTGCAGAAAAATAAGACGGACTACCTTGATTTAGGCTTAGGTCTTGTTTGATTTTAGTTAAGTAACTAACCAAAGACTAATGCTTACCCAGACAAGACTTAATCACGTATTTATAAAAAGCTTTAACACAAATATGCATTCATGCTACTATTTGCCTTAGCCGTCCTACTGACGTAAACATCTTACTTGTGGGCAGCTCCACTTGTGGGCAGTGAACACTTTTGAAGGAAAATGCAAACACAAAGTGCCAGCTCCTTTGTTACCACGTTCTTCCCTCCTATTCTTTGTCAGCCTCTACCATGGAGCTAGTTAACCTCTCCTAATGGCTGTCATGCAATCAAGATTTATTAAATCCCTACGATGTGCTAGACATACACTCCCAAGATTGTTTCTTTGTAAATTTTATACACACCCTCCTGACAGTGTATATACATTTGTAAAACAACTATTTTTTAGTGACAGCAATATGACCGAACATGCTTCATTATTTTTGAATAAGCTTCTCAATTCATGTATTTTGATACTTTAATACTTTTAATAACTATCATACTTGACAAAAGTATAGAGATTCACTTAAACGAAGGCCATGCTTGTCAAAACATGACACTAATTTTTCAACCTTATCCTCTAAGTATGCAAAGGTTTTTGTGGAAATCTAACTAGTAAAAGTTAATCTTCCTCAACACCAGCGGTTCCTGCAATCGAATCTGATGGTTTTTTACTTTGGTATTTTTAACAAATGGATCCACTAAAAAGACTTAAAAAAAGTTTGTTTTTGTTTTAACTGGTTATATCACTATCACTTATATAGATCTTCCTAATTAACCCAGTCAGGTTTCAAAAGAATTCTATGAGGCAGATGTTATTACTTCCACTTTACAGATGAGAAAAGAAGGCACAGAATGATTAACTAACCAACCCCAAGATCACCTAATTATTAAGTGTCAGAGCTGGGATTTGATAAGCATGCTCCAAAATCTGGGCTGCTATGCTTCTGTTAGGAAACTGCTCCCAAGCTGTTAAATTGTGCAGATATGAGAATTTTCACAAGTAACAGACAAATAATTTATTTTATTTTAGAAACAGAGAGAGCATGAGCGAGGGAGAGGGGCACAGAGAGAGGGAGAGTCTCAAGCAGGCTCCAGGCTCAGTGTGGAGCTCAACGTGGGGCTTCATCCCACAACCCTGGGATCTAACCTAAAGGTTAGCAATGGATGCTATGATACTTTAGTCTGCAGGTAAGTGGCTAGTGTGTAAGATTTCCCCCTAACTCATGGCAGTAACTATTCTGTTTTCTGAGACTTTTGTTCTATTTCCATTGGGTCAAAATTTTTCTTTTTTGTAATGGTGACAGTGATTTAAAAAATGTACATACCTGACAAAATTAAAAGCGGTCAGTGAAGTTCATCATTTTGAAAACTAAGCAACTGCCTCTTGAAAAGTCTGAAAACTACTGCTTTAGGATCAATTTCATCCACCTTTTGCCTAAACAAATATGGTAAGTCCCTATTTTATACTGCTCCACATTCAGCACTATTTATTTTTCTCACTTGTCTCAAACATATAGATGAACAAGGCATAAATGGCAAAGGATGGATGGTCCAAAGAACATATTATTTACATTTCTCTGAACTATCTATACCAACAGTTCTTAATCTTGGTAACTTGGTGACATGATGTAAGGATGAGATTAATTACAAAAAGTGTCACAAACCTTTTTAAAAGTAGAGAGAGTTCCAGCAGATTTTCCTGCTTTTCGGGGTGGTGGTGGTGGTGGTATAATTTAAACTACAGCCAAGATTTTTCTACCCACTACTAGTCTGATACATTTCCCTGAATGCAAGGAAGGAGTAGGATTGTAGATGAAGGGAAGTACCCACAACCTGTACTTTACCTTCCTCCTTACCCTCATTAGTTAGATTTTCTTTCACTGCACTTATCACCACCTACCGTTAGAGAATATATTTGCTTTATTTTAGTCATCCCTTTTCCCATTTTATCCTGTTTTATCAATCGTTATATTCCTAGTTCCTAGAATAATACACCTTGCAGACAGCAGTTATTTGGTTAATCAGTAAAAGAGCCTAAAAATAAATTGTGTTATGTATGGTCCTGTCTGCCCAACTCTCATTGCCCCCAAAATAAAACCTCTGAGCTACTCTATTTGTATACTTGAACACTTATGCGAGCCATTAAATTATTTAAATACATTTGGTGTGAGCTCACGAATTATGGTACACCACACAAGCGGCATGACTACCAACCCAGAATCTTAAAAAAAATTTACAAGAAACCTTTCTTAAGAACTTTATCTAGCCCCAAACTCTTTCCCAGACATGGTTCTCAAATTTCCAACAGCTTAATAAATTAATTCCACTTGGAGACTCCATTTATTACCTCAATCTTAGCATGTTTAAAACCAAATTCATTTTCTCACTCTATTTCAATCTCCTCTTGCCACTCCCACTTGCCTCATTCAACTACAGCATCATGGGAAAATGATGGGCTAGAGGAGAAGTCCTGGTTCTGGTCTCCTTTCTGCTATTTGTCAGGAGTTTAGACAGAAAAGTCTAGGGGGCAAAAATGAGGTTTCTCTCGTAAGATATTCCCTCTTTGATGGAAACTACTGTGTTTACCTTCAAAGGGGGCACTGAAACTACTAATTCTTGGATGGAACCCAAGAATCATGAAGCTATAGATTCTATGGCACAAGGAGCCCAAAAGGTCAAGAGTCCAAGACCTACATAATCAGATTCAAAGCATTCCAGATAATGAAATATTTTAATGAATCCAAAAGATTGTATTAGAAGTTTAAAAGAGGTGTTCAGCAAAAAAAAGCCAGACAATAAATATTTTATGCTTTGCAGACTATAAGGTCTCTATTGCAACCACTCAACTTTGCTGTTGTAATATAAATGCAACCACAGACAATAAATAAGTGTGGCTGCATTCCAATAAACTTTCAAAAAATAGGCAGAGAGCTACATATGGCCAATGGTCATGGTTTGCCAATCCCCGATTTTAGACTATTGTTTCTAAGACGTATTATGGAAGGTAAAACACAAATGCATGTAAATTCACTGGGCACACAGTGTTCTCTGTTTTGCTAAGAGCTACTATACCTTACAGTTGTTTAAAATCTATGATGCCTTGGAATAAGTTTGTCTATGGTCTTCTAAACACTGATCACTCCTAGAATAGTGGTTCTCAAACTTCTTGGTTACAGGATACTCTTTTTTTTTTTTTTTTTTTAATTTTTTTTAACGTTTATTTTTGGGACAGAGAGAGACAGAGCATGAACAGGGGAGGGGCAGAGAGAGAGGGAGACACAGAATCGGAAGTAGGCTCCAGGCTCTGAGCCATCAGCCCAGAGCCCGACGCAGGGCTCGAACTCACGAACAGCGAGATCATCGTGACCTGAGCTGAAGTCGGACGCTTAACCGACTGAGCCACCCAGGCGCCCCCTTTTTTTTTTTTTTAAATTTTTTTTTTCAACGTTTATTTATTTTTGGGACAGAGAGAGACAGAGCATGAACGGGGGAGGGGCAGAGAGAGAGGGAGACACAGAATCGGAAACAGGCTCCAGGCTCTGAGCCATCAGCCCAGAGCCCGACGCGGGGCTCGAACTCACGGACCGCGAGATCGTGACCTGGCTGAAGTCGGACGCTTAACCGACTGCGCCACCCAGGCGCCCTTAGGATACTCTTAAAACAGACCAAAGATATCAAAGAGCCTTTGTTTACACGGGTTGTATCTACTGGTATCTAACATACTATAAATTTAAACTAAGATATTATTTAATATATTAATTTATTTCAAAATAATAATAGACTAATTACATACTGTTTAATTACACCTATATAAATAACTGTATTTTCCAAAACAAACAAATGAACATTTTAGTGAGCAGCACGGTTGGTATGTTCTACAGTTTGCAAATATCTTTAATGTCTGGCTTCATAAAAGATAGCTAGATTCGCATACCACCTTTTGCATTTAATTTTACTGTGATACGTTATTTAAAGCATGAAAATCTGACTATATACACACAGATATATAATTGGAAAAAGGATCTTTAAGACTTTTTAAGAATATTTACTAATTGTGGGAGAGTGCAAATGGGGGAGGGGCAGAGAGAGGGGACAGAGGATCTGAAGCCAGCTCCTCGCTGACAGGCTGACAGCAGTGAGCCTGATGTGGGGGTTCGAACTCAAGAACCATGAGACCATGACCTGAGCTGAAGTTGGACACTCGAACCAACTGAGCCACCCAGGTGCCCTGGATTTTTTTTTTTTTTTTTTTTTTTTTTTGAGAGACAGAGTGTGCATGAGAGCAGGGAGAGTGGCAGAGGGGTAGGTGGGGGGTGGGGGGGATGGGAGGGAGAGAGGGAGAGAGAGGGTGGAAGAGGAAGAGAGAGAGAGAGAATGAATCTCAAGCAGGCTCCACTCCCAGCATGGATACCACGACCCTGGGATCATAACCTGAGCCGAAATCAAGAGTTGGATAATCAACTGACTCAGCCACCAAGGTGCCCCAGGTAAAAGGATTGGTTTTTATTTTTTTAATGTTTATTTATTTTTGAGAGAGAGAGACAGAGCGAGAGAGAGAGCTCTGAGGAGGGTCAGAGAGAGAGGGAGACACAGAATCTGAAACAGGCTCCAGGCTCTGAGCTTCCAGCACAGAGACCAATGCAGGGCTCGAACTCACAAACTGCGAGATCATGACCTGAGCCAAAGTCGGACACTTAACCGACTGAGCCACCTAGGCGCCCTTAAAAGGATTGTTTTAATAGTTTTGTTGTTGTTGTTTTTTGCTTTTTCAGATAATTGTGATATCCTTTGACATTACACCAAAGATTAGTGGTTGACAGGGGCTGGGACTAAGAAGAAAAGGAGAAAATGGGGTGTTACTGGTAGTGGGCAGAGGAAAATGTTCAAAAACTAGACTATGGCGAGAGCCGTACAACTCTGCAATACAACTAAAATCATACACTTATATGAAATAAATTTTGTGGTATATCTCAAAATAAAGCTGCTTAACAAAAAAGAAAGAAAACCAATGAGCGTAGACTTAAACAGGGTGAGGGGTAGGAACAGAGACCTGTATCACAGGCAGGACCTTTAGGTTATGTTCAAGGTTGTAGAGTAAGAGCAATGGGAAGTCACAAGGAACTTTAGGTAGAGGTAGGGGAAAGTATTATGCTGAAACTTGTCAAGTGGTAGTTTCTTAAAAATTGTTGCAACATGGAATCTGAAAGTGCATCAATGAACTTTCCACACTCTATTGATCTACCTTGTGCATTTAATGAAACTTTCACAGTTGTCTGATTTTGTAACATGCAAGTACTGGTCACCTGGAAAATACTGGTTCAGTGAGTTACACACATCTTCTAAAATGTTAAAACATTCCATTGTATACAGATTTTTAAAAATCATATTTGTTAATATCACGACTGATCTCATCAGATATTCTTTAAGCACAGGGATGCTGTCAAGCTAATGGTGGCAGATACAAATTTTCCAGATTTCTAATTTTCACTCAGAAACAAATCATTGTATCATTTGCAACAAATACTAAGTATTCTTTTCCTTGAAGTGACAGGATCATTTTAATTATTTTTGAGAAAATGTCTGCAAGTACCCAGGTCTAAATAACCATTGGTATCTATCAGCTGTTCTTTCACGTAAAAACAGTAACTAGTCTAGGTTGCAACTCAATTGTACAAATGTTCTTCCTCAAGACAACCACTGTTCTTCAGTACACAGCATACTGTAGGTATACTTCCTATTTCATCATGAAAAATAATTAAAAAGCATGTGTTCAGAGGTCAAGATTTAATGAAATTAATAATGATCATTTTTATAGCTTCATTAAGAATACTCTTAAGTGAAACTAGCTTTTTTTTTTTTTTAACTATGAGTGGATTGCATAAATACAGTTACTAGTAGTTTGGTGTTACCGTCACGATTTGTGCTCGGAAGCCAGCAGTTTTACTTGCTATTGCTTCTGCACCATTAGTGCAACTATCAACATGGTGAAGAAGGCAAATATCCTAATTATTATGAAAACAGTTTCATCCCCCAGGGCCCAACAAAAGGGTCCCTGGGACCCCATCCCAGGGGTCCACAAACCACACTTGGAGAACAGCTGCCTCCGTGAAATTGAGGGAGCATTATTTACTAGGTATGTGATGCTGGGCAATCCACTAAACTCTTTTTAATGAGCTGTATTAAAAAAAAAATGATAGTACCCCTCTCCTTCCTCAACCAAGACTTAGTCAACAGAGTCAAAAGAGGTGAAAATATTTTGTATTATGTAGCAACATAAAAATGTAAGAGCTTATTAATACTTAAAATGAATGATATTTCAGTAGGACACCATTGACTTCATTCTGAACATAAACAAATTTGATTGTGACCAAATTTTATACATTTTGGTTTCTGTTGTTTCTCTAACAATCTTTACACTTCTATCTTAATTCAAATCCTCATAATCACTAACACAAGCCTGACCTGTTAATCATAAACGTTGCTGCCAGCTAAACATATCTATTTTTATCATACCCCACCCCCACCTTGACCAGTCAAACTTATCGAGAGTTTTCCATTAAGAATATCTTCTTTTGTTTCAGCTGAATAATGTCTGATTGTGTCCATCTGTTTCTCTCTCACTTGCCAAAGCTGGCCTCCCCACTTCTACTTACTAAAATACCATCCCTAGCCTTAAGAGTCCAATTGTCAATTCTTTCTGGCCACCCAAATTGGATAATCTTATTCCTGTGAATATCTGGCACCCAAAGTCTTGTTACCTGGTATCTTCTCCTGTGCTTGCCTTTCCTTAACTAGACTGCAGTCTTTCTGAGAGTAAGTACTTCTTCCATTCTTATTCTCTTCAGCATCCAATAGCACAATGCATTCAGCCAGCTAATGGTCCTAGGTCTACTCTACTAGAGACCAGTATCAACGAAGTATTGACCTTCACAGCCAAATAAAGACCTAGAAAACTACGGTACTTTAACTTGCTTTATAGACACAAGATCTATAACTCTTGTCATACGTGATTTTTGGACAATGTTTTACTTCTAAGGCTTATTACTCAAGTGACAGGGCAAGGTATTCAATATCACAGCTTAGAGTGCTTAGATGTGGCTCTGAGAGAAAAACAAACATACAATGATGCATATTAAGGTACATAAGTAGATCTAAGAGAAGCCTCTTTAGAAAGAAAGTAATAAAAAGCCTTAAAACACATATTTACAACATGCAAAAACAGTGCAATAGCATAAAAAATGAACTGAAATAAAGTCTTTTGGGCTAAACCAAGTTAAAAAGCATAAATTCAAGATGCAGACAGCAAAAAGAAACACTAGCCATGAGCTGTAGCATTTACTATTATGCAGAAAGCCTAACCAAGTAGACAGCAAACCAAAGGCAGTTTTGTTCTGAAAAAGCAACAGCAACTGAAAGGAGGCAGTACTGTCAAGTGATTGAAAAACGCATGGGCTTTGACACCGGAATGAGCTGGATTCAAATCCTAGCTCAGAAACTGTGCGCTGAGTAAAACTGCAAAATCCCTCCATGCTGAGAGTCCTTATTTGCACAATGGGGCGGTTACTACCTGCCTGCTAGAGTTTATGAAAGGATCAGAAATAATACACAGCAGTAAAAAGCACAGACTTTGAAGTCAGATGGGTCTGGGTTAGAACTGACTACATCTAATAGCTTAGATAACTTATGCCTCAGGTTTCTTATTTGTAAGATAGGTATAATACCACCTCCTCTGTGCTCTTATGAGGATAAATAAAATAACATGGATAAATATTCTATAAAGTCTTAAAAGCACACCCGATATGTACTTTGTCCCTACAAGATATATGTACATACATTCATACATTATACACACACCCCACTTTGCATAGTGCCTGCCATTTTACAGATATTTAAAATGTCAATTATTGTAATTATTTCCTAACATAAGAAATTTCAGAATGATTATAAACTCTAAACTGTGGTTTTTTCATCTTCCTACACCCGATCTATATATGATTAACCAATCAGAGATGAATGGCAGTTCATCATTTATTCCAACTACAAATATTTCAGGATAATTCAGGGAGTGGAAAAAGGAACAAGCATAAAATGCTCACTAGTAGGAAGAAAATCCAGAAACAAGGAAATATAGGGAAGGAGTACAAATACGTATTAGACATATAAACTATTCACACTTTAAATTTACAATCCTGAAATTGTATGCTTACTTGTTAATACAAGTTATTTCCTATTTATTTTTCTGCCAAAGGCAAAATCAGGCATAAATTTAACTTTTGCCCACAACTATCCTTCATTTTACACCATCCTACCTGCAGCCATCTTGAACCTAGACCAATTTTACTGGGTTACGGAGGAGAACTGATCTTGCCAATTCTTCAAAGACACTTTAAAAATTGTAAGCGTTAAGAAAGTGTAGCAACCATTTCATACTATTATTCTGTAGGACTGGAATTGTCGCATTCTGGTTTCTAGAAACCACTTATCTACCTTTCGTTATTTTTTGGTTTGTCTTTCTTTGTTAAAAAGGAGTTATGCATGCACAGGGTTTTAAAAAGGGAGTGGAAGAGCACAAGTATTAAATGTATCGAAAGGACTTAAATGAGAAGTTTCTCTCCCACAGCAGGACAACCCACTGTTAACAGTTCCTTTTTACATTCTGCCTAAGTCAAATAAAAAATGGGTCAGTTCTAACACTGAAAACTGAATAAAACCCCAGGAATGTACCATTTATGGGGTATGACAGATTGTCTTATTTGAAAACTTAAGAGTGCACAGAACATTCTCTTTTGTTCAACAAACTCAAAATGTCTAATAAGTAGACAATTATGTCTCCATCAGAACAGAAATCTATTTCAACACTTAATACCATCGAACAAGTTGGTAAGCTTTTTATGTCAGAAGTGTACTATTAACAAAGATAATACAATCCTGTTTTCAAATAAGAGGGTGTTACATACCTGCAACCTTACTCCTATAAAAGACGTTCAAGTCATAAATAAAACTGTTTTGGTAAAGTGAATATTTAATACTGCCACAGCATGTTTAAAAATATTTGGTGATACATCCTTCCTTTTAAAAGTAAAACAACGAAACAACTTACTTACGCCTTTACCACCCATCTGCTATGATAAATTCATATTTTCAGTTGTCCTTAAATGGGGAAGTATACATACAATTTTGCGAAACAGAAAAACATCATTTTTATATTATGTCACTCTCTTTATTAAGAGACTTGCATATAATTTCATATGTTCCCAAACTTACCTTTTCATTTTTTTTATCTGTCTCTAAGGGCTGCTTTGCTGTTATACTTCGAGGAGTTCGGACAACTTCCTCGTCAGCCACTTCAACCGTCCGTCCATTCGGCTGCACAGGTAACAAAAAGAATCTTGTTATCAAACTGCTTGGAGGGTCAAATCAAAGATTTATACTCAAGAAACAGCATATACTACAATCAAATGCTACCCCCTGACCCAACTTTAATAGGTTTCTGTACAGCCATGTTGTAAGACTTGATGTGCTACTATCTCTAATAACTGTGTTTTGTAATATGATAATGAACCTATAAACAAAAGCCTGTACCACAAATAAATTTTCTGATCTCACCCAGGGTATCAGTTCCTCCAACAAAAACTCATGGAATGAAAGCAGGAATATGGGGAACTAAACTGTATTTGCACTCTCACCACCAATTAGTAGCGTAATCTCAAAACGTTTCACTCATTATCTTTTGAGTCTTATTTCCACATATATAAAATTATAGATCTGGTCTATTCAAAAGTCAGTAAACTTTTTCGATAAAGGGACAGGAAATATTTTAGGCTTTGTGGGCCATATCATCTCTGCTGCAACTACAAAACAGTGCAATTTTGTACAAAAGCAGCCACAGATGAATAAATTGAGTGTGGCTGTATTCCAATGAAACTTTATTTGCAAAACACTAGTAGAGGGCCAGATTTGGTCCCTGGTCCATAATCTGTTGGCCTCTATATTAGATTATCTCTAATGCCTCTCGTAATTCTATTATCTAATGGTTCTATTGTTCTGGGATTAAGAAATTTACCAAGCCAGTGCTACAGCTTAAAAAGGTTACCTCAGCTTCAACACTCCGAAAATAAAAAGATATGAGTAAAATTAAGTTTGTGAATTCCAAGTCTGGGTTTTAATTAGAATCACTAGTTTGGGGGGTTAATCCTCCCCCCTCCCCCCCCCCAAAAAAAACCACATTTCTATGTTCTATCACCAGAAATATACTTAGATTCAAGACTTTGAAGAATGGAGTCCAGGTATCTGGTATTCTAACCTCTTCTCTCTGGGTCCTACTATTTCTTTTCACTTGCTTATTCTCATACTCCCAATAATTCAATGAGTTAGTAAATCAATATACTAGTTTCAGTTGCCTTATTTCCAGTTCTTGCAGAACAGACTTCCACCAGATTACTCATTATAGCAGAACCATACTCCAGAAAACAATAGCAATGCTCAAGTTTCTATAATGTGACTTTGCCAGAGTTTGTTCGAAATTATCAGGGATATACAGTTAGAGAAACAGACCATTAATATTTTAAAACCCGATTTGTAGGCTTTTCAAGGATTTATGGCAGAAAAGCCAAAACAAAAGCTGTCTTTTAGCTGACAAAAATCCTAATTAACCCCAATTTAATCTGCTGGCTCTTAAGCAATTTGTTAAACTCAGATGCCAAAACCAGGTCTCCTTCCTCTTGATTTGGTTTTCTTTCTCCTGTGCTGTTGTGTCACTTTCATGCTGCTTCCTCTCACCAGCTTCCCTGTGTATGTACATGTTGGGGGGGGGGGGGTACACAAAGAAGGGTAAGAAAACCCTGAAAGGAATCTGGACTTAGAGCAATAACCACATCAGGAATATAAAACCGTTTAATTCTACTTCCAAGATCAGCATCTCAATTGCCAGTTCTCATATGTTAGTTCTTATTATCCTCTTCAGCCAAACCTTTTCTGATTTCCTGTGGTCTGCTTCAGCTTCACCCTCTCTATACAAGCCTTATGCCCCCTGAATGATCTTGCAGCTTCAATTTCAGTTTCCAGTCTCTAACTGGAAGCTCACAGGCTTACATTTCTGAAACTTCACTTAACTAATCCCTTCAGGAAACTTTCCATCACAGTCACTACTATAGCACTTCCATTTTATTCATGTAAATGACTACATGGAGTCATCTTAATTTATTAACTGCTAAAAGGTGAGGAATTGGTCAAAAACTACAAAAAATTCAATGCAATTCCTTTGAGGCCAAACGCAAACACTGGTGATACAGCCTCCCAAATGAAAGATGAAACAATCTCCTTTTGAACAAATATAAACTCTGAAGTCCTCAATCCCGTGAGCTACAGCAGGAACACTCAGTTTCCATTTCACAGACTCTGAAATGACCGGCAAGCCACAGGTGGTCCCACACTCCAACCTGTGCCATTTTTACTTCCTTCTTCGCAAGATGAATTTATGCAATTACTGTAACTGTAGCTGTTCCTTCGGTCTATGCAGATTTCTCAATGTCCCACTAACATTTGGGAGTCAGCAACAACCCTTCCTCAAAATGCCAGATAACATGAAACAATATGCCTCCTATCCCAACAGAACTCTTGGGCCCTATGAATAAAGGATACCCAATGGCAGCTGTGCCTTTCCTACCCACCAGCAACACTCATCTGTCCTGCCACTAGCTGGTCAAGAAGGTCTTGTCCTGGAAAATCATTAACCACATTTAAATCAGCAAATCCAGAAATGGAGGCATATTATGTAGATCTGCTCACAGGAAAGTAACTAAATGTAAGTAAGTTAATTAATTAAATAAAGGGGCGCCTGAGTGGCTCAGTCACTTGAGCCTCTGACTCTTGATTTCAGCTCAGGTCATGATCCCAGGGTTGTGAGACTGAGCCCCAAGTTGGGCTCCACGCTGAGCATGGAGCCTGCTTGGGACTGTCTCTCTCCTTCTCTCTCTCCCCGCTCCACCTCCCCCCAACTTGTGCTTCCACTCTCTAAAAAAAAAGGAAAAAGAGAAAAAGAGGAAGAGAAAAAGAAAAGGCAACTAACTGCAAACCAACACTTCAAATCCAACCTGACTGCCAACAGGGTTTTATCTTTTGTATCTTATACAAAAGGTATTATCTTTTCTCATCATGAAGCCTTAATATACACGTTTCCATAGATTAGCAATTATGCGGGCCTCTCATCCTAACCTAGTATAAAATTTTCTGGAAAACTTTGAGGTGTTTCCTTCCAGGGCCAACCAAAGTTAATTTCACATATAGAATATAAGCTATATTTTAAATTAGACAAGAACATCCTCCGAATTTGGTGAAAATCAACCAGAAACAGAAAAATGACATAATCATTTCTTAGATGGATAAACTCCTTATAGGCAATGCTATGTCTGCTTTATTATTATACATTCCCCAACTCCTACGCCACATCCTTTGAAAAACATATTCATGAATGAACATTGTGAGTGTGTGTGTGCACACGTGCGTGTGTGTGTGTGTGTGTGTGTGTTGGGAGGGGTGGTGATAAACCAAAATGAAGATACCTAGCTGACAATCAAGAAAATAAAATGCAAAAAGGAGAAACACAGCAGGGGAGCAGGGTCTCTTATTGAATAATACCTGATTTTGGAGCATCTGGGTGGCTCAGTCAGTTGAGCTTCTGACTCTTGATTTCAGTTCAGGGCGTGATCACACTGTCCCTGGGTTCAAGACCCGCATTGAGCTCCACACTGCCAGTGTGGAGCCTGTTTAGGATTCTCTCCCTCTCTGACTCATCTCTCTCTCTCAAAATGAACAAACTTTAAAAAATGCCTGATTTAAAGGAAATATAATTTTCATGTTAGTCAACCCTTAAATTATTAATTTCATAAATGTTTATTAAGTACTTCAGGCACTGGGCTAGGGACCTCAGGAACAAGGACAAATGAAAGGAATTTGCCCTTGAGGAGTTTTGAGGTTCAGAATAAGCAGAGATGCTTAATAACGGACATCTATTCCAAAGGAATCTACATCTAAGATAACCATATGTAAAGTTTAACATTTGACTTCTAAAACGAAACCATTTAGAATCCCATTTTCACTTAGTTATGTGAATTTTATTTCTAGATAGAAAATATAAAAACCATGACTTCAAGTTACTTGGAAACACCTTAAGAAACTAGAAGGACAGCCTACCAACTACCAAAAAAATGGAAGATGAAGAGACCATGGACACTGGAACTGAACAAACCTGGGATTAAGACTCGACTTCTATATTTAATCACTGTGATTATAAGCATTTTCCTTGACTTAACCCTTTATTTCATCATTTGTAAATATAAAGAAAATATGTACTCATACAAGTTTCTTGTTAAAACGACAATAAATGAGAGAACATGGCTATAATGGCTCAAATCCTCATCTCCTTGTCCAGCTTTCAGGTCACAACTAGCAAGCCTACAACCAGCGTTAAGTCCTGGTGGTCAAGAGGGTCAACAGACACTACATGCATCCATCAGGCCCAGTGCTCCAGACACAAATTCTTTTGGGGAGTTAACAGAATACAAATGGTAAGTAAACACAGCCTCTCAGAGGCTAGAAATAGTCCAGGCTTGCTGTCAAAGACAGCAATGTAGTATCTTTCTTTTTTAAAAAACTGCTTGTAGTTTCACCATTTTCTAAGAAAAGAAAATTACATCATACTCACTTATGTTGACTTACTATCCAGTAAGTGAATATAACCCCACCAACCCTACTCGTAAAGGAAGAGTATGGGTTTTAAAGGCAAGCTGAAACCAGGGTTGAATTCCCCAATGTGTGTAATCCCGGAGAAGTTACTATTTCACTAGAGTTTCAATTTTCTTAGCTTAAAGTTATTCTGAACATACAGGAGGCATAAGTAGACATATTACACCCATCATAAAAAAAGATCAAGGGCAAAATGTTATGGAAATTCAAGGTGCATCATCTTTAGCTGACAGAGTGAAGACGGCCTGACACATAATTCCCAAGTATCTGCCGTGGGCCAAGCACCTTGCTAGATGCTTTACATGCATCATCTCATTTAGTGAACAAGACCTTGCCTTGGTCAGTGTATTTTTAGTTTGAAGAGTTCTGATATAAATTCAAGATAGAACAATTTCTTGCCATTTATTTGAAAGTGTCTTTTTTTCTGCCAAATGTGAATATGTCAAATATAAATATACTACAGCTTTAATTATAGTAATTTACTAACTTATTTTTAAATCCAACCCCGATTTTAAACTCTTAATAACTGAGAGTACAATCTTACAAATATGGCCTATGATTCAAATTAGCAAAATCATGCTATATATATCCTGAGCTATTTCCTTTAGTGTAAAGATCCTGTGCCTTCCAAGCAGCTAGCCAAAGACTCAACTCTCTTCAGGGATTCCGAACTATCAACTTGTTAACTGCACCAGGAATCCTCATGCTGTCAGCATGGAGCCCACTTCGGATGCTCTGTGCCCCTCCCCCACTCACGTGCTCACTCTCAGAAATAAACATTAAAAAAAATTAAAAAATAAAATTAAAAAAATACTCTCAAAGCTTTCATAACCTTGAGAAGTAGTACATTAACCAATAATGTCAAAGTGCAAAAGAAACCTCAAGTGTTAAGAGGGTTTATTGCTGCTCTTAATATCTAAGATAAGCATAATTATTAAAGGTCTTCTCTGTTAGGACTTTGGCAGAATACAACAACAAGATGAAAAAGTCCTGTCATTTAACCAAACAGAGCCAAATTTCTGGAGCTTTGGTAAGAGTCACTACAATTTTCAGCACAAACTTTTGATTCTATTTTTTTAATGATTATTTACTTATTTTTGAGAGAGAGAGGGAGACAGTGAGCAAGTGAGCGGGAAGGGGGGGGCGGAGAGAATTCCAAGCAGGCTCCATGCTCTGCGCAGAGCCCAATGTGGGGCTTGAGCTCACGAACCATGAGATCATGACCTGACCCGAAATCAAGAGATGGACGCTCGACCGAATGAGCCACTTGGGTGCCCCCAAACTTTTCATTCTAAAAGTAAATTTTGAAAGAAATAAAGAGAGGGGCGCCTGGGTGGCTCAGTGGGTTAAGTGCCCATCAGCTAGTTCACGATCTCCTGGTTTGTGAGTTCGAGCCCCACATGGGGCCCTGTGCTGACAGCTCAGAACCTGGAGCCTTGTTAGATTGTGTCTCCCTCTCTCTCGGTGCCTCTCCTGCTCGTGTTCTCTTTCTCTCTCTCAAAAATAAATAAACCTTAAAGCAAATTAAAAAAAAAAAAAGAAGAAAGACAGCTGTAACTTACTGGGAAAATTGGAATTGTTCTCTGAATGCAATGTAATATCCTTGAACATGCTATGAAAACCAGAGAGGTACACGGACATAACAGCAGAATTTGTAGACTACAAATTATCATACCATTTAGCCTTTGAAACTCCTTTGCTCTATGACCTCAAATAAGTTATTATAATCTATAAATCTCAAGATTCCATTTCTGTAAAATCAGCAATGTTTATCTAGAACTCAGGAGTTTTTAATCAAATGATTTTTCTTTTTATACTTATAACATGGGGAATAGTGATTTAAAGGTAAAAAGAAAATCCTGTTTGTAGGTAGCAAGTGATATAATTTACCTTTACTAATACCTGGGATAATACAGCAAAATTACTACCTAGAATAAAAGACATACTTCTTTTTTTTTTTTTAATTTTTTTAACGTTTATTTATTTTTGAGACAGAGAGAGACAGAGCATGAATGGGGGAGGGTCAGAGAAGACGGAGACACAGAATCTGAAACAGGTTCCAGGCTCTGAGCTGTCAGCACAGAGCCCGACGCAGGGCTCGAACTCACGGACATGAGATCATGACCTGAGCCGAAGTCGGACGCTTAACCAACTGAGCCACCCAGGCACCCCTAAAAGACATACTTCTATTGGAATATCTTAACAGCTAAATTTACTTAGCCAAATAAATTATCCAATTAAACTATGAGGTATCATTATACTTTGTTCAGAACTGAGTTCGACAAATAATCATCAAAGGCACTTTACATGCCAGGCACTGTTTGCCATTGTATATATATCAAGACATACAACCTAGGGGCACCTGGATGGCTCAGTTGGTCAAGTGTCTGACTTCTGCTCAGGTCATGATCTGATGATTCATGAGTTCCAGCCCCATGTTGGGCTTTGTGCTGAGAGCTCAGAGCCTAGAGCCTGCTTCGGATTCCGTGTCTCCCTCTCTCTCTGCCCCTCCCCTGCTCGCTAGTGCACATGCGCTCACACTCTCTTGCTCTCTCAAAAATAAACATAAAAAAAAAAAAAAAAAGACTTACAACCTAGTGGAGGGAAAAGGCCTCTGAAAAGTAAATGGGTAAGTAATTTACAAACTGTGATAATTATAATAAATACATACAAAGAGTTGATGCAGAAGACAGAAGGGGATGCCTATTTCAACTAGGGTGATCAGTAAACAGTTTTCTAGGAAGGTGAGGGTTTTTTTTTTTTTTCATGTTTATTTATTTTTGACAGAGAGAGACAGACAGACAGAGCACGAGTGGGGAAGGGGCAGAGAGCGAGGGAGACAAAGAATCCAAAGCAAGCTCCAGGCTCTGACTGTCAGCACATAGCCTGGTGTGGGGCTCAAATTCATGAACACTAAGATCATGACCTGAGCCAAAGTGGGATGCTTAATTGATTGAGCCACCCAGGCATCCCTAGGAAGGTGAGTTTTAAGGTGAGACCTATAGGCTGATTTGAACAGTAGGCAAAAGTTTATCCCAGAAGTGCTAATAATAGTTCATGCAAAGGAACTGGGTTGTAAAAGAGTGAAGAACTGAAAAGAGATCACTATAGTTGGAGGTAATAAAGAGAGGAAATGAACTCAAAATCACCCTAGAAAGAAAAGCAGGTACTGGGCCATACAGGAAAATCTAAACAGATTTTAAATGCAAAAGCTACTGAAGTGTTGGTTTTAGACAAATGTTGGCTTTAGGACTGGGGGGCAACATGCAGAGGTTACTACTCTGTAAGTGAGCTAAGGGGCCAGACAGACATTAGAATGAGAGTAGTCAGACTGAATACACATCTTGGAGATAAAATTGATGGTACCTGCTGACGGATTAGATATGAGGTACGGAAGATACAAGGGAATGAGAAAAAAGGGAAGAATCAAGAACGACTCTTAGATTTTTGGACTGAATAACTGAATGGGTGGCAGTCATTTACCATTTACAGAAATGGGGAAGACCAGGAGAGAAAAGGGAATCATGAATTGTTTTGGAGATGTTAAAATTTGAGACAAATGTCAGATTTCCAATAGAAGAAATCAAGTATATACCTAGACATGAGGTTCTGGAGATGAGAGGAATGGTCCAGTTACAGTTACAGACTAATATGAAGTTGATCCCATTATTCAGGGATTCCATATTGGCAAGTTCACCTGCTCACTAAAATTATTTCTAATCCCGAAATTAATACCTGAGGTGCTCTCCTCATCACTCACAGACATGCACAGGGCTGGGGAAAAAATCTGAATTGCCCTTCAGATACCTTCCCAGGCAATGTTCAGTTTTGTTTCAGATATCATAAAAAATATAAAATAAAAATATAAAAGAGAGAGACTAACCCTAGCTGCAGAACTAGGGAAGGCTTCCGAGTAGAGACAGCACCATAGCTGGGCCTTCAAGGATAAGTAGAAATCATAGAGAGAAAGAAATAAAGGGCTTTTAATAGAACAAAATAGTTTGAATAAGAGACACTAAAGTCTAGCCAATGGTAATGTGTTTGAGATAATAGTTAAGAGATAAATCTAAGATGGGGGTTACATTATAAAGAGGTTTGAGTGCCATGTTGTAGACTGGGTTTTATTCAACATGTGATGAGAAAACTACTGACAAGACGCAAACATGAAAGTCATGGTCAGAGCTGGGTTTTAAAAGATTTAACTGGCATGAGTGGGTAGAAAGGATTGGCAACAAAGAGACTGGAAGCAGGAAAACCAGTTAGGATGGTATTAGTACAGTCTAAGCAAAAGGTAATAAAGTCCAAAAGTAGGGCAGTGGCAATGAACCTGGAACAGAAATAATGACTACAAAAGATGCTGCATACTATTAGAATGATTTATTGGCTATAGAATGACGGACCTTATAAAATTTTAGCCAGAAGAGGCAAACACAGCCATCTTCCACTGTAAAAATAAAAAGGTGGCTCACATGGCTGTTTACCAGGCATGAAGAATGGGAATGAGTGGTATAAATACTTTGGTAGGGCATCTTACTACTTTATGCATTCAGTAATTTTTTACTGAGTACTAAGCACTATGCAAGGTTATACAAGAGCAAACAAGACAAAAACACTACTTATTCAGTGAGCTTATAGATATCAACAATTGCATTATGGGGGCGCCTGGGTGGCTCAGTCGGTTAAGCGGCCGACTTCGGCTCAGGTCATGATCTCGCGGTCCGTGAGTTCGAGCCCCGCGTCGGGCTCTGTGCTGACAGCTCAGAGCCTGGAGCCCATTTCAGATTCTGTGTCTCCCTCTCTCTGACCCTCCCCCGTTCATGCTCTGTCTCTCTCTGTCTCAAAAATAAATAAACGTTAAAAAAAAATTAAAAAAAAAAAACACAATTGCATTATGGCAAATCTTTATGAGAAGTCCTACACTAATATAAAAATAACCTTTTCACTAATACAAATTTTCACTGAAGTTGACCCTGGTTATAGGTAGGCTTCTAGTTGAAATTCAAGGCAACAACTGTTAAACACCAGTTAGTTATATGATATCTCACATCCATCTAAATTATGGCTCAGATTAAGTCAAGTTAAAAAATATTTACTGAGTTCCTATTTAATACTTACATTGTACTAGCTGTCATGGGAAAATACATAATGATTTCCAAAAATGCCAAGAAATAAGCCCAGTGAAAAGTGCCACCCCCTTCACTTTTAGTAGGAAAACAAACTGCAATTCATACCCTGAAAGACCTTTGCCAAGATATTAGGGGATAAAAATCAAAATGATATAAAGATTTTAAAAAGTGCTTATGCGTTGGTTTAAAAAAGCTAAATACCACCTACTCTATAGATAGAAATGAACTGGGGCGCCTGGGTGGCGCAGTCGGTTAAGCATCCGACTTCAGCCAGGTCACGATCTCGCGGTCCGTGAGTTCGAGCCCCGTGTCAGGCTCTGGGCTGATGGCTCGGAGCCTGGAGCCTGTTTCCGATTCTGTGTCTCCCTCTCTCTCTGCCCCTCCCCCGTTCATGCTCTGTCTCTCTCTGTCCGAAAAATAGATAGAAATGAACTACTAGAAACAAATTTTAAAAATCTGAGTTGCAAAATTTGCAATGATTTAAGAGAGAACTAAAAATAATGGGATAAAAAGATGAAAACAAAACATTTAATATGTAATATCCCTTCACAAAACTAGTTAGTTGGGTCAGAGTAAGTATATACTAAAATGTGTATCAGAATGATATAGTAATGAAGAGATAGATTGTAAGATTAAACATGACACCCCTTAGAAATCTCTCCTTTACTATGGATCTTATGGCTCTATGCCAGTGAGTGATTTTTAAACTAATAGCAAGGATTTACCAAGGGAGCTTGTTAAAAATGCAGATTTCCTGGACTCAGTTCCAGAGATTTTTGATTCTGAATTCATAAGATCTGTGCTGGTGTTCAGGAATCTATAAATTTTAATAAGCATTCAAAGCAACTCCACTGCAAATAGTCAGAGATAACATTTAGAGGAATCCTCCAATATTTTAACTCAACTAAAATCTTCAATTTATAAACAAGATAAGCTAAACAGAGCAAGGTTAAATGCCTTATTCAAGTTTAGTTCCTGCCAGGCTGACAGAGTTAAGTCTTCCTCTCCTGGGCCTTTCCTGTTTCTTCAGCCTTTTCCACTATCTTGCTCCTACCCACTTTCAAAGCCAGATTCCGTGATAAGGTCTTTCACGGCCTCCTGGGCCCACAATGGGTTTGCACTGTTAATTTTTTTTAGCGTATCCTTTTCCACAACTGGAATAAAAATCTCCCTGGGGAGCAACTGAGCTTCTACTTTTGTATCCCCTTCACAATGAGACATATGAATATTGTATTCCTTTTCACTGCCTTCAAATTGCAAGCTGTATGCTGCCTTTCTCCAAGTAAATACTTAGCACAGTGCAAAGCACAGGAGTACTACATAAATGGGTGCTTCTATTTCTCAGTCTCATAAAAGCAGTGTTTTTCTGTGGGTCATGCCTCACAGTGAAATGTGAAACCAATTTGATGGGTCACAACTATCATTAAAGAAAAACAAACCGTATGGTTTGATATGTGTGTGTTCTCGATAAGGGGGTGGAAGTTGGGAGGTACTGTAATGGAAAATGTGTTTTTTATTGTAAGTTGCAGTCAAATAGCTAGAATGCCACAATTTTGTTAATGTTGATAAACTTCTCCAACACCTGTATACCATGAGGTAGGCAAAGATATTTTCTCACCCAATCAACACTGAACAATTTGATTAGTCATCCCATTCTTCACTCCCCAAAGCTTAACACTAAGATTTATTTACTCATTCACTGCCCCATTCCTCAACTAAGATGAAAAAGAGGAGTAAGTCCTAAGTCTGATGAGTATTTTTCACAGGAACCTGTTCCTTCTTCAGATAGGTCATCTGAGTGTTACGATGCACTTCGGATGGACTCCTAGAGCACCTGTCTCTCGACTCAAGTCTATCTGAAATTCTAGATGTCCCAGACAGGGCTTTGAAATGTTCACAATCTGCTTCATCCACACAGGGTTTAGGGTTATTAATGTGCGTGGTTTTTTCAAGATCACCTTCTTCGCTTATTTTGGAGCCAGGTTCTCTATATCCACCGTAACATTACTTTCCAGTAACCTCTGCTCAAAAAATGTAATTATATATATTCGAAATCAGTTCTATTTCCTCTTCCAACTTAAGGTAGAATTCATACTGACAAAGTCATATCCTTTTCTAAGTTTTGTATGTTATCTTAATCAGCAGACTAAATGTGAACACTTATCTAGGCCTAATAATGCACCAACTGTGACCTGTCACTTCTCTAATACTTATTCCAACAATACTCTCATTGCTTTAGTTTGAACTCAAATCCCACTTCCTCCAGTAACTTTCCTAAATCCCTTCAATGGAATTAGTCTCCCACCCTCCAAACTCACCTGTCTGTGCTCTATTAGCATAATTGATGAATCTATCTCCTACATTAGTCTCCAAGACTGATTCTCATTCCTATGTGTATACCTCCCACCCGGCAACACACACCAGAGTGCATTTCACATGCTACGACTGGGTTACATTTACTTTGTTGCAGTGAAAGGTAAGGAGCTTAATTCAGTGTATATAAAAATAGCCTAGCTGTTTCTAATTCTACACACCCTCCACTTGTAAAGTATCGTAAAAAACAAAACTCTAAAAGATATAATGGGAGATCCACGGGTAATAAAGAATGTACAAATAAAACGGGAAAGCATGATAAAATGGATGTGATGCTCTCTGCATTTCCACACGTGGCCCGGTAAAACGGTGCCTAAATCTCTTTCAGACAGCACCATTCTGCTCTGTCATTCCCTTTTACTATTTCAAAACCTCGCACACCGCCTAACTTGACTTAGCTCTCCCTCATGGGGCTATGTACCCCGAAGTATATTAGGCAGCGACTCCCTCTTGCCTTGCTCTTGTTCAGGCCTCCATTGGCTGCATTCACAAGAGTAAGAGTGGGCAACCATTTCCCTTAAACAGTTTAACTAAAATGGAAGCGCGTCTAGACCTGGGTACCTTTAATCCTCCGTAAACCCCAGATTTTTTAGGTCATCGTATTTCCTGCCCCGGCTACCGTCTCAATGTAACTTGAAGTAGACATCTGCCTTCCAGGCGCAGTCTTTCCACAACTTCCCAGCACCACCGTAAGGTCCCATCACTCGCCACACACAGCCTACCCGGTAGGCCTCAAGAAGGCTTGGCATGTTATTCCGGCGGTCAAGGTTCCCGAAAATGGCCTGACCTCCCGGCGCTTTTATTTAAACGTACCCCACGCCGCCGTCTAACTTCCTTCCTCGAAACTAGTCTTCCCCACTCGTCCTACACTTCCCGAGTTTCCACGATTCCCCAAGTAACGTGTCCACCGATCACCTCCTCCACCTGGGGAGAGCTCAGTCCCAGCTCTTGACTAACCTCACTCTTTTCCCCTTCCATTCCCCGCTGGGGGGACTGGGGCTCGGCCTTCCGCTCGCTCGAGGGTTTCCACGCCGGGCCCTGGCCCCTATTCTACCGCCGCTCCACCCCTACTCACTTTGGGCTTCTCGGGCAATTTCTTCCGGTTCTTCTTCTTCTGCTCCTCGCTCCTGAGATTCTTCAACAGGGCTACATCGTCGGTGGCCGGGGCCGGCAGGGCCGCCGCCTCCTCCCGCTTGCGGGGCGGGCTCCTCCGCTTTTTTCGGGCGCCGGCACAAGCCGCGGCCCAGCCGTAGCAGAGCAGGAGGAGCAGCAGCAGTCCCAGCGCGCCGGTGCCCACCAGGATCACCCAGCCCGGGTACCGCTTCGGCTCCAGCCCCAGGTCGAGGCCCAGCTCGGTGCGCAGAAAGCCTAGGCCAACCGACAGCATTTCCCGCAGCCGAGCCGAGCCCTCCTCGGCCTGCTGGGCCAGGTCGTCCTGCCAGCTCTGTGCAGCCATCTTCCCTCCGTCAAAGAGACTCTCAGGGTGACGCTGGGGCGCACAGACGCCGTAGAAGAGTCAAGGGAGGCGAGGAAGGGACGGGCCGGACTGCCTCAAGCCGAGCGCATCGCGGCCGCCCCTCGCGCCGGAGCCGGGGATCGGCAGCTGCCGCCGCCAGGAGAGGGGGCTCCCAGTTCCCCCTAGTCAGCCTCACTCCGCCGCCGCCAGGAGGAGGGGGGCGGCGGGAGGGAGTGTCTCCAGTGGCGGCCGCTAAGCGGCGTCTCGGCGCCAGGGCCAGGCCCCGCTGTCGTCCCTTGGCGGAACAATGGCGGCTCCGGCCGCGATCCACGCCGCGCGCGCGGCGGGGGGGGCGGGGGAGATGGCCGCGGGTCACGTGGGCAACCTGGGCGGGACGTGGGTGTCACGTGGGCAGGGCGGGGCGGGGCGGGAGCCGTTGGGTCGAGGGCGCGGCTCTCGCGGTTGGTGGTGACCAGTCCTGGCCTAGTGGAGGCTCCGAGCCTGGGGATCGCTGACCTTGGACGGGAGTCTGGGAGGGGTTAACTGCAGGAAGCCTCCGCCGGGTGGCTGGTGCCCCGGAGCTAGGAGACGTGGCGCCTTGAATGGGTCCGGGGGAGGGGCTCTCGAGGAAGTCGAGAGAATGGGGTGGGGTAGGGAGGAGTGGGTGAAGAGTGTAGAAGCGGGTAAGGGGGTCTAGGTCAAAGTCGCTCAAGTAGGGTGTAGGTTTTCTACATTCTTTTCCTGGGAGTGGTGTTGAGGTGGAACAAGCATTTTCTCCCTGGGTCACACAGCTAGATGCTTCCAGAGTAGGCTTAACTGAGTATGAAGCCGGCACTCCTCTTGCAAGGCCTAGGTTTCATTCACAAACTGGCTATTTCTCTTCAGGGCCAACTAACATACTGCGTGCCTATCATTCGCTAGCCTGGCTCATTCACTGTTGATCTGGGTGTTCCCCACAAATCAAAACTTGGAAAGCCCGTGGGCGGCACTATTTTCCTAGTAATTTGTAGCTTTAATAAGAAATAACAAGAGAAGCACATTGAACTGTGTTTACACGTAGAGGTAGCTCCCCCCTTGTGTTTTATTTTAAGCTTTTATACAAGACCACAAAAGGAGTTTGAAAAAATTCTGTGTTTATAATCTGTGTTGACCATCTCTGGGTAGAGTTAGGAAGAAATGAATTGCCTTTTCAGATTTTAATTGCAAAGATAATGTTTGCTGGATGCCTTCAGTTTTTTCCTTTTTGCTGTATGGAAACTTTAATCATTAAATGATAGCAAACATGTAAGCAGGTGTCTTGACTGGACTAATTACAGTTGACCCTTGAACAATTCAGGGGTTAAGGGCACTGACTCCTGGGCAGTGGAGTATAACTTTTGCCTCCCCCAAAACTTGTAATAGCCTCCTGTTGACTGGAAGCCTTACCAGGAACAGGAACAGTCACCTAACGCGTATTTTGTATGTTATATGTATTACATACTATCGTCTTAAGTCTTAAAGTAAGCTAGAGAAAAAAAATGTTAAGAAAATCGTAAGGAAAATACGTTTACAGTACTGTGCTGTTTATTTGTTGAAAGAAATGCATGTATAAGTGGACCCAGGCAGTTCAACTTGGTGTTTTTCAAGGGTCAACTGTGCAGACTTTCTCAAAGAATATAAATGGGATAAGATTAATAAGCACCTAATGCCAAAACTGTATTAAGGAGTATTTTGACCTACTTTGCAACAGTATTGTAAATGCATGTTGTGATTAATGGGTGGAAGGGAGTTTTGTAAATAATAATAAAAATAAACCACTCTTGCTAAGCTTTTATAGACTTATAATTAAAGACAGTGTAAATTATAAGGCCTAAAACTTTGAAGATATCATTGGGATCTGCTTTAACTCTACAAGGTTCCAAATTCCATTTATGTTTATGAAGTTAGATTTATAATCCCATTCTTAACATTTTGTTTCCAGAGACGGGAAATGTGATGATTTTCCTAAGAGGTTCCACTGCCCATTCTAGGTTAACACCTGTGGATTTAGGAATTGGGCAGATTATACAATAAGAGTAGCAGGATTTCCCTGTTCCTTGGGCAGCCTAGCAAGTATTGATTATGTAAAATCATTTCACCTTTCTTTTTTCTGTGACTGTCCTTAAAAATACCTTTAAAAAAAACTTTAAAATAAATTTAAAATTTTACTTTGTTTAGTAATACAGATAACATCATTTTCATATATAACTTTATAGTCATTTTTCCAGGTTTTGTAATATATGTGTATATTATCTATGTATATATGTATATATTATATATATGTTTTACACATTTATTTTAAAATTTATTTATTTATTTTTGAGAAAGAAAGAGAACACAAGCGGGGAAGGGGCAAAGAAAGAGAGGGAGACAGAATCTGAAGCAGGCTCCAGGCTCTGAGCTGTCAGCACAAGATGTGGGGCTCGGACCCAAGAACAGCGAGATCAGGACCTGAGCTGAAGTCGGCTGCTTAACCACCTGAGCCGCCCAGGTACCCCTCAAGTATCTATATTTTAAAAACATAAATAAGGTTGTACACTATTTACTGTTTTGCACTTAATGTGGTCATGAACATTCATGTCAGTGGATAAAGCCTATCTAAAACCAGAAACACACCTGTAGTTCCACAAAGTTGGGCTTGTTAACTTGTAGCAGAATGAAGTTTAGGTAAAGTTTAAATGAAGCAATGCTTTGAAAGACTCAAAGCAAAACTGGTTGTGTATAAAGGAGTTATCAGGCCTGACCCAAGGAGACTCAGAATCCTAATTCCTTGGAAATGGCAAAATTAAGATAAATGTGAAATGTTTCTGAAGCCTGAAATGTGGGTTGGAATTAAAACACTGCTTTATCCTTTTTTTTTTTTTTAAGTTTATTTTTGAAAGAGAGAGAGAGAGAGCTGGGAGGGGGAGAAAGAGGGAGAGAGAAAGAGAATCCCAACCAGGCCCAATGTCACCAGCGTGGAACCTGATGTGGGGCCCTGAGATCACGACCTGAAACAAAATCTAGTCGGTCGCTTAACTGACTGAGCCACCCAGGCACCGCCCCACCCCCCCAAAAAAAACCCCTGCATTTTCTAAGTGTCAAAGTGACTCATACAGTGGAATACCACTTGGGAGTAAAAAGGAATGAATTATAAATACATGCAACAACATGGATGAATCTCCACATAATTATGCTGAGTGAAAGAAGCCAGGCAAAAAGAGTACATAGAATATGATTCCATTTATATAAAACTAGGAAATGTGAAGTATAGAGACAGAAAGCAGATAAAATAGTTACTTGCAGGGAGGGGTGGGAGCAAGAAGTAGGAGGGAGCGATGGGTACCAGAAAACCAGGGAGTCATGGATATGTTCATTATCTTTATTGTTGTGATGGTTCTATGATGTTTACATACATACAGGTCAAAACTTATCAAGTTGTATACTTTAAATATTAGAGTTTATGTTGCTACACCTCAAAAAAAAACCCAAAAAAACAGTTCAAGGAAATTTTTAGAAAGTGAACTGCATGGCTCAGATCCTTACAACAGTGCGATGTTGTTCCAGTCTCACTGAGGAGATTTCTAACAAAATTTTTGCCAATCTACGACTTTAAAAAACAAGGTTTCTCAATACTGTATCCTTGATGTTTCTTAACAAAAGCAGTTTTTATAGGCTTACACAATAAATATTCACTTATTCTACTGTCTGGCTCTACTGTAATTTAACGTACTTTATTGTTGGATAGTTAGATTACAGGGGTTTTTGTTTTTGTTTCTTGCCATTGAATGCAGTTCTGGCATGAACTAAATCTTTGTGACTATCCATAATTACTTCTTAAAGATAGAATCCTAGCAGTGTAATTGCCTGAGTCATAGCCCACAAATGTAATCTAACCCTTTTAATTAGGAAGTTTTAAGGGACCTGAAGAAGTTCTACTTAAAGCCTCTCATTTCACTGAAGAAAAAAAGAGAGCTTCAAAGTGTCGTCATACCCTAGAGTCAGAGTAGAAGCCAGCCTTCTCCTTGCCTTTGACCCCTTGGCTGCTCCTCTTTTTCAGTATCCTGTGTGATCAGTTCTTGGGAATAGAGTGTGTATCTGTATGTTCAGTCTGCCATAATAAAATTCCCTAGACAGGGTAGCTAAAACAAAAGATTTATTTTCTCGTGGTTCTGGAAGCTGGAAATCCAGGATCAAGGTGTCAGTATGGTCAGTTTCTGGTAAGGACTCTCTTCCTGGCTTGTAGATGGCCGTTTTCCTGCTGTGTTCTCACAAGGTAGATAGAAGGCCAGTGAACTCTGGTGCCACATAAGGATACTAATCCTATATATATATATATATATATATATATATATATATATATACCATTTTTTAAATTTTTAAATTTTAATTATTTATTATTTTTTAATATAATTTATTGTTGAATTGGTTTACATACAACACCCAGTGCTCATCCCAACAAGTGCCCTCCTCAATGCCCATCACCCACTTTCCCCTCTCCCTCATCCCCACATCAACCCTCAGTTTGTTCCCTGTATTTAAGAGTCTCTTATGGTTTGCCTCCCTCCCTCTCTGTTACTATCTTTTTCTCCCCCTTTCCTTCCCACATGGTCTTCTGTTAAGTTTCTTAAGATCCACATAGGTGAGTGAAACCATATGATATCTGTCTTTCTCTGACTGACTTATTTCACTTAGCACAATACCCTCCAGTTCCATCCACGTTGCTGCAAATGGCATGATTTCATTCTTTCTCATTGTGAAGTAGTATGCCATTATATATATAGACCACATCTTCTTTATCCATTCACCAGTTGATGGACATTTAGGCTGTTTCCATAATTTGGCTCTTATTGAAAGCGCTGCTATAAACATAGGGGTACATGTACCCCTATGCACCAGCACTCCTGTATTAAAGATACTGGTCCTTTAAGATCAAAGCCCTACCCTATGACTTCATTTAACCTTAATTATTTCCTTAAAGGCCCTATCTCCAAATACAGTCACACTGGGGGTTAGGGCTTGAACAGATGAATTTGAGGGGCAGGGGAACACAAACCTTCAGTCCATAACTGTGTAGGAAGCTTCCACTCAAGTAGCTTATCTCTGAGGGCTCATGGAAGGAAAATGTTGACTTGGGTCTTCAAAATGTAGTCTGCTGCCATTGTAAACTCCTGGGCCACAGGATTATACACCAAGAGAGTGATTTTACAGTAAAGCAGGAAACTACAGTTTGTGCCAAGACTTTGGAACTATGGTCAGGAAAGGGTTATCCTCAGAATAAATTAGTAAGAATTAATAAATAATGAAATTATCTGCAGAAATATCCTAAGCTGAAAGATAATTTATAAATATGTTGCTGAAAGGGCCAGGATATTTCCCAGATCAGAAGATATGCTAAGAACCTGCATGGAAGTAAAAACTGGTTGGGGCATGAAGGTAGAGGCCAAGGGAAGAAGAGAAGACTGAATGTGATAATAAAAGCAAAAGTTACAGCAAATTCATTTGGTGGAATGCCATGCCACAATAAACCTAGCAAAGGAGATGTACATTCTGATATCATGTGTATAAAGTTTAAAAGACAGATTTATAAATAAAAATGCAAAACCATGCACGGGAATAATGAACACCAAATTGAGGATAGTGGTTATTTCTAGGGAGAGTGAGACAGAAATGAGACTGGAGTGAGTACACAGGGGACTGCAAATGTATCTGTCATGTTTTATCTCAAACTAGGTTGTGGGTACAAGCGCCTCCTTATATTATCTCTACTTTTTATATGCCAGAAATACTTTATAATTAAAAATAAGCAACAAAAAGTAAATGACAAAAGCAATAGTTTGTACAGAGGCTAAACAAAATAATGGAGGCCCTCCTTGACTACTCAACTATTGTGTCACTATTATCTTGCGGTGAGGAAAAGGGTATCAGACTATCTTGGCTCAACAGGTGACTGCTAAGGTCATTTAACCCCCTTTGCACTGATTTCATGCTCAGCACACCACACCCATGTGGCATCTCATATAGACTCTATCACATAACAGAGAATGGGTTGAAGAGTTGGCTTAAGTACTCTGATTCTCTTAGCAGTTACATTTATTGGCATAAATCATGCATTCTTGATGATCCAATGTTGCTCCCATGGGGGTACAAATAACTGGTTCTTGGGGCAAAAAATACTTTAAGAAACGTATAACACACAAATAAAATATACTAGATGCAAAGATATGCAATATATCTGTGGCATTACTAGTTCACAGGGGGTAATTAGGGAAAAAATAACTAAAAAGGCACTTAGAGGGGTGATAATGAAAATATGGTTGAAAAATACTGGTGTAAAGGAAGAAATTGACATTTGGTTTCATCAATTAGGCTCCCATGTTTTTGGTTAATTAGTCTCCTTGGGTCATTTAGTCATTTCTTCACTGTACTGTTATTAAATTGCAACTCTGATTTAAATGCATATTGTCCTCAGAAATCTCAGAACCTAGTGAGTATAATGGACCCTTTTAAAAATAGCCTTAATGCAAGATAGTATTGCTATAGTAAGTTGATTTGAACATGGGGATTATAGTGGATGCTGTGATGTGCTTCCCAGATGCCCCTTCAATAATGAGGAACTTATCCCCAACTCTGGGAGTATTACTAGAAGGCATCCCTGAGGTAGGTGTCAGACTTTTGGGAAGATTACTGAGGAAAACCTCCTCAGCCAAAGTCATGTCTCCTTCCAGGAATAGCCCACATCGAGTCACCCAATAGCCTGGGAGTATAAAATCTTGGCCGCCTTGTCCTAACTTGGGACTTACTTTATTTTACTTCTTAAAGTTTTTTTTTTAAGTTTTAATTTTTTATTTTGAGAGAAAGAGCATGTGCTCGGGGGAGGACCAGAGAGAGAGGGGGAGAGAGAATCCCAAGCAGACTCTGTGCTGATGGCATGGAGCCTGACACAGGGCTCGATCTCACAAGCTATGAGATCTTGACCTGAGCCCAAATGAAGAGTTGGACACTTTAACTGACTGAGCCACCTAGGCGACCTTATCTTATTTTATTTGAGAAAGAAAGAGAGAGAGAGTACAAGCAGGGGAAAGGAACAGAGGGAGAGAGAGAAAGAATCCCAAGCAGACTCCACGCTCAGCCCAGAACACAACACGGGGTTCGATCCCTTGACCCTCGGATCATTACCTGAGACAAAATCAAAAGTCAGAGGCTCAACTGCCTGAGCCACCCAGGCACCCCCCTAACTTGGGACAATTTTAAAAGACCATCCCAGCCCCAGAGCACTCCATGGGCTTGGCTGAGGATTGTTAGCACTGTATCATAGCTCAGTTTTCCCTCTGCCCAGTCCTACTTCCTTCCTTCCCTTCTATGGGCACCGTTTCTGAGAGCACTTCCTAATATGCTGATCTATCTTGAAGTCTGCTTCCCAGAGAACACAACCTGTAACAGGGATGATAAGAAATATACAAAATATTTGGCATCACTAAGGTGGGAGAGATTATTTCCAGAATTCAGTGATTCATCACTTATATACAACTTCCAGTGCTTATCACAATAAGTGCCCTCCTTAGTTACCCATCACCTATCTATCCCATCTCCCACCCACCTCCCTCCATCAGCCCGTAGTTTGTTCTCTATCATTAAGAGTCTCTTGCGGTTTGTTTCCCTCTCTTCTCTTCCCCCCCCCCCACTTCCCATATGTACATTTGTCTTGTTTCTTAAATTATACATATGAGTGAAATCATATGGTTTTTTTCTTTCTCTGATTGACTTATTTTGCTGAGTATAATATATTCTAGCTCCATCCATGTCATTATGAATACTTCATGCTTTTTGATGACTGAGTAATATTCCATTATATATATATATAATATATATATATGTATATATGTATTTTATATAATATATATACCACATCTTCTTTAACCATTTATCAGTTGATGGACATTTGGGCTCTCTCCATAGTTTGGCCATTGTTGATAATGCTGCTATAAACATTGGGGTGCATGTATCCCTTCAAATCTGTATTTTTGTATCCTTTGGGTAAATACCTAATAGTGCAATTCTTGGATTATAGGGTAGTTCTATTTGCATTTTATTGAGGAACCTCCATACTGTTCTTCAGAGTGGCTGCACCAGTTTGCATTCCCATCAACAGTGCAAGAGAGTTCCCGTTTCTCCTCATCCTCGCCAACACCTGTTGTTTCTTATGTTGTTAATTTTAGTCATTCTGACAGATGTGAGGTGGTATCTCACTGTGGTTTTGATTTGTAGTTCCCTGATGGTGAGTGACGTTGAGAATATTTTCATGTGTCTGTTGGCCATCTGGACATCTTCTTTGGAAAAGTGTCTATTCGTGCCTACTGCCCATTTCTTAACTGGCTTATTTGTTTTTTGGTGTTGAGTTTGATAAGTTCTTTATAAATTTTGGATACTAACCCTTTATCAGATATGTCATTTGCAAATATCTTCTCCCATTCTCTAGTCTGCCTTTAATTTTGTTGATTTTTTCCTTCTGTTTAGGTTAAGTCTTGAAGGATGAGTAGGATGTTGCCAAGAAGAGAAGGAAGGGGGTAGAGATTAATTCTAAGCATGGAGACCAGCAAAAGTAAAGGCTTGGGACATGAGAAAATTTGGTGTATCTGGATTGTGGTGAGCATTTCTGTAACTGGTGATAAAGTCCTTAAGATTTTGGCAAGGGATTGAGGAAGATGGAAATTTCAAGAATGATTCCTATGCTTCTCACTTCCAGTTGCACAGATGATGGTGCCATTCACCGAAACAGGGAATATTGGGAAAGAACTAAGTCTGGCAAGCCAAGATTAGTGTATGGTTTTATATGCATTGATTTTGAGGAGTACAAAATATCCAGATGAAGATAGGCAGGTGAATACATAGGTGTAGACTCCAAAGCACAGATGAGAATCTGGAGGTGACTCTTGGTTTCTTTGCTCTAATCACATTTTTCATTCCTCAATCACTCGATGATTTCTGCTCTTATAAGCCCCTTGTATTTCTCTTCCTTGGGCTTTCCCTGGTTAATTCCTACTCATTCTTCATATCTCAAATGAAACATCCTCCCACAGGTTGTGCTCAACCACCAGATCCAGTCACTTCCTCATATTACATATTTTCATAGCACCACAAATTTTCATAGTATTTGTCAAAATTGTAATTTCACATTTATTCACAGAATTATTTTCTCTCTCTCTCTGACTATAATTTCCATGAGAACAAGACCTGTGTATGGCTTTGTTCATCATTATACCCTGTACCTAACATAATGCCTAGCACATGCAAATGTTCAGGACATATTTAAAAGAATGGTTGATGTTCATATTAATGGGAATAAAAACCCAATGGCCATTAACACACGAAGATGTGTCCCTAACTGAAGGCACCAGTATTTTGTGGATGAAAGACTCTCAAGATGCCGCCCAGTTATCCTGACTCCTGGTATTCACATCCTTGTGTAATTTCCTCCCCTGGAGCATGGGAGAAGCCCATGACTTATTTCTAACCAGAGAATATGGCAAAGGGTGATTACATTACATAAGACTGTAGCTGCCGTCTTGCTGGAAAATCCTATTTTCTCGTCTTTTGCTTGTTTGGTAAAGTGAGCTTCCCTGAGGAGAGGCACATGGGGCAAGAAATTTGAGGGTGGCCTCCTACCAGCAGCCAGCAAGAAAGCAAGATGCTCAGTCGGATGATCCAGAAAGAACTAAATCCTGCCAACAACCACATGAATTTGGAAACGGAATCTTCCCTGATAAGACTCCAGTGCTGGCTAACGTCCTTCTGAGGGGCACCAAAGCAGAGCAGCCAGTTAAGCTGTATCCATATTCATGATTCACAGAAACTGTGAGATAATAAATAGGTACTGTTTTTCAGTTGGTAAATTTGTGGGAATATTGTTTTGTAGTAACAGATAACTAATTGTGGGATTTTGGTGCCTAATAGGGGGTGCTGTAATAAATACCTGAAAATGTGGGAGTGGGTTTGAAACCAAGCAATGGTCGAAGGCTGGAAAAATTTTGAGGAGCACGAAAAGGAAAGCCAAATTGTCTTGAACGGTTTGTGAGAAGAAATAATGGACTTTAAAGACAGTGCCCAGGAGGCTTAAAAGGACATGAGGAACATGTTTTTGCATATTTTTAATGTTTATTTGTATTTGAGAGAGAGAGAGAGACAGAGCACAAGTGGCCGAGGGACAGAGAGAGAGAGGGAGGCACAGAATCAGAAGCAGGCTCCAGGCTCCGAGCTGTTAGCAGAGAGCCACACGCGGGGCTCGAACTCACGAACTGTGAGATCATGACCTGAGCTGAAGTCGGACGCTTAACCGAGTCACCCAGGTGCCCCAGGAACATTTTTTTTTTTTTTTTTGTAATAGCAGAAAATTTAGCCAGGTGTTTTCTACAATTATGTGGAAAGCAAGACCTCTAAGTGATGAACATAGACATGCAATCATGAAAATTTTCAAGCAAAAGTGTTGAAGGTGCCACTGGGTTTCTTCTTGATATTTATAGTAAAATGCAAGAGGAGAGAAATAAGAGAATAACTATTAAACAAAAGAAGCCAGGACTTGATAATTCTGGAATTTTTTAGCCTCTTCAGATGGGAAAAGATGCTAAAATGGAGGACTGGCTTTTTTTTTTTTTAATGTTTATTTATTTTTGAGAGAGAGGCAGACTGCAAGTGGGGGAGGGGCAGAGAGAGAGGGAGAGACAGAATCGGAAGCAGGCTCCAAGTTGTCAGCACAGAGCCCAATGTAGGGCATGAACCCATGAACAGTGAGATCATGGCCCAAGCCAAAGTCAGAAGCTTAACTGCCTGAGCAAGCCAGGCCCCCCTGGGGGACTGGCTTCTAAGCACTGACTGAGAAAGTAGCATGGAGAAAAAGCTGAGAGTGGGACTTAAGAACCTTTTGTTAAAACCTCAGAAAGATCGAAGGATCATACTATTCAGTCACATGAAGGATCTTGAGAGAGTTTAAGGGTATGCTTCAAGGAACCTCTCAATTAACCCATAGATCTTCTAGGAAGTTTAAGAGCATTTTTTTTTTCTTAGCAAAATCAAGAGGGGCCCAAAGTAGAGAAGGTCTTACCCAGAAGAGATTTTGGATTGGCTTTTGTGCAGTGGAGTGAACCCCAGTGAAATTCATAGTTGACCCACAAAGTTTATGAGAAAATTGCATCACCAAAACACTGCCACTTTGGACTGAATAAGGCAGAGACAGTACAAAAATGAAAAGAAGGTGTTGGGCTTCCCAAATTCTACTGGCAAGAGTCAGGCTGAGAAAACCACGTACACTGCCAACTTCTGCTACTTTCGCGAAAAGGAACAGAGATTCAGAATATGGGACCAAGATTCTAGGGGGTGGAGTCAAGGACCACAGAGAACTATACCTAGACCTTGAAGCCTAACCAAAGAATGTCCAACATTTGCTGAGGAGTATTTCTGAGTTGCTCTGGATCACTGATGCTTTTGTATCTACCATTTCCCCCAATGTGATTGGCAATGACTTAGCTGTTTTCCTTTGCCTGTCACACCACTGTCTATTAGGTGTGTAGGAGGAAGAAAATCTATCTCTTTAGTTTCACAGTGCCCCTAAATTGAAAAGAACTGTGCTCCAGGAGATATACCTACCAAAACTACACCTAAGTAGCTTCCTTTGTAGCAGGACCTGATTTAGATGATGAGATTCTGAACTTTGAGCAGATGCTATGATGGGATGAAACCCCTAAGGGCCTTAGGAGAGGATGATGTGTTTTGCATGTGGAAGTGATGTGAATCATTGAGGACCAGAGGGGGGATTTGGGGAGGCATTTTCCAACATGGACCCTAATGATCTCTTCTTCTGGTGTTTATGGCTTTGTATCATCCCATCTCCTTAAATAACTTGCTTCTAAGAAACAATAGACTACTTCAACATTGAGGGAATGTCATTTCTATGATCAGATTGCAAAAGATTCTGAGTTCCATCTGGCCAGCAGACTTACTTCCTTGATGGTTTTGATGAAGCAAGTTGCCATGTTGGAGAGGCACACGTGGCAGGGAACTGAGGGACAGCCTCTGGCCAGTAGCCAGCTGCAAACTGAAGCCCTCAGTCCAACAACCCAAAAGAAACTGAATCCTGCCAACAGCCATGTAAGTCGGCTTAGAAGCGAATCCTCCCTTAATTAAACCTTCAGATAAGTCCCCGGCCCCGGCTTATGGTTTGATTGCAGTGAAAATTTTGAGAGAATTTAGAGGGACCCAGTTCAACTGTGCCTGAATGCCTGATTCTCAGACCCCGTGAGGTAATTAAATATGGTTTCAGTTGCTAAGTTTGTGGTAATTTGTTACACAGAAATAGAACTGATACACCTATTATATTGCCAAAGTTGGAAAAGATGGACAAACCTCAGTGTTTGCAAGGCTGCAGCGAAACAGACATTCTCATGTAGTTTTGGTGAGAGTACAAAATTTCTGAAGGCAATTTGGCAATATAAATTTAAGAAAATTCAGGAGCACCTGGGTAGCTCAGCCAGTTGACCGTCCAACTCTTGATTTCGGCTCAGGTTATGATCTCAGGGTTTGTGAGTTCAAGCCCCGTGTAGGGCTCTGTTCTGACATTGTGGAATCTGCTTGGGATTCTCTCTCTCTCCCTGTCTCTCTGCCACTCCCCCCACTTGCGCTGTATCTGTCTCTCTCAAAATAAAAATAAGAACTTTGGAAAAACAAAAGAAAATTCAAAAGCTCAAAGGTGGATATTTTTGATCCAGCAAAGTTCACTGCTAGGAAATTGTCCGAAAGAAATAATTGGACAAATGTACAAAAGTAAAATCACATAGTCATTACACTGTAGTTTATTCTCTCAAAAAATTATATGCAATCCAAAGTGGTGATTCTTTGAATACATTGTGACACATGCAGGGATAGGATATTATGCAGCCATTAAAGAATATGATGTGTGGGGCGCCTGGGTGGCGCAGTCGGTTAAGCGTCCGACTTCAGCCAGGTCATGATCTTGCGGTCTGTGAGTTCGAGCCCCGCATCAGGCTCTGGGCTGATGGCTCGGAGCCTGGAGCCTGTTTCCGATTCTGTGTCTCCCTCTCTCTCTGCCCCTCCCCCGTTCATGCTCTGTCTCTCTCTGTCCCAAAAATAAATAAAAAACGTTGAAAAAAATTAAAAAAAAAAAAAAGAATATGATGTGTATTTAGGTATGTCAGTTATTCACTGACCTGGAAAGCCACACTGCTAAGTGAAAAAACTTAGTTACAAAATAACATGTTTAGTAGTAACTCATTAATATTTTAGAATGTATTTTTATATATACATGAATAGACATCTGGAAAGATATTCCCCCAAATCTTTTTTTTTAAGTTTTCATTTATTTATTTTGAGAGCATGAACAGGGCAGGGGCAAGAGAGAAGGAGAGAGAGAATCCCAAGCAGGCTCTGTGCTGTCAGCACAGAGTCCAACAAGAGACTTGAACTCATGAACCATGAGATCATGACCTGAGCCGAAATCAAGAGTCAGATGCCTAACTAACTGGGCCACCCAGGAGCCCCCCTCAAATCTTTATAATAATGTATAGCAGCCATGTGTAGGAACTAGAGTTTTTCGATGGTTTTTATTGTTTCCATACAACTTTAGAACTGTTTGAATATTTTATATGAACATGTATTATCCTTTTATTATTTTTTTAATGTTTTTTTTTTTTATTTTTGAGACAGAGAGAGACAGAGCATGAGTGGGGAAGGGGCAGAGAGAGAGGGAGACACAGAATCTGAAGCAGGCTCCAGGCTCTGAGCTGTCAGCACAGAGCCCGACCGCGGGGCTCGAACTCACAGACTGTGAGATCGTGACCTGAGCTGAAGTCGGACACTCAACCAACTGAGCCACCCAGGCACCCCTGTATTATCCTTTTAATCAGAATAAAATAAGGGTTCTTTTTGCCTTGCTGAAGCTTAACCTACAGAATAATTGTGCACCACATCATATAGACAACCTTAAAAATCATAGAAAGAGAATGGCACAGCTATGTCTATATGCTCAGAGAAGCCATTGAGTTTTGGTGACATTTAAAATTTGAACAGTGACTAAGAATGAAAACAAACTCTGAATCATACAAAAATCATTCATTGTCTACCAGGTACAGCTAAAGCAGTGGGCACTGTTTTGTATGGTACGTGTTTCGGCCTCACACGTGAGCCGGGTCATGGAAGGAATCTGTTCAGAGAGGCTAACCTCTGTCTTCTGAATCATTCTTTTCTTCCTTCTTCCTAAAAGAATTTTTCATTCACCTTTTAAAAATTGGAAAGAAGCTTATTATTGACCCATAGAAAAATTTCTCCCAAGAGGACCAAGAGGATAATCATTTTCTGGGTAATATGTATTAGTTAGTATAATTTAGATTTAAAATGCCTTCTTGGGAAATGCTTCCTAAGAATTATAATATTTAGTTAAGTATTGTGTTTCATTGAGGCTCACTTTGCTGAATCATGCCAGTACTAAATTTTGAGATATGCCAACCCATGTCATTTATTAATATAACCAGTGGCTTCTAAAGTTCCAGTTAAATTTTAAGATTTATTTCTTTGCCTGTGAAACGTGTATTTCCTCAAGGAAAACTTCTTTAGAAGGTGATAAGTAGCCTCTGCTGAAAGAGAGGGGAAAAAATAATACCTCAAGCCTTATTGAGACCTCATGTCCATAAAGATGAGTAGCTCTTCTGGTGGCTGAGTAGAAAGGAAAGACACAGGTGCACTTGCTGGGAAAGACCAAAGTTTATGAAAATTAGTAACCTCAGATACTGAAAGGGAACCAATATTGTAATCTAAAAAAATAAACTGGGCAGTTAGCGAGTTTATTACTCCAATGTGGCCTTACTACATCTAATAAGTTCTAAATTTGATGAATTACTTGAAGTCAATTTGTGTGTGTGTGTGTGTGTGTGTGTGTGTGTGTGTGTGTGTGTGTGTTGTTAAAGCTTAGAGTATGGTACAAGTGAATTGCAAATATGAACTATGGTTGCTATTTGGAGAAATTCCTTTATCCATGCTGTGACCCTTAGTCTTGATGAACCATGTTGTGAAGCTATGTGACAGCTTTAACCACGTCAGTACAAATTTGTTGTCTTCACCTTTCAAAAAGGAATATTTTTGATAAATAACATCTTTTTCAGATAGGTATGTTACGACATTATTTTCTTGGAAAAATGGAAACAAAAAGTTGCAATGTGGAATACCTTATTACTTTAAGATACTATTTGATAGTTGCATCTGGTTTGGCCGAGACAATTATCTTGGCCTGCGAGCGTCTTCTTACTCTTCTGTGAGTGTCACATGAAATCTGTTTGTGAAAGGGATGTATACCCAAGCAGGCAATTACTTTGTGATTCTTGCCCTTAAGAGGTTCTTTAGTTCCCTACGTGCACTTTGTCTGCAATTAGAGTAAGAAAAACCCCATTAGTGCTTTAGTTATAGCCTCCTCTTCCAAATAGACTTCCATCACTGGCAGGAAGAACAAAGAGAGAGATTAACAAACTTTGCCCAAATTATGCCTTAAGAAATAATGACGTTTCTTATTACAACAGTGGGGTAGAGTGATGACGAGGAGTTACATGGACAAAGGTTTGGAATAGAGAGCTGGTGTGTCTTTGGAGAATTTCACTTAACTGGAGCTGAGGATTGGCATTTGAGAATAGTGCCTGTGTGGTGGGAACAAGAGTAGCAGGATGTCTTAGCTCAGGCTGCCATAAAGGAATATCACAGACTAATCCACAGACTGGGTAGATTAAACAAAAGACATTAATTTCCTTACAGTTCTGGTGACTGGAGGTCTATGATTAAGGTGCCAGCAGAGTTGGTTTGTCTTGAGGCCTTTCTCCTTGGCTTATAGATGGCTGCCTTCTTGTGTCTCCACATGACCTTTTGTCTGTGTGCGAGTGGAGGGAGAGAGAGCTCTGGTGTCTCTTCCTCTTTTTCTTTCTTTCCTCCCTCCCTCCCTCCCTCCCTCCCTCCCTCCCTCCTTTCTTTCTTTCTTTCTTTCTTTCTTTCTTTCTTTCTTTCTTTCTTTCTTTCTTTCTTTCTTTCTTTCTTTCTTTCTTTCCTGTAAGCTGTATGCCCAATGTAGGGCTTGAGATCAAGCGTTGCATGCTCTACCAACTGAGACAGCCAGGCACCCCTCTTCCTTTTATTAAAAGGACACCAGTTCTACAGGATTGTGGTCACCCTTATGATAGCATTTAACCTTGGTTACCTCCATAAAGGCCCTGTCTCCAAAGGCAGTCACACTGGGGGTTAGGGTTTCGATATGAATTTGGAGTTGGCAGGGTGGGGACACAAACATTCAGTTCATAACACAAGAGATCTGGGATTGTTCTATAGAGTCTTTGAGGACAAGATACCATAAAATTGACTTGCTATCATCCCTTGCTAGACCGTAAGTCCCTTGGGGACAGGAAGAGTGTCTGACTTGTGTACTATGGTACCCCTAGCACTTACTGCAGTGCGTGTTAGTACAAGTATTTGTTCCACTGATGAATTAATGAATGTGGTGACTGGAGAGTAGGGTGGGAGGAAGGATGTTTCAGTGATCTGATGAGTGAAGTACCAACTTATTTTCACCAACTTAGTGGTGGTGGAAATAAAGTGAAAGGGTGACAATGAGTAAAAATAAGAAGATGGGATAAAAGGGAGTGGAGGGAAGAATCATAGATGTGATTAAGTGACATGATGATCACTATCCTATCAGATAGAGACATTGAGAGATTTTATTACGGTGAATCCTCATGTTGAAATGAGATGCCTCTTAGGACTTGCTCCACAGTTTGTGAAACCGAAAGTTCTCTTAGCTTCTCCCAGATGTCCCCTAAGGTTTCCCTGAAGGCCGTGTGATTCCTTTCTCTTCAAGCAACATTTACAGCTTCTCTTTTCTGACTTAGCACTCTCACCCAATTTGGGTGTAGCCCAAAGAGAATCAGGAAGACTGGAGACACACATTTCTCCTCCTCTTTTAATAATACTACTTCTAGCTTTACTGCCTTTTATTTACGGTAACCACCATAGAAATAGAAATTATAGTCATACTGGGCATCACAGTGAAATAAAATTTCTGATCGTGAGTATTCTTTATTTTAAGATGGTTCCTCTTTTCCTGACTGCTTCCTTGTCTTCATAATTCTAAGAGCAATGACTCATAACTTTCTTTCTCACTTTGTTCTCTAGCTGAGTAATTTGTGAGTGGAAATTTGCATTGAATAGTAATCTACTTTCTGAAATTGCTGGTAGTTACAACAGCCTCAGCTTGTACCAGAAGCTTTTTGAACATCTCCATTACCTCTTCCGAACAAACTATTCTTAGCCAACTTTAAAACTGAAACTCAACAGGTTGTTAAATATAGAATTAAAGTAATTTGTTTACATCTGCTAAGAGGATTTAGCAACAGGAAGTTAATTGTTTATCTCGAATAATTGAAACTCATTCTTCTAGCTTTTGCTCTAATTGCACCAAAAGTAAAATGTTTTCGTGTACTCCCTTAAAAGTTTATGTTCATTTTCTTTATGAGTCAACAGCATTGTGCATAACTTTTAGAATAGAGTTTGTTCACTGGATGTGGACTTTTATAATTAGCCAATAAAATGACCACTTTGTATATGTGCTGCTGAAGTGAGCACTAAAATGACCACTTTGAACTACTAGATGATGCAATGCCCATCAATTTTAGTGACCTTATCATCCTCTTTGTATAGACATTTTTACAATTCATTGAATGTTTTATTGCTCCTTGACTTAAGTACTCTGCAACATCTAGTGAACATGAAATAGCAATGAGTCACCAAAAGCAAACATGCTAAATGTAATAAAACTGAGGAGTACCTGGGTGGCTCAGTTGGTTGAGCGTCCAACTTCGGCTCAGGTCATGATCTCGCAGTCTACTGTCTGTGGATTTGAGCCCCGCAATGGGCTCTGTGTTGACAGCTTGGAGCCTGGAGCCTGCTTCGGATTCTGTGTCTCCCTCTTTCTGCCCCTCCCTGATTGGTGCTCACTCTCTCTGTCTCTCTCTCAAAGTAATAAATAAACATTAAAAAAATTTTAAAAAATAAACATAATAAAATTGAAATTGTAAGGTGTTTCAATTAGGATCAAGATTAATCTGCTTTAACAAAGACAGAGGTTTAAACAATATATAATTTTATTTCTTACTTAACAGTCTGATTTATTTCTCACATAATGTTGAGACGTTGGCTCCTTCCATCCTGCAGTACCACACCAGTGTCCCTTAAATATTAGCCCTGTCTGCTTGTTCTTAGGTGGCTTGCCACCATGTCCAAGTTCTAGGCACCAGGATGGCAAAAGAAGAGATACATTTTCCATTCAAGGAGCACAACGCAGACATTGTCACTTCTGCTCACATTCTGTTGGTCAGAAATTAGTCATATAGCCACACGTAGACACAATGGAGGGTGGGACATATGCCCAGCTGGAACTTGGGATTCTATCCCTTAAGGGAATGTAGAAAGATGGATATGATATGCCAAAAGTTGTGACTCTTCGGTCTCTGATGAATGCTCATTGGATTAAGCCGGTTGGCTGTGGACTCAACCGTGAAGGAAAAAAACAGAGGCAAGAGCAAGCACCATTAGCAAAATGTTGAAAGTATGTTGTCAAAAACCAAGTCTGAAAGATATACAAAACTTATGGGTCCCGGTAACTGAAGCTCTCCTTATAACTTGCAAGTTTATGGTTTGATTTTCAAAGATCTGGCCTTTGAATTTATTTAGAGTAACACGCTTTGTGTGAAAACAATGAAAAACATATCTGCATGAAAATTTCTGGCTTGTCTTTTGTTTTGAAATTTTATGGCAGAATCAGGGTTACAGAGAAAGCTAGATGCTTTGAGTAGCCAAGTTTTCAGTGAAGAATATAATGTGGTGGGTGTCAGTACTTTCTAGACAAAGCTTCTCTACTGAACCTTAGAACATGCTTTTGAGTTTGTGTACAAGGAAGACTTGGTCATCAGGCATCATCAGTGTCCACTTTAACCAGAGCTGCTCTTGAGGGAAGCAGCATTTTCTAATATCCTGCTCTTGTGTGGCACTGTCAGTCTGCCTGGAGAAGGGAACAAGAGCACAGCCTGAGAGCAAGTGAAGTGTTAGGAAGCATGGAGTGCCAAAGCCCAGCCTGGGTTCCGGTAGACCGGAGAACAAGATGAGTGGAAAAGTCTGGGATCTCACTTTAGAAGGGGGAAGAGTCACATGGTACTCTTCTGCTCTGGTCCATTTGAGCGCCTCAGAACCTCAGCAGCTGGTGAGTGAATGACTGGGGTGGCCATCTTGTTCAACACCAGAGCCACTATGGCTTGAAGTGTTTAATACCAGACCAGAACTAAATAGCCACATGCTTGGGGTTCTTTGAGGAGTCCCCCAAGTCTCCCCCCCCCCACCCCCAGCCATTTTATATTTCATCTATTAGCCTACTACAGCCCTTAGGGACTCTGACAAATATGAGATGCTGTAGCTTCCTTTGGCTCTAGTGGCATGAATTTTCTACCACTGAAGGCAATCTTTCAGGTTAAGCAATAAAAGTGAAGACATTGTCTCTGAAAGCCACAGTCTGGCTTTGGGAGGGCAAGGGAGTGGGATGTTGTATCTCTAGTTCTTTCTTTAGCTCATAATCATTTATAACTGACATATTTATTTGATCAACTGTTTGCCACATTGGGAGTCAAAGAAGTGTGAATAAGTATGCCAGCAACTATACAGTCTGACTGAGTAGGGGCTGTTTTGCAGGGGATAAGCTAAGGAGGACAGGGCCTGGGAATTACTTTGTACAGAGGCAGGTTGTGAGTGTGGAGCAGAAAAGTAGGAGTGGCACATAAGCGTCATCCAGTGAAACATATTCTCCAAGGCTGCTCCTGCTCTGACTTCTTCTAGGCTTAGAACGTCTGGGTTGGAAGCAACATTATTGTGATTGTCCAATTCACTGTGGTTCGGTAAATGGAATATTTTTTCATCTTAATTTTTTTCATAATATATTCATAATTTTTTTGCTACTCATACCACTGCATTTTCAATACTTTGATCTTTAAATAGTTATATTATGATGAATTATGAATTTGGGTTAGAGCTTTTTTGCTATAGCCTTTGATGAGATTAGCATGTCTCTGTGAGAGGCCTGTATCTTATGAATAGTACAGATCTTTAATGATATGTCTCTTTATCTAACCCAAACAAGTTTGAAAAAATAACCACATTTCTTTATGTATAAATATTTTTATAAGTCTTTATGGGATTAAAGAGAGTTCCTTTAATAACGGATGAGAAACTATCGATCAATGGAAAATGCACTGCACCTAGATTCAGAGGACCTAGGTTGTTGTCATGGGTCCTGCTGAAATGATTTTGTTGTATTTTTAATCAACTGGATACCTAGTTAAAAACTTACAATGAGAGGGGCGCCTGGGTGGCGCAGTCGGTTAAGCGTCCAGCTTCAGCCAGGTCATGATCTCGCGGTCCGTGAGTTCGAGCCCCGCGTCAGGCTCTGGGCTGATGGCTCAGAGCCTGGAGCCTGTTTCCGATTCTGTGTCTCCCTCTCTCTCTGCCCCTCCCCCGTTCATGCTCTGTCTCTCTCTGTCCCAAAAATAAATAAACGTTGAAAAAAAATTAAAAAATAAAATAAAAAAATAAAAAATAAAAAAAACTTACAATGAGAAATACACCTTCCCCATGATCAGAACAGTCATATCTATTGACTACGGGTCTAATCCCAGTATTAGGGTATTGGGAAATAGGTATAGTATTACTTCTGATGTAATTTCTCATGATCTTAATTCATATTTTATAATATTAGAGGTTTGGATAAGATAGCCTTTAAAGTTCAATTCTAAAAATTCGTATTGCATGGTCTGCATCATGGGAAAGGGAAGCTCCACACTGAACTTGGAATGTAGATGGGTTCAGTGCCAGGCACTGTGGTAAACTCTCACTGTGCATTATTTGTTTAATCTTCACAATTCATGAGGTAGGTATTGTTATCATCCCATTTTTGTAGGTGAAGAAACTGAGAATTAAAGCTGTTAAGGAACTTGGTCAATATCCTACAGCTAGTGAGAGGTAGAGTTGAGGTAGAGTTGAGATTTCGAACATATGTATGTGTGACTCCAGAGTTTTGGGGATGAAGACTGTGCTTTATTTTATTTTATTTTAATTTGTTTTAATGTTTATTTATTTTTGAGTGAGAGAGAGACAAAGCACGAGCAGGAAGAGGAGCAGAGAGAGAGGGGGAGACACAGAATCTGAACCAGGCTCCAGGCTCTGAGCTGTCAGCACAGAGTCTGACGCGGGACTCAAACTCACAAGCTGTGAGATCATGACCTGAGCCAAAGTCGGACGCCTAACCTACTGAGCTACCCAGGGACCCCAGAAGACTACGCTTCTTAACTGTTATTTAGTAGCAGTTTTGAGGAATGTTTAACTACCCAAGAGCAATAAACAGTCTGATCAACAAGTTTTTACTCTATAACAAATGATGTAGCAGCAATATTTCTCTAGATATTTTCTATATGTCTATTATTATAAGTTTATAAGATTTGAAAACTGAAAGGGCAAAGTGACCTCTGATACAAATAGCAAAATAACGTCGGATTAAATCATCTTCCTTCAAATCTAATGAAATGAACAGAAGTGGTGAAAAAAACAAGGCAACAATTCATGAACGAACAAAGGAGAACACCTTTGCCGTATGAACTTCAGTGTAAACTTCAGAGTGACGGCTAAGGCAAGTGACGAGTTGTGCTGTGGCTCCTTTCTTTATACCCACTCACCAGGAGCAGTACTGAGAACTCTGAGCGTTTTTATTAATGTCATCCACTGTGGACGGAAGCAGCCTGAGGGAGTAAGTAGGTAACCCTGGATAAGTAAAGGGAAATGTCTCAAGTGTAGTTGACCCAACTTCTCTCGATGGGGCCTTGAGGTGGGTGGGGTGGGTGAGGTGGAGGGGGGCAAGAAGGGCCTCCATAGCTTCTGATCCTTCAGGCCCCCGAGGATGGGTAGGATGAATGAGAGGCTTATCTCCACAGCTGGGTGGAGTGGGCACTGGTGCAAGATGTTTAACTGGCCTCCAAAGGAGAAATTAGAGGCTCCCCCCTACCTAGTATGGGTTTGACCTCACTCACATGCCTCCCAACATGCCCTTGGCTAAAGATAAGTGTATTGAAAGCAATTCCAATACAATGAATTAGCTTCCTATGGGGCAGACAGACTGGTCCTAAATAAAGTGGAAGCATTATATCAGACCAAATAAAAGTCACAACAGAGCTAGCTAATGAAAATGAAAAACCAAAAATGGCATGGCAATGAGTAAACACCTTAGAACAAGAAGATGAAAGAGAAGGAAAAGAAAAAAGAAAAAAAAGGAAGAACATGGTACAAAAAGACATGCTTTAAGGGGGAGAATGGCTTTTAACATAATAAAAGTACAGCTTTTTCAAATAAGATTCCCCGAGAGAGCTTTAAGGTACAGAATTGCTTTATGACCCTATTATTCTATAAAACTAAGGCCTTAAAATAAGATAATAGCAGAATGAACTCAACAGGGACATTTCAGAGCTAAGAAAACTAGTTGCAACTCCAAAGAGCACCATGATAGATCTAAAAAATTATTTAGGAAGAGCAAGGAACAAGAGAGACAGTGGTTGAAAATAAAATTAGTGGAATGGAAGAAATGCATGACATAATCAGTGAATGCAGAGAAAAGGGACAAAGAAATTAAAATATGTAGAAGGCAGTCAGTATGGAGGACAGAGACCAGCCAACAGAGACAACAAAATGGAATAGGAAAGGTAGTTAGATATGTAATAAAAGAAACTTTCCCTGGAATTAACAAATGAAGTCTTAAGCTAGAAGGTCACTCTGTATGCTAGAAAAAATTGATACAGCACAATAAACATGCAGACACCCTTTGGTTAAGTTACTGAAATTAAAGGATAAGAAAAGAAATCTTTAGCTATTCAGAAAGAAAAAGTAAGTCACCTATAAGGAGGAAAATGAGGATTGCCTTAGACTTCTCAGCAATATTCAAAGCCAGAACATGATGGAATAATATTTACAAACTTCTGAGGACAAGAAAGTGGGACCCACTCAAAAACTGTTTGGTTATAAAGTCAGCAAGCAGGCTGTCTCAAACACGGAAAAATACACAGAAAGTAGTGTTTAGAATCTGGTATGAAAGATACAGAATTTGAGAGACTTTCTTGGGAAAACAAAACAAAACAAAACACAATACATTTGACATTGAAATTCTGCCAAAGAAATGAATGAAGATCAAGAATTTAGGACTGGTAAAAGAATCAGAAATGGACACTGGACCCATTTTTAAAAAGAACGAAGACGAATAATGAGGAGTATTGCAGTTACAGCACACAATGTGGTGGCTTATAACCTGGCCAAGTAAAAATATAAGCAATGAACAATAGAGCGGGGAAAAGTGTAGGTGGGAGGACTAACCAAAGTGTATCACTTCATCTTTCAGAGCACAGTCAATTCATGCTGTCTCAAATTAAACCACATAGTTTAGAAACAAACAAACAAACAACGAAACAGCAGCAGCATTTCCAAAACTTTGATTTTTATAATCTCTGTGCTTAACCTAAGAGCCAGCAAGGCAAGGCAGCCTATGTGGGCCAGATTCACCTGCAGCTATGTTTTGGTTTTGTAAGGTCAGTTCAGCGTTTTTAACTATTTTAAAATATGAATGTTTTTAGGTGGGGGGTGAACTTGCCAGTTAACCCCAATTTCCATCGTACTTCACCCTTTTAGGGATCTGCCTGGCTTTGCCTGTGGGGGACTCTTTAGGAACTAAAATCTCTTGTGAAGAATTATGTGTCTGAACTTCAATCATTCCTAGTGTAAGATGAAATAGTAATTGATCAATAGATATATTCCTCTCATTTGTTTTGTAAAACAAGGTATTTTTCTCTGGCACAACAAATGACATTTTCCCATATGTTAGAATGACATAAATCTGTCTCTTGGCAAATCACTGTTTCCTTAACTTGGCTGCCACCAGGCCTTGACTCCAGTGGCAATCAGAAGTGATACAGAGTAACTTTCCTGAAAGATCCCTTTTACCACATAGGAACACTCCTGGGAAGCTTCTCCTTAGGTGGTGTCTTTCTTATGCTATTTAAAGCCTTAGGGCTTAGCTGTTGTCACCTGCCAGCTATTTCTTTGGGTCAGTTTTAACTTTCAGCCCTTTAAATAGAGTACGGATTGGGACTGAAAAGGAGCCAGAAGGAACAGCTGATTGGCTGTGAAGGCCCCGTGGGGAGGATCTGACACCCGCCCTAGAGGCTGAGCTGGTCATTCTAAGAAAAACTACGTGGGTGGCCCCAGGGGCTACTCTGATGGCTTTAGAACTGGCATCTGATGGGCACTGGAAGGACTAGTCCTCCAGCAGGAGACTAGCGAGCGGGCACTGCAAAAAGAACTGCACGATTCTTAAGTTAGTATTTCTTTTCTTTTCTCTTTTTTATGTTTATTTATTTTTGAGAAGGAGATAGAGTGCAAGCAGGGGAGGGGCAGAGAGAGAGGGAGACACACAGAATCCAAAGCAGGCTCCAGGCCAGAAACTGTCAACACAGAGCCTGACGCGGGGTTCAAACTCACGAACTGAGTGATCATGACCTGAGCCCAAGTCGGACACTCCACGGACTGAGCCACCCAGGCGCCCCATAAGGTAGTATTTCCACATCCAGGTACTTCATCAGATCTTCAGCCATTTGCGATGGCAAAAGACACTACCTTAGAAAGGCGAAACTAGACTTTTATTTAAATTAAATCCTGCACTAATCAAGAGAGAGATGCCTCTCACTCTTAGGTTTCTAATTTATAAATATTTCCATATTTGGAAGGTGTTCCGTAGGAGAGAATAAAGGCTGGACCGTTTAATGGTAGCAGTGAGAATGGGGGGGGGGTTCATACTGACCTGCTCCCCCACCCTATTCTCATGGCTGCCATCACACAGGCCACAGGAAAGGAAGACTCAGAGTTTGTTTCCTGACCGGATGTGGGAACAGAGAAGGAATCAAGCTCCGTAACTTGAACAACAGGTAACATGAACCATGGACAGGTTGAGGGTTTTATACACTTAACACAAAGCGTTCTCACTTGCACACATACTGCTTTGGTAGGGAATACCGTTGCAGGCAGAGCATCTCCTTTAGTGAGAAGACGTTTCTCTGTCTTAGCAGTGCTTACAACGACAACTCTCTTAGGATAACCTCTGTAAGCCCCGGACAGATTACCAAGTACAGACAGACCCCTTGTACATCGCATTTTTCTCATGGAAAAAGGTTCATGAATGTGTGTAAAGCTGGTCACCATTAACCTATTGGTTGACTTCAAAGCTCAGCACTGAGAAAGGTAAATTGCTTGCTACTAAAATATTCAGGTATATAGAGCCGTCACCCTTTCCGCCATGCGAGGACACAGCAAAAAGACAGCTATCTATGAGCCAGGAAGTGGGCTGTCACCAGACAGTGAATTTGTTGGTGACTTGATCTTGGACTTTCCAGTCTCCAGAACTGTGAGAAATACATTTCTGGGGGTGTCTGGTGGCTCAGTCAGTTCAGCGTCTGACTGTTGATTTCAGCTCAGGTCATGATCTCGTGGTTTGTGGGACGGAGTCCCAAGTTGGCCTCAGTGCTTGGGGTTCTCTCTCTTCCTCTCTCTCTCTGCCCCTCCCCCACTCTCTCTCTCTTTGTCTTTCAAAATAAATAAATAAATAAACATTAAAAAAATACGTTTCTGCTGTTTATAAGCTATCCAATATGTGATATTTTTGTGTCAGCAGCCTGAATGCACTAAGACAATACAGATTTTTTTTTTTAACATTTTTTTTTAACACTTATTCATTTTTGAGAGACAGAGAGAGACAGAGCATGAGTGGAGGAGGGGTAGAGAGAGGAGACATAAAATCTGAAGCAGGCTCCAGGCTCCAAACTGTCAGCACAGAACCTGATGCAGGGCTCGAACTCACTAACTGGGAGATCATGACCCGAGCTGAAATCAGATGCTTACCTGACTGAGCCACCCAGGTATCTCAGACAATACAGATTTCTAAGTGTAGTATATCTTAAGTCTTTAAATACTCTTTATAAATGTAATTAAATTCAGTTACACATTCTAAAATAAGGGGAAACAATGAAAATTTCAATAAATAATAGGGTTAATATGCCAATTTCTATAATATGCCAGATTGTCTTCAACATTTTCAAACACAAAGATTTTCTTGTTATTTGTAAAGCTTATTCCCAAACTTAACACAAAAGAATGAATAACGGATTTGGTTACCTTACCATCCTTGTTCTTATTTCACTGTCTTCTTAGTGTTATAGAGTCATTTGTCCAATGAACAGATTTACCAACTCAGTTGGGTTGGGGTTACCGGTTCTTAACCCCCACCCTGCAATTGGGTTATGAGTTAGATCAGTGGTTCTCAAACTTTTTGGTGTCAGGATCCTTTTATACTTCTAAAAATTATTGAGAACCACAGAAAGCTTTTGCTTATGTGGTTGTAACTGTTAATATTTACTACAACAGAAGTTAAACCTAAGAAATTTAAGCAATATTTTTATTGATTCATTTAAAAAACCAATATTAGGGGCGCCTGGGTGGCTCAGTCGGTTAAGCAACCGACTTCGGCTCAGTCACGATCTCCCAGTTTGTGAGTTTGAGCCCCGCGTCGGGCTCTGTGCTGACAGCTCAGAGCCTGGAGCCTACTTCAGATTCTGTGTCTCCCCCTCTCTCTATCCCTCCCCTGCTCACGCTCTGTGTCTCTCTGTCTCTCAATAATAAACATTAAAAAAAAATTAAAAATAAATAACCAATATTAAACGTGTTACATTTAATACATTTTAAATGTATTAAACGCGGTACATTTTTATGGGAAAAGACCCTGTTTTTTTCCAAAGCAAAAGAAATTAAAAGAAAATTAAAGTGGCATTACTTTACAATGTTGCAAATCTTTTCCTGGCAAATTCCACTGGATACTAGTGAAAGAATGAGAGAGAAAAAGGCCAATAATTTGTTAGTATTATTATGAAAATAAGTTGACCTACTGGAGCTGCTTGAAAGGGTCACTCTCAGGAGTCTCTGAACCACACTTTGAGAACCGTTATGTTAGATAATAATGAGTTAGATGACCAAGCCAGGACCTGAGTGTTACACACCAGGATAATTCACCCAAGGCCACGGGTTAACTTGCTGAGGTTTCTGTCACAGTTGACTTGCCCGCTGTGTCAGTGGGGGGTGAGGGGCAAGTCTATGCCTTTCATCACGTGTCCCCTAGGCAACTTTTCGATTTCATCCTTAATTTTTTTCAACTTTTAATCACCTGATCTAGGAAGATGGAAAGCTTTTTACTGAATGATTGGGACTTACTGAACTCTGCACTATTTCACCTAGGTCTTAATAATCCCCTTTGTTTTCTAGTTAGACTGTACATTATTTTTTATATTTTTCTTTTCTGCCAGTTGACCGCAATTCTTTAGGCAATTTGTTACTAGGGCCCTGAGCCCAGTTTTCTTGCATGTAATAGTCAAGCATCTGGACACCACTTAACGTTGTTTGTTTTCACAGAAGCTGGATGACCCCTTGTTAGAGAAATTGTCGAAGAGGCTCCTTCACTAGGCGGGAAATTGGGCTAGATCAATGATCTCGAAGTTCTTTCCATTTGAAGATTCTATGCTACTTTTGCTTTCTCCTTGCAACCCTGAAAAACGCGGGCTGCTCTGAGGAACACTGGAGGTCATGACCTCTGCTTGCTTTTTTCACGTTCAGTCTCTTCTTTGTCCTTCGTTGAAGAGACTCAGTTGTGTTAGAGCATTACTGTGTCCAGTTAAAAAGACATAATTCTCTGGATTCTTTGCAACCAGGGATGGTCTTGTGACCTAGTTCAGCCCACTCCTAGTTGCAAATGATCCAAAGACTCCAGAATGGAATATACAAAATGAGATTTAAGCAAAAGGCTACATGATGGTTGTTCTCAGAGAGTGATTATTCCCCTTATAAAAAAGAAGCACACTTAGGAAATAAGTGTCTTTTTACTTCTGCCTGTCTGGAACATAGATGCGATACCTGGAGGTAGTGTTGGGGCAGGGGCTCTCGTATGCCCATAAAGAAGAAAACCACATGCTGAAGACTGATGAGCAGGAAGCCAAAGGAAGCTGAGGCCTTGAGAACTTTCTCAAGAAAATGTGTGAAGCCTGGTCTGCCTCCTTCTCAACTTCTTGATACAGGAGTAAAAGAAGCCTTTTATAAGGCACTGTAATCGAGTTCCTGTTACAGGCAGGCTACATTTAATCTCAGTTGTCCAATACATTCACTAGTTGTGGCAGCTAGTGCCTTAGTCTGTCATCTGACCACTTGAACATTCTTGACAAGGTTAATACCATGGTACAGTGTAAAAAAAAACAACAACAAAAAAAAAACCCTGGCTTTGTGTCACTAGCTATGTGACCTCAGGCAAGTTCCTTAATCTCTTTGAGCCTTAGTTTTCTCATCCATTGAATCGAGACTATGATTTAATATCTCCTGGTTATTGTGAGGATTAAAAGAGGTAACAGACAGGGACATGTGGGTGGCTCAGTCAGTTAAGTGTCCAATTCTTGATTTTGGCTCAGATCATGATCTCAGGGTTGTGAGACAGAACCTTGCATAGGGCTCCATGCTGGGCATGGAGCCTGCTTAAGATTCTCTCTCTCTCTCTCTCTCTCTCTCTCTCTCTCTCTCTCTCTCTCTCTCTCTCAAAAAAAAAAAAAAAAAAGAAAAGAAAAAAAAAAAAGAAAGAGGTAACAGACAAACCCCCTAGCACAATGCCATGTGGGTCAAAATATGTACTCAACAAATGCAGGCTCCATTTCTCTTTTCCTGTTACAGAAGAAAATTAGTTCTATTTGTTCTCAATGGCAAATATTTGAGACGTATCTCTCACTAGTTTGAAGCTGAAAACAAAAATGTAACAGGATTTTGGTAAGCTAATGCCTAGGCAGATATTTGTACAATAAGCCAGGTAGGGTAGGGTTGCCGATGACAACTGGCAGTCTGCACAGATGGGAAAGGTGGGATACTGATCATCTACTGAAGCACCGAATGGTGACCACTTTGAAGGGTAGGATAGTAATAAAGATGATGATGATGATAGAAGGTAGTATTTCTTTTTTTTTTTAAACATTTTTTAACGTTTATTCATTTTTGAAAGAGAGAGACAGAGCATGAGCAGGGGAGGGGCAGAGAGAGGGGGAGACTCAGAATCCGAAGCAGACTCCAGGCTCCCAGCTGCCAGCACAGAGCCTGATGCAGGGCTCGAACCCGTGAACAATGAGTTCATGACCTGAGCCGAATTTGGACACAAACTACCATGCCACCCAGGCACCCCAGAACCTAATAATTCCCTTTTATTAAAAAAAATTTTTTTTTAATGTTTTTTAATTTATTTTTGAGACAGAGCATGAGCAGGGGAAGGGCACAGAGAGAGGGAGACGCAGAATCTGAAGCAGGCTCCAGGCTCTGAGCTGTCAGCACAGAGCCTGACACGGGGCTCGAACTCATGGACTGTGAGATCATGAGCTGAGCTGAAGTTGGACACTTAACTGACTGAGCCACCCAGGAGCCCCTAGAACCTAATATTTCTTAAGTACCTACTATGTGCTAGTTGCTACGGTGAAGGCATTGCTTCATTTCCAACACTCAAGAACTGTAAAGTAGCTACTATTATCTCCAGTTTATGGATAAAGAAATGGAAGCTTAAAGAAAGTAAATAAGTTGTCCAAAGTCACCCAGTGCTAGAGTTGGGGCTAGATTCCAACTCTGTCCAACTCCAAGGTCGTGTTGATGACAATAGCCTGCCTATTGGTAAGATGTAAACTAATGGTAAGCTGATTGTGAGAGCCTATTACATGCATCTCTTCTCAACTCTGAGCTCAGTGAAGTCACATAGGTAGCTTGAAATCAGCCCCAGTAAGAGTATTTACACCACAGAAGTTGGCAATTACTACACGTCACATCTGTCCCTCCATTTCCTGCTCTGAGAACTGGTTGTTAAACATTTACCAGCACACCACTGGATGGAATATAGCCGCTTTTGAAAGGCTATGGATCAGGAAACAGTGAATCTGATGGATAGCAGATATTAAAGTATTGAGTAAATGAGGACAGGAAAGCTTCTTGAACATTTCTCTTGAGTCGTTTGCCAGGCGAGATGGATTCCTACGAACAAGAGAATAGAAGGATCCTTGGGGCTACAGAAAGGGGCGTCAAGCCTGAGTGAGGGTCTGAGAACCTCACAAAAAAGATACAATGTACATTTCCCTATTATCCCAAGGTTCTTCTTTCAAATGCCTTCTCTGTGTGGGTACTTCTACGTGTCACATAAAGAAACAAAATAGAATCTCTTGGTGACACACACATATATACAAATAATTACAATGTAATGTGAGAAAAAGTAATAACAATCTGTGCACATACGTTTTTTGGTGAAGTGGTGATTTGTCATAACTACTGTGAATAACCCATTTGGTGCTTCACAGATCTTCTGAGGGGAAAACTCTTTTATTAGGATGGATTATGTTCATAAGTCAAGGCTCACGTTGCACAACATTGTCATTGTGCTGTCTCAAGCCGTGGTGTAAATGTGCACAGCTATGGAGACCAAGAGCACCCTAACAACATCTCTTTGTCCGGGTAGGTTGGTAAAGAAGGCCAGCGTTAGCTCTTTGAAGTTGACTTTCTGTCCCTCTTCAGTAGCCTTCATGTTCCTAAGTGTTCTCTGCAGGCCATCAAAGGAGAAAGGATCCGGTATGTCACTTAATGTTTATCACCATGCTGCGTGCTTATCCCTACTGTGGACTGTTTCCATCACTGTGTTACCTGAACACATTTTCAGTCTTTTACGAGGTATAATTGACATAACATTATATTAGTTTCAGGTGACCACATAATGATTCCATATTTGTATGTATTGTGAAATGATCACCATAGTAAGTCTCCTTAACATCTGTCACCATACAGAGTCGTGATTTTTTTTCTTGTGATAAGAACTATTAAGATTTATTCTATTAGAAACTTTCAGGGGCATCTGGGTGGCTCAGTTGGTTAAGCATCCGACTTTGGCTCTGGCTCAGGTCATGATCTCACAGTTTGTGGGTCTGAGCCCCGCATCGGGTTCTGTGCTGATAGCTCGGAGCCTGGAGCCTCCTTCAGATTCTGTGTCTCCCTCTCTCTCTGCCCCTCCCGTGCTCATGCTCTGTCTCTCTCCCTCTCTCAAAAATAAATAATAAACAACAAAAAAAGAAACTTTAAAATGTGCAATACAGTATTGTTAATTATAGTCTCCATTCTGTGTATTATATACCATGACTCATTCCTAAAAATGTTTTATTTATTTTTGAGAGAGAGAGAGAGAGAGAGGGAGAGAGAGAGGGAGCAAGCAGGGGAGGGGCAGAGAGAGGGAGACACAGAACCCAAAGCAGGCTCTAGGCTCTGAGCTGTCAGCACAAAGCCTGACGCAGGGCTCAAACCCACGAACTCGTGACCTGAGATCATGACCTGAGCTGGAGTCAGATGCTTAACCGACTGAGTGACTCAGGCACCCCAATGACTTATTCCTTTATAAGTGGGTTTGTACCTTTTGACCCTCTTCGCCCATTTTGCTCAACAACACTGCCCACCTCTGACAACCACCAATCTGTTCTCTGTATCTATGAGTTTGGTTTTTCTCCTTGAGCACTTCAACATCTATTATTCCTCTGATTGTGTACAAAATATTGACACATTTTCTTTAATGGAAAAAAATGATTAAAATAGAAAATCTACTGCAATATTTTTTGATTTACTAATTTACTTATATTTATATTACCACATATTTTTTCAATTTCTCAACAATTTCATTATTCTTTCTTTTTATAATTCCCTTGAGCATCCATGTGGGTTTTTCCTCCTAAGGTTTTTTTATTGTTTATGAGAGCATTTGCATTAAACAGTGATAGATTCTGAATTTTCTGTACTCTCTCTCTCTCTCTCTTTTTAACCTCTTATTACCATGTGACGGGCTTGGAATTCAGTAACACTGTGATAAAACAACTCTGGTTGTTTATCTTTCAAGATAGGGAAAGGGCTATTGAAAATCTATTCTACACTCACTTCCCCCGTGAATCTGGTAAGATTGAAAACCCACCTTTTTTATGATCAAGTATTTTATCTCTAGTGTCTGAAGGATCCTTGTGAATATTGTATCTTTGTTTCTCAGAAAAGAGTGAAGAATTAGGCTGGTCTCTTGCTGTATAAAAAGCGATTTCCTCCCAGAACAGAATGTTTAGGGGAGATAACGGTTTTCAACCTCAAAGCTATATATTCATGTCAGGGACTCAATGTCTGGGTTGTTAGATACAAGCAGAATGATAAAGATAGCTTCCCTGAGTTACATTCAGAGGAAAAGAGGATACTGGCCTTAAATTAGACCAGGGATGCTCTCCAGGCGAATTTTTAAAAACTTGGTAATAGGTCATTCTAAGTTTGACTCATTCCGTTGCTGGAAAGTCCCCTTTACTATCTCGATGAGACACTTTAATTTCTTTGAAGCTGTGGATGATTTTGGAGTTGCTATCACTCTTGTATAACTACCCCTCGTGGTTCCACAGGTACTGTAGAAATGAACAAACAAGCCAGCGCTGGGGTCAGCCTGACCAGCGTGTGGCCAGCACTTCCCCGCCTTCCAGATGGTCTTACAGGTGGGCCAGCTGGCCACTTCTGGCATCTTCTGATGGCTACTGGAAATGGACCAAACTTCATCCATCAGGGGATCTAAGAAGCAGACTGATTTCCATTGTTTAAATTTTTACATTCAAATTCATATTCCCTTAAGGACCATTTGTCTTTTTGCCTGTTTATAAGTATTATGCTGGCCTTTTCATTCCTTGAAAAGCTCAGTAAATACTTTTTTGGGGGGGTGGGGGGTGGGGAATAATGAGTTGGCTTAAATAGGCTTTTATTATGAATAGAAGTAGAGATGCATTTTTCCCTGGCATGGCTTGGACAAGCTGTTGTTATCCCTAATAATTTTTGTTATATATTTTGGAGATTTAACATTTTTTAAATGACTGAACCCCAGATGTCAACTGTCCCCCAGGACAGCTTCTGTTTTCACTTCATGTAAACCTATACACGGGATTCAGCACCATTATGAAGTCTTCACAAAACCCATTTGAAGGATGGTGGTTAATATAATGAATTTGAATCTTTGTTCTGGATGTGGAATCTTTACTATCTTCATTAACCTCTCTGCCTCAATTTCCTTATCTCTAAAATGGACATGATAAAATAATACCGACCTCACAGAGTTGTTGTCTGGGTCAAATAGAAAAATTCATATTAAGTGTTCAATAAATTGCAACTGTTATTAGTGGGCCATATAGATTTAAAAACTTTTTATTTTTTAGTTTTTTTTTTTTAATGTTTTTATTTATTTTTGAGACAGAGAGAGACAGAGCATGAGCAGGGGAGGGGCAGAGAGAGAGGGAGACACAGAATCGGAAACAGGCTCCAGGCTCTGAGCTGATAGCTCAGAGCCTGACGCGAAGCTCGAACTCACAGACTTGAGATCGTGACCTGAGCTGAAGTCAGACGCTTAACCGACTGAACCACCCAGGAGCCCCTTAAAAAACTTTTTATTAAGGAATATTTCAAACACATGTAAAAGTAGAGAGGAAAGTACAATGAAACCCCCTGTACTCACTTCCTAGCTTTATGGCCAGTCTGATTCATCTTATTTCTTACTCTTCTCTCCAGGATTCATTTGAAACAAATCTCAGATTTTGTCTTTTTACCTGTAAATATTTAAGTATAGATTTCTAAAAGATTAAGAAAAGCATCCTTTTTAAAAAATAACCATAATACCATTATCACGCATTAAACCTAAGAAAAATTCTTTAATATCAACTATCAAACCACTGTTCAATTTCCTAACTTTCTCATAAAGATAATAATTAAAAAAAATCCGTTTACTTGTTTGAATCTGGATCCAATTAAGGTCCATACACTGCGATTCTCAATACGTCTTGAATCCTTTTTAATCCATAGTTTTTCTTACCCTACCTTTGTTTTTTCCCTATTGCAATTATGGAAAAAACCGGTCATCTGAATTTTGCTAATTGCTCACCCATAGTGTGTAGCTTTTTTCCTTTGTCTCCTATGGTTCTTGTGAACTGGTAGTTAGATCTCCAGGCTTTGTCAGATTCAGCTTTGAGTTTTCAGCAGGACAGGTTTTCATGGGTCATGTGATCCTTCCATCTGGCCGTGTCTCCTTGTAATGCCAGCGGCCATTGATGGTTCGTGCCCAGATCCTTAAATTCATTTGGGATTGCAGAATGGTGATGTTCTAATTCTGTTATTTATTCTTCATTTCTTAGCTGGAATACTATTTGGTTACACAGTGTACAGTTTATATAGGAAAGGCAGGATAAATGCTTGGTTATTTCCTTTTATCAGTTTTCGGAAAAATAAGCTGTCTCACTAGTATCCGCCAACAGTGACCAATAGGTTTTAATTTGCTTTATTCTCTTTATAAACTAATGAAATAAATGTCTTTGATGTATTTAAATCCTTTGGTGTTAGAATTCATACTGATGCTCAGTGGTCTCACCTTTGGTCAGTGGGAGCCCCTTTAAATTGTCTCCAGAGCCCTTTAGGCAGGACTCTCTAGTCTCTGGCATTCTGCGTTGTCTGGAATGACTAGATGTTCCAAGCTCACCTTGCATTCCTCTTCCCCTAGAATTAGTTCTTTATAAGAAGCCCTTATTCCTTTTAGTGGAAAGAATATTTCAAGGTCACAATTTGGGTACGAGGGTGCTCATTGCTACGTTTTTGGCCATTCTTTCCAGAACTTTTCATCAGACAAAGAGAAAATGCATCATTTTCAAATTCATGACTATAGGATTTTTACTCAACCTCTTTTATTAAATTTATTTCCTTCTTTTCATACCAAGAATCTCATTTCTCAATAATGTTGGAAATAAGAGAGTTGGAACATCACATAATAACTCATTTGCTTTATCCCCGGTTATATACATGACAGTTGCAGATACAAACAGTATAAACTTCAACACCTCCTTATTAATGTTTTTGTTTGTTTGTTTTAAATAGCTCCTCTCATCCTTGGGCTATATCTCACAGAGGATGCCACTCAAATCACTTTGTTTTAAAGTCACTTAGAATGGCTTCTTTCTGATGGTTATATCACCAACTAGATACACATTTGTTTCCTTTCATTTTTTGATTTTAAGGATTGCTTTTCCTTACGAATTATTTAAACATCTACTTGATCCCCAAGTTAAATCTCCCAAACAAGACCCATCTTAAGAAGTCTAATTTCTGTTTGTTTCTTCTCTACCTTATTTCCTCTCTACTTTCCCAGATAGGTATTGTTGTTTTTACTTTATGGTTGTCTTTTGTTGTTTAAAAAATATAATCATATATATTTATTAAATATAAGCAAATATATTTTGTGTGCTATGTTCTTATATGAGCTGTAGCATAGTATACAGATTATCTAAATCTTGCTTTCTTCGCTTAACCATATATTCTGCAGCATTTAATAGATTTTTATTAATGAGTTGATAGATGCAGGAAATGTAGACTTAAAGGCAGGCGGACAAGAGATTTTTTCCCCAGTGTTTCTCTTCTCCCCGGCCTTTTTCCCTACACCAAGTACACTGTAGCCTCCAGGCTCCCGACTTTCTAGCTTGCTCTTTTTATTATGCAGATCTCTTTAGGACTCACCCCCTCCTGTTTCCTCCCCTGCCAACCCCCATCCAGCAAAAACTCCAGGTACCAGGATCCTACTGTTGGAAGCCACTGGGATCATTTTGAAAAACAAACAAACAAACAAACAAACAAACAAAAAAACCCCACAACAGGCCCACAAGGGAGTCATATATGCTAAGCTCCATGTTACCAAACAGAGACTTAACTACAGTTTCGGCTCTCCCAGAAATGGAATCTTCAACCAGTCAATCAGGAATGGCTTCATCAGCACTAGTCAGGTAATCTGTCCGATGGGTAAATCTCTGCCATCCCCTAAAGGAAAGTCATCTTGTAAGAACCAACTTCTCACCTGGTATAACTTCCTTATTTTTCTTCTTTCTAGCCATATAAGCCTTTTGTATAGCATTTCAGAGGTCCTTTCTATCTGCTAGATTTCATGCTGCCTGATTCATCAATCACTGATCTTTAAAATTTACTCAGTTGAATATAGTTTTAACAGACTATATATAATACATATATATGTATATATATGTGTATATATGTGTATATATATATATGTGTATTATATATATTAGCTTAGCAGAAAAAGTTTTCAAGATGGACAAGAGAACTGAAAACTATTGGTGTGAGTGGATCCATTCTTAACTGGAAATGTTAACAAATTCTTAAAAATGTTAAGACATTTTTGATCTTTGGGATGTGTAACTGCAAAACACAATTTGGAATATCCATGTAAAAGAAGAGGTCTTATTGGTTGGGAAGTAGGAATATTGTTCTTTAAATGAATTCCGTAGAAAGAAACCCAGTTAAGAATGGATCCACTCACACCGGTGGTTTTCAGTTCTCTTGTCCATCTTGAAAATCTTTTTTCTGCCAAGCTCATCTGGTTTCCATCCTAAGCAGGAATTACTTGCTCATCTCTATTTCAGTGCCATGAACACGCACTTCCTACATTTGGAATGTCTTCTGTTTCTATCCACTGCTTCTGTCAGCAGTTGGCTAAAAACTCAGATTCTGTAGGAAGCTTATCTGACCAACTCCACTGTCTTAGGATCCTTTTTCTATTCTACTTGCCTCAAGTTCAGTGTTGCCAGATTTAGCAAGCAATAATACAGGATGCCCAGTTAATTTGAATTTCAGATAAATAACAAATACCCTGTTCTCTTCTTTTTAGCATGAGACATGCTTATACTAAAAATTATTTGTTGTTTATGAAATTCAAATATTACTGGGGGTCTTGTATTTTATCTGGTGACTCAAGTTTAAAGATCTTGGGAAAAAAAGTAACCTCCCAACCTTGTTACACTTTATTATGTTGCTTTCACATTTTTCCATGAGTTATTTTATGTGTATATTTTGCTTTCTAAGTAGATTATAAACTCCTCGAAAGTGGAAACTGTCTTTTGTTTTTGTAGCCTCCTCCTCCCCATCGTGCTCCCCACACAATGCTGATCATCAGTTTTGAGCTCATGTTTGATGATGAATGAATACTTCCAGGGAGCTTTGTTTTGGGTTAAAGAGAAAACAACCTGCATCCTTGAGAGAAATCTTTGACTGAAACATAAAATACTGTAAAGCTGAGTAAGAATTATTTTTAGAGCCAATCTAAATTTCTAAGGCTGATTAGAGTACAGTCAGAAGTTATTACCGTATTTTCTTCTCACAAAATTACCCCATTATCTCATCTGTGATACACATTTTTATTACATTTTGTAGCTGCTTCTTGCTTCACTTAAAAAAAAAATTGTAGCAGCAGTTGCTTTCCATGGCTTTAATCACTAAGCCACCGCAAACGACTGCCTTATACCAGATTCACTATCTGCCACGTCATAATCTGTGTTGGTAAAACTCGGGCCCTTTTGAATCAGCAGAGGGAGCCAACTTCAGTTTTGATTTCTCTCTGCGGTTTAAGAATTAGCTGACTTCTAAAAGTTCAAATGTAGAGGCGACTATTTGAAGGCCATTTATTTGTTCTTAGGATTGACAATGTGGGCCTAGAGGTAAGACGCTAACGAATTCAATAACCAGTATCAGGTTTTAACGTTAACAATGGAGTGGGGCGCGATTAAAGCCAGTACCACGGATTGCGGTTATGAAAGCAGTTTAATTTGCTGCTAATTCTCTGCACAAAATGTTCTGGTGTACGTCAGGGTTTTGACATTTTAATCTTGGGTTTTGAAAGAACTGACAAGATTGCAAAGAAAAAACAGAAGGAAGGGGCAATGGCTGAGGAGTGTTTCGTCCCTGGGACAGTCGCGAGAGGCAAACAGACCAAAAAAAAAAAAAAAAAAAAAAAAAAAAAGAAGGTGGTTTGAAGGGTGGGGTGGGCACAGGAGGAGGAGGGGGAGGAGGAGAAGGAGGAGGAGGAGCTGTTCTTTTTATCTAAAAGGAACAAAAAGGGAAGTAGTGGTAAAAAGGGGGAGAAATGGTGTGTCTGGTGAACCTAATCAGAGGAATTCTCAAGCAAAGAGTAGTTTGGGGCCTGTGGTAGGAAGAAAGGAAGTAGGAACACAGTAAGAGGAGCCCTTTTTAGCCCACTTGGAAGGCTGGAAGGGGCACTGGAAGAGAAAGCAGCGGTAGCTGCTGCTTCTGAAGTCATTGTGAGCTACAAAGGAGGGTCCTGACCAGGACAAGCTGGAATTAAGGGTAGGCATAAAGAAAACTGTCGAAAAAAGCTCTGGTAAGAGGAGAGATGGACTCAGTTTGAAAAAAGAGAAAAAAGGGAAATTATTTTATTAAAAAAATTTTTTTTTAATGTTTATTCATTTTTTGAGAGAGAGAGAGTGAGAGAGAGAGCTAGCGAGCACGAGTGGGAGAGGGTCCGAGAGAGAGGGAGACACTGAATCTGAAGCAGGCTCCAGGCTCTGAGCTGTCAGCACAGAGCCTCATGTGGGGCTTGAACTCACAAACTGTGAGATCATGACCTGGCGGAAGTGGGATGCTTAACCAACTGAGCCACCCAGGCGCCCCAAAAGGGAAATTATTAGAGAGTTACATTGTAGAATCTATTTTATTTTAATTTAATTTAATTTAATTTAATTTAATTTATTTCAGGGAGGAACATTTTTAATTACCATTTCAAATTCTTTAATGGTTGTTAATTTGTATTTTCTTCAGCCTATTTTGGCATTATATATGTATATATATATTTAATTTTATTTTTTATGTTTTATTTTTTAAAATTTACATCCAAATTAGTTAGCATATAGTGAAACAATGATTTCAGGAGTAGATTCCTTAATGCCCCTTACCCATTTAGCCCATCCCCCTTCCCACAACCCCTCCAGCAACCCTCTGTTTGTTTTCCCTATTTATGAGTCTCTTCTGTTTTGTCCCCCTCCCTGTTTTTATATTATTTTTGTTTCCCTTCCCTTATGTTCATGTGTTTTGTCTCTTAAAGTCCTCATATGAGTGAAGTCATGATTTTTGTCTTTCTCTGACTAATTTCACTTAGCACAATACCCTCCAGTTCCATCCACATAGTTGCAAATGGCAAGATTTCACTCGTTTTGATTGCCGTGTAATACTCCATTGTACATATATACCACATTTTCTTTATCTAATCATCCATCGATGGACATTTGGGCTCTTTCCATCTTTTGGCTATTGTTGGTTGATAGTGCTGCTCTAAACATGGGGGTGCATGTGTCCCTTTGAAACAGCACACCTGTATCCCGTGGATAAATGCCTAGTGGTGCAATGGCTGGGTCATAGGGTAGTTCTATTTTTAGTTTTTTGAGGAACCTCCATACTGTTTTCCAGAGTGGCTGCACCAGCTTGGGTTGTAGAATCTATTTTAAGACAATTATTTTTTTGTTACTAAATTTAAAAATTTAAAAATCTTTTAGGTTTTTTAGAAATCTGTTATGGAAGGCTGTCATTTGAGGTCTCTTCTATTTGAGTGTATAGGGCCACCATCAAAAATTTTCCCCCAAGCGATAAAGAGCTTTAATTAAAATACCGCCCGTAAGTTCACCACCCAGATAGTATAACCATTATAAGTAACATTTTGATACTTACCCTTCTGGAAAATGCATGTGTCCACCTACAGATAGAATGGATATGTAATCAGGCGGTGGGATCACACTGTATGTAATCATGGTAGCAAGCACTTGCCAGGAGCTTAGGATATGCTGGGCCCTGTTCTCAGGGCTTTCCCTGTAATACTGCATTGAATCCTCACAAAACCCCAGTAAGGTAGTACTTTCATTCCCACTTTAGAAATGAAGCCCAGAGAGGTTAAGAAACTTGCTCAAGATCACACAGCTAATAGTTGGGGTGTGATTCCAGACCATTTGATTCTGGATGTGTTTCTAACCCTTATGACCATCTTTCATGTTAGTGCTCTGCAGTCTGCTTTCTTTTCACTTAAAAATAATGTATAAGGGACATCTTTTCATGTCAATATAGATCTTCACCATTAATATCACATGTATGTACTCAATCCTCTTCTGATGGGCATATGGGTTGTTTCACCTTTTTTTGCTACTGTGTACATACATCTTTGTTCATTTACTTTTTGAAATAATATACTTCTAAAAACGGGATTTTTTTTTGCGGGGGAGGGCATTGTGAACTCATTGTGAACTCACTGTGAGAAAGATTCTCAATGAGCATTCTACCAGCAGCAGGCTCTGAAGGCTTGACAGCTAATCTTGGAGTTGGACTCCCAAGCCAGAGGTTCCCTAGTGCCACCTAGTGATACTATCTCTAAATTGTAGTAGCAGCATTTTGAGATCATTCAAGAATGAACACTCCAGGAAGGATTTTGAGCAAAATGTTGTTCAGTTTTCACTATTGTAAATAATACTGTAATTATCCAAGTTACTCATATTTGAGATCACTGTTTTAGTGAATAGAGTCATTAACAATTCTTTACATCATCACAAGGTATAAACATATTTTTTTTTGTCTATCATAGAATTTCACTTATATCTTGAATCAAAAAAAAACAAACAAACAAACAAACAAAAACAAACCCAAACAGAACAAAGCAAAAACCCAGACTTACAGATACAGGGAATAGTGATTGCCAGAGAGTAAGGGAGTTTGGGGGGGTGCAAAATGGGTGAAGGGTATCAAGAAATATGAACTTCCGGTTTTAAAATAAGTCATGGGGGGGTGCCTGGGTGGCTCAGTCAGTTAAGCGTCTGACTCTTGATTTCAGCTCGGGTCATGATCTCACGGTCATGGGACTGAGCTCCGAGTTGGGCTCTGTGTTGAGCCATTGAACTGAGCTTGGAGCCTGGTTCAGATTTTCTCTCTCTCCCTCTGCTTCTCTCTGGCTTGTGCTCTGTCTCTCTCAAAATAAATAAATAAGCATTAAAAAAAAAAGAAAACTTACTGTAAGAGAGGAGAGAAATAATCAGGCAGGTGATTCAGTGGGGCGAGCCAGGGGCTCCTGGCCAGAAAAACAAGGTTCAATCAATATATCCCTGTGGTCATCTCCTAGCCAACCCTTTGGTTTCCTCGTGTAGAAAATACCAGGAGTGCCTCTAGGGGCTTTTGCAGCTCCAATCATCTGGGAGTTTGGAATCCTGATATCTCTATGGGGCAGGGCCGGGGTAAGTGTCATCTCGAACCACAAACCACGGAGAGGCAGATGTGTGAGAAAGGAGACACCAGCAGAGAAAGGGAGAGGCAGGCTGGCTGAAGGGGACCTGTGAAGTGACAGGTGGCCCCAATGCACGCAGAATGGCCAGAGCTTTGGTTAGTGTTCTGTTTTCACCGTCCTGAACATTTTCAATAAGCTTTGAACAAGGGTTCTCATATTTTCACTTTGCACTGGGTCCCACAAATTATTAGATGGTCCTGGGTAGGGAACAGAATGGAGGTGGGAGGACAGCAGAGATGTGGCACGGATGGAAGAAAGTGCAGGGTATGCAGAGAAGGGGGCCCGGTCCCTCTCCTGACCCGTGCTGTTGGGCCCCCAAGCCCACACCAAATGCTCCCCCCATTACCTGGATCCTGGGGTCCCCTTCAGCTTCCTTTGCATAGCCCACAGCCCCCAAGAAGACAAACTTTCTGGTGTTTACTGTTCACAGACAAGTATTGTGTCAGGAACCCTCTTTTAATTTTTTTTTTTTAATGTTTATTTATTTTTGAGAGAGAGAGAGAGAGAGAGAGAGTGCGAGCAGGGGAGGGGCAGAGAGAGAGGGAGACACAGAATCTGAAGCAGGCTCCAGGCTCTGAGCTGTCAGCACACAGTCTGACACGGGGCTCGAATCCATGAGTCGTGAGATCATAACCTGAGCCAAAGTCAGATGCCCACCCGACTGAGCCACCCAGGTGCCCCAGGAGCCCTCTTTTAGACTAGTTTTTTTTTTTCCTGTGAATTTGGCAGAACTTTCACCTTAATACACAGTATTTTCAGGCGCTGGCTTGTGTTTGCAGAGGCCTGCAGAATAACAGGGTTAGAGAACATCTGTCCAGTGTGTGCACTGTGGGTGAGGGCCGTGAGTGGCCACCCTCACCCTGCTCAGGCATTCCTTTGTCTTCCCAGGCACAAAACAGCCACAAGAATCTAAAGACATTCTTTGAAGAGTTTGTGGCAGCTCATCCTTTGCAGAGGCCGCAGAGGTCAGGCAACAGGAGTCTAGAAGTGAAAGTTGGCCTAGAAAGAAATCCAACATAATCACTAAGTGTAAGCAGTTGTCTTTAACAGAATCCTGGACGATGAACTCACACAGCTGAGTTGACAGATTACCTGTTGGCATTAGACAGAATTGAGGGCTAAGTTACCAGGAGGGAATTTAATACATATTTATCCATCTTAAACAACATGCCAGGCGCTGTGATAGGCGCTTTAAATATATTATTTCATCTAATGTTCACAACACCCCACGGTGGTTAAGCCCAGTTATTGGTCTCAGTTTGCAGATGAGGAAACTCAAATACAGAGAATAAAAATACATCTTAGGTCTCTGTAGTGGAATCAATATGCAGAGAGGTTTGTGAGGGTGGTGAAGGCGGTCTTTAAGGGAATATGGGGATGACTGATGTCCCATGTAGTCATTCCTAGATGTAAACAAAATGACTTATTTGAGTCTTCAAGGTCCTCCTCTGTCCACTGAGTTTCCTCCAACACTGAATGTCTGGAGTTGGGGGCTTGGGGCTTAGACTTCTCAGTCTTCTTATCTTAGATTTCTTAGATTCCCCCCTTGCCCCCATCTTAGACTTCTCATCTCTAAAGGACCAGTCAGAGAGACATGGTCTATAACAGCAGAGTTGTTTATTACACCTTTGTTGTCACTAACCTCTAACTGAAATGTAGTATTTCCTTCAATTATGAACATAGGCAGTGAACCACAGTTTGCAGGATCCTTGTTTGCAGGATCTGAGACTTCCTTCTTTTTTTTTTTTTTAATGTTATTTATTTTTGAGAGAGAGAGAGAGAAAGAAAAAAGAAAGAAAGAAACAGAAAAAGAGAGAGAGAATGAGCAGAAGAGGGGGAGAAAGAGAGGGAGATACAGAATCTGAAGCAGGCTCCAGGGTCTGAGCTGTCAGCACAGAGCCCAACGTGGGCCTCGAACTCACAGACCACAAGATCATGACCTGAACGGAAGTTGGATGCTTAACCGACTGAGCCACCCAGGCACCCCAGGATCTGTGACTTTCTTGTCAGCAGAAATCACGTATATTTTCATTTTACATTACGGGAGTTGTAGAGATTTCTGAATATCACTTACTCCCTTCACTGCTTTGAAAGTATAGTAGTTATGAGACCCATGGCTAGATCTTGTTACTGAATGCATAGTACTACATCACAAACTTCTGAGCATTTTATTCTTGTGGTAAAGATATATAGCACAGAAGTTGCCATTTGAACCATTTTGAAGTGTACAATTCAGTGGCATTAATTACATCGATGGTTGTACAACCATCCCCAGGTTTGAACGATATTTTGATAGCTATATTTTAATGTAATGGGTTTCCCCTTGTTTATATTATATTAAAAGCATTAGTCTCAGAACGGGTTACATGCTTCATCAGACTTCTAAAGGGCTCTGGGACCCATAAAGATTAAGAAGCCCTTATTTATAAAGTCTTTCCACTTTTAACATTCTGTGATTACATGATTCTAAACCAATCAAACTTTCTTTTAACAAATGGGGATTATAATATTTCTCTGCTCGAGACCTACCTAACCTTGGAGATGGCCACTTGACAAGCTTTGGGTTAAGTGTTGTGGAATACGGAAGGCAGGAGCTGAGTGTCCTTCAGCGCGGCATTGACGTTCTTGGCAAGACTTTGGCATGTTGAAGGCTCCCTGGAGACCCAGGACCTGGGATCACGTGGCACAGGCCCTCTCTCTGAGAGCCGCCTGTGAATGCCACAGTCAGGAAGGGGACAGTGCTTCACTCCTGGGGCTCAGAATCAGGCCAGGGACCCAGAGACCAGGAGGAGGTCTGCTCCCCCTTGGGGGCACGCTCAGGATGGACCCCATTAGCTGGCCGGTAGGACTTATCCACCAAGTGGTATCAGACATTTGGTATAGTTGGGGAAGTATCCATTCATTCGCTTTATTCGTTTAGCCATGTAATACATTTTTACTGCGTGCCTACTCATGTGTCAGGATTACTTCAATGAAAAAAAAGGACAGAAGTTTTGCCCTCATGGAGCTCACATTCTAGAGGAGGGAAGGCACAGGCAATAACCAAAATTTAAAAGTGCATCAGGGGCAACTGGGTGGCTCAGTCAGTTGAACGTCCGACTTCGGCTCACATCAAGACCTCGCGGTTCAGGAGTTTGAGCCCCCTTTGGGCTCGCTGCTGTCAGCCTGTCAGCACAGCATGGAGCCCGCTTTGGATCCTCTGCCCCCCTCTCCCTGCCCCTCCCCTGCTTGTGCTCTCCCCAAAATAAATAAACATAAAGAAATAAAATAGCATATAGTAATGATACATTTTGGGAAATGATACAGTGCTCTGGGAGGTGGGCTGGGTTGTAATAGTTGCTATGGTGTCCAGGGAGGGTGTTACTGAGAAGGTGACATTTGATTAAAGGCTTGAATGAGGTTGGGAGAGTGAGAGCGCAGACATTTGAGGCCAGATATACCAGGCAAAAGGAGAAGTGCAAAGGTCCTGAGGCAGGAGCACACATGACACGTTTAAGAAACACCAAGGAGGCCAGTGTGGCTGGAGCTGAGACATGAGGTAGAGACGACAGACTGGTTATAGGAGTCAGCTCCTACAGGGTCCTTCAGAGCACTGGGTTTTTATCTTAGGAAAGATCGGAAGCTGTTGGAGGGTTTCGAGTAGGTAAGGAAAATATCTGCTTTCAGTTTTTGCAGGATCAGCAGGAGGACAAGGTCTGAAAGTGCAGAGACCAGTAGAAGGCTGTTGCACTCATTCAGGAGAGGTGATGGTAGCTCAGACCGGGATGGTAATGGTGGCAGGGGCAAGAAATGGTCAGATTCTGCATATGTTTGAAGGTCAAGCTGACGGGATTTGCTAATAGATGGGATGTGAGGTGTGCTAGGAAGACAGGAACCGAGGATGATTTCAAGGTTTTTGACTGGAGCAACGTGAAAGATGGGGGCAATTATTTTGTGGGTGTCTACTTTATGGCCAGCCAGAGTTTAACCTCAGGGAGACAACAGTGAGTGGAGCCCAGTCCTTGCCTTCAAGCAGCTGATAGTCCAGAGGGTGGGGTGAGGAAGGCAGAAAAACAGGCAGCCATCATACACCTTCATAAGCCTTGTACCATCTCAACGGCTTCCAGGGTGTCCTTACGACTCTTGTCCTCATCTGTCTAAGTAGATACTAATAGTCCTTATAATGGGTTTCTATACTGAATAAATAAAATAAAGCATGCAAAGCACTTAGCACAGCACCTGGGACATAATAAATGCTAGCCAATATTCAGCACCATCACACATTAGCAATCTCTGGCATAGATTTTATTTGGTGCCTAAAGGGCAACTATATTTCCTAATTATATTTTTTTGGTTGGAATTTTATCGGTTGAACAGTTAAACTTCTTGCCTGTCGATGGGTGTCTATATGGTAAAACAGGAGCAGCTTCTGAAATGAGAACTGATTTATGTTTTCATTGGGATTCAAGTAAATGTGGGGTATGGAAGGGCAGTGGAAAAAACATGCAATTCATATTATCAGTTGAAAATGAATGCATGCCACACAGTATTCCTTTCATCTGTTGCGCTTTGAGCTTTCTGCTGGTATTGTTTCGAAGGGTTCAAATTTCTGGATTTGATAGCTTAGGGAATTATCTGTTGATCTCTTTGGCAAAGAGGTGTGGGAGTTTATAAATATTAGTTTAGATAAATATAGCTTACGATGGACATTCGATTGTTCTATTACCATCCTTGAAAGACATAGTTGTGTACAGCCAGATACGATCTCCCCACAGCCTGGCTACTCTTCACAGGGCTAACGAGGAAATAAGGGAGGGGAAAGAGGAAGAATTTTTTTTTACCAGAGGCCCAGAGCTGCAAAGCTCCTCATTTCTTACTTCTATAAACCAACATATCAGCCAACAAATACAGCCCCTGGCACGTTTTGTTTGCACATAGTCTGCACTTACTTACATGAGTGACTGAGTGAGTCCGAGGGCTGAGTCAGGCAGGGGCAGATAGAAATACGCCCCACAGAAAAATAATGGCACTTATCGTTCAGCTCAGGATGCTTTTTTTCCCCAAGTTCTATCACTGACATTACACCCTGCCATCCTGACCCCTATGTAGTGAGCGGCCAGATGGGTGTCCTCAACTGCATTTTACAGAAGACACAGCTGAAACCCAATCACCTGCCCAAGGTCAAACTCTGAGAAGGTGGTGAGTCCCCGAATCCTCGTGGGATGTGCTGCCACCAGCATGAGCTGCTTTATGAAATCGACGCACCGACACTCAGATTCTGAGGTTCCAACTCAAATGAGATGGGCTCACAAAGCACAAGATGGCCTCCCATATGAGATCAGGTGTGGCTCAAATCTCTTCCCACTGGAAGCCTCTGGTCCCTCTCACTCCGTGCGCAGGTCTCAGCCTCTCTGCCTCGCCTAAGACCAGATGCCACTCTGGGAAGTAGGGATGAGGGCTCTCAGGGTCTGAGTTCCCGGCCTCATCATCAAGTTGCCGTGCTGTCGGCACTGCCCTCACCCTGGTGGCCTCATGTTTGAGGGCAGGTTTCTGTCCTAGGTAACCCAGTCTTGGGACATTGCGCGTTAGCAACTGGGTTCATCTCTCGTTAGTTACTCACCTTTGTGGCTGGTCTGTGTTCCCGGTAGATCGATCTGTCTGGATTTAGGGGTTTTCTGTTTCTCAGGTCCTTGCCTTCACTGCAGCTGCTCAGAATCCCTTCTCCAGGGTCTATGCATGCCTCACACCTGCTCCACAAAGGTAAAATGCCCTTGGTACTAACCATCACTCTGCCACCGCGCTGGACTTTGTGTCTCAGCCCCCTTCTTAGCACAGAGTTCCCATGGTCTTGGGAAATCCTCCCTGCCTGTCCTGGAGCAGGCCCATTCTGTCTGGCCCTCTGATCACTCCTAGCACAGAGCAACCTGGGCTCAAGTAAGTGCAGCCGAGGTCAGTCTCCAGCTCCCTGCTGAGCCACATAAGGAGAAATGTGGGCCCCCATGTACACTTAGCCAATGACCTCCCAAATTTTGAATAGTCCCCTAACATGGCTGTATGTGAAGTCCTGTGTCATTCGATGGCCTGCCATCGTCAACTCTCATAAACTTGTCCCGTGGGAGACTTGACAGGCAGGGCCTGGGAACAGTGGGCTGATTGGAAATGACAATCATTATTGTACAACATGGAGACATAAAACAGTCTGTCTTCATTAAAAAATTTGCTATTTTGCCCGCCATGGATTTTTGACATTAATTTTGATTTTTAAAATTTTGCATTAAAGTTTTATTTATGTCGGTTAATGAGGGTTTTTTGGCACCCCTCTAAACTTTGTGTTTTAGGCAGGTGACTCCGTTTCTTCGTCCTCCCCCCCAGCTCTGTCCATCACTTGCAGCCGGTCCTCTCTTCTCTGTGGTCCTTTATCACCATAAAAGCCAAATGCACCTCCTCCCCTCCCCTCGCACCTCTGCTGTCTTGTTTTCTCTGCCTTGCTCTGCACCTGCTCACCTCTGGGTCCCCACATTCGTCCTCCTTCCTGGTACACACACCACAGCATTTATTTCATCGTTTGCAAATTCCTCAACATCTCACATGTCTTCAGACTCGCTTTTTTCAGTCCTGGTCCTCATGAGAATCTGACTCAATGCCCTGAGACACCACGTCTGCAATCCTCACAGCCTCCCACCCCAGGAGCACTGCTGGAGGAGGGGCAGGAAGACTGCTGGCTTCCTTCCGGCTCCCCTCTGCCATCCCTTGGTTGCCGATTCCCTGGTCTCACATAAGAGGACATTTGCCGTCGAGGCTCACTCGGGTATCCACGGGGACCTCCCTCTCCTTCTTGGAGTCTCCCGCTGGTAAGCTGGAGCCTGCCCACCTCCCTCACTAAAGACTGAAGTGGAGCTGACTCTCCCCACTAAGGAAGAATCCTACCACAATCTAGGATATTCTGTTGTCTTGTAGCTTTCTTGTCCCAACCTTGGCCTTGCTCTTGAACTTCCCCTTGACTTTCACTTCTAGTCCTTTATAGTTACCTGCTTCATGGGCCACATCTTCAATTGTTTGTCACTGGAAACAACTAGCAGATGTAGCCTTAATTTGCGACCGGTTCACCCCAAACATTGGTCATTTTCTCTTTCCCATGGACTTACTCTTTCTTGGACTCCTCCACCTCCTCTCCGCTTCTCTGATCCTGCTCACCTTCTTCCAGCCTTTCAACCCTTTAGGCTCTTCATCCCCTATTGGCTATTTCATACGTCTTCACCTGAACTGCTCTATCAACTCCCTCTGCCCACAGACCCCTCCATCTCTCGGCCATATAATTCAAACCCTAACCTGATCTGTCTCCTGTCTTCCTAAAGACTTCTTGTTGGAAATTGTTGGAGAAAGACACAAAATGGTACCGCCTCTTGATCCAGCATCAGCTTGCTCCTCTGCTGGGACCCCCTCCCCATAGTATAATAATGGCCCCCTGTTGCAAGGGGGGCATATTCAAGTAGACTCAGAGGGTTGGTACATTGTACCTTTGCCACCATTTGCAAGCCTCATCCTCAGTGGTTCCAGTGGTGACTTTCTTTTCCTCTGGGTTCTCTATATTCTGTGGTAACTAGCATCTAGAAAATTCCTCAGATGGATCTTGAGACCAAAACATCACTTTGAACCTCATAAATCTTAAGTCCAAGAAACCAAAAATTTCATAAATCTTAAACCTCTCAGCTGGGAGTATACCTATGTATACACCAATTAAAAAGGAGACTAGAGGGGCTCCTGGGTAGTTCAGTCAATTAAGCGTCCGACTTCAGCTCAAGTCACAATCTTACGGTTGTTCATGGGTTTGAGCCCTGTGTTGGGCTCTGTGCTGACAGCTTGGAGCCTGGAGCCTGCTTTGGATTCTGGGTCTCCCTGTCTCTCTGCTCCTGACCCACTTATGCTCTGTCTCTCTCTCTCAAAAATAAAATAAACATTAAAATTTTTTTCAAAAGGAGACGAGAACACATTTTGGGCTAAAAGGGAAAGTTAGACATCATTAAGGAGTGAATTACACCACAAAGCTACCATCCAAAGGAAAAACCAGGCCAACTTTGAAATAATTACTGATTGAGACCCATGTCCCCTGAGCTGAGGGTCTGGTGTAAGTCCTACTATTTCCCACCAGGGTAGCCCCACCTTCACATTGTCTGCTAACCAGATAGCTAGGAGAGTTGCCCTAGGACCCGCCACAGCAAGAGGCCAGGGGACTCGGAGTCTTGGCTTGAGAAGCGTTTGGAAGACGGGGCAGAAACTCAGGAGATCTACAGGTGTTGGTTTGCAATCTCAGGAGCTTCTCAGGGGCAATCTGGGACCAACCCCTGTATGTGGAGTTCAGGGAGAGACTGAAGAAAGAGGCAGGCCACACCAGATTGGTAGGTGGCAGATTCAATAAGCAAAAGAACTTATATACAAGGCTTGTCTCAGATGCCATACGGTGAGTACATCTGTGTATCTGCCTGCCAGAATCTTAAAGATTTATATAGAGGACTTAACTGGGTTCAGTCACATATACTGTACAGACGGTCTGAACAACAAGTCATTATCTCAAGGCTATGTCTTTAGGGCAGCTTCTGGGAGTGGAAGGACAAGTGGAATGCACATTCCAAGGACAGGGGGAGGGGTGGGGAGCTCTGATCGCCAGGGTCCAGATCCTGGGTAAACTGGTGGTCACATCCTCTTGAAGACCTCCCCCAACAACAGGTGCCATTGAAGGCAGAGGTGAGTCTGAAGCAGTCAGGGAGTCTCAGCCAGCTCTGACAGAGCAGAGAGCCAGCCTAGGGGTGAGTCTATTTGCAGAAGTAGGAATTAGCGATGTGCTGGTAAACTAGTTCTCAGGAGGGAAAGAAAAAGCCCAATTCATAGTGTTTGCTGATTTCTGTGCTGTAAATACTCCTACTCTGGTTGATTGCAAGCTATCAACGTGGTGTTACTGAACATAGAGCTGAGAAAAGACATATATGGGGTGCCTGGGGTGGCTCAGTCGGTTGGGTGCCCGACTTTGGCTCAGGTCATGATCTTGTAGTTCATGGCTCTGAACTACAGCGTCGGGCTCTGTGCTGACAGCTTAGAGCCTGGAGCCTGCTTTGGATTCTGTCTCCCTCTCTCTCTGCACCGCCCCCCCCCCCCCCCCCCCCCAGCTCATGCTCTGTCTCCCTCTCAAAAATGAATAAACATTAAAAAAATTTTTTTAAAAACACTAAAAAAAGAAAAAAAGAAAACTATATATGCTCGGTTCTCGATAGCCACTATGAGCTGGCTCTAGAACACTGTTATCATTAGTGGAAGCAGTGACAAGAGGGACAAGGGACCATGACCCTGATCACCACAAAGGCTAGGGAGAATCCAGAACCAAGAAAAAGGATCCGGATGCTGTTTTCACACCCTCTTTCCCTGTCTCTGAAGTAACATTCTCCATAGAAGGCCTACATTTCTCTGCATATCTGAGTTAAACTAATAGTAGGTTTGGGGCCATCCAACATATGGCATAAAATCTAAGCTCACGTATGTGACATTTGGGGCTAACTGATCTGCTCCTGCCTGTTTCCAGACTCGTTTCTTATTTTTTGCTATATGTGCTTCTTTTTTTTTTTTTTTTTTTGCCTGCCTAACTTCTATGTATTTTTAAAGACTTAACTCAGACGTCAAAAAGCCTTCTCTGAATTCTTTAGAATTCAGTGCTGTCTAGTAGAATGTTGTACAACAGTGGAAGTGTTCTGGATTTGCACTGTCTCACATGGTAGCCATTTGCCACATATGGCTTTTGCCACTAAGGAACTGAATTTTAAATTTCAGTTAATTTTAATGAATTTAAATTTGAGTAGCCACATGTGGTTTAATGGCTACCATATTGGGTAGCACAGCTCTATACTGACGTGGGTGCCTCTTTTCATGTTCATAAAATACATTTTGTGTTGCTCTCACTTTGCATTTACCTTATTATGTCACATTTGTTGTTTTTCTTTGCTTGTCTCTCCTCACCAGATGTCGCCCTCATTGAGGGAAAGGAATGTGCTTACAACGCAGCAGACCCTCAATGTCGTTGAACGTGTGAATACTGCTGGATTTTTCCGACACTGGTATCTGCCCCTTAGACTTTTCCCTGTAGGCTCGGCTGCCTGAATGGACCTTTATCTGCAGGCCACCAACTAGACTTGACGTTCTTCTAGACTTACTTCATTCCACTTGAATTTCCACCCCCGTAATTGGCTTTCCTGGAAGAGCAACTCACTTTTCACTTCTGTACTCTACCTAGATTAACATCTAAGGCTTTACCTGGACCATGACTTAAGGTAGCCATCTTCCCATCTCTGGACTGATATGTTGGTTTCCTTTTCTTCTGATTCATGCTTTTATATGCTGGCCCTTACAGTTATATCCCTTGACTTTATGTACATATAGCCATATTTTAACCTATATCAAAAGTGTACCTACATTTGGCCTGAGGCTTGCCCTCTCTCAATCATTTCCAGTCTGCCACTTCTGAAGAATTGGGTTTGCTTCACTGGTTTATGAGACATACACATTTTCTTTTATGATCATCATTACTCTCTCTATATATGCCCTTCCAAGAGGTTCCTCCAGGCCCTTTAAAACTTGATCCTATAATTACTGTAACCCTCTCTTGTACCCTGGTCATTTTGCCTAACTATAAGATTTAAAATAAGCCAGGTGATTAGCTGAGTGGAAATTAATATGTATTGTTCACTGTTTGTTTAAAAAAAGTAAAAATGTCTAATAAATATCCAAACTGAATATTAAATAACATTTTATGTAAGTGGTCATATAATTTTCTTCTTTATCCTGTTCATGGGATGAATTACACTGATTTTCAAGTATAAATCAGTATTATATTCTTGGAATAAACCCAGCTTGGACATGATGGATCATCCTCTTATAGCTAAACTTGGTTGATAATATTTTGTTTTGGATTTTGGTATTTATGTTCACAAGAGAGATTGGTCTGCACCTTTTCCTTCTGCTACTATCATTGTCTATTTTTGGTGTTATGGTCATGAAGGTCTGATAAAGTACAATTGGAGTATAAATACTCCAGCTCTCTTGCAATTTGGGTGATAGACAGGAGGTATTGCAGATTTCCCCTGTGGACTCAGGCTTTGGATAATCCCAGTGGCAAAAACAAACAAACAAACAAAAAAACACACACACACAACCAAAAACCAGCTCTTTTTTGTCTGCCTTCCCTTCCTTGTCTCACTTCCCCACTACCCTACCAATGTTTCCTCTAATCATCCCTTACACTCAAATCATTCTCTTGGAATCTGCTTCTGAGAGGAACATAAACTAAGGATTGTGGGCTCTCAATTCCCGACTGATTTGGTAGCTTCTGAAAGCCTTCAAAAAGATATGTGGTGAATTCTATCCAACTTTTCTAGTTGTTCTTGGTGACAGAGTTGGTTGAGTATAATCTAGTCCATCATGGCTGAAAACAGAAATACTTAGTGATATTCTATTTACACATCATATATCTGTCATAAAAAAGAAAATGCCCTTTGGGTATTTTGTTAACTTTCCTAATAGTAGAGTTCAGTCTTTGATATCTATGAGTTCTGATTTAAAGTAACCCTGGTAACATAGACACTTTGTTTTAAGTTTATTTATTTGTTTTGAGAGAGAGAGAGAGACAGAGAGAGAGAGAGAGAGAGAGAGAGAGAGAGAGAGAGAATGCACATGAGGGAGGGGCAGAGAGAGAGAGAGAGAGAGAGAGGGAGGGAAAAAGAATCCCAAGCTGGTTTGAGTCTCAATCTCATGAACTGTGAGATCATGACCTGAGCCGAAATCAAGAGTCAGATGTTTGACTGAGCCGCCCAGGTGCCCCAACATAGCCACCCTTAATGTTTATTATTTACTCTGAAGGCTTATCTTGGAGTCAGATCCCTCCTGAGGAAGGTTCATGCTTCTGGGACTCAGGCCAGTTTGGGGTTCCTCTACTTCTCCATCACCTGTGTTCTCCTCTGTATGTGGCATTACCCTGGTAATTAAAGGTAAGCCTCAGTTTATCCTTCTAGCTTCCTTATTGCCTTGGAAATTCGCTGTGCCTCCTGATTCCCCTACATCTCTTCAAAGCAGAAAAAGACACAGTAGACAATGAACCTCATGTTCACTATGACAACAACATTTTGTTCTCCTGAACAACAAGAATTCAATTTCCACTTTACTTTAAAAGAGGGAAACATTTCTGTTCTCAGCCACTACTGCATCTCGAGCTTCTTACATATTGCTAAATTTTAGTATGAGAGCATTTCACTCATTGTTTGAGGTGTCCCCCCTAATCTACAACTTTTATAAGTAGCACTTCTTAAAAGGGACACATACCTTTTCCCAGAATACGTTTCTAAACAACTTTGAAACAATGTTTCGCATTTAAGAAGCAGACGGTTGTCCTATTGTTTTTCCTCATCTGTTTCCCATTCTTTTCCCTGTAGCTCAAAAGCCATTATGTGGGGTTGAGCAGCTCAGTGATCTTGTTGGGAGGGGGGAGATGTCAGTGACCCAAGGCGGGGGGGTCAGAGCCCAAACAAGTTCAGGTGGATGCGCCTGCAGGGAGACAGGCCAGCTTGATTTGCCTTTTCCCTCACAATTCACAGTCAATCCAGTAGCGTTCTCACCTTCCCCTCTAAAATAGATTCTAAATCTGACCACCTTTCATGCTGTCCAATGTTGCAACCTTGGTCCAAGACCCCTAGACGATTGTAACAGCCTCTCCACTCGTTTTCTGGCCTTCACTCTTTGTCTACATAGCAGCCAGAACATAAGTTAGAAAATATCACTCATCTACTTCCCATCACAACCAGAACAAAACCTGTGCTCTGTTATGACCTACAAGGGCCCACAAAATTGGGCCCTTAACATGCTCTTGGGCCACACCTCTTCATTCCTTCTTGTTCACGTGGCCTATATTAGTGTTCTATTGCTGCCGTAACAAATAACCACAAGCTTTCGTGGCCCAAACCATACACATCTATTTTCCTACGGGTTTGGAGGTCAGAAGTCCTAAAGTCATGGTGTGGGCGGGGCTGTGTTCTTGATGGAAGCTCCAGAAGAACAGTGTAGGTTAGAAATAGCTGTAGGAGGAACAGAAGATGGAGCCGTCTGTAGACATCGACTCTTGTGTCTGGCCCAGTGCTTTGCACATAGTAGGTGTTCAATAAGATAAATTGGATTAGCGGGGCGCCTGGGTGGCGCAGTCGGTTAAGCGTCCGACTTCAGCCAGGTCACGATCTCGCGGTCCGGGAGTTCGAGCCCCGCGTCAGGCTCTGGGCTGATGGCTCAGAGCCTGGAGCCTGTTTCCGATTCTGTGTCTCCCTCTCTCTCTGCCCCTCCCCCGTTCATGTTCTGTCTCTCTCTGTCCCAAAAATAAATAAACGTTGAAAAAAAAATTAAAAAAAAAAGATAAATTGGATCAAGGAATAGACACGTTAGAAAGACTGTTGGGTGACACTGAAGTGTCCGTTGAGGTTAAGATATTGAGTTAGATGGTGTTACGGGCAGGGAAGAGTATCCTATCTGGTGACTGCTTATAGCTGCTAAATGCATGGTGTTTAGCCTGCTTGCTGAGAGATGGCAGCGTAGTTTATCCTGAGGCACAGGCAGGGCAGAAGCTCCAATCATCTGGATGAGACCTTCTAGTCCATACTACAACCTGAATGCTCCTCTTTGACCACTATGGATGCCAAGAAGTTGAAGCCTGGCCACACCTGAACTCTAAGCATATTATAGAGCAAACAAGAATTGTTTAAGTCATGATATGATCTGAGAATAAATTCAACAATATGACCTCATTCCAAACGGGATCAGTTTTTATTTTTAATGTATTTATAGAATCAAGGTTCGGACTTCCAAGGGAATGTGAGAAAGGGATCGAGGTCAATAAAGGGGGTGAGAAAATAGCTCAAAATGAGCCCTGGGACATTCCATTTAAAAAGAAATGTGTTTGTGGCCAGCCAGAAAGTGATCATAATGGTTGTAAATAGGCAATAGTCATAAGAGAAAGATTTAAGTATCTTTTCATTACTTGGCAATGTTTTAAATCTGGCTGTATCTGACACTAACAGGGGAGGGAGAAAAGCCAGCCCATCATTCTAAAACTAAATTAAAACTGCTCTTGAGGCATCTGTAGATTTCAATCTTGGTGAATAATTGGTTTTTGTTTCAGTTCATGCAAGTCAGCAGGCAGGGTGAGAAAAGCACTGACCTGCAACAAAGCATTAGCCTTCCAAGCAGCGGGCCTTGGTTTCAATAAGTGCAGTTTAGAAAAAAAACTCTACAAACCTTCTGCCTGTAAACTGAACGGTGTTGTACAACTTCGATGTACAGGAAACTCCACCCATATACATTTGGCAGGTGTCCAAGGATACTGGCAGCTCAGGGTCTTGACTTACAGCAAAGGACAGCGTGATAGTACATCCTAAGAGAGCTATCTATAGGACACTAGTGCCTGTAATTTTCTTTAACTCTCATCTAATTGATCTCAATGTTTTTGGGCTCTGCCATTTATTTCAACATTAAATTATAGGTTTTTAAAACTAGACCATTATGCCTGGCCATCCAGCAGTTTCCTATTACTCACCTGCCACTGCTCGGGCAAGTCGTCTGAGGAAATGTAACAAGATCACCGGGGTGACCCCTTTCCAAGGCTAATTATTCCAGCGCACTCTGTATCGCATTGTTATTTTTAACTTACTAACATTAGCTTTTGTCTTCCTAAGGAGACGAGTCCACTCGATTTCCTTAACTGTCAAAAACGCAGGTTGCAGTTGTATTTTTTTCTGATTTCCTGGGAAACTGTAACCCTCATGTCCAGCTCCATCTTCCCGCTTCTCTTTGATTTTCTCACGGAGCAGGGGTTAAATCTGATCACTGTAAGGTGACATTGCAAGAGCAGGCTGGACACATTTTTCAAGTGAAGGCTGTTGGGAAGAGGGGCTCGCATCAGGGAGGGCAGCAGCTCTCAACGCGGCTGTTTTGCCCTGACCCCTCTCCAATCTGTTCTCAATCCAGTGGCCAGGCGATTCTGTTCAGACCTCTGTGGGTCACATCAGGCCTCCATCCCAAACCCTACCAGATCTATTTTCTCTTCCGGGAATGCTCTTTCCCCAGATACCCTTATCATTTGCTCTCTCACGTCCTTCATGTCTGTACTCGGTGAGGCCACCCTTAACCGTCCTATTTTAAATCACAAGCTCCTCCTCCAGTCCCCAACCGGAACTCCCTCTTCCCTGTTCCTGTGCTACTTTTCTCCATAGCACGCATCACCCTCTATCTTACTATGCGCATTTCTTGTTCATTTTTTCACGTCTGTTTTTCCCTACTAAACCTAAACTCCAAGATGGTAAGACACGTTGTGCATTTTGTTTATGGCTGTATTCGTACTGCGTAGAAGAGTGCCTTGAATCAATTAGTAAGCATGTTGTCTAACTAGGGGCTCATTTCACGAAGCCTATTGATGTTTTCTTTTTTTTTCTTTTTTCTTTTTTCTTTTCCTATTGATGTTTTCTAACGTCATCCCTTAATATTGCTTCCAGTCTCCCTTGTCCAATGGTGTGCTGGTGAAATCTCTGCAAATAGAAACCATAAATACCCATAACCACCGCAGAAAAGAAACACAGAAAGATGCAATGGGTTCCTAATGTATGTTTCCATTTTCAAACACTTGAAAAATAGGTCATTCATGGTTCTTTCCCATATAATTAAGAACTCCATTAGCACCATTAGCAAGTTATTAGCAGTGACTCGGCATTAAGTATGTGTGTCATAATCTTTCCCTAAATAAAGAAAATAACTTTCATAGTTCTGAAAGATGTCTCCAATGGAATTGGCTCAACTTCATTTTATTTTTTGCAGAAGTGATTTCTCTGCACTGCAGAGCAAGTTTTTGACTCGTTAAATATTTGTTAAGCACCCTTTATATTCCAAGAAACCATAGCATGCACTGTGCTGTAGTTATTTCATTTATTAACTTCTATTAGCGGTCTTGAATTGGGGTGCTTGGTTTCCGCTGAGCAAGGCCATTTGGTAAAAATGTTAATTGTGTTCCTTTTAAGAATCCCCAGGAGGTTACACCACAGTTCAGTTTCCTGGGGGAACATCTGGTTCTTTGGTAAGTTCCAAACTTGGTCTCAAAGGTCTGTCTCACTTCCATCAAATTCCCAAAGCAAGCAGCAGCCAGGATTCCCAGAGCAGCTTTTGCTGTTCTATGCGAATCTCGGTTTTTGTGGGGAATTAACATATGGAGTAACAATATTCTTTCGTAGCAGTTTATTCATTACTCTTTCAGGGACCGGTGGGTTCTGGTTGTGGTTTGCACTTCCTTCTTAAACAATCAACATGTATCTTCTGATTTAACTTTCATTCATTCATTCATTCATTCATTCATTCATTCTTGTATAGTGGTTATGCCTGTGGATCTTGGTGTGCCGGGTAAAAAGTTCAGTACATTAAAAACATAAGTCTCATATAGAATGAACATGTGTCACACATTTAATTAACCCATGAATGAGGCAACTAGCAGGATGGTAAACCCGGTTCAAAGGATTACAGTTGAGACTGAAGTATTCATAGTCACTGAAAGAAAGGCTGCCGGAATAAGATTGCTGCTTTAGCTGGGAACTGGCTAAACGCCTAGGCGACAATGGAGCTGTCACCTTTGGAGTTACCTTTTCTGCTAGAGAGAAACTCCCTCGCATTGCTGCAGGTCAAGGATCATTTGAGTCACTCTCAGCTTTGTACAAGTTAGCATATATCCTCACAAAGTTGTGGAAGGGCCTAATCAATAGTGAAGAGTGAGTCATTACGGTAAACCCCCTGGAGGACAAGATAATTCTGGAGTGAGTCTGTATTGTTCCAGCATGACACTGGAAAGGCGGCCAGCCGTCTTTTCATCTGCTTCCAAGCTTTGGATATTTTTGTCTTAACACTTGTTAGGTTGCCTGGAGTCAAACTCTGTTTCCCGCACTCGCTAGCTGTGACCTTGGCCAAGGTATTTAACTTCTCCAAGCCTCGGTTTCCTCATCTGTAAGGTAGAGATAACAATAGTTTCCACCACATTGGATTATTATGAGGTATCAAGGAGCTGACCTGTGTGAGGAGAACAGAATGGAATGGAATCTCCTGGCATACAGTAAGGGCTCCACAAGGCTTGGCAACTTTTATTTATGTTGGCATTAGGCTGAACGGTGGGTGATCAGGGGAAAGGCCGGTGTCCTCCATGTTCTGGCCCTGTCGGGGAGAGTGCTGAGACTCGAAGGCTACCACAGGTTGGGTTGTAGTGGTTAGAGAGAGCTCATGTCATTTAGGAGTCACGGCGAGCTCTCACATCCAGCCGTAGCTATTGGCAGAGTAGCTATTGGCAATCCAGAGCAGAGCCTGGGTGGAGGCAGAGATGGGGACCCACGTGCAAGAAACGAGGTGGAACAGAGAACGGGAAGGGAGAGCTGAGGGTCTGGTGTCACTCGCAGGTGGAGCTGCTGAGCCAGTAGACATTTGAGTCTTGCTTTCCCTCTTTCCTTTCTTCCTTTCTTTCCTCACCTGTTGGAGTCTGCATACAAATACCAGGTACTCTTCTAGTATTTCTCTACTCTTCAAAGTTGAATATGATATAGTCCCTACACTTAGGGAGTTCACAGACTGGTGGAGGAACCAAGTGTGACCAATCAGTTTGGAGTGTGTACAAAGTGCGGTGTATCAGATGAGAGATACGTCTGCAGAAGGAAGGCTTTTTGCACCCTCAAGGTTTGTGCCAGCAGCTAACTGGTCTGAGATGGACCACAGAAGGGTGACACTGGAGCTTATGAGCACATTAGGAGAGCAATAGTGACTAGTTATGGGTTGAATTGTGTAACTCGATATATATATTGAAGTTCTAACCCTCAGAACCTCAGAATGACCTTATTTGGAAATAGGGTCATTGCAGATGTAATTAGTTAAGATGAGCTCATGCTGGAGTAGGGTGAGCCGGTGTCCTTATAAGAAGAGGGGAATTTGGACACGGACACGCGTTCAGGGAAGCTGATGTGAAGACACACAGGAAGACGGGCATGTGAAGATGGAGGCAGAGATAGGAGTTATGGTGTCACAGGCCAATGAGTGCCAGGGGCTGCCAGAAGCTGGAGGAAGTGGGGAGGGATCATCCCCTGGAGGCTTTGGTGGGAACGTGGCCCTGCTGACACTTTGATTTCTAACTTCTAACCTCCAGAACTGTGAGAGAATACACTTCTGTTATTCTAGGCCAACCAGATTGTGGTACTTTGTGACATCAGCCCTAGGCAACTAGATAGCTTTTTTAGGAGGTGATGTTATTTATAGTTGTCTTACAATTTTGCATTAAAAAAATCATAGAAGAGGGAAACGTTGGTATAAGACTTATAAAGCAGAGCTGACATGGCTCATTTCTGGAATGCTCTGGCCAAGAAGATGGTCCATCAGTCCAAAATGATGAAGACCATGGGGGTAACATTCACTGAAGGCTTGTGGTCACCCTTTGAACACCTTCTGTGAATGAGGTATTATTATTATCTCCATGTTACAGAGGGGGAAGCTGAGATATGGCCCAAAATCACAGTGAGTACTTTAGCAGGACTGGGGTTTACAACGAGGAAGTCTGGCTCCAGAGCTTGTGTTCTTAACTGTGACAGTGCTGGAGTCCTCCCCTTGGACCTCAGGGGAGGGGAAGGGACATACAATGGCCAGCAGTTCCTCTCCTGTCCTCTGCCCTCATGCTCTCTTTTCTCAGCTACTGCCCTCAAACAATCACCCTGCAAATTGCTCCCTAGTGCTACCTTTTCTTTTCTGTTTTTAAAAACTGATTTAAAAAAGAGTTGGGATGAAATTCACAAAACATGAAATTAACCATTTTATTTTATTTTTATCTTTTTTTTGAGAGACAGAGAGAGAGAGAGAGAGAATTTTAAGCAGGCTCCATGCTCAGCATAGGGCCCAACTTGGGGATTGATCCCAAGACTCTGGGATCATGACCTGAGCCGAAATCAAGAATCTGATGCTCAACTGACTGAGCTACCCAGGTGCCCCCAAATTAACCATTTTAAAGTGAACAACTCAGTGGCACTTAATAAATTCATAATATTATGCAGCCACTACTTCTAGTTCCAAAACATATCGTTCTCCCAAAATAAAACTCTGCAGTCACCCCCTCTCCTCTCCCTCGGCCCCAGGCAGCCACCAGTTGGCTCTCTGTATCTATGGACCTACTCTGACATTTCACATCAATGGCATCCTACAATATGAGGCCTTTTATGTCTGGTTTCTTTCAACGATAATGCTGTTTTCAAGGCTCATCCAGCATGTATCAGTACTTTATGCCTTTCAATGGCTGAATAATATTCCATTGTATGTATATACTGTAATTTGTTTATCCATTTATCTGCTGATGGACATTTTTTTTTAAAAACCTCTGGCTAATGTGAATAGAGCTGCTGTGAACACGAATGCACAAGTGCTCATTTGAGTATCTCTTTTCAGTTCTTTTGGGTATTCCTAGGTGTGGAATTTCTGGGTCATATATTACTTCTTTTTTATTTCTGTCTTTTTTTGGGGGGGGGTCATATATTATTTCTGTGTTTAACTTTTTGACCTGGTGTCTCTTCTTTTTATTTTATTTTATTTTTTATTTTTTTAAAATTTACATCCAAATTAGCATATAGTGCAACAATGATTTCAGGAGTAGATTCCTTAGTGCCCCTTACCCATTTAGCCCGTTCCCCTTCCCACACCCCCTCCAGTAACCCTCAGTTTGTTCTCCATATTTATGAGTCTCTTCTGTTTTGTCCCGCTCCCTGTTTTTATATTATTTTTGTTTCCCTTCCCTTATGTTCATGTGTTTTGTCTCTTAAAGTCCTCATATGAGTGAGGTCAGATGATATTTATCTTTCTCTAATTTCACTTAGCATAATACCCTCCAGTTCCATCTACGTAGTTGCAAATGGCAAGATTTCATTCTTTTTGATTGCCAAGTAATACTCCGTTGTATGTATGTATGTATATATATATCTATATATCTATATATACATACATATATATGTATATATATATACATATATATATGTATGTATATATAGATATATTTATATCTATATAAATATATCTATATATTTATATATATATCTATATAGATATATATATAGATATCTATATATATCTATATCTATATCTATATCTATCTATCTATATATATAGATATATATATATCTATATATACATACATATATATGTATATATATATACACATATATATGTATATATATATATAGATATATATATAGATATATATATCACATTTTCTTTATCCATTCATCCATCGATGGACATTTGGGCTCTTTCCATCCTTTGGCTATTGTTGATAGTGCTGCTAGAAACAGGGGGGTGCATGCGTCCCTTTGAAACAGCACACCTGTATCCCTTGGATAAATGCCTAGTAGTGCAATTGGTGGGTCGTAGGGTAGTTCTAGTTTTAGTTTTTTGAGGAACCTCCATACTGTTTTCCAGAGTGGCTGTCCCAGCTTGCATTCCCATTCTGGTTACTGGAGGGGTTGTGGGAGGGGATATGGGCTAAGTGGATAAGGGGCATTAAGGAATCTACTCCTGAAATCATTGTTGCACTATATGCTAACTAATTTGGATGTAAATTTTAAAAAATAAATAAAAGAAAATAAAAGAAAAATAAAAGAATTGAAAAAGAAAAAAAAGAGCAAAAAGAAAATTGAATAGATGGACCTGCTAACAGATTGAAATGGGACTGAAATTACTTCATTTTCTCCTAGATGTTAGACTATGAAATGCTTTATAGTCCATAAACGAAGTAGGTGGTGAGACTTGTGTTCTTGAAGAGCGAGGTTGGCCCAGTTGGGCGGGGCTCAGTGTAACGGCTCCATTCTCCACTAGATGGCGCTGCTAGCCTACTGGGGTGGAGGGTTTGGCGTTTATAGGTGCATATGCGCATGCACGGCGTTGGTGAAAATGGCGCCATGCAGCTACCCAGTGTGTTCTCCCGGGTCAGCAATCGCGCACCCGTCCTCTGTCTTCAGCTCTCGTCCACTCCCCGCTTTTTCACTCTCCGTGACTAGGCCCCAGGCAGTACCTCTCTCCAGGGTTTTGTCTCAGATGCGGCTGTTTTCCCCGGCCCCTTACTTCCAAAAGACTGGGGCTTTGACCCGTTCCGCCCCTCTGTGGGAGGGTCTCACTGAGCAATAGCTGAATGCTGGCTGCACCCAGGAATGCTTGCTGGACCCTGTTGTTGCCGGTGCCCCGAGACTGCGGCCAGGTACCAGCCCGCCCCAGAAAACAGTTCACGAGATAGTGTAGCAGCAGCTTTTCAGGGATTATGGAAAATCACAACACACATCTGGCACCAGGCTTCACCCTTAATGACCTTGCCCCAGCAAATGTGGCCGCCTTCTGGGGTCTGCTGGGACCAGGTGGATTCAACAGTTTCTACCAAATGTCCTTTCAGCAGTGGAACCGCTTTTCTCCGTGTGGCCCGAGAACCTCCCGGACCCCACTCTGTTCCTGGGGATTCGCCCTTCCTACCAGAGCACCGCCAGGTATGGAGCTGCGGAGTTGCAGACTTAGCGCTCCCCTTGTTTACAGTCTTAATGGAATTTAAACCCTCTCCTTTCTCCTTTTTCCCTTTTTAGTTTAGTCCTGTGGCTGTTTCCAATATTCCACTTTCTCTCCAGCTGCTTTTGGAGAGGGGTGCTTTTCCCATATTCCCCCCCGCCCCTCCGTCCTCTGTCCACCTGCAAAAGCACCTCCCTTCCCTGGGCTTCTTGCTCCCCAAGTTCACCTCTCTGCGTACCTAGTGAATTCTGTGGTTCAGGTTATGCAGATTGTTGTGTTAATCCTCCAATCAATTTTCTAGGTGTGTAGGATGGTTTAGTGTTGGTCTGGCTGTATTTCATGGATGTGAGACACACAAAAAACTTCCATGCTGTTCCGCCATCTGGGCTCCTCCCAACCTGGTGTCTCTTCTCGATTCTCATTCTTCAATGTTGATTCCTCTTCACCAAGCCCTGCTTGGGGTGTGGGGAAGCTGAAAAGTCTGAAATAGGCCAAGGAGTAGGGTCAGAATCAAGGAAAGCCTGGGACCATGCCCACTTTAATTATCATTTACTCTGTCTGTCACACTTACTATGTGGGACTATTCTCAAGTTTGGGGAAAAGAGATTAAAATTTGCTCCTTACCATTGAATTGTAGAACTTTCAAGATGGAAGAGACCATAGAGATTTTCCAATTTGGTGAATTCTCAAACTTTCCTTGGCTGACTTCTGTCGGGCCTCATGAGGAAGGCCTTGGGGTCCTCCCATGTCCTATCCATCCTTTAGTCATGTTGGCTCTAATTTTTATCTGTTTTACATTTTGTGTTTTGGGGAAATATTTCACAGGAAGAGCAGAGGAATGATATTTTAAAATCTAACTTGTTTTATTTCTGGCATTTCCTTGCCTCCCTGGGCCCTTGACCCATTCCGTGAGCATGGGTTTCTGTGTCCATTACCTTAGGAGAAAGATGACTCAGAGAAGACAGAGGGACAAAAAAGAAAAGACATTCTTGGGCTGTAAATTTCAAAAACCTGGGTTTCTGCAAGGGCAGCTTTCTGTGTGTAGGACAGAGATTTGGGAAGTGAGTAAAGGCAAAGACTTCTGCCTTAGGAAAGACTCTCAGAGATTGGAGACAGGGAAAGATAGGGGGAAGTGAGTAGGAAGGGAGGTCGGTGGGGTCTGGGTCGGGGACCAGATTCCAATATGTGCAGACTCAGCATCTAGAGCCTGGCAGGCTCCCAAGCACCTAAGCCATCAATGAATGGCTTACCTGTGTTGGATGTCAAAGGAAGCCAAGTTTCTGTTGGAGTGAGCACTGCATCCCCCACAAGGAGGAGCTTTGGCAATGGATTTCTTGGTGTCTGGTGAGGACTTCCTCTTAGAAAGCCATCTGCATATCATCTAATGACTAGCATGAGGACCTCCATCTGTGTCCCAATACTTTCTCATTCCTGTGGCATCTACAGCTAGTAGCCTACTCGATTTCCTCTCACTTGTTTCCCCTTACTATTATATCTCCAATTTGGTTCAGGGTGGCAACGTGTTCATCAAAAGATTCCTAGGTTTCCTTCAAGGTCATGTGGTCATGTGGACAGCTTCTAGGAAAGTTATTGCTTTGCTAAAAGAAATGGAGGGACTCAGCTGGCATGAACCTTTGCCCTCTCCTTTCCCTTCCTTTTCTGCCTAAAATGGAGACATGATGCCTAGAGATACCCCAGACACTTTGTGACCATTTGCTAAGGATGGAGGAGTTAGGGATGTAGGAGCCCCTGTCCTTGGGCAGCCACATTAGGGCTGGCTTACCTGGTACTCAGTTTCCTTGTTAAATGAAAGAAATAAATCCCTCACTTAATCTACTATTTAGCTGCTGAAACATGTAACCGAGCACACTTGGGATAGGCCCCGTGACTCCTACTCCATGTGGACAACTTGAATTGGAAGGTTTGTCCCACATGCAGGAGTCCCATCCCCATGATTGATGGGGGACCTGTTTCTGGACACCTGGAGAGGTGGTGCAGTGAGGAAGGGGAAACCTCCAACATTTGTGTGAGGCCAAATGGAATCCATTTACCATCTCTCTAGAGCCAGGACGTTGATAGACTATTCTTCCATTACAGAAGAATGGGTTCACTTAAAAATAAGTTTCTACTTACTTATTTTTGAGAGAGAAAGAGTGCAAACGGGAGGCGCAGAGAGAGAAGGGGACAGGGGGTTTGAAGCAGGCTCCAGGCTCTGAGCTGTCAGCACAGAGCTCAACACAGGGCTCAAACACAGGAACTGTGAGATCATGACCAGAGCCGAAGGCAGATGCTTAACTGACTGAGCCACCCAAGTGCTCTGAATTCGCTTAAAAATAAAAAGTTAAATCCTCTGTTGCAGTCCAGCCCTCTGGACTTTACAAAGGACTTTACAAAGGAAGGGAATGAAATCGAGGGACAGGAAGTTACTTGCCCAGGGTCCTGCAGGTAATGGGTGGCTGATGTGGACTGAAAGGTAGGTCTCTTCCATCCTCCATGCTGTTTCCACCAACTTAGTGGTTCCAGTGCTAAGTTCCATCATATTTTGTTCTGTTTTCTGCTAAGGCAATAAGCTGAATATCTGGTGTGCTAAATTAGTGAAATTTGAGGGCTGTTAAGTGAAAGTAAATAAGGCTTAAACAAACCAGATAATTTAAAAGAAATCCAGATGGTAGTTAAAAGGATTAATCCTGGTGTTTCTAAATGACAAACCATTCTCTTAATCTTAATTATTAATTGCTAAATTAAATGTTACAGCCTCATATGTTCTCATATTGTTATGATTTATTCATCACCAGTGTACTTAAGAAAAGTGGCAACCATAAATTAAGCATATGTAAATTTCCATAGTCACAAGCAGATGCAAGAATAGGACCGCTCCCACTACTGCAGGAGGATTATAGCTGACATAGAACTCCAGTCTAAGGCAACACTGATCCTACGTGACTCTGCCTCTAGGAAATGGGGTACTGGTCTCGAAATCTGGAGCTGAAGATACAGTACTTTTCCATGGAGCACAGTTTATGGAGGATTGGTTGGGAAAACAGCCATGAGCGCTTTGTGACTTCAAAATCTGAGTGCTCCTCAGGGAGCTCATTGAGGTAGTTCCTCGGGATTTTGGTGGAGCACCGTCTGGTGGCTCAAAATTTTTCCTGCAGGTTTTTCTGCAAGAATATGGAACCTTACCTCTAGGAATGGAGTAATTTGGGAACCACTGTTTTTTGTGGTGACTTTGCACCTCCTTTAGGAAAGCATTCTCCTGCTTCACATATTTTATGTTCAACAAAATTTTACTAAGTCCCAACCTGCCTTGCCTTTGATGCTGCTTAAATTCTTGTTTTTTTCTTCAGCAGGTAGTGATGCTTCTCCTACCAACTGAAATACACACTTTCAAATCCCGCATTTAAAGACTAGTATTTAGTGGGCCACTGAGAAGGAAGGAGCCAGCTTCTCCTAATTTCGTTCAGTATAAAAGGGAAACTTGCTACCGCACCTGTGGTCATTTTGGGGCCTAATTTCATTTTAACATTATTTTGTAATATATGTGAGAGATTTGGAAAATTTTTAAGCCTAAGTATTATCTGCATCTCTGTCTATCTCAAGAGAATAGGAAACAGTCACCAAGCTCAGTTATGAAGGCAGAGAATCCTCAGCTAGAAGGTTGGAAGATCATTCTTTCATTCCCTCATCAAACATTTATTAAGCACCTGCAGCCAGCAAATACATAGAAGTTCTTAAAGAGCAGATAGTCTAGTGGGGGAGAGAAAAACATAAACAAATAGTTACAGTGTCTGAGCAAGTTTATAAGACTTCAATTCCCTTTATATTCACAACAACACAAAACCACTTTAACCCATGCAATTTGAACATACTATCTAAAGACATCATTTGGTAGAAATTACACATTTTTTAAAATTTATTTTTGAGAGACAGGAGAGACAGAGCATAACCAGGGGAGGGGCAGAGAGAGAGAGGGAGACAAAGAATCTGAAGCAGGCTCCAGGCTCTGAGCTGTCAGCACAGACCCTGACGTGGGGCTCGAACCCGTGAGCCATGAAATCATGGCCTGAGCTGAAGTCTGATGCTTAACAGACTGAGCCACCCAGGGGCCCCAAGAATTACACATTTATATCATGTAATAGAAAATAAACTCACCTCTATTAATCACGCAATAATTCACTGGCTTAGGTGATCCCTTAAAAGTTTCCTTCTATCCCACTGGTGTCTGAAATAAAAAAGTGCTGACATGTTAAAAAAAAAAAAAAAAAAAAGCAAAGCAAAGAAAACCAGAAAGTTTCTGTGGCAAGCACAGTGTCTGGCACACAGTAGAGGCTCAGCAAATATTTGCGATATGAACAGATACATGAATAGCAAAAGAGGGAAGGGATTTTTCTGTTTCTTATCCAAGCATTGTTTAGAATGTCCATTTTGGAACTCAGTACTAGGCTCTTGCACCCTACCTATGAACATGTTAGCATCTGTATAACTTTCTATGATTTCGGTTTTGAAAAGAAGCTGGGTCTAATCTCAAGCAGTGGTTTCCTGCACAGGGCGATTTTGTTCCCTCTCTTTGCAGGAGGTCTGGGGGGCTTCTCAATGTCTGGAGGTAATTTTGGTTGTCACAACTTCCCCGGGGATGCTACTGGCATCTAGTGGGCAGAGGTGAGGGATGGTGCTAAGCATCCTGTAACCAAGAATTAAGCAATCTTGGGGCACCCAGGTGGCTCAGTTGGTTGGTTAAATGTCTGACTTCGGCTTGTGAGTCCGAACCCCACATCAGGCTCTCCGATGTCAGCACAGAGCCGGCTTCAGATCCTCTCTCTCTCCTTCAAAAATAAACATAAGAAGAAAAGAATTAGAGAGTCTTGAAAGTTAATAGGGCTGAGGTTGAGAGTCTGTGGTTTGAAGTTATCACTCAGTTCAGCCAAATTCAGAAAAAACCGTCAGCAGCAGCCCTCTTGAGTTAGGAAACACCTCTGATTCTTTCAGGGCCTGTCGCTTTGTGCAAACCCCTTGCCCACCTGCTGGCACTTCACGGGGACTGCTCCCATCCGCTGCTCCCCAACCCCTGCAAACTGGACCAAACTGCCTCCCTGCCAACTAATTGATTCCTCTGACTTGGGGACAAGGGGCTTTGGAGTCCGCCTGAGGTCAGGCTTAGCTACTGGCTCCAAAGGGGAGGTGAACAAGTAGATTTTTGTTTCTGATGAGGAAGCATGCTTAAATCAATTGAAAACCTGGCCAAGGCAGCAAGGTAAATGCCTCTGAGATCTGAATGATGATTTTTACATATCTTCTCTCTCTCTCTTTTTAATCTGAGGTCATTTAACTTTTTTAAATTTTTTAAAATTTGAGGTCATTTTATTTATTTTATTTTTAGAAAGAGAGAGCGCATGAGCATGGGAGAGGGACGGGGTGGGGGAGAGAGAGTGAGAGAGAGAGAGAGAGAAACTTAAGCAGGCTCCACACTCGGGGCAGAGCCTGTCAGGGGCCTGGATCTTACCACCCTAAAATCATGACCTGAGCCCAAATCAAGAGTTGGTGCTCATCCCTGAGCCACCCAGGTGCCCCTACATAGCTTGTCCCTTTATCACTTTGTCTTACAAAGAGGAGAAAGGAAAACTCTTACCTTTGGTAACTTTTGAATCACCAGCAGAGGGCAGACATTGCTTACCTAAAGGAAAAACCCGAGTACAGCCTGCCAAACCTGTATCTGCAGAAACCGCCTGATTGATCGACCACCTCTCCTGTCATTCTCTTCCTCCATGTCACAGCTGCGTGATTGAAGTCATCTGGGTCAATTATAATGTTGTATCTGGAAATACTTGATTTCTTTTTTTTTCTGTTGATGACTATTCAGGGTGATTTGAAAATCTTTCTTGAAAAAATATCTATTTTTTCCTAATTAAAAATAATGCATGAGCATTGAAGAAAATGAGAGAAATACAGAAAAGCAGAAAGGAAATTTTTGCCTCCCAGAGATGATCACTGGTAGTTAGCTCTTTGGTGCCTTTCCTTCTGATCTCTGTTCCATTAAAATTTCTGAATGTGCATGTAGCAATGACACGGGAGGGATCCTTGACACACAGAGAAATGTATATACAGCATGTGTTTTCTTGTCTCTGTCTTTGCTCACCCAACTCAACTGGAAATTCTTTTTCTAATCTTTGAAAGTGCAAGTCCTAGATATTTTTCAAGGCCAAGCTCTTATGTCTTGCTTGATTCTCCCCAGCAGGAATTGATCTATTTTCTCTGTATTTTTGTGTCACTGTGTCTATGACTTTGTTATGGCGATTACCACCTTCTGCCTTACATTACAATTTTTATGTACAGTTGAATCTTCCTGTATTCCAAATCTTCCAAATTTTTTGAAAGTGGGGACCTCACTTTATCTTTCTATCTTCCATAGGACCAACATTGGGTTATCACATAATAAGTACTCATAAGTATTTATGAATAGTAAGGAAGGGAAGAGACAAAGGAAAGAAAGAGGAAGGAGAGAGGGAAGGGGACAAAAAAGGAGGAAGGAGTGAAGGAAATAAGGGGGAAAGAAAGAAGAAAATTATTTCATTATAACTTACAGCAAGCTTTTCGAGGAAGGCAGGAATTATTCCAGTTTCACAGGGGAGGCCCAGCGAGTCTAAGTGCTGGCTTATGTTTATAATGCCACTTGGAGGAATTTTCTCAGATTAGAAGATTCAGTGCGTGAGTGTGTGTGTGTGTGTGTGTGTGTGTGTGTGTGTGTGTGTATGTGTTCTCTAAAATGATGTATTGAAGTCCTACCCCTGGTACCTGTGAATGTGACCTTATTTAGAAATAGGGTCTTTGCAGATGTAATCAAGTTAAGATGAGGTCACATACTGGATTAGAATGGGTCCTAAATCTAATGACTGGTCCTTACAAGAAGAAGGAGGTTGGGACACAGAGATACACAGAGGGAGGATGACCATGTGAAGACCAGGCAGAAACTGGAGCGATGCAGCTACAAGCCAAGGAATGCCAAGGATGGCTGACTACCACCAGGATCTAGAAAAGAAAGGAAGGATTCTTCCCTAGAGGCTTCAAAGAGAACTTGGCCCTACTGACACCTTCATTTTATACTCTAGTCTTTAAGACTTGAGAAAATAAATTTCTACTATTTTAATCCACCCAGTTTGGAGTAATTTATTACAACAGCCCAAGGGAAACAATGCTTCATGTTGACAACTTTCTGGTGACAACAGGCCCACCTGGGTCATGAAAGGAAGTCCTATGGATACTTGGAAGGAAGTCAAGATGCCAAGGAGATATAGGGAGTCCTTGGTGAGGATCATACAGAAGGGAGTTGTTGGCTGGGTTCAGAGATAGCTTTCAGTTGTTTCTTTGCCAAAATTTTAGCACAAGCAAATCCTTCTTTTCCTTCATCTATCTTTCAAGGCATTAGGCCTTACCAAAGGTCTTTGGAAGATGTTGCAAAAGGTAACCATCTAATTTTTCTGGTGTCATCAACAGGCTATTTCTAAATGCATGGAACAGTGGTTGGCATCTTGTTAACTCCTAAGTAGTTTCTGTTGTATAATATAGTGATAAATTTGGAAAGATGATGTGAAAAGCTAAAAAATGGTAGCCACCCAGATCAAGTTTTGAGAATAAAAATGAGGATTTAATGCACTGCAGCCATTCGTTTTTCCATTACCATCCTAAGGTTCTTATAGGATTCTCAGAATTAAATTGTAACTGGGAAAATATTGCCAAAGTAGGGGAATGGGGTTTCCTCTGCAAAATTAGCCCAAATGTCCCTCACTCTGACCCCTATGACTCAGGTAACTTAGATACTATGGCCCCAAAATAGAAAGATCAATTCTTTTTAATGTTTTTTTTTATTTTTGAGAGGGATACAGAGTGTGACATACACAGAATCTGAAGCAGGCTCCAGGCTCCGAGCTGTCAGCACAGAGCCCGACATGGGGCTCGAACTCACAAGTGGTGAGATCATGACCTGAGCCGAAGTCAGACGCTCAATGGACTGAGCCACCCAGGTGCCCCAAAAGATCAATTTTTAGAATAAAACAACTTGCAGGGAGGTGTAGGTGAGACTGCTTGATAAATGTCATCATCTCTCCCTGTGGTGGGAAAAATAAGTCAGCAGACATAGAGGGGACTTTTCTTAGGTTCCCATGGTGGCCTTCTCCACCAATGTCTCCAACATTGCATGAATAATGATGAAGATGATGGAGATAGGGATGACAATAACCATTATCACTGGAACAAAAACAACAACAAACACTATTCCAGAGAGGATTTTAGCTTACCAGTGTCTTGCACATAGTATCCCCTCAGTGAAAGTTTTCTGAGTGAATAGAATACACAATTAAGTGAATGAATGACTTAGGGGAATTGGATCCTAGCAGTGCCCTTTATTGCTTTGTAACTGAGTTTGTTTCTGTAATTTCCCTGCAGGATGTCTAGGAATGAGAGAAGCTCTTTAAACTGACAATATATGGCCAAAGTCATGAATTTCAAGTAGTAGTGAGTTTTGGTTTTCCTATATCACCTTCTGTCTTTTCAGGGTTACTGGTTTCTGAGTGTATGAGTAGGCTGGGACTGGATACTAGACAACGATTTCAGGGATGCCTGATGCATTGTCTTCAAAACCAAAGGCAACTACATTGACTGTAGCAATGGCCATGACATTTCTGCTTTCAGTTTATGCTAAGTCCCTGGATTAAGTTCCTATTTGGCTAAAAATGATATTGCCATTTGAGTATTTCTTGACCTTAGGATTCAAGCCTTACTGATTTATTAAACAAATATTAAACATCTAGTATGTTCCAGGTTTTTCTTCTTTTTTTAAATTTTATTTAAATCCAAGTTAGTTAATATATAGTGTAGTAATGGTTTAAGGAGTAGAATTTAGTAATTCATCACCTACATATAACGCTCAGAGCTTATCACAACAAGTACCCTCTTTAACACCTGCAACCCATTTAACCCATCCCCCCACCCAACACCCCACCAGCAACCCTCAGTTTATTCTCTGTATTTGAGAGTCTCTTATTGTTTGCCTCCTTCTCTGCTTTTATCTTATTTTTCCTTCCCTTCCCCTATGTTCATCCATTTTGTTTCTTAAATTCCACATATGAGTCAAATTATATGGTATTTATCTTTATTTGACTGACTTGTTTCACTTGGCATAATGCATTTCAGTTCCATCCACATTGTTGCAAATGGCAAGATTTCATTATTTTTGATTGCTGAGTAATATTCCATTGTGTGTGTGTGTGTGTGTGTGTGTGTGTGTGTGTGTGTGTGTGTATACTACATCCTCTTTATCCATTTGTCAGTTGATGGGCATTTGGGCTCTTTCCATACTTTGGCTATTGTTGATACTACTGCTATAAACATTGGGGTACATTTTCCCATCTGAATCAGCATTTTTGTATCCTTTGGATAAATACCTAGTAGTGCAATTATTGGGTCAGAGTATAGCTCTATTTTAATTTTTTGAGGAACCTCCATATTATTTTTCAGAGTGGCTGCACCAATTTGCATTCCTACCAGCAGTACACAAGTGTTCCCCTTTGTCCACATCCTCGCCAACATCTGTTGTTTCCTGATTTGTTCATTTTAGCCATTCTGACAGGTGTGAGGTGGTATTTCATTGTGGTTTTGATTTGCATTTCCCTCATGATGAGTGATGGTGAGTGTCTTTTCATGTGTCTGTTAGCCATCTGGATGTCTTCTTTGGAAAAGTGTCTGTTCATGCCTTTGCCCATTTCTTAACTGGATTACTTGTTTTTTGGATGTTGGGTTTGCTAAGTTCTTTATAGATTTTAGATACTAACCCTTTATCTGATATGTCATTTGCAAATATCTTCTCCCATTCAATTGGTTGCCTTTTAGTTTTGTTGATGTTTGTGCCAGCTTCTTTTATTGAAGATTTTTTAGTAAACAAAATGCATCCACAGGCTTAAATCCCAGGGAGGAAAGAGTGACAATACACAAATAAAAGTGTAAAACAGTGTAAAGCATTGATCATGCTATGAATCAGAACAGCAGAATAAGGAGACAGAGAATGTTGGGGAGGCAGGGGTCTCTCTTACAGATAATGTGGCTTCTCTGAAGAGGTAATATTTCAACAGAGACTCAAGTGAGTGAAGGAGTGAATTGTGTGAAAACTTCTGGGAAAAATTCATTCCAAGATAAAAGTCTAAGACCTTTACCTCCTGCCTCCAATACCCAAAACAATTGTCCTTCACGAAAGTGTCTAGGAGTAGTGTGCTTTAGAATAAGAGCACTGGCTAGAAGCTCACAGCCTGGTATCTGGTTCTTTCCATCTTTGTTTAGCCATCCTCAGCATTGGTCATACCTTCAGGCTGTCAGCAAAATGACTGCAACACAACCTTCTAAAAACAATAATCAGCAGAGTCTTTCATTGGCCCTTTGTTAAGAATTGCAGTTGACTAACTTCAATTAAGATAAAAAACAAAACAAAACAAAAGAGAATAGAGAGTGACCCTGGCTGACCTTTTGCATCTCATTAACTGTCACTGACCAGTCACTCCAAAGGAGTGGCAGTGCCCTTAGCAGGAGTCACCTTCCCTGAGGCACTTGTTTGTGTTATATTTGAGCAAAATTGTGGTTCTAGTAGAGAAAAGAAGGGAGAATGGGTGTTTGATAGGCAACCAACAGTGCCTGCTACACAAGACCAGCACAATTCAATGTGGTACAGATGATAGGTAGTTATTTTGGTGAAGTGTGGTAACACAAAGAATCACTAGTGGTAGTTACTGGATTGCCAGGATCGTTAAGGAAGCCACAGGGAGCAGGAAAGCACTATATATGCACTGAAGTTTCATAGTCAAGAACGCAGTTATATATAGGATTGCCATGTTGTTGTTCTGCTGATGAAGTCAGGCTTCCGCAGGGAAAACAGATGTTTAGAGCAAAGAGTTGGAAGGGAGAAGAAATGAATCCAAGTTCTGCTGCATAATATTCAGGTGTTTCATCAACTTAGCTGCTTGAGTCCCTGGAGACAAGGCAAGATACTCTGAGTCAGATGTTTACACGTAAGTAGTAGGTCAAAAATAAAATAGCCTTTTGCTACATCAGGCAGCCCGTGGTGGTGTTTAGTCACATCAGATTTCTTATTTATTCACGTTAACGGTAGCAACTAACCGGATGAGGATGATAGGTAGGACTGGATCCAGACCGTATTCTCCTTCGGGAATAGTGGGAAGTTCTGCTGCAAATTCTTGATTATTCACAGCAATGGATGGGAGCAAGAGCACAGCTAATCTAAATTGGCAGTCAAAAGGGTTTCTTTTTCACCAACTGTGACTTGCATACGAATATGACTGTTATCTGCTATTTTGTTACTGAAAAGCCTGTCTCCAGAATTAGAAATTTCTCCATTTCCCCACTTCTGTCCTCCTGCTGCTCTTTGGCCTTCTATTTCACTCATATGGAGTCAACTCCATGCCTTTGTGCATGTTATTGCTTCTTAGAATGCCCTTTTCCTGCCTTGTTGCCCTGGCAGATTTGTGCTCTCTTTTCTAAACTCAAATCAAGGCTCTAGAAATTCTCCCTCAACTAATAACTCCACTAATAACTGCCACTGGAGTGATTGAAATGTTCTGTTGTCTTCAGAATGTTCCCAGCCTGAAGGGAAGTTCTTATTAGAAGGATGACAAATTGTCCCAGTTTGCCTGGGACTGGGTTGCAGGAAAAGGGTGTCAAGGGATGTGGGATCTTCAATGCTAAAACACAGAAGTCAAGGAAAAACTGGGGATGAGTTTTTTAAGAATAAGGAGGAAAGAGAGCCAATAGGGCTTGGGAGGCAAGAAGCAGGAAGTGGAAAGTGAAAATTTTATGGAATATTACTCAGCGATGAAAAAGAATGAAATCTTGGTATTTGCAACAATGTGGATGGAACTAGAGGGTATTATGCTAAATAAAATAAGTCAGTCAAAAAAGACAGATATATGATTTCACTCATGTGTGGAATTTGTGAAACACAACAGATGGACATAGGGAAAGAGGAGGAAAAATAAGATAGGACAGAGAGAGGGAGACAAACCATTAGAGACTCTTACAGAGAACAAACTGAGGGTTGCTGGAGTGAGGATGGGTTAAATGGGTGACGGGCATAAAGGAGGGCACTTATTTGGATGAGCACTGGGTGTCATATGCAAGAGATGAATCACTGGGTTGTACTCCTGAAGCCAAGACGACACTGTAAGATAATTAACTTGAATTAAAAAAAAAAAGAAGTAGAAAGTGAGGGAAAGGGTGAAATGACAAAAGAGCTCTCATGAATCCCTCCCCCCTCACACTTTAAAGCTCATCACACACTCCAGGCTATAAAAAACAATAAATGAGAATGGAGACAATTTACTTTTGGTCTTTTCCCTTTGAAGTTGGTCTTTTCTCTTTAAAATGTGTATGTTAAAAGTATCACTCTTAAATGGAAGCAATGACTATTGAGTTGTTATGATCATTTAGGCACTTACTGAGAGCTCCGTCTCAAAAACTGCCCTTGCAACTTATTCCTCATTCATTCATTCATTCATTCATTCAACAGATATTCACCAAGTGGCCAGGCGCCATGTGGGTGCCATTAGCCTGGAAGGGTCCTGGCGAGGACCTTGTCTCTCCTAGGAGTTGTATATCAACTCCTCCCTGCATATTCTTTTGTTTGTGGCTGAGGGATTTACCATGCAGGACATCTTGGTAGACTTCCAGAGCAGCCTTTGGAATAAAATGGCCAGTAGAATGTTGGCAAATTTGAATAGAGCTTGGGACACAAGTAGTCTGACGTATCCAGGAATGAAAATAGCCAACTACAATTCATCCTCAGCTTAAATGCAACTGTGAGATGGGGAAAGCAAGGCATGCTTCAGCTAATGAACCCCACAGCTTCATTTCTTTTGTTGTTCCATCCACCTACCCTGGTGAACTATTTGTGGCTCCTTGAACTTGCCTGCTTCTCTTTGACCTCTAGGGCCTCCCCGAGCTTGTTAAGTCTACTTGCACCATCCTTCCCAGTACAGTGCCTGCTCCTACCCCCATTAAGTTGTCTTATGTAGACTTGCTCCCAGACCTCATCTTTGCCATCACCTCCTCCTATAGACCTGCCCAAGCCCTTTCCTCTGATTTTGCACAGCCCACTGCACCTGCCCCACTTCAGCATTTACTACCTGGTATTGAAATGATTTATTCAGTTATGTGTCTTCTGTCACTAGATTGTGAGCTTGCTGGGGGCAGGACTGTGCCTTGCTCAGCACAGAGCAGGTGCTTAATAAATATATATGTATTGAATAATTGAATAAATAATTGAATAAATAAATATATATTGAATAATTGAAAACAAGATTAAAGACATTTCACTGAAGCTGTGGTAAAGGTAGGTTTCATGATTTTTGCAGTCAGCTGACACATTAGTTTGGTTCAAGAATACGATATTCAAAATATTTATTACTCTTGAACTAGATCATCAGTGGGAATGGACCAAACCCAGTGGTGCTGAATGAAGGTGGTATGCTAGATGTTACCCCTTTAGTTGCTGGACCCCGGGGAGGTGTGGGGTCCCTAAGGAGGAGCCCAATGTCAGAGGTGGGGCACGATGGAAACTTGGTTATTTACCAACTGATTGATACCGAAGTATTTCAGTATTTTAACAACAACCGCTATGGTCATCCATGTGCATTCGGACCACATTCCAGCCCTGGTCAGGTTCATCGTCTCATTAAAATGGATGCTTAGGGTTTGTAGCAGGAAGAGAAAGGATGCATTTTAAATTGCCCCAGTTTCCCCTGGTGGGATGATCTGTGTAATCTTATCAGATATGTTTATGCATGGGGGAGACTCGTTATGCGGTTCCCATCACAGAGCAGAGAAATATCGATTTCATCTAGAACTCCCTTCCCTGAATGCCGGGCTGAGGGGGTTCACTGGGGTCCACCGTGGCTCGCTGTCTCTGATGTTGCATTTGGTGAGCCCGTGCTTTGACAGAAGGCAGGATGTGATGGGGAGGCTGTGGTGGGGAATGCTAGCAGCCATGTGGTACTGGGGGCTGCTATGCCCCTGGGAGCTGCCTGAAGGATGCTGGCCCTTAAATCAGAGTTTCATAGCAGATAAACAACCCCCAAACTGATTTTTTTTCAGAGCCCGAGAGTGCCAAAATAAAATGTGAATCATTAAGACATGAAGACGCTAGGATATATTTGAAACCCTGGATATATTTGAAAGCTCTTTGTGTTTCCAAAGACTTTAAAATTTGGCTTCATTTAATTTGGCCATAGGGAGATGGCTGGTATAGGTCTGTGGGCCTGTTTTGCGCAAGCACTGAATATAGAAAGGTGTTTAACTACAACTTGGATGCTAATGAGTGCAAATTTCAGCAACTCTGCCACGTTCCCCAGTGAAACTCTGATCTAAAAGAATTATACAAAGCCATACTTCCTCTCTAAGCATAAGGGATTTCCCATGGAAAGAGATAAAGTTCAGAAAGTACAGGTTTGTGTGATAAAGGCTGTTTTCTACCTATTTTAATATATGCTTTGAAAACGCAGGGGTATTAGAAGAAGAGGAGAATGTAAGATCCAAGTTATGTACTGAAAGATCCCGGGGAATAGCTTGCAAGGTATAATAGGATGTAAGATGTTGAGAGATTGCATCAGCTACCCGAGAGCACTGTTTCTGATTAAGAGCTCAAATCTAATGGCCAGGACACCTGAAACAGCTGAATGAAAATAGAATCCCCAGAAGAATCTTTGAAAATAAAATAGGACAGAAGCCCAGAGGCATATCCAGAAATTGCTAAAGGCACCAAGTAAAGAAAGGTCGCAAAGAATAAAAGAACATGGAATCGCTAAAAGAAGGGGGAGAACAAGAAGGGGTATCTTATTAAAATTTAGTGTGAAAAACCGTACTATTGCTACTCCTTGTTACGCATCTAGAGGAAATAAGCTGCTGTGCAGGCCACGATTTATGCTCAGAGATGTTCATCACAATGTTATTTATGATAACTCAACAGTGGAAACCATCTTAAAGGTCAACAGTAGAAGAACGATGAAGCCAAATACGGCGTGCCTGTGTAATACACGATTGTATGCAGCCATGAAAATAATGGTCTTTGGAAGGTTTTACTGAAATGAAAATACTTGTACCATACATGCAGTTTAATCTCATCCCTGTAAACCACAACAAACATTTCTTTCTTTCTTTCTTTCTTTCTTTCTTTCTTTCTTTCTTTCTTTCTTTCTTTCTTTCTTTCTTCTTTCTTTCTTTCTTTCTTTCTTTCTTTCTTTCTTTCTTTCTTTCTTTCTTTCTTTCTTTCTTTCTTTCTTTCTTTCTATGAAATTTATTGTCAAATTGGTTTCCATACAACACCCACTGCTCATCGCAACAGGTGCCCTCCTCAGTACCCATCACCCACTCTCCCCTCCCTCCCACCCCCCATCAACCCTCAGTTTGTTCTCAGTTTTTAAGCAACAAACATTTTCTTGTTGCAGGTTAATTTGTTGAAATAGTAATTCATGTTTTTCCTCCTATGTTTTTTTTCTCCCCATTAAAAAAATGTTTATTTTTTTATTTTTTTTTTAATGTTTACTTATTTTTGAGAGAGACAGAGACAGAATTCGAGTGGGTTAGGGGCAGAGAGAGAGGGAGACACAGAATTGGAAGCAGGCTCCAGGCTCTGAGCTGTCAGCACAGAGCCTGACGCGGGGCTTGAACTCATGAGCGGTGAGATCATGACCTGAGCTGAAGTCGGATGCTCAACCGACTGAGCCACCCAGGTACCCCTATTTATTTGTTTTGAGAGAGTGTGAGCAGGGGAGGGGCAGAGAGAGAGGGAGAAAGAGAATCCCAAGCAGGCTCCACGCTGTCAGCAGAGAGCCATGATGCAGGGCTGGAACCCATGACCTGAGCTGAAATCAAGCGTCAGAAGCTCACCCGACTGAGCCACCCAGGTGCCCCTTTTCTTCCCGTTTTTAAGCAGAAGGCAGGTTTTTGTCACTTTCTGTCTCAGAGATCTGATCAGTGAGCAGAGGCAGTCTGAAGCCGGCTACCTTTTGAAATGTTACTTTTCTAATCAGAAAATGACAAAAAATGGCTTTTAAAAAATGCTATTAAAACTCCCACTTTAAAGATCATGGAAAAAAAATCTTCCAACGCCATTTGGCAAAATGGTGCTGCCTACTCCAAAGTAGCAATGTCTGCTGCTGCCACTGAGTGTCCCGGCTCATCTGCTACGTTTACAGAGGACAGGAAGGCTGGCTGCGGCTTCTGGACCCAGGAGAAATTGTAAGGCTTCCTTGTCCTTCCAGACTGGTCTCTAGGCAGCACCTCAGGTTCCATTAAGAGCAATTTTGAGGGTTGGTTATGTGTACGTATCATGTATTGGGAGAGCCAAGAATGGCAAGGGCCGTTATCATCATTCCATTAAGCAGAGGTTTTACTGACCACCACTTCCATAAGATCTTGCAGTACTTTCCAAATCACCCAAAGTGGCTCAGTACAGGTAGTCTGAATCACAACTTATTAACCAGAACAGTGGTGTTTAAACTTTCTTTTCAACGGAGCGACAGCCTGTTCTTCAAACCCCAGCTTGTATGAAGTTTAATGGGTCACCGAGATAAAAGGTGATTTGCTCCGGTAAGTGGTGGTAGAGAGCCTCCAGGACCCAGCTCAGCCCTACTTTTTTCCTGCAGGTTACCTTCTCACCCTCAGGGGGACCCTCAGAACCCCCCACCCCCCAGCGCTCTGTGAGCACAAATAAAAAACTGTAGAACTGCAGGGCGCCTGGGTGGCTCAGTCGGTTGACCGTCGACTGCTGATTTCAGCTCAGGTCGTGATCTCACGGTTCATGGGATCGAGCCCCATGTTGGGAGGACACAGAGGATCCTGCTTGGGATCCTCTCTCCCTCTCTCTCTGCCCCTCCCCCGCTCTCTCTCTCAAAATAAATACACATTAAAAAAATTCCAAGTTTAAAAACATAAGAAAATAAACATTAAAAAAAATGCAGAACCTCAACATCTTCAAGAGAACAAGTTGTGACCAAACAGAGAAAAAGAGCAGATGGTCTGAGCACATTGCACATTACATCTTGCTGTGGTTGGTGGGGAGGTAGAGGAGAGAGTAAAAGGGCGTCTCTCCCTGAAAAGCGAGACAGATTTGGAGATCCTCAGCCCCTCTCCCTTTTTGAAACATCATCATTGATACTTGTCTTTAGACTGGGAAAACTGGGAGCGAGATAGGGCTGCCCTGTGAAATTCGGTACAAAATTAAATTAACCCCCTAATTTTAATATATTCCAGGGTCAACTGTATGTTTGGAATGTGAGGAAGAAACATGTTATAACAGTGCTGGATCAGAAAGCTTTTGAGTTTTCAGATCCGTCTGGCATGAAGAATTTCTTCACCTTCTCTCTTTTTCCCAATTAAAATCGGAGTTTTTAGCATTCCTCCTGGCTCACTTATCAACTACTCGGTGGCTTCAGGGGAGGGTGAGATAGGGTCCGGGAGGACACTGCCCTTGGGTCTGCAGCTGGACAGAGGTGAGTCTAAATCTTGCCCCATTATTCAGTGACTGTGTCAGGGAGTGTGACAGGCAAGCTCCAGCGGCCTTCATTTCCTCTCTGCAAAGGGGGGTAGGGTAGTAAAAGTGCTTACATCACAGGGTGGTTGTGAGGAGTGAATGAGATGATACGTTTAAATACCTATCACAATGCCTGGTACGTTGTATCTATTTATTTTTATTATGAGTTTAGTTTGCGAGCCTCTACAATAGTGATTAAAAAAAATCATGGCTACCAATTAGAATCACCAGGAGTGCTTTAAAAACTATAAATAGCTGATGGCACACACCAATTAAATCAAAGCTTTTGGGCCGGGGGGCCTGGGCATTTGTAACTTAAAAAGCTACTTCAGTGATTCTAATGTGCAGCCAGGGTGATGGCTGTGGGACTGAATATGAAGCAGAGGGGTGGCGAGAATGTCCCACAGTGTGGGGGAGGGGTGTGGCAGGTAGTCGGTCATCTTGTAGCTCATCTTGTTGGGGACGCTCAGAAGTGCTTGCGTCCCCTGTCATGGCCTCGTGGGGCTGGCCGCCAGGCAAGTGGAAGAGCAAAAACAGCGTCAGGGAGGAGGGGGGGTGGGGTGGGAAGGGATTTCAGAGAGATGCCTGGAGGTGAAGGAATCAATAACTGGACCTTGATTGCGCATGGCCCCATCCCATTTCCAAAGTGTTTCCCATAATTAACCAGTTCAGCCTTCTCAATAACCCCATGAAATACAGGAGGCACACGTTATACCAAAGCAGAGAAAGGAGAATCGAGTCACGAACTCATCAAGTCATCTGCTTACCATCAGTCAGTATCTGGTGGGCAGGGTCATGACAAAACCCACATCTGCTGAGCCCACTTGTCTTTCTGGGATACCATCTATGTCTCTTGCTTAGCTCCTCTTGCCTGGTGGCTGTTCCACACCCACTCTCAACCAGCAAGGGGAAGTTCTAGAGAACCTCCTGGTTTTGAATGCATGGACCTGGGAGTGTCTTTTTGCCTCTTCCACAAATGACGGGAACAAAGTAAGAGAAGGTTCTAGTGGAGATAAACATTGTAATGTGACTCTCAGTTTTGCATTAGCTAGTGGCTCTCTCCAAGCTCTGAAGTACAGGCAAGCTGGCACAGCAGGAGGAATTCAGTTCTCAACGTTGTGTCAACAAGCCTCAGTGCTGCTTTTGTGCTGAGCTCCCGGAAGTCGAATAATGTTTGTGAACATGATGGATTTCAAGCTACTTGTGTTGAATATTCCAGGAAAAGCTAACCTGAGAATACATGATGTCCTCAGTGTCCCACATAACTTCTTAGAAGAACCTGTTCCAAAGTAAACTGTGGTCTGGGTAACAGCAAAGTGCTTACACATACGTGCCCACCCACCATCCCCAGGACAATGACCAAGAATTGGATTTAGCTCTTAGGTACTCTGTGGCCCATGATTTCTTTGACACTCTAGCACTGTTCTGTTAGTTCGTGTGAACTATCTGGTTTCCCTATCCCTGGGGATCTGTTGCGACTTTAAATGTTGTAAGCAGATGATGGGCTTACAGGAATTGCCTAGCCAGCATTGCATCTTGATTTGTGGTCTCACAATTGGTTATGGAGTTGATCTGGATTCAAAGGAGCAAATGACCACAGCATCAGGATGTGGGTTGGTCTTAAAAACAAGGGTGGATGTTCGTGTAGCTACAGCTGTCTGGGAACTAGCTAGTTTGTACCATGAAAGAGACTATCAAGGTGTTTTTCTTTCTTTCTTTTCTTTTTTTTTTTTAACTGAGGCTTGGGTTAGTAATTTATTCTGAGACTTCACACTACATCTGAAATCCCCTAGGACATGAAGGAGTGAAGGGAAAGCTATTTTAATCATGTTTCAGTCATAGCTATGGAGAGAAATATTGTCCAGAAAACCCCTGTTCCAACCATAGGGATTTTTTCCCACGAGGAACTCAGAAACATAGAGAAACATCAGGTTCACATCTTGCTCTCTGGATTCTGATCAAGGTAATCATCACAATTCTGATAAGCTATCATCAGCACACAAGTGTAAGCCAAGAAGAAGTGAGACTATGGGATAATCAGTCACCCTGCCTTCTTGCTCTTCTTCCAGTATGCTACCCTCCTTCTGCCACAGGACCTTTGATCAGCCTTTCTCTCTGCCTCACTTGTCTTCTCCTAGTTAGCTCGTAACCATCTGCTATGGGTGAATTGTGTTCTCCAAAAAGGTATGTTGAGGTCCTGACCTCCAATACCTCAGAAAGTGATCTTGTTTGGAAATAGGGTCATTGTAGATGTAATTAGTTGAGGTGAAGACGTATTGAAATAGTGTGAGCCCTTAATCCAATATGACTGCTGTCCATATAAGAAGGCCATGAGAGACACACAGGGAGAATACCAGGTGACGGTTGAGGCAGATATTGGGGTGGTGCAGCTGCAAGTCGAGGGATACTAGGGACATATGGCCACCTAGAAGCCAGGAAGATGCAAGGAAGGATTCTACTCAGAGTCTCAGAGGGAACATGGCTCTGTTGGCACTTTGATTTTGGACTTGCGCCTTGCATAACTGTGGGAGAATTGATTGCTGTTGTTTTAAGCTGCCCAATGTGTGGAGTTTTGTTATGGCAGCCCCTGGAAAAGAATACACCATCCTTCTGATCTGAATTGAAATGGCACATTTTGGGAAAGTCTTTCAGATCTTTCTGCAGCCCAGAGTACATCTTCCTACCATGCTGTCCCCTACCACCTCATCTTTTCCTTCATGACCCTCATCATGTTTAGCAATTATCACTCAGTTTGTCTTTTCTATTAGACTGCAAAGTCTCCGAGGGCAGAGATGACGTTTCCAGGACTCATCCCTGCGTTCCCAGCAACCAGGGTTGTAGCTGCCATTAGCATCCATTCTCTAGATGTTTGTTGAATGAATGAAAAATGAGGAAATTCTATTTAAAAATGTTATTTTTAGCTTTTCAGAATCATCTGGAGGTTAGCACTTTATGAATGGAAATTTGCTCATTAAAACTCACTTTATCTGAAAGAAGGATTGTTTTTTGGGAGCTTGAAATCCAGCCTTTTTATATTTAGTCACAATATTTCTCTTCAAAGTACAAAAAAATATTTAGGCTTTCTTTTATATAAATAGTTTTCAAGATGAAAACAGTGTGAAAAAACCCTGCTTGAAGTGTTTGAAATCTCCCTCTCCTCCCTCCTCCATAAACTGCAATTTAGAATATATTTTGTATATCCTTTTCTTGATGGATTCACCACTTAAGGCAGTAACAGTGCCATTCACTGAATATGAAATGAGTCAACAAGTTGTTCAAAGTATTTTCCTTGCATTTTCCTCAATGCCCTCCACCTTTCTTTGAAGCTGCTGGTGTAGTTTGTAAAGTATCTTTCTAAAGCTTTGTATTCCCTTTTGGCCATGTGTGATAGTTACAGGGAACACTATGGAAGAATGAAAATAGGAAGCTCGACTCTAAAGTAATACATGGATGCGAAGTATTTCCTCACCTTCGAGTATTTAATCCAAAATTGTTAAAAACATCATTCTGACTTTTATTCTGGAAGAGCTTCTAAAGTTTGCAAGAAGACCAGGCTTATTACTGTGTTGTCATGTCTGGTTTTGGAGGGAAAGAAAGTAAACCTTTATTTCCTTGGGTTATTCCATATGATTTTTGGCCATTTGTCCGTGATGGAGAAGTTTGAAGTATGGGCCCTGAGAGAGGACAATAGAGTTGCAGCGTGGTGCTGAGGGAGGTGCTATGGGTGTGGGGTGGGCATGGCTGAGTTTGAGCTCCCATTGGTGATGTCAAGCTAGTCCTTAACTTTCTTGAGTCTTAGCTTCCTCACTTATAAAATGAAAATAATATTTGTAATGTTGCAAAGAAGATGACTTTTGACAATACATGTAAAGATGCTTGACCACATATTAAGTGCCGTGGATATGAATTGAGGGTGGAATGATTTAGATACAATTATACTTTACACTCTCGTAACACTTTACCACTTAACAAAATGCTTTGGGATGCATTCTATTGCTTGAGATTTAAAATAATCTGTTGAGTGAAATGGGTTAGGCAGTAAGCTACATAGATGAACAGGATATAGTTTCTGGTGGCAAGGAATTTATGGTCTAGGGGAAGAGACAGACAACTAGATAATTTCAATAGTAAGTGCAGTGTACCTACTTTGCATTGTACTTTATATGTGCTATCCCATGAATCCTTATGACCAACTTATGAGGCCATAATAATTATCTAGGGACTTGCCCACAATCACACAGCTGGTAAAGGACAAAGTTGGGACTGAAATCTTAGCATATCTCCAGAGTATAAAGCTTGACTACTGCACTTGGCAGAGATTTCATAGGTGTTCCAGTTTTACTGCTGCATATCATATCACCCCAATCTTAGTGGCATTAAACAACAGCCATTTTACTATGCTCATGGATTTTTGTGGGTCATGAATCCATAAAAGGGCACAGAAGTAACAGCTTATCTCTGTTCCATGGTCTGGACCTCAGATGGACAGACTGAAAGACTGGGGTGACTCAGCAGTTGGGGTCTGGAAGGATAACTTAACCACATACCCTGTGGTTGATTCTGGCTTTTGTCTGGGACCTCAGCTGGGGCGGTTAGCCAAATACCTATATGTGGCTTCTCCATGTGACTACTTGAATTCCCTCACAGCATGGAGTCTGGGTTTCAAGAGCAAGCTACCCAAAGAGAACCAGCCTGCAGCTGCATAGCCTTTTATACCCTAGCTTTGGAAGTCACACAGTGTCATTTACAAGCCCCACTCCACTACAGATTCGAGGAGAGAGAACATAAACCCCATTTTCAATGGGAGGAGTGTTAATGTCATATTGCAGAAACATGTGGGATTGGAAAATCCAATCTGCCACAGTCTACAATAATTCATATTCTTCCCATATGAATTACACTCATGCCCTCCAAGTCTCATCCCCATATGGCATTAGTTTGAAGTCCAAGATCTCATCATTAAATCTGATTCAGTGTGTATGCAGCTCCTTTTATGTGGTTCCTCTGAAGACCAGTGAATTAGAGGCAAGTTATCCATCTCCCTTCTTCTCCTTCCAATATGGATGTTTGTGGGACAAACATTAGATAACTGTGATAAAACTTTTATTTGAAAAGGAGAAAATGAGTAGCACACAGCAGTTACTGGTCCATAACAATTTTGAAATTGGTCTGGGCACATTTTATTTGTTCCTTAGTTAAGGCCCAGTCCTACTGCTTGGGAGTTGTTTTCTTGGCTCTTAGTTCCAACCTCTAAGCTATCCTCCTTGTCTATAAGAAACCACAGGTGTTTGCCACTGAGTGATTTTCTCAGCTGATTTCCTGCCCATAGAAATTCAAAGGTCAAAGGTCTCCTGTCTATGTCCTTTTAAGTCATATGTGATCTAATTCTTTAGAAAACTATGGATGTTCTGTGTATCTATTTACTGCATTGGATAAAAGTCACACACTTGGAACCCTTTGAGATAAGCTCTCTCTCTTGGGCTTCCTTTGAGACTCTGGGGTAATGTCCTTATAGTTCTTAGAAGATCTATCCTTTAATAGAGATCTGTGAAGCATACCCTTAAGTTCCTTAGTAGGCCTGTTGTCTATTTGAAAGATTCTATGAGATTTTAACAAAGGATCTTAAGACCCCACCTTGGATTTGATCTTTAGCTTGAGGTCTTTCTTAATTTAAGAATTATTGCTAGCTGAAAACACTGGGAATGAGAAGCAGTTTTGTATTTGAACCTAGTAAGTTATGGCTCCTTTATATTTAACATTTCATTCATTAATTTCTTTCTACATTTTGTTTATTGGAAGCAAAAAGAATCCAGGTGCCATTTTCAATATTATGGCTAGAAATCTACGAACCCAGATCATTGAATTCATTAGGTATATTCCTATTTTCCATGTTACTGTGACAGTGTTGCTAAATTCTCTGCCCATAAATAATGGGGATCTCCTTTCTTTCAGCTTCCAATGACATTTTAAAAGGCTCCTTTGACTTCTAACCAACAGGCTCCCCAAAGCTTTATTGGTTTCCACCAACCAGTCCCGAAGTCAGTGCTGTAATTTTTGGGTTTTATTATGACAGCACCCTACTTCCAGGTATCAAAATCTATTTCGGATACTATGGTTGCTCTACAAACCACCCCAAACTTAGTGGCGTAAAACAGCAAACATTTTATTATGTGGGCCAGGAATTCTGAACAGGTATGTGTCTTGTTTCAATCATCATGTCTGGCTCTGAACAATGAGTATCATTTGGGAAGACTTGAAGATTGTAGGTGAATTGATGGTTGAGGGCTAAAATCATCTGAAGGCTTGCTCAGTTACTTGTGTGGTAGTGGGTGCTGACTAATGTGTGAGACCTTAGCTGGGATTGTTGACCAGACCACCTACACATGGCCTTTCCCTGTGGCTGCTTGGGCTTCACAGCTGGGCTCTAAGAGTGACTTCTAAAAAGAGTCAGGAAGAAACTGCAATTTTTAAGCTATAGCTCTGCAAGTCAATAACCTCTCTTCTGCTCTTAGTCACCAGCCTGCTCAGATTCAGGGAGAGGGAATATAGAGCCTCTCTTAATGGAAGAAATGTCAAAGTTATTGAATATGATGGAAGATGTGGGTGGGAGATGCTGTTGCAACCATCTTTGGAAAATATAATCTGCCATGATTAGAAACTATGGGATTACAGGGAATGAACACTTGAGGATTCCAAAAAGTCTGTCAGAGGGAGGTCATCCCTGGTTTGAGTCTTAAAGATGAGCTTGGCAAGAGTATCATCATTTTCCTGACTTGATGGCAAAGGAAACAGAGTTCTGAGTGTAATCTCCTAAATGGCTATGGGTATAACCTCCTGAATTACTACTTTGAGATATATATCTATATATCTACTGTTTTGTATATCATATATATGTGATAAGATATATATATGACGTATATATATATATATATATACACACAAAATATATGCACTGTGTTGTATATCATATACACGATGTATATATACTGTGTCATATATCATATATATGTATATATATACATACATATACATGTATATATATACTATGTTAGAAATGTTCACTTTATTTTATAGCCAAACTCAACACTGAAGAAATGTTTAATGATGGTCTATAAATGGCAAAAAAAAAAGTCACCACTTCAAGAGATATAATTCAAATGAATTGGTAACAAGGAGCTATAAATAGGCAGAAACTGATAATCATAGTTCAATGAAGAAAATTCAGGCAGGGGCATCTAGCAAAAAGAATTCTGTAGGAGGAAGAAAAAGAACTGAGAATCTGCCACAGCACAAGGCGAAGGGATTCAAGGCAGCACATGAAATGGCTATACAATTTGGGGCTAAATATAGCCAGAACCAGTCAACATCTGCTAGTACAGAGGGATGACATCAATTTTCCCCTTAATAACTCTAGGCCACTGTCCCCGGAGCAGTGTTCTGGATGAGGTTGTCTATGCAATACCTTTCCTTGTTCAAATAATAGTCTGACAGTGAATGGAGGGCCATTTGGATCTCTATATGCCCCTCCAAATTGCTGCCCTTGTAATGGAGCTTTGTAGATGGTTACACAAAACTCCTCAAAGTTTTATCTCAGCTTTCTGTCTCATTTGCAGCAATAGGGGCCTGGCCTAATATTTATTTCTTTATCTCTAAATTCAATGTTATGAATAGCTCTAACTTCACATCATTCAAAACACCAGAAGGTATCAATAGACAAGGCATGACATTCTCTTTGCCATCTTTGTCTCCATTCCACTTTCTCATAGGTAGCCACTGTCCTTAGCTTCCTGTGTGTTGTTCTAGAAGTTTTTCATGTATAGATAAAAAAATACCAACACAGATTTTTATTGTCTTCCTATCTTCACCTCTTGCCTATTTTTAAACTTCAAAGACAGTGTATTTTTTCAAGTTTTTATTGATTTACTTTGAGAGAGAGAGAGAGACAGTGTGAGTTGGGGAGGGGCAGAGAGAGAGGGACAGAGAGAATCCCAAGCAGGCTCTGCACCATCAGCATGGAGCCCCATGAGGGGCTCAAGCCTGAGCTGAAACCGGGAGTTGGTTGCTTACCCGAATGGGCCACTCATATACCTCTCAAAGACAGTGTAATTATGTAATGTGTTTTGCAACTTGCTTTGTTCACTTACTACATTTCTTGGAAATTATTCCCCTCACTTCATTACATGGTGAATTTGTATGTATGTATGTATTACAGGTCTACGGCCATACCACCCTGAACGCTCCCGATCTCATCTGTGCGTATTACAGTCAGTAAGAGAATTCTCAAACCTCATCTCATGGGAGGTAGTGGATATAATACAGATATTGGGATTAGAGCCAAGATGAGTTTGAAATTCATCTTTTCCATTTAAAAACCATGGGCGGCACCTAGGTGGCTCAGTCAGTTGAGGGTGTGACGTCAGCTCAGGTCATGATCTCTCGCTTCGTGAGTTCAAGTCCCACATTCAAGCTCGCTACTGTCAGCCTGTCAGTACAGAACCCACTTTGGATCCTCTGTTCCCCTCATACTGTCCCTCCATCACTTGCACTCTCCGAAAAATAAATAAATATTTTTTAAAAACCCATGTAATATTGGGCAATTTCCTTAATCTTTTAGAGCCAATGTCTTCCTATGAAAGTGGTAATAATGATACCTTGAAGGTTTATAATGAGGCCATCAATAAAAACTACATATAAATGCCTAGAACATAGAAGATGCTCAACAAAAAATGCCTATCATTATTATTTCATCATCTGAGTTTGGAATGACACTGATTGCTCTTCAGGTGCCCCAATTTTCATCCTGATCTGGTTCTGGATCTAAGGCTTTCACCCTAAATAGTCTCCATCTCCATTCTGCTAGCACTTTATAAATCAAGTTCTATTGAACTTGAAGCCCTTGCAATCTCTGGTGAACATTAGCAGTGCTGCTAAAAATATCAGTTATGTCGATATTTTGTGGTACTTAAAGGAACAATAAGAAATACAAGATCTTAGACTGAAGCTTGTGTGTTGGCTCAGGTGCATTGGCCACTGTGGCAGACTGCATTTTAGTCTCGATTCGCCACCCTTTCCTGGATCCATGCCATTTGCCATGTGACTTGGTAGTTCCCCTGCTGAAAGGATCGAGTATATTTCCTGTCCCTTGGCTTTAGTCTGGGCCATGTAATTTGCTTTAGTCAATAGAAAGGGGGGGGAGGAATGATAGTGTGTCAGTTCCCCATTTTTAAGAGGCCTTGTGGGTATCTACTTCCTTTTTTCTGTTCTGCCATTGCTATGAGGAGAACATGTCTGAGTTAGGCCTCTGATCCTAGGAGGAGGACAAGACATGTGGAGCAGAGCCATTCCAGCTGAACTATCCTAGTCCAACCATCCTTGTAGGGCCCCGCCTTGACCAGCCGACTCCCAGACAACCCACAGATGGTCAAGCTAAATAATGGTTGCTGTTAGACACTAAGATATTATGGTTATTTGTTACACAGAATAGCAAGCCAACACAACTCACACCTTCCCAAATGGTTAAAAACTGTTGAAAAATAACAAGAAATTTCAGAAAGAACCACAACTACTTGCATACTGATTCATTATGTATATACATGGGCAGGATAGGTGGCAGGGAGAGTAAGAGATGAAATGGTTAGGTATGTTTACAATGCAACCAAACAGGGATGAGGAGGGAATATATAAACTGTCCACAAGTATTTAAAGTACAACTATCCGGGGGGGGGGGGGGGGACAGGTAAAGAGTTTATTGAGCTCCAAGAGGAAACATCTAGGAAAAAATGCATCATTGGTGAGCCAACAAAAATTTCTTAAATTGGAGGGCGCCTGGGTGGCTCAGTCGGTTGATTGTCCAACTTCAGCTGAAGTCATGATCTCGCGGTCTGTGAGTTTGAGCCCTGCATCAGGCTCTGTGCTGACAGCTCACAGCCTGGAGCCTGTTTCAGATTCTTTGTCTCCCGCTCTCTCTGCCCCTCCCCTGCTCATGCTCTGTCTCTCTCTCTCTGTCAAAAATAAATAAAAAATTAAAAAAAATTTCTTAAATTGGAGCAAGAAAAAGTCTTCCTGATCAGATCTGCATCACTCTTGCTCCTGAGAAGCATTAGGGCCCCCTTGCTCTGATAGTTTTACATTTAACGAATAAGAGAATAGAAACATATTGTGGAAATAACCTCTGGCCAACTGGATGGGGGCTAGAATCAATAATCCAGCAAAGCTGAGCATCCAAATCTCATTAGACAGATGGGCATCTATCCTGTCCCCAGTGATCTTCCTGCTGTCTACAGCTGTTTGTGAATTTTAGACAATTTAAAAGAGGAAATATTGAAAATAATCTCTTGACCCAGAAAACTGTCTTTTAAAATTAGACATACGGCACAAACAGACCTGATAGAAAGTCTAGGTTAATGAGCTTCGGGTCAGAAAGGAATTGCAATAAAGTCAGGTTGGTCTTTTTAAAGATGGTGCACAGCCTGAGACTATTGTAGAATCAGCGATGGCCAATCTAGGCAGAGGTCTCATTCCTGTCATTGCTAAATACTTGGGTAGGCTAGTAAGTACTGGGCTGAGAGTCTTTCTTTTTCTTTTCTTTTTTTAAAAAATATAACAGCAAGCCTGAACATTTTAGGGGAAAGTAATTCCAAGAGAAGTTCCTGTTCCTTTGGATAAACACAGGCTTTCAAAGCTCCAAATGGCCATTCCAATTTCTTCTTCAGGAAACACATTTTATTCTAAAAGACTCATTTCAAAGTCTTTCTTGCAATTTGGAGAGTCGAATAGTCTGTTGGTTATACAGGAATGGGTTTTATGGGAGTGTTGTCGGGGTTCTCTTGATGGGAAGGAATTCACAAGGGGACAGGACAGCACAATGTACCTTCTTGCCATTAGCTAAGAAGGAAATGTTCTATCTTTGGTTTTAACAGGGGCTGGGGCTGCGTGAATAACTTCTCCTGGTATTAGTAATAATAAACCTCAGAATGCTCTAAACGTAATTTGGATTGGCTTTTGTTGGTTTCTCACAAATGAATTCCTTTCAGCATCTGGAAATCAATACTTGGGAGACTTGCCATAGCTGTCTTCCTAAGGTTGATTGAATTAAAACCATTGGTTTCTCCTCTTTTTTTTTTTTTTTTTTTGATCTTATTCTGCATTAATCATCTTGACTTTCATGGGTTAATACAAAGAATAGAAACTTGAAAAAGTGGGTAGAGAACTGTCATTCCTAGCCATTAAATATTTTAGTGACAGCAGGGTAAGACTTGATTCGAGGCCAAACTAGTAATGTTTCAGGCCAGTAGATTCACATATGTGTGAAAGCCTTTTCTACGTGCATGACAAAACACTCTCCTATATTTGTACATATAGGAAATACTTAAATCTTCCATTCTCATTTTCAATAAACAAATGGAGACACTGTCAACATCTTAAAAATGACTAATTCAAAGTCACATAGTAGGTGAAGGAAAAAAATTCTTATCACAAATGGGATATGTTTTATGATAGAAATTTTAGAATCAGATGACCAAAAAGAAGAAAACTTCCGTCATGTAGAATCTCCCTGACTGCAAGTAACAAAAAGTTCTAGGAATCCATATGTGGCAGGTAAGCACTCCCCTCCCTGTGGTCTCCACCTCCATTGGCATGAGGGAGGTAGAGTCCTCAGGATTCTGCAAACACCCCTTCCTCCCCTCCCCTGCAGCTCCCATGGCTTTCTCACCTCTCCCTGCCTTGAGATGGCAGGATGAACCATCCCAGAGCTACTTATCTCAGTTGGTCTGGTCCTCGCTCTTGCCCCAAGGCTTGAATGCCCTAAAGGCTCTTGTGCCCAATGTCCCTGACCCTAACCCCCAAATTGTCAAGTCTTTTATATCTTCTATATCTTATCAACCTTGAGCCTCCAGCCTTTTCTAAATCTTCTCTCCACCTTCTTGCTGTATCCCTCTCACACAGTGGCTGCTTTCTTTTCCATACCCTCCATACCACAGGGCACAGAGAGGGGTTGGATGTCCTTCTTATTCTTCATTGCCACTTCCAAATCCTTCTGCTTGTCTTCTCCCTGAAAACCCTAGCTTTGAATCTCAGTCAGACTGGAAACCCTCTTTTTCCTATTGCAGACATCTTCCTACCCTACTTCCCCCCATTCCTCATTCTTTGAAGCATGTTCTATGTCATACTTTCCATAAGGACTATAACCATTCTTGCTATAAATCTTAGAGGTTTTCAGTATTCACATAAATAATGATTCTATGGCACAAAAACAGACACATAGACCAATGGAATAGAATAGAAACCCCAGAACTAGACCCACAAACGTATGGCCAACTCATCTTTGACAAAGCAGGAAAGAACATCCAATGGAAAAAAGACAGCCTCTTTAACAAATGGCTGGGAGAACTGGACAGCAACATGCAGAAGGTTGAAACTAGACCACTTTCTCACACCATTCACAAAAATAAACTCCAAATGGATAAAGGACCTGAATGTGAGACAGGAAACCATCAAAACCTTAGAGGAGAAAGCAGGAAAAGACCTCTCTGACCTCAGCCGTAGCAATCTCTTACTCGACACATCCCCAAAGGCAAGGGAATTAAAAGCAAAAGTGAATTACTGGGACCTTATGAAGATAAAAAGCTTCTGCACAGCAAAGGAAACAACCAACAAAACTAAAAGGCAACCATCGGAATGGGAAAAGATATTCGCAAATGACATATCGGACAAAGGGCTAGTATCCAAAATCTATAAAGAGCTCACCAAACTCCACACCCGAAAAACAAATAACCCAGTGAAGAAATGGGCAGAAAACATGAACAGACACTTCTCTAAAGAAGACATCCGGATGGCCAACAGGCACATGAAAAGATGTTCAGCGTCGCTCCTCATCAGGGAAATACAGATCAAAACCACACTCAGGTATCACCTCACGCCAGTCAGAGTGGCCAAAATGAACAAATCAGGAGACTATAGATGCTGGAGAGGATGTGGAGAAACGGGAACCCTCTTGCACTGTTGGTGGGAATGCAAATTGGTGCAGCCGCTCTGGAAAGCAGTGTGGAGGTTCCTCAGAAAATTAAAAATAGACCTACCCTATGACCCAGCAATAGCACTGCTAGGAATTTATCCAAGGGATACAGGAGTACTGATGCATAGGGCCACTTGTACCCCAATGTTCATAGCAGCACTCTCAATAATAGCCAAATTATGGAAAGAGCCTAAATGTCCATCAACTGATGAATAGATAAAGAAATTGTGGTTTATATACACAATGGAATATTACGTGGCAATGAGAAAAAATGAAATATGGCCTTTTGTAGCAACGTGGATGGAACTGGAGAGTGTGATGCTAAGTGAAATAAGCCATACAGAGAAAGACAGATACCATATGGTTTCACTCTTATGTGGACCCTGAGAAACTTAACAGGAACCCATGGGGGAGGGGAAGGAAAAAAAAAATAGGTTAGAGTGGGAGAGAGCCAAAGCATAAGAGACTGTTAAAAACTGAGAACAAACTGAGGGTTGATGGGGGGTGGGAGGGAGGAGAGGGTGGGTGATGGGTATTGAGGAGGGCACCTTTTGGGATGAGCACTGGGTGTTGTATGGAAACCAATTTGTCAATAAATTTCATATAAAAAAATAAAATTAAAAAAATATATTAAAAAAAATAAAATAAAATAACAACAAAAAAATAATGATTCTAGTTCACTCCCCTCTCATCTCCTTGACTTCCTCCCCTCCAGTGATGTTGTTCTCTACTCTAGCTCACCCTTCTCTTTCTGGTCATGCCCTAGACCTCACCATTACCAATAACCATGGCATGTCTGCATATTGGTTTGAAGCATACCCCTCTGATGTTCTCTGTTTGCAATTCACTCCCTCTAGTATCCCAATGACAAAATTTTTCCAGCATCACTGGCATGCATGGTCCACAGATCCTTCTTCTTTTCAAAGTCTTTGAACCCCCTCATGTCCTCACCTCCCTCTTTACCATACTTAGATCCTATGGTCCAAATTATATCACTCCCTTGCACATATTGTTAATTTCTTTTCTTTTTCTCCCTTTATCATATTCTCTTGGCAAAACCCTGCTTAAATCCAACTCTCTGCTGATTCTGTGTTTGTTCAACTGACCATGGCTAGAGAAAAGCTCATGATCGTGCTGACTGGAGCCCCTTTCAATTCATGGCCATGAACCTCAAGTGGGCCTTTCTTGTCACCAAGGAATCTCATTACATTTTCCAAGCTCATTTATGCTCCTGCTCCTCAAGGGAACTATTTCACATATTTTTCTCTCTTTTCTAGTCTCTTCCACTATCCTTACTCTCAGCTTGCTGCCTATCACTAAGAAAATAGAGACAATTAGAAGAGGACACTTCCAGATGTTTCCATCACCATATCTACCCACCTAATTGCATCTCGTTTAATAAGCTCTGCCTGGTCTCCTTGGTGGATGAGTCACTTCTGCTCCATCTACAAATAATGCCTCCACTTCAGCACAAGTTCCCATGCTTTCACCTACTCAGGAAAGTTACAAAAATTTTTTTTGAGGGATCCCCTGTCTATATAAAAATTTTTAAGTTTATTTATTTATTTTGAGAGAGAGCGTGCGAGAGAGAGCATGAGCACAAGCAGGGGAAGGGCAGAGAGAGAGAGAGAGAGAGAGAGAGAGAGAGAGAGGGAGAGAGAGAATCCCAAGCAGGCTCCACGTTGTAGGTGCAGAGCCTGAATCAGGGCTCAATCTCCCGAACCATGAGATCATGACCTGTGCCCAAATCAAGAGTCAGACATTCAACTAACTGAGCCACCCAGGCACCCCTCTATAAAATTTTTGATTAAAAGATGTATTAGAAAATTCATGGGCCCATGTGAGGTATAGTGATTTGTTGATGAAGTGTCCTCTTCTTTTTTTTTAATTTTTAACATTTATTTATTTTTGAGACAGAGAGAGACAGAGCTTGAACGGGGGAGGGTCAGAGAGAGAGGGAGACACAGAATCTGAAACAGGCTCCGGGCTCTGAGCTGTCAGCACAGAGCCCGATGCGAGGCTCGAACTCACGGACCGCGAGATCATGACCTGAGCTGAAGTTGGACACTTAACCGGCTGAGCCACCCAGGTGCCCCGAGAAGTTCTTATGTATTTATTGTCCCAGCAGCAGAAGTGAAGAGTCTGCATAGTGCTTGGGCACCATTTGTCTTTCCATTCAGATCGAGGGACCATCCCTTTTGTTTCTGATTGTCAGTGTGATGCTTCTGGCTCCTTTCACATCTCCCATCTTAAGAAAAGGGAACAAGGCTGTAATTACTTTGTCATGGCTCTTCAGAACCGTTTGTATCAAGGTAGCATTGATCTTCTTGCCTCTGCATTTCGCTAATACCATTTATTTAATGCTGGTTATCTTATTACTCATAAAGCTGCATCATCCATTATGCGGCCTGTGAATGCTCACTTCCAAGGGCTCTCTTGAAGGTTGGTTCTGTGCTTCACTGCTGACCACCACAAATGCAAGTCTTACCCAGAGCATGGAGGGAAATCTGAACAACACTTTATGTTACATTTACCACTCAGAAGTTTACCGAATGAATGTAGAACATAGTCTTCTCTTAGCCTAACACGTTAGGCTGTACTCACTGTATTCCTAGGGTGTGCTCGCTTTCATTGCTGACCCCACTCCTGCCTCGCACACACTGCCACCCCAGGAAGAAGAATAAGAGGGGCCCATGAGCAGAATGAGAAGAGTGGCTTCATTCACCCCAGACCTTTGCTCATTCCTCTGAACCAACGTGACTTACCATCAACTTGGGAGAGCATGACATTGCCGCATTGGTTGGAGACTAGAAAGGACTTCATCTGGAAGTGCCCCCTGGTGCTGTAGAGAGAGCAGCCGTCTCATAAAGCCCTTAGGAGAGATAGGCATGTCGCCTCTGAAGACTGCCTGGCACGCAGACTGCAGAGGGACAGGATGACTGACGTGGGTGTCAGTGGCAGGAGCATACAGAATAAAGGATGCCTGCCATCACTTCCCTGCTGTGAACTGGAGGTGGGGCCTGCGGTCGGAACACAGACTGATGTGTCACCCAGGCCCGTACATACCCAACAGTTGGTGGCAGACCTCTGAAGTCATCCTGTGTCCTATGTGAGTCATCCAAAATCAGCACATCAGCCCCATTCTAGTGCCCTAATCTTGCACAGTCTTGCAAAAGAAATAATGCTTTGGTGAGTGGGAGGAATCCATAGAACTGAGGCCTGGCCCTGGATGCCCAGAATTCCACCATAGACATAGGCCCTGGAGCTCTTCGGGGCAGCTGATTGATTCCAAGGATGCCTGAAGGGTAATGGAGATATTAGAGATATCCCTGGATAATGGAGAATGTCCTGAAGGGAAAACACAGTCTATGCTTGCCCCTGTCCAGGCTTGGGGCTTTCCATCCAGATGGCAGTGCTGGCCCCGGCCAGTGTGCCAGGCATTGAAGGGAGACAGAGCACGTAAAGGAAGGCACTCCTGGTGGTTACTAGGGTTCGAAGGTCAGGTCTGGGGACACCCTTCCCAGATGGCCCTAGTGGTCCCTCACCAACTTGGCATCACAAATCAACTGTCATCATATCAGTGAAACTTAACCTGAACACTCTTCTTGAAACATCAAATGTCTCCCTCCAACAACTGATACTCCTGATCCCTTTCTTCCCTTGCTTATATTAGAGATAGCACTTATTTCCATCAGATATATATTTCCTTTTAAATTTCACTTATTGCCTATATCCACCCACTAGAAGGTAAACTCAATGAGGGCAGTGATATTTGTTTGTTTTGTTCACTTTTCTGTTTCTAGAACTGGCACAAGGTAGGTGTTGTATCTATTGAATGAACGACTAAACCACTTACTGTTGACTTTTTGTTCTTTCTCTTAGCACCACCTGGATTTACGTTTATAGTATTTAAAAATTTTTTTATTGTTTATTTATTTTTGAGAGAGAGACAGTGAGAGCAGGGAGAGAGGGAGAAACAGAATCCGAAGGAGGATCTAGGCTCTGAGCTGTCAGCACAGAGCCCAGCCTGGGGCTCAAACTCACCAACTGTGAGATCATGACCTGAGTTTAAGTCAGACGCTCAACCGACTTAGCCACCCAGGCACCCCCCATATATAGTATTATTTAAAAGTCAAGACTATGTTGCACATATTATTTACTAACTGGCTTTAACACTATTTCATGAATATTATGTTTCCATTCTTTAGTCTTCTGTAACATTTTAATGACTGCATGTTTCAAAGTTTATTTATTTATTTTGAGAAAGAGAGAGAGAGAGAGAGAGAGAGACAGCATGAGTAGGGGAGGGGCAGAGAGAAGGAGAGGGGGAATCCCAAGCAGGCTCCATGCTATCAGTACAGAGCCTGACATGGGGCTTGATCTCACGAGCCACGAGATCACGACCTGAGGAGAAATTAAGAGTTGGACACTTAAGTGACTGAGCCACCCAGGTGACCCATGACTGCATATTTCATTGTATAGATAAATCACATCTTATTTACCTAGTGCTCTAGTGATAGAAAGTTGCATTTTTCCAAGGACTAACAATTATACTGCAGTGATGATTTAGCCATTCCTGTGATTAATTCTTTAATAACAGTAATTATCATAATTTATTAGGTACTTCCTTTGTGTTAGGCTCTGGGCTCAGAACTTTATTTTTTATTTTTATTAAAAAATTTTTAATGTTTATTTATTTTTGAGAGAGAGAGCACGAGCAGGGGAGGGGCAGAGAGAGAGGGAGACCCAGAATCCGAAGCAGGCTCCAGGCTTTAAGCTGTCAGCACAGAGCCTGACTTGGGGGTCAAACTCACAAGCCATGAGATCTGAGCCAAGGTCAGACGCTTAACCAACTGAGCCAACCAGGCACCCCTGTGCTCGGAACTTTACATGCACTATCTTAATTAATCCTCTTAACAGGCCTATGAAGAAGTTATTTGAGGCAGGAATTAGTAGAAACTGAGGTTAAGTAACTTGCTCAGGGTCATGTAGGTAGAATGTGGCAGAGCTAAGTTTTAAACCCAGGTATGACTCCACTGGCCACATGCCAAATTGAGATGCTCTGCCAATTTTGCAGGGTAATTTTCTAGAAATGGAATTTCTGCTTGATGCCCAATTCTTAAAAAGTCAGGTGTTTTGGAGAGATTTAATTCATTTATTGTTAGTTTAGGAGAAAGTGCTAGTTATAGCATTTCTTGTCACAGGGCCACAGAAAGAAGAAAACTTAAACATTTTTTTAATATTATTCATACTCTGAAAATAGTACACACATATGATAAAAATTCAAGTCATATCATGGTGTTTAGTGAAAAATGAATCTGCTTTCTACCTCACATTTTTCAATCCTACCAACTTAGAGGTGTCACCATTAATAGTCATTCATATCCTTCCAGAAATTAGAGAACTTTAAAAAAAATTTAATTGTTTTTAGAGAGAGAGTGAGCACATGAGCAAGGGAGAGGGGCAGAAGAGAGAGAGAGAGAATCTTAGGTAGGCTCTATGCTTAGCATGGAGCCCAATGTGGGGCTTGATCTCATGACCCTGGGATCATGACCTGAGCTGAATCAAGAGTCAGATGCTCAACCTACTGAGACACCCAGAATCCCCTAAAGGTTACTTAAAGAAAATTAAAAATTGGAAAGAGCTTTGGGAATCCCAAAGATAAAAATTAAGAGTCTTAAGGAGATAAGCAAGCATTATAATGAAGAAAGAGCAAGCAACCACCCAATTTTTCTCCTTTCCCTTCAGACCCTCATGTTGCTCAAGGTAGATGATGGTTCTTGCCAATTTTTTTCTTTTTAAAAGCTATTTTCATATTAATGAGGGCAGGAATCTTGTCTGTTTTATCAGATACAATTTTTTAATTAAATTTTTCTTGTCTCTCCAATGCCTGGCACTCACTCAGTACTCTATAAATTTCTAGTTGAATACATGAAATTATTCTAAGAACAATATTGCTTACTTGGCTTTTGGATGCTCCATTCTGAGGGAAATAAGAAGCCACTCTCAGTCCCACAGAGGACCATGGAGACACCTTGACCATCCTCTATGAAGCCAGTGAAGAAGGTTTCCCTGGCCTTGACCTTACAGGTGTCAGAAGAGAGGAGTCTAGACCTGGAGTAGGGTTGGGGCAGAGTGAGGGTGGTCAAGAGAGGAGAGACATCTGGGAATCCAGTCAAAATGGATCTCATAGGGCCCCCCAAAATGTGACTCAATGGGAATAGTCAAGATGTGTGTTTTCTCATCCTCTAACTTCTAGGTGTGTATGTCCTTGATTCCTACCAGTTTTGGAAAGTCCTCAGTGAGCCAGCTTTCGCAACACTGCCAGGAACTCTGTGCCACAGTTTGTTTATCCATTCACTAGTTGAAGGACATTATGTTTGCTTTCAATTTGGGGTTATTATGAATAAGGTCATTATAAATATTTGCAAATAGGTTTTTCTGTAAACTTCAATTTTTCTTTGGTAAATACCTAGGAGTGGGATCCCTAAGTTTTATGGTAAGTGTATACTTAACTTTATAAGACACTGCCACTGTTTCCAAAATGATTACCATTTTGTATTCCCACCAGCAATGCATGGAAGGTCCAGTTTCCCCACATCCTCACTAGCACTTGGTATTGTTAGTTTTTTGATTTTAGCTATCCTAATAGGTGTGTATCTTATTGAGGTTTTAATTTACATTTCCTTAATGATCAATAATGTTGAATATCTTTTCATGAGTTTACTCTAGTGAGTGTTAAATATTTTACCCATAGTTCTCATTGGATTCTGTTTTTTTCCCAGATAGCTTTATTATTATTTCTTAATATGAAATTTATTGTCAAATTGGTTTCCATATAACATCCAGTGCTCACCCCAACAGGTGCCCTCCTCAATGTCCATCACCCACTTTCCCCTCCCTCCCACCCCCCCATCAACCCTCAGTTTACTCTCAGTTTTTAAGAGTCTCTTATGGTTTGGCTCCCTCCCTCTCTAACTTTATGGATTCTGTTTTTTAAAAAACTTCTTATTTCGAAAATCTTATTAGATCTTATTAGAATTCTACTACCTTTTTTGGGGGCACCTGGGTGGCTCAGTCGGTTGAGCCTCCGACCTCAGCTCAGGTCATGGTCTCGCAGCTCGTGAGTTCGAGCCCCGCATCGGGCTCTGTGCTGACAGCTCAGAGCCTGGAGTCTGCTTCGGATTCTGTGTCTCCCTCTCCCTCTGCCCCTAACCCACTCGCATTCTGTCTCTTTCTTTCTCAAAAATAAATAAACATTAAAAGAATTCCACTACCTTTTCTACTAATGTCTGTTTTCTGGTACAGGATTCTAGTTAGAATCCCACTTTGCATTTTGTGGGGGTGATTTTCTTCTTCATCTGTTCTAAGCCATGACAGCTCCTCAGACTGTCCTTGTATTTCACAACCTTGAGTCCTGGTCAGTTATTTTGTAGGGTGCTCCTTTGTTTGGCTTGCCTGATGATTTCTCACAATTAGGTTGAGATTGTACATTCTTGTCAAAAGTACCGCAAAATGATACATTGTCTCCTGGGCTTCATATTAAAGGGTTCGTGATGTCAATGAATCCTGCTACTGGTGATGCTAACCTTGACCACTTTAAGGTGGTGTCTGATGAGCTTTTTGACTCTAAAATGGTCTTTCCCTTTGCAGTTAATAAATGTCTTGGGTAGATATTTTGAGACTATGAAAATATCCCTGTTCCCTTCACATTTCACCCAGGAATTTTAGCATTTGTAAATGGATCATGGATGCATCCGATTTTACTGTGTTTTTTTCTTACACCGAGTAGGAATGTTTTTCATTTCTCTCTTTTTGACTTTCACAGAATTCTATTTTTTAGGGTAAGAAGGGTCCCTACTTCCCATTTATTTATTTATTTGATTATTTATATCAGCATGCACACACGGATATTTATTTTATTCTACTGATTACAGTTTAACACTGTCATTGTTTGGTTGTTCAATCCAACATGACTGATGTCCTTATAAGAGGGAAATTGGACACAGAGACATAGGCACTCAGGGAAGAAGGCCACGTGGAGAGGGAGGCAGAGATTGGAGGGATGCTGCCAGAAGCCAAGGAACGCCAAGGATTTTCAGCAACGACTGGAAGCTAAGAAGAGTTGAGGAAGAATTCAACGTAGCGTCTCAGAGGGAGCATGGCCCTGCTGGCATCTCGGTTTCAGACTTCTAGACTCCCCCACTCTTCAGGACCGTGGGATAATAAGTTTCTGTTGTTTGAAGCCCCAGGTCTGTGGTATTTTGTTATGGAGGTCACTGGAAGGAAACACACACCCAGTTTGTTACATCATGGGGTTCACTTCTGCCTCTACGATACAGGTGCAAAATTCTTTAGGTTTTCTGGGCAATTCCTTCATCCTTTCTTCACAGTCTTTTTTTCATACTTGTTCAGCCTACGTATGAGCATACATTTTCTCTAGTCAAAAGGGCTCTTAAAGAAAAGCTTTAAGGGAAAGCATTCCATATATAATATGGGAGAGCTGTGGCCTGCACATGGAGAAATGTCTTAGGATTTCAGAACAGCAGCCCATTCAGAGTCAGTGGTGGATGTGGTTTCCAACAGAATTAATGTGATGCTAAGCTATGCTTGATTTTCACCCACCAGAGAGATCCCTAAGATCCATGCAAACAGCTTTGGTCTCTACAAAGTTTCCCCATGAAGAGCCATTTCAGTTTAATGTGGTCTGGCCCATTGGTCTTCAGGATGCATTTTTGTGGTGATAGAATAGTCACTGCTTTCTTTAGAAGAGAGACGGAAATGGCTCCCTAGAAGCCTCCGAGTATTTTCCATCTACCCAGTTGATCAGACAGCCTTACCCTTTAAATCTCTACCTGCTGGGACTGGAATAAGGGTGGCCTTTTAAAGTGGTCTGCCAAATAGGCAATGGTTTTTGTACTCCAAAGGATGAGCAGGAAATGCATTGGAGATTTGTCTCACTCCTTTCCCTGGTTTCATATCCCAACATATTTTTCCCCCTCACAAAAAATAAGTTTTACCACTGGCTAATTTCTCTTTCTTTTTCTGAATTCTTCCTTTTGATTTATTTCTTTATTTCCCTGCTCTTTGATTTCCTTTCTTTCTTCTTGCATTGCGTTCTGAATTTCTTAGGCCCTACATCCACAGAAGCTGCTGGATTGACTTGCCCCCCCCCCCCCCCCCCACAGATCTGTATTTGATCTTATGGGCTTGCTCTGGATAAGGAGGGTGTTTCTGGTGGGGACTATAATTCTCTCACCACCAACTGCAGAGATCTCAGCTCTGGATTTCACTTCCTCTTTGAGCGGCCTTGGATCAGAGGGGCCTCGTACGTGTTGGGGGAGCTGCTGAGTTGATCAAGAACTTTCAGGTTGGATCAGACCCAGATGTTCTGGACTTTCTGGCAAGAAGTAGCCTGGACTACACTTTCAGGCTTCTCGACCAAGAAATCTGAAGGATTCCAGGAGATGAAGAAATGAGCTTAAACTGACAAGATGACATTTAGTAGGGGTATATGTGAAGGGGATCAGAATATTCCATTCCCGGATATGCCACTTAGGCATAAAGATGATTTTGAGCTGAAAGCAATTAAGAAACATCAGACTCAAGAGGAACTCTCTGCCCTCCCCGTTTGTGTGTAAAAGCAGGGCATAAATTTCCTTTTTATAAAGGTAACATAAAATTACATTTGTAAAGATGTCCACCACTTCTGTACTAGGAAGAAGAGAATGATTCTTAATTATTCTAGAAAATTTTCAGCAAAGAAGGCACCAACTCAAGTCTGCATAACAAACCTTACTAAAAAACCTTTATCTATCGCTAGTTTCCCCATATATTTATTTACTTTTTCACAATTTACCACCCCTAGGAGCCCTTTATCTAGTCAAATTTCTGCAATTTATCAACCTTTGTTAAAACTTATGTGAGCTGAGCTTCTGAGTCTAATTGCTTTTGTGGGCTTTCACTTTTTTTCTATGAACACCTCCCCCCACCCCCCGCCTATGCATGTAAAATAAAAAAATATCAATGGTAAAAAGTATGTATTCCGTTTCTTCTACTAATCTGACTTTTGTCAGTTTAATTTGCACCTCCCAGCTACTGAATCTAAGAGGGTAGAGGAAAAAAGTTTGTTTTTCCTTTCCTATATGCAAGTATCTGAACTAAGAGTCAAAAAATCTGCTACATGAGTTCAGGTGGTTTAGCAGCTCTAGGAGCAAGGGAAAAAGAAACTAGTCAATAGTAACATCAGTGTTAGTCAAAACTTTTCCTTATGGCTTATTTGCATATTAATGTCCATCTTAGTGTAGAGTAATAGAAATAGCATAGCAGTAAGCAAGATCCATATGAGCCACAGCTTATCATAAAGACCAGGATAGAAAATTGCCCGTGTGGTAGATTAGTTACAAAAATGTTCCCAATATCTTTCAACCTCCTCCCTTTACAAAAATGTTCCCAATATCTTTCAACCTCCTCCCTGTTTCCACACATTTTGCAATTTGACCATGCAACTCCTCCCATCTAGAAGGGAAGTCTATTTCTCCATGTCTTGAATCAAGCCTTGTGATTTGCTTTGGCCTGTATAGAATGTTGCAGAAATGATGGTGAAACTTTTCTGAGCCTAAACTTTGTGAGCCCTTGGACGTTTTCACACTTTTTTCTGGAACCATGCTTCTGTCATGTGAACAAACTCAGGCTAGTCTGCTGAATGCTGAGAAACCCATGGCCTAGTCATGTCTGTCATCCCAGTTAAGACACAGCCAACCGCCACACCTGAGAAGAGACTATCAGACCAGTCAGCTCCCAGCTTACCGACAGTTGGCTGCAAATACGTACATGAGCTCAGCTGAGATTGGCTAAGCCTAGCCCAGATAAGCAGAGTGACCCAGCTGACCTGTGGTCTCGTGAGCTATAGTGAATGGCTGTTTCTTAAACCATTAACATTTGGTCTGTTACACAGCAATAGCTTACTGATACAGCTTTGAAAGCACATCTTATAACAGTTGCTATAAGCCTCCATTGTTAAAGCAATGGATGATATTGCCTTTGTAGAAGGGAAGACGGGGTGGCGTGGCAGCTCTGGAGACTGTGGGGTTCAGAGGCTGGTGCTGGACCCACAGAGTAAAACCTGAAGGCCAGCTCATCTGATGACAGAGCAAAGAAAAGCAGGAACCCAGGGAGTGGCCTGCACTATCAGTTTGTGGGGGCAACGGGCATGTATTTCCAATGGATCCAGTATAGACCACAGCTTGGAGAGATTTTAGAGATACTCTGCTTAAGAGGGTAATCTGGAGGAGAGTCAGGATTCTAAATGACAGGATCTTTGGAGTGGTCTGCCGAAGGGACTTAAGGGTTGTAATAAGTGGCTGGTTGGAGGGAGTATGGGATGAATTAAGGAGACTGAGTGAGAGACTGAGTAATTTCCTAATTACTCTGAGCAAGTGTAAATCTGCCTTGTAGGGTTATTGTGAGGATTAAATGAACTATTCTGTGCAAAGTCCCTGGGGTGCTAGAGTATGCCCGCAGTAAGTGGCAACTCTTGGAAACAGCTTTCACTACTGTTGGGTCAGTGGGTTTAGGTTACCCCCAACTCAGCCAAGGCAGAGAGCAACGGAAAAGAATGATAGAAGAGGATAAAGGGAGGCAGAGGGCTGAGGGGAGGGGAGGGATGGAGAGAGGGAAAATGGAAGCAAAACAATGATAAAGGGAAAGGGTTTTTTTTTGTTTTTTTGTTTTTTAATAGGAGAGGAATAGAGAAAAAGAAGAACATTGAGCTGGGGTCAAAATGTAAACATTATGACTCAGATACAGTCTTCTCTCCCCCAAAGAAGTTGATCTCCCATTGCTGGAAACAACAACTTCAATTGATGTGGAAAAAACACTTTAAGTGTTTTCATGCTTTCTAGCATGAAATAATCCTTTGTGAGTAAATACACCGTTGACTTAAAGTACAAGCTTCACAGAGGGTTTCTTTCTGCTTTGCAAGGTGTTTCCTCTTCCTTTCTCTTCTCAAGCTCTAATGTTCAGTAGGTTAGCTGTATTAAATGCATTTTTGACTTACAGTATTTTCTTTTTTTAAAAGTTATTTATCGGGGCGCCTGAGTGGCGCAGTCCGTTAAGCGTCCGACTTCAGCCAGGTCACGATCTCGCGGTCCATGAGTTCGAGCCCGGCGTCAGGCTCTGGGCTGATGGCTCAGAGCCTGGAGCCTGTTTCCGATTCTGTGTCTCCCTCTCTCTCTGCCCCTCCCCCGTTCATGCTCTGTCTCTCTCTGTCCCAAAAATAAATAAACGTTGAAAAAAAAATTTAAAAAATAAAAAAAAATAAAAGTTATTTATTTATTTATGTATTTTATTTTTTAAAGTTATTTATGTATTTTCTTTTTTAAAGTTATGTATGTATGTATGTATAAATAAAGAGAGAGAGAGAGAGAACGAGCAGGAGAGGGACAGAGAGAGGGAGACAGGATCTGAAGCAGGTTCTGTACTGATGGCAGAGAGCCAGGCGTGTGGCTCAAACTCAAAAACCGTGAGATTATGACCTGAGCCAAAGTCAGATGCTTAACCCAACTGAGCCACCCAGGTGCCCCTTGACTTATAATATTTTCAGCTTACAATAGGCTTATTGGGGCGTAACTGTATTGCAAGTTGAGGAAGATCTGTAACTAGTTATTTTTACTGTATTAGAAATTAAAATAGAAATTTAAAATTTTTATTAATCCATTTAAAAATAAAAAGAAAGTAAATAGCTATTATAGACTAATATAAGTAACATTTAAAAGTGGAAGATAACTAGATTTCTAAAAAAATTAGTAAGAAAGCTGGTTTTACATTTTTTTTCAAATTCCTTCAATATCTGGCTTCATAGAAGATGCATGTATTTAAGCCTATATCTAATAGAAGATATATACTTTGGCATTCAAACTATTGTGGTAACATGCTGTGTAGACTCTGGAAAACTCCCCTGTACCTTCTTGATAGGGTGAGAGTGAAAAAGACAAACAATGCCTTAGCAGGAGCATGAAAATAGCTTTGATCCCACGGACCCCCTGGCAGGATCTTGGAAGGACCCCCAGGAAGATCTGGATCATTTTGAGAATTGCTGCTCAAGAACTTTCTCCGTTCACTTCCAGAAAGGCTTTCCACATCCCTTTCCTGTCTGATGGGAATCCCTCCTGTGTCACACCTTCCTTCCACCCTGCTGGCATCCTGCTTTACCTTCCCTGGGCCAAGGACAGTGTCTGGGCTGTAAGGAAAGATGTTGAATTTTCCAGGAGGGAAAACACCTGCAGGGTTATTTCAAATATGTTATCCCCACCACTAAGAGGAAGGTAACTTGAAAGAAGAGGATGGTTCCCACCAACAGTGCAAGAGGGTTCCCATTTCTCCACATTGTCGCCAGCATCTGTTATTTCCTGATTTGTTACTTGTAGCCCCTCTGACCGGGTGGGAGGTGGTATCTCAGTGTGGTTTTGATTTGTACTTCCCTGATGATAAGTGACGTTGAGCATCTTTTACTGTTGGTGGGAATACAAACTGGTGCAGCTGCTCTGGAAAATAGTGTGGAGGTTCCTCAAAAAATTAAAAATAGAACTACCCTACGACCCACCAACAGCACTACTAGGAATTTATCCAAAGGATACAGGAGTGCTGATGCATAGGGGCACTTGTACCCCAATGTTTATAGCAGCACTTTCAACAATAGCCAAACTATGGAAAGAACCTAAATGTCCATCATCTGATGAATGGATAAAGAAAATGTGGCTTATATGTTCAATGGAATACTACTTGGCAATGAGAAAGAATGAAATCATGCCATTTGCAGCAACGTGGATGGAACTGGAGGGTATTCTGCTGAGTGAAATAAGTCAGTCACAGAAAGACAGATATCATATGTTTTCACTCATACGTGGATCTTGAGAAACTTAACAGAAGACCATGGAGGAAGGGAAGGGGAAAAATAGTTACAAACAGAGAGGGAAGGAGGCAAACCACAAGAGACTCTTAAATCCACAGAACAATCTGAGGGTTGATGGTGGGGGGAGAGGGGAAAATGGGTGATGGGCATTGAAGAGGGCACTTGTTGGGATGAGCACTGGGTGTTGTATGCAAGTGATGAACCACGGGAATCCACCCCCAAAACCAAAAGCATACTTGACACACTGTATGTTGGCCAATTTGACAATAAATTATATTTTAAAAAAAGAAAGGAGAGGATGGTTGAAAGTGAAATGTGTTAGGGACAGGGAGTAGCAGAATTGTGCCCTCCGTGCCTGCTGGGTGGGGCATCGGAACGCTCTGCCTAGCCTGCCTAGCAAATGTTATGTTCTTTCAGCTGCATTTATCACCTGCCTCTTCAATTAATGACACCAGCTCCCTTCTCTGATGGTCAATTCACTAGTTTCTTTCTTCCCCATTTTGCTTTGGGGACCAGAGTAGGAAAACATCTGTGTTTCCTTTTGCATAGGGATAGACAGATATCATATACTATTAGTGTCTCATAACCAAGATCTATAAACTCAGCCCAGGGTGATAAAGCTGGGTGATTTTTCCCCCCACTGTCTTTCATGTCAATCCTCCTTCATCACAACATCATCAATCAATCACATTGCTCTTGGAGTTCCTTGTGTTACCATGGCAACGCCTCCCCGCAGAGTTAAAAATAAAACTTCTGTATTCCTACTGAAATTTGGAGAGAACAAGAACCTAATTGCCTGGCGGTCCTCATCATGGGAACACCGCTCCTTCGGCAAAGGCCACCCAGCCGCTTTGTCCTGGAGAGTGAAGATGCGCTGTAAACCCCGAGTTCTGTGTCTGCCTCCCCAAGGCAGCACCCGTGGGAAAGTGAGGCTGCCCCTTGCAGAGCTGGTTGGTGCTTTTCATCACAGACCCACTGGAGTCTTCCCTGTTTTTTGGCTCGGGGTCCTTTATAGATACCTTCTCTGTGGTTTGGCAAATCCGCGGGGAAGAAGGAAAAAAAAATCAATGCAGAAAGCAGGGTTGGAAGCTTTAACCACTCTCTTGGACACTTTAGATCGCTTAATAAGGAAAAGATTTCTGCAGAGATGTTGCTTCTTTTAGGTTCCCCCAGAGACAGACCCGAGACAAGGACTCAAGGGCAGGCAGTCGATTTGGGAGACACAGGGAACATCAGTGGGAACGGAGAGGGGAGGTGCCAAGGTAATACTGAGTGGAAAAGATAGCCAGTAAAGATGTTAGAAGCTCAGCCACCACTGTGGGCCATTGGGGCTTAATTCTGTAGGGAAACTCTGAGATGTGGGGGTAAACACTTGACTTTGAGTTATCCTATCCTATCTAAGTCATTTACACAATGACTCTCAAGGGTCTTTGGTTGAAGGCTGCTCCAAGGGTGTTTCTTCCCGGCATTTCTGCTCTGCCATGTGGGGCAGGGCAGTGCTTTGGCTCTATAGAATGCTCGCTGGCACAAAGATTTCGATACCTGCAGTCAGAAGTCTGTGGATAAGGGATTAGGATGGGTCATTGAAAGTGGCAGCTAGGAATGCTCGGACTGGGCCTTTATTTGGGAAGTTAAAGCAGTTCTATCTGAAGCAAGCTTACAGGAAACTAGACCCAGGAGTAGTCAGTATGAAAATAATAAAAAGTGCAGAATGGTTTAAAAGGGGTTTTGTTATTGTTCTAGTTTGTATTTTTGAAGTAGTACAGTATGCCAGATATTTGAACGGACATTTGAATCTTCACCAGCATAAAATGGCTTTTCATCCTCACCAGCCTCTCAGAACTTTAGTTCTTCAAAACCATGCATTTAATCCACAAATACCCTCGTGTCAAAATGTCAGTATCATCTGCCTTCCCTAAGTGTGCTTTGCCTTTTCATTGTGCTCCTTTGATGCTTTCCCCAAGATGACTCCTGAGGGTCTGAGCATGAAGTGACCGGAATATTAGAAACAAGGCTCCCAGAGGAGGGATGGTGACATCTATGGAGCGTCCATGTGCCAGGCAGCGTGCTATGTGATCTCCGTGGATCATTTCATTTAAAACTCACAACCATTCCGTGAGGGAGATACTCTAATCACCCCGCTTTACAAATGAACAAGCAAAGGCACAGTGACTTGAAAGTTCCACATCTAACACATTTGGGAGCCAGGGTTCAAATCCGGGATGTCTGTTCCCAGCAAATGTCTTTCATCGCTTTCATTGCCTTTATCTTTTTTTTTTTTCCTTCTGTTAGTTCTTCCAAATCAAAATTGCTGTTTTGTGTTGACAATTTTCCATATTCAGGTGGACTCTACCACAAAATGTCTAGGACCAACCCCTCTGTAGCTAACCATCCTCGCTGGCCCTGGCCTGGGACCAATGTTGCTTAAAGTCAGATGTGTATTCAAGGCAAGTGTACTAGCATCCTCCTCCTCACCTCCCAAGGAAGAACCCCGCTGACACTTGCTTTTAAAATATTTCTCTCGGGCCAAAGTTGTTTATTTTGTACTTCACGGTAAGAGCTCAAAGGCGTCAGTTGATTTCAGTTTGTCCAGACCCCCAGGAAGATGTTGCTTGAGGACAAGTTGCCTCTAGCTCAGTGAACTTCTCCTATGGACCTGCTGCATAGGCCTACATTTCTTTCCATAGATGAAGCAACGTACTTTCATTTATCCTCTTGGGTGCAGACAGAGTGACTTAGAATACTACCTCCACTAGGGGCGCCTGGGTGGCTCAGTCGGTTAAGTGGCCGACTTCGGCTCAGGTCATGATCTCGCGGTCTGTGAGTCCGAGCCCCGCGTCAGGCTCTGTGCTGACAGCTCGGAGCCTGGAGCCTGCTTCTGTTTCTGTGTCTCCCTCTCTCTCTGTCCCTCCCCCATTCGTGCTCTGTCTCTCTCTGCCTTTCAAAAATGAATAAATATTAAAAAAAAAGAAAAAAAAAAGAATATTACCTCCACTAAATCGCCATTTATTTTAAGGCTGCATGCACACAGGAAACCAAGAAAAACTGAAGAACTGGATGGAAAAGACAGAATCCATTGACCAGAGATAGGTGAGATGGTCTGAATGCTACAGTTTTTTTTTTTTTAATTTTTTTTTTCAACATTTATTTATTTTTGGGACAGAGAGAGACAGAGCATGAACGGGGGAGGGGCAGAGAGAGAGGGAGACACAGAATCGGAAACAGGCTCCAGGCTCCGAGCCGTCAGCCCAGAGCCCGACGCGGGGCTCGAACTCCCGGACCGCGAGATCGTGACCTGGCTGAAGTCGGACGCTTAACCGACTGCGCCACCCAGGCGCCCCAGAATGCTACAGTTTTGATATCGATGTGCCTCAGCCCCCGCTGCAGATTTGCTTCTTGAACCTCTCTCTGTTCAGTTTTCTCATCTTTACCTCCATATACAGTAAAATCTTGGTTTGTGAGCATAACTGGTGTCAGAAACATGCTTGTAATCCAAAACGCTTGTATATCAAAGTGAGTGTCCCCATAAGAAATAATGGAAACTCAGATGATTCGTTCTACAACCCAAAAATATTCATATAAAAAATGATTACAATACTGTAATAGAATACAAAAGAATAAAGAAAATACAAAATAGAAGGGAAAATAAACAAATTAACCTGAACTTACCTTTGAAAACCTTCGTGGCTGGTGTGAGGGAGACAGAGAGAGGAGGGTTATTGTGTAGGACGACTTTCATTATCGCCAGTGGAATCACTGCTCTCTATTGGCTCAGTGGAATCTTTTTCTTTTCGTGCAAGTTTAACAAGGAACCTGTCCAGTGACACTTGCTTTTGCCTCTTTTTGAGGATTTCACGGAAATGTGACATTGCATTGTCCTTAAACAGATTCATCGCTTGCACTGCTACAGCCTTATTCAGGTGGTGCTTTTCTACAAAAATTTGCACTGTCTCCCGCATTAAAATTTTTTTAAAAAAGTGTTTATTTATTTTTGAGAGAGAGAGAGTGAGCATGAGCAGGGGAGGGGCAGAGAGAGAGGGAGACAGAATCCCAAGCAGGCTCTAGGCTCTCAGCTGTCAGCACAGAGCCAGACTCAGGGCTTAAACTCATCAACCGTGAAATCATGACCTGCGCCAAAGTCAGTTGCTTAACCAACTGAGCTACCCAGACACCCTGCCCTGTTTCCCACATTTTACGCATCTCCCTAATCTCATTTGAAGTGAGGGATTCCTCCACCTCTTCTCCTCCTTTGCAGAGGAAGATGTAGACTTCTTATAAAATCTTACAATTTCAGCCACTTGCATACCTTGTTCATACTTCTCAATGATTTCCTTCTTGACTTCCACTGTAATCATCTCCCCCTTCTTACCACCCTTCTTTTCAACCTTTCTCTGCATGGGGGCCATTGTATACACTCACAGGATGTTGACTACAGTACAGTATTAATAAACTCTTGTCATATATTGTATCTATGTAACTGGCAATAAGGCAGCAGAGGAAAGGGTCTATAACTGCACGCAGCCTGACCTAGAATGAAGCAAAGCATTTTTAAGCTCACTCTGGTATGGAAAAGCAAAGGACTGTCCATAGGTGCTTTGAAGTGACAAAAAATACACTACAGCCAGTTACGGGCACCTTCCAACGTTTGAAAAATCACTGATTTCTGCCAAACACCACAGCCTGAGACCAAGCATCCAAGCATGGGAGATGATCACCCACAATCCCACAGCGAGAGGGAGGGAGAGAGAGAGAGAGAGAGAGAGAGAGAGAGAGAGAGAGAAAACCGTTGGCTCAGTTGTGATCATGTAACATTCAGCATCACGTACTACTCATAAGACATCGCTCATTTGTCAAGTTAAAACTTATTAGAAACGTTTGCTTGTCTTGGTGGAACACTCACAGAACAAGTTACTTACAACCAGGTTTTACTGTACTGGTACTTCTTTTCTTCATATCTACTGCTTCTCTTAGATTTCTCTTTTTTCTCTTTGTTTTACACACAGAGCCAACATGAATCCTGGCTTCTATTTATATTATGTTCATTAAACTAGTGTTTCCATAGTTAACTGCCCTAATGTCAGAATTTCTTGGCTTAAATGCTGAAGGGTGAGAATCAGAATGGACAAGTTCATGTGGTTGAGCCAAGCCATGTCATAAGCCTGTGCCTTCTTGGCCTTTAAGTCAAGTGACTGCCCCTGGTCCAGTTACCTTTGGCCAGGTACATGTGGTATCACCCCTTCAGCAAAGGTGCCTATGGGGGCTGTGGGCAGGGCCGGTACCGTGATAGAAATCCACTGTGCTGCTCTTTAAATTTCATAACCAAATGGCATCTTGCTCCCTGCACTTCTGTTACTAGAAGCATATGGGTCTGATTTCTGGCATCAATAGAACTATAGACACACTCAGGAGAGCTCAGTCTTGAATTGCCTCTCAAAAGCACAGCCATGGTATTTTATATTTGATGAAGGTAACCTAACAGAATTTCTAATCATCTAATGTTCTAGATTTTCCAGGCTTTATCTCCACATGAAATAACAGCGTCACAAAATCACATACCTGGACTATATTAGTTTACTTATTTGGAAACATGCCTGCATAAAATTATGGTTTAATATTATACCCCTGAGGTTAAATATAAGAAATGTTCACATGAAGAATGTATTTGCATCTTTAAAATTGCTTGAAAAGTCGCTAATTATTATAGGTTCTTTATATAAGGATTCATGTAATAATTTTCTCTTAGATTTTAGTGCCAAGGAAAAAACTTTATTTCTGTTTTAATGAGTGAGAAGTATATAATTCACCAAATTTCCTATTGGCCACTAGAAAATTCTGAAGCAAAATTTAGGACTCAATTGTAGTATCTCTCCTTAGCCTAGGTTTCTGGTATAATAACCTTTCTCCTCTCAAGTATACGCTTTTGATATTTTTATTTGATTATCCTTATTTTAACAATTGAAAAGTATATGTGTCTGTTGTCTAAACCACTTCAAATACTTTTGGAGGTAGCTAGAATGCAAGTGATAAATATGATTCGATACATATTACTAATATTACTGCTTAGTAGAGTACATGCTAATGAATTCAGGGAAATTTTTGGTGCTTTAGGGGGTCTCCAGGCTAGTGACTTTCTACACTCAAACGTATTGTAAATGAGAGGTTAGTTCCCACTGTGCTTCTGATACTAAGAAAATGTCTGTGGGGCCCCTGGAGCAATCTCATGATGTATTTATGTTGTAGAAAATTTGAATTTAAGAGAGTTCACACAAAGATTTTTATTAAAAGGGGAAGGGCTGAGGTTGGAAGCAACTGGCAAAGAATTATTCATTTTCCGTAAAGGAATCAAAACTTGATTGGCCTTTTGTAATCGATGTTTGAGGATGCTGGAGGCTTTTGTGAGTTCCTTTAAACTATTGTCCTGTTTCACATTTCTTATGAATTTTTTGGAGCGGTGACTTCATTCCAGATGTTTCAACAGTTGAAAATTTAGTGAATCCACAGTTTGAATACACATTATCAGTAATAGACCGATGAATTTCCCCCCCAACTAACACGATTAAACAGGCCCGTTGTTTTTAGCATTGGTAGGCACAACTTCAATTTTAGATAAGTACACACTTTCCAGAAAGGAAGCCTCTTTGGAAGGCAGCTAGCCATGTGGTTTACCAGGGTTACAAACCTGTTTTCCACTAAGTGTTTTCTGGTCTTCGCATTAAAAAAAAAGAGAGAGAGAGATTTAGCAGTCACACAAACAAAACTTGCACCTCTGTGGAGTGGTATCTTCCAGGTCATTGGGCATTCTCTACTATTGGATTGAGTAGCATGTCGTTGAATTTTTATTTTGGAAATGGCCAAGTCTTAAAATCTGCAGATGCTTTAGCCCCCATCCAGCACTCTAGTGAGCTTGGTTGGTGCTTGGTCAAACTCTGCTTCGTAGCAAGTTTGATTTGTTACTTTGGACCATTTTTCTATGGTTCTTTATTCTTTTGCTCTCACGTTGGAGGAGCCAAAGCAGTTGCTTTTGGCACCTGAATTTGTAACCTTTCCCGAATTTCTCCTTCACAGCCTCTTGTCAGAGACCCAAATCCCAAAGGCACATGCTAACGCAGCCCAGATGCCAGGAAGATCCATCCCCAGCTGGTCCATATGACCCTAATGAGCAAGCAGCCATATGTACAGTTAATTAAAACTCAAGTCAAAATAATAAAATGAGGTTTCAGGGTACACTCAGCAATGGCAAGGTTTCCTTTTGTAAAATCTGGAAACCACTTGTACAGCCACCAGGAAAAAGGAGCAAGCCACTCTCGTGAATTCCCTTTGCTTCAAAATCTCAGTGAATAGCTATAACCTATATGTATGTCACACACTGAGACGTCCATCGGAAGACATTACAAGACAGATACAGAAAAAAGAAAGCAGTCTGTGCTTATGGTCTAGTGGGGCATTGACACATTAAATTCTCTCCTTCAGTGGCTGAAGTTCATGATTTTTCTCTTCTGTTTCCCTTGACCCTCTGCAGGTAGAATCTGTCTCTTACTTTTGTGGTTCTGTGTTTCCGTTGTGCTCTGTGACTGCCTGTGCATGCTGATGGTTGACTTGTTGCCTCCCCTGCTCACCTGTGAGGTCCAGCGGTTGTGCTGGAGCCTGCTAGTCTCAACTGGGGAGAGCATACTGTTACAGAGTCAGTAGTGTTGAGGGCCACTTGTTCACCGTGGGTAGCTGGATATTGACTATAGAGAATATTTGTATATATCATGGAACTTGCCAAATCAGGGCCATGGATTTTTGGAGTGTGGATTTACCAGCACATGAAGTCCTTAAAGTTAGGATTGTGGCTTTATTTTTGGATCTCCAGAGCCTGGCCTCTCCTGGGTACTCAACACATATTTGGTGAATGAACGAAGGGACACAAGTAGAATAAAACCAACCAACCGGTCTTGTATAAAATGAAGCAAGCAATGGCAACAATGCAGTGATTTGAGAGGCTGGTTGAAGGGTCCTCACCTCCCCACCAATAGGTATTCCCTTGCTGTTTTGCTGCAGCGCATGATCCACATATTGGTATTATTTTCAAAGTAAAGGCCACATTTTCATTGGCTTTAGGGAGAAGTTCGCCGGGTGGAGCAAGAGAAGGGGAAGCAGATAGCAAGCAAGACGGTAGGAGCAAGCATATCAGCCACAAAACACAATGAAATGAGAGCTAGTTTATCCAGTTGTGATTCCACTACGGTCCATCACCGCCAGAGCTGAGTAGGACTCTGAAATGGTGAGATTTATTCCTAATCCCTTCTAACTTTCTCTGTAAGCCACAGCCTTCGTATCACCCCTTGTTTGCCCAAGAAACATCTCCATTCCTTTTCTTTCTCTTTTAGTGTATTTATTTATTTTTGAGAGAGAGAAAGGGGGGGGGGAGGGACAGAGAGAAAGGGAGAGAGAATCCCAAAGAGGCTCCATGCTGTCGGTGCAGAGCCTGACATGGGGCTCGAACTCTCAAACTGTGAGATCATGACCTGAGCAGAAATCAGGAGTTGGATGATGAACTGGCTGAGTCACCCAGGTGCCCCTTTATTCCTTTTAAAGAAAAGAATCCCTTGTACTCTAGACCTGTTTCTCTCCCCTTACTTTTCTGTTACAACTTCCTTGTCTTTAGTCCCTTCTCTATGAGACCAGATATTCCTGGTTATGATTTGAGGTGTTCTAAGCAAGTTGCTATTGTAATTCAACAGAGGACTCATGGAAACAGTACAGATTGGATCGAAAGCAGCAAAAAACCCGATGATGGTGTTTCAGGTACTGTGAGAGCTGTTTGGAGGGAAATTTTAGTGTGGGGGACAGAGAATATTCTAGGTGGTATGCTTTAAATCACTCCATGTAAGTAATTGCCTCTACTGCCTTAGTGTAAGCTAGAGTCTGACGGATTTTCAACAAAAGAGAGCAGAGGCCTGTTGAGGTAGGAGTTGGCAGGGGTAAGTTTTGATAAAGGGAGGGAAGAGGCACAGGTCTAGGATCAGGGAGATGTTTCCTACCGTGCATCCTGGGCATTTGGAAGGGGTCAGGAATATGGAGTGTGGGCGTATGCTGGAGGCTGGAGTGTGATGCGGAAGCTTCTAGAAGGTATTGGTGGTAGGATGGCAGAAGAAGTCTCAGAGGCAAACATGGCCTGGAGCCAGCCTTGACTGCCATCTGTGTTTGGTGTTTTTCTACTCAAAGTTTACTAGCTTTGTAACTGCTGAACACTCGTAGTGAGGCAAACTTCTCAGATGAGATTTGAGGTTCTGTGCTGATGGCCTGTGTTTATTGGATTCACTTTTCTTGGAGAATGACCCCTCCTGTTCCCTGCTCCTCCAAGGCTTCATGGAAAACTCAGTTCCACACTGCAAGGGAAGCTCAAAAAAGCCTTGCTTACAGCCTATTAGAGGATTCTGGGAAATAATGTTGTTTATTTCAAAATGCAAGGGGCAACATCTTTTTCTGAAAAATTTTTTCATTTACTTAAGTGTGTGTCTTTATTCTTTAGACAAGCTGTGAGGAGCTGGCAGGTGGGGATAATCCAAATCCTCAAAAATGTTTTGCAGTATGTCTAAGGTTTAAATAAAGATTTCATCAAGACTTCAGAAAATTGTATCTGCCCCCTTGATGACAACTCTCTGTCTGGGGAAGAGCATGAGCTAAAGTACAGTTGGAGAAAGTGACTTTACATTTCCCCCCACTGGCACTGGGACTAGAAAGTAGTGTCTTTTGAAGCAGTATGACTAGGGGGTTGGTGCCAATGCGTGAGCGTCTTGCACCAAGGTTCTTGTGCCAGTGCGCTGGTTGTAACACATTGTCCAACGCTCACACGGAAGCTGCTTTCTCCTTAAAGGTGTCAGATGACAATAATAATAAAAGTAAGTGCACATAACCGCATTGAGTACTCACTGTGTGTTGGGTCCTGTGAACTAAGTGCTTCCCAGGATTATCCCACTTAGTCTTGTAAGAACCCTCTGAGGCAGCCGCTGTTAATTATCCCCAGTTTATAGGTGAGGAAGCTGAGAGAGCAGTTAAACAACTTGCCAGTGGTCAGCAGCAGAGATGGGATTATGTATCCAGGCCTTAGCTGTGCTGCTAACCACTACACTACCTCGTCTCCTGGCAGTAGAAGGCAGGGCACAAACTGCAACAGCAGCATTTAACAAGCACCTACTATATGCCAGGAACTGCACTAAGTCTCTTCCATGCCTTATTCACTTTTTTTCTCAACCACACTATGAGGTGGGTACTTTCTCTTTACGTTTTACAGGAAAGGAAACCGAGGCATAGGTCACAGTTAGGGTAATGGAGCCGGGATAGTGGTGGTGATGAAGCATCAGCTGGGCTTGAGCTACTACGGGTGGCCGTCAGAGTGACTGAAAACACTAGCAAGGGGCATAGACCCGTTTTCATAAAGGCTAATCTAGGGTCTCACATAACTGGTTCTGAGCATGTTGACAGCACGCAAAAATGTGCGATTTCTCCCACTCACTGAGGCTGTGATCTGCCTCCCACCACAGCCACTTTCCACGCCACACCTGTCTCGCTCACTGCCTGAAGCCAGAGCCCTCTGGTGCTATGAGTGGAAAGGCTTTGGGTGCTGCCTGTGGGTAAAGGGGTGTGGACAGACGGTGTCTTCGGTTTGCCCGATTGTTGTAATAAGTAAACAAGAAATAGAAGGAGGGAATCTCAGGTTCTTCTACATCCCTCGGTTCCAGTTACCAATATCAGTCTCCATCTTTTTCAGGCAAGGAAAGTGGATAAGCAACTGAGGGAATGTAAAAGTTGCTAAAGGCAGCATTTCGAGACAACGGAGATGCTCACACCTTGGACCTGTGTGTCTAGGTTCAGGGACAGAAGTTTATCGAATGTGTCTTTAGCTCAGCAACATAGAACAAGGGCTGATTTCTACCGTTTACCCCTCACTGGACTTCACTTGAACTTACAGCGCTCCCCAGTGATGCTACAGATATTAAACTGATGGTTCCTGCTTCCTTCCTCTGATTTCTTTTATCTCCACACAATACTTAGTTTTTATGGGGATTGGCCATCTTAGTGGCTTATGAAATGAGAGATGGCTTTGGCCAGAAGGTATAAACAAGGCTTACTGTTTGAAGCTTCGCTATTTGTATTTGAGTTATTTTCCTGGTCACAGACACAGACTTGCAGTGATTCGTCATTCATTCATTGCCCTGAGCCCCCAGCCCCTCGAAGGAATGTAATCCAAATTTCCTCAAGCTGCTGACTTTCCACAGATAGGGGGACTCAAGTGCCCCTGCTCAGGCCACTAGCTGTGTAATGAATGACTTCCGTTTTTGCTCAGACTTCCACCAAGCTATTGCTAGGAGCCTCTGGGGCTGCCATATGAGATCATGAGCGCTGTTTCCACTTTGGACTGTCTTGTCAGCACCTGGGATTTGAGGGCAGACCTCATTGCTTCCATTATACAGCGTCCGATGCACCCCAGATCGTAAACCCTGTGGCGCCTGTGGCCCCTGGCCCATCTGCATTTCTTTCTGCACCTAAACCTAAACCACCCACGATCTACACAGAGGTGAAGCTATGCGTGATGTGATGGCACAGGCCCTTCTCCCCCGCAGGGGTCTCTGAGCCTCCCGGGGTCCCTCCTGCATACGGCATCTTGACTCTTATCTGTAGCCTTCTCCCGATGCCTCAGATATGAGCCCACAGGGTTGGCTGTGGTCAGTATCAGACGTGGACTCTCCAGCAGTCTATACGACATGCCCAGACCACCGTGAATCCCGTGAGTGGGTGCAAATTAGTGCGAAATTTGGACCCCAGCCTCTCATGTAATTTTCAGATGATTTTCAGACAGATCCAGCTCAAGGCTTAAAGTGAAGTGATGTTTACATTCAGTGGAATGCACTGCTTTTGGCTCTCTATCCTGGCTACCAGAAGGGCTGTCCCTGACCCAAAGCGTCTGTGCCTCTGGGAGCTTGTTAGAAATGCCCAGTCTCAGGCTCCAGCCCAGACCTACTAAATGCAAACTTGCCTTTTAACCAGATCCCCAGGTGATTTACATGCACACTGAAGTCTGAGAAGCACTGCTGTATATCATAACTGACAGATCAGACCGTACTTAGGAAATGGTGCTAAAGTGATTTTCCAGATCTGGGGAGCCCCTCAGCATAGAACATTGCAAGTAAATCCAGTGATTGCTTGCTATTAAATACCTATAGAGCATTTTTTCTGTCTTTACGTACTCTTTCATTTGAATTCAGATTTTATTTTGGGATTTTTGATATTCATGTTAGTCAATAATGGAGGTTGATATTGTGTATTAACTTGAATTCTCCCTCCCTTCCATTCTTCTTGGGTTAAGAACTCTGATAATAGAAGGGAACTATAGACCTGACATTCAAGGAAAATCCAGAAAATGAATTCTTTTTTATCTTCAGGCAGAGCAGCTCCAATGAATAGAGAAGTGTAATAAAGCCTTTTTATATGCCTGTCATAGAAAGACAAACCTTTTCCAAAGGAAATGGATTTGAGTATTTGCGAGGTATGATAAACAGCCTGACAAAAACGAGCCTGAATTTCCCTTTTAAATGTTCAGCAGGGGGAGGTTTTAACTTCTCCTGTCAGGTAAAAAAAGAATTCATTATGAAAGCCATTCTAGCTGAAACTCAAAAATGAAAACGAGGCCCGATCAGAGTGGAAAGCAATGATTTAGAAATGTGTTAAAGGGAGTAGTTTAATGAATAAAGTGTCAACTTTCCATAGGAGCAAAAATAAATCACGCAAAGGCTTAACCAGTTTTGTCGCTGTGAATTAGCTGGGCGTAGTTGGGACCAGCACACCCTGTAAGGAAACATTAAAATCTAATTCTCGCTGAGATTTGTGTACGTGCATTGTTGATAATGATGTTAATAATGGCATTGTATGCATTTTACGACTTCTCTTTCCAGCAATTGCCAAAAGCCGGGGGAAAATGAGGCGCAGTTGAACGAAAATGGCCCCAATTCTCAGTTTTTCCATTCAGCGGAAAGCCTTGAGGCCTTGAATCCACCCGTCCAGGAATGACCTGATGTCCCGCTGCAGAATAGTCTAGACGCTCGGTGTTGCTGTCCTTGGTCTTGGTTCCTAGGTATCTTCCTTTCCTAGGGCTGCCCTATCAGAGTACCGCAGACCAGGTGCCTTTAGCAGAACTTCATCGTCTCACGGTTCCGGAAGCCGGAAGTCCGCGTCAAAGTGTGGGCAGGGTGGTTTCCTGTGGGGGTCTGGGTGGGAGAACAGGTGCCAGCTTCTGGTGGTTTGCTGCCAATCCTTGGCTTTAGATGGACCTCCTTTATCTCTGTTTTCATCTTCACGTGATGTTCTCCCTGTGTACAGGTCTGTATCCAAATTCCCACTCCCCCCACTTTTTAAAGTTTATTTATTTACTTGAGAGAGAGAAAGAGAGGGGGAGAGAGAGAGAGCATGAGCTTGGAAGGGACAGAGAGAGGGGGAGAGAGAATCCCAAGCAGGCTCAGTGCAGCTCCATTCCACAAATGGTGAGGTCATGACCTGAGCCAAAATCAAGAGTCAGACGCTTAACCGACTGAGCCACCCAGGTGCCCCCTAAATTCCCCCTTTGTTAGTCATACTAAATTAGGGCCAATGATCTTCTCTTAACGAATTACATTTTCAGAGATTCTGTTTCTAAATAAGGTCACATTCTGAGTTACTGGGGATTAAAACTCCAGTGTATCTTTTTCTGAGACACACAATTCATGCAACTCACCAGGTGGGACTGCTTTGTAACAAGGTTGTTTGATTTGTTAATAACTAAACTCGCAAGTTTGTAGCACAATCCCTGGGCGAGTGATCAGAGTGCAGCAAATCACCATGGAATAAATAAAGTAATTCCTAACCTAGGCATACATACTTATGAAGCACCGTTAGGTATCTTTGAGGCATGGGTTGTGTAATACTTATTTTATTAGTAAGGAAATGGATGCAATAAGAGGTTAACAGAGTATGCTTCTCACATTCTATAGTTATCTGGTTTATTTTCTTAGTATTTGTCGAACGAAAAATGAGGGCAAGGATCTTGGGTAGTTGCTTAATACAATGTTGACCAACTGAGCTTGGTACTTGTGAGATGGTCAGATTCACGTAATTAGTGCTGGCTCTTAAGTACAGTGTGAAGCAACAGCACAGAGTGAAAGTACAAATTTGTGAGAACGAGAAGACTGGAGCTTTAATGGAGAACTCATCGGATCTAAGGTATCATGAGAAATCGTTCAACTTAATGCTCACACACATTGGTGGGTCTCCTCAGCAGACAGCGAGGGAAGGCAATCATCATATGCAAGTACTCCTTGCATGCCAAGGACAGAGGAGCAAATGTGCACGTGTAAAGCAATGCTTACATTTCCTTCCTCCTTCTCCTTTTCCTCTTTGATGTGTTGAGTCCCCACTGGTACTCACTGACATGCTGTTGCTTGAGATTTGCTCTTTACTAAGTAAGGAAAACCAAATGATTGCATTTTAGCTCGTTTTCTTTTTTTCCTGCTGTTCATCGAATGGCAACCTTACAATAACAGGTAAGGGAAGCAGGAACAGAAAGGAAGGGGAAAAAGCAGAGCCCTGCATAATTTGTGCATGGAGGTTCTTTTACAAAATCGTTTAGAAATGACTAGAGATTTATATAAAGTTTTCTCTTGTAAGACGGTAATTTTCTTGGGGTAAATTCATTTTTCCATCTTCACCATTGGATGGAAGTATTGCAGAGTGGGAAGGGGCCTTACAATTTGTCAAGTTCAATTCTCATTTTATAGGAGGACATTGAAGCCCAGAGATGATAAGGTACTTGTCCAGGGTCACAGAAATTAGTTTTTACCAGAGCCTGTACTGGCTACTATGCTTTCTTCGTGCCCAAGTCTATTTTTTTTTTTTTTTTTTTTAGTATACTATATATTCCCTCTCAGAACTGAGAGGGTTTTTTTTCCTCCCCTCCCTCCCACCTCTTTCCTTTTCTTCTTTCTTTTCCCTTCCTTTGCTTTTAGATGCTGCTGACAGCTGTGTTCCCTGTGGGAGAAATTGCTTACCTGGATGCCTCACTCTGCACACTGGAGTCTCCACTGTGTGAGTCTGGTGGGCACATCCTGGTGAGGTATCAGTTGCTAGGAGTCCCTGGAGGGGCATTTTGCTGTACCAGACTAGGTAAGGGTCATGCACGGGATAGGTAGGCAATGACTGTGGGGTCAGATCACATGTAGATTTCTCTAGGGGTAACCTACACTCTATCCTATGAAACAGTCATGAATACCACCCAGTGGCATTGTGAGATTCATTTCCACTCCCTCCTGGGGAAACCCTTAGCAAGTGTGAGCAGGAACCGCCCTGTCTTTCCTTACACATTCTGCCCTTTCTCAGCTGGCCTGTGCTGTTCTGGTCTTAAACCACTCCATGGGACTGCTTGATCGCTTCTATTTGGCCCTTGTTAGGGAACTCTGTTCCCTTCTGCCCTTGCTCCAAGTTCATTTGCAGCCTGGGTCTACCTTAATGGTATTTAAAGGAGGCAGATGTCCCTCAGAATGCTCAGCAAAAACATCGTCTTCCTGTTGACCACGCCTGCAGAGAGTCTCTCTTTCCCAGGCTCTGGGACCTGTCCTCATCTCTGTTCTGAGCAGCTGGGCTCTGCTCCACTGCCTCTGAGTCCTACTACTGTGTTTTCTGCTACACTGTGACATGGGGAAAGGGCTTTCCCCTTGGCTTGATTTGGTAAAAGGAATAACTTCTGCACTGGAGCCAAGCGGAAGATGAATTTTCCTTGGCTTTAACCACAGAGACCATTATCTTTCTCAGCTGTGGGGCTCCACCAAGCTTTTTTCTTGGCTGCTAAATTTCTCCATTTTACTTTTCACATTTTCGTATCTTCACTCTCAGTGTGGGCTAGGCAGGTGGACTAGAGGCACCTACTATCCCCCCGAAACAATGCTGGTGGCTTGGTGGGGAGAGGAAATGGTCATAAATAGCCCTACACTATGATCTGGAGGGGAGAATGCCCCCAGCGTTTGTGTCTTCTGAATATTGCCTTCAGAAATGGTGACTTGAGCAGTGAGGTTCTGCTTTTGGAAAACCCCAAAAGCAAAGCCAAAACCCCAAACAGAACTCTGGTCCCAAGAGGGAGGCAGTGAGTCCAGGATGGAGAAGAAGATGACAGGGGGTGGAGCTTGTATTCCCAGGTGAGCAGTGGCACCAAATGTAGCTGGAGGGCTGCATACATCGACCTTTGAACTGTCATGGTTCTACTGTTGTCTCTTTCCTTCGAACCCTCAGCTCGTTTGTCTTTTTCTCCTACTTCTACGCGACTCCTCTTCTATCCCCACCACCCTACTGAGACAGTCAAGCCAGCCACCAACAATGTGTCCCCTCCCCTCCCGGATGTGGGAATGTTGCAGGGAGGAGGCAAGCTGGGCAGGCCTTGCATTTCCCAGCCCTCCTTGCCTACACATGTGGCTGTGCAGCAAGTTTGCAGGGATGGAACATGGGCAGAGGAATGTCTGTCACGTCAGGCTGCACTTTGGAGAGAGAGTGTGCCTTCACCACCACCTCGTTCCCCTTCCACCAGCTCACCATGGAGGATTCCGGAGCCCTGAAAACACGGTGAAGTGTTTTCAACCTTGTCGTTCATTGGAACCATCTGGAAAGCTTTAAAAACTCTCGCTGCCCAACCCCCTACCCCAGAGATGCTAATTAAATTGGTCTGGGGTGTGGCGGGAGCAGCAGGAGTTTTAAAAGGTGTTCTAGAGGCTAACCAAGGCAGAGAACTGGTGCTCTGGAGGGGTGTGGAGCCCCAAGAAGGAAATTGTCATGGAGAAGAAAGCTACCCACTCGCCAGGAACACCCACGTTGGAATGTTACTTAAAAGAGAAAGAAACCTTTATTCTGTTAAGTCCTTGGGAATTTGAGGTTTATTTCTTAGATCAGCTCAGTTGTCCCAATTAATGCATCTTTTTTAACGAACACAGAGAATGCCTCCTCAGCATGCCAAGATTTTCTCCCGACATCTTTCGGTTGCTGGGTTCTATTGGATTCAACTGTCCCATAAGTGGGCGACAGGGGTGCTGGTGGGGTGCAGAGCCACCCCACTGCTCCGGCATTTGAGGTGCTACTCCTGCAACTGTGAGAACTTTCAATCAGGTACAGTGTCCCTGTCAGAGATAAGCCCACACAGAGATAATCATTGTTTTATTTGAAAGATGGTGATTTCCTCAGGTTTGCATTTATCCTGTGATTCTATTAGTCTGTGTGATTCTGCTTACTGATATTCCGTGCTCAGGATGTTGTCTTCTACTCTGTGGTTGGTGATAGGATACCATATTTAATTTTTCCAAGTTTTCTGATACCACTCAGTGAGAAAAATAATGGTTAGTGTTCAATTGCGGAAGGTTTCTCAAGTAATTGTCTCAAAACCGCAGGGCATGTATTTGATTTCTTTGATTGATCTGTTTTGTGTATATATTTTTCCAACATCTTGAATAATTTAGGAGCAATCTTGGTTTGTGGCTAATTTGGTGTCCAGCAATTATGCATCCTTCTGAAGCTGCCATTCGCTCAAGTGTCTGAAAGCAGGAGAGAAGAGCCTTATAACAAGACTCATTGTTACGTGAACTTGGGCATAGCATGTGGCCACTCAGGTTCCTGGAAACCTGGTGCTTATCTTCAGGTCAAGGTGTGTTCTAAAAGGTGGGTGTTGGTCCTGTCTCCTCACATCAGCGTTGATGGGTGGATAAGCTTTCTGTTTGCTTTAAGCTTTTTCCCTTGCATTAGTTGAAAGCAACAGTGAAAGGGAAAATAATGCCTGCTGGAGGTCCTGAACCGACCTGGCAAACGTAACCCTAGGGAGGAAGTAGGGCTACTTCTAGAGCGAAAGTGGGCTGTGGTGGGGGAGTAAGCGTAGTAATACGGATGCTCTAGAATTGTTCTGGGACATGTAGAGAGCTTTCCAGCTGGGTGGTAATGCACCCTCAAACAGACAAAGGGACTCATCTATACCAAAATGTGCACCTTGCTCTCTGATGCACTTGTGGCTGAACAAGTTGGGCTGGTTATTGTAATGAGGGAGGCACACACTGTGGGGAACTGTGGGGAGACTCAGTCAAAGGAAGAACCTCTTGGAGGATTTGAGCTTGTGTCTGATGGTTTTTAGGAGGGTTTAAGAAACTGGGATTGGATACTTTTAGGAAGTGGGGGTCATCCTATGGTTGGGTATCTTAACTAGCTTCTCTAAAAGGTGGGATGAATGAATTGAAGCAGGAGTTGTAACTGGTAAAGAGTTACACTATTTTGCAGGATAGGGGGATATTGGGTGATTTTTGTGCTTTGGACAGCGTTCATATTTTTTGTGTGTACTCAGACGTGATTATGGGCTGGTCTTGTTTTTGCTCTGATCCGTCACATGCATGGTGGCCTTGTCTGATTATTGGTGTTCTGTGAAATTGTTTATGTTCAATAAGGCCTTGCTCTGGGTGCCAGTGCCAGTCGCTAGCAGCAGCAAGGCCTGGCTGATTGAACCAGGCCGGTTCCTAGAGCTCAAGCTGGTATACTCTCATATAGCCATATTGGTTATTAAAAGATTGAAATAGTTCTCAATTGCTAATGAAATAGTCATTAACCATTGCTGTGAGTCTTCTTCTTTTTTTTTTAAAGCTTATTTATTTTTGAGAGAGAGAGGATGCATGAGCTCTAGCTGGGGAGGGGCAGAGAGAGATGGAGAGAGAGAATCCCAAGCAGGTTCCACGCTGTCATCGCAGAGCCCGACCTGGGGCTCTGTCTCACAAACTGTGAGATCGTGACCCGAGCTGAAACCAAGCGTCCAACACTTAACCAGCTGAGCCACCCACACGCCCCACCATGAGTCTTCTGAGAAGTATCTCAGGACAGTTCCCCGTTGTCTTCTTCCCCACAACCCACTGGTTAGTAGCAAAGTAGGGAACCCTCTGGATTGTGCCCCAGGTAGCAGGAAAGGGTGAAAAGACATTAAGAAAATGAAGCAGAAATGAGGTCCAAACAGTGACCTTAACAAAGGCTAAAAAAACTGGAAAAAGCTGAGATGGAGGGAGGAACAGAGGAAGGGAATAGAGAACAAGAGGAAAATTCAGGCCAAGGCGCCCACCCTCAGGGTCTTTTGTCATACTGCCGTTCAGTTATATTGAATATGTCTCCAAATGAGTTTGCCGTCGGCTGGAGCTTAGAAAACAATCGTTTCGTTACAAAGAAGTTTGGGTTGGAATTGGATCAGATTTGGCAGGGTTCAACCTGTAAAGAAAAGAAGGAAATGGAGTTCTCCGGCTTCACGGCCACTTGTGGCACAGCGTTAGGGAAGCTGGTTATAATTCGCAGCTTGGCGCCTTCGCTGACGCTCCTTTGAATCACAACTTGCACAGGGTCCTGTGCAGGTACGAAAAACCTCACTGTCTTTGAGTTAGAATGAAAACCAGCATGCGTTTCCCTGCCAAGTCTCCGCGAGAAGGCAGTGCGAACAGATGGTGGAGGAAGCTGCACAGAAAACCTTGATTAACACCCAGTGATGTGCGTGGGGCACCACTCGGGAAGGCCTTTCCTCTCCCACTTGTGAAGGACTTCTACAAACAGCCAGTGGGAACACAGGAGGGGGGTGGGGGCACCTGCGATCTCATTCTTCTGAAGTCCTACTTCTTTGAATTGGCAGCATAAGCACTGTTCCAGGGAACACACAGGGACTTTTGAAATAACCAATGAAAAGGAAGAGAAGGTAAGCGTGAAAAAGAGGAAACAGTGCCTTGGCAGATGGAGGCTGGGTCCTGGGAGCTGGGAGGGGCCTGGAAGTTCACTCCATCCTGAGTTATCTCCACAGCTCTGTGTGTCCTCGGACTCTGGGGCATCTCTGGCAGCCAGACTCTTTCTGGTCACTTCCAGTGCCTGGCTCTGTGAAGTAGAAGCAGGCAATTGTGAAACTCTATTGTGCCAGGCACTCTATTTCTGCCAGGGCTAAAGTAGGGAAGATACTCACAAGGATGACTTTTCTATTAGATCTCTCTTCAGAGATTTTTTTCCTTAGAGAAATGAGTGTCCCATTTCACAAACACATTCAGAAAAGCCCCTACCGTGTGTGTGTGTGTGTGTGTGTGTGTGTGTGTGTGTTGTGTTGTGTTCGGTCTTAGGGAAATAATTATTGGAGAAGTTGTTCTTTACAGGGGCTTCCTTTGTCTGGGCACTGGAATATGTAATTTGTCTACATTTCTTTATCTTACATTTTTGGCTGGGTGACTATTCCTGGAAAGTTGGATTTCCTTTCTGGTCATGGAGGGATAGGTCATTTTTACTGCAGAGAGTTCCCTTGAGTCTCAAATATTTTAGATCTACCTTCATTGTTGACAAGTGTTTATTGGATGAAGCTACATTTTATGCAGCATTCTCAAACCTAATCATGTCCTTTTTTTTCTAATCTCTTAAAGGGAACCCCATAATCTCAGGATGAGAACCCCAGTTCCTTGCTATGGTTGGCCCTGAGTATCTGGTCCTCTCTCACTTCTCCTGCCTCACGTCTCACCTACATCCCTTCCCATGAGAATCCTGGAAGTCTTTCTGGATAAGTTGTGCTCATTCTAGCTTTTCTGCCGATCCATGGGCTGGTCCATGAGAAAGCACTTGGGGAATGTGCCATCCAGCTGACCAGAAACCACAAGTCTCTATGATGTTGGACCCATTCTGGTTGCAAGGAAGAGACGTGCTCAGAATGTTCTGGGATTTATTTCAAGGACGCTCAGGGAATGGAGAAAAGCAGAAAACTGTCTTAATCCCTGCACTGCTGGACTCACAAAAACCGGGCATGATATTTGGGATGTAGATCGTGGTTCGGGATATAACATGGTTTATCTCATTGTTGCCTACCTTGGCTGGTGTTTCTTGTTACGGCCTTTCATCTATTTCTGCCTAAGCTTTCGCTGTCTGGTGTTGCTGACTCACTCTGCTCTCTACCTCGTAGGTTTGGTTTATTCATGGCTGCTCTGTATTGCTTTTTTCAAAGTGAGTTTTTCTGTTTCCTCTGCCTCTGTTTTCCTCTCTGTGTGTTTGGCATTTGGACTTGCTAAGAGAAGGACTGCAGGCAGTCAGCATCCTGGATGGGATGGCGCCACCGAGCTTTGGTTCTGGGCCCTGCCCTGGGGCATTGGTCAATGAAGAGGTAATCGCCTTTAGGACAGATGCTAAGCCTTGGTCCAATCAGCTGTAGCCAAGGTGGCAAGGTTACTTGGCAGAAAATATATCACCCTAGGATAAGAAGCATCAAACAGGGGTGGGTCAGCATGGTAAGTGAGAAAAATTTCTGAGAAGCATTTCTTCTCAGAAATGCTTATGCGGGCTGCTTGGTACTTGGAAATAATATAAGACAGCAAATAAGTGTTGTATTAGTGAAACATGCAATCAGTGTGCTAGACCCAGGCGAGAAGGGGCTGAGATCATTATGGTCTGGGGTGGGCACGCCTCTGCTTACAATCTTGAGAATAAACTTCTCAGGATGGCATAAGGTCTTTATGATATCAAGCTTCTGCTTACCTTTCCAGCTGCATTTCCAGCTCACAGGATCTCCCTGCGGTCACTGGATGATTGTACCATATTTATTCAGATGCCGCAAGGAAGAACTGCTATACTTCTTTAACCTTGAGATGAAGCATTGTCTTTGCCAAAACCTTGACATATCCCCAATACCTAATACCTTTCCCGTAGCCCTCTGGACCTGCCTCTTCTGGCGGTCAGAGCTCCCGATTGTGAATCCTGGCTGACATATCCACCTTGCTCACTGGACTGTGAGGAAAGGTGCTGACTGTGATTTATTCATTTCTGTATCCCAGCAACAAACCCAGGGCTTGGTACCTATTAATACTGTCAGGGCTCCTGTTTATTGAGTTATTACTCTGTTCCATGTACTGTTCCAAGTGTTTTATATGTATTAACTAATTTAATTCTCTCAATCATCTTCTAAATAGGAGCCATTAAGATCCTCATTCTATGTTTTGGGAAGCTGAAGCACAGACCAGTTGAGAAACTTGCCCAAGGTCACATAAGCTAATAATTGGTGGAGTCAGGATTCAAGTCAGGTAACTTGTTCCAGTCTGTGCTTTGTCCACTGAGCTATACTGCCTCTTGGCAATGAATCTTCTAGAGGAAGTAGTAGGTATCCAATTAGTGTTGAGGAAATAAAGGAATCAATGCAGGTATTTTAAGGGAGAGGAAAAGGCAGGGGCAGGCACTGTAGGAGAGGGAAATCAGCCATGCCAAAACATATCCACAGAACAGCCAAGTATCAGCCGTGGGGGACAAGGCTGGATATGTTGGTTGGACCAGATGGTGGACACAGTCAAATGACAATGGGTCGGGCTTTTGAGGAGGGGAGTGATGTGATTCAAAGCAAGTTTTAAGATTAATCTGGCTTCAGAGTACAGGATGATTTGAAATGGGAGGAGAATAGGCACAGAGGGTCCAAGTAGGAAGCCACTGAAATAGTCTTGGGAAGCTGTGTAATGAGAAGATCAGAGGACCTGGAGTCGGACAAATGTGGGGTTTGAGTCTTGAGTCTGTTGCTTGCTAGCTGCGTGACCTCTCCCAATCTTTGAGCCCCTAATCCTTCATATATATGACAGGCATTATTACTCACCTCACAGTTTGTTATAAGGATTCAATGCAAATGCATGTTTGCCAAGGGCTTAGCACAGAACCTGATCCTGTTCTTCTTTTGTTTTGGGTCAGGTGATTAGGGCTTGTGCCCCTGATATAGCACTGGCAAGGGAAAGAACAGGAAAATGAGACTCAGTAGAATTTGCTGATTGACAGGTGCTGGGAAGTCGGGGCAAGAAAGGGTCAGTGAATGGTCAGTGTGGGTAGTAATGTCAAGAAGCCTAGGTTCCGGGTCTCGTTTTGTCACTAACTACTTTGGACATATCACTCATCCACGTGGCTAGATCTCCGTTCCTTCCCTGGAATGTAAAAATGTTGGACAATTGCTCATTTTTCTTCCAGCTCTGAATGCTACAGCACTTTAGCCAGGAGGTTTGGATTCTGGACAACGGGGAGAATATAAACGATGGCCAAGCTTTGCCTTCCCCTTCAAAAAGATTTTCCCGCCCCCTCTAGTTTTATAATCCCACCCTTTCTTCTCCCTCTGAAATGGCAATATCTTTGTACTCTTTTGTTTTGGGCAAACAATCCCAAAATCTAGGCCACTGATGGAGGGTTTTACGACCAGAACAGAAGGTGCATCAGAGATGACTTTTTTGCTGGAGTCCGCTGGTTGCCCTATCTGACCTGAGCCTCCCCATTTCTCTGAGAGGCAGAAGCAGGTGGCTTCTCAAACAATTTAGTGTTTTTTCCACTCCCTGCAGGCACAGCCCGTGTTCTCCTTGGTCAGTCGTCACAGCTGGTTTGTGGTGATGCTCCTCAGATGTCTTCCTCCCTGGGCTCTCCAGCTGGGCGTCCTCAGAGAGAAAGACGGCAGAGCCCGTACCTGGCAAGATGCACGTGCAGTCCCCTGCTAATAAGTGTTTTTATATTGTGAATACTGCTTTGCCTGGATTCTATTGTGCTGTGGGTAAAAGGAAATGTCTGAGCAGTTGCTGAAGCCTCCAGTGGTTGGGTTTCCATGGCAGCTCTCAGAGGGTTGAATCCCTCCCCAGAAAAGAGTAGTTGAGTTTTCATTTACAAAGGACAAAAAGGTCTTTACTGTGATTTTGCTTTGGAAACTTCAGATAAATCTCCCTAGCCTTCCAGGTGCCACACGGAGCTGGGAGGAGGGTCGTTGACTTCTGTAACAGTACAACACCCTAGACACAGGATGGTGGTGATATGCAGCAACAAAAGAATGCTGGCTCTTAATCAAAAAGGGAAAAATTATCAAATTGACCTACTAGGCATTCATCAAGCACCTACTGATAATTTCACCTGCCAGAGATGGCAAATTTCCACTCTTTCAGGGTTCTGGGTTGAATGTCAAGACTGCTTGTCTACTTAATAGGAAAATGAACTGCGGCATTCTTTGAGCTGCTAAGCAAAGATATGGGTCCAATCAACCACCACGTTAAACATTTCAAGAATCACAGCTTCTATAAGGAAGTAGAGGTAATGATTATCCAACATGCTTTGTGAGAACAGCCCAACCCGTGGAAAGTTACCATAATGCAACTGAAAGAATGGGAAACAATTTTGCCCTAAAATCTTGGAAAATGTGATTCCACTTGACCCAGAAAGATGTCCAAAATTTCTTTCCGTTCACTAATTTTTTCTTCTGATGTGTCCAATATGCAGTCAAATACAACTATTGAGTTATTATATTTTTCATTCTTGTATTTCTTTTATTTTGGGAGTTCCTTTCTTTTTTCCAAATGTGCATATCACTTTGGATGGTGCCGTATTCCATGCACATATTTTCATGTTTGACATTTTTTAAAGACAAGTTTGGGTCCGATAATTCCATTACCTGAAATCTGTATGGGTCTGTTTCTATGGTGATTTTTTATGGTTCCTATTTATGTTGAGGTTGTCTTGTTTTCTTGTATGCCTGGTAATCCTTGACTGTTCGGTGGTCACTGGTCTTATATAATTATTCGTGAGTGTTCTCTGAGGCCTAGTAGATGTGCCTCCTCCTGAGATGAGCTATTAGTCAAAACACCTCAGAACAAGTTCAAGTTTTGAGAGCCACTTGGTCACAATCCAGACTCCATAGAATGAGATACACATTTGTAAGATGTCTGGCAAGGGCCAGACCACAAATACCCAAGAATAGATGCTTTTCCTCTTTTTTTCCTTTTTTTCTCTCCTTTTGTTTATCACCAAAACAGGCTTTTGTGGTATTTCCAGAGGTTCTGGGGAGAGGGGCAGGATGAGACCTGGTTGCTCTTCACATTGAGAGTATGGCCCTTTTAGGCCTTAGCTCCATGTGGGAAATGTCTCCTAAGACCTGCCCACCGCCCCCCCCCCCCACCCCTCAGTGGGCCTGAGCCCGACTGCTGTCTCTCTAGGTCTGCTGCCTGTGACCTGAGTATAGACACTCATCTACACATTTTACTGACAAATGCTCTCAAATCATAAGTGGTTTCGTTAGTCTCATTTTTGACTTAGCCTTCTGGTTGCAGGATTTCATGCAGAAATTAGCCAGGAAGTTCCTCATGTCTTTTCAGGTCTTGGGTGCTTTTAAGTTTTTATTTTTACAATTTTGTCCATCATTTTTCTTTGATTTTAGCTGGAAGGTTGATCTGAGTAAACCAGATTGCTTTTTCTAGATACTGGAAGATGGTCTTTCAAAATGCAAGTCTATGTGCGTTCTTCTTATGACTTATTATGGCCATTCTCAAAATACCTTACTTGTTAGAGGTTATTCACTTCTATTTGGGCCCTCAGCTGCACTTTGGGAAACTTTCAGGATAAAGTTCAAGCTGCTTAGCATGGAGTACAAAGCTGCTCCCTACCTCCCCAGACCTACTACCTTATACTCCCCTCTTCACACTCCCACATTGTGCTCCAACGAGATGAACATGCCAAGGTGTATCTGAATGCACTGTACCTTTTCACACCATTGCGCCTTTGCACGTGCACTTCCTGTGGAACGGCGTACCCTTTTCTCTCTGTCCCCGGGTCAGCTGCTTATCCGTCTTTCAAAAGCCAGCTCAGAGGTCTCCTCCTTTATGAAATATTCTTGGACTGTCCTCTCCCCACAGGTTATAATTGATCTTCCCTTTTATGGTATACATTGTACACGAGTTTATGAATCATTATCATACAATTTCAGGATTGTACCATATAATTTCCTTTTATACTAGATTTCAGGCTCCTGGAAGGCAGGGATTGTAATAAATTCATCTGTTTTACTCAGCCCCCAGTTCAGTGCCTGGCACATAGTTGATGCTCAAGCTATTTTTGTTAATTGGTTCAATGAATGCAGCACATAATCAGGTAACTCAAATTCCAGCCCAAGCGGGAAGAGTACCTACTGTGACTTCTGATACTAACTCCCCCCAGATCTCAACTTTATAGGTTAAAGGCCCAGTCCTCCATTTTGGATACCAGCTGCAAGTCTGGGGGTCCCTACGCCACACTCACTTCTGATCACTATCACACTATCTCCCTAGGTTTGAAAATTTACTAGAGCTACTTAGAGAACTCAAGAAATGCTACACTTATGACCATGGTTTTATTATGGCAAATTAGAACAAGTCAAAAGAAGAGACACTAGAACACAATCTGGGAGGGTTCCAAACACAAAGCTTCCATGCCCTCTCCCCGTGGAGTCAGAATGCATAGCCCTCCCAGAACATCAGTGTGTGAAATACATAGTAGAGCATTGTCCACCAGGGAAGCTCACCTGAGATTTGGTGTCTGGAGTTTTTGTCAGGGTTTCATCATGTAGGCATAATTGATCGAATCATTAGCCATATGATTGAAACCAATTTTCTGCTCCCCTCCTTTTCCAGAGGCCAGGCTGATATCACGTAGCTCAAAGCATCAAACTTCTAATCACACTGTCGGTCTTTCTGGCATGGCTAGTTCCAGTCCAGAGTCATCCTGTTAGCACAAGTATTCGGTGGAACGCCGAGTCACTTCGCTAACATAAACTGTTAAAGCTTACCATGAATAACAAAGACACTCCTATCACTTGGGAAGTTTTAAGGATTTAGAGGCTAACTTCCAGGCCATTCCAATTCTTTGTTGCACAAGAAATGCTTTCAGCTCTAATTTGGATGTGGTTGGTGCCTAGGAATTCCATCTGGTGAGCAAGGGCCATAGCAGGAAGTCCAAATGGGAACTTGATAGCTGCGACACAGGTGAATGGCATATAATAACTGACATTTTGCAATAACTGCCCTTAAATTATAGGTGAGAATCACCCAATGCATGACACATAGTGGGTATTTAATAAATGCTTGTTAAGTAGTGAAATGAAGTGAGTGTGAATTGGACCTTGATGTATGGGGAAGCCTGGACAGATGAAGAAGAGGTTAAGAGGGCATTCCAAGTACAACCCTGTCAAGGGCACAGAGCAGGGATGCATGTGTCAAGTTCAGGGGAGTGTTTGTAGGCTCATGTAGGGCTAGAGGGGGAAATAGGATGACTATGAGTAGAATTCATAGGTCCTTATGTGCCAGTATTGGCATATTGGTTCGGCCACTTTAACAGAAACCAAGGTAGAAGATTTAGTTCTAAATTATGTAACTGTGTGAGCTGGTGGTTGGCCCAGAGAAGTGATTGGCTCTACTCCCTGTTGTCTGCTGGGTTGAATCTAGTTCACCTCCCACCACATCTCCATTCTTGTGCATGGGAAGGAAGAAAGAAGAGGTAAAAGGGCAAGCAGTTTTCTTTGAAGGAGGTGATCCAGATGTTGTCCGCATTGTACTTCCTCATATCCTACCAGCCAGAGAGTAGCCATATGGGCAGTTGGGAAATAGATTCTTTAGCTGAGCAGTCTTTTACCCAGTTAAAATTTGGTGAAGGGTTAGGAGGGTGAGGGTTGTATAAGAAAAGTATGAAGGAGAAAATGAATATTGGGAAAAATAGCAGATTATGTCATACCAGCCTGAAGTGTTTAGACTTCATCTCCCAGGACATTGAGGCCTGGTGAGAGTTTGGGGAAGAAATGACCAAGCTCAGTTCTGAATGCCTTCTAGTGCCTCCTGAGTGGTTTCTGAGATTGATGATACACTCTTTCTTGATTTATGATAATAACGAGGTGGTCTGAAAGGAGCACTAGTCTTACCACAGGAGGAGGCAACTGTCCCAAAACTTCCACAAACATCTCCTCCACCGATGCTTAAAATTCTGCCTTTACTGTCATTCTTTTGGGAGGGAGATTCGTAGTCAACCTTGCTGAGCCTCTTCCTGCAGGGGCACTGTGGGCGGGAACACATATTCTCCACTCTTGATAGTTCCTTCTGTGTGGAGGGTCCTTCCTTACAGGAACACCCTGCTCCCTCCACTCTTCTGTCACTCTTCCCCGGAAGAGAAGGAGGGTCATACATGATTGATAAGCCTTTAAATAGGGATGGTGTCTCATTTGTTCTTGGTTATAAGGAAGGTCCTACAGGGCTGGTCTCCCACGAGGAGTCTGTCACTTTTCAGCTGCACCTGTCACTGGTGGATGACAGTGCCACCAGACCTAAGCCATACCCTCCAACAGAACTTTTCATGTTATTGAAGGTGATATTTCCATCATCTGCTGGATTCCTGTGCTTGCCTCTGAGCTATTTCTGAACTCCAGTGGGGGGCAGGATGCTGTTTATCAGCCCCTCGAAAGCCAACAGGTGTGCATGAGGCTGCTCCTAGTAGCTGAAGGAGTCCTGCTCCCCGCCCCCCTGCCACTGAGCAGCAGAGAGTCTGACACAACAGGAGAGAATGAGATTGGCTCATCAGCAAACGCTTCAGTAACACATCAGGTGCATAAACCAAGGCTCTCCCAAAAAACTGAAACCAATGCAAGTGAGCAGGAAGGAAGGAAGAAAGCAAGAGAAAATGAGGGCTCAGAAAGAGGGGAGTTGGATTAGTGAATCAGTTTATTGGGATCGCTGAGTGTATGGCACAGGCTCGACATTATTTTTCTTTAACGATTTTTCCTTGCCTGACAAAGCCCAATTTTATGTATTCCCTGTCCTGTGAGCACAGAGTTTTCCACAACATACCGGTCAATTTCATAAACTTTTTAAAAAGGGATAACCTCTGAGTGTAATTTTCCATTCTGCTTTCCAGTGCACTTGGCTCCCTTAGGAGGGGTGGCTGGCTATGGAGGTCTCCAGCTGCTGGGACTCCCTCATCTCTGATAGCCAGGGATGACTCACTTCCCTCTGCCTGCCTTGAGGAGCTGCTGAATCCACTCCCGGGTCAGGCTCCTGCCCCATAGCCCTTCTCTCTGAATTCTGAAAGGAAGAAATGATCTGCTGTTGATCCAGAATTCAATCCCAGCTGTTAGGTGGAGAGCCCACATTTCCGATCCTGCAGCAGTGGGAGACTTTCTGGGTAGTCATCCAGCTCCGAAGACTTGAAGGAGGGATGGGAACAAAGATATGAGTGAAAGAGGCAGGAATGTGCAGGCAGGGCAAGGACCCCAGGGGCTGTGTTCATTACACTGAGAACATCAGGACTTGGGATAAGGAATGCTCAAAAGTCAAGACGAAATCAGTTTTCTGTGGCCCTCAGACAAGACTGATTATAATTTGAGAGACAAAATAAGATGGTTCCTAATCCTGGATGCATATAGTAGAGATCTCTGCTTGGGTGTCTATTAGGTACCCCCCAATTGAAACATTCAAAGTAGAACTTCTGATCTTACCTCCTCCCACCAAACTTGCTCTTTGCCACCTCCCCTCTTGATTTAGTGACACCACCGTTTACTACGCATGCAGCCTCAGTTATCATCTTCTGAACATACCATGTCCATGAACTACGTTTCATCAAGCCTGGGATTCTCCCAATTCTACCCCTGCTTACCATCTCCATGGTTTCTACTGGGACAATTTACCTCCATGTATCATCTGATCTATCGTGATATCTCCTCACTCAGCTTCCTGTTTCTATTCCTGCACGATTAAGGATGAATCATGCCAAATATAACCTCTTATTGCAAGACTCATTTCCGCTGGCTTAATTGCAGTCAGAATAAAACTCCAAACTTCTTAAGGTGGCTTTTAAGACCCTAAATACACTAGTCCTCCAGCCATACCCCCCTTCTCTCTATTTCTTAAAATTCCAAACTCATTCCTACCTTGGGAATGAGGTCATCTCTGCTTGGAAGTCTCCCCTAGATATTTTCATGGCCAGCTCACTAGCATCATTCTGGAGTCAGCAAAGATGGCACTTCCTTAGAGAGACCTTCCTTGAGCAGCATCCTTCCAACCGTCCAGTATTCTCTGTCCCATTTAATTTATTCTAGTTTCTTAATTGCTCTATTTGAAATTGTGTTCTTTGTTTCTGTGCTTATTTTATACCTCCTCTTGCTATAATGAAGGGAAAATATTTTGTTTCTCATTTTTACTACACGGTGCCTAGAACAGTGGACCTGGGCATAGTAGATGTTCATTAAATTGTTATTGCACGGGTGAGTAAATATCAGCTGCTGTTTAACAAGCACCTATTGTATATCTAGCATTGAACTAGGAGTGCATCTTGTTTGTTCTCTCATTCTTGGCCAAGGATTTGGGGATCCAGACCCATCTAATGGTCTCCCCAGCAAATGGGTCCCCTGTGTGAACAAGATGTTTGAATTCAGCACGAGGCGAGTATCCATTTGGAAGCACTTTGGGGAAAAAAAAATTCTAATTTCTAAAATTGTAACACAGCTTCCACAGCTGTTGATGACACCCTATTATTGATAGAACAAAAGTACACTCCTCCCCTACGTGTTGACATCACTCTGCAGACCGGCCATGGTCTCACCTTTAATCACTCCTTCCATGCCTCTACCCACCGTCCAGCCACACTGGACTCCCCTTGGCTCCACTCATGCTGTTCCCCTGGCCTCAATTTCCCATCTCCATTCTGCGCGTCATGAGGCCATATTCATCCTTTAAGAGCTAGCTCAAATGCTACTTCCTTTAGAGAGCCTCTCTTACTTTCTTCCCTCCCTAATCGGAATTAATTACTTCCTATTCTGTGCTACTCCGCCATTTTGTTCATCCTGCTATTATGACATTGTATTATAACCAATTGTGTGTATATGTGTATACACACACACACACACACACACACACACACACACACACACACACATTTTGCATCTCTTCTTTTAGATCTCCTAAAGTGCCTAGCAGAGAACTTAGCACAAGAGGATTCTATTTGTTTGCTAGGGCTGCAGTAACAAAGTATCACCAACTGGGGCCTTAACAGAAATTCCTATCTTACCGTTCTGGAGGCTCGAAGTCTGAGATCAAGGTGTTGGCGGGGCTGGTTCCTTCTGGGGGGCCTAAAGGGAGAATCTATTCCATACCTCTCTTTCACCTTCTAGTGGTTTGCTGCTTTGACATTCCTTGGCTTTTAGAAGCATCACCCTGATCCCTGCCTTCCTTTTCATATGGTACTTTCCCTGTGTATCTTTCTCTGTGTCCAAATTTCTCCTTTAAAAAAAAAAATTTTTTTTTAAATGTTTATTCATTTTTTGAGAGAGACAGAGTGTGAGCGGGGGACAGGCAGAGAGAGTGGGAGACACAGAATCTGAAACAGGCTCCGGGCTCTGAGCTATCAGCACAGAGCCGGAAGCGGGGCTTGAACTCACAAACCGTGAGATCATGACCTGAGCCGAAGTCGGACGTGCAACCGACTGAGCCACCCACGTGCCCCAAATTTCCCCTTTTTATAAGGACACCAATCGTATTGGATTAGGGCTGACCCTAATGACTTCATTTTAACTTGGTTCTATCTTATTATATATCCTAGATCCAAATAAGGTCATATTCTGAGGTACTGGGGGTTAGGCCTCCAACATATCTTTTATTTTATTTTTTTTGTGGGGGGGACATAATTCAACCTGTAACAACTATTTACTCATTAATGATTGGACTTGAACTGGAGTCCTTTTCTGGAAAAAAGGAAAAAGGACCCATCTACCGTCCGTCTTCTTTCCTAGGTTGAGTTTCTTGAGGGCCAGGCCTGTGTCAGATTTATTTTTCTATCCCCAGTACGGAGCTCTGGGTGTGGCACATGGTAGTTGCTCAATAAGTGAATGATTAACCGTAAATACTTATTCAGATACCACTTTCTTCAAAGAAACCTGGCATATCAGGAAGCTCCAAAGGCTCTAAAAGGATGGAATCGCACAGAATGGTTAGTGGGTTCGTGCAAATCAGCCTAACATTTAGTGTGGCATTTTTCAGTCTAGCAACAATAAGATACATGATGTTTTGTACCCCATACAATACCTACCTACATGAGTCAGGTATGGGGACCAGGCGAAGATAGTATAAGTCACTTACATTCTCTCATTTACCACTCGCAGTGGTGTTCCGAGGTAGGTACAGGTTTTGGTCCCATTTTGCAGAAGAGGAAGCAAGACAATGTCAGGTGGTCCGGGGTCATGCAGCTGGTCGATGGCAGAGCCAGAATTCCTCCCCACTTCTGAGACCAAAGCCAGTGTTGTGAGCCACCGCGATACTCTGCTTCTCTGCTTGTCTTTTAGGCTATGTTTGTGAGACACAGCTTCATGAGTTGGAAGGGGCTTTGAAGATCATTTTAATCAACACCACCCTCAGTGCAGGGGCCCACACTCCAACCTCCAAGAACCAGTGGTATGTTTGTAGTGTTTCCAGGCTTAAAGTTTGTTTTCTGTAAAATGAGAAAGTTGGGCTCTGTGGTCCCTACCAACTCAACGATTCTGGGATCATTTGAACATACCCAGAGAATGCTTTATTCTGAGGGGTGTGACTGGAGGCTGAAACCAAAAAAGAAAGTCCATAATGAGTCGATGGCTAACCCCTGCGGCTCTCCCTTCTTTGTCTTGTTTGGCCCCTCTGAAGCAACAGAAAAATAATCTATTCCTTTTTTCACATGGTAGCTCCTTATAGATAGCTTTTCTTCGTTGACACCACCTTCAAGGACTTTACTACGTTGGTTTTTCCCTTCCTGGTGAGTGCCATGTTGTCAGAGAAATCTATCTTAAAATGCATGAATCGGAAGGAAGGAAGGTCTGAGGAAATTGAGTAGCTTAGTGGCTGCTATGTGCAAAACTTTCTTCAAAGCACTGACTCAACTCTGTTGCCCTTTTGGATGCCATTGTTTCTGCAGAACACCTCAGCAGGAAATGAGGCTGGCCAGTTCCTCTGGGGTTTGAATAAGACTATGAGGCAGCCACAGCCCCGGGGCCTGATGGAACCCACCAGAACTATTCAAACACACCCACCTCTTAACTCTTCCACTTCCTGCATTGACTTGGGCTGTTCTTAGGTCCGTCTTTATCTTGTCAGTAGTGTAGTCAAGTCTCAATTATTGTATTTTTTTGGAATATCTCCTGGGGGCGATATTTACCTTCTCTTCCTATTGCCTCTTCCCTTGGCCAGACCCTGAGACACTGGTGCCTGGCTTCCCACCGTAGGCTCCCTCCGTTCCTGCTCTCACCTATCCCATTTACTGTTGTCAGAGTAACTCTCCTACAACTCAGCCTCATCCCAGAACTCCTTAACCCCCTGCCACATCCCTTCTCTGCCCACCAGTCTGTGGCCAGTGCCCCCTATCTAACTGACCCACCTTCCCATCATCCTCCAGATGTGCAGATCTCATAGCAGTGTCTGTCAGGGTGAGAATGAGGCCTCTTTCTTAGTTTTCATCCAGAGAACAGAGTGCACAGTATGTAGTCCGCAAAAAAAAAAAAAAACAACAACCCAAAAACAACAAAAAAAAACCTTGTTAATAAATTGATCTGAACTGGAGTGCTTTGTGAAGAACAGACACCCATCTGTTTTCTGAAAATGAAGAAAAGACTTATTTATGTTCTTCTCGGAGCGACAAAAGGACTAAGTCTGGCTGAAGCACTTTGATTTTGCACACAATTCCCTTGTTTATTACAAATTCTGAGATGTTGGGTCTATAATTAAGGAAAACAGCTCTCCCCACATTAATTTTAGTCCCCAAGAAATGCATCCAATTTTACCAACTCAGAGGAAGGTATTAAGGATCCTAATATTTCTCAGGTGCCAAATCCAGATGGTGAGGATGGAAGTTATTTTCAAAAGCCCGATCACGAAGTGCACAAGTGGAGGACACGGTGGCTTTGGGTTTCTGTCCGCGTCCTCTCCAGGAGGGTAAGGATCGGCTCGAGTTGCAGAGCAGTGCGAGGCACCCCCAGGAACGGCCCCGAAGGTTCCCACTTATCTGCAGGTCAGTTCCAGGAGAAAGATGTTAGGTTCACTTCTCTTTCTAACAGCAGATGCTTTTTTAAATGTCTTTGGGATCTGTTCCTTCTCTCCTCACTGACAGCCCAGTCCCACATTGATATCCAGGTCTCCCAGGAGTTTTGGAAATCAGAACGCCCTAAAGCAAACTCCCTGCATTACTTCCGGCCACCCGAAGCCATTCCCAAGACGCAGGCTCTGGGCCTCTCTCTCCCGGGCCCAGCTTAGGAGAGTGCGGGCTTACAGCTGGGGACCATGGACAACTCAGTCCACAAAGTCGAGGATTTGAGGGAAGTGAGAGTGTAGGTTTATTCTTCTCAGCACATCATTTGGCACGGTCTCTGCTTTCCTTCCATGTGTGACACACATTCCCATGTCTTGCAAAAACTCTGGCAAGCCCTTGGGGGAGGAGGGGAGATTAGCACGGATGGATGACATATGGAAGCTGCTACAGGAAGTACACGCTATCTAATCTGGATGGTATTTGGGGCTTGAACAAAGTAGAATTGTTAGGACTTGTAATTACCGAAACAAATTCTTAAATATAGATGCTGAGTAAGTGAGATCATAGCATCATGCAAGGGCTATTACAGTATGTGATTTCATTGGGCCATTTCACTTTTTTAAATTTAAGTTCAAGTTAGATAGCATACAGTGTAGTCTGGTTTCAGGAATAGAACCCAGGGATTCATTTGTTGCATATGACACCCATTGCTTGCCCCGAAAAGTGCCCTCCTTAATGCCCATCACCTATTTAGCCCATCCCCACTAGCAGCAACCCTCAGTTTGTTCTCCCTATTTCAAAGTCTCTTATGGTTTGCCTCCCTCTCCGTTTTAATCTTATTTTTCCTTCCCTTCCCCTATGCTCATCTGTTGAGTTTCTCAAATTCCATATATGAGTGAAATCATATGACATCTGTCTTTCTCTGACTCAGTGAAATTTGTAACTCATTGATTTATTTGATAAACATTTATTAAGACTTGTTTGTGCCAGGCATGTGGCTAACTGCTGGAAATATACCTAGCAAGTGGGAGGAATTACTGAATTGTGCACATGCACGTGCACACACACACACACACACACACACACACACACACACCATTCACATTCACATAATCTCCTTTTGACACCTGGGACTGTTGGCCTCAAGCACCAGCTGTGGTTGCTTGTTTTTGCTTCGGCTACCTGATTTCCTTATTTACTTTTCCCCCCGATTTAATTTGATGTTGCCACTATGTAAGAGAGGCTTTAGCTGTTGTGAGAGAGGTGGAAAGAGAAATGTGTATTTAGTGTAAGACATTTGTGTGCACATCTGAGCTGTTGATTTAATGAGATGACATCCAGGTCTGCAAACTGAATGAAAAGGAAGAGAGAAGGGATTTACAAGCTGGTTGGATAATTACAGATTTGTTTAACTGTTACTAAGATCCCATCTCACGGTTTTGTTTTTATAATTAAAGTTATTTCAGCACTGGGTTAAAACCTTATATCTTAAATGTCACCCAGAAGCATATTTTTTTGTGATTGAGTTGTTCTAGAAAGCCTTTGAAACACAAGGTTTACCAAGGAAATAATAAAATACAGGCATAATAAATACAGAGGGGCAAAGTCAAGGTGGTTGATTAACATGTAAAGATTATTGAAGTGTGCAGTGAAATATGGGGTAATCTAGTGGACATGGTTTATTGGTGGAAATTTTAAAACACAGGGTGTTTTAAAATAAATAAGGCTCAACTTTGATTAGTGTGTGTACTTTCAGTAACAGAATACATAATCTTGAAAAAATACTGGAGTCCCCTTTGAGGTACAATGGTTTAGCACAGATTTTTCATTTGGAATTAGTGTTTACTCTCAGCCAGAGAAAAATCCCAGATGTTTTTTCCATTAGGCTGTGTATTTAACTAGAAGCCATAATTACAGAGCACTTGGTAATGTGTGATGTGCTACATCATGCTCATACGTGAAGCTTGCACTCATATTAATAACTGCCATTCATTAAGGGTTTGTCTTGGGCTTCGCCCTGTATTCAGCACTCCACAAACTCGTTTAATCCTGAGGAAAACTCTGTGGGTATTTTTGTGTGCATTTTTACACATTAGGAGGCTGCTACCAAGTGAAGTTAAGAAGTACCCTGCCCAAAGCCATGGAGAGGCAGAGCTGGATCCTGGTCCCATCTGCCCGACTCCAGAGCCTGTACCCTCAATCACTGCACCTAGCCCAGGTCCTGAGTGGGCAGGCGTTTGTACGGGGATCCATCAGCCTTGCCTTCCATGCTAGGAAGATGTGGTGTGGTGGGAAAAAACATGTGGTCACTCCTCCTCACTAGCAACCGGCACCTTGGTTTCATGCTCTGTAAAATGGGAATTATAATTCCTATTACTCACAGAGTTCTTGTGAATCTGGAGTGAGACAATGCATAAGAAAAGTTTAGGAAACCATAAGGAGGCATACAACTGTAAATATCAATTGTATTATTTTCATTATGATAATACTATTGATCTATCAGTCCTCAGAAACTTGTGTACGCGGTTAATATTCCCATTTCCCAAGGAGGCAGAATGTTTGGCTGGCTCTTTAATATTTAAAGAACAGGATTGTGCTTAGCGGTAAGATCCTTTGCCTACTCTCCCTTCCTTTCCCTGCAGCTCAAATCAGAAGGACCACGGTTCCCTGGAGGTGCAGAGTTCTGTTTCACTGGAAAACAACTTGGCATCTCGAAAACATTTTTTCTTATGCCATAACCATTTTAAAAGCTCTGCTGTCATTGAAAGAACTTTCTTTCAGTGTCTACCACTGAACCCCAACTGCCCCCCTTCTTTTTCTTTTTTCCCCAAGAAACCTAAAGTTTTTAGAGAGGGACTTTAGCACTTTTTTCCCCCTAAAAGGGGTATTTGCTTTGTTCTGAAATGTCAAATGACTCACTGTGGCTGGAAGAGGGCCATTTGAGATACTAGACTGCTATTTAAATACACAAATAATAGGTAGCATGGCTAGAGTGATTTTTCTGATCATGTTTATGCCTAAGAAGAGCCTCCACTCAAAGAGTCTGAGCGAGTTGTGAAGGCTCTGATGGCTTAGAGAAGCAGGAGATACAGTAAAAAGTATTTTCTCGTGGGGCCAACACACTGAATGAAAACACCATCTGGAGAAGCTTCTGGGAATTCATATCTATTCAATAAGTATTTGCTGAGGACCAATCACCGGTGAAGCACCATGTTAGAGACTAAAAAGATGCAGAGAGAGAGTAAGGCACTGGGCTTGTCTGCAAGATGCCTTGATGCTATTGGGAGGATGAGACTGGTCTATCAGTATAAAATAAGGTAGGACACAACATGTGTTGTAGTAAAGATACATTGTGTGGGATTAAGGGGCGCCTGGGTGGCTTGGTCGGTTAAGTGTCCGACTTCAGCTCAGGTCATGATCTCACGGTCCGTGAGTTCGAGCCCTGCGTCGGGCTCTGTGCTGACAGCTCAGAGCCTGGAGCCTGTTTCAGATTCTGTGTCTCCCTCTCTCTCTGCCCCTCCCCCATTCATGCTCTGTCTCAAAAATAAATAAACGTTAAAAAAAATTAAAAAAAAAAAAACCAACAATGTGTGGGATTAAGAGGAGACCTAGATCCCATTCCATTGGGGGAAATGCAGAAGTTGGGACACTGGGAACAAAATGGTCCAGCTTGGCTAGAAGGTTGAGTTGCTGCAGGGAAGGAGTAAGAAACAAGATGGAAAGGTCAACAGCTCAGGTGACATTTTAGAGGGTGGTCAACAATATTGTGCCCAGGAGGAAGACTGACAGGGGACCTGGTCCTTGGACCTGGTCTCATTTTCCACATCTGTTTCAGGTCCTCAGGTAGAGTTATATTAAACCAACATCTTTTGTGGGGTGCTTTGAGTGGATTCCTGTATGCAAAGACCATGACCAAAGCTAGCCTTTTGTTATTTTTTCCCCCTCTGTTTAATGTATCTACCCTCTCCCCAGGGCTCCACATCAGAGCTGTGGTCGTGGGATAATTGGCTACAACTGTAGAAGCAGAGGCACCCCTCGCTCAGCCCATTTGAAGTCACTTAATCTTGGTTGCACAATCCCGCAATGAATGGAACAGATCTGGGCTCACTTCAAAACACAGGGAGGGGGTTCCTTAGATTATTGGTTCTCAAGCCCGACTACACATTAGAGTCACTCAGGGCAGCTTAAAACTTTCCCATCCTTTGGCCCTACCTCAAGATAACTGAATTAGAATCCCTGGATTTGGCACTAAACATTGGGACTTTAGAAACTTCCTCTGGTGATTCCAATGCACAGTGAGAGTTAGGAATCACTGCTTTAGATCATTTCTGGCAAGAAACACAAATCCAGCAGTCAAGAAACCCAATATTTCCCCCTTTGATACTTTTTGCCCCTGAATTCAGGGTGAAGTTCAAAAATGTAATCCCTCAAAGTCCCATGCCAGTATTCTCTAGAAGTAACAGCCAGCTGCCTTACCACAGGGAATGACAGAGATAGCACATTTGCCCAGCAGAGGGACCTTGGCAGGCTAATATCAGGATTGTGACTTTTGACAAATTGACCACTGCCTTTTGTTCCTAGATGTTCTGTTACCACACAGTGTCTTCAGGATCCCCAATGTTAACCTGTGCTTCCTTCTCCTGACACATAATGTCACCCAGGCAATTAGGGGAGCTGCACCCAGCTACTTGAAATAGATGTCTCTACCCAAAGAAAGACTTTTACTTAGCATTTCTCAACATATCAGACTCCTCACATAGAGACGGTCCTTGTAGTTCAAGGCCCCCAATGCGAGAAGTCTTGTTTCCTAGAACTTGATGTATTTTTTTTTTCCTTGAATTATCTTGGTAATTACTTTGTGCACTCCATTCTGTATACAGACTTTTGTTTGGACCAAGAAATCCAGATCTAGAAATATGGGGCATCAAATTTATGCCCATCCTTGGAGTTATAGAATGAGAGGAGTAACTGTTCCTAAACACCAGCCTATGGGAAGGATCTTCCTAAACACCAGCCTAATTTAAAGTCATAAATTGTTTTGGGTTCATAGTTGTCATGCGGGAAATTATGTTGATGTAATGATAGCCTTCAAGTACATCATCAGGTGAGTGATCCCAGATGAAAGCCCAGAAGACTACTTGTCAGACTCCCTTGCAGCCAGGTGTAGCCACATCACTAGGTTCTGGCCTATGAGAGATCAGCCAAAGTGATACGTAACATTTCCAGGTCATAAACCTCAGAAGGAAGGAGTGTCCTCTCTCCCTCTTTCTGCCAGCTGGAATGAGGACTTCGTGTAGTCACTGGGAACAGTGCTTGAGAACAACTTTCGTGTGAGAGAGGAATATATTTCTATCTTGTTTATTATTATTAGTTTTTAATGTTTATTTATTTTTGAGCTGGAGAGAAACAGAGAGTGAGCAGGGGAGGGGCAGAGAGAGAGGGAGACAACAGAATCTGAAACAGGCTCCAGGATCTGAGCTGTCAGCACAGATCCTGACGCAGGGCTCAAACCCACGAACTGTGAGATCATGACCTGAGCTGAAGTCAGACGCTTAACTGACTGAGCCACCCAGGTGCCCCGATTTCTATCTTGTTTAAACCAGCATATTTCTGGGTCTCTACCACACACAGCTAAACTCATATCCTGATACATAATTCCCCAGAATCTTAAGCACCACCGCAAAAATCTTTCATAGGTACTTGGCTCCAGGAAGGGGGACTGGACAGAAAACTTGACTTGCAACATAATGATTTAAGTCAACTTCTGTGTTAAAAGTAGTCTGATTTGAGTTGCCACATACTAAGAAGAAATGGAACACAAGGAAACCGAACGGTACAGAGGGGTCACTGTATCATAGGTGCACTATGTGAGCCCCACCCTTGGTCGTGCTGGGAACCTCAACTAGGTGTGAGACACAAATGCATCGGAAACAAACTCTGGCCTACTGGGAATGAAATGACAGTCACACTCTACATAATGCAGGATTCTAAAATGGAGATAGTCCCCATGCTTCATGCATAATTCACTGGGAATAATTTATTCAAAATAAGACATTAGTTATATCTACATGTTCAGTGTGTCTCTCAGAAAAAAAAAAAGTTGGATTTCTGAATTACGGGCATCAGTTGCTTTGCTAATGTCATAAAGCCAACAGAAAGAGAGAAATGTGGAAGGCGTTGAAATCCAGGGAGCACTTCTAGCCCAAACAGTGAGTCCCAGACCATTTCTTCCCGAGTCTGGCCACGATTTGTCTCTGTATGAGCTCCCTGAGCAATGATCCTTTGGAATATCTCTGGAGAGGAGTGGCTCAACTCTGTATTTCATACGGTTCGCTTTATTTTTCCTTGGCTCCAGAGAAGGCAGTCTAGCACATCGCATGTTTAGGAGAGAAAGTAATGAGCTGTCAGGAAGGGCAGATTAGAAGCAATTTACTGACTAGTCAGGATCCTCAGCCATGTTCTTGTCAGGTAGGTGAGCTTTTATGCCTCTCAGTTCCTCCTAGGAATTGTGTGTCGATTCCTAGGAATTGGTGACCCAAACGGCTGAGCTGCTTGCATCATCCACTGCACTCACACTGGCTCTGGTTTACGAGACATGTATGAACCGAAGATGTAACTGATGTACGTACACAGTTCTTCCTCCTGAGCCATGTTCCTTGCCTCAATTCCAGTGCAAACTCAGACGTTTCAAGAGCACGAGGTTTAACAAAACATATGATACCAAGTTACATGAAATGTGGTGTTTAATTCCACCCAGGACTCTATTTGGTGATACAGTGTGAAGTTTTAAAATGATATTTTAGCACAAAGTAATGTATCTGTTCCTGCAAATGTCACATCTTTCCCAAGTGCTTTGGGTGATTCATTGTTTAAATGAAAAGCCTTAATTATATTTCTGCTACTCATTAACAGCTACAGTGTGGGGATATTCACTCTCAGAACTTTCTGAGTGCTGATTTGATAACATCGCTCATAGATAGCAGGGGAAAAACATGTCCCACAAGGAGATGGGGTGATGGACTTTCTGACTTATTTGGCTCTATAACCAATCTTCAGGGAAGGATGTGGAACTTCTTAGGAAACGAATTGCCAACTCGAAGTGTTCCATTTTTACAGGTCACTGAAGTGCTCTCAAATCTACCAGGACTTCTCGCAGGGTCCTGACACCAGCCTCTCCCCAGACTGCCAACCTTCATCCAGGATGTACTGTTATGGTTCTCTCCTCTGCAACCCCCTAAAGAAAGACTGAGGTGCAGCTTCTGAGAGACAAGATGGGGACAAGTTGGCTATTGAAGGCAAGGAGGACAGGGTCTGGAGTGGGGGACAAAGGAAGAATGAATCAAGAGAAAAGAAAATTTAACATGTGGGACACAATAGGCTGGTGTCTGATAGAGATTTATAGCTCAACAGCTAGGCAAACCACTCCAATCCAATTGTGGATACCAGGATCTACCAGAAGAAGGTCCTACTGGGCAGGGGCAGAAAAACTGAGTTTTATCCATTTAGCTAATTGAGTCCTCTTGGGATGGCCCACTTAGAGTGGATAGAGAGAAGTGGCCCAAAAAGCTAATATAGATTGCGTTTATACTGATTGCTCTGATGGCTATATATGCCTTGCTTCATTCAATCCTCACAAAGTTTTTCGAGGTAGTGATGATTATCTCTACTTTTCCAAGGGAAACTGGGTAGTTAAGTATCTTGATTGAAGTTAATCAGTCAGAAAGCGATAGATGTAGGTTAATTTGTTGATTCATTTCATTCACTCATACATTTATTCATTCATTCATCCTGTAGCTGGGGTCTACAATTTTATGTAATTACTTATACATACAGAGAAACACATAGGTTCTTTACTTGGGATGCGAGACTTCTCACTGATGTTCTGTGCACAGGAGTGAGTTGTAGGGGGTGCGTGGATGTTGAAACTGTCCACACTCAGGGCAGCAGGACAGGATGGGAGCCCACTGGCCAATCGCCCTGTTTGCTTTCCTCAATGTTCCACACCAGCGTCATCATTTTCTGTATGCCTGGAGGTGAAAAAGATTGGGAGGCCCTGCTGTAAACCGACCTTGCTCTTGAGAGCATGCTGCGTGGTGAAAGGGGCGCGAGTGTGGGTAAGGAGTACTTATGCCTCCCAATTTATGGTGTAATCATATCTCAGTCTCTTCCAGTGTAACCTGCCTCTTTCAAGCCAGCTCAATGCCTTCCATGTGTCTTCTTTTTGACCCAAATGCTTGGGTATTCAGCATTTTCCTCTTTCCCCCTTCACTCCAAAATGGCTCGCAGCATATGGGTATGTGGTTTGGTGGCTCACGTTTTCCAAATCTTTGCTGGCTTTGGTTGGAGAACCGTGGCCTGATTGTCTCTGTTACCAGCTTCTGTCCTCACTGAACCCCCTACTGGTGTCACTGCTCCTGCCTGTTTGGCGTCACATACTGGCGTCAGTGGCCAGCTTTCGCCTCTAGTCTCAAGGTCCCTGCCCTTGGGAGTCTTACCAGTCCTTCTGACTTCTCTTCACCTCTCTGCCCAACAACCAGGACACATGGGAACTTCTGGAATGCCTGCAAATTATGCAGCAGCCATGGAAAACCACCAGTTCTTTCTCAGGTCATCTATCCAGACTCCTTCTGGTGTTGTCCTGAGGCCCACCTCAGGGAGGGCAATGCTCTGGCTGCACTCCTTCCCACCAGCAAGGAATCCATGGATCCAGGAGGATGTACTCTGTCTAGTCTCTACTTTGAGTACCCAAGACACTGAAATTCCTTGTGCAAATTCCTGGGGTTCCTTCTAGGTCCTCGCAGGGCCTGGGTCCTGGCCTTTTCCCAGGTGCCCAGTGTGTACATACCTGGGCCCAAGGATGGCCTCAAAAATTTGCTTTTGATAGGTAAAGGAAGTTGTATGGAATCTTACTTTCTCCAAAATATCACACCAAACAGTGCTACTTTAGCAATTTGACATTGCTACACTATCTAAGTGTATGATCAGTGGGTTTGTTTCATAGACTGTACACTAGAATAGACTAGTTTGGTTGTCCTCAAGTTCATGTGTTATGTTGCCTGCAGATACTCATCATATGGACCATGTATGGATATGGAATGATAAAAAAAAGTAGAATAAACAAAACAAAACCACTGGTCCTTTGCCAGAGATTGAGAAACACTGATCTAAAGGTCCAAAACTTGGAGTCAAAAAGCTTCTCAAAGACTCCCGTTTTCTAGGTGATCTCCACCATCCCCCTGGAGGGGTAGATGCACTGCTGTCCCAAGGCCACTGAGTTCATAGGATGCAAAAGTATTTTCATGTATCAAGCAACTCAATAACCATTGCTGTGCACCAGCTGTGTTCCAATTACTTCTGGGTACTTGAACTTGGATCTGTGTTATTCTGAAGACCACATTCATTTCCCTCAACTATGTCACCTCTGCCTGGGGGGTTGCTGCAATGCCCACCTTTTCTCTTACAACTTCATGCTGTAAAGTGATCTCCTTCTAGTCATCTCTTTTTCTAATCCATTTCTTCATGGATTGCCTTATCCGTCCTTGATATGACTACTGGTTTGTTCTCAGGTTTGGCCATAGCTTTTAGGGCCCAGGGGTCCCTGGATCTAAGAAGGCCTGTTACACCCAGGAGTTGTCTGCAAGTCCCATCATAGTACAACCAGCAATGGACTTTGACCTTTCTTAAAGGCCAGTAAACCATGTGTTCACATATTTCAAGTGATTCTGATCATCAGTGACTCCTAAGCCTACAATTCTAGCCCAGATCATTCACCTGAGCACCAGACTCAGAGGCCAAATCCCTACCCACCTTTTAGCACCTTGTGCAGGTGATGTCCTCTAGGAAATATTCCTTAGTCTCTGGCTAATTTCAGTGCGCTTATCTGTGCCCCCATGGTGCTCGGTGGGGTTGTAGCAGTGTAGAAATATCCGAAGTACAAACTATCTGCTCCAGTGGCATTCTGTGCCTGCCCATACCACAGTAGAGAGGTGGCTGTGACTGTGGTTTTTAGACCAACATCGTCACCACCATGTAGAAGCTGGTTGGAAATGCAAATTCTCAGTCCCCAGGCTTGTTGAATACTAAAAGATGAGGTTGGGCTAGCAATCTGTGTTTTTAATTAATTAATTAATTTTTTCATGTTTATTTATTTTGAGAGAGAGAGAAAGTGGGGGAAGGGCAGAGAGACAGGGAGAGAGAGAGAATCCCAGGTAGGTTCCATGCTGTCAGCACAGAGACGGAGATGGGACTCCATTCCATGAACTGTGAGATCATGACCTGAGCCCAAATCAAGAGTCTGACGCTTAACCAACTGAGCCACCCAGGCACCCCAGCAATCCATGTGTTAACAAGCACTCCAGGGGATTCCGATTCTTGCTAAAGTTAGAGAACCACCCTGTAGAGAAATAATGTTACCTGTTAGACTATAAGCTCCTCAAAAGCAGAGATAAGCCTCTTTCATCTTTGTGCCCCCAGAGTCAAGAAAAGTTCCCAGGTGCCTGGCCTGTGGTGGACAAAGCTGTGGGTTTGCTGCTTTTTTGATGATTTTGTGACCCAGACCCAGGAATGCCTGACTCGGGCCTCCAATAGCAGCCCCTGCCCTGGACGCCCAAGGAGTTTCAGAGAGAACAACAGATAAATGAGGAAAAAGAACTGCTTTAGTAATAAGTAGCCAGCTGAAACCCAGGAGGAAGCTTGGCAAGGTCTGGGTGAGATCCTGCTGTTTGGACTTGGGGCCTCTGTGTTATTTCGTATTTACGCCCACATTCAGACCTTGGTGGCCGCATGGAGCAGGGCATTTAGGGGAGAGAGGGGCCACGGGTGGCCGGAGCTCTGGCCCTGGTTTCCCTGTCATCAGCGGCACGAGGGTGAGAGGGAGTGGGGGGGAAGGCAGCTCCTAGGAGCCCTGAGCCATCTTTCCTACCCAGCCATGCGAGGCAAAGAGGATCATGAGCGCTCCCAGGGCCCACAGGAGCTAACATGTATGGAATACTCACTGTGTGCCAGGCACTGTTCCAAATAAGGTGGAGACAATGGTTCAACTGCCAGTTTTGCAGAGAGGAAACCGAGGCACGCAGGGAATGTATTGCCAAGGTCGTGAAAGTGGTATATGGCAGAGCCAGGCGGTCTGGGTCTAAACACAGTGTCGTAAATATTCTGCTAAACTGTTTCCCCACAGACAGAAAGTTGCTGTTTGGGAGCAAGTAGCAGGGAGTTTGTTAGGGGTAGAGGAGAAGGGGAGCGGAGCATGGGGCACATCCAGGTACACACACACACACACACATACACACACAATGAGAGAATGATTCCAGGGTCTCCTTATCTACCCAGGCTCCTGGCCTAGAAGAGAGGGAGGATGGCTCATGTGCTCTGAGAGGCCAGCCTGTGCCCAGGTCCGTGGGCACACAGAGGCCAGAAGGGGGGCCTATGGGAGAGGGAACGAACAAGGGTGAGGGATCTTGCCTATAAGGCACAGCAAAAGTTCCCCACCTTCTGGTCCCCAACGAGTACACATGGCCCAGTGGATGTCTTCTGGTCAGACTACCTAGGTGGGAAATTCTCCTCACAGCCTTGGGCCCAAGGAGGGCAGGTGGGTGGGAGGCAGGCAGAGGCAGGCTTGGCCTGATGGGGTCATGCAGTCTGTCCTTCCTTAAGCACAGAGGGGTGGAGGTGTGGGCGGGGCTCTCTAGAGGAGGGGCGACCGGCAGCAGGGTGTGGTGGGCAGCGAGGCCAATGCCTGAATAAAGTGGGAAGAAGGCGAAACAGGTGGAGAAGTGGTTCTTTACCCGACTCACATTTGGGTAGTGTTGAACTTCCCTTAATGAGGGAGATGACAGTGGGTAGAGATTTTAAGTGAATACACAAGAAAGCTGATGCCTTTGTGGCTGTTTTCCTGCAAAGGTGTTTTGATATCGTGAAAATAGTTTTTCTTCTTTTCAGTAGAACTGCCAGCTTCGGTATTTCTCTTTGCATTAAAGGTGCATTAGTTTTCCTCAGAGTGGTTAGTTTGAAAGAGACTTAATTTAGCTCACTTAGTGGGGCCCTGCAGGAAATGTGGTGGGTTACAGAAAACAGAGTTGGCTTATGATATGTATCTTCTCCCCAAGTGTCTCAAAGCACAGGTTCGGGACCAAGATTTTTCTCCCCACATTACAAATGAGGACACCGAACCAAGGAGGTTCAAGTGGGTGATCAGTCTGCTGTCAGAGGCAGGGGTTGGTTTCAATTCTCTTCTGGTTCTGGCCAGCGGGTCTGCTCTTGGGGATTCATGCAGCACTGTCTTTGTTTCTGAGGCAAGTGACCTATTTCTGAGAAGACTCATCACAGAGAGACCCTTACTGGATTTGCCTCACTTTTAAAGGGAGGAGCTCGTTTCTTCTCCTCCCAAGATACACATATGATGGATGAGATTATTCTCCCATCAACTGCATTCTCTGTCTTTTCACGTTGGAGTGGGGGTTTTAGCTGCACTTGCTTCTTTGGAAAAGATTCATCACAGTGGCGGAGACCTCCTGCTGTGCCCTGGATGGGGTGTGGTGGAGCCATCGAGTGGCCTTCGGTAGGGGCCACTTTCCATTTCTTGTAGCTCTGGGACCCCAGGCTGTCCATCCATAGAAATACCACATAGGTACGGGCAACTGCATTAGTTCAGGGAGCTAGGTTTTCTTCACCTCCTTCCTCACAACCTGTAGGAAGCACAGAGAAGACCGTTTGGGATTTCAGACTGAATGATGGTCAGGACAAGGTAATTCCAGATTAATTAGAATTCATCTGAGGGGAGAGAAAGTGCGGGAAGAACTTCCACGTACTAGTGAAGGGAATGATGAGAAATTGGTAGCAGTCCTCGTGTTACATGAACAGAACTTGGCCTGGGGGCAGAACTAGAGTTAGGAGTTATTGGCTGGGAAGCTACCCAGGTGCCGATCTATAAATGAGAACATCCTGGCAACACAGTGAAGGGTAACTTGGGTTTCCATGTAATGCTTTCCATAACTGGCAACAGTAAATTGATTCTACTCCCACAAAATAGAAAGGCTCTAAAACAGAAATTGAAGACCCATGCCTCACTGCCATCTTTGAGTGTCTTTGCAACATGCACGTGCAAGTTGTGTCTGCACCGTCAACCTTGAGGCTAGCTCCTGTGGACAGTTGTGGGACATTCGTAGTGACTGGATATTTTCAAAGTGAGTGATACATGATATGGTGCTGTTTATTGGAAATAAGTAATTTATTTTAGAGTGATTCTATATATTGTCTACAGCTTTATATGGTTCAGTTTGCTTGGGAGGAGTTTTCTTGTTCTGAAGGTCACAATGGCTAATCTCTCATTTTTGAACACAGAAAAGTATACAACTTTTAGCAATGGAAAATTAGTTTCTTTTTACTCCCATTAAACAAATGTTCAATAAATATTTAAAGAGTATTGGCTTGAGGGATCATCAAATTATTGATTGCTCAGGCCTCTCGCATGTCCAGGTAGGTATAGGTCCACCTGCCTTCTCAACTGGAGGTAGGATTGAATTTGGAAGCAAGGACAGATTTTTGTTAATGTCACAGAGAAAGAAGGGACAAAAGTTAGTGACAGATAAAACCGAGGGAGGACCATGCAAAGTCCTACGACAGTGATTTGCATTTGGTTGAACTGAACTGAATTGCCTGAGAGATGTGGCCTTTTAGGGTAAGTGGGAAAACTGACACTTAGAGATCTCTTTGCTCTCAGGACCCTAAGAGGGTCAGAATCAGACCCAACAATGGAGTCTCTGGATTGTTGGCAGTTTCAAAGTGAGTGTCTGAACTCAGCCAAAGATTATTCTGGAGTTTTCTCTGAGAGTAATGAGAACCAGTACCTATCTGTTACATGAAAGAAAGAAGCAATTTGGAGAAAGCTAGTAAAGAAATGTCATCTTTGCCATATCTGGCTGAAACTGGGACCTAACAGGAGATGTGAGAAAAATAGGAAAAGAGAAGAGTGAGTGAAGAGTCAGGGGGTAGGGATGTGCAAGCAGACAGAGAAATCTCCCTTCCTCCTATGTTTGTTCAAGATCTAACTTAGAGAGGGACTATGTATTCAAACGCAATTCTGTACATTGTTGTAGAAGCATGCAGCCTCCTTGGGGGAAAGAATCTAGATAAACACAAAGCCTAATGATTACCGATACGTCATTATTTCCCCATGTTGAACATGGGAATTATTATTTGTAGTAGATTTCAGCATTTTTCTTTTGCCTTTACAGATCATTAGATGCATTTTCAAATCAAGAAAACTCTCGAAGGCCTTCACAAGCTAGACCGTTTATAGAGCAAAAACTCAGCTCCCAACAAATATTTACAACTTAATGATACGTTTGTATAAAGCCCAGAATTTTTGTATAAAACAGGTGTCAGTTCAGTACGTGTTGCCCTGCTCCGTTAAACATCCAGCTTTCCCTTGAAATTACTCCCCATCTTATATGGTGCAAATACATTGAACTGGTCATTTATTTTAAATTAACTCAGTGCGGGGCTGAAAAACACAGTTCCCCGATGATGGCAAAATTATTCCAACGAGGTTGCCTTTGGGACTGTGCACCATAAAGTGATCTTTATAGGTCAGTGTTTTTCATTCCAATGTGCTGTTGAAAGGTAAATGTCTGGCACCAGGCAAAGGGGTTGTTTGACCAACGGGGCTTTATGGCCTGTACTTCTTAAAATTCCATTTTCTTTTTTCTTTTCGCCTTTACTCACTGTTGGGACATGTGGAAAACAGACGCTTTGAGCAGAGAAGACATTCAAAGGTCTCCCTGTTCTCGGGGCAAAATATAAACAAACATGCTGGTCACCAGTTTCCAGATTTTTCCCATTTATTGCTTTCATTGCAGCTGCCTGTCCTCACTACAAGAATCGGCTTTCTCTTCCATTTGGAGACTCTCTTTAGCAGAGGAAAGGAGTGGATGGTTAGAATCCTCTCTGTCTTTAAGGATTTCTGACCCTATTGGATCCAAATATTGCCTTTTTCTGGAGCTTAGTCCCCAAGTGCTATAACCCAGCGCCTTGGCTTCCTGCCAGAATGTCCCAAAAAAGAGTGGAAGGGGGTTGCCCCTCTGAACTGCAGTATGGCTTTTGTGGCTTTTAGCTCATTATTGCTGGCTTTGTTTATCAGCCTTTCTCCCAGTGTTCCCTACCTCCTGGTTCCTAACTCTGAGTTTGGCCAAAGAGTGGGCATGGATAGCCAAGGACAAGGGGATAAAGAGCATGTCCTCATTCGCAACCTGCAAGATGGATGATGTTTCCCAAGAGTCTGGTGCTTGACATTGGGTGCACCTAGAGCCACTCACTGGTGGAGGCTTTAAAACTCCTGCCCAGGCTGCCCTCAAGACCAATTACATCAGAACCTCTAGTGCGGGACCTAAGCATCAATATTTTGTAAAGCTTCTCAGGTAATTCTTAAGTGCAGCCAGAGTGGAGAACCACTGTCTTAAGTGTATTTGAGTGATTTTGACACTTTCTTGGTGTACCCTAGTGGGGCGGTATTGACTGTTTCTGTTTTTATTGCCTTAAAATAAATCAAGCCTGAAAAAGACTGGGTCTGACGTTACCACCTGAGGTGTCCCTGAAACTCAGACGTTAGCATTTCTGCTTTCAACTTCTGCCACAGAAGGGCTTCAGATTTTTAAAGTGAGAAAGTCAACAGTTTTTCATCACTCAATTAAGAACTGAAAGCCATAGTTATAAGTTATGGGGCATTATGGGGTATGGCTTAGAAATTGCTTCAGAAAGTACCATTCATTTTATTTTTTTAAGTTTATTTATTTTGAGAGAGTGCAAGCAGAGGAGGAGCAGAGAGAGAGGGAGAGAGAAGATCCCAAGTAGGCTCCACTCTGTCGGCACAGAGCCCACCATGGGGCTCGAACTCATGAACTGTGAGATCATGACCTGAGCTGAAATCAAGGGTTGGATGTTTAACCGACTGAGCCACTTAGCTGCCCTAGGAAGTACCACTTATTAATTAATTTGCATGTATGAAATTATATTGTTTATTAGAATTTGTTGTTATGGGCATACTTTCTTCATATTTATACCATGGGAACAATGAAAGACAACGCATCATGCCGAAACAGAAGGTAAAACCTTTTCTTTATTCATGTGCTTAGCTACAAAATCATTTACACTCCATACCCCTCCTCTCCAAAAACAAAATAAACAAAGCAAAAAATTAAGAAATGATGTTTCAAGCTTAGAAAGTTCAAATATATTGTTAATGATCAGTTTTCTATTGTGATTAGATTAGATTTTCTGCCATTTTGATAGCCAATTTCTGTATTAATCACCTCCAAGAGGCTTATACTGGAGTTGGTTTATTAAGATGATCACAGTGAATGTTCGAGCCCCCAGTTCCAGAAGATGGAACACAATTTATTGTCCAAGTGTCTGGATAAGCACAGGCTGGTTACCCTAATGTGAGTTAACTCATCAGTATTATCACTACAACCTGTGTGGGCATCAGCCAGGAAATGAGAAGAAATAGCTCCAGGTCATGTCAAATAGTTCATAAGTTAACTTGTGAACTCCATGATCATTTTTCACATCTCAGTCTTAGAGGAAGTCTCCGAGTTAGAGAATTTTAGAGATGGGACCTAAGACTTACCTGATGCCAGATGGCAGAAAGATCTCATCCCTTGTGCCAACTTTGAACTATTGGTCGTGGTTGTGTGGGATGTTGTACTGATAGACTGAGACAACATCTGGGCTCAGCAGGAGCAGCGCTGTCAGCAATGATGCCTGTGAAGGGTGTACGAGAGGAGGGCAGTGGCAGAAGATGGTCGGTATTTGTTGTGCCTTCTCTCGTCCAACCCTTTCCTCCTGTGACAGTGGTTCTCAACATCACTGCATCCTGCAATCGTTTAAGGGGACTACAAAACATCCCAATATCTATGACATACCCAGACCAATTAAATCAGAACATCCGGCTATAGGACTGTGGTGATTCCCATATGCCTCTCATGTTGAGAGTCACTTTCTTGTGGACAAAGGACACAAGGGCCTTGAGTGATAATGTGACTTGCCCAATGCCATATAGATGTAGGTAGGACCTCTTTACCAGGTCTATAATTCTACCCACTCTTCTCTTCACCATACCCTATTGTCTTCATCAAAAATATTTAGAGGGGCGCCTGGGTGGCGCAGTCGGTTGAGCGTCCGACTTCAGCCAGGTCACGATCTCGCGATCCGTGAGTTCGAGCCCCGCGTCGGGCTCTGGGCTGATGGCTCAGAGCCTGGAGCCTGTTTCCGATTCTGTGTCTCCCTCTCTCTCTGCCCCTCCCCCGTTTATGCTCTGTCTCTCTCTGTCCCAAAAACAAATAAACGTTGAAAAAAAAATAAAAAAAAATATTTAGAGAGGGGAGCCTGGGTGACTCAGTCAGTTAAGCACCCAATTTTGGGTCAGGTCATGATCTCGTAGTTTGTGAGTTCCAGCCCCGCGTCGGGCTCTGTGCTGACAGCTCAGAGCCTGGAACCTGCTTTGGATTCTGTGTTTCCCTGTCTCTCTGCCCCTCCCTGCCCCTCCCTACTCATGCTTGCTCATTCTCTCTCTTACTCACTCTCTCTCTCTCAAAGATAAATAAACATTAAGAAAATCTTTAAGGAAACACATGAATAACAGCACATCGATTATTTTGTCTGCTCACTTTTAGAGCAGTGGTTCTCAACTTATGAGTAACAAGCACAGACTTTCTAGACTAAATGGATTATAAGCAGTCATAGTTTAAAATTACTGCTTTGAAAATATATGAATAATTCATTTTATCGAGTAAAATACAAATGTATTTAGAAGCATTGCTGAGTTTAGGGTAGCTTTTGGACCTTTCATGTTTTCTCAGTATATAATACCCTCTCGGTTACCACCATGCTAGGGCTGGGCACCACTGACCCAGATCTGAGAGGTTCATGAAACAGTGCAGCTATGAAAAGCCCAGAGTTTCACCTGGACTAATTACAGGCTCCATGATTACCTGCAGACAAACTCTGACATCAGTGTTGCTGGCCTGTCGACTATTGTTGATGTACATGAGAATGAGAAGGTCTTTTCAGGACACGTGTGGCTCAAAATATTCTGACTCTCGGGTACCTGAAAATGACATCCTTGAGACTGAGTCAGTGAGGATGCCAGTGATGCCTCAGCCTGGAGGCATTTAGAGGCTCTTTCAGATCAGCAGCTGCTATCCAATTGCAGAATGTGATGGAGTTCACGATCATGTGGTTTGCCATCGTGTTTCTTGTGTTTGTATGAATATTCATGTACACAACTTCATTTCATTCTAGCTGGAAAACCTTGTGTAAATCACTTTTCCTCCCTAGGATCCAATTTTCTAATCTCGCAGAAAGAAGGATTAGTCCCTTCCATTTTAAGAAACTGTTTCCTATGGACCCATAGCCGAAAGGTTATTATTCTACAGATGAGGATCTTGGGGCCTAGAGGTGTACAAAGCAACTTTCCTAAGACCATACTTCATTTAGAAAATACTGGACTCAAAATGAGATCCCTTAACTCAAAAATCTATTTTCTTTCTACTAACAAGGCTAAATAAAGATGTTGGGCTATACCAAAATTTTTAAGGCATCCCTGTAATTTACCACACCCTCTTTATTCTCTGTTCCAGCACTTCTGGAGGGTTCTCTGAGCCCAGAAGCCTACACATGTTTGGCAATCCCAGATGCACATTCTTCCTGTCACCAGTGGGGCTGTGAACTGGGTAAGAGGCCCACCTAAAAGATGGAATCGTTTCTTCCTTAGGGCCAGCTCTGGAGCAGGAGCTGGGAAGTGAGACATTTAATTCTGTAAAATATATGTTTCTTGAACTCTGACTTATTGGATACTGGGAGCATTGGAGACATGCTCCAATGAGTGAGAAGGGGTTTCTGCCTTTGCCTTGTTTGAGAGGGAGACTGACACATGAATAAACAGCGACCAGTAAGACAGATTGATAAGTTAGCTGGTTGTAGCAGATGTGACCGATTGGCCAATTTTACACCCATTTCCAGACCCCTTGCCTGTACCCCCACAGAAAAAGCTAAATAGTTGCTTTTCTAGCTCCTGTGAAGAAAGGTAGTTATATGAATAGTCTTGCCAATATTCTCAATGACACACGCCTTATAAGATGACAACTAGGATAGGTCCTGTGAAGGAGAGAGGCATGATCTTGGGGTGGGGGTGGGGGGGGGGCAGGAAAGCCTTTCCTGAGGACATGATGCTCCAGCAGAGAGTTGAGGGATGACGAGTTAACTGGGCCACGAGGGCCACAAAGAACATTCCAGCAGGAGAACACCGTGTTCAAAGGGCCTATGGTGAGGTGGGTGGGAGAGAGGTGTGTGTCAGGACCTGAAAGGAGGCAAGCTGGCTGGGGTGGGGAAGTGAGCGAGGGCTGTGTGAAGCAGGCTCTTACTCGCCTCTCCTGATGGTTCCTGCCACGTGGACAGAACTTCATTCATTGTGGCCTTCTGGGCCTGCTTCTACCCCTCACTCAGTTACCTTCCTTGGGGTGGAGTGGGAATGACCTCTGGAGCGGGCAGGGGCAGCTCAAGAGTCTTCCTTTGTTCTAGGGAGGGAGCTGTCTGCAGTGAGCCTGAGGGTCCTCTGGTCCTCCAGGGAGAGGCTCTGCCCCTGGGTGGCCTGCGATCAGTACTGCCTCCTCCAGGGCGGGGAAGTCTGCCTACTTTGGGGGCTCAGGGTGTGGAAGCACACCCACACACGGGTTCTGGCCACAGTCTCCAAACTGCTTTTATCATGAACGCAGGTGCTGTTGTGGCCCCCAGCGACTTAAACCTTTGTCCTCTCTGTTGTCCAGAACTTAGGTGGGAAAAAGGACTTCTATTTATGGGGCCCTCAAAAACCCCAAGAGGCATGGTTGCAAATACAGAGACGATCGGGCTTCAAACCACACAGAGCCTCATGGTCTTCGTCGAAAGGTTTAGATTCCATCCAGTACGCAGTCAAGGTCTTTGCAGAGGTTTATTAGCAGGAGAGGGACCTGATCAGATTGGCATTTTGAGAAGTTCCTTCTGGCTGCTCCACAGAGAACGGAATGGGAAATTCTTAAGCGTGGATGGACGTCTTCCTCTGGGTCCCGACAGAGTGGTGGGGGGGCAGGGGAGAGTCAGAAACAGCTCCTTGTCCCCCAGCCTCAGCTCTGGCTGAAGGGGGCAGGTGTGGCTCTCTCTGACCCATCCTCACAACCTCCATGGTAGGCTAGATATAGACTGAGAAATGCAGGGCTTGCTTTGAACAGTGAGTGATGGATGACCCAATTTTGTTGTTTTCCAGTTGTTCGGGCTGAAAGAAGAAAAGTTAAAACGCACTTTCAGGTTAAAAGAAATGCTGTCTGAGTGACGGAAGATGGATTGACAATGCTTCTTTTCATATCCAGATGGTGTCTATCTCTGGGTCCATGGGTGAGATAGAAGGAGCTGTGGCGTGCATGGGGAAAGCTGCAGCTCGGCTGCGTGGGCGTCGGGAGGAGGCAGCGTGCGCTGGTGGTCAGTTGTGATCAGAGCTTGGAGGAGACACAGGGGACTAGGAAGGAATAACGGGGAGGATGTACTGTAAATAAGGGGCCAGGGAAGCCTCCCTGAGGGAGTGATTTATAAGCAGAAACCTGAAGGGTGAGAAGATGTGAGCCCTAGGGCAGGGTGGTGAGGAGTGGGGAGCAGGAGGTGAGGGATTATTAGGTCAGGATGAGCGGGGGCGGGGGTGGGGGGTGGGGGTGGGGGAAGAGCCAGACCAGCGCAACATGAGTTGGAGACACAGAGGGGCCCATTATACCAAATCACAAAGTCTCCTGGGAAGGAGGAAGCGACTGAGCCAAGGAATGAGATGCTGACCTAGGAGGGCTTCTTAGAGGAGGTGGCATTTGAACTGGGTTTTGAAGCCTGAATAGGAATTTTCAGGCAGAAAAGGCTAAGAAGCACATTTCAGGGGGCAAAATAGCTTGGTGAAGGCAGAGAGACATGAAAAGACATGATCTGGGAGATCATTTTTTTTTTTTAATTCTTCAGAAAAAAAAAAGCTGATTAATACGATGGCCTCTGGCTCCGGTTATATTTCCCCATTTCATGTTTTCTTTCCCATGTGTTTGTGTACTGCCGAGGGGCATCTGGGTGTTTTCACTGAAAATAAATCTCAGGTATTTTATTTACTGTTCATGCTATGAAAAGCCCTTAGTGTTGGGCAAGGTTAGGCAGAATGCAACCACAACTGTCCCCAGTATGTTTGTTTCCACAGCCTGCTTATTCAAGGGGCATTGGAGGAGGTGCATTTCATTGCAGAGATGAACTCAAGTTTGAATGTTGATCCGAGAAGCTGAACGCTCAGAGGCTCACAGTGGCTTTACTAGGCCAGGAAGTCAGGACCCTGTCGGCAAAGAGAAATTGAGAATAAAGAAACCTCCTGAATAATTCAGGTCAGAAATGGAAAACTTTGGTTTCAACTGTGCTTCTGGAGAGATCCTTACTTCGTTCTCTCAATGCTCCCCAGCTCAGCACTCAGAGGCCAGCTCCTAAAGAGGCAGCAATTAGAGATCCCTGTCCGTTAGGACTTGCTTATCGCGCCTTCCCCGCAGCACGGCCCCTTTACCTTGGAAGCCACGAGAAGCTAAGCATTCTGCCTCCCTCTTCCTCTGGTCTCCTTTACAGCCCCTCATCTGAATCTAGCTTGGGCCCTCCCCAGCCCTCCAGATCCTTCCACTACGCCTTCCTGACTCATGGTCTGTCATCAGCAAAATCCCCAGACCCTCCCATTATTTTCTGGACATTTGCCGCCACTTCCTGCAGCCCCAGATGAAATCCCTGTAGCCCTGTCAGAAGATGTTTTCTTTCTTTTTTCTCTCCTGCCTTCTCATACCCTGGGCATGGAGGCTGGCGAGGTCTCCCCTGCTGCTTCCAGTCCGCTGTTCTTCCCGCTGTCTAAAGTATCCAGGGCGTCTGAGACACCCCCCTGGGGCTCTACGTGGTCCTGCCCCCCTTTTGTGTCATCTGCCTTCCTCCTCCTCTCACCCCCTCATTTACTGACAATTCAGTAAACGTTCAGCCTGTTCCCTCACCACAGGCCTCAACTGCACTCAGTGCTCCCCGACCACCACCTGCTTCCCTTCCAGCCTGTTGCCCCAGCAGCCCAACTCAGGGGGTTCTGAGGCCTCCCTCAGACCTCTGATCCATCCTATTCCTTTGCTGTGCTATCTCTTCCCTCCTCAGTCAGCTGAGATCTCACGGGCCATCTTGCACACATTTTCTTGCACGCCGCTCAACTCCTTCATTTGTCTCCCCCTGCTTCGCATTTGCTGGTGACCCTCCAAGCCCGGTTAAATCCTGCTCTCTTGACTGTCACGCATCTGCACCAAGGAGCAGAGTGTGGCTTGCAAAGAGCACACAACCCTGTGATGGGCTATATTTTATTTTATTTTACTTTACTTTATTTTTAACTTAATTTAATTTATTTCAAATTCAAGTTAGTAAGTTAGTTAACATACAGCGTAGTCTTGGTTTCAGGAGTAGAACCCGGTGACGACGGGCTGTATTTTAAACTCAGGGCTATGGACCCGAGAAGCCTCTCCGCCCTGCCTGGCGGTGCTGCTGCTTCGTATATCTCGTCAACTCCTTCCCCTCTTCCCAGAGGAGTGTTTCACTTCTCTCCTCTCTGGCCTCAGACCACCAAGGCTCTCCTCCCGCCACTCAGGGCCTCGCTTCTTCGCTGAGAAAATGAATGCAATTGAAAGAGGACTCTGATGGGCTCTGACCCCCCGAACTCTGGTTCCAAGTCTTCAGTGCCATGGGCTCTCCCTCCCTCTGTCACCGAGCATGAGTCCTCACTCCTGCCTAAGGCTGGCTCTCACCTGCACACTGGACCCCATCCCTGCACTGGCAGGACACTGATCCTGCCATTGCCTGGTCCCTTCTGCATCGTCCATCGTTCTGTTGAGCATTTAAACATAATGCAGTACCTCATAGCCTAATCCGCATCCTGTTCGGGCTGCAGCTTCATTTTGTGCTCCCCCTTTTTATTTTTTATTTTATTTTATTTTATTTTATTTTATTTTATTTTATTTTATTTTATTTATTTCATGTCGTGTCATGTCATGTCATGTCATTTCATTTTTTAGAGAGAAAGAGAGAGAGAGAACACGAGTGGGGGAGAGGAGCAAAGCCTTAAGCAAAGGCTTAAGTAGGCTCCACACTCAGTGCAGAGCCCGACATGGGGCTCGATCCCATCCTGGGGTCGTGACCTGAGCTAAAATCAAGAGTTGGGCACTCAACCGACTGAGCCACCAGGCACCCCTTATGCACCCCTTTATAGCAAAACTCCTTCAAAGAGCTGTCTATTTGCTGTCTCCATTTCTTCACTTGTTCTCTCTTTAATCTACTCCCGTCGGGTTTTGTTCCTCATTGCTCCACCACACTCTGTGTCTACACCAACCGATCCAGTGGAGAATTCACACTCCTCAATTCAGGAGCATCGTTTGACATGCCACTTCTTCCTTCACGAGGCACCCTTCACTTGACTTATAAGTACTGCAACGTCCTGGTTTCCCTCCTACACCACTGCTCATCCCTTCCCACTTTCACTTGCTGGATCCTTCTCTTCTGGACCTCCAGGAGTTGGACCACATCAGGACTCTGCCTTGAACTTCTTCTCTTCTTTAGCCACACACTCACTTCCCTGGTCATCTCTTCCAGGCCCTTGGCTTTCAAGACCATCTGTAGGCTGATGACTCTCACACTGATAGCTCTTGCTTGGAGCTCTCCCTGATCTTATTTCCTGCCCAGGAGCACACTTGCAGTTGTGCAAATTAGGCTTCGCACGACTCCAGGAAGTAGCATTGGTATGGGTAATAATCACAGATTTGGGTATTTATTAAATGAATTTTCTGGCATTTGGTAATAAAGTGACAGGGGAGTGTTTTCTTGGTTTGGACCAAGTCATCTTGTGGACTAGTGGGCAGGGCTGTTACAGCTTTTACCCTCCACTGGGCTGAGCAACAACCATCCTCCCTCGTGACTCTTCTTTAGGCAAGCCAAGCATACACCTGCCTGTGCCAGAGCACTGCTCTCCCCTGGCCTCGATCCTGCCATCCAGGTCGAGGCTTCCCTGCCTGCTCACGTCATTCCAGGCATTCCTTAAATATTACCGCCCCAGATCAAGTAACAGCCCTCACTTCTCTCCTACTTGACTGTTTTTTACATATTTTTACTAGTTATTTTTTAAATGAAGTTTTTAGAAGTTTTAATTCCAGTGTAGTTAACATACAATGTTATATGGGTTTCCGGTACACAATATAGTGATTCAACAATTCCATACATTACTCAGTGCTCATCAGACAAAGTGTACTCTTTAATCCTCACCCCTGCTTTACTATTTTTAATAGTACTTATCTCTCTTTTGTATTGTATTGTAAATACAGTTTCTTACCTGTTTTTCTGTCATCTCCACCACTCTTTGAAACCCAGGAGGGCAGGGGCTTTGTTTTGTTCATTGTTGAATTCCCAGAACCTAGAACAGTGTCTGGCATGGAACAGGTGCTCAATAAAAAATACTTGCTGAGTAGGGGAATGAATGAGTGGGTAGCATGGCTATACTTCCTCATGTCACTGGCTTATGTCCTCGTACCTCATACATAGTTGGTATTATGGACTGAATGTTCGTGTTCCCCCCCAAATTCATACGTCGAAGCCCTAAGCTCCATTGTGATGGTATTTGTTGGTATTTGAGGAAGTAATCAGGTTTAGATGAGGTCATAAGGATAAGGCCCCGTGATGGGGTTAGTGCCCTTATGAGAAGACGTGCCAGACTGGTTGCTTCCTCTCTCTTTCCACCATGTGGAGCCACAGCAAGAAGGAGGCAGCCTCCAAGCCAGGAAGAGAATGTTCACCAAGAACTGAATCTGTTGGCACCTTGACCTTGGATTTCCCAGACTCCAGATTGTGATAGATAAATGTCTGTTGTTTAAGCCGCCCGGTCTATGGAATTCTGTTATAACAGCCTGAGCTCACTAAGACTGGGTGCTCATTAAATGGGAATGATAATAATGCTAAACTCCTGGGGATGTTGCAAGTCTTAAACCACGTAAGGCATGTACATGTGAGCTGTATACAGACTCTTACTGTTGCTTTTATTGCTAAGAAATTAACTGGTAGGGACAGGAATTCGAATTTCATTTATCCATTTATTGCACAATTATTTCTGAGTCCCTCATATGTGCTACATTCAGGATTCAAGGTTCTGGGGATACAATGGTGAATAAACAAAATCTTTGTCTTCCTGGAGCTCAAGAACTCTCAGATTAGATTTCTTTCTTTCTTTCTTTTTTAGGCTTTGCCCCAATTTCACTTGGGTGTGGTCTTAGCGCAAGGTGCAATCTGTAACGCAGAGGAAGGGTGAGTAAGCATGGAAGTCAGGGAGGGCAGTGATATTTTCAGATGCCAGCTGTTGTAAGTAAAGCTGCATGGGTGGGAAAGTTACTCTGTCTCTGTAAACCTCATTTGTCTCTTCAGTAAAACTCAGGAACTAATGAAATCTACCTTGCTGGGCTGTTGTGAGGGTAATTTATGTAACGAACTTGGCATCCGGTGAGAGTTAAGTGAGCCAGGAGTGTGACTTGTGGAGCCATTTTTAGGGGAGGTCAGCTCCCAAGGGAGAAAGTTTCAGATCTCAGCGGAAGAAGGAAGATTTCTCACAGTGGTCCTGGCTGTAGGCAAATTTGTTTATAAGGGATTGACGATTACAGAAAGACATTATAGCAGGGCCTGGTGGGGAAGGAGAGAGGGAAGCAAGGCTGGGATGAGAAGGATGAGCCAAGCAGACCTGAGAAATAAGGAAAAGTGGTCTCAGGAAGATTTGTTGGAGGAGATCATTTCCGAATCCCAGGGATGAAGGAAGGTGGGATGGGCCAATGGGTTTGGAGCCTGAGAATGTAAAGGAGCAGAGATCTGCTAGAGGAAAGTGGGCCTATGTTTACTTAGCTGAGAACCTGAGTGGCTTTGGATTCTCTAGGGGGGTGGGAAGTTGCTGAGGAGAGCTGGAGAGGGCCTTTACTGGAGTGAAATGCATTTGGAGTCTCTGGGTGCCCTTGGGGAGGTCGGTGGGGGAGATGGTGAGGGGAAGGGATGGCAAAGGGAGGAGAGGAACAGCACAGGGCAGGAGACTGTGGTGGCTAGAATGACTTAAGAACAAGCATGGTTAAGTTGCAATTTCAAGCTGATAGCTGCATGTTGTGGCCACGTGACCTTTCCCCATACTAAGCAGACCCCAGCCTTTTTTGACGTTGGCAACATTCTTGTTTTGGTGGATGGTTTCTGGTAGGGTTGAGGGGATTGACTAAAGTAACCTTTCTGGTAGGCATTTTCATTCAACCCAGTACTTCACACGCATGTATGTGCGTGCATGTGCGCACACACACACACACACACACACACACACACATAGTGACATACATTATTCCATGAAATAAGACTTATCCTTACTTTGTGTGATAGTGTAACAGCATAAAGTTAAACGTCATATGTGGTATTATTAACTCTTAAAGGCAACATAGAAACAATTTTAAATAATAGAACATATTTATAATTTCAAATAAAGATGATATGATGAGATAGTTGTGTTTGCCTAGGGTCATAAATTCATCCCAAGACGCACGGGGACAAGACTCCAATCATCTTGTGGGCTGCTGATTGCAAGTGTTCTGCTTTGAAATGCGGTCAAGGGTGAAAATTTAGTTCACCCGGCTGGGTTACTGTGAATGATAATATCTGCAATATGCTTTTTATAATTAAGGCATTCTTATTCAATCTGAATCCAAAATGATGAACGTAAACACTAAGTCTGCGCATCATTCTTCAGGGTGAATGAATAAGTTGTAATAATTTATTCTCTGGACAACGCCAAGTTAAGCTCAATTATCGAATCGGGGCTTGGGAAAGAAAATGGATTTGTAATCCAAGTATTTTTCTTTAATGTTCCAATTTCCCTTTTGGGAATTTGAAAATGAAAAGTTTGGGGCAGAAGGGAGTGGTGACAATATCTCCACTTCTATTTCATTTGGGCTGATTTCATGAGTAATGTTCTCCTTGCTGTGTCATAACAACAGTGGGAATATTTAGTAGTTAGGGCCATTACTTATGTCTTGCTTCCTAGGCAAATAAGATCTTTTGAAACCCCCAGGTATGTGGAGTACCTTGTTGATTTTCCTCTATGGTTTCAAATTTAGTTTGTGAAGAATACTGAAAATATCAGTGAAATATGCGAATTTTATTAACAAACATCATCTTTGATAAAATTGCCAAATGAAACTGCTTCTCAATTAGAACACTGAATCTCATTCCAGAGTTCACATACCCCGCTTAACACTTTCCTCTGTAACACTTAGGATGACTCAGTAAGTGGATATGATTAGCTCTAATTCTCGAAAAACCCAAAAGTCAGCCATTTAGTGAGGTTCCTTTAATAAAATTAACAATTTAGCCTACATTTTCCAACTCGTCCATGAGATTTGGCATAATATCTGTGCGATGTCCAGACCTCAAGACACATAAGCCAGATTTCAAACAGCACTGTTCTTAGTAGCTAATAACTTAGTAGCTAATAACATTTTCTAATAATTGGACTGTGTTTTCTAGCTTTGTTTACTGTCCTGTGCCTTTTAGGCTCTTGATAATGCTTTCGTTTAATTCACATTGATCAACAACATCTATTTCGAGATTCAATTGAAACCATGTAACAAATTCTCCAGGAATTGTGTCCCTACACCTGCTGACACACATGAAGCAGATTGCTTCTCTTACAATATCAGTGCCTCCTCACGTTGGGTCTCAGAATCTTTACTAGTAATTGTGTTCCGTACAACAATAGTGTGTTTTCATTAAGAGGAAGAGCTTTCATTTTATCTGCTGATTTCTTATTAAACGTTACATACACCGTATCCACGTGTGCTGAAAGAATAATATTTTTAAGAGCTGCATTTTCCATTTCTCTTTTGCCACTCAAGATGCCATTATATATGAGATTAGGGTTTTCTTGTTAACTGTTGAAGAATGACTAAGAATACCAAAAGCACACACTTACATAGGACTCCCTGTGGGCAGACTCTTTTCTGTGGGCCTTTACATGGATTATCTTTACAATAGCACCATAGACTAAGAACTGTTATAATTTTTATTTTGCAGTTGAAGAAATGAGGCACAGAGGGGGCAAAGTAACTTGCCCAAGGTATTACAACCAGTAAGAGGAGGATCTGGAATTCAAACCCAGCAACTCACTCCAGAATTTGGTTCATAATCAATACATTGAGCTACCTCTCGAATTGGAAATTGTGTCAATAATGTATATCCTTCCCCTCCCCATACTTGAAAAGACGTGAGGGATTTATTGAAAATATATAATGACCAAAAAAAAAATACATTGGGTTCTCTCATTTTCAAAGGATTCTGCGTGTTAGATAAAGCCTGAATTTTAAGTAATCTTCATTACAAAATCTCACAGTTGCTCTTAACCTTTCAGAATGAAGTTCAGATTAAGTCCCAGTGTATTGACTAGAGTCAGCATTTTGCTCAATATTGTTAGTCTTTAATTTCCAATTCAGGATTTGAACTTGCACACATGCCTCTAGATTTTTTTACCTCATCATTACTTGATCTTCATCCATTTTAAGGACCATTTATTATATTTCAACAAAAAGGTGATAATTGTTGAGAAACTAAAAAAATATCTGGTAGCATCCTTTCTGAAAAAGAACTTCTAAATTTGTAACCTGTTGGGACTTTGTGAATTAAGCCTTACTAAGCAGAGCCTCAGGGTGTTTGATGGTGAGCCATAGTTTAGTTTAACAAAAGACCACAAGGAAATTGAAATAGAGCAGTTGATTGCTCCCAAGTCCTGGAGGAGGGTGGAGAGAAATGACCCTGCTGGGAGGTCAAGGCGGGATGCAGGCAGGGAGAATGGAAGGACCTGGGGTGCAAGCTTCCGATAGGGTTCATGGGTGTCATGATTTAGGGTTTCTGGGCTAAGGTCTAGATTGGCCAATTCAAATAAAAAAGAGCAGGGTTTTGATAGGCTCTGCAAGGATTTTATCTAAGGGGCGCACAAGGGGAAGGCCCTGGGAGGCAGGGCAGACTGTTGCTCAAAAGGGCTCCTGGGGAGATCAGAGGAGGAACTTCCATTTCCCTGTGACTCTGTGGACTGTTATCTAGGGCATGCGCTCATTGGAGGAACTGGTTTCAGTTTAAGGCCTCTGCAGGCCACTTGGCCACACAGAATGACCGCTGAGGCAGCAACATTATCGAGTAATTTAGCTAATCTCTCAACAAACCAGCACTCAGTTGAATGGCTACTATTTTGCTGACAAGGGAAATACAAATTGTCATAATATAAAATAAAAGGACACCAAATTAACCCTCCCATTACGGTAATGGTCAAATTGACCATCATAAGCTGAGAAATAGAATGAGACGTCAACGAGAGAAGGAGCAAATGACCAATTCCCAGCCACCATGTGCATTCATCATGTGCCCACCACGAAGTCTCTCCAGCGGTGGGAGCAGCTGAGCACAGTATTAGCTGCAGCATTTACACTGCCAGGATTCCTCCTACAAACTCTGATATTTTCCAGTTAATTAAAAAGATGCAGGTTGTAACCTACCACAGTAATTTGACGATCCTCCAGTGAAAGAGACCTACAATTTGAAAACCCTCAGTTAGTGAAAGAGAGGGAGTTTCCCCATTGCTTCTATGTCAAGGTGGAGAGAAATGAATGTCCACAAGATGTGGAGTCAAGAATGGGAATTATGGCAAGTTTAGTGGAGCAATAATACAGTTAGTGCCAGAAGTGACCGTGAGAGCTTCGAACCTTTGTGAAGTCTCAGGAACTTGGGAAGGGCATTGGGATTTCCCTGGGGTATAGATGGAAGTGTGAGCCAGTCGTAAGGTGGCCCCCGATGCCATTTGCTTGACCACAGTAGCAGTGGAATGACGTGGTCATGTGTACAGGCTTTGGGGCATGGCTGCTGAGTCTGAATCCGGGTTCTGCTACTTAGCAAGCAGCTGTATGCAGGTTACTTAACCTATACTGTGGCTCAGTTTTCTCATTTGTAAAATGGGAATAGTAATAGTATTAAATTTAGAGGATTATGATGAAGATTAAATGAGTTACTATATACCATCCATGAAAAATATTTAGAACAGTGTTTGGAATGTGATATGAATCCACTGAAAGTTAGCTTTTTTTTTTTTTTAAAGTTTATTTACTTTGAGAGAGTGTGCACAAGAGTGAGAACATGGGGGAAAGGCAGAGAAAGAGAGGCAGAGAGAGAGAGAATCCCAAGCAGGCTCTGCATCAGCAGCGTGAGCCCGATGCACGGCTCGAACACATGAACCATGAAATCATGACCTGAGCTGAAATCAAGAGTGGGACGCTTAACCGACTGAGCCACCCAGGTGCCCCCCCCCATCCTTTTTTTTTTTTTTTTAATTATCAAGGGGAGTCGTGTTCAGGCAAACTATAGGAATCGAAGGAGTTTTCAGCGTTGCTGTAAACCTCCATCTGAAGGTGGCCTCTCTGGGTGAATGGCTTTTCCTGACATTAGGTGACGTTGAAACACTGTAATCCCCCATCAGACCCACCCAAGAGTCTGTCCCCTGCGGTAGGACTCTGTGTTCAGAGACTTCACATCCATGTCCAGTAGCTGGAAATGGGTCAAACAAGACAATGTCAATCGACACTTGCCCATGAGAAGCATGACAGAGTTTAAGATGTAAGAGGAGAGGCAGCTATGGTCTGGGGCAGGGTGTGCTCACGGAGTGGACGTGTGAAAATGGAGCAGAGGTGGAGGCAGTTGATATTGAGGTAATTCAGAAATGTGACGTATGGAAGTTGGATGTATCATTGCAGGTAGCTTAGACCGCTGAGAAAGAGGACAGGCTGTGGACAGAGAGTAGACTGTAAATCAGAGGTCAGAGCAAGTAACCGTGGGGTCACGGAAAGGGCAAGAGTGGCAGCGGGGACAGAGAGTGCTGTGAGCTTCAAGAAGACAGTTTTCTGCAGTGGGGTAGGGGGGTGGAATCAAAGACATCTAGAGGCAACATAGGGATACTGATGCTGCCTCCTGGCCTGGAACGTCCTGGGTCGGGGAGGGGAGAGCAGTCCAATTTGAGAGGTCAGATAGAGAAATGCTGTCCTTTGGAGTGTGGGTATGGCTGAGGGCATTCTGAAGGGATCAGACTGTTAGGGTGGAAAGCAGGTTCTAAAGGAGGGGAAGAGCAGGTGGAGGGATGTGGTGAGGGCCACATGGGATGGTGAAATGTAGTGCCCCGTGATGACAAGGGCCATAACCTAGGGGGTGCCAAGAATACAGAAACGGGACGTGAGCTGATGTGACCTGAGGAAGGCAGCTCTGGGAGGGGCAGGCCTGCCACGGCTTCTCCTGCTGTGTGGGCTTTAAATAAGCCTTCTTCCCTCCTTCCTTCTCTCCTTCCCTTTCACCCAGCCTCATTCCTACACCACGAACTGACAAAAGAGACTGATTTTTGTACATTGCTCATAAACGTGGAAATGGGCCCACACCTTTCAAGATCCCTCATTTGTGATCTCCTGGAGATGGACCCCACAGGATCTTTAATTCTAGGCATTGGAACCTGTTGAATTATGTGGTTGGAGGTAGTGCTCCCCACTGGCTTTACCACCCAGCCCAGGTGCTGGGCTTTTGCTTACATACCACTGTGGCTCCTCCAGGGCTAAGCCCACCTTCTGTTTTAGGGACATTAGAGCATTTAGGGCACTGGATAAGGGAGGGACTATATGGGGCAGTTCTGATGGGGACTCAGCAATTCTGGTAGTTCAGGCTGCCAGATGAGCCAGGGGACGGGCTGTCGAAGGAAGACCCTGGTCTCACAGTGATGGGTAGGCATGGCCTCAACATGGCGGCTGCTCCCTTGAAGGGTTGGGATGGTCTACAGATCCTCAGTTGTCTCGTTATCGGCTCTGATGCCTCTGAACACAGCAGACCTCCCTCTCTGGGAGTAATTCCTGTACCCCACACCAGTTCTTTCGTCTCTGGCCACAGAGCCCCCCAGGGTCATGGCCCCACCACGCGAGTTCTCTCTCCCAGTCCTGATGACCTTCACCTTGTCTCCTCTGGAGGGAAGTTTGCCCCTTCCTCCATGCATTGTTTTCTAGTCTTTATTATAACATAAACTCATGTCCCTGTTCTCTTCCATGCAAGGATTTCTTTTTTGATTTTCAAGAGTTTGGCTTGTAAGTAAAAGAGTCTGAATAGTAACTGTCTTCTTTTCTGTGTCCCTGTAGCTCAAGGACCTTTAGATGCCTGTGCCGCACTGGCGGATGGGGCTCTCTAATCTTTGTTGCAGTACAGATTTGAAGTTCTGTTTCTCCCCGGGCCTTCTGTTCCCTTCAAGGTCAGCAAGTGAAGGAAGAAAGAAAAAGCCCAAAGATTAATATTGCAGGATCTTATCTCAGCACACGCACTATTGTTCGGAAACAGACCTCAAAGGGCTGCTCCCGGATAGGCTCTCTGTCATGGGCACTGCATGTGAAGGGACCTGCCTGGCAAGCTGCTATCTTAATCAGGATTCTTCCGGAGGTGACTGTCAAAAGCTTCTTGGAAAATATTTTGTAAATGGATATCCAAGTATCTGTCTGTACTCAGAGGCAGGGGAGTAGCTGCTCAGATAGTGCCTGGTCCACACAACTGGAAGATTCTTCTTATTGTGTGTCCTTCTTTGTTTATGTAGTCTGATTTTTATTTCCTCTGACCACTTGGTAGAATATGGCCACCCGAGGCCCTCAAGCTTATGTGATACGGGTTGGCCATTTGGATGCTGCCTGCAACTGTTCTTCCTCAAGCTCAGAATCCCAGGATGGGGCATCTGATGTCTTTGCTCAGATCAGGCATTTGTTCCTGTTATGGTCATCTGGTGTAGGGGTAGGAAGGGGTAGCAAGGGCCGTGAGAGGGCTCAGACCATAGAGAATCGTTATAGATGGACACACAGAGCACCGGCTGAGGCAGCTCCTCCCTTGCCCCTGAATACAGACAGACACCCTTGTGCCCTTTTACAAGGTATTTCCCAGGAAGCTTTGACACTTGTTACCAGAAGAGTCTGGATTAAGATAGCAGCTGGCCGGCAGGTCCCTTCACAAACAGGGCCTGTGACAGAGAGCCTGTCCCACACAGACCTGTGAGGTCTGCTCCCGAATAGTAGTGTGAGTGCTGTCTCTGAAAGTAGAGAGGTAGGGGCAGACCATTCTCAAAAGGTGAGGGAATTGGGGCGCCTGGGTGGCTCAGTTGGTTAAGTGTCCGACTCTGGCTCAAGTCGTGATCTCACGGTTCACGAGTTCAAGCCCTGCATCAGTGCAGAGACCGCTTCGGATCCTCTGTCGCCCTCTCTCTCTGCCCCTCCCCAGGTCGTTCTCTGTCTCTGTCTCTCTGTCTCTCTGTCTCTCTCCCACCCGCCCCAAAGTAAATACACTTTAAAAAAAAAGGTGAGGGAATCAGTGTGTGCAGGGCACGCCTACTGTACCTTGTTCGGCTGCACTTCTGGTGCTTGGGGCATCCATGACCACACTCTGCCATGTGGTGATCCAGCCTGTGAGAACCCCTCCAATGAGGGGGCGTCCCCGTCCCTCCCACTTTTATCAGAGCTGACGGACTACTGAGCTGGAGGCTGTCTCCCTGTAACGTCCACCTTCTAGTGTTAAATCCAACCCCTGAGTTCGTGGAAAATAAATCCGAGTTCCCTTTCCACTAAAAAGACCTTCTGGTATTTGAAAAAGTAATCTTCTTCAGGAAACTGTGGCCAACTCCTTTAACTTTTCCTCATGGGATGTTTCAGGCTCCTTTGCCATTCTGACTACTTGCCTCTGAATGAGCTCCTGACTTGATCGTCTTTACTTAAAAAAATATTTATTTATTTATTTATTTATTTATTTATTTATTTATTTTTGAGAGAGAGAGAGAGAGAGAGCGCGCGCAAGGGAGGGGCAGAGAGAGAGGGAGACACAGAATTCAAAGCAGGCTCCAGGCTCTGAGCTGTCAGCACAGAGCCCAACGTGGCTCAAACTCACCTACTGCAAGATTATGACCTGAGCTGAACTGACTGAGCCACCCGGGTGCCCCTAGATCATCTTTACTTTTATTAAACCGTGGTCTCCTAGACTGGATTCATTAATACTCTGTGTGTGGCCTGGTGTGGGATGCACTTCCCTCATTCTAGAAACTACAGTGGACATAGTCTACAGTTGTACCAGGTTATTTCATGGTCTCCTGTAAAGTTTAGAGGATGCTAGAGCAGAATTTAAAATCAGGTAGCATGGGTTCTGATCCTAGCTCCACCACTTACTGGTGAGGGGATTGTGGGAAATCACTGCAAGAACTTTTGGAGCCTCAGTTTCTCCTGTAAACTGGGAATACTAATGGCCCTACCCTGATAAAATTTATGTTTGTTTTATATAGGGGTTAAATTAGCTAATATAAGAAAGCACAGTGCTGGTATTTGGTACATATTTTTAAAAATTTTTTAATGTCTATTCATTTTAGAAAGAGAGAGACAGAGCATAAGCAGAGATGGGGCGGAGAGAGAGGGGGGACACAGAATCCACAGCAGGCTCCAGGTTCTGAGCTGTCAGCACAGAGCCTGACGTGGAGCTCAACCTCATGAACCGTGAGATCATGACCTGAGCTGAAATTGGACGCTTAACCGACTGAGCCACCCAGGCACCCCAATCTAGTACATACATATATATTTTTAAAAAAAAAAATTTTTTTTCAACTTTTTTTTATTTATTTTTGGGACAGAGAGAGACAGAGCATGAACGGGGGAGGGGCAGAGAGAGAGGGAGACACAGAATCAGAAGCAGGCTCCAGGCTCCGAGCCATCAGCCCAGAGCCCGACGCGGGGCTCGAACTCACGGACCGCGAGATCGTGACCTGGCTGAAGTCGGACGCTTAACCGACTGCGCCACCCAGGCGCCCCCATATATTTTTAAAGTTAGCTAATAGTACCATAATTATTTGTATTGTTTCAAGTGCCAGTGTTGACATTGGTGTTTCTCACATGATGTTCTTCTGGTTGCCTGGATTCACCCGCGTAGTGTTTCGTACTCCTATGGAGGGCTCTGTTTTTGGGAAATCCCATTGTGTTAGATTCTGCCCATCTTTTAACCCTATCCTGCTAATTTTGTTCTCTGGCTCAGTAAGTCAGTCTATTCTATGTCTCTCCCAAATTTCTGCCTTGGTCAAAATGTAAGGAACCTCAATACCGATAGGAGGTTAGCTTTTGTTTTCCCTCTACTTCTCTTGAGGGTTAAGGAATGGAGTAGGGATGTGAATAAACATGAAACTCATTGAACTCAGAAGGATAGAGCAGCAGCTACAAGCTTCAGGACTAGAATCGGCACCCCTGGGCTCCAGCCCCTTCTTGCTGGTGACACGATGTTCCACCGGCTAATGGAATGTGCTAAGCCTCGGTTTCCTCATCTCTAGCATGTGAATACTATGGGACCTACCTCCTAGTGTTCTGGTGAGGACTCCAGGAGCAATCCATGCTGGGCACACATGTAGTAGGTACTCAGTGATACAAGGTGCTCTATTTACATCGCCGTGGCAGTTCTCTGTGGTTCTGAGTAGGAACCATAGGACTCTGGAAGAGGCACTCGTGTCTGGGGTAACACCAAAGCCGTCCCTGGGAGGAAAGAGAAGGTTATCCCCTTCTTGCCTCCCACGTGGAAGCCCGAGGATCTGATGGCCAGGGGAACGAGCTAACAGTAACAGCAGCAAACATGCAGTTCTGCTAATATAAGCCACCTTTTGTTCGGCCCTCTGCTGGCATCTTCTCCAACACTGAGGCTATTATAACTCAGGCCTCCTGAACAGCACGCACCATCCTCACTGCCAAGGTTGGGTGTCTGGGGCCGACCTTCCCCAGCTGTGGTCTGGCCACCGCCCAGCTCATGTGGGTTGGGTGCTCAACAGAGGGAGGGTTAGAGGCCCAGGCTTTGGGGAATTAGGGAGGTTGGATCTTGGTATGGCAGCCAAAGAAATGTGAAAAAGGCACTTGTTTTTAAAAGCTCCTGCCTTAAAGCTTGGAGTCAGGGTCCCCAGAGAGTGTGGTAATAAAATGATGGTGGTAAATTACAAAGGTAGGGGCCACGTGGGCTTCTGAAAAGCATTTTTGCTTCCCGGAAATGAATAGCTTTTATGCATATTGAAAATTAATCAAATGATTCAGATCTTTATGTAATTAAAGTCCTTTGTAGGATCAAAGAAGCTTCTTCTGGGGAGGCTTTGAAGACACGGAGCAGAGGCTCTTGGCATATGCATTCTGGAGATCCTGGAGATACCTAAATGAGGCTCATTTTGTCCAGACTTAACAACAATGAAGTTAAAGAAAAACCAGAACGAATCAGACCAGGTTGTTCGTGTCTGTCTGGTGCCAGCGTATCCCAGTGTGGCCGGATGGCGTGTGGCTGGGTACCTCCAGGGAGAACTTCCCTCAGCCCTCCGGTTTGCTCTGATGTGGCTCTGGAGGGATGGGTGGTGAGCCTGCAAGTCCCCAACCGTGCCTCAGGTTTATTCTGCTGCTTCAGGGCCGGTCCAGGTGTTCTGCCCAGAGAGCAGGAATCTGCCAGCCCAACGGAGGCCTCCGGGGTGGATGGGAAGACTTATCCCCAGGACACAGCACCAGAGGTCCTCTGGGTAATAAAGAAAAAATGAAAAGTAGGTCACTTGGGTTGTTGTGCTGCTGGGCTCCAGGACCACTTTGTAACTTCCCTGAGGTTTCACTTTGCTCTCTGGTGACGTCTCTTTTCCAGCCTGTTCCAGAAACCAGGTTTCTTCATGGCTGTTGGTTCCTGGCACTGCCTCTCTTGTTCCTGGGTGGTCAGGCTGCACCTGGACAGGATTTCCATTAGACTGGTCTTTTATAAAATCCTTCAATGTATATATCTTTTCCTTTTTTTTTTAAGCTTTATTCATATTTTTTTTCTGAGCATTTCCTGTCACTTTTCCCCCTCAATATTTTATTTGCTGCTATAGTGAATGGAATCCCCTCCTTGGGAAATTTTTGAATTGATTAATTCTGGAAAAGGATTGATTTGTGTGCTGGGTAGCACTTGGCATTAAATTCATCCGAGCCTATTGTTATTTTCAGGATAAAACTTTGACAATGAAAAAAATTATTGGGGCGCCTGGGTGGCTCAGTCAGTTAAGTGTCCACCTTTGGCTCAGGTCATGACCTCACGGTTCGTGGGTTCGAGCCCCGTGTCGGGCTCTGTGCTGACAGCTCAGAGCCTGCAGCCTGCTTCGGATTCTGTGTCTCCCTCAAATTCAAGTTAGTTAACATACAGTGTAGTATTGGTTTCAGGAGCAGAACCCAGTGATTCATCACTTACATATGACAACCAGTTTTCATCCCAACAAGTACCCTCCTTAATGCCCATCCCCCATTTAGCCCATTCCCCACCCCCCTCCCCTCCAGCAACCCTCCCTTTGTTCTTTGTAGTTAAGAGTCTGTTATGGTTTGCCTCCCTCTCTGTTTTTATCTTATTCTTACTTCCCTTCCCCTATGTTCATCTGTTTTGTTTTTTAAATTCCACACATAGTGAAATCATGCGATATTTGTCTTTTTCAGATTTGCCAAAGTTTATTTTATTAATCTTTCCAAAGAACAAACTTCTAGCTTTAGAGTTTAAGTCTGTTATTTTTTATTTTGTATCCTAATGCATTAATGTTTATCTTTTGGTTATTAGTTATTTCTCTTTATTTAGGTTTATTCTTCTGTTTTTTGTCTGGATTCTAGAATTGAACACTAAATTTGCTTTTAATTTTTTTCTAATGAATACTTATGAGGTTATTCATTTTTCTTTTTACTTCTGTGGTCAAATCTCTTAGCCTCCAATATGTAATAGACTCATTCCTTTCTAGTTTGTAATTATTCTTTTAATTAAATACTTATTTTGAATACATTTAAATTTCCAGGTAAATTTGTGTGTGTGTGTGTGTGTGTGTGTGTGTGTGTGTGTGTGTGTGTAGAGAGAGAGAGAGAGAGAGAGAGAGAGAGAGAGGTGGCTTTAGTTTCCTATTGATGCTGTAATGAATTATCACAAACTTAGTGACTTAAAACAACACATTTTTTTCTCCTACATTTCTGGAGGTCAGAAGTATGGAATCTATTTCACTGGGCTGAAGTCAAAGTGTTGACATGGCTGTTTCCTTCTGGAGGCTCTGAGGGGAGAATCTTTTCCTTCCTTCCTTCCTTCCTTCCTTCTCTCCTTCCCTCCCTCCCTGCTTTTCTTTCTTTCTTTCTTTCTTTCTTTCTTTCTTTCTTTCTTTCTTTCTTTCTTTCTTTCTTTCCATCTTTCTTTCTTTCCTTCTTCTTTCATCTACCCTTTAGTGCAGCTTATATTCTTTGGTTTATATTCCTTTATCTTCAAAGCACATCACTCTAGTCTGCTTTTGTCATCAGATTACCTTCTCTTTTGTAGTAGCATTTGCCTGTTTCCTTCTTAGAAGGATGCCTGTGATCACGTCACTGGGCCTACCTGGATGATCTAGGGAATCTCTCCATGTCAGGATTATTCACTTCATCACATTTGCAAAGTCCTTTGAACCACATAAAGTAACACATTTACAGATCCTGGGGGTTAAGATGTAGCTAATTTAAGGCACTATTATTCATCCTATCTCAGAGATGCTTTTCTCTAATTGTGAATTTCTAATAGGCTTTATTTCAGTTTTAGTGAATTTGTTGTTTCATGGAAAATTAAGATTTTTTTTAAGTTTTGAAGAATATTTTAATTTAAACACCTGGTGACACTATATAGTAAGAATGTATTAAAACTGGTAGGAATATATTTTATGGGGAAGACATGAGAAAAGCTGTCATCTTAGAAAAAAATATAATCCAGAAGTGCTTATATAAAATCATAAGGTTTTGAAATTGTCACAAGAAAAGACAATAAGAGTTAAATTGAAACATCAACATGAGTTTACCACTTTAAGAAAGCTCCTACTGTGTCACGAAGGTAGCTTAGGTAGCTTTGGTGTAACTGCCTGCAGTCAATAATAAAACTAGAGGATAAAAATATATAAACGTATAATATATATGTATATATGTATATAAATTTATATAAATGTAAATATATATAAATAATATATATATATATATAAAAAGACTAGACAGAGGATGCAAATTGTGACCATTGGTTTTCAGCAGGATGGGCCACAGGCTTTCTGCCTTATCTTGCAATGTCTTTGAAAAAGATGAGAAAATATTTGCAAGGCCCAGCTTGAAGCCTTCTTTTGGGACTCCTGATTGCTTGCTCTTTTGTCACATGCCTTTGTATCAGAAGAAAGTCATAAGGGATCTTGCCATGGCCAGAGTGCATCATGGATGTTCCCATGGGTGGCGGTTTTAAGTAAATTTCACCTTAGCTCTATAATCGGCTGGCTGGAATTATAACCTGGAGACTCCCTACAGGGCTTGGCATTAAGCTCTTCCTTGCGCACGCCACCCTTAAGCACTGTTCAAGCAATCCCAGATCTGGGTTCTGGCACTGTTTGCAAAATTAGTGTTTCCATTGTTTTATCAGAGGGCTGAAATCAAGGTGGGCAGTATTTACATATCATCTAAGCATTACATATGATAGTGAATAAATGGCTGTGAAACCCTTCGAACAGCCTATCAGTTGGTGTTCTGAAATTTATCTCTTGATTCAAAGAATCAAAGTATAATTTATCCCAGAGACAGCAAAATTTGGAAATTTGGTCAACCATAAGGTGTGTACCAACTCATTTATATTTAACTACAAGTTCTCTTGGTTTCTTTGCTTACTAGTTGTGGTAGAATGAACTACTTGGCTTTGTTTAGATCAGACCTGTCAGAAACAACTTGACTTTCTAGAGTTGTGGGAGGCCAATCGAAATATTGGCTCAGACTTCGTCACGGACAATTCATTTAGAGAAGTGGAAATCTTTATGCATGTATACCTGAAAAATATCTTCATTTTGCCTTCTCACATTAAGTTAGTGTGACTAAGCATATGATTCTAAATTTAAAATAATATTCTATTATAAAGTTAATATGTTTCTTCTCTGTCTTTAGGCATCCAGTGTTAGCAATGAGAAATTTTATTAGGATGTGCTTGGGCATGGGTCGTTTTCTTTTTCTTTTTTTAAGTAAGCTCTACACTCTACGTGGGGCTTGAACTCATCACCCTGAGATCAAGAGTTGCATGGGGCATGGGTCTTTTTCATCAATAGTCTTGGGTACTTGGAAGTTCTTTTATGGAACTTTGGGATATTTTGTCTTATTAAAAAAAATTCCTTCTCACTCTTACCTTTTAATTTTAATTAAAAAAATTTTTAAAGTGTATTTATTTATTTATTTATTTATTTATTTTTGAGAGAGAGAGAGAGAGAGAGAGAGAGAGAGAGAGAGAATCCCAGGCAGGCTCCACACTGTCAGAGCCTGACATGAAGCTTGAACTCACAAAATGTGAGATCATGACCTGAGCCTAGATTAAGAGTCAGATGCTTAACCAACTGAGCCACCCAAGTGCCCCTTAATTTTTATTTTTAAAAAATTTATTGAAGTGTAATTGATATTCAAGAAATTCATATATTTAATGCATATACTTTGATAAGTTTGAATATATGCATATACTCATGACATCATCACCACAGTCAAGGTATAAACATCCATCACCTCCAAAATTTCCTTGTGTTCTTTCACTTTCTTTTGTTTTTTGCTTTGGATTTTTGGTGATAAGCATACTTAATATGGGATCTGTCCTCATAATGTATTTTAAAGTGTATTGTTGGGGTGCCTGGGTGGCTCAGTCAGTTAATCATCTGACTTGGGCTCAGGTCATGATATCATGGCTCATGGGCTAGAGCCCCACGTCGGGCTCTGTGCTGACAACTCAGAGCCTGAAGCCTACTTCGGATTCTGTGTCTCCCTCTCTCTCTCTGCCCCTCCCCCACTCATGCTCGCTCTCTCTCTCTCTCTCTCAAAATAAACATTAAAAAAATTTAAAATGTATTGTAAACTATAGATACTATATTGTACAGCAGATCTATAGAACTTAATCATCTTTTATAACTGAAATTTATACCCATTAAGCAACAATTCTCCATTCCCCCCACCCCCCAGCCCCTAGTAATCACTGTTCTACTCTCTGCTTCTATGAGTTTGACTATTTTAGATTCCTCATATAAGTAGAATCCTGCAGTATTTGTTTTTAGCATAATGTCCTCTAGGTTCATGGATGCTGTAGCAAGTAGTAGGACTTCTTTCTTTACAAGGCTGAATAGCATCCCATTGTAAGTACATACCACGTTTTCTTTATCCATACCTATTCCCTCCTTCTCAAAAGTCATAGGTGATATTGACCTTATGAAATGGTCCTTCATGTCTTTTATATTTTCCTTGCATTTTTCTACTTGTTTAGCTTTTACCCTAGTTATGGATGATTTCCTTGACCCCCATCGTTCAGAATGATAAGCTGGTCTCCAGTCCTATCCATTTTATTATATTCTGTTCACAGACGGAGAATTTGTCAGAAGTGATCTTTGAGTACAGCTAAGAGAATGGACTGGGGAGCACTACTGCAGACAAGGAGGTGAGTAAGGGGCTCTTGAGGTAGCATGGATGAGAGACAGTGGGGACTTGTCCTGGGAAATGGAGGCAAGTAAATGGATTAGGGAAAATTAGCAGTTGGAATAGATAGGACTTGGGGCTAGGATTTAGCATTGAAAAAGAGGGAGGAGACAAGGATGAAGAAAAGGTTTAGACTTTGGTAGCTGGATGATCGTGACACTATTCCTTGTAGGGGGCCTCAGAAGTAGAAGCAGGTATAGGGGCATAAAATGAGCCTCTATTTGGACATGTTTGTTTCAGAAGCATCCAAGACATAGGAATGGAGATATCTAGCAGACAGCTGAATCTATGGGTTTGGAACACAGCAAAGATATCTGACATAGAGTTATGGCTTAAGGATTTAGTAGGATATGGATGGACATTGAAGCCTTGGAACCAATAATATTACTCAGGGAGAGTGAGAATAGGAATCATTGTTTAAGAGACATGTCAAAGAAGAGAGGTCCACAAAGAGGCAGAGAAGGAGCGGTTTGAGAGTGTATTAGTTTTCTACCACTGCTGTACAAATTGCCACAGATTTATCATCTTAAAAGAACACCCATTTATTATCTCACAGTTTCTGTAGGTCAGTAGTCTGGGCTCAGCATGGCTCAGCTGCTTCTTTGCTTAGAGTCTCACAAGTGTGAGCTCCAGTTTCCTTGCTGGAAGCTCTAGGGAAGAATCTATTTCTAGGCTCATTTGGGTTGTTGGCAGATTCCTTGCTGGCTGGGCGTCATTCTCAGATTCTGGAGGCTACTCACATTCCTTGGTTCATGGACCCCTACGAAGCTAGCAATGGTAGCCTATATCTTTCTCACTCTTTGAATCTCTCTGACTTTCCCTTCAGCCCCACCTCTCCTGCCCCATCTCTCTGACTCCTCTGCTTTGAGGGGCAGAAGTGATTACATTGGTTCCACCTGGATAATCCAGGCTACTCTCCCAATCTTAAAGTCAACTGATCACTTACCTTAATTCTACCTGAGGTCTCTTCACAGTAGTACTTACATTAGTGTTTGATTGAATGATGGGGTCATGGGGATTTTGGAGAGGACATCTTTAGAATTCTTCCAACTGCAGAGAGAAAAGAAAGACCAAAAGAGAGGAGTTTGGGCCCAGGGAGCTAAAACCCAAGGAGGCGTGGGGATGAGAATGAACGTGAAGATGGTGTCCATAAGAACTTATATTTAGTGATAATAGCAAGCAAGAAGTCATGGCAGGGTCAGCTAGCTGAGGAGCCTCACAAAGAATTATTTTTGCTGGACCTCAGTGAATGGTGGGGATGTGGTCATCTTAGAAATATCCATCATCTGTCTGGGGTGATGGAGCTTTCAAAGAAGTGCCAGTTTGTGGTGGTGAGGGGGTTTCTAGGGGTGAGGAGATACTGATTTCCCCGGAAAGTGGAAGTGAAAGTCTTGGGCACGCTTAAGACCAGAGAGGAATTGGGTGCCGAGCCCACGCCCTCCAACTTTATTTCTATCATTAGCTCCTGTCTCCTTCCCCCAAAGCTCTTAATAAGTGTCTTAATTTCCTGTGGCTGTTATAACATATTACCACAAATGTGGTGGCTTAAACCAACTGAAATTTATTCTCTCACACTTCTGAAGGCCAGGAGTCTGAACTCAGCATCCCTGGGCTGAAGTCAAGGTATGTGCAGAGATGTGTTTCCTCCAGACACTCTAGGGGAGAATTTACCCCATGCCTCTTCTGGCTGGTGGTGCTGGTGGGGTGCGTGCCAATGTGAAGGAGAATTGGGTGTGGGTGGAGAGCCTCAGCAGGGATAAGGCTGGGGAGATGGGCTGGGGCTGGGCCACAGAACCCCTACATGAAATGCTAGGAAATGGTCCAGAGAAGGCCTACCTAGCTCCTTACTGTATGATGGTAGCCTCCAAAGAGGAGGATGGAGGCCTCCAAAGAGGATATAATAGGGGATGAGGAGAAAATAGTAGAACTTCCAGAGAACTTCGGTCATATTTTTTTGGTATCATATCCCTCTCAATGTCTGTTGTAATGAATGTTTTGCACTGCTTTTGTAAAACATTAGTACAGTAATTGATACATATAATCCAAAGGAGTTGATAACAATCTAGTACGGTAAATGACACACATAATATGCTATATTTATATGTACACAAAATATTTACTTATATTTAAAATAGTTTACTGATTGGATGTAGGACCAAAATAGTTCAAAGACCACATAGTACTTTAAAGCACAGTAGCATAGCCTGCCCAACAATCTCACTGAGCACATAGGTAGACCCCTGGCTGGGTCCAGGAATGGTGTCCTGTCAAGTGGCAAAGTTGGCTCTAAGACCCTAGGATACCAAGCTTGGATTCTGGAAGCTTCTTTCAAAACAGGTGGGAAAACAGTTGTTCCAGAAGCTATGGTTGAATCTCATTGACCATATCTTAAATATCTTCCAGCATCTAACTAATTTGTCCTAACAACCCTCTCAACAAATTGGTGTATTCAGTTACTGCTTTATGTTGGAGAGTTTGTCAGGAAGTGACATTGCTTAAAGTTAGGTATTCAGGATCCGTTATAATTGGTGTATTTATTGTTTTATTGTTTTTGTTTTTTTTTTTAATGACTGTGCCTAGAGTTTGGAAACAGCTGATTAATTTTTTTCTGGACTGAAATGATCATAGCCAGGCTGTGTGGAGTAAGGTTTTAGGTGCTTGGTCGCCCACATTACCCTGACACGCCCAGAATCATTTTCTGAGGGAATCCGAGCCCTGCTATGAGGGTTCTCCTGTGTCTGGCTCTGCAGAGAGGTGAGGTGGGGCGCATGTACCTTCTGGGTCTTCATGGAAGTGTGATCATACGCAGACACCCAGTCGAAGGACATAGGCCTGCCTTTGGCTGGTGCCATGGAATGCCTGAACCCTTGGTGTTAGGACTGTGTTTATGAAGCATTGCCTCCTGGGATTCAGCCGGGCCACTGGAAAACTGTACAATCTGGATTTGGATCTTACCACCTGAGGTTTGGTGCAAAGCCATTTCACTGCGCTGAGATGTGTCATAAATGGATCCACAACACGGCCTCCCAGAACCATGGCCACATTTGCTGCAGGGATGCTGTTGACGGTGATGGTCTGTCGATCATTACATCACACAGCCCTTTTTAAGAGCCTCAAGTGAGACATTTTCTGTAAGTCTCAGTACCAGGATAGAGGTTTTTTTTTTTCCCTGAGTTTGTTTTTCATTTTATGAATACTGTAAAGCATGTAAATGAACACATTTCCCTCTTTGATGGAGAAACGCAGAGCTACATTTGCTGCTTTCTTCTCTAAAGTACTCAGGACTCTGTGGGTATATATTTTATATGCTAATTCCAGCTTCATCTTATTTGTTTCTACCTTAAATTTTCTCTTTATCTCTTTACTTCACTGATTTGCTATCGTGTGTACAGAATGTGTTTCCTAAGTCACCTCAGATATTTCTGAAATGAAGAGAATTGAGGGCGCAGAGGTTTAAAATGTGAGTTTTTATGGTAGGATGATCTGAGGTTGGATTCCTGCCCTGCCACTTAGGACATGTGTGACCTTGGATAACGTATCTGACTTTGATCGAGCTCCGGATCCTCAACTGTACAATGGGATGGCAAGAGCACCAGTTTTTTTTTTTTTAAGGCTGCTGTAGGCGGTAAATAGAAAGCATTTAATACAGTGCCTGGCATATGGTCAGCGATAAATCAGTGTTACATAATTAATGCTATTGTTAATATTAAAACTAGTGAAAGGAAAATTAAAATGTGAATAAATTAATTTATCTACTTTTTATCGACTGGAGGAGAGAAGGGCCAGTCTCATCCTGCCAGGGCATTTCCTCGATTCCTGTGGGTTGGGGCAGCCTGGCGAATTAATTGTACAAACTCCAATGATGATGGCTTAAAATCCTGTAGAAGTTCACCTAGGCCTCTGAGAAAGATTTTTATTTTTTATGTTTTAACTAGAAGGGTATGGAGAAAGGGTCATAACACGTTAAAGTATACTACTGACTGCATTATTGACCTGTATTACGTTTTAACAGTAACTCCAAAAATTATTACCATCTGAAAAACAATTCCAAACAATAATGTTGTGGCTTCTCTGTATATGCTGTCATCAACTCAGAGGGGGTATTGCTAGCTACTAGCCACATACCCTGAAACTTAAACAGTAAAATGAAATGGAACAGTAGATGATTATAATATTGTAGAATAGGCTGGTATTGTTACAGTGGCTAAAGTGATGTATTCGAGAAAGAATAGTAATACCAAGGTGGTGTCTTTATTAAGGTGCTTTATAAACATGAACCTATTATTCCCCCAAGGAGCTCTTTCAAATACCATAAGCTCCACACACCAGACTAAGAACTCATTTTAGTCTGGGCTTTTATGTGCTTAACTCATCTTTGATTCTGTTCCAGCATCCAGCACATGCCTGGCACAAATGTTTCTTGACAGAGTAAATGAATGAATAGGTTGCTCCACATCGTGAGAAGCCAACCAAGAACTGGACAATCTCTCCAGAGGCATCAGGACCAAAAAAAGCTTGGTGACCTGTGGGTTGATGAACAAGCACCTGGAAGTCTTTAAAAATTTTTTTAAATGTTTAGTTTTGAGAGAGAGAGAGAGAGAGTGTGTGTGTGAGCAGGGGAGAAGCAGACAGGGACACAGAATCTGAAGCAGCCTCCAGGCTCTGAGCTGTCAGCAGAGCCCGATGCGGGATTCGAACTCGTGAATCATGAGATCATGACCTGAGCTGAAGTCGGACGCTTAATCGACTGAGCTAGACAGGTGCCCCTTCTACTGGAAGTCTTTAATGCTGGGAACATGGGAGAAGGGGTTGCATTCATTCATTCATTCACTCATTCAACAGATTTTTGTTTTAAGTCACTATTATGGGCCTGATGCTATGCTGGCCATAGAGGACATAGAAGACAAGGAAAATAGAAGACAAGGCGCTGTCCTCCTGGTACTGAGCACACAATAACAAAGACATGTGCCAGGCACAAGGCATTCTATGGCATGACAAAGAAGGATACCAAATCCACCCCTGGACACACACAGGGAAAGCTTTCATGAAGAGTGGGCATACAAGGGTTGAGTTGGATGTCTTGACCAGGTAAAGGGGGTGGGGGCAGGATAGCTAGAAAATGAGAGAGCACATAATACACAAGAGCCCCTGGCCATGCTGAGTCAGTGCGGCTGGGGTAGAAAGAATACAAGAACGTGTTCAGGTCTCAGACTGGCGAAGAAAGGAGAGGGGCCTGCTCGGCAGAGCCTTGCCTTCTAGGATAAGGAATATCACTTTACGCTGAGAGCATAAATCAATCAATGGACATTGATTGAAAGTTTGAAGCAGGAGAGTTTCCCAATCAGATCTGAGTTTAGAAAGCTCACTCTGGATGCCCTGGAGAATGGATTTCAGGGTGGAGACTAGAGACAGGGAAACCACTGAATAAGGAGGCTGGGATGTTGACCAGGCAACAGAGGGTGGACGTGAAAGATCGTTGGGTGTCCTTAGTGATTGGATGTGACTGGGGACTGAAGAGGAAGAGCCAAAGCTATCTTCAAAGGAATGAAAAAAGTAAGATCGATGATGTTTCCTTTGAGTACTGGGTGGACATTTTCCCACTTCTAACTCTTTCCAAAGCCACCTTGTGACACATGGGCAGGACTGTGAGATGTGCATCCGGCAATGTGAGAGGCCGTCCCAAAGTTGTGGGAGCTCCTCTTTGCCTCATTTCCAATGTCACTATCATGGTGGCATGGCAGCTGCAATCAGGGAAGCTGTGGGAGCCTAAGGACCCCTCTGTTAGGAGGCTTTAAGATCTTTGGACACTGCCTTGTGCAGATGAATGTGGGTCAGGATGTGCCTATGAAGACCCTGTCTTCTATTTTCCTTGTCTTCTATGTCCTCTATGGCCAGCATAGCATCAGAACCATAATAGTGACTTAAATCTAAATAGAAAACAGGTGGAAATCAATGAATCAGATAATCATGGCATTGGGCTTCTTGGGATTTGGAAGCAGAAAACCTGCATCCAGGCTCCATTTGGGGTAAGCTGGGGAAAATCATTTAAGCTCCAACTAAAATGTCATTAAACGTCAACACTAAAAACTCTAATGACTTACACAAATCCAGGAGTCGCTTATACTCTATGAATTTTAGTTTTCTTCTTTATAAAATGAGAATTTAAATGTCTGCCTATACATATCTTGAATGAAATAAATCACATGTGTACTCATGCTTTGAAACCGGTAATATGGTTAACTATGTGTGTGTTGGAAACCTGTGAGGGTTGCCAGGTGATGTGTTGAGCATGGATTTGACAAGTCAGACATTTAGGTTCTGGATATGTCACAAGCCAGCTCTTGGCAAGTAGAGTAGGTTGTTCCCCAAATGGCATCCAGTAATCACCACCTCCTGATATCTACTCCCTTGTGTAACCCCCACTTTGTGTGTGTGTGTGTGTGTGTGTGTGTGTGTGTGTGTGTGTGTGTGTGTATTGGAACTAGTGTTGACTGAGTAGAATATGGTGAAATTCATGGGATATCACCTTGGAGATTAGGTTGTAAAAGACTATGATATCTGTTTGGTTCTCTCTCTTTCTCTGCCTCTGATGAAGCAAACTGCCATGAAGAGGCTCATGTGACTGAAGGCAACCTCCAGCCAAGTGGTGTGGAACTGGAGCCCTCGGCCCAGTAGTCCATGAGGAACTGAATCCTCCAGTAACCATGTGAGTGAGCTTGCAATCAGATTCTTCCCCAGTGGAGCCTTGACATGAATGTGGTTCCTGCTAATACCTCGACTGTAGCTTCGTGAGAGACCCTAAGCCAGAGGACCTAGCTAAGCCATGCTGTGATTCTTGACTCACAGAAACTGTGAGATAGTAAATGTTGTTTTAAGCCACTAAGTTTTGGGAGATTTTTTTTACGTGGCCATATGTAATGACTATCAAGTTACTCAATCTCTCTGAGTTCCAGGGTCTTCCTCTATGAAATGGAATCCTAAGCCTACATGCAGAAGTTATAGCAAGAATTCAGTGAGACAATGGATCTAAGCCAAATACAGTGCCTGGCACCTAGTAGACAGTAAATGGTTGTTAACGTTATCGAAAAGGCAGCAGAGCCCCAGGACAGTTGAATGGTACATACTACGGGGCACTGAGTTTAGGGTAGCACCTTCATGTCTACCCTGTGATAGAAAACCACACTGTACTGTTAATGTTTGTTCAGTTGTGTGTCTTCTGCAGTTGACTTTGAACTGGATGAGGATGAAGGTATGTATTTTGTAAAATACATACACCCTATTCCTTGTGCCTAGTAACATTCAGTGAAGGTTTGTTAAATGAGTGAATAAATAATTGAATTAATGAGAGGGCTGAGAGATTGCTTGCCCCTTTGGGACGTCTGGGACTTCAAACAGCTGGCGCTTGTCCCAGGAGATAGTGTGTGTGTGTGGGGGGGGGGGGGGGGCGGTGGGAAGGACGTCGGAGCTGAAGTGTCAGGGCCAATTCTCACACTCCTTAGCAGATACTCCCCCGCAGCGCTTGCTGAACTCAGGCAGCACATCGCTACGTCTGCAAGGCTCAGTTTCCTCATGCGCCAAAAGGGAGTCATCATTGTCCTAACCTCCTAATAGGATCGCTTTGAGGGTTAAGCGAGGCCACCAATAGAAAAGCATTTTGCAAACGGCAAACAGGGCACAAATATTAGCTGCTAGAAATGCTGGCAGAAACCCGCCCCACGTGGTCATTCTTCTCAGGTGGCCTATTACTCAGTCAGGCATGTTTGGACACAACTCAGATTTGGAAAATATGTTTGGATTGTGGACAAAATTAATGGACTAATTTAATATGAAGAGCGATATTCTGACAAAGTTTTACTTTTTTATTATCTGGAACGTATTCTTGTTTTCAAAGGAGTAAAATGTCTTATTTTTCCTTTGAAGTATTTTTTCTTTTTTTTTTTAAGTTTTATTTATTTATTTTGAGAGAGAGAAGGAGAGCATGTATGAATGGGGGAGGGGCAGAGAGACGCAGAGAAAAAGAATCCCAGGCAGTCTCCACAGGGTCAGTGCACAGCCACAACTGTGAGATAATGACCTGAGACAAACCAAGAGTCGGGCCTATAACCGACTGAGCCATCCAGGTGCCCTTCCTTTGAACTATTTTCATTCACCTTTGTGATTGGCATGTTTGGATTGGTAAATGGGAAATGTGTCTTTTACAGATGAATCCTTTAGCAGTAGGGTCACAGTAGTTTTTGCAACGTGTCGTTGATAAGTTTTGGCTCCAAATATTTGTTTTGTGTCCATGGACATGTGGGTCAGCACTCTTACCAGCTAAGGAAAACAAAGGCTTTTGTGAGATGTCCTTCATTTGTATTCAGGCTGGGTTACATCCCGAGCAACCAGTTCTGCCTCACGTGAAACACACCAGCAGGCCCTAACCAGACAGCTATTTCTGCTTCAGAGAAACCCAAATGTAGCCAAGAAGACTCAGTTTCCTTGAACAAGTAATATCCAGGCCCCTTTCCATCACACCTGACCTCTCATTCCAAACACATCTTCCTCTGCATAATAAATGCCTTTCCCCAGCATTTCACAAATTGTGGTAAGGGAGGGATTTACCAGTTTACCATGAGTGAAGGCACCATGTGACATGAACATGAGTTAGGGAAACATAGCATACTATACCTCCCTCTTGGGGAGCAATGCCCCCCCTTTCACTGCCCCCCCCCCCCCCCCCCCGCGTTAGGCAACTAACTTTAACATGACTTAGGTGAAAATAAACATCATCAAGTCAGACTTAATTGCTTTCTTTGTTCTTTCTTATATCTCTTTACTAACAAGGATAACCTTCTTCCTTGCCTTTTAGTTATTTTTCCAATCTCCCTGGTTTTTTATTTTTATTTTCTTATTTTTCCTGTCTCCCTGGTTACTCTAATATCTCTGTGAGTACAGACTAGATTTTTCACTCTGCATTTCTTTGTTTTTTCACTCTGCATTCCTTTATTTTTTCACCCTGAATTTCTGCTGGGCCCAACCCGGTGCTATAAATGGCATAGGTGCTCAATAAATGTCTTTGGAACATGCCGATAGAATAGTGAATATTGAATCACCTAGAGTGGGCCAAATAAGCAGACCTTAGAGGAAGAGGGCACTGACAGGCAAAAAGGGTCATGTTTTAATTAATTAATTAATTAATTATTTTAATTTTATTTTTTATTTTTTAAACTTTACATCCAAATTAGTTAGCATATAGTGCAACGATGCTTTCAGTAGTAGATTCCTTAATGCCCCTTACCCATTTACCCCATCCCCCTCCCACAACCCTTCCAGCAACCCTCAGTTTGTTCTCCATATTTTTGAGTCTCTTCTGTTTTGTCCCCTTCCTGGTATTTATATTATTTTTGTTTCCCTTTCCTTACGTTCATGTGTTTTGACTCTTAAAGTCCTCATATGAGTGAAATTAGATGATTTTTGTCTTTCTCTGACTGACTAACTTCACTTCGCATAATACCCTCCAGTTCCATCCACGTAGTTGCAAATGGCAAGATTTCATTCTTTTTGATTGCCGAGTAATACTCCATTGTGTGTGTGTGTGTGTGTGTGTGTGTGTGTGTGTGTGTGTATACAACACATTGTCTTTATCCATTCATCCATCAATGGACATTTGGGCTCTTTCCATCCTTTGGCTATTGTTGATAGTGCTGCTATAAACATGGGGGTGCATGTGTCCCTTCGAAACAGCACACCTGTATCCCGTGGGTAAATGCCTAGTAGTGCAATTGCTGGGTCGTAGGGTAGTTCTATTTTTAGTTTTTTGAGGAACCTCCATACTATTTTCCAGAGTGGCTGCATCATCTTGCATTGCCACCAACAATGCAAAAGAGATCCTCTTTCTCTGCATCCTCGCCAACATCTGTTGTTGCCTGAGTTGTTAATGTTAGCCATTCTGACAGGGGTAAGGTGGTATCTCATTGTGGTTTTGATTTGTATTTCCCTGATGATGAGAGCGATGTTGAGCATTTTTTCATGTGTCAGTTGGCCATCTGGATGTCTTCTTTGGAGAAGTGTGTATTCATGTCTTTTGCCCATTTCTTTACTAGATTATTTGCTTTTTGAGTGTTGAGTTTGATAAGTTCTTTATAGATTTTGGATACTAGTCCTTTATCTGATATGTCATTTGCAAATATCTTCTCCCATTCTGTCGGTTGCCTTTTAGTTTTGCTGATTGTTTCCTTCCTGTGCAGAAGCTTTTTATTTTGATGAGGTCCCAGTAGTTCATTTTTGCTTTTGTTTCCCTTGCCTCTGGAGACATGTTGAATAAGAAGTTGCTGCAGGCAAGATCAAAGAGATTTTTGCCTGCTTTCTTCTCGAGGATTTTGGTGGCTTCCTGTCTTACATTTAGGTCTTTCATCCATTTTGAGTTTCTTTTGTGAATGGTGTAAGAAAGTGGTCCAGGCTCATTCTTCATGTCGCTGTCCAGTTTTCCCAGCACCACTTGCTGAAGAGACTGTCTTTATTCCATTGGATATTCTTTCCTGCTTTGTCAAAGATTAGTTGGCTATATTTCCAGCTATATTTCTCTATTCTGTTCCATTGATCTGAGTGCCTGTTCTCATGCCAGTACCATATTGTCTTGATGATTACAGCTTTGTAGTATAGCTTGAAGTCTGGTATTGTGATGCCTCCTGCTTTGGTTTTATTTTTCAAGATTGCTTTGGCTATTTGAGGTCTTTTCTGATTCCATACAAATTTTAGGATTCTTTGTTCTAGCTCTGTGAAGAATGCTGGTGTTACTTTGATAGGGATTGCATTGAATATGTAGATTTATTTGGGTAGTATTGACATTTTAACAATATTTGTTCTTCCTATCCAGGAGCATGGAATCTTTTTCCATTTTTTTGTGTCTTCTTCATTTTCTTTCATAAGCTTTCTATAGTTTTCAGTGTATAGATTTTTCGCCTCTTTGGTTAGATTTATTCCTAGGTATTTTATGGTTTTTTGTGCAACTGTAAATGGGATCGATTTCTTGATTTCTCTTTCTGTCACTTCATTGTTGGTGTATAGGAATGCAACCTATTTCTGTGCATTGATTTTATATCCTGAAACTTTGCTGAATTCATGAATCAATTATAGCAGTTTTTTCGTGGAATTTTTTTGGTTTTCCATAGAGAGTATCATGTCATCTGCAAAGAATGAAAGTTTGACCTCCTCCTGGCCAATTTGGATGCCTTTTATTTCTTTGTGTTGTCTGATTGCTGAGGCTAAGACTTCCAATACTATGTTGAATAACAGTGGCGAGGGTGGACATCCCTATCTTGTTCCTGACCTTAGGGGGAAAGCTCTCAGCTTTTCCCCATTGAGGATGATATTAGTATTGGGTCGTTCATATATGGCTTTTATGATCTAGCGGTATGCTCCTTCTATCCCTACTTTCTTGAGGGTTTTTATCAAGAAAGGATGCTGTATTTTGTCAAATGCTTTCTCTGCATCTATTGAGAGGATCATATGGTTCTTGTCCTTTCTTTTACTGATGTGATGAATCATGTTAATTGTTTTGCAGATATTGAACCAGCCCTGCATCCCAGTTATAAATCCCATTTGGTCATGGTGAATAATTTTTTTAATGTATTGTTGGATCCAGTTGGCTAATATCTTGTTGAGGATTTTTGCATCCATGTTCATCAGGGAAATTGGTCTATAGTTCCCCTTTTTAGTGTGGTCTCTGTCTGGTTTTGGAATCAAGGTAATGCTGGCTTCATAAAAAGAGTTTGGAAGTTTTCCTTCCATTTCTATTTTTTGGAACACCTTCAAGAGAATAAATAGGTGTTAACTCTTCCTTAAATGCTTGGTAGAATTCCCCTGGAAATCCATCTGGCCCTGGACTCTTGTTTTTTTGGGAGATTTTTGATTACTAATTTGATTTCCTTACTGGTTATGGGTCTGTTCAAATTTTTTATTTCCTCCTGTTTCAGTTTTGGTAGTGTATATGTTTCTAGGAATTTGTCTGTTTCTTCCAGATTGCCCATTTTATTGGCATATAATTGCTCTTAATATTATCTTATTAGTGTTTTTATTTCTGCTGTGTTGGTTGTGATCTCTCCTCTTTCATTCTTGATTTTCTTTATTTGGGTCTTTTCCTTTTTCTTTTTGATCAAACTGGCTAGTGGTTTATCAATTTTGTTAATTCTTTCAAAGAACCAGCTTCTGGTTTCATTGATCTGTTCTACTGGGGTTTTTTTTTTTTTGTTTGTTTCAATAGCATTAATTTCTGCTCTAATCTTTATTATTTCCTGTCTTCTGCTGGTTTGGAGTTTTATTTGCTGTTCTTTTTCCAGCTCCTTAAGGTGTAAGGTTAGGTTGTGTATCTGAGATCTTTCTTCCTTCTTTAGAAAGGCTTGGATTGCTATATACTTTCCTCTTATGACCGCCTTTGCTGTGTCCCAGAAGTTTTGGGTTATGGTGTTATCATTTTCCTTGGTTTCCATGAACTTTTTAATTTCCTTTTTAACTTCTTGGTTAGCCCATTCATTCTTTAGTAGGATGTTCTTCAGTCTCCAAGTATTTGTTACCTTTCCAAATTTTTTCTTGTGGTTGATTTCAAGTTTCATAGCATTGTGTTCTGAAAATATGCACAGTATGATCTTGATCTTTTTGTATTTACTTAGGGCTGATTTGTGTCCCAGTACATGGTCTATACTGGAGATCATTCCATGTGCACCAGAGAAGAATGTATATTCTGATGCTTTAGGATGAAATGTTCTGAATATATCTGTTAAGTCCATCTGGTCCAGTATGTCATTCAAAGCCATTGTTTCGTAGTTGATTTTTTGATTAGATGATCTGTCCATTGCTGTGAGTGGGATGTTGAAGTCTCCTACTATTATGGTATTACTGTTGATGAGTTTCTTTATGTTTGTGATTAATTGACTTTTATATTTCGGTGCTCTCACATTTGGTGCATAAATGTGTACAATTGTTAGGTCTTCTTGGTGGATAGACCCCTTGATTATGCTGTAATTCCCTTCTGCATCTCTTGATACAGTCTTTACCTTAAAGTCTAGATTGTCTGATATAAGTAGGGCTACTTCAGCTTTCTTTTGTTGACCATTAGCATGAGAGATGGTTCTCCATCCCCTTACTGTCAATCTGAAGGTGTCTTTAGGTCTAAAGTGGGTCTCTTGTAAACACCATATAAATGGATCTTGTTTTCTTATCCATTCTGTTACCCTATGTCTTTTGATTGGAGCACTGAGTCCATTGACGTTTAGAGTGAGTACTGAACGATATGAATTTATTGCCATTATGTTTGTTGTGGAGTTGGAATTTCTGGTGGTGTTCTCTGGTCCTTTTTAATCCTTTGTTGCTTTTGGTATATATATATATATATATATATATATATATATATATATAATATATATATATATATATTTTTTTTTTCCATCTTTTCTCCCCTCAGAAAGTCCCCCTTAAAATTTGCAGGGCTGGTTTAGTGGTCACAAACTCCTTTAATTTTTATTTGTCTGGGAGCCTTTTAATCTCTCCTTCTATTTTGAATGACAGCCTTGCTGGATAAAGAATTCTTGGCTGCATAGTTTTCTGATTCAGCACACTGAATATATCCCGCCACTCCTTTCTGGCCTGCCAAGTTTCTGTGCATAGGTCTGCTGCAAACCTGATCTGTCTTCCCTTGTAGGTTAGGGACTTTTTTTCCCTTGCTGCTTTCGTGATTCTCTCCTTGCCTAAGTATTTTGTGAATTTGACTATGATATGCCTTGTTGATGGTCAGTTTTTGTTGAATCTAATGGGGGTCCTCTGTGCTTCCTGGATTTTGATGTCTGTGTCTTTCTCCAGGTTAGGAAAGTTTTCCGCTATGATTTGCTCACATAACCCTTCTACCCCTATTTCTCTCTCTTCCTCCTCTGGGACCCCTATGATTCTGATATTGTTTCTTTTTAATGAGTAACTGATTTCTCTCATTCTTAAATCATGCTCTTTTGCCTTACTCTCCCTCTTTTTTTTCTGCTTCGTTATTCTCTATAAGTTTGTTCTCTATATCGCTGATTCTCTGCTCTGCCTCGTCCATCCTTGCCGCCACTGCATCCATCCGTGATTGCAGCTCAGTTATGGCATTTTTAATTTCATTCTGGCTATTTTTTACTTCTTTTATCTCTGCAGAAAGGGATTCTAATCTATTTTTGACTCCAGCTAATATTCTTCTAATTGTGATTCGAAATTCTGGTTCAGACATCTTGCTTGTATCTGTGTTGGTTAAATCCCTGGCTGTCGTTTCTTCATGCTCTTTCTTTTGGGGTGAATTTCTTTGTTTTGTCATTTTGAAGGGAGAAAAGGAATTAATGAGGTAGAAAAATTGAAATTAAAAAAAATTAAAATTAAAAAATATTAAAATTAAAAATTAAAAATACACACACATAAAAATCGAATAGATGACGCTAGATCCTAGGTGTGTTTTGCTCTGGGTGTTGAAAGTGATTTGACAGATTAGAGAAAAAAAGAAGTGGGTGGGAAGGAAATCATTTGAGAATTTGAAAAAATGAATACACTGAAGTAGACTAAAATGTGATGATGGAGGTAAAGTAGAATTTGAAAAAATATACACAAAAGTAAAGAATATACTAGAAAAAATTAAAGAAAAATATTTTTAATAAAAATTAAAAATAAACATGAATTTTTTTGTTTTCTGTATTTAAGAAAAAAGAAAAGAAATGAAAAAGAAAAAGATAAAAAAAGAAATCGTTTGAAAATTTGAAAAAGTGAATACACTGTAGTAGACTAAAATAAAATGATGGAAGTAAATAGAATTTAAAAAAGTTTACCAAAAGCAGAATATATGGTAATAAAAATTAAAGAAAATATTTTTAATAGAAATTGAAAGGAAGGATGAAGTTTTTCTCTTTCTGCATTCAAGAAAAACAAAAAAGAGAAAAAAGAAAAAGAAATAAAAAAAGGAAATTGTCTGAAAATTTGAAAAGGTGAATACACTGAAGTAGACTAAAATAAAATGATGGAAGTAAAGTAGAATTTGAACAAATTTACACAAAAGTAAAAAATATAGTAATAAAAATGCAAGAAAGATATTTTTAATAAAAATTGAAAATAAAAATGAATTTTTTCTCTTTCTGTATTCAAGAAAAAGAAAAGAATTGTAAAAGAGAAAAAGACAAAAGAAAAAAAAGATAGAAAATTGAATAGATGAACCTGCTAACAGATTCAAGTCGGACTAAAATTGCTTAGTTTTCCCCTAGAAGTCAGTCGATGTAGCTCTTTATGGTCCATAAACTAAGCTGGTGGTGAGACTTGTTTTCTTGAAGAAGTGAAGTTGGCTCAGTTGGGTGGGGCTCAGTGTAATAGCTCTGCTCTCCACTAGATGGCGCTGCTAGCCTACTGGGGCGGATTGTTGCGGTGCTCGTAGGTGAGTATACGCATTTCCATGAGCAGTGAAAATGGCGCCACCCAGTTACCCACTGTGTTCTCCCAGATCAGCAATTGTGCACCTCTCCTCTGTCTTCAGCTCTCGTCCACTCCCCGCTTTTTCATTCTCCGTGACCAGGCCCCAGGCAGTACCTCTCTCCTGAGTTTTGTGTCGGATGCGGCTATTTTCCCCGGCCCCTTACTTCTGAAGGACTGCGGCTTTGACCCATTCCGCCCCTCTGCAGGAGGGTCTCACCAAGCAATGTCCGAATGAACAATGGCTGAATATTGGCGGCACCCAGGAACGCCTGCGGGACCCTGTTGTTGCCGGTGCCCCGAGACTGCAGCCAGGTGCCTGCCCATCCCAGAAAATGTTCGCAAGACAGTGTAGCAGCAGCTTTTCAGGGATTATGGAAAATCGCAACACACATCTGGCACCAGGCTTCACCCTTAATGACCTTGCCCCAGCACCAGCATATGTGGCCGCCTTCTGGGGTCTGCTGGGACCAGGTGTATTCAACAATTTCTACCAAATGTCCTTCCAGCAGTGGAACCACTTTTCCCCGTGTGGCCCGAGAACCTCCCGGACCCCACTCTGCTCCTAGGGATTCGCCCTTCCCGCCAGAGCACTGCCAGGTATGGAGCTGCGGAGTTGCAGGCTTTGTGCTCCCCTTGTTTACAGTCTTAATGGAATTTAAACGCTCTCTTTTCTCCTTTCTCCCTTTTTAGTTTAGTCCCTGCGGCTGTTTCCAATATTCTACTTTCTCTCCAGCTGCTTTTGGGGAGGGGTGCTTTTCCCATATTCTCCCCCGGCTCCCCAGTCTCCATCCTCTCTCTGCCCAAAAAAGTGGTTCCCTACCTTTTGCAGCTTCTTGCTCCCCAAGTTCAGCTCTCCACGCCGTGTACCTGCTGAATTCTGTGGTTCAGGTTGTGCAGATTGTTGTCTTAATCCTGCGATCAGTTTTCTAGGTGTGTAGGATGGTTTAATGCTGGTCTGACTGTATTTCATGGACATGAGACACACAAAATCTTCCATGTTCTTCCGTCATCTTGGCTCCTCCCCACAAGGGTCATGTTTTTAACGGACCAGAATCAGACAGTGAGGGGGTAAAAAATCCCACTTCCGTTGGCTCCTTCAGGCAGAGTCTGACATCAGTAGATTCTGTTAAGTCATTGTTCCCAACGGTTTGGCCCTTTTCAAGCCATTTATTCAGCGTCGTATAAGCATGGTCTTCCTGTATTTTCCTGCCTGGGGACATTTCTTCATCCACACAAATCCTCTTTAATTTTTTTCCTAGAGACACAATGTTTGTTTATGAGGGGAAAGTAATTTAGAAACTGCTCATCTTGATTTGGAGTTAATGGAACCAAACACACTGCCAATCTTAAGTTACCAACAGGATGATCATCTCACAAGAACACTGAGAGTCTTTGGCCAGATGCCAATTTTGGAAACGCTTTTAACATCTGTGTCACCAGCCTCCTTTTCTCATGTCGTGGGTAGCAAGCACTCCTTGGAGGCTTTGAATATATTCTCATGTTCTCCATTACTTGTCAGGTTTCATGTCATTTTACAAACACAAACAAGTGGAAAGATGGGCTTTGACTCAGAGGTGGCTCAGGACTCAGAATAAAGCGTGTGGGTGCCAGGTGCTAATTCTCTGTAACGTTTGTCAGCGCGGATTCTCTACCTCCCTGTTAGCTCAGCCATGTGTATCTGGGGGCCTGAGTGTGGGAGAAAGAGATGGCCTTTCAGACAATAACAATAACGCTGGCTTCCAGAAACATGGCCACTGCCAGAGGAAGAGGAGGCCGGACTGCGTTGGATTGTTTCATGGTTAGCGAGACAAACTTCAGTCAACTCGAGCTGAGGTCTGATTGTGTAGTGCCGACCCCGGTGGTAAGTGGAAACAGTGGGGAAATCTGTCACAGTTTGGCCATGACACGAACAGCTTCAGGACACACTGGGGCCTATTTCTTGAGACCCAAGTGTCATTCATCGCTGAGCGAGGCAAACAAGCTGAGCAGACATGACAAGAGGAATCGCATGTACTTAGCAAGAACCATTCAGGGAACCCAGCTGGGGGAAGCAGAATTGGTGAAGATGATCTTTAGTAAAAGTGACACCTGTTAAATTGCTAGTTATTGACAGGGACTCACGAAGCATGCCAAAGACAGAATAAGACTTTCTTTTTATTATCACTGGTCTTTTTGGGCTCCAAGAGGTGGGAGTAGCACGCGGAGCAGGAACATGGACAGTGCTGGAGGCCAGGAAGGAGGGCTCGAAAATACTAAAGGTCAGAGAAGAAGAGCGGGAAACGTGGTAAGGACAAAGAGAGGTCTCAGTGAGCTACATAGATAAACGGGCAGGGAATTCCTTTGGCAAACAAGTGAAGCATGAATCATTTAATGCTGAAATGGTGGTTGGAGTTACTGAAAGGAGTCTAGGAGGCGAGGTAGAAAATCGTTAGCAGAAATTAATCATCCACCGCTTTCAACACTAAAAATTATTCTGACCTACGCAAACCAAAAAGACCATAGAAGAAGCCAGAGGGACCGCTCCGGGGCCTGAGGTAGCGGCGGCTGCCGTCCTGGCAGAGGCAGAGGAGAGTGGCAACGGGGAGCAGGGCTGGGTCCGATGCTCTGGAGGAGATAATACTATCACAGATCTCTGTATAGTTAAGAGAGGGGAGGTTCCTGCCGATAAACAGAAAGGGAAGGTCAGTACTGAATGAGGCCCAGCACCCTTGGTGAAGAAAGTCACTGTGATGGGCTCAGCTCCTGGTGAGGAGATCTGTTTGGTTTGGACCCGAGAGTCCCCCCGCAGAACCTCATGGGTAGACAAAAGGCACGCACTGTGCTGTCCAGGGGTCAGGCTGACCATACCAGAGGGCACCATAACCCCAGGAGCTGGACAGGATACGACCACACTGTTTCCACTGTTGAGAGCCAGAGGCCAACTTACTCCCTCCGGCGCAGACATCCCCAGGTTTCTGGACTCTAGCTTTCCCGACAGGTGTCTAGGCAGCCCCCCACCATATCACAGGGAATCGTCTCACAAAATCTTTTCCTCTTCCAGGCACTGGGGATGGTAGGTAGGAGCTTCTTGGACTCCTGGCTTCCTGGGCATGGTGATGTTGGGATCACAACTGGCACTAGGACAGCGCGAGGGAGGTCCCTAGGGTGCAAACGTAAGGAGGTACTCTCAGTGCCATTGGGAGAGTGCGTGGTCGGCACCCCCTTGTACTTTGCACCTCGCTTCTCCCACCCTAATATGGCTGTGGTTGGCCTCAAGTATTTTGCTCCGTATTTGGCAGTCTAGAGCCCACGTTTCCGTCTGGTGTCTGGAGAAGCTGTGGCCAAATCTGGAATGCATCAGGATGGGAGGGGGGTGCTTTGTTCTCTGCAGCTGCCAGATTCCCAGGGGCTGTCTGGGCCCCACTGCTATGGGTGCTGCAGCCTATGAAGCTGTTCCTCCTCTGGACAGGAAGGGTGGGAAATAGAGAGCTTTCACCAGTGTGACCTAAAGGTAACCCCCAAAGGACACTGATAAGCCTTAAGAAATAACTTCTCTATTATTTTCTGTTTAGAAAAACAAATGCATGTTCATTTTACTTGGAGTTAACAAAGAAAAAGCACCTATAATTCCAACCCCCAAAGTGATCCACTATTTCCACTGGCAGTCCCTTTTAGAGTTTCATCTTTCATCACAGGGCCCTGGTGATGCCAGTGATGAAGATGAGAACGATGACCATCACGACAAATGTGTATCATTTCTCCACGTCAAACCCTAGGCTAATTGCTTTACATGCATTTTCCAACATGAGCTAATCTATTGCTCATAACAACCCCACTGGGCCAGCAATTGTATCCCTATTTTGCAGGTAAAGACAAGAAGCATGAGATGTGAAGTGACCTGCCAGGGTGACACAGCTGGGAAGGGGATTCAAACCCAAGCGCACCTGACCCCATGGTCTGAGTGCAAGAAGGTGGATTAGGAAAGGTCTCCTCTTTCTGGGCTCGCCCTCTGGTTCCTTCCCTGTCCGTTTACAAAGAAAGCATAGAGCGAAGATCAAACAACAGATCCTGTTTTGGAAGATTTTCCACCTCTTGAGTAGAAGAGACTCGCCAAACAAGAAGCGAATATCACTCCCTCCATCCATCCCACTCCAGGTTCTGCACAGTGTTTATTGAGCTTGCTCACACCGTATAATTTACAGGTTTGAAGGAAAAACTTTTTGTATCCTTTCTGGGTTTGCATTTTGATGTTCTAGATTGTTTTGACCCTTTCTGGTGCTTCATGAAGTTGCGAGCAGTGGAAAAGATGCTCCGTTGGAGAGAATTATGCCCCCCCTCAGACCCAACGCTTGTTCACATCAGACATTCCCCCTGGGTTTTTGAAGTCAGACACACTGGGTCTGACACACTTATGACTTCTGCCGTCATAAGAAGAAACCACCCTGTGTCCACACATGTTTTAGGATTATGTAAAACAGAGCATGCATGTGGATTCAAGATGGTTGCACATTCTTTGACAGTTCTTCTCTTTGGGGAAGTTGATTTCTCCTCCTCTTGAATCTGGGGGTGGCCTGTGACTGCTTGGACCAGTAGACTATGATGAGACTAGCTTTTATGGTTCTGAGATTAACTTTTATGGGAACTGGCAGCCCCTGCATTGGTCCCTTAGAGCACTCTGTCCCAGGGTCCTGAGCTATGTAAGGGTGTTTCAATGACCCTGAAGTCACTGTGCTGTGCAGAAGTCCAGGTTGGCAACATGGAGAGAGGTCATCTCTCACACATTCCTGCCCCAGCCATTCAAGTCTCCCCAGATGAGACCATGGACACTGTGAGGCAGAAATGAGCTGTCCTTCTGTGTCTTTTCTGAATTCTGATCAGTAGAGTCTTGAGATAAAATACTAAGTTGTCTTAAGCCATTAAGTTTTTGTTAGTTATGCAGCAACAGATAACTGCAACATAACCACCTGCAAAATTTTACAAAGCCACTGAAGATATTTTCATCCAGACAAGCCCAGGAAAGCAAAGGGGTGGTGTCTTGATTTCCTAGGGTTGTCATGATACCGCAAACTGGGTGGTTTAAAAAAGAACTCATTGTCACATAGTTCTGGAGGCCAGAAGTCTACATCAAGGTGTCGGTAGGGCCTTGCTCCCTCTGAGACTCTGGGGAGAATCCTTCCTTGCCTCTTCTGGCTCTTGGTGGTGGCCACCAATCCTTGGGGTCCCTTGGCTTGAAGCAGCCTCACTTCCCTATCTTTTCTGTTGTCACATGGCATTCACCTTATGTGTGCCTCTCTTCTTCATGAAAAGATAGATTGTATTGGATTAAGGGCCCACCCTAAGCCAGTGTGGCTTTATCTCACTTAAACTGATTATATCTATGAGGACTCTATTTCCAAATAAGGCCGCATTTTCAGGCACTAGGGGTCAGGACTTCTACATATTTTGGGATGGGGGTGGGGGGACACAATTCAACCCGTAACAGGAACTTTGGACAAGTGACAGGTCAGTTAGCTGCCAAATGGCTGTTCTCTTGGAGAACACGTTTCCCTCCAGTAGAGCTAAGTAGTTTGTTGTGTTCTATTCCAGTTTTAGTGTTTACTCTGGTTTGAAATTCAGGCATTCAACATTCTAGTGACACATTTATTTACAACTTTAATTGGAAATGTTTCATGCATAGCCTTTAGGCATATTTATATTGGTAAGGTTAGGGGAAAAAACAGTCTGTGTTTTTACCTGTAACAGCATCTGATCTTACAAAAAACCGAGCAGCCAGATGAGAATAGGGGGACTCCCTCCAATTTTCTTTCTCTTCCGGTCTCTCCTAATCTCTGTCTCTGTCTCTCTGTCTCTCTGTCTCTCCCTCTGTCTGTCTCTCTCTCTCTCTCTCTCTCTCTCTCACACACACACACACACACACACACACTCAGTCACAGAGCTCAGAGAGAAATAAAGACAAACAAGAAACAAGGGCCAATCACAAAACTTTCGCTTTGATGGGGACAGGTAGGAACAGCATGGCAGTCTAGGCATGAGGATAAGCAGGTACCACAGAGCGTGGGACTGAGAGCCAGGCGGATGCCATTCATTCTGTTACTCATGCATTCACTCAACACCCCTGTATCAAGCTGTAGCGACAGCATGACGACTGTTAATCGAGTGCTACTCTGTGCACCCGGAACCATCAGAAGATAACTCCGGTCACTATCAGTAAGGGATTTTCAGTGGCCAGGAACACACAGGGAGGTGGGAGGTGAAGTACAGAATGGTCTAGAGCAGAGACTCCATCAGAACAGTGAACTTGAGTCTCGGAGGAGATGGTGGCGAGTGGAGGGTGCGGATGGTGAAACAGACGGACTCATTGTCACTGTTGACAGTTTGTTTTACATGTTGGGATGGGCCCGTGCTGACTTCGCACTTTAGTGGTCATGTTTACTGGTCCAGCAGTACTTAACCATTGGTGCCCAGCCACCTCTTTTGAACCCCCCCTTGGCCCCTTATTTGCTCTCTTAGTTTGCTGGGGCTGCTATAATAAAATGCCACAGACCGGGTGGCTTAAACAACAGAAATTAATTTTCTCACAACTTTGACCTCTTTTTGTGTCTAAATTTCCTCTTCTTATACAGACACCAGTCAGATTGCATTAGGACCCATCTTTACAGCCTTGTTTTAACTTAATTACCTCTTTAAAAGGCCCTCTCTCCAAATTCAGTCACATTCTGAGGTACTGGGAGTTAGGGCTCCAGCATATAAACTGTCGGGGGGCACAATTCAGCACATAACACCTGCTGTCCAGTACTGGCAGGTTACTTTCTAAGACTTACCTTCTGTACAACTGGAAAGCTGTTAGTAACTAACATGTATGAAATGCTTTCTGTGTGTTTTAAAAACTTTTTTTTTTTGATGTTTTGATTTTTTTTTTTTTTTTTTTTTGAGACCGAGAGAAAGCGCGAGCTGGGGAGGGGCAGGGAAAGAGGGAGACAGGAACCGAAGCGGGCTCTACGCTGAGAGCTGCGAGCCCAATGTGGGGCTTGAACTCATGAGCGATGAGATCATGACCTGAGCTGAAGTCAGATGCTTAGCTGAGTGAGCCACTAGGGCACCCTGCTTTCTGTGTTTTAAAAACTTTATATTTATCATCACATTTAGTCCTCACAATAGCCATAAAGTTGGTATTGTTAGAATACCAAATAAAAGTACAGGATGCCCAGGTGAATCAGATACAAAAATGAATACTTTTTTTTGTAGTGTGTATATGTCCTATGCAGTATCTGAGACATACTTACATTAAAAGTTATTATTTCTTTGAAATACAAATTTAGTCGAATGTCCTGTAATTTATCTGGCAATCTTAGCTCCTGGAGCCAGAATAGTAAGAAGGGTCAGGGCTGTTGCCTTGGGAGAAGGCCCAATTGTCCTCTCTCCTCTCGCATTTGGAAACTCCCTTCTTACTGCGGCACCAAACTCAGGCTTCCTGGGAAGGCAGCCTAGACCAGTGTGGTTCTCGATTTTGGAAGGAATTTGCTTTCTGCCTCTCTCTTTAGTTTCTTCTTCTCTGTCACCAGCTGGTGTGGCCTGAATAAGTTTTTCCTTGCATTGCGATAAGACCAAAGATTCAGATAGGAGCTTGGGGAAAAATGGCCAAGTGCTTGCTTTCCTGGTTCGATGCTACTGAGACCTACCTAGCATAGGAAAAAAGACTCCTCCATATGACCTAGCTGTGTTCATCTAAGCCCTTCACTCAGTTTTGAACGCAAATCTTCAGCCAAGAGCAAAGTGCTATTTGCCTTGCTTTGCTTTTCTTCATCTGGAGGCTTAGCTCTCCCTTGGGGACCTTGGGTGGAGGGTTAAGAAAAATTATTCAAAACTTAGCAATAAGCAAAAGGGTTATTACACGACATTTTAATGTCGTCTAAGGCTGTGCTACTTAAAATGTGGTTTGCTGACTAGCACTGTCACCTGGGAACTTGCTAAAATGTGAAATTTCAGGCCAAACCCAAGACCTACTGAATCAGAATTTCTGAGGGCAGGGCCCAGAAGTCTGTATTTGTATATAGTCTGGGAAGCACTGATCCAGAGAAGCTGGCCTGAGGGTCCGCTCACTCTCTCTGGGAATGCAACATAGATTATACCACTGATTTGGGCTCAGACCTGGTGCAGTGTTAGTTAGATGGCGCTGATTTTATTTTCTGCCCAAGTGGACAGGACAACCTGAAATCTTACGGTTTCACTGACTTCTTGGGTGTGAACCAGTTTTGTATCTGGATGTGTAATCTTACTCTGCACTCCTGTTTTCTCATATTCTCTTCTGATCCAGCATCGTCATCCTCCCGGCTCCCTCAGTCATGGACTAAATAAAACCTTGACTTGCGCTTTCTTATCTATATGAAAATTAGGTTTTTAATATTTTGGGAATTATACTCTGACAGAAGGATAACTGAGAGAAGACAGGGCTCATGTCTTCTTCAGACTCCTGGCTGAATACTGTCATCACGCTGTCTCCATCAGGGTCTATTTATTACAAACAACAAAAGCCAATCCGAATTAGCACAGATAAGAAGGAATTCACTGGAAGCCTATCAGAGTCACAGGACTCAGTTACAGGAAAGACAGCCAGGCCTCCAGGGGACCGGAACACTGTCAGTCCCTTACGTTCTCTCACCCCAAATGCTCTCTGGTGTCTGAGTTTCTCTAGAAATGAGCACCGCTCTCTGGCTTCATTAGAGATTGCTTTCCCTGTTTACTTATCAGCCTGAAGATGGCTAGAAATGGATCTGAATGATCTTCCAGCACCAGAATCCGATTGGTCCCTGACAAACCAATGAATCGACTAGATTTCAGCACCATGCCCAAGTAGCTGGGGGAGGGGAAGGATCACACCTACAGCTGCTCACTCACCAGAAGCTAAGGTTAGAGTAGATGTTCTACGAAGCGCCAATGGGCAGGGTGGCAGATTTATTTCTGATACTCTGCCCCTTAATAAGACTGTTTTAGAGACTCAGAGACAGAGAGAAGATGAAAGATGTGTTCTTCCCAGGATTTCCTGCCTCAGACCTGAGAGTGATCTTAGGACCAATTTGGCTCAACCTATCCCTGAGGCCTAACAAATAGGAAAGCCTCTCGGCTTCTTAAATGGGCAGAGTGAGGGCTGAAAAAAGAGAGGATGATTTTTAATTAAAACTCTTTGAAATGGAACCTAATAAAAACATCATTTTTAGGGGTTATACACTTAAGTTAACTGATCATTGAGAAAATTGCATCATATTGGCATGCATTTTCAGCCCAAATACTTACACTACAGTAACAATAGCTACTGTAACAAATAAATCTCTACATTTCATTGCCTTAGCACAATAAAGGTTTATTGCCCACAGCAGTATAAATATAAAGCAGGTATCCCTGATCAGTGGGTAGGAATCCTTTGATTTGCTTAGGTCTTTAACAATTTCTGTCAGTAATGCTTTGTACATATTTTGTTAAATTTATAGATACTGGATGGTTTTGACACTACTTTAAGAATTATCTTTCTTAAAATAATTTGTTTCCCAATATTTGTTGCCAGCATTTGGATAGATAATTTCTTTTCTTAGACTGATCTTGGCATATTTATCTAGCAATCTGGCTAAATCCACTTAGTTACTTTAATAATTTATAGGTACATTCTTTTATATTTTCTATGTATATGAATATATTGTCAAAAATACCTTTACGTCTAATTCTTATGCCCTTAGAATCTAAAGAACAGTCAGATAAGAATTATGGCAGAATATTAATGAACTAAATATTCTTCTTAGGATATTAGAAAAGGGCAGTAAAGTAAACTCAAAGAAAGTAGAAGGAAGCGGGGAGTCTGGTGGCTCAGTCGGTTCTCTGTGCTGACGGTGTGGAGCCTGCTTGGGATTCTCTCTCTCCCTCTCTCTTTGCCACTCCCCTGCTTGTTCTCAGTCTCTAAAAATAAATAAATGAACTTGAAAAAAAAGTAGAAGGAAGGAAACAACAAAGATTAAAGCAGATAATGAACACATATTAAAGAATATCCACAAAACCAAAGATTTTTCAAAAGGCTAAAAAAATTAACACTCTCTGCAAAATTAATGAAAGAGAGAGAAAGAGGAGGCACAAGTTAACAATAGTAATTGACTTTCTGATGTAAATGTGAAGATTGTGTAATGTAAAAATGTAAAAAATAGCTGCATATATTAAAATTTTTTTAACGTTTATTTGTTTTTGAGACAGAGAGAGACAGAGCATGAATGGGGGAGGGTCAGAAGGAGAGGGAGACACAGAATCCGAAACAGGCTCCAGGCTCTGAGCTGTCAGCACAGAGCCCGACACGGGACTCGAACCCACGGACCGCGAGATCATGGCCTGAGCCGAAGTCAGATGCTTAACCAACTGAGCCACCCAGGAGCCCTGCTGCATCTATTAAATGTAAAAAACATGATTACATATAATAAAAAGAAAATAGTCTTTTGAACAACTTAATGCCAACACACTGAAAAATTTAGATAATATTGACAAACCTTAGAAAAATCACCAAAAGTGATTCAAAAGGAAATAGAAAATATGCTCTATAATAAATAGATATAATAAATAGAAAACAGCTCTATAATAAATAAAAATATTCAAGCAATAGTATGAAATATCCCCACAAACAGTTATCCAGCTCCAGGCAGTTTTGCTAAATGATATCAAACATTCAAGGAACAAATAATGTCATTTTTATAAAAATTATTCCAGAATGTATGAGTGTAGCCTAATCTTAACAGCAAACTTGGCAAGGATGGCACAAGAAATGCAAACTAAATCCAATGTCATATGCCTATGTTTATGAACATAGGCACATTCTACACAAAAATATTAGCAAACTGAATTCAGCAACATAGAAATGTAATAATACATCATGAGTGAGCTGGAATTATCCCCAAAATGTAAAGTTAGTTTTAACATTAGAAAGTCAATTACTATGATTCAATACATTAATAAATTAAAGGGAAGAAAATGATACAATTATCTCAACAGTTATAGAAAAATGTACTGTTAAAATTCAACATGTGTTCATGATATAAACTCTTAGCAACTAGGAAGAATTTTCAAAAGGAAGTAACTTCATTAACTTCAGAAAATCTGTAAAAGCACTCCAACAGCAAACAAACATCATAAGTAATGGAGAAGTATTGAAAATATTCTCTTTAATATCAGGAATAAGACTAGAGGGCTTACCATTCTTCCTTCACTTCTGTTTCATGTTGTAGTAGTGTCCTGACTAGGTCAGTAAGGGGAAGGAAGAAGATCAGAGTGAAAGAGTCCTAAAAGTCGTAACAGAATTTAAAATAGTCTGCAGAGAAAACCCAAAGGCATCGGCAGATAAATTATTAGACTCAATACAAAAGTTTAGCCAAGTGGCTGGATGAACAACTGACAAAAACAAGAAGAAGGACAACAAAAACAATTGAATGCATATCTATCAGGAAATACATTTAAAAAATGAAATTTAGAAAATCTATCTAAGAGTATCCCAAAATAAGAGGTACTTAGTAATAACCCCTTCCCACCATAGACAAAACTTTTGTGGAAAATATAATAAAAATGTACTCAAAGATACTTAGAGGCCCTAAAAATGGATGTGGCTGTGGATATGAATATGAACACACGCATACACCAACTTGGGTCTGGTTCATCCTGGCAATGGCAGGGCGGCAGGATACTCAAGCATGGCCATTGCAAATGTTACAAGTTTGCAAATAATGCTGAAGACTGGCTGGAAGGACCAGCAAGCTCTTGACGTTCTTCCAGGGAGAGACTTGGACTCAGTGACCTTTGGGGGGAAGCCTCAAGAAGTTAAACACCTCATTTATACTGTGTTGTTTCAGGCTCTGAACTGTTCAAAGACCTTATGGAATATTAGGCAGCATCTAGGCTTTAAATTTGGCTGGAGGAAAGTGGCTTTCTTCTTTCTAATAGAGAAAGAAATGCTTAGTCTTGGACAAATACAAAATGATTTTTCAAGGGACGCTTTATGGTAATAACAGACCCTCAGCTTTATGGCGTGCTATAACAAGGCTGAATTACTCACAGCAAGATTCAAAACTTGAAGGCTTAGTCTTTACCTTTAATTACTGTCAGATGAGGCTTCATCAAGCTTCAATTGCTTTACTTCAAGGCATCCATTGAAAAGAAATCATACTGCAGAAACAAAAAGGGGGCTGGCACAAGTACTAATTTAGTGAAATGTGACCATTGTCATGGGCAAACATAAGTCTGGTTAAGGTGCGCGTGAAAGTCCTCTGTGTCCTTGCATCCCTTTCCTGTGTAGAATTTATCAGCGTGTTATTATTGCCCATTGAAAATCAATGGGAAAGAAGCCAGGAGCCCAAAGCCCATTCAGACTAATCATCTCAGTGTGTTTAATCACAGGACTGTCAGCCTTAGTGTAGTCACAGTCAGTACAGGTGGCAAATGACATTTCAAAATGTTACTGTCAAGTCCTGCCTTCCCCCATCCTCTGTGGCTTGCTTCTGTCCACCGTTGAGATGATTTACCCCCCACCAGCAGGTTCAGCCCCACAGTAGTTTCTAGGAAAAGGATTGCAAATATGCCTACCATCACTTACTTCCCTTCCCAAGACAGACATCATTAATGGATCACTACCTTCATTTCTGTGAAGCCCAGATAGCTGCCGCCTTAGAATCCTTTTCAACTCAGGATTCCTGGCAGCTATCCCCAACAGTCTGAAATGCAGGCAGGAATGCATTTGGCTTCTCTACTCTTGGACCAATTAGATGGAGAAGACCCTAAAGACAGCCAGCCTAGGACTGGCTCCACATGGAGTCACCCAGGCTGCTTTAGTCTGTCCTTGACTTTGTGTTCCTTTTCTTCTAACTGGGCTTTGCTGCAACCATCCATCCATCCATCCATCCATCTATCCATCTATCCATCCATCCAACAAATATTGAGTGAGTGCCTCCTACAGATCAGATACTATTCTAAGCTCCAAAGAAACAGTATTTATATTATAATGGAACTTTTATTCTAGTGGTGGAGACAGATTATAAACAAACAAATGAAACGGATAGTAATAAATGCCAAGAAGAAAATTAGAGCAGGACAAGAGGATATACATATGTCAAAACGATTAAATTCACAGTTTGGATATGTGCAGTTTACTCTATTTCAATTATAGCTCAATAAACTTGAGGTGGGAGGTAAATTTAGAAGAAAAACAATGGTGGGTGACATGAAAAGGAGTGACATTTCAGACAGAATGGCCATGGCACTCCCCTCTTGAGCAGCAATACACGAGCAGAGTCTGTGTGAAGTAAAGGAACGGCACAGAAAGATATCTGGGAGGGAGCATTCCGGGTTGTTCAGGATGATAGGAAATCATTTGATTAGTATTTCTTCTCAGTTTTAAGGTAAGTTTCAGCGAGGTTATAGGACTTGTCTGACTTGTAATGGTTAAAGTAACAGATAACCCCCCAAATCTCAGGGCTTTAACATGATAGAAACACATGTTTTGCTCACTGGAAATCCAGGGCAAGTGTTCCTGACTGGCCAGACCTTTCCTCCAAGCAGTGATTCAGAGGTTAAGCCCTAGCCTCTTAGAGTTTTACCTCTCGTTACCGAGGTCAATTCAAAGGCATGGCAGAATGGGGGACCGGGTGTGGGGAATTCTAATGTACCAGTTGAGATCCACTTCCACTCTATAGGACATTGGCAAGAATACACACATGTGTGCACACATGTGACCCATAATTAAAAGAATCAAGATTCTTTTTTTTTCTTTAAAAAAAAATTTTTTTTAATGTTTATTTTTGAGACAGAGAGAGACAGAGCATGAGCAGGGGAGGGGCAGAGAGAGAGAGAACAAGGCACAGAATCCGAAGCAGGCTGCAGGCTCTGAGCTGTCATCACAGAACCCAACGTGGGGCTCGAACCCACAAGCTGTGAGATCATGACCTGAGCCGAAGTCAGACGCTGAACCGACTGAGCCACCCAGGTGCCCCTGTTTTCCTTTTCTTTATATTTTCTTACCTTTCTTTGCTTTTCTGCTCTTTTTCTTTCTTTTCTCAGGTCTATTCCTTTGTGGGGCGTTGTCTAAAAGACCTTGTGTGAAGGGAGTATCTTCCCAGACACTAGTGTGAGTGTGAAGGGTCAGGCTCCCCAAAGCCCATAAGGTGGGAGGACCTCAGAGGGTGGGCTGGGTCCCCGACCCCACCTCTAGGATTGCTTAACATTTACACCTTATTAATCATACAGTCCCACATGTACATAACAAAAGCAGATTAACTGTTATAAGGTTTATTAAATTGTGATGATAAATTATCTTCCCAAATCCCCCATCTTCATGTTTGTTGCTCATAAATTCATCTACTCACACACACCAAGAATTGGGAAACCTTGTTTTCTGTCCTGCCTTCCATCTATTTGTACATCCATAAGTTATTTTTCATTTAGCAAATATGTATTAAGAAACTGCTATGTGCTTTGTTAAGATTATGAAAATAAAACCATAATATAAAATGAGATAAAACGTGGGTTTAGAACAAAATGCATTGAACTTCTGAATCCTCTATGAGTGTGTCATGTGGTAACGTGTCTTCTCTTTTATACGCAAAGATGAGACCCCAGCCTTCCATCAGTGATAGATGTACTTGAGCTGCCTTCTGGGCATGGCATGGGTGTTCTAAACCATCCATTCCAAATTCCAGGCTCTTTGTGGTCCTAGATACATGCAGTGACTGTACTCTGAGACTCCATTCACTCACATACTCCAGGCTTGAGTCTCCACATAGAGGTTCTGGTGACTTTCAATGTATTTAAATGTTAGGGTTGTCTTTTTTTATTCTCTGAAAAGTACCTGAAGTAACTTTCTTTTAACTATTATGGTCAACTGCTTGTGCATGCTTGTGCATTGATTTTCCAACTAGTGTCTGCATTGAACACTGAAAATAGCCCCTTAATTGCCACAAAGCCAAGCTATATTGGGAGAAGCCTGTCCACTGGGGTGCAGCAGATGCTGGGCAGAAGGACCCCGGGCGCAGGTCCAGTGTGGCAGGCAGACCCTCGGCACATGGAGGACTAAGCTCAGACAATGGGGGAAGCAGCACACTTGGTGCATGATCCAAACACAGGGAAAGGAAGTCTGGGAGCAGAGAACACCCGGAAACAGGCAGGTGGTACGGCAGGCAGAGGCCAAGCTGAGCTGCCAGGGCAGGAAGCAGGCTTTCAGATGATGGCAAAAGAACAGCTCACATCGGGAGACAGATGAGGGCAAGGATAAGGAGCGTTGACTCTGGAGGTGCAGAGCCCTAAGTTCAAATCTTGATCTAGTCATTAGGTAACTGTGGAGGACACTGCTGGCTGATTCCATGCTGATTCTCTTCTTTCTGCACACTCGTCCTTTGTGGCTCGTTGTGGCACAAGACTGTGTTCCTGCCAAAGTACCGTGAGCGGAAGTGGATCCCAACTGGTACGTTAAAATTCCCCACAATGCCATGCCTTTGAATTGACCTTGGTAACGAGAGGTAAAACTCTAAGAGGCTAGGGCTTAACCTCTGAATCACTGCTTGGAGGAAAGGCCTGGCCAGTCAGGAACACTTGCTCTGGATTTCCAGTGAGTAAAACATGGCTTCTATCACATTAATGCCCTGAGATTTGGGGGGTTATCTGTTACTTTAACCATTACAAGTCAGACAAGTCCTATAACCTCGCTGAAACTTACCTTAAAACTGAGAAGAAATACTCATCAAATGATTTCCTATCATCCTGAACAACCCGGAATGCTCCTTCCCAGATATCTTTCTGTGCCGTTCCTTTACTTCACACAGACTCTGCTCGTGTATTGCTGCTCGAGAGGGAAGGCCATGTCCACTAAGCACACGCACACTGGCCTGTGGCTGGTGAGCTGTGGCAGCTCCTCCCTCTCTGTGCCCCAGTCCCCACAGATTGCACGTGCATCTGGAGGGGCTGTTGAGGAGAATAAAGAAGATGTGGGCTTGTGCATCTCCAGAAGGTTCGCAGTGAGACCATCCCACTTGCCATCTCTGTCCAGCCCACCCTCCACGCTGCCGCCGAAGCAATTTTCTTGGAACGCAAACCCAGTTGCGTCATTTGCCTCTTAGTGCCCTGCCTCTCCCCCTCTGTACGGTAAAGGCCAGACTCCTTATCATGGTTTATAAAGCCTTCATGGCCTGGCTCCTCCTACTTTCCAAGTCTAATCTGCCATTCTGTCAAATACAGCTTTGCTTCCAACCATTCAAAATTACACAAAACTCTCCCTGAAAGCGTGGTTTCACATTAACCCAGGCCTCTTTATGCACTATCGCTCTTGCCTGGAATTTCTTCCCCTCTATTGTCCATTCAGTGAACATCTAGGCATTCTTAAAGACTAGGTTCAAATAGACCGGCATTGTGCAGAACTTCTCAAACCCTCATGCTCACAGGCTGTCTCCACAGCAGGCCTATCTCACTGTGCACATGGGCCTCCATATAGCAACAGCCACCCTATGTGTCATTCGTTGACTTGTCTCTCTCCCAGGCTGGTTGCTCCCTGAGAGTGGCTACCTGATCAGACTCCTCTGGAAACCCCAGCACACTCTCAGTGCCACTGTTTGCTGAATTATAAGTCTGAGTTGCTTAGAATCGCACAGTGCCAGGTTGATGCATAGTGAGTTCAGTATTGTTTCTGTTCTGTTATGGCCTGTGTTCCCCAGAGAAGACATGCTGAAGTCCTAGCTCCCAGTACTTCAGAATGTAATTTTATTTGGAAATAAGGCTGTTGCAGAGGTAATGAGTTAAGATGAAGTCATCCTGGATGAGGGTGGGCCCCTAATCCAGTATGATCGGTCTCCTTTAAGAAGAGGAGAAAAGACACAGAGACGGACATGCACAGGGCCATTCAGCTCTGCACAGGAGGCAGAGCCTGGAGTGATGTATCGGCAGGCGAAGCACGGCAAGGATTCCTGGGAACAGCAGAAGCTGGAAGAGGCAAGGAAGGATTCCTCTCTAGAGCCACTGGGGAGAACGTGGTCCTGCTAACACCTTGATTACAGACTTCTAGCCTCAGAACTGTGAGGCAAATTTCTGTTATTTTAAGATACTTCATTTGCGATACTCTTAGGGCAGCCCTGCAGGACAAATACACTTTCCATCAGGCCATATGATCACTCCCGGTCCTCACATTTCAAGATGACTGCTGACTGTCTCCCTGTCTTTGCAAAGGATGATACCAAGGTCAGTATGCAGAGGGCATAAGGACCGTGAAACTCATAAAGCTTCAAGGGCCCCTCATTGATGAGGCCCATTCCAAAGGCATAGGAGAGTCTCCAGCTTTGTGTTCACATGAGTATAAGTTTTTGTAAAGATTTTAAAATAGTATTTTAACCACAATCCGTTAAGGCACTGTCTTTTTCCTCTCTCCTTGGGTCAGGTGACTTTAACATGGCTGTGAACTGTTTGGGATCCTGCAAAGGGGATGTAAACTTGGAGATAACTGAGTTTGGCTTAGTGGGATATATTTATGTGGTTTTCAGGTGCCTGCATGTGGAGTCAAGTTAGTGTTAGCTCTCCCGCTGTAGAAGGCTTTCCAAAATTCTCCTCCCACTCACTGCGGCGACTCAGTAAAGTGACACTGGGTGCAGGGCCAGAGGCTGTGCCCCATTATGCATGTGCCCCTCAGCACCCACTCTGAAACTAGGGGGAAGTGAAAAGACACAAGTTTCCAAGTGCACCCAGATGCAAGTCTGTGAAACATTCTTTGAATCACCAGATGTGTCAAACCACAAATGGAGAATTTTGTGTTCATCAACTCTGTCAGAATGGAAGCTCCCTTCTGTCAGAAATATATTTTAGTAATGTAGCATGTACACTGATAAACACTCCTTACATTCTCTTATATCATGAGGGGAAGTCTCATAAAATAGAATTTCATCTGAATCCTTGTGTTTATAGGGCACACACCTGTAACAGTAGTACAAACACTGAGCTCATTCTGAATGCAAAGCTGTATGTTTTCTGCATGCATATCAGATCACGTTTTTGTGAATCTGATATACCTTGTTCCGATGAAGGCTGGTGGATGCAGACAAAGCAGCGTGCAAGCAACAGCCTGATGAAACAAGTGTTTCCCTGAACAAAAGTCCTATATGTATTCATCTTGGAATCATTGTGTAGCGTAAGAGTAATTTATTGTATTATGGGACTCAATGCAATAGAATAACTTATGAAGCTGAAAGTAACTTTCCTAACCATTAATGAATAATGCAAAACAATTTTTTTTATAAAAGAAAGACTGAATTTTGTTTTCTCTTTAGAAAAATTATACAATTGTTATTGCATGAAGAGTTAATCAGAGCATATGGAGCCAAAAACTGTGTGGGAAGAATGTATTATAGAGATGTGTCAGGCAATTATTTAATAAGAATGTGATATTTATGAGTTCTGTGATCCTGGTAGGATTAGTCAACTTTGTTATATTTGAAATTTGTTGTATGTTCTTCAGTCTAAAGAAATATTCACTTTTGTATCAAATTTTATATTCCTCCTTTTGTATTTTTTTTTCTTAAAGAAGACCCTCCTCCCCTCCCCCCAGATTATATGTGTTAAGCCCCATATAATCAGAAACTGGCCGTGTTAACACATAATGATGATTGACATGACTTGTTCATCGTTTTTTTGAAAGCCAACTGCAGGGAGGGCAACGTGGTAGGGACTATAATTATGGTATAAAGTGGGAAGAGCCCTTGGTTGGAGTTAAGGGTCCAGAAAGAGAAAGAGAGGGAGGGAGAGAGAGAGAGAGAGAGAGAGAGAGAGAGAGAGAGAGGAAGAGAGAGACAGCCATATGAGATTAGGCAAAAACCTTCCCCTCTTTAAAACTTGATTTCATCTTTAGTGAAATAAGGAATTTGGAATAAGTCCTAAAGTTCACCTTCACTTGATAATTTTATGAACGTGCATTTCAGAGTCAGCCCAAGCCTTGATATTATTTATAAATAATATTATCATTACCTAGTTGTTTCTGCTCTCCAGGAGTTTATGATCCAGTGAGCCAAGACTGGCCTTTGGTTTGCTGTGACAGGCAATGTTTTCTGGGAGTTCTTTTCCTTTGTGTCACAGGTTGATTTACATCTTGGGCCAAATGAACTCCAATTCTGATTGCTGAAGTTTTGAAGCTGTGCCTGGGCATGTTCTCATGAGGATGCTGTTCCTATTTCGGCAGGAGTTACCATATCTAATAGCTGAGTTACTCTCTTGGTCTCATTGATCCTCTGACAAGACCTGTGAGGGCATGTACTCCTGCCTGGCAGTTTGGGGCATGATTCCATGACTTTGTTTTCTTGGACCCTAACATCGAATAGAACATTCTGTTTGATGTTTTGACTGTTCTGAGGGCATCCTCTAGGTTGTTGGGAATGATTTCTGCTACAGGGATAGTGCTTATTGTCACATGGGATACTGACATGACATTGCTCTGTAGTTCTTTTTGCTAAGGAACCACTGTCCATATAAATGTCAAAAACGAAATTTCCATCAACCAGCTACTGTTCATTCCATATTAGAAAAAGAGCAGTGTGTGCTTCAGTTGGCACTTCTGTTTTTATTCACAGGCCTAAGTTAACCGTGGCTGTTTTTATTCATTATTCATCTGTGGATTTGATTTATATCCCTTCTTTTTCCAACATAAGGATTTGAATTAGATTTCTGAATTCAATAGGGAATTCTGGCCATATCAAGATGCCATTTTTGAACATGGCAAGATCATAATTGTATTTGGGTTTGAGTTTGATTTCCAAAGATAACTTTAAAAGGTGTCAACAGCTCTTAATAAGGTCACTTACATAAGCAGGTAATTAGTTTAAGAACAGAATGTCAACATTGATAAAAGCTGCTAATTTGGTTATTTTTAAAGATGTTTCTGCTGTGGAAGAATACCTTTTAAGTAAGAACTCTTGTTTGCTAGGACTGTTTTTGAAGATTACATGCAAGTCAGCTAAATGATTCATTCACTAATTCCCTCAATAAATATTTGCTAAGGCACTGGATGAGAAGCTGCTGACCACTCGCAGAGATGATGCAGTTCCACAGACTGAGAGTTAGTATGAAGAAGATGGAAGTTACAGGTCAACTTGACCCAGAAAAGGAAACCCTGCCTTTGAAGTTCCACCCAAAGATGGGACATTGATAGATGGTGTTGATCTATGCTGGCTTGGCAGACAGAGGGGAAAAAAAAAAAGGCTCAACACCAGCATGGTCCTTTGGGGGAACCAGAGACATTGGCTCTATTTAATAAAGAAAGTGGTCATTTGGTTGCTGCTAGAGACAAAAAGCCAACCATAGGATAAGTCACAAAAGCAATAAAAACAGAAATTGCAGGGGTGCCTGGGTGGCGCAGTCGGTTGAGCGTCCGACTTCAGCCAGGTCACAATCTCGCGGTCCGTGAGTTCAAGGCCCGTGTCGGGCTCTGGGCTGATGGCTCAGAGCCTGGAGCCTGTTTCCGATTATGTGTCTCCCTCTCTCTCTGCCCCTCCCCCGTTCATGCTCTGTCTCTCTCTGTCCCAAAAATAAATAAACGTTGAAACAAACAAACAAACAAACAAACAGAAATTGCATAGAGCAAATAGCACAAACAATGTGGTCATATATCAGTTTCTTTAGATGGGTAATAATCACTATATAGATGGGTCAAATAATTAGCATTAATGCAACCACAGTTCTAGACTATGTGGAAAGTGTCTTGAACATTTCACTAATTAATTCAATCAGTCATTCAAACAATGAATTTTTATTGAGGCTATTGCGCTAGGCCTTTGCTAGTAGGTGTTGGAGAATCAGAGATGAATAAACCTTATGGAGTGCAGTGTAAGGAGACAGATAAGTAAACCAACACTACGATATAGTTTGAAAAGTGCAATGACAGAGTACTTGAAAAGCACCCAATTCACTCGTGAAGGAGTGGTGAGCGAGGGACGCTAGGAGAGAAAGCATGGCCAAAACCATTGGTAGGTTACGCAACTACCATTTCCCCCATTCATCCTTGCCAATAGAACCTTTTGCTCTATGTAAGGCAGAATGCATTCAAAGAAGAGGGCTTTCCGCCTAGTCACAGGGAAATCACAACAACCCTTTTCCCTTTGCCAGTGATTGCTCTAGGGTAAGTTGGTAACCTAGACCTACTGGTCCCAATGGTAATGGGACCAGTAGGAAAGTCTGCTGGGAAATATTTTCTTCTCTGATAAAAAAGATGTCCCAGGGGAAGCCTTCATTTCTTTCTGCCTTTAGATGTGGTTTTGTGTGGATCTGATGTTTGGAGTCAAGGCATGCATTTTGAGACCATCTGGGGAAAGCCGAGACAAAGAGAAGGCAGCCTGCAGCTCAGATATCATCAGGCTGCTCAATTAGCTAGCTCTGGAATTGCCTGCTGTGCACTCCTTTCTAGGGAGGTAATAAACCTCTATATAATGCTGTATTACATTTCCAGTTTGATGTTTTGTTAGTTGAAGCTGGAAACATCTCAATTGATACAAGAGTCTTCCTGAAGGAAGTTCTGAGCTGAGTCTTGAAGAATGTGTAAGAATCAGACAAAGAACTGAATGAGGCAGGTACAAAAGGCACTGAGCCAGATAGACACATCTGGGGAACCACAGTACTTCAGTACGGCTATGGCAAGAGGTGGGGCTGGAGAGAAATGTGTGTGTGCCATGAGAAGAACCTTAAATGTATCCTGAAATAACCCCAGGGGCACTGCACTGAAGATGTCTCTTAGATTTGCATTTCATAGAAATGATTCTGGTGGCCATAAAGGGGACGGAATAGGGGGCTTGGGATGAGACAGACAGCAGGTAGGCTAATCCTGATGAGAAACGAAAAGGGTGGTGAAGTGGGGAGATGTTAGGAAGGCAGGCTCCACAGGACTTGAAGCCTGATTGAATGTGGGGGAAGACACAGTGAGGTGGGAAGGCCAATTCCTGAGTTTCCGGTGGGTGTCTAGGCAGGTAGAAGTTTTTGCAACTGAGCTAGGAAATGAATAAGGTGGTTCTGAGGCTGGGGGAAACAGTTGGTATGTGTGTGATGGGTTGAAGGGGCATGGGGATAACAAGTTCAACTTGAACACATCCATTTGAGAATTCTGAAGGACAAGCAGGTGGGGATTTCTAGTGGGCAGTTTTATATGTAGGACTAAAGCCAAGGGCTCTGAGAAGAGGTCTTGCCTGGAGAGATCTGAGGATCCTCTGCACAAAGATGCTGTTGAAACCTTGTGAGTGGGTGTACAACACGTAGCCTGAGATGACAAGTTTCTCTGGAAATGCACACACTTGAGAAGCAAGAAAGAGGAAAAAGGTAAGAAAAAGTGGGACAAAGGAGGCAAAGAAGCATCAACCAGAGAAACAGGAGAAAATGGTACAATGGAAGCAAAGGAAAGGTTATTTCCAGAAAAGAGAAGGGGTAATATTGTCAGATTCCAGAGAAATGTCAAGTCAGATGGACTCTGAGAATCCAGGTGTTTTACAGAAGGGAACTCGTAACCAGAGGAATGGTGGGGATAGGAATGGGTTTGAGCTCTGGTAGGAGAAGCAAAGGAAGGTAAGGAAATGGAGACAGATGTATACCTCATGGGTTCTTAAACTTCACAGCACATTGGAATTTTCTGGAACTCAGCCCCAGGGAGCATAATTTAATTGGTTTGGGGGAGTCCCTTAACCATGAGGGGCACCAAAATTCCCCCAGGTAATTCTACTACGCGTCAAATTAGAGAAGTCCTGCCCCCAACTACACTGTGGGAAACTCAGCGGAGTGGGAGGAGGGCTCATGGCCCAGAGAGGCAGGCTAGAGGATGGTAACTCCTCAGAGAGACAGAAGAGGCTGAGATGGAGACACAAAGCACTGAACTTTTGCTGGGGGAACGCAGCAGGTCTTCCATGAGGAAGAAGATGCTATAAAGATGTGAAGGGGGTGTGTACCGTCCGGGAGAAGAAGTCGAGGGAGACACCTGTATGCTGGTTTCTCTTGTTGGAGTTCCTCACGGGCCACGGAGTTCATTTGTATGACGGATTTACCGTTGGTTGTTTTCTTGTGTATGCCTATCCTTCCTGCTATACTGCAAGCTCATCTGTTTGGCTCACCATTTGATCTCCAGCAGCAGATCTATTGCCTGGACTCTAGTAAGTGCTCATTAGATGTTTGTTGAATGAATGAGTGGCTTATTTATCTCCCTTGGTGTGCTCAGCAGTGATCACTAGGATGCTCAGAAATATGTCAAAAGAAGTGAGAAGCCAGAGGCCTGCCACGGACATCACATGACACCCAACTTCTAATTTGATTCATCAACACCACAGAGCCTAGAAACTGAAAATTAAGACCAGTGACCAATGTGCGGCCCAAACCCCATTACTGCCTGTGGACTGACCTTGGGCAGGATGGTCACCTAGGCAACCTTACTGGAGAAGCAAAGGAGAGGTGGAGTGGGAAGGAGTTGTTTGGGAATGTGAATGAGGCAAGGAGAATTTCAAATGTATGCCTCACAGAGGCATTTGCAAACAGGTCTTCCATGTTTTTCTTTTCATTTGCTGAACTGACCGGCTGGCTCATACTATCCTACAAGAAGCAGAAAGAAGTGAATTAACAAAATTCAATGTCTCTGTTCCCTTTATGGGGCTAGTATGTGCCTTCTAGTGGGTTGTTTGAAGTTGCTGATCTGTCTCTTACCAATAAGTTTCATGAAGGCAAATAATTTTGTCTGGCTTATTCTCTGATGTATCCACAGCCCTTAAATCAGCATCAGCCCACAGTAACTATTTACTGAATGAATGAATGGACATTCACATTGTGCCCTGGCTTTTATTTTAGGCCTGCGGGTTCGCTGCTTTGAAATCCTGCAGTGCGCCACCTCCCAGTCTAGAACTTAACCATCACCCACTCCATCATGAAACTAACTATGACTCTGTAAGGAAGGGATTTTGTTTAATCACCCTTGGTACCTATCACTGTCCTGAGCCCGTAAGAGAATTCGTTCATTCAAAAAATATTGGCTACTTGTCTTGCTAATTCCAGGTGCTGAGGTAGGCCCCATTGATACCATGTTAAACAAGATCCAGTTTCTCACCTCAAGGGTTTACCATTCTGGGAGGAGGAAAACCTACAGGCAAATAAACCAGTGAGCAGTGCTACAGTGGGGTCTGTACAAAGAGCAATAGGAGGGCACACAATGGAGAACTTCCATCTTCCTGGGGCTAGGGTAGGGGTGGTTGCAAGGTTGGTCAGGGAAGGCTCCTCAGAGTGGCTTCTGGCTGAGTAGGGACATGGGAGGGTATGTAGGTTGGTAGGCATGGATATAGAGTGAAAGAGGGAAGGTGGTGGTCATGGGAGAAGTGTGTTAGGCTGAGAGAAGAGTGTGACCATGAAAACAAGGAGACGAGGGGCACCAGGGTGGCTTGGTTGGTTAAACGTACGACTCTTGATTTCAGCTCAGATCATGATCTCATGGTTTGTGAGACCGAGCCCCACGTTGGGCTCCGTGTTAACGGCTTGGAGCCTGCTTGGGATTCTCTCTCTCCCTTTCTCTCTGCCTCTCCCCTGCTTGTTCCTCTCCCTCTCTCAATAAATAAATAAACATTTACAAGAAAAAGAAAATAAGGAGACATGAGAAAGTCGAGAGGGGTGTGGCTCAGGGCTAGGGTTGTCTATCATGACATGGAAAATAAATCAACGATTTATTATAATCAGAACCTGGGTCTCAGACTTAGCTAGAACGGCTGAAGGCAGACAAAGTAGTCTTTTCTGTTTGTGGATGGAGGGAGCCCAGTCCCAGTGCCCAGATCCCAATGAGTAAGATCTCTGCTGAAGCCTGGGCTTTGCTTTCTTTGTTTGCAATTGATTACTGTGGTTGTGAAGATCTCATTTTTCTCCACTCCAAATCCTGCATCTCTTGTCTGAGACTGATCTATGTGATTACACCCTTCTTTTCATATTGATCTGGTTTTATGGCACGAGATACTTTCAAATGATAAAACTTGTTTTCTTTGAGATAAAAAGGGTAGGAAAAGAAATTGACTATAGTGTTTGTAGAAGGATAAAGGAAATAAACATTTTTGGATAAACATGGACATTTTAAGCCCCAAACTGTGATCTATTATGGACATTTATATCCAAAAGGCAACCCTGTACACAGCAGTGAACAGAAAATGTTCAGGCTGCAAATAGGAAATGCTTCAAGGAAAACATTCTTCTTTTAAAATAATCAAATTCAAAACAAAGAGAATTGAAACTAAACCCCATCCCTAATTTGTGCTAAAAACCACGTGGCCAAAGTGTACAATTTATAAATGAAATTATCCTTGGCTTCTTGAACTGTCATGATTGGCTTCATCAATGAAAGGAGGAAATAGAAGGAAGGACCTTTATCTTAGGATGTTATTTCCTCTCTGAATGGGGCTCCTGTTTAATTGGTTTTGCTCTGGTTTTTTTTTTTTTTCCCCTGTGGGCAGAAATAGAGAAGAGGTTGAAGGATGGACCAGTCAAGGCAGAGACCCCAGACTCCTCTCTTTAAACCAAAGAAAAAAAGTAGAAGGTATTTTGACATTTTGTTTTAAATTTTCTAACTTGGCTCAAGTCATTTAAGTTTCTTCACAATGCTATCTATACCAGAGAAACGTATATCCTGTATTTCTTGTTGGGAAAGAGAAAACAATTCTTCAAATGCTTGATAATGTGACGGGCCAGAAGTACATGGACATATGTGGTATGAATTGAAAGGCTCCATGAAACTTCCTCTATGACCATAATACAAACAGTTTCCATTATTCTGCCATTGTACCTAGAATTCCTATTTGATTCATTCCTTTAGGGAAAGATATGGCAACAATTCAGATTATTCTGATCAGATGGTGATACCCAGCTAGATTGTCCACTGCTGGGTGGCAGACCTATCTTCTGATTCCAAGTATGTCCACTTGGCCTAAATATGTCTATATCCATGGTAGGTGTTTAGTAAGTGTATGTGGAGAGCCAAAACTGAGCATTGTCAACCATTAGCACCATACTAGAATGGTTCACTTATAAAATAATTGTCCAGCTAAGAACACTGAAATTTATACTTATTCAGAAGAAGGAAACTCAGGTTGATTTGGGTGTTTTAGCAGACCAGGAGCAGGAGAAGGTGCAGTGAGATGCTTGGGACCCAGGGCACTAGACCTGTATTAGAAACATAATGTGACCACATATGTAATTAAGAAATTTCTAGTAGCTGCATTGAAAAAGGTAAAAGAAACAGGTAAAATTAATATATTATATTTAACCCAATATATTAAAAATTATCATTTAAACATGTAACCAAAATAAAAATTATTAGTGAGGTACTTTACATTTTAGTTTCATACTAAGTCTTCAAAAATCCAGTGCGTATTTTAATCTTACAGCAAATCTCAATTCAGAGGAGCCGCATTTCAAGTGTCCAAGAGCCACATGTGGCTACCATGTTGGACAGCCCAGAACTGGAAGGCCAGTTGGCACACAGGGAGGGAAAGGGAGAGGGAAAGAGCAAGGGGGGAGCCTTAGGGAGTCTTAGGGAGGAGGCTTAGGGAGCCAGGTGCCAGAAGAAAGTGGCTGGGAACAGGGAGGGGAGTTGGAAAGCAGGAAGGCATTGAGACAGAATATGCTTTGTAAGTCTGATGGGGCCTTTTAGTACAATGGCTGGAGCTGCACTGCTCAGGTACATTTGCTCAGGCTGGGTTGGAAGGATTTTTCAGGGCTGCTATAGTTGGGGTTCCTTCAAGTGCTGTTCCTTTGGTGTCCTTGGTTAACTCATCCAACTCAAAGTCTCTGAATTTAATCAATTCAAGGAATTATTAGAACACCAAAATTATCACTTAATTTCTTCTGGAGAAAATGACCATCTTCTAGAAGAACATATTCAAATTACCATCTTGAAGCACAGGTATCCCTGGCCAGATGATATCTCCATGACTCTATATTTAATGTCACAGAGATTGTAGTAGAGACTGTGAGAAACAGGGTAGACAGAGAAACTTTCAGTCACTTTTACCAGCATGCCATCCAGTCTATCCAGGGCACTTTTCCATGATCTACAACCCATGAACTTAAACTCAGTTTGGAGGCATCTTCCATGAAGACATTATGGATGTATGGCACTACTTTACCATAATTGGGATGGGTGGGTGGGAGGGAAACCCACACCTAAATGCCATTTGCTTCATTAGAGACTGGATGTTGAAATGTTCTTTCTTGTTAAATTTAGAAATTTACAACAGTGGCAGCCCCAGTCACCCCACTTAATTCAAGGTGTATTTCTCTCCTAGGAAACAAATTAAAACTTAAAATTTTTAGGATTCTTTTTCTATTATACCCCATTAGATTTTGTCTCAGAAATTCCACATGCTGAGAGCTGAGAAATAAAAGATTTCAGGATCTTTCCAGCACACACTATTCAGAAAGAAAATTTCCATCTTCACTCCCATGAGTGGAATAATCCAACCTAGGAGGTGTAGTTCCATTAAGACCAATAACCCAAGGCCTGCACCTGATCTATTTTTTTTGTCCTGCTTTCCTTATTTTTTTAAATTTTTTTAAAAATTTATTATTATTATTATTATTATTATTATTTTGAGAGAGAGAGAGAGAGAGAGAGAGAGAGACAACACAAGTAGGGGAGGGACAGAGAGAGAGGGAGACACAGAATCGCAAGCAGGTTCCAGGCTCTGAGCTGTCAGCACAGAGCCCTATGTGGGGCTCAAACTCATGAACTGTGAGATCATGACCCAATCCAAAGTCGATGCTTAACCGACTGAGCCACCCAGGCACCCCCTGCTTTCCTTATTTTTAAAAGGCCTTCTCTTGATTGTACCTTTCCATGGATTTCTTGGGCATGTTCTTTTCCAATCACAGGTATTATCTGTATCTTTGCTTACAATAATGGTTCCACCCAGAAACTTACCTAGTAATTGAGTATTTTGGATGGGTCTTCCCTCTCAAATCTGTCCAAAATTTCTGTAACTACCTGGCAGATTGGCCAGTCTCCTGCTTGTGGTTTCTTCAGTTACTCTTATCAGGGACTCTTCCTAGAGCTGTAAGAGGATGGCTTTCAATGCTTTCAAACTTGACATTCCTTAACCAGTGTGGGGAGAGGAGGGGTCATTATAGCTGGATCTTCCTCCTAATCTTTTCTTTGGGATCAGCTAGATCTGGGTGTGTCTTTTCATTCCCTTTATATCCATCTACCTTGTCTCTAAAACCCCAAATGTTTTCCTAAGGAAAGCTTTCTTTTCCTCCTACTTAAGCGGCCCATCTGCTTTCATTTGTCTTTCATTCTCTCTCTGCTCCTATTTAGATAGTAGGACAGAAGCATATTTTGACAACCAACCCATTTCCTCCTCGAATTTCTGAGCAAACCTGCTTTTAGATATACTGTTTCAAGTTTAGGCCTCCTAACTTGCCTTCTTAACTTTTCGGGCGATAATAATTTCACTGAGCATTTTTTTGAGGGGGGATGTTTTATTTGTTTTCTTTATCTAAACTCAGGAGGATGGATTATTCTTATAAAACAATGGCTTCTATTCCTTTCAATACATCCATTAGTGAAATCTACCACCTTTTGGGAGTGTCTCCAATGTTAGCAACCCTGAAATGTAAAGCGAGGGCCAGAATTTATGCAATTAACAAACTAAGGGCAAATTTGAGGCTGAGAGTTTTACTTCCATTAGTTCATTCAATTTCCACAATAGCCATTGAGGTGTGTATTCATAACATTCAATTTACAGAGAAGCAAAGTAAAAATTGGAAAGATTAAGCAACTAATCCATGTTATCACAAGTAATAGGAGATAGAACTAGGATTAAAATCCAGATCTGATTCTAAAGGCAGCACTCTCAGCCTGGGTACTGTATCATTTGCCTGTTAAAAGGTGGGTCACTGTCCATCCCTGCCCTTTCATTTAAATCCATATTCCTTGGACGTGAATCTCGGGAAATTGTTGGCTTCCCTCTCTCGTTATGCTTCCAGAATGCGTTTCCTTGCAGATGATGAAGTGGAGATGGGTAAGAATGAAAGGATGAAGAGGAAGCTCCAGATGCAGGTGGGGCATGCTGAAATGATAGGTTGTGTACATAAATCAGTGGATGTGCATGGCTCTTGGTGACAGACACCCATTTGCCCTACAGCCAAACTGTCTGCTTTGGCTTTGCTGAGCTGTAGTGGGAGCCAAACTGTCTACTACTGAATCAGTGACCCAACAAGAGGGGCTGAAATTATTAAATCAAGCCAAATAAAAATCAAACCCTGTGCATTGCTGCAGTGGAAGAAGAAGAGATGTCACATGCCCGTTTCTGAGTATTTCAGAGATTTTTGTTGCCTGGGAATGGAATTCCAATGACTGGAAAGGCAGAGGGATGATTGCCTTAATGCATTGCCCGTTAATCCTGTTCATCCTTTTGCCAAAGAGTTAATGAAGCTGAGGCAGAAGGAATTGTTATTAAACAACCCAACTTAAATCTACTATTTAAGCTAAAAGTAAAGCAGAACAGGAAGGTCCCCAAAGTCATAAAGGATAATAGTTTAAGCTAGAGAGGGAAATCTAAGGCAGGTTGCTGTAAACCTTGATTTTCAACCCTGTTACTGATGCAGATGGGCCTGTGGATCTTTTGAAATTTATTACTTTTTCATGCAAATTTGAGCCAAGCAAATTTGAAATTGTGTAATATGAAAATAGTAATAAAGCCTCCCTTTAGGTATGACATTTAGGATAATATAAATTCCCCTTATTTGTCATGTTCCCAGCAGGAAATAGATGGCACACTTAAATTGGATGAAAGGACTGTTTACAAAGGTGTGGGCAGGGTGCAGGGAAACTGCCAGAAGTAGTACAAACACTGGCTCCAGACCCACAGGGACCAGGGGAGGGAGCAGTTATTGAACCCTCAGCAGGCCAGCTGTATGGGGAGGGCCACCTGATGGAACCTGGGTCTTTAGTAGAGGGACACAGCTGGTCTGTGGTGGCCCAGCAGAGTAGGACTCCTAGAAATTGATACCCTAATCTCTGTCCTCCGTCTCCCTGATTTCTTGCAGGTGCTGTGCATTGGCAGAATCTGGCTGGAAGCCAGAGGGCAAGGAGACTTGTTGATGTTGCATATATAGATCAAGTTCCTATGGCGAGCAGGGTGAAGGATCCGGAGGATCCCCAAGCTAAACCAAAAACCGAGCCAAGAATCATATAATTTCAAACTAACAGTAGGGCAAATTGTAAGGGATGCTATTGTTCCATGGCAATGCCCTTTCAGCTGGTAAACAGCACTCACACCCCGACTTCCCCCAAGCTATCTATCCATGGTCAGGATTGCACTTGAATTGTATCGATTTTGAATTACGAGAAGGTTTGAGGAAACATGCTTTCCATTGAATTCAACCTCCCCAATTCACCTTCTCCCAAATACCATGTTGGTTTGGGGTCTTCCTATAGGAGATTTTAAGCTGCAAATTAATTACCAGGCTACAGAAAGAATTCTGGCTCACCTTTACGCAGCTTCTGTGTTCTTGAAATGCCAGAAAATTAAGATTTTTCTAAATACAATTCTATTTTTATTTTGAGGCATGGGATGTTTTAGGTGCAATGCAGCCCTTCTTTCCTCTTACCCTAGAACTGATTGGTACTCCAAGAAATTAATTTTAAATGGAATTAACAGTGATGCTTTCCTTGTCACAATGGATTGCAGAAGTTCTGGCTGCTAGACGGTAAGTTCCCTGAGGGCAGGGGTTTTGTCTCATTCAACAACGGGTCTTCAGCTTCTGGCATAATGCATGGTTCTTAGAAAGTACTCAATAAATACTTTTTGAATAAATGGACAAAGCTTTTAAAATTACGCATAGATCCACACTGAATCATACCTATTTTTAACCATATTCCCTAAGTATGTATTAAAGATTTCAGAATCACTATAAATTGTGAAGGTTGAATGGCTCCCACCTCCACTGGAATGCTGGGAACACACAAACTAAGAATTAATATCCAAGATTATTAATCCTTGTGTATGATTCAATCTTTTAAAGGATTCTATGAACTGCAATTACTGCCAATTAAATTTTTTCCCTAAGACTCAAAGAAAGTCATTTATCCTTTCAGATCCCTCTGGATGCGGAAAACTTGGAATCTCGACCAAACCAAGTGTAAGAGTTGCCATGGGGCCCATTTTGTTCAGTCATCTGCTTTACTTTAAAAATAACAAGGCTATATATTAAAGCCATCAAGGTTCAGTTCCAAGTGGGTTGAAAGGAGCTTTGATTCTCTCTAGGTAGCAGGATTCACCTCTATCACCTGCCACAAGGCAAGGACCAGCTGGGAGGGGCGAGAAGGATTGAGAAAAGCTTTGCCCTGTGATACTGTTCTTTGCTTAGAAAGCCTGCATTCTGGCATCTCTTAATGATGGCTTAATTTGGGGTATTTTTAATCCAGGAGATTAAACCAAGCCATCCATTAAGAAGTTAATCCATGCATTTGATTTCCATTCAGAGGGACAGAGTTTTTTCCTCTCCCTTTTGTCCTAATTTCCCCTTTACTTAAACTTCTTCTCTGCTCAGTGATGTCATTGTAGCTTTTAGTCTCTGGCCTGGGGGTGTGGGTGTTAGCAGGTCTCTCTGTAGCCACTGCTGATTCATCTTGGTGAATCATCTGCCTGGGCTTCTGGGCTAGGAAAGAGTGATGTCATTGTACGTCCTCTTCCTCCTCCTCCACCCCGGCCTCTCCTTTAATACTCTGCATGTTCGCAACAGGCGTGTTCAGCTGAGACGTCCCAGGAGCCTGGGAACTCACTAAGCTTCCCAAACGCCGGGTGATCCCAGGCAGGGAGCCTGGAGTTCTCACCAGTGCAGGGCTGAACTTCTTCACCTTGCTCACCACGAGGACATTCATGACTCAAACAGCGAGGAGGTGACCAAACTGACACATCCGAGGCAGCCAGACATCCAGCAGTCAAGCTTCCCAGCCCTGCTCAGCCTCTCTGCTTTGAGGTCAATTATTATAAACTATCATTTTTGTAGGAGGCTCTTAGTTAAATGGTTGTATAAACCATGGCTCTGTTTCTCAGCAGTTATAATTCAGAGCCTCTGGTACAACAGTAATCCCTGGTTTAATCTTTACTCTCTCTCTCTTTCCATTTCTTTTTTTCTCTCTTCTTCAACTGCTTCTCCACCTCACTCCTAACTCAACAGTTTCCAGCTGTGTATCGCTTGGCTCTGCTTCCACCCCAGATTTTTCTATAACATTCCGTTGAACTCCTTCCAGGTCCCAGATGTGCTATTTATTTATGCTGAAGCATCTGGGCCTCAACACAGCCCTGTCACTGCAACATGGAAAACCTGCAAAAAATTCAACTGGCAGCTAGCTGGCAGGCTGCACCACCCTGACAAACCAGGGAGGCATTTCAAAGGTGTATGGGTGAGGTCAAAGTGAGGGGCGTGAGGGGTGATGGCAACCCAGGCGAAGCCAGAAGCTCACACTCTCCCATGCTGTGGCTTTTAGATGAGTCTAGTAACACTGGAAGATGAGGGTCTGATTTATTTCAAAGCAGGATAGTACCCAAATAACTCATTCTCCTCTGTAACTGACCTGGAAGCAAGGTTACCCAATGGGGTTGTCATCCCAAAGTGATGGGGCTCTGAGCACCAAGGAAGACAGTCCAGAACTTGGGATTGTGGGGGCCACTGGGGAGGGACGCTGGACTGGGAGCCAGAGTCCTGGTTCTGGTTCAAATTTTCTCCTGCCCCCCCACTTTTTGAAAAAATATTTATTTATTTATGGGAGAGCACAAGTGGGGGAGGAGCAGATAAAGGGGAACAGAGGATCTGAAGTGGGCTCTGAGCTGACAGGCTGACAGCAGCGAGCCCAATGTGGGGCTCAAACTCACAAATTGCGAGATCATGACCTGAGCTGAAGCCGGATGCCCCGACTGAGCCACCCGGGTGCTCCTCTACTGCTTCTTTTCATGACCCTACGAAAGCCTCTTCATCTGGGATTCTATAGCCTTTCCCAAAAAATTAGAAGATTGAGTTAAATGGTGAGATTTCAAGCTTTTTCTTAAAAAAAATTCAACCTAAATCTTAAGTGGAAGTCTTTTATGTGAGTTTAATACTATGGTGCAAGGAAGTGGTAATGACAATGTTTTGTTAAACAGCATTGCTGGCAGCCATTCCAGTGCACACTGGATCCCACAGAATTCAAAGGCGGGGGTGGGGGGTGTGTGTGTCAGAAGTGTGCCTTCCCAACATTCAAGCATCCTCACCTTGAGAGTCATGGGGCTTGGCCACATGGCTACCCTTCTCGATGGCGTAGAGAACAAGCCCCTCAATTGGCACTCTCTCTTCCTTTTTCCTTCCCTGGGCCAGTCTAACTTCCTCCACCCCCTCCTCCTTTCTATTACCCTCTTATCCTTAGTTTCCTGCTGATATGGCTAGTCATTCAGTTCCATCCTCTCTGAATGGGCCAGGTAGAGCAGGCATGGGACAGAACCATTTATAACGTCAGGTGAAACAAATGCTTGGCACACGAATCTTCCGGACTACTAAATGGAGCCTCTCTTGGCAGATTTTCTGTGTATTGTATCAAAAGAAACTATTCACTCTCTTTATCCACCTTGAGTCGTGTTACCAAAAGCCTCGCTTATCCTAGCCCTAGCTTGTGTGGCAAGCCCCAGGAATAAGGGTAGGGGTGAGGATGGGTCTGTGCCCCTCTGTCTAGCCATTTCTGAGATAACTTTGTTGAAACTTGAGGGTTCCTTAAAGCATACTTTGAGGACCACTGCACAAAATATAATCATCGCTCCCAATCCTTGGGTCCTAAAAACTCAGAGAAGAGTAGTCTTCACTTAGATTAGAATCCTAGGAAGTTTTTGGACTAGAGGACTTTTGGAAATTCCCCCATCCTTTCTTAGCTGCTGTTTTGAGGGAAGTCTACACCAATCCAGAGTCTTACCAGTTGAGGGAAATTCCCCTTGAGGAACAATTCATAACTCCTAGCACAATATAGCTATCCTCGGGTGACACAACTTTCTCTCCAATGGTGGAGTGTGAGATACTCTAAGCACATTTCAGTTTTGGAGAATATCGCTCCATACAGGTGACTTCTTATTCACAGACCCAGGAGTCCAGGTGGTCTAGAGGTGAGGGCTGTGCCACCGAAGGAGATCCCAAATCATCTCGGCTCTGTGGACAAATGATTATCTTCCCTCTGATCCTCAGTGAATGGTATAGCACCATACTGAAAGCTGTTATACATTGTATTATGTTCTCCAAATATTTGCTGCCCTACTGAGTGATGGATTAAGATCTCCTGGCTACATGAATGTTGAGCGTAGTCACTGATTTGCTTTGGCCAATGAAATGTGAGAAGTGATGCATATCACTTCCAAGATAACCCTCTCAAAGCTCATGTGAAATTCTACCATCTTTCTTTTCTCTCTTTTAACAAAGGGCAATATATGAAAAGGGCAATATCCCAAATAGTGGTTGCATCATCAGCCTGGGTCTCAGAATGATGAGGATGTGAAGAGGCAGCAGACCCAAGACAGACATGTGATAAATATGGAGCATGAACAAGATATACACCTTTGCTTTTGTAAGCCTCATTCTAGCTCAACTGTTTCTCATGGATTAGGGGCCAGACACACCTAGCTCAGAGTTTCAGCTGTAGAACCTCAGACAAATCACTTAACCTCTTGAAGCTTCCATTTTCTCATCCATGAAATGGGGATGATAATGGCACTCATCTCACTGGGTTGTTGAGAGACTTAAATACAAAAATGCAAGGAAACTGCTCAGCACAGTGCCCGATACTTAGAAAACACTTGATACATGTTACCTACTATTATTGTAAAACATATTTAGGGCACAGGAATAAAAACATGGGCGTATATGAAAGAGATGAACAATTATGAAGCAGGATAATTGGTCATAAATCTTCTTTTAACACTTAATTTTTAAAAATAATACTCAGTGGGGCACTTGGGTGGCTTAGCCAGTTGAATGTCTGACTCTCGATATTGGCTCAGGTTGTGATCTCACGGTTTGTGAGACTGAGCCCTGTGTCAGGCTCTGCGCTGGCAGCATGGAGCCTGCTTGGGATTCTCTCTCTCCCCTTCCCTCTCAAAATAAATAAATAAATAAATAAATAAATAAATAAATAAATAAATAAATATTTAAAAAATATAACTCAGTATTTATGACTCTATGCAGTAAGAATAATGGCTCCCAAAGATGTCCGAATCTCAATCCCCAGAACCTGTCAATATGTCAACTTATATAGCAAAAGGGACTTTGCAAATGTAATTAAGTGAAGGATTTTAGAGATGGCAGTTTATCCTGGATAATCCAGGTAGGACTGATGCAATACAAAGGGTTTTATAAGCGAAAGAGGGAGGCTGGAGAGTCAGCAAGAGAAGGAAATGTGAGGATGGCAGCAGAGTTAGGAGCGATCCAGTTGCTGGCTGGAAGAGTCAAGGAATGCAGGAAGCCTCCAGAAGATGGAGAGCCATTAGCATGGATGCTCTGCTATGGCCTCCATTAGGACACAGACCTGCCACCACCTGGATTTTAGTCCAGTGTGACCATTTGGACTTTTGACCTCCAGAACCATAAAATAATGTAATATAATATGCCACTAAATGTGTGGTAATTTGTTACAGCATCAGTAAGAAACTAATTCAGGCCCAATCCTTTTTCTGTCATTTCAGCTTTGCTTCTTGTCAACAGGTAGTTTCATTTTCCTCAGTCCAAAATCAGAAAGGTTTGGGTAGGCCTTTTTTAGATCCCAATGCATGCTGACTCATCAATTGGGCCCCTGCCTGTGGCCATCCTTTCCTGCCAACTCCCTCCTCCATCTCACATGATCCCACCCTATCAATCTCACATACATAGTTTCAAATCATAAAAGGAATTTTCTATTTTAATTTTAAAATGACATGTTATACTTTGCTCACTGCATGTATTTTCCAGTCACTATTGAATGATAAAATTAAGGCCAGAAGGCCAGGCCCTTAGATAAACCTGAATTATGCCAGCATGTTTCTTATCATGACTTTTTCCAGAATTCTCTTCTAGCAAATGAATTCTTCCATCATCAAGAGAATGTCACATAAATTCTCTTGATGATAAATGAATTCATTTACTAGAGTAACATATGAGGCATATGGTAGCAATTAAAAAAAATATCATTGGTTGCTGAAATTTTGTTTGATTATAAACAGGGAGAAGTGATTGTTGTTGTTTGCTTCTTTTAGGGACTTTTATTTTACTTCATAATTTTTTTTTTTATTCCAGGATAGTTAACATACAGCATTATATTAGTTTCAGGTACACAATTTAGTAACTCAACAATTCTATACATTACTCTGTGCTCATCATGGTAAGTGTATTCTTCAATCCCCATCACCTATTCCACCCATCCCCCCACTCACCCTCCCTCTGTAACTACCAGTTTGTTCTCTACAGTTGAGAGTCTGTTTCTTGGTTTCCGTTTTTTTCCCTTTGTTCATTTGTTTCTTAAATTCCACATATGAGTGAAATCATATCGTATTTGTCTTTCTCCACTTGACTTATTTTGCTTAGCATAATATTCTACAGCTCCATCCATGTTGTTGCAAATGGCAAGATTTCATTCTTTTTTATGGCTGAATAACATTCCAGTGTGTGTGTGTGTGTGTCTATATATATATATATACATATATATATGTATATATATATATGTATATATATATACATATATATGTATATATATATATGTATATATATATACATACCACATCTTCTTTATCCATTCATCTATCAGTGGACACTGGGGCTTCTTCCATATCTTGGCTATTGTAAATAACGCTGTAATAAACATAGGGGTGCATATATCCTTTTGAACAGGTGTTTTTGTATTACTTGAGTAAATACCCAATAGTGCGATTACTCGATCATAGGGTGGTTCTATTATTAATTTCTTGAGGGATCTCCATCCTGTTTTCCTTTTTATTGGTTTTGGTGATGGCAGACAAGAGACAAGAGGAGTATTTGTCATCTCTTTTGCACAGGCACTTTTCAAACATTTCAGCTCACCTGTCTGTAGTATGTAGGCTGTGCAGGTGCTTCAGGGGTCTCCCTTATGCTGGCAAACCTGGAAAGAAGCCTGCTCAATGTACTACCATTT